>NC_059072.1:216525979-217987645 GCF_020497125.1 Mauremys mutica | reverse complement strand
TAAGATAACTAAGACTCTTATTAAATAATTATCCATCTGGCTATCATACAGTTGTGACACAGAGGCTCACTGATGGTTGACATTCTGTCAGCAACTCTTAACAAGCCTGATAAATTCACTACAACTAACACGTTGCTGTCATAATATTTACCTATAAAGAATGTTGTGTGAGGTATCAAATGAAAGCCAGTAACACCCTGGTCATTGCTATCACTGTGAAATGTGTATATTAACTACTATATGAAGAATTATGGATACTTACTGATACTAATCTTTAAACACCAAACACAGGTAGAAACAGGTTTCCTTCCAGACAGGAGGGAACATAGTTATCTCCCCACCTCTAATGTAAACTTAGCATTGTGAGTCAAGTTCAATAGGAGTTACATTTGCTAGTAAAGTGAACAGAAAAAAACAAATTAACAGGGGGAAGTGGAAATAGCATGGTGATGGCACCCTGGAGAACCAGTGATGGGGTAGGAGGCTCTTATCTAGTGCACTTCAAAGTACACTTCAAAAGGATCCATTTCAAAGGTTGCTAGACTATAAGAAGGGACGAGAACCCCTCTGTTATCCACCAGCAAGGAAGCAAAAAGGACCATGCTTTTTGCATTCATAAAAGTTGGATCCTGACCCATGGGGCTGGTCATGCTGAGAGGTTGCTTTAGGTGATAAACTTATCTTAGACAAGTTTTAGCCTGTTAAAATGATTAGTCTATTATTTTATTTGTAACCATTGCTGTTTCCATTATTCTTACACAATACTCACTTGAATCTGAGACTCTCCCTTCTTAGGCCTTGTCTACACTACAGGACTATTTCGAATCTACTTAATTCGAATTTGTGGATTCGACCTTATGAAGTCGAATTTGTGTATCCACACTAAATACACTAATTCGAACTTCTGAGTCCACATTCACGGGGCCGGCGTCGACTTTCGAAGCGGTGCACTGTGGGAAGCTATCCCACAGTTCCCGCAGTCCCCGCTGCCCATTTGAATTCTGGGATTTCCCCCCAATGCCTGCTAAAAATGTGTCGAGGGTGGTTTTGGGTAACTGTCGTCATTGAACCGTCAATCACGCCCTCACTCCCTCCCTCCCTGAAAGCGCCTGCGGGCAATCTGTTCGTGCACTTTTCTGGTCAGTGACAGCGTGGACGCCACAGCACTGCAAGCATGGAGCCCGCTGCGATCCTCGCCGTTTTCTCCTCCTCGCACTTTATCGTCCACCTCTTCCACATTCAGCTGCTGAGAAATTGGGCTACTTTTCAATGGTTCTGCAAGCACTGGGGGACCATAGGGGCCTTTTTACCAACATGAACGTCGTATGGCCGGGCAAGGTTCCTGATGCGTGTGTTCTCAGGAACTGTGGGCTGCTCAGACGCCTGCTGGAAGGTAGTTTCTTCCCGTACCACGAAATAACTGTTGTGGATGTGCATTTGCCTATAGTGATCCTCGGTGACCCAGCCTGCCCGCTAATGCACTTGCTTATGAAGCCCTATACAGGCGCCTGGGACAGCGACAAGGAACTCTTTAAATACCAGCGTGCAGCGAGCAGCGTGACCTGTGAGTGTTCAGTTTCTTTACAGAGAAGCTGAACCTGCCCCTGTTTCTTTACCCAGTTACTGTTGACTCTCCTCTTCGGTTAAATACCCCGTTCTCCCCGTTTCCTCCACTTCCAAGACACGTGTAAAAATAAAATACATGTCACACTGTTACTGAGGAGAGGTTTCTTTATTCATGACTTTTCGTTAAAGGGTCGAAACTGGAACGCAGACTGCGGTGGGTAGGGTGTGCGCTGATGTAAAGACCGCCTCTAAACTCAAGGAATGACAGGCTCATGCTCCTACAGCGGTCCGCATTGCCGGACTGCTTGTTTCAACGGAGCCTGCCATCCCTCCTTTTTGGGATTCTGTGTGCGGGGGGCTATGTGGCCTTGTGGCGGAGGAGGACGGATACAGATTCCTCTGCTGCGTGACTCAGCGGTCCACGACAAGGACCGCTGTATAAGATCTGTACCCGCTCTCTCCCTGCTAAAAAGTCACATCCCCACGGCCCACACAGAACCTGGAAACCACCTCCCATACCGACCACGGTGCCTGCTGACTGCACTGTGTGTGTTACCCGCTGCTGATCCGGCCCCCGTGTCTGTACCCTGCGAAAGGTGCCTGTCCTATGCAATTAGCAACGCACTTCCCCACGCACCCCATTCAAACACAGTCTTCAGTGAGGAAACATGACGGAAACAGTACTTAACAGCAAAGTATTTTTATTACTTAAGTACACAGTTATGGGATGGGACTGGGATTGGGACTTGTTTGAGTCTGGAAGGGAAGGACTTATGCAAACGTAGGGTATGAGAGCTTTTGGTTACTTGAGCACTCTGCTGGGGTGCAGTGACAGTATTCACGGCCCAGGGCGGGCATCCTCCTGGTTATTTAGGGTGAGGGGGGTATGTGACTTTGTGGCGGGGGAGGGCAGTTGCAGAGATACTGCCGGGGGCTCTGTCCTGCAGCGGTCCTGCAGAACATACACAAGTCGCCGGAGCGTGTCCGTTTGCTCCCTCAGTAGTACAAGCATTGCTTGACTCGCCTGCTTGTGTTCCTCACGCCACCTCTCCTCCCATTCGCTGTGTGAGCGCTGGTACAGAGAGACTTTCTCCCTCCACTGCCTCTGCTGGTCCGCCTCGGCTAGGTAGCAGCCCACACATTCATCGAAAATCGTGTCCCTTGTCTTTTTCTTTCGCCGCCTAATCTTCGCCAGCCTCTGCGAGGGGGATGCTGTGGAAGGTCTGGAGACAGTGGAAGCTGTGAGATGGGAAACAGTTAGTTAATTCCTTGCAATGATACTTTTTTGCGAACAATTAACTGAGTCTAGGCTGTCTCTGTGAATTTTTTGTTGAGACCCCTGTGCCTGCTGTTGCACAAATCATTTGCGCGGTGGATTCTGGGTAAATGTCGCCAGTCATTCCTTCCTCCGGGAAAGCAAGGGCAGACAATCATTTCGATCACATTTTCCATGAAATGCCCTGGCACACGCCATAGCGTGGCAACAATGGACCCTATTTTGCCTTTTGTGTATGTCACCGTATGTGTACTAGATGCCGCTGACAGAGGCGGACCAGCAGCGCTACACAGCAGCATGCTTATGCTTTTGCATGACAGCAGCGATGGTTACCAGGCATACTGCACCGTCTACCATACCATGAACTGGTAAGAAGACGGTAATAAGATGGTCATGGTTACCTGTCCTTTTGCACTGCGCCATTTGGTGCTGTCAGGGGCGCAAAAGCAAAATTTGGGAATGACTCCCCGAGTCAATCCCTCCTTTTTGGGTATCTAAAAATAGAATCAGTCCTGCCTAGATTATGTGCAAGTGTACTAGAGAACCACTGTATCATACAACCAGAGACCACAGCTGCTCTCTGTCCAATCCTGCATAAATTTTGAGCTGAACGCTATTCACAGGGTGTGCTCCTGAAACAACCCCAGCTGTTCATTCCGTACTTCCCCCAGCCTTCCTGGGTTCCAATACCATTGTCCCCCCACTTGTGTGATGAAGTAATATAGAATGCATGAATAAGACACAGGTAGTCGTTTGTGAGAAATGAGTGGAAGGAAGCCTCCAGCTGCAATGATAGTCCAGAGATGACATTAAGGGGTGTGGAGGAGGGAGCCACTCATCCCTCTGCTAGTCCAGGGGCAATTGAATCTTTTTTTTACAATGAAGGGTGGGGGCTGATGGATCTCAGCCCCCTGTTGCAATGATGAGGACGGTTACCAGCCATACTGCACCATCTACCATGAAAAATTAGCAACAGGCGGCCTTGACCGACCGGTCCCAAGCAAGTTGGTACGGTTGTCATGGTTACCAGCCCTTTTGCACTGCCCCATGTGCCAATAGGCTGATGATGAGGATGGATTTCCATCCTTTTGTACCATCAGCCATCCATAGCGTGGGGGGAGCAAGGATGTTGGTGTTGAGTGCTGCACCATCGCGTCTATCTGCAGCATTCAGTACAGATACGGTGACATGTAAAAGAGTCAACAGAGGATTGTTTTCCCTTTAACTTCTGGGGGTCGGGGGGGTGCGTAAATTGCCGAGCTATGCCCCGACCCACCGCGGACACTGTGTTTGACCCTAGAAGCATTTGGAGATCAGCCAAGAATGCAAATGCTTTTCGGAGACAGCAGGAACTGTGGGATACCTTGCGTCCTCGTTCCCCCCTCCCTCCATGAGCGTCCATTTGATTCTTTGGCTTTCCGTTACGCTCGTCACGCAGCTGCATGCTGAGTCTGTGCTATGCCGTCTGTCCGTTTATTTATTAAAAATACTTTGGACCAGGCGTAACGTAACATTTCTTCCCCTACTTAGATGCAGGAGTCTCCGAGCGAGATCACCGTGAGGACAGGCACTGAAGGAGATAGAGAGTGCATGCTGCGTGAAATCTAGCACGAACCACGGACCTATGCAGCCGTGCTCTGGGAGGCAGTGCTCCCTGAATACCGCATGAAAGCCTCGCGCGGAAAAGTGTGCTATCACGGAGCACCCAATAAGGCAGGTCTCCCCAGGAACCTCCTGCTGATGCTTATCGATTAACGGCAGGAGAGCTTCGTGGCGTTCTCCCAGGAGGATTTCTGTTCTATCACCATATATACAGAGACCTCCTTTTCACACACTTCAGATTCCTGTTATATTAAGAATAAAAGTTAACATGGTTAAAGCACTTACCGACTGCTCCTACCCCTGATTCAGGATCCGGGTTCCTGGCCGGGGAGGGTTGGTAGGGGATCTCCGTGACGGTGATGAAGAGATCCTGGCTGTCGGGGAAACCAGCGTTGTAAGCGCTATCGCCTGCCTCGTCCTCCACAAACCCTTCCTCATCTTCCCCGTCCGTGAACATCGTCGAGGAACTGTCCGTCAACACTGTCCCATCATCAGAGTCCATGGTCACTGGTGGGGCAGTGGTGGCAGGCTCCGTAGCGTCCGTTGGCCGCTTTGATTTTTCGGTAGCCTTGTCTGGGGTTCTTGATTTTCACGCGGCGCTGCGTTGCATGACGGCTGTATCCTCTGTCTGTATCATGGCTTTGGAGACCTTCTCGTAGGTCTTTGCATTCCGTTCGTTGGAGCGCAGCTCCGAAAGCACAGACTCCTCGCCCCACACACCGATCAGATCGAAGAGTTCCCGGTCAGTCTATGCCGGGTCCCTCTTTCTATTCAGAGATTACATGAACTCCTCTGCTGGAGAGCTCTGCATTGCTGCCGGTGCTGCGGAGCTCGCCCCGATGTGCAACCAGAACGTCAGATTCAAACCGCCCAGACAGGAAAATGAATTCAAATTTTCGCGGGTCATTTCCTGTGTGGCTGGTCAGAGAATCCAAGCTCGGGCTGCTGTCCAGAGCGTCAACAGAGTGGTGCACTGTGGGATAGCTCCCGGAGCTACTAAGTTCGATTTGCATCCACACCTAGCCTAATTCGAACTAGCCATGTCGAATTTAGCGTTACTCCACCTGCCGGGGTGGAGTACCAAATTCGAACTAAAGAGCCCTCTAGTTCGAATTAAATGGCTTCCTGGTGTGGACGGTTGAGCGGTTAGTTCGAATTAACGCTGCTAAATTCGAATTAAAGTCCTAGTGTAGACCAGGCCTTAGTTAATAAACTTATTCCCTTTTTACTGTACATTCATATCAGTGGTGTAATATTAAGCAAAGCAGGCTGGCGGATACACTGTCTCTTTGGAGACAGCAAACTTGGCAATTTCTGTGTGTGTCCAGTGGCAGGGGCTGGATATTACAGGGGAGCCCACTTCAAGGGGGCCTGGGGATTTGGGTGCACCTAAAGTTAACCTGTAAGCTAAAGTACACGTTAGAAAAGCTTCTGAGAAGATTATCTGTGTGGCTAACAGACTGGAGTGACAGGGAGCTGATACCCAGTTTAATACCAGCATATCTCTCTCTCTGAGGCAGTGGGGTAACAAGGTGATATATAATCCTGGATGCCCCCAAAAAGCATTGCAACTGTATCCTGCAGTTGTTTCCAAAGGAAAATGGAAATAAGTTGTGCAAATGTTTATTCATTTCATGTGTTCTCTAAGAATCAGATCCTCTTCACTAACCCATGCTGAGTAATACCTTACTCTGCAAGTAGGCCCATTTATTTCATCTCTATTTGTAACTCCATTACAGACATTGTGGTTAGTCTGCTGGTCTTTAGAGACCCAAGACTAAAAATTGACAACATAGATTGAAGATAAGTTTGGTGATCTTGATTTAGGGACAGTCCCAGAGAATCAGTGATAATACTCTCCTCATGCAAGAAAGAACAGGCCCTTACTCCTGAAACCACCACATAATTCTAGATAAATAGTCACTGCCAGGGAAAAGAGCACACAATCGTTCAGAAGAGTAGATACAGGCTAAGACCAACGTGCCTTTACGGAGGTGAATGGGGACAATGAACAGTGTACCTTTTGTGCAGTATGTCTAACTCTAACCAGCGTTATCAATTAGTCAGTTTCACATGAACAGTATATGTCAAGTGTCACTTTTTCTGTGTGCAAAATTAAAAGAAACTGAATTAATGCAATGTTAAGGTTGCACAATCAAATCATATCAAAGCAAGTCAGAAACTGTACACATTAAGGTTCCTGCAGCAACATTAAATTAGTAACATTGCACATGTTGCATTCCTGTTTTCCTTGTGTGGATTTCTGTTAATATTTTAAAATATGGCTCACAAAATATAGAATAAGTACACACATATATTATTCATTACACTTGACGTTCACAACTCAGTGAAGTGGCTTGGGTCGGGAATGTGAGTCATACCTTTGGCTTCCACATAATGATTGCCTACTGACAGTTCTCAGCAGGGCTAACTTAACAGGGAAGAAGCACCTCTTCTTTTAACGGCTGTATCTTGGCAGTAGAAATAGCAATGAGACCATAGGGGTCTGTTATAGTAACTGCTATAAACTTAAGCAAATACGGATTTGATTGAAAATGTATTTTTTCATAACCTGTACCTATTTTGAATAGAAAAACGTGGAAGTAGGCCAGATGTTTAGTCTATTTTTGTGTTCGGCAAATCAGCACACTAGCAAGTTGTTACGGACTTGATCCTGCTTTCTTTGTAAATCCAAACTCTCGGTGAACAAATGCAAGATTGGACCCTATTTCTATATAATTTGTTTCTTCTTTTTGTTTCCAGAGAATATGTTAAACATTGGTTGGAAATTAAGCTACAACTGACTATATGCAAATCAATGATTTTTGCAGATTGATATAAGAGTTCAAAGGGTTTCTAGCAGCAGATCCAAAAATTAAATATTTTTTTCAAATTTTGAAATAACATATTCTCTTTAATTCTCTGTAACAGGCAATTCTGCTAACCTAACCTGCCGAGCTTTCTTTGGATACAGTGGAGATGTCAGTCCTTTAATTTACTGGATGAAAGGAGAGAAGTTTATTGAAGATTTGGATGAAAATCGGGTCTGGGAAAGCGATATTAGGTAAAAAGCAACATTTTTGTTCTTTCAATCAAGATTAATACTGTATTTGTTTTTAAAGTGAATAGTACTGTGTAAAAGGAAGGAATAGATTTTATTACTAACATGAGTATGAAAAGGCTATGGGCCTGATCTCTTCTGTTACACCTGTTTCATGTCAGTGCAACTCCATTGACTTCAGTGGTATTACACCAGTATGAATCTGTGGAGTAGATTACACTTGGAAAGGGGGAACAGAGAAAGTGGAGGCGTTGGCAGGATTCTCATCTCAGTTTTAGCACAAAATCAGAATAAATGACATAGGAATGCAGTGATGTAACAGATTTTAATCCATACAATGGCTTCATCAAGTAACAGAAAACACTGCAGTATTGAACACCGAAAGGTTACTGAAAAGATGTCAAGGGAAATAAATATGTCAGGAAACAGGGCTCACAAATAAATACATTTTTAAAGCCATGGAGCATAAAATGTTGTAAGTGTCAAAAGCTGGCCTTTGTTTCTAAATATTATTGTTCCTATTATATGTGAAAGGAATTACATTCAATTATTACAGAAGAACTAGACCTTAAGAACGTTGCTTGTCTTCCAGTGCCCATGATTTTCTTTCATATGGTCTACTTCTGCCTGCTGAATATTTATGTACTGTGCTGCTTGAGGAGGAATATCATATTCTTGTGTTGCTTCTAAAAGTGCTGCCTTAATCTGAGGTTGTCTATTCATTAGGAATGCTCTGGTTGACATACCCTAGAAAATCATGTACAACAGCATTTCTCAAACTGGGGTCCATGAGGGTACTCTGGGGGGGTTGTAGGCCCTGCTCATCAATTCCTCCCCGCCCCCAACTCCTCCTTCTCCCTCCCAGCACCTCCTGCATGCTAGGGAACAGCTGTTGAGAGGCATGCAGGAGGCGCTGGGAGGGTGGGAAAGAAACAGGGATGGGGCGTACTCTAGGAAGGGGGTGGAATCATGTCCAGGGCCGACAGCCCTGCTGATCAGCTCCTCCCCCTCCCTCCTTGTGCCTCCTGCACCCCAGGGAACAGCTGTCCCATGGAGTGCAGGAAACGCTGGGAGGGAGAGGGAGGAGTGGTGAGGGACTGGAAAGAGGTGGGGAAGAGGAGGGACAGGCGTGAAGCGGGGGCGGGAAGAGATGGGGCAGAGATGAGATCTTAGGGGAAAGAGGTGGAGTGGGGGTGGGGCCTGGGGCTGAGTGGGGGGCTTGGGGAGTCTGCGAAAAATTGTAAATCAAAATGGGGGTCCTTGGGTTGCTAAAGTTTGAGAACCGCTGATGTACAGTGGAACCCATTTATGTCGACCTCGGTTAACTTGCCAACCCTATTAAGTGGACGGTTTACAAGAGGAACCGCCAAACGCCCTGTTTGCCTTATGGGTTTCTCATCTGTTATGTCGATTTGCAGAACCCTAATATCTCGAGCCCGTCCCCGACCCACCGTGTCCCCAGCTGCCCAGCCACGCGGTTCCCCGGCCGCCCGGCTCCCCAGCCCGGCGGTTCCCCGCGTACCCGCCCGCCCAGCTCCGCTTCCCCGCCTGCCCGCCCCCGCATACCCGGTCCCTGCCTGTCTCCGCCTGCCCGCCCGGACCCGCATACCTGGTCCCGGCTCGCCTGCCGCCCGCCCGCCCGGCTCCGCCTCGCCTCCCGCCCGGTCCCTGCCTGTCCCCTACCAGCCGCCCAGCCACGCGGTTCCCCGGCCGCCCGCTCCCCAGCCCGGCGGTTCCCCGTACCCGCCCGCCCAGCTCCGCGTCCCCGCCTGCCCGCCCCCGCATACCCGGTCCCTGCCTGTCTCCGCCTGCCCGCCCGGACCCGCATACCTGGTCCCGGCTCGCCTGCCGCCCGCCCGCCCGGCTCCGCCTCGCCTCCCGCCCGGTCCCTGCCTGTCCCCTACCAGCCGCCCAGCCACGCGGTTCCCCGGCCGCCCGGCTCCCCAGCCCGGCGGTTCCCCGCGTACCCGCCCGCCCAGCTCCGCTTCCCCGCCTGCCCGCCCCCGCATACCCGGTCCCTGCCTGTCTCCGCCTGCCCGCCCGGACCCGCATACCTGGTCCCGGCTCGCCTGCCGCCCGCCCCGGCTCCGCCTCGCCTCCCGCCGGTCCTGCCTGTCCCCTACCAGCCGCCCAGCCACGCGGTTCCCCGGCCGCCCGGCTCCCCAGCCCGGCGGTTCCCCGCGTACCCGCCCGCCCAGCTCCGCTTCCCCGCCTGCCCGCCCCCGCATACCCGGTCCCTGCCTGTCTCCGCCTGCCCGCCCGGACCCGCATACCTGGTCCCGGCTCGCCTGCCGCCCGCCCGCCCGGCTCCGCCTCGCCTCCCGCCCGGTCCCTGCCTGTCCCCTACCAGCCGCCCAGCCACGCGGTTCCCCGGCCGCCCGGCTCCCCAGCCCGGCGGTTCCCCGCGTACCCGCCCGCCCAGCTCCGCTTCCCCGCCTGCCCGCCCCCGCATACCCGGTCCCTGCCTGTCTCCGCCTGCCCGCCCGGACCCGCATACCTGGTCCCGGCTCGCCTGCCGCCCGCCCGCCCGGCTCCGCCTCGCCTCCCGCCCGGTCCCTGCCTGTCCCCTACCAGCCGCCCAGCCACGCGGTTCCCCGGCCGCCCGGCTCCCCAGCCCGGCGGTTCCCCGCGTACCCGCCCGCCCAGCTCCGCTTCCCCGCCTGCCCGCCCCCGCATACCCGGTCCCTGCCTGTCTCCGCCTGCCCGCCCGGACCCGCATACCTGGTCCCGGCTCGCCTGCCGCCCGCCCGCCCGGCTCCGCCTCGCCTCCCGCCCGGTCCCTGCCTGTCCCCTACCAGCCGCCCAGCCACGCGGTTCCCCGGCCGCCCGGCTCGCCCACCCGGCGGTTCCCCGCGTACCCGCCCGCCCAGCTCCGCTTCCCCGCCTGCCCGCCCCGCATACCCGGTCCCTGCCTGTCTCCGCCTGCCCGCCCGGACCCGCATACCTGGTCCCGGCTCGCCTGCCGCCCGCCCGCCCGGCTCCGCCTCGCCTCCCGCCCGGTCCCTGCCTGTCCCCTACCAGCCGCCCAGCCACGCGGTTCCCCGGCCGCCCGGCTCCCCAGCCCGGCGGTTCCCCGCGTACCCGCCCGCCCAGCTCCGCTTCCCCGCCTGCCCGCCCCCGCATACCCGGTCCCTGCCTGTCCCCGCCCGCCCGCCCGGCCCGCATACCTGGTCCCTGCCCGTCCCCGCCCGTCCCCGCCCCACATACCTGGTCCCGGCTTCTCCTGCCGCCCGCCCGCCGGCTCCGCTTCCCCGCCCGCCGGTCCCCGCTTCCCCGCCCCGCATACCCGGTCCCTGCCTGTCCCCGCCCGCCCGGCCCGCATACCTGGTCCCTGCCCGTCCCCGGCCGTACCCGGCGCCCATACCTGGTCCCGGCTTCTCCTGCCGCCCGCCCGCCGGCTCCGCTTCCCCGCCCGCCGGTCCCCGCTTCCCCGCCCCGCATACCCGGTCCCTGCCTGTCCCCGCCCGCCCGCCCGGCCCGCATACCTGGTCCCTGCCCGTCCCGCCCGTCCCCGCCCCACATACCTGGTCCCGGCTTCTCCTGCCGCCCGCCCGCCGGCTCCGCTTCCCCGCCCGCCGGTCCCCGCTTCCCCGCCCCGCATACCCGGTCCCTGCCTGTCCCCGCCCACCCGCCCGGCCCGCATACCTGGTCCCTGCCCGTCCCCGCCCCACATACCTGGTCCCGGCTTCGCCTGCCGCCCGCCCGCCGGCTCCGCTTGCCCGTCCGCCCGTCCGCCCGGCTCCGCTTTGCCGGATCCAGCCACGTGCAGGCAGCGCGGTAAGGGGGCAGGGAGGGGGTGGGGGGGGTGGATAGGGGTTTATCTCGATCATTGGTTATCTCGATGGCTTTTGGCAAACCCCTAGGCCGTCGAGATAACAGGGTTTAACTGTACAATATGATTTTAAAATATCTACATGGGTCTGAAAAGAACCTTTTTCCATACAGTATATAAACCAGTACTCTGTGTGTGAATGCATGAGTGTGTGTGTGTATGTGTGTGTGTGTTTAAAATATAGTTACCAGTATAAAATGACAGCAAAAACTTCTTAATGAATTACATATGCAGTTTAGATTATATGTATGTTATGCACAATGAATACTTATGACAGACTAAAGTTAGCATATTTAAATTTAATCTCTTACAAAAAGGTCTGCTACTCCATAGCCTTGTTAATCTGGTCTGATTCTCAAAGTAAGCTTCAATATCTTCAGACAAATTAAAGTAACAGAGGAAACCATATATCAAAACCACTAAGGCCTTGCAAACATTCAACGTTATTCAAGTCATGTTCCACCTCCCACAGGTGATGGAAAGGTGGAGGCAGAAATATCTCACTCGAGTGTACTCTAATTTTATTCCACAGAGTTCAAGTCCAATACACCAGATTATATAGAATTGTGCTATGCTGTATTTCTTATTTAAAGCTCTCCTACAGCCTGTCATCCAGAGATTTAGGGCTTTAAACATTTTCAAGAAGTGATAACCCTCTTCACAACTGGCTTGGTTCTGTGTTTGTTCAGGGAGGACCCTGAAGAGTGTTTTCCATTTTCTTTAGGCATGTGAATAGTGTGGGTGATGAGCGTTTGAAGCAATTTCCTGTTTGCTTGGTTGTTTTTTTAAAACCAGTGCTGGGACTAGTGAGGGGACAATGGGTAGAAAGGGAAGACAGGTGGTATCCAAAGAGGTTTTTACTCAGGAAGTGCTTGCTTTTATCATCCACTTGAAATGATATTAACCGAGGGAACATTAACTGTTCCCCCTTTCACTGCTGGTTTATAACTGCTTAGTAAAATAAAGATGAAGTGATGATTTTTCTTACTATAAAAATGGCCATGCTGCTTCCTTTAGAAATGTCAAAGCATCTCAGAAATTGCCTTTGGACAAAAACAAAACTTGGACCATACCGTTAGTAGAACCCTCGACCTGGAATTAACCATTTGGAACCTCTCCAGGCCTACGCCATATCCCATCATTTCAAGAGATCAGATCCTACTTTTAAGCTGCATGTGAACTTCTCATCATGGTCTCCTTTCCAGCCCTCAATATATTATCAGTGTGTGCGCATCATGCTGCTTAAGGAAGACAATTAACTGCAGCTCTCATTAACAGCTACAAAGCCAAACCTCTTCATTAGGAGTGAGGAAGAAAAGAGCATAATATAATCTAATTAAGATTGGTTTCAAATTTGGCTATGGTTTGATGCAGAGTGCTGCGAATTGTGAGTAACATTATATTATGATTATCTAATGCTCAGACATGGTACAAAAAGACTCTTATGTCTGAATTATTTCATTTTTGTAGAGTTATTAAAGAACATCTTGGAGAACAGGAGGTTTCCATCTCATTAATTCTTGACTCGGTGGAAGAAGGGGACCTAGGAAATTACTCCTGTTATGTTGAAAATGGAAATGGACGCAGACATGCCAGCATTCTTCTACATAAGAGGGGTAAATATATGACTTTTTAACATAGCTACTGTATATTGTAATGATGTTGTATTTGTAAACTTTCCTTCAGAGGCTACCCTTAGCTTTATCAGGCAAAGAGGCTGATTGTTTGCTTCCCTGCATCTGTGAAGGTCTATGAAATAAACCAGGGAAGCCCACTGTTGTCACCACAAGAAATATAATAAAATAACACTTTAATAATGACTGTGTACAAGATACATTTAACAACTCATGGGTGTGAAAACTGACAAAAGTTTAGTAGGGCAGGAAATTAGTAATATAACTTTAATCATTTTCTGTTTAAAAAAAAAAAGGCCAGATATTAGAAAAGTTATAGCTAATAGATTCCTGTTGAAAAATGTACATAAAAATCCCACTAGGAAAGTTACTGCCTTTTCTTAGTCACCCTATTTTGCAGAGATTTTTGTTCTAATGTATTTAATCCAAAGGTCTCTGAGAGAGAGTATTGAGAGATAAACAGCTAAAGGTCTCCCTGTTTTCACTATCCACTGATATCAGGTGCTTTGAGCCTAGCTAATGGCCACAGCAGTCTCCCACTGAGATAATTAGGATGAGACAGAAAGCACTTTGCTAAACAAGACTCTCAGTCCACTTGCACACTTTATCTCCTATAATGTATTCCATTTTGACCTGTGCTATGCCTGATGCTCTCCATACTCCAACAAAATCCCATTGGCTTGAATAAGAAATGAAAGATCAAGACCAGTGTCAATTTTTTATTGTGCTTATTTTTAACCCCTTTATTAAAGAGCCAGTTTCTTACTGTGTTTCTCAGGTGTCTGTTTACATTAAGGCAGCAGTCAGTTCTTTAGTTTTAGTCTTGTCACATGAGAAGTTTGCGTAAATCCAAAATGGGACCACAAGGGAAACTATCAAAAATAGTAACATTTTAAGTTTCTTTCCCACCCACTCCAAAATAATAGTACAATAATGCTTTGTGGCTATTCTACTGCACTAAGATATAGCACTTATCTCATAAGAGGTAAGAACATAGAAATAATCAAATGATCTGTTTGGCTTGGCATTTATACAGTAGGTGCTTTGTCATTTATTCTTAAAAGTATTGAGTTGGGACATTATTCTAAACCAGCTAGCCCGTCTTTGAAGTTTATTAATAAACCAGCAGGTAGGCAGGGGTCTATTCAGAGGTGTTTGAACCCATGTGATGAGATCAATTCAGTAAACACTATAAAACCCCATAGGTTATCATTTAATAGTAAAATTAATGTACGGATCTTTTAGGATAAATAATTTCAAAGTTTTGATGAGTTTAAAAACAATAATTGATTGATATTTAATAGATTTTTTTAATTATAATCTCCCTTTCTGTTACTTTTCTATATCAGCAATAACAGTAAGACTATAACACTACATATAACCTACCAAGGTAGGAGTTTTGCCACTGCTAGCCTTTTAATCTGGCAATGTACATGGCCTAAACTTTGCAAATTCACTCTGTTCCTCCTGTCTCCCTTCATGGAGCTGTCAGTATAGCAAACAAACCATAGCATGTAGCCTTGTGATGACATGTATATGAAGAAATATTCAGAAAATCAAATCATCATCACAATGAGGAAAAAGTTAGAAATGGCATACTTTTTAAAAAATAGCTGTGAATCTGAAATATTTGTTTGAAAAGTGACCCTAGTGGGTCTGTAAAATGCAAAAGGTACTATCATGAGCATTCTACATACATTGCACTTTGACAACTGTTTCAGTAAAATGAGAAATTAACCGTGACAGATAAAAATTCTAACTAGTCTCTCAGGTCTCCTAGAAGGACAAGCTTTGCACAGCTTGCTTGGTTTTCTGTAAATCACCATGGCAACACTCTGTTTTAGGTTCCTTGTTTAGACCCACATTTAGTCTCTGCTAGGGATGTGTATTTATTAATTTCTAATTATTTGGTGCAATCAGTAACTAGCAATAAATTAGGGAAATTTTCTTCCCAAACATTAAAAGACATCTAGAGCGGTACTTTAAGGTTTTAAGTTTTAATTGCTGACATTTTTTTGTTTTGCAACTTGCTTTTTAAACAAATAAAAATGCTGGATCTGGAATGCTTATTAGATACATAAACAATGGATTAAAACTTCATAAACTCTATATACAATGCAATAGCACTGTTTAAAAAAAAGTAAAGATGAAAAGCCTTATTGTTAAACAAAGACCTTTTCCAGTTGTATCACTCAACGTAGTCATTGATTTAAAACCACTACCCCTCTGGTAACTCTAACTATAGATGTTTTCTGTAATATATTATCATACGGATGTTTAATTCTAAACAACTTTCACTCAGTGAAGGCTGATCTCCTGAGGTTAAGATCACTAAGTGCTCTGAGACCTTGAAAATGGTAAAATTACTCTGCAAATAGAGTGCAGTACAGCCAGAGTCCATTTAGATATATCACGGTAAGAATAACTGAGCTCAGGGATGGGATCTCAAAACTCTCTCTCTGCCATTCACTGTGTGTCCTTGATCAAGTTACTTAACCTCTGTGTGTCAGTTTTCCTATTTGCAAAATGTGATAATATTACTTACCTACATCACAACGATACTTGAAAGTGTTTGTTCAGTGTTTTTAAAATATAAAGTGCTATACTGCGTAAGAGTCAAGTATTATTTCTCATAATAATATCAGCATCATCTATGGACCACAAAGTGCTCTACAAACATCAGTCAAGTGTGAAGCATGAGAGTCCCTGTGAAGATGGTAGTGTACCCATTTACCATTGGAAAACTGAGTTACAGAGAGATTAAAGCCCAGATTTTTCAAGGTATTTAAGTGTTGCACTCAGCGTTATGATGCTTAAGTGATTTAGGGGGCTAAATCTTATTTTCAGAAGGAATTTAGGCACTTTGGGATTTAGGATCAGTTAGACGTTATAATGCTGAGTACAGCAATCTCACAATATCTTGAAAAATCTGGGCCTAAATGTCTTGCCCAAGTTAACAAAGAATATCAGTAGTGGAAGGGATGGGAGGAGAATCATAGGAGTCCTCACTTCCATTCTGCATTCTGCTTACATAACCTCTTTACTTCACCATTGTTCAGATCAAGTTCTTTTCCTTTTATCCAAGAGAAGAGAATTATGCTTCTTCGATACTGCTTCTTGATTTTATTATCAGTGGTGTCTATCATTTATCATTTGTAAATCTGGTACATCTTCAACTAGATTTTGGAACCCTCCAGAAATAGATTTTGATAGACAACCAAGCACAAGCTAATTAATGGTAGACTGTTTTATAATATATAATGTGTGAATCATGCACTGCAGTATTATATTTCTGTGGGGTTTAAATTCAAGGAAACAGGTCCACAGCTTGCCAATATAATAAGTAATATAATATAAGACAATATCTTTGAATAATGGTATCTCCTGAAAAGTGAGACTGTCTTTTGTCATAGAGCAAATCTTCCACGGTGATGTTTAATTACATGGTAACTTGGAATTACAAGATAGCCTTTAACTGCACATTAACTTGTGGAAAAACTTTGGCTGTGCATTTTAGCAGACAAAACACCATAAAGAAAGTGATCAAATGTTTCACCATGTCATACATTTTTATTTTTATTATTAAGGAGCAAAATATATAAACTAACATTATAACATTTTCTGTGGTCCATCTGCCAGTGGGGAAGACACAGGGCTCTGCTATTTTCCCCTTTATTATGGCAGATCATAGCCAATGTCTTTTTTGCAGCTTGTATGCATGTCTTCTTGGCCCACTGTCCCCACTGCATTCTTGCTCCACAGTAGCGGTCACACCAGTATGCTTGTTTGTTTACTTACCTGTCATAACTGGTCTGCTCCCTTTGATCTTTATAATCTAGGGCTGGTCAAAACATTTCACATGAAAGATTTTCCCATTGGAAAATGGAGTTTTGTCAAAATCCGAATTTTCAGAAGGAAAAGATCAATTTTTGACTGACTTTTCCAATGGGAAAATTGAAGAAGAGAAAAAGTAGTTGTTGCTTTGTATAATATATTCTGCTGACCTCTGTAGTATTAGTACCACCCGCCTTCACAGTGATGAAGCTTGAGAAGGGCCAGCTAATATCTAAAGGCTGGAGAAAGGATCTCATGTTTTCTACACATCGTACTCCTAGTTCATTCATCCATCCACAGAACATTGTTCTCTTGCTGAGAAAATACAGATGGTAAGGAACTCTGGCTAGATCAGGATTTCTCAAACAGGGGTCACCGCTTCTGTAGGGAAAGCCCCTAGCGGGCCTGGCCATTGTGTTTACCTGCCTCGTCCGCAGGTCCGGCCGACCGTGGCTCCCATTGGCCACGAATCGCTGCTCCGGGTCACTGGGAGCTGCTGGAAGCGGCGGCCAGTTCGTCCCTTGGCCTGCGCCGCTTCCAGCAGCTCCCATTGGCCCAGAGCAGCGATCCGCAGCCAGTGGGAGCCACGATCGGCCGGACCTGCGGATGGGGCAGGTAAACACACCAGCCTGGCCCACCAGGGGCTTTCCCCTTTTTGAGAAACCCTGGGCTAGATCAACAGAATGATGACAGAAAGATCAGCTTTCTTGTACTGAACTTCAAAAGTAAATTCAGGAGTCATATTGTAAAGTTCACTCCTTCAGCCCTGAAGGGAATATCTCACTTGTACATGACATCCACTGAGACAGCCATGCATCAAGTCTACCAGCTCTCAGTCATGCAATTCTGCTGTCCTAATATCTCCAGATCAGCCTTAACCTGGATGGCAGTAAATTAGGTGGATAAGGTATGTCATGCTTTTCCAACATAGGTCAGAAAAATCAATTCACATATCATCTGGCCTTCAATGTCAAATAACATAGATCAACATTACATAAAGCTCCCAGGTAAAATACAGGTAGTCTTAGCCAGAAAAGTAATGTTGCATCACCCTTAAGCAGGCATATTTCAAATAAGATATTCCTGGTTTAAAAGGATCCGTTGTTTGTTCAAACTTTGGACATTATACTGATGTTGATAAGAAAAAAAATTGAGACCACTGGACCTGAGAGATAATTTAGCATCGACCAATCTCAATCTCAATCAGTTTTATCTACAAATCCTACTAGCTTGCTGAAATCTATATCCATCAGAATCATTTTCAGTTCACTGTCCTGCCCTTTCAACTAGCTTCACTCCCAAGAACATTCATCCAAGTGCTGGTCACTATGAGTGCAGCAATGTAGGAGCTTCATTTCATTTCATTTCATTTTGCTTCATTTGTCTGAGCTCCTTCACTGTAGAAGACAAAGAAAGTCATTGGAATGTCATCACAGATATTTCAGTGGTTGTTTTTGGTGGTGAAAACAAAACAAGAGCTCATTAAGGCCAACCCATATGATCAGGCATCTCAGAGCCAGATGATATTTACATAGAATAGAAAATATGTACCTCCAAGGAGAAAATCTGGAGGTCAGAGACATGAATTCAGATATTTTAGTCAATTTTCTCCTTTCCCAGGAGCCATTGCTCCACTCTGATTCTACTCAGCTCAGTCAATCTTAGTTGTGTCAATGGGTTATTTGCAAAAGTAAGGTACTTGCAGAAGTTGCTCAAAACTAAATGGACTCCATGAGGAAGTCAGAAGGAAAACAGAAGCTTAATGTGGGCACATCCTTGCATTTCCTCCAGGCTAATGAATGAGACCTCTCATGGACGTATCTCTGAGTATTGCATCCATAGGGAGCTAGCCACTAATGACAGGATTAAAGTCACTGTAAGCTGTAGATGCTCAGCCCCACTGAAGATCAAACCATAAGAGAAATGGAGGCCCTCTTGGACCACCCTATGGAGACAATAGAACAGGTCCTATACAAGATAAAAATTCTCTCTTCCTCCTAGAGAATAAGAAAGTACTTGTCCTTATTTTGTATTCCCTTCAAACCACTTCACACTGTTGGGTAGAGATTTTAATTCCTTCAAGGTTTGTGCTTGCGAGCTTCGCTCAGCAAATGGGTAAATTACCTGCCTTTTTAAAATTCCTCTTATATTTTTCACCAACACCAGATACTCCATCAGACTTGCCCTACAGCACTTTTCTCACTAATGCTTTTCACCTTTATTAGGAAACAACTCTTCCAGACATCTGTCTCATCCATTGCCCAAAGAGGAAATCCTTCATTCCCTTTGATATTAGAAAGGCCCTTAAGATTTATCTTTCCTTCAAAACTCAGAGGCAATTTTCATCCTGCCCAAAGGCCGCAGACTGGGATCACAAGGTTCCAGGCCAGGATCACCCTAAGTAGACCAAGAACAGTATATCAAAATCACATAAGTGGGGGTTTTGCAAAAATCCAGAGTCATTTGTTTAGATGCCTTTTGGCCAGAGTGAGATAGAAGCTTTGGTGGAGTAGCTGTGTGAGGCAGCCACTTGGGAGTCATTGCACATCACCACAGAACACAGCCAAAGTAGTATGATGGCTCTGGCACACAGTTTTTCCAGTCACTGAGATCTCAGGCCGGTCCCGCTGTGATAGACTGTTCCCAAACTCCCTTCTGTGCCCTCAAAACATTTTTCTTGGAATTTTAGGTGGTAACCTAAATGTACTGAAATGTTTAGTGATCCTCATCCCCAGTGAAATGGAGAATCTGGACAAAATTAATCTAGAGTCCATATTAGCCCAGATCATGAGAGATTTGGGCAGACCCCTTAACGATAGCCTTTCAGGTAAAATTAACAAAATGAATGTGTTTCCCTGGACACTGTATATCCTCAGAATCTCCAAGTTACTATTCTTCCATTTTATTTTAGGAAAATTAGTGAATTTTTAAAAATATTTTCGGGGGCAGGGGAGGAGATGAGGAGACCTAGATTAGCTTTATGTAAATTGTAATTCCCAGTCACATCTGGAGGCTTCTATTTCCCCAACTGGCAGGCAGCTTTATGGCTCCAGAACACAACAAAGCTGATCCCTCCCTGGCTGCTGGTGGAACAGGAGTTGTTACAGCCCTTCCCATTGGCAGGAATACTGGATACAGAGCATTGCCATTTTCATCATAAAATGTCACCTACAGAATTGTCTATAAAACATGGGTCCCTCTGGCTAGAAAAATTAAATTCCATCCCTTCTCTCACTTTGATGCTCTACTTTGGGGCAACCTGCATTGTTGACAATTGACAAGAAGCCATGTGGAGAGGGTGGATAGATAAAAGGATAATTTGGGTCTGTCAATTGATCTTAGAGGATCAGTTTCTGCCATTCAAGCACTCCAACAACACTATTGCCATATGACATATGCCAGAGGCCTCATGCATATCCTTGGAATTTTTAAATATCATAGACAGCAATCTCCTAACTGAAAAAAGTGTTGCATTCAACATGGGGGATTCTGTACTAGATCTTGTTGTGACAGATAAAGAGGAACTGATCACCAGATGAAAAATAAATGGTAGCTTAGGTAGCAGGGATCATGACTTGATCACATTTATAATGTACAAATACATTTATATACACTTGGTGCTTTAAAAGGGCCAATTTCACAAAGCTAAAAACAATTCTGAGCCAGATGAGCTGGGAGGAAGAATTTAATCATAAAAATATAAATAATAATTGGGAATTGTTTCAGAACATTTTACTAGATGCCCACAATTGAGGAAGAAGGCCATAGTGGTTAAAAAACTGGCCTGGTTTAGAGGGGAAGTGAAGGCAGCTATAAAAAAATAAAAGTAATATATAACAAATGGAAGAAAGAGGAAGTTGACAGTAATGAATATTAATCATAATAGTAGAATTGTAAAAAATTGATAAGGGAAGCAAAGGGACTGGTCAGCAGAGGCAAGGACAAATGGAGCTACTATAAGATGGGTGCAAAACTGGTTGGAAAACCATTCCCAGTGAGTAGTTATCAGTGGTTTACAGTCATGCTCGAAGGACATAACAAGTGGGGTCCCATAGGGATCAGTTCTGGGTCCGGTTCTGTTCAATATCTTCATCAATGATTTAGATAATGGCATGGAGAGGGCACTTATAAAGTCTACAGATGATACCAAGCTGGGAGGGGTTGCAAGTGCTTTGGAAGATAGGATTAAAATTCAAAATGATCTGGACAAACCGGAGAAATGGGTCTGAAGTAAATAGGATGAAATTCAGTCAGGACAAATGCAAAGTACTCCACTTAGGAAAGAACAATCAGTTGCACTCATACAAAATGGAAGGAGCACTGCGGAAAGGGATCTGGGGGTCATAGTGGACCACAAGCAAAATATGAGTCAACAGTGTAACGCTGTTGCAAAAAAACCAAACATCATTCTGGGTTGTATTAGCAGGAGTGTTGTAAGCAAGACACAAGAAGTAATTCTTCCACTTTATTCTACGCTGATTAGGCCTCAACTGGAGTATTGTGTCCAGTGCTGTGTGCCACATTTCAGGTAGGATGCGGACAAATTGGAGAGAGTCCAGAGAAGAGCAACAAAAATGATTAAAGGTCTAGAAAACATGACCCGTGAAGGAAGATTGAAAAAACTGAGTTTGTTTAGTCTGGAAAAGAGAAGAATGAGGGGGGACATAATAACAGTTTTCAAGTATATAAAAGTTTTTTACAAGGAAGAAGGAGAAAAAAAATTCTTAATCTCTGAGGATAGGAGAAGAAGCAATGGGCTTAAACTGCTTCAAGGGAGGTTTGGGTTGGACATTAGCATAGGTGCCGACTCCGGGGGTGCTCTGGGGCTGGAGCACCCATGGGGAAAAATTAGTGGGTGCTCTGCACCCACCGGCAACCAAGCTCCCCTCCCCAGTTCACCTCGCCTCCTCCTCCTCTGCCTCCGCCTCCTCCACTTAGTGCACAGGGGTGGGGACTTTGGGGAAGGGGTTGGAATGGAGGTGGGGCAGGAGCAGGAGAGGGTGGGGTAGGGGTGGCATCGGGGTGGGGCCAAGAGCAGAGGGGGGTCGAGCACCCACTGGTGTGAGCAGAAGTTGGTGCCTATGGATATTAGGAAAAACTTCCTAACTGTCAAGGTGGTTAAGCAGTGGAATAAATTGCCCAGGGAGGTTGTGGAATCTCCATCACTGGAGATTTTTAAGAGCAGGTTAGACAAACACCTGTCAGGAATGATCTAGATAATACTTAGACCTTCCATGAGTGCAGAAGATTGAACTAAATGACCTCTTAAGGTCCCTTCCAGTCCTATGATTCTATGTTTCTATGAATACAAACTATCTGATCCAGCTGCATGGCATTACTTGCAGCTTAAGCATCCCTTGAAAGACGTATTTGGTCTTGATGCACTGGGAGCACCAGAGGCTGCAGGATTGTTGTTGATGTAAACAAAGTTTCATAGGTTCATCCAACCAGCTATATAGCCTGTTATGACTTCCTGACCCAAAAGACCCTGCCTAATTTAGATTGCCTGGAACAAAGGTTTGTATATGTCTTTGAACTCTAGCCAATGGGGAAGTGCCTTGCAAAACATTAAAAACTCTACTATCGATCCACTATTAAGGTTGATTGAGCAGAAAATAATTTCATTCACACTGGTCCCCACACAGGTTACAGTGCATGGGCCCTGCCAAAATAGACTGCTGCTGGAATTGAGAGTCTCCGAGAGCAAAGCTGGCTCATATGTTTTGGGACTGTCCCAAGATACAGTCCTTTTGGCTAGAAGTAGGCAAGCGATTAATATGATAATGGATACCTCCTTAAAAATTACTTCCCAGAACTGTGTTTTGGGATATATCCCATCATCTTGGAAGCTCTCCAGCTCACTGAGAGCTTGGTTCTCTAGAGCAGTGCTTATAACCAAATGACTCTTATTGCTTAGATGAAACAGCAGACTGCCGCCAAGGATAGAAATTTGGCTCATTGACTTGGCTGACCTGGCAGCTGCAGAGCAGGTAACGTTTCAGAGAAAAGTGACCTCAGACAAATTTGAAAAGATTTGATCTAACTTTTTACAAACCTGTGATTAGTTCCTGGCAGATAGAAACAGATGTCGTTCTCCTTTCCCCTCCCTGTGGTTTCCTTCCTTTTCTTTCCCTCCCTTCCCTTTTTTTCTGTTCTTCACTTATTTCGCAGGGAAAAAATAATAAAATATAAATTAAAAAAATTCTTTCCCAGGTCTGTGCTTACTGTTTGTATTTGGAGGTGCTGTTTGTCAGTAAACATCTTCTGTGCTGGTGACAGACTGACCACAGAAGAACAGACGTCTTACCTGTTAATTCTTTTCTATGGTCTGGCTACACCAGTGCAAATATCCATGTATGAGAACATACATTATGTAGGTCAGGATCAGTGGTTACTAATTCTCCTGACTACAGTGTTCCCTAGTAAAATAGTTAAAGCCTCTGCAGGGCTTATATCGTTTCTTCCCTGGAAGGGCTTTTTTGTATTCCTTCAGTTCCTCGATTGCCTGTAATCCATTAGTTGTTGGTTTATTTATTTATTTATTTATTTTATAAAATAATTTTCATTAGTTAGGTTAGGGTGTTTAACCACTTTGTTTTCAGTGATGGAAATCATCAACAATAAACTATTGAAGGCATGCCCAAAAGATCCGAATAGGGCATTGGCTGTAAGTTCCCTTACCAGAGTAGAAAGACTGTCTCATTGTGCAGTCAGATCACACATACACACACACACATATACACACACACACACATATACACAACAGGTAAGAAATATTGTTTGATCTTATTCAGAGCAATATTCAGTAGAATTCTTCAAGCCATCAGTGTTTCAACTAAGTCACTGTTTGCTTTATATGGAATAGAAGATCACTCCTGTTCGTTATAGGTCTAGCAGTATACTGGGATGATAACGCATGTTGCGGAAGCATAGGCAAGCTTAACTCAGGACTTGTCTTCTATGGGTTTGTGTCTGACCTCAAAACATTCTATTTACTTTGATTATTTTAATTTCGTTTGCCATATTTATAATGGTACTAAAATTCCATTTTCCAGAAAATTCCAGTATTCTATGAGTTTAGTTCCTCAGCTTTCATAGCAGATCTGTTGACAAAGTTTTAATGGTAGCATCACTGTCATGACACTATAATGCTGTTTTAGGAGTTAAGGAGCTTAAGTAAGCTAAATTGCTCATCTCAAGAACATTTTCAGTCATTAGGACTTGATTATGGCCCATATTCCACAGACTGATGGTGATGATTGACTATTCAGACTTGAGTGAGACAAGAAGGAGCAACTCCTTTTGTAACCTCTGTAAACAAACTACAGGTCTAATAGTTCCCTCTGCCGTAATGTACTGAAATTCTGTAAGACTTCCAAGATTTCAAATGGGAGCTCATCATATGAGATATGTTACTAACAGGTTTTTACACTAGAATGTCTGTTAATTGTTCCTAATGACTTCAACAATTAGGCAAAAATGTAAGTTCCCAATAGAAACAAAACTCCATTATAATAAAACTCTGAAACACTATGTTTGTTAATGTATTAAACTTGTATATCTTATATTATACAAGACAATCTGTTTATATGCTAGCAAAAGCTTTTTTCCAGGTTTCACTCTGAAAGAGCAACAGAATGGGAATTATCACCAGCTATTTTCTTAAATAAGAAATGATTGTAGAAAAAACAAAATTCTAGTAGTCATCTAAGAAGCCTGCAAGTTCTTTGTTTGTTGGACAATTCTAAGACTTCCTAGTGTGATTCACAGTTACTTTAGATATAGTTTATATACAGCCATAGGCGTACATTTGATCTTCGCTCTGATTTACCCACTCCCCCGGAAAAAAAAGTTTGCTGTCACTATTATACACAATCTCAGATCTAATCAGTATATATTTTGAAACCAAATATATAACCCAAGACATTCTATAACCTTGTTTCATAAATCAGTAAGACTCTTGGCCTTTTCATTCCCAAGAAGTACGGCACCTCTATGGAAAACCTTAGCGAGAGTACTAAACTTGCTCCCAGATTCCTGGTCTCTGTCAGGGCAGTGCTATGTTGCCAATTGGGACGTACATCAGATTCTTTTTCTACAGTTTTAACAGTTTTCTTAGTAGTTCTTGACTTAGTAGTCAACTTGTTAAGCTCTTCAGACTCTGCTTTTACTGAGGACAGAATACAGTATGTATATCTACATTGCATCGGAGATGTGACTGCAGTATATGCAGACATACCTGTGCTAGCTTTGATCTAGCTAGCTGGAATAATGTCAGTGAAGCTATAGCAGCAGCACAGGCTAGCCACTTGAGTACATACCCAGGGTCCTGGGAGAGCTCATACAGTGCATACTGCTACCCATCATGCCGCAGCTTCACTGCTATTGTTGTTTGAACTAGCTAGCTCAGGTCTGTTTACATATGCTTCAGTCACACTTTTGATTGTAGTATGGACATACTCTGGGGTGTTCACCAGTGATTGTCCACTGGTAACAATATCTATGAACCTATTCCAGTTGTCTTAAATAAGAGTAGATTTTACTGGCACATAGAAATCATTACACATGAAAGGATAGGTATAAAATAGTATATCTGCATATTCAAATGCTCTGTGAAGATGCACTACCATATGCCAAACATTTAAATGATGAATTATTGTACAGTCCAAATGTTTTATTTGCAAAAAAATGTACTTTTCCTCGCTCAACTTTATCTTTATGTGTGTGTGCCACTCTTTCTCCTATTCTAAACACTGCCTGTTTTTCAGTGGGAGTGTCTGTCATATGACCCAAGGAAATGTTCCTCTGTTAGCCAACCTTCTCCTTACGTTATCAGGAACATTTCTTTTCTACGCTAAATTCACTTTATTAGACAAGTTACTATTTACTTCAGCTGCCAAAACCATTTTTGTAGAGCTTGTGCTTTATCCTACAACACAACGGGTATGAATTTTAATCAGTATATTGAAATAGTTCCCTTCAAAATCATATTGATTATTGTTAGAATCCATATAAGAATTCTCAACCCACACTTTCGGAGGTATAGGCTGACCTATACAAGCTGTGGGGCTTGATTGTCCAAAATAAGCAGAATCATGTAAGAATATAGAAATGACAGAAATAGGTACCTTATGCCTCAGTGCTGCAGAGAATTACGTACATGCTTAATCTGAGAGAGTCTGAGTAGTCCCACTGCTTTCTATGAGATTACTCACACTCCTTAAAGTTAAGAAATCTGTGTAAGTCATTTCAAGACTGAGGCCTGACATAGTAGTATAGTTACACAGCTATAAAATCCCATGTCCACTATAAAGGTGTTGGCAGTCCCTATGTGTCCCCTTTTGGCCTGGTGTGGTGCTGCAGGTGTGCCCCACCTCAATTTTTCACGGTAATAGCTTTGCCTGAGGAAAGGAGAAGCCAACACACGTTAACAAAATGACCCCGTTTTAATAAGGCTTCAGGACAGAAGCAATTACAATAAACAGTTTGTTAGGTCCTCCCCTCAGCATCCAGGTTCAGAGCTCCCCAAATTAATGTCCACGACACCAGGTCTCCCAGTCTAATTAGGCTGGTCTCCTGGAGCTTGAGAGAAACCACCACCCACTTCAGCCTGCCTGGCTTCTACTTCCCTTTCCTTACTTAGTTTCCTCTTTCTGTTTCATATAGCCTGGGCCTATCGTAGGGCAGGGCAGAGGCTTCTTGATTACCCCAGGCTTTCCCAACTGTAGGTCCAGTCTGTCCCTTAAACAGGCAGTACACTCCTTCACATCCACTTATAGTTATCCAGAATATCTGAAGCATAATTTGTACTTAGTAACTCAATTTTATACAGAGTAACAACTAGTCTCCAAAGGAAGCCAAATGAGTCTAAGATATGAAGCTCAGGGGACATCTTTTCTTTGATTTACTTCTCTGTACAAATGCGGTAAATAAATAAATAACCTGTGCGCCACTGCTGAGGAGGTTTATCAAAAATTAAAGCCAGGTGCAGATCAAAGATACATCCCAGAAGTGCACCTGATAATTACAGTAGGATTAGTGTAAAATGAGTGCATTTATTACCAGCCATATCATTCTGTATGTTTAGAGAGGGCATGTGCTTTATTTTAATTAGCTGTTTCTTTCACTGGATTGCTTGGCCAAACCATCCTGATAAACAGAAAAAATGTAGCCATTGGTCAAAATGCTTGTAGCAAATCTCATTTTAAATTGAAGCAATTTATTCAGAAACCAATCTACTACTGCAGCAGTAATCAATGTGTTTTCCCTTAGAGTAGACCCGTTCTTGTTCTGCTGAAGGGCTATTGTTAATTGCCTGTAACTAAATGATTGCTGTGCTCTTGAATGTAACTCTTTGCCACGTGTTCATTTGTTGCGTTTAACAGAATGCCAGTTCCCCTAAGGTTCTGCCTGGTAATTTTCCTTTACAATTTTCACCATTCAGTCTCAGTCCCTTAAACAGGGCAAGGTTTGTAATTTTAACATCATAACACAAAGGCTAAACAGATTTTAAAAGGTTTGCGCTTTTTGTTTCTCCCTCTGATGTGGAATTGTGCTGAAACTGAACCTTTTTAAAATGCTGCCACTCCAGGCAACTTGAACTTGAGCAGAAAAAGCACATCACACTTCAAAGACAGTGTAACGCTTGCTGTAGCAACCATTCCCAAAGTTTAATACAAAAGATAGAATAAAGCAATGGAGTGTGAAGACAAGTATGTCTTGCTACCTTTGCCTACAGTGTTGTGTTAATGGTCACTACATAACAATATCCAGATATTATATAGCACTTTTCATCGGTCAGTCTCAAAGTGCTTTAAGGAAGTCAGTATCGTTATCCCCATTTTATAGATGGGGAAACCAAGGCACAGGAAAGCTTTGTACGGATCCAGGGGGTCAATCGGGCTGGTACTCAGATGGCTAGCCTGTGCCACTACCACAACGGCCACACTGCAATTTTTAGCACTGACTTGAGCAACTGAGCTAGTGCCCGTCTGTTTACTTGGACTGGGAGGTCTGCTTCCAGGTGCAGTGTAGACATACTCTTAGGATCAGTGAATGCTCTTATGAATTTTGCTGTGTTGCTCTGCCAATGGTTATGATGCAATGCTATATGAATTCAGATTGATTTTATTAAAAGGAAATAACTATACATGCTGTACTTGCTCTAGAGAGGTTTATAATTCCAACAGTGGAAAATGTACTTTAAAACAGACTCTGTATTGACCAAAGTACTACTTTTTATAGAGCATATTAGTTTGCAAGTTGATCGTGGAAAGACAACTACATACAGTGTCTTCTATTTAATCGCTCTATTGTTAATTTTGGGGAACATTTTGGTTTTGAATAGTAAAGTTTTTCTTGCCTTTAATATATCCTAACAGCAGGCATATAAGTGGTATATTTTGCACCTAGCAATGTAGCATATTAATTCCCCATATTCTGGTTACCACTGAACAGCTGCATCACTTGTGGTGCAAAATGACAAACAGGCTTTGTAAGCCAGTGTAGTGTAATTTCCATCTCCATTTATTTTCTAAAATATTGTATTACTAACCTATGCAAACTGTATTTTTTAAGTAATCCTCCTCCCTACAGACCAGAAAAGTACTGAAAGTATGAAATAATAAGCACTGGTCTTAAAAATGTTAACACAAAGGAGTTTTTTCCACAGTTTAGAAAAGAATTATCTGGAATGTAAATACTTTTATTTCATTTTATTACACTTTTAGTGTCCTTTGGGGAGCAATGAAACCTTTTTAACAGCCGTGTGTATCAGAATAATAAAAAGTGTCCATTTATTGGTAGAACATAGTAAAATTAAATGGAACTTTTCTCTAATCTTTTATTGTATTAATTAAATTGTATATTAATGTATTATTACATATGCATAACCAAAAAGATTTACCTGGATAACAGGAGGGTTTACATTACTTAACCCAAGTACATGCTGCTCAAATGGAGGCAAATGTTATGAAGATAGGATAAGACTTTATAGGGCACAGTGTCCCTTAGTAGTACACTATATAAAGTTTACTTTATGGAACTCTGTATTCTCTTCCAGTTAGGCTTTTTATCAGCTAAAATGTGTCCATTCAATTTCTAAGTCCTGCCCCAGTCCTTCTTCAAAACTGGAGGTTAGAAATATTTAAAATTAATGGATTTTCCTGGGGTATACAAAATTACTGAGCCTCTCTAGTTTTAATATAACTAACAAACCTTTGGAGCTTTGCACTATTTTTTTTTTCTTTTTGCATTCTGATTTCTTATTTGAAAAGTAGTGAGAATAATAACAAAATGGACTCAAAAGAGTTACTTCTGCTTTCTTGAGTATTCAACTCTTGGAAGTAGGAACAACAGACAATGATGACTATCGGTTATTGTTATTATCTGATAAATGACATCACCAAGGAGATTGCTGCTGTCAGACAGATATGGCTGCATTTGATTGGATTCTCCATCCTGAGGGATTCAACTGCATGACAATGATCACCATCTATCATGTGAATCTCCAGTGGTCCAATGTAACAAAGGAAAAGCGGTCATGCTCTGAATCTGAATGTCTGAACTGACAAATTGCAATGATTTGCAACATCTAAACCAAAGACCTCCCTGTTTAGGGAAAAACGGGTGGGGGGGAGATGAATTACAGATGAACAGGAAACTGTGTCAAAGATATTAACACATAACTGAGGAATGGGATTTTGAGGTTCCCAGGATGATTTGTCTTCATATCCCACAAACATTTTTATTTATATTTTGAAAAAGTAAAATGGTTATCTTTAATCTAATGCAATTGACAGAAACCCATCATGAAACGTAGCTGTGTGTTCTGATATTTTGTGTGAGATAGGAGGAAGAGGGTTGTGTCTGCCTTCAGCTCCACAAAAGGAGAGCAGTTATATGTGCTTAAAATATGAATGGGGTGTGACATAATATATCTATTGCAAACAAAACAGTGATATACAGATATATATTAAACCCAGCACAGAACATTGAGTAAAAATACTTGACTGATTTTTCACATAACCTATTTAAAATGTGGTACGAGGGTATTTACATATATGTAAAGGAAAAACTGCATTATCTGTACATTTCTCAAAGTGTCCCATCAGTAATCTGGAAAATTAAGTGCCAAAATCCTCTATTTGTATTCTACTGTTATCTTCAAACTGCAAAATATCTCCAGTGTTACCCTTTCTCCAGTTCTGAATGTGGTTATTACATTTTATAATTCTTTGCAGAGCTGATGTATACAGTTGAGCTTGCTGGTGGGCTTGGTGCTATTCTGCTGCTGCTTGTTTGTTTAGTGACTATCTACAAGTGTTACAAGATTGAGATTATGCTCTTCTACAGGAATCATTTTGGAGCTGAAGAACTAGATGGAGGTAAGGCAGCTTCTCAGTATATTTCCTACTTTCTACATTTGCCTGGCTCTTTTTTCAAGTGGTTAATTTTCATTGTGGAGTAAGAAGTGTTAACAATGCGGCAACCATCAGTGGCGTTTCTCTCACTGCATTAGGCACTGCATTGAAAATGCATCCCTAGACAGCAGATTAGAAGCAATGATTGTTTGACTGTTGCATTTGCTGCTCTGCAGATCTCCAGGAGACACCTATATCTTTTAGATTTTTACTGCCAATACCAAATGTAAATTACAAACATTCTATCAATATTGAAAGCGAACTTCACTTCCCCATAAGCAAGTGAGTGTCTCCTCTAATTATATTCCCCCAAAATGTTAAGAGGCTGAAGTGAATCTCAATTTGCTCTTTGTTTAAGCTGATCAGTTTTGATAAACTGTACTGCGTGTTTTGGAATTTACCCACCAGTCTATGCTCTTGAGTTTATTACTTAACTATTTAGAGAGTGGCTCATGTTGATTAAACTAGTTGTTCTGCAGATGTGGTGATTCAAAGACACCTAGTTTAAAGAATAGTAATTGGCATTATTTGCACTGACCTATATCTGAATTATACCTTGCTTTTACCACTGAAGAAAAATTTTGTATTTGTCTCTAACCACACTAATCAGTGTCACAGCTGAATAGCAAACTAGGTTGAACACTGGGCTTTGATTAATTAGGCTATGTGCCTTCAATCAGAGTTCTTGCCGTTTCAGACTGCTACCATATGTGTGGTACACTATATCCTTATTTACTAAAACCCTATTGAAATAAGGGTGTTAGCCACTATTGAAGATACAAGGTTTGGATAGATCAGGGTTTCTCAAACAGGGGTCTCTGCTTGTGTAGGGAAGACCCCTGGTGGGCCGGGCTGGTGTGTTTACCTGCCCCGTCCGCAGGTCCGGCCAATTGCAGCTCCCACTGGCAGCAGATCGTTGCTCCGGGCCAATGGGAGCTGCTGGAAGCGGCGCGGGCTGAGGGATTTACTGGCCACCACTTCCAGCAGCTCCCATTGGCCCGGAGCAGCGATCTGTGGCCAGTGGGAGCCACGATCGGCCGGACCTGTGGATGGGGCAGGTAAACACAGCGGCCCGGCCCGCCAGGGGCTTTCCCTACACAAGGGGCGACCCCTGTTTGAGAAACCCTGGGATAGATGATATCCTGTTATATTTTATAGTGGGATGTGTGTGAGATGGGAGATGTTAGCCAAATCTGTCACAGTGAGGATGAACAGAGGCAGTAAAATTGTAAGGGCCTACGTAATGTCATAGGATGGTGCACATTACACCTAAAATCCCCAGGAGTTGACCCACTTCTCCCTATAGTATAAAAATATGCAAAGATGTGAAAGAGAGAGTGCCCAAACAACAAAATTAGAATCAAGTAATCTCACCTGCTACACACACACACACACAAATATATCAGTATATTGCATCAATGTGTCACCTTCTACTGAGAGATCACAAAATGCTTTGCAACATTAATGTGTTAATTCATATGACACCCCAGTGTGATAGATTAGTATTTCTACTCTCACGATGAGGAAACTGAGACGTAAAGAGGTTGTGACTTGTTCAGCATCACACAGGTTTTTGGTAGAACGTGCTTCCCTCAGGAACCAACCAACAAAGCAAACTCTCCTCTCTTTTTGTATGGACCCTTCTCCAGCTTGCGGTTCTTGCTTTCTAGAATTTGAAAACTCACATGGTCAGAAACATTACACACTAGTCTTGTAACTTCATTCTGAGATCAAATCTCCCATTTAAAAATAGTAACCACAAAGCAGTCTTAACAAGAAACTGAGTTAGGTTTTTGAAGAGGGAAAAATTAATATAATTGTCTATTTAAGTCAGTCTTCTTAGTAAAATAGATTCTGCCATTACAGCGGGTAGAGAAGATGTTCTCTTTAGATAATAAAAACAGCAGAAAATGTTATGTGCTTAGCTGTGGTAATATGCTAAATGAAATATTACTCTGAGATGCCAAACAAAATATAATGTATTGAATAAAGTGGAGTACATCAAAAGCAGAAAGAAAAACCTATTGTACTGAGGGAGTTACTGCAGCTGGACTTTTTACAATAAGTGTCTGTTTCACTTAAGTTCTCAAAATTAATGCACATGTAGGAAGACATAAAGGAAATGCCTTATGGACCAATACTTTTGTCATGGTCTGCACCCTCACTTGAAACTGGGGGGTTTCAAAGTGAGGACCAGCATGTATTCCCCCACCCTAAAATCCTAGGGTAGGTCTCCTTCGCTGCCACCAGTCAGGTTAAAGTGTCTGACACACTGCCTGCCCCCCAAGCTTCCCCTGGGGAACCCAGATTCAAACCCCTTGAATCTCTACACACAGGGAAGCAGCCCACTTCCCCCCTCTCTCTCTCCTAGCCACTTTGGAGAGATATACACCGAGTCAAATCCTTGACTCAACACAAAGAGGGACTCACTTCCCCCCTCCCCTTCCCTAGTCCTGGAAAGAGATACCTGATTCAAACTGCTTGAATCAAACCCAGGAGGAACTGTCTCTTCCCCCCTCCCCTTCCCCTGAATTTCCACAGAAGAAGGAATTAACCAAGTCCAAAGAAAAGAAAGAATTTATTAAAGAATAAAAAGAAAATACAGAATCTCTATGAGCCCAAGCTGGACATTCATAGGGTATAACCTTATCAATCTCTGGAGAGAATTCCCCCTCCCCCCTTTCTCAGTAAAAGCAATATCAGCAAACAGGAATAAAGCATTTCCTTTAGCAAACACACAATTGCAAATATAGAAATCAAATCATAAGACTAATTCGCCTTTCTAATTAATACTCACTATTAATTAGTAGAAACTACTCCAGGAGAACTTGGAGACATGACTGTCCTCTCTTAGATCCAAAAAGAGTTCTTGAGACAAACAAAGAAAACACAGACAAAAGCTTCCCTCCACAGAGATTTGAAAAAATCTTATCTCTGATTGGTCCTCTGGTCAGGTGGTCATCAGGTACTGCATGTTAACCCTTTACAGGTAAAAGAGACCTTAACCCTGATCTGTTTATTTATGACAACTTTACACATTGTATAGGAAGATGTTGTAGAAATAGGTTCCTGTCCTTTGTAGTTTTTATTACAAATAGGCATTGTGCTTCACTGTTCTTTCCAGAGGCTCTCCACAAAATGCTATTTTTCAAAATTCTCCCTATCCATATCTCCTGAGGGACATTAGCCATGTGCCCACATATTATCCATAATTTACATCATGTTCTGTCATATCTCAGCATAACATTTAGATAAGCAAACATTAACGTATTCACAGGCTCTTTTTGTACAGTGTGCTGAATCCATAGAGGATTCCAAACACTCCAAAATTTAGATCCAATTCAATTTCTCAGCAGAAGATATCCCTCAAAATGCAATGTTCAGTTTCTTTCCTGATTGGAGAGTGAGTCCTGCAGGATATCAAAGCTCATCATGTTCTCTTCTCTCTCAGCCTTAGAAGAAAACTGCATTCATTTTTCTCATCATTGCAATCTGATTCCTTTGCAATATTGTGGGTAGATTGAAAGATGTATTTGAAAGAAAAGCTTTTTACCCTTAGGGTGAGTGTAACTTAACCTCAGTAAATTCTATCAAGCTACTGCAGGTGTTCCTTCACAGTTGCTGATCCCTCCCTCTAACCTCAAATTTGGATTATACCACATGACCCTGCCCAAGGAACTAGGCCTTATTTCTTGACTCTCCAGCAAAAAATCTCCCTCATGCTTCACTGTTGTCATGTACCCAAGCCACCTTTGTTCCCAATCGCCAGTTCCCTGCCTCTCCCCCGAGTTAGCAGCTCTCATTGTACTTCTCATCCCCTGAAAGTGCCAGTTCTATCTCTCCCCTCTCCCCCCGACCAACTCCTAGCCCTCAGAATATTCAATTTCTAGCTATTATCCACATGGAAATTCATAGAATCATAGAATATCAGGGTTGGAAGGGGCCTCAGGAGGTCATCTAGTCCAACCCCCTGCTCAAAGCAGGACCAATTCCCAACTAAATCAGCCCAGCCAGGGCTTTGTCAAGCCTGCTCTTAAAAACCTCTAAGGAAGGAGATTCCACCACCTCCCTAGGTAACCCATTCCAGTGCTTCACCACCCTACTAGTGAAAAAGTTTTTTTCTAATATCCAACCTAAACCTCCCCCACTGCAACGTGAGACCATTACTCCTTGTTCTGTCATCTGGTACCACTGAGAACCATCTAGATCCATCCTCTTTTGAACCCCCTTTCAGGTAGTTGAAAGCAGCTATCAAATCCCCCCTCACTCTTCTCTTCTGCAGACTAAACAATCCCAGTTCCCTCAGCCTCTCCTCAAAAGTCATGTGCTTCAGCCCCCTAATCATTTCTGTTGCCCTCCGCTGGACTCTCTCCAATTTTTCCACATCCTTCTTGTAGTGTGGAGCCCAAAACTGGACACAGTACTCCAGATGAGGACTCACCAATATCGAATAGAGGGGAATGATCATGTCCCTCGATCTGCTGGCAATGCCCCTACTTATACAGCCCAAAATGCCATTAGCCTTCTTGGCAACAAGGACACACTGTCTACTCATATCCAGTTTCTCATCCACTATAACCCCTAGGTCCTTTTCTGCAGAACTGTTGCCTAGCCATTCGGTCCCTAGTCTGTAGCAGTGCATGGGATTCTTCCGTCCTAAGTGCAGGACTCTGCACTTGTCCTGTTGAACCTCATCAGATTTCTTTTGGCCCAATCCTCTAATTTGTCTAGGTCCCCCTGTATCCTATCCCTACCCTCCAGTGTATCTACCGCTCCTCCCAGTTTAGTGTCATCTGCAAACTTGCTGAGGGTGTAGTCCACACCATCCTCCAGATCATTAATGAAGATATTGAACAAAACCGGCCCCAGACTGACCCTTGGGGCACTCCACTTAGACATGGAGCCATTGATCACTACCCGTTGAGCCCAACGATCTAGCCAGCTTTCTACCCACCTTATAGTCCATTCATCTTTAACTTGCCGGCAAGAATACTGTGAGAGACGGTATCAAAAGTTTTGCTAAAGTCAAGGAATAACATGTCCACTGCTTTCTCCTCATCCACAGAGCCAGTTATCTCATCATAGAAGGCAATTAGGTTAGTTAGACATGACTTGACCTTGGTGAATCCATGCTGACTGTTTCTGATCACTTTCCTCTCCTCTAAGTGCTTCAGAATTGATTCCTTGAGGACCTGCTCCATGATTTTTCCAAGGACTGAGGTGAGGCTGACTGGCCTGTAGTTTCCTGGATCCTCCTCCTTCCCTTTTTTAAAGATGATCACTACATTAGCCTTTTTCCAGTCATCTGGGACCTTCCCCAATTGCCATGAGTTTTCAGAGATAATTGCCAATGGCTCTGCAATCACATCCGCCAACTCCTTTAGCACCCTCGGATGCAGTGCATCTGGCCTCATGGACTTGTGTTCGTCCAGTTTTTCTAAATAACCCTGAACCACTTGTTTCTCCACAGAGGGCTGGTCATCTCCTCCCCTTACTGTGCTGCCCAGTGCAGCAGTCTGAGAGCTGACCTTGTTCATAAAGACAGAGGCAAAAAAAGCATTGAGTACATTAGCTTTTTCCACATCCTCTGTCACTAAGTTGCCTCCCTCATTCAGTAAGGGGTCCACACTTTCCTTGACTTTCTTCTTGTTGCTAACATACCTGAAGAAACCCTTCTTGTTACTCTTAACATCTCTTGCTAGCTGCAACTCCAAGTGTGATATGGCCTTCCTGATTTCACTCCTGCATGCCTGAGCAATATTTTTATACTCCTCCCTCTTCATTTGTCCAAGCTTCCACTTCTTGTAAACTTTTTTTTTGTGTTTAAGATCAGCAAGGATTTCTCTGTTAAGCCAAGCTGGTCACCTGCCATATTTACTATTCTTTCTACACATCAGGATGGTTTGTTCCTGGAACCTCAATAAGGATTCTTCAAAATACAGCCAGCTCTCCTGGACTTCTTTCCTCCTTCCTCTTGGCATCCGAAGAAGTGGGTATTCACCCACGAAAGCTCATGCTGCAAAACGTCTGTTAGTCTATAAGGTGCCACAGGATTCTTTGCTGCTTTTCCTCCTTATGTTATTCTCCGAGGGGATCCTGTCCATCAGTTCCCTGAGGGAGTCAAAGTCTGCTTTTCTGAAGTCCAGGGTCTGTATTCTGCTGCTCTCCTTTCTTCTTTTTGTTAGGATCCTGAATTCGACCATCTCCTGATCACTGCCTCCCAGGTTCCCATCCACTTTTGCTTGCCCTACTAATTCTTCCCTGTTTGTGAGCAGCAGGTCAAGAAGAGCTCTGCTCCTAGTTGGTTCCTCCAGCACTTGCACCAGGAAATTGTGCCCTAAACTTTCAGAGCTCTATAAGATTACTAGGGGGCAGCATGTAATATAGGAAAAAGTATGTGTTTGGAAACCAGAAATTCCTCCATTTTTAATCCTGAATCCGTCACTGACTTGCTCTGTAACCTAGGAAAGTCTTTTCTGTATCATTTTACCCATCTGCTAATTGTAGACATATTATATTTTGGAGTGTTAAGAGAACTAATGAATGTTCTATAACACTGTGAAAAAACAGCCCAAAATTTTCAAAAATAGGAGCTTACTGGGAGCTTCTGCATGCTCAACACTTTTGAAAATCAGGCTATGTAGAAAATCAGGCCTAATCATAGATTTAAGAGTCTAAGTATTTTTAAAAATCTTATACATAGATTTCTATGTAAGTGCTAAGTATAATAATATTACAGTCTACTGCTAGTTGAAGCTACCTTGACAAGGTATGACATAACTTGTGCCACTAGAGTACACAAATCCCAGGGTGAGAGATTTCATACCAGTTTCCATCCTGCTATAAAGCTAGTTTAACAGTTAATATTTACACAAAAGGTTTAATATTTATATTTTTCAAGGGCCACCTTAGAAACTGAATGATCTCCAGCATTGCCTTTTTTCCCCACTACTAAAATAATTGTAATAACTTAACCAATTGGTATACTCGAATCAACAAAAAAAAATGCAAAATCTTCATGCTAGATGATTCCATAACTTCTTTCTCCTTTCTTCTCTTTGAATATACAAAAGTCTTGAAACAAGAAAAGAAAGATGCTTTACATATACATTATATATACATATATGTTAGATGTATATATTACATATATTTAAAGTATTGTATGTATATGTATATGTGTGTGCGTGTATATATGTATATAAATGTTACACCTCTCTTGATAGGGAGTGAAATCCTGGCCCCATTGAAGTCAATAGGCATGCCAGGATTTCACCTAGAAAATCTTGCCTCTGGATAACAGTGCCATCCTCTGTGCAAAAGTCTTTAATTATTAGGCTTAGATTCATTAAACTGAATGAAAGGCATTTCTCAACTGAAGCAGATGTTTACATACTAGATTCCAGTTGCAATAAATCCATATGGTATCTCCATCTGGAGAAATAGTCTCTAAATACTGATGTGGACACAGAAACAGTGAGACATGCTTGCCAGAATATGGTTAAATGTGGATATCATGACTTCATTAAACTATTAACCAATGAGGAAACACTACCCATCAGAACTGTTCCAGTGGCCCTGGGTTGTACAAACCTACAGTGGGTCTGAGACCATGCTCTTCTACACCCCCAGGCTTGCTCAGGGACACTGGGTGGAAGCCAGAGTCCCAACCTATTCCCCTCCTGCATGCAGGATATAGGAGAGATGAGATGAGGGGAGCCCCATGCTGTGTTAGACATGGAAGCAAACCCTTTCACCATGTAATGTCATGGTCAGGGCCCCTGCCCGAAATGCACAGTGGGTTACAGAAACCTCACATCAGACCCTTTTTTTAACCCACCAACCACAATGGAAATGCCAAAGTTGCAATAAATGTAATGTAAATTCAAAAACTCGCGCTCTGGGGTGCTGGATGGAAAGTGAAAAAAAAAACCCAAAACATATAGCCATTGTGCTGTATGGGAAAAATCCCTTCCAGTCCCCAAAACAAAATTTGGCAATAGGCTTAGTACCTGGCATAGTAAGAGATCCAGTTCACCAGATAAGAGTGGGGAAGGGTGGGGCTTGAGCAAAGCAAAACTGGCTACCATCCAGCAATGGGCAGAAATGATCCCTCCTTCCTACTCTCAGGTCCATGCGGGTCTGTCATGAGCTCAGTCATTCACAGGCAGCAGGATCAGGTAGGACCGAATCAGAGCCTGGATGCTGTGGGAGACTGCCTCCTCCTACCCCCACCCTGCAGGCCATTGGGAGGGAAGGGACAGGAGAAGCAGTGGAAGACTGAGTTTCCCCCGGTGCCTTGGCCCACACCCAAGGCAAGTAGAGGAGGTGGTCCATGTATGCTTACTACTCCCAGACCCATTAGTCACACACCCCAGTTAGTGAGCAAAGTGGGCAGGCTTTAGTACAATCCACGAACTTTTCAGCTGAACTCAGAGTAACAATTTAAATTAGAGGGAGCAGTACTTACAGTCTAAAGGAATCAATAAACTCTCAAACTGAAGAGTGAAAACGCAGAAGGTGATCAGCCCACCCTGAGTGGCTTTATTTAAAGGAACAGGTGGGTAGGAGAACTGAATATAAGAAATATAAGAAATAGAAAAGGCTGAATAAACAAATAAACAGATTAATACTATAAAACCCACCTATTCTCCGAGCCATCCTCACAAAACACTAACACCCATTATGGGTGGGGTGAGTGGGGCAGCCACCTAGGGCGCAAAGCCACAGAGGCAGAAAAATGAGGTAGAAAAACTATGAAAAAAACTATAGGAGGCGTGAAAATGCTTGCTCACCCCAAATGCTAAACTGCCTAGTTATGGCTCTGTCATTATGGGTTGGCTAAGATTGTACAATACAATATATTGTTGTCAGGATGCAGTGGAAACAATTTCAGTTTTTTAGAGTAATAATGTTGGCTAAGTTGGGGATGGTGCGACATTGTAACACTCCCATGAGATCCCACAGAACGAGCCACTCTGTACCAGTGAAGCTTGGGAGTCCTCTTACTAAACTGCTATCAGATGTTATGCATTCACTTATCATGTGATGATAAGGAGGTCAGAGTGCCCTCTCTCACCTCATAACAGTCCCTCCACTCTTGCCTCAGTCTTCTCGCTGTGTGGCGTATTCACTGGATGTGCCTCCTGGCAGCATCTTTCAGACGGGGTCTTTGTAGGGGAGGATATAACAGCTCTAAATGAGAACTCTGTTGCCCTCATCAGCTCTCTAACTCAAGCTTCAACTTGGAGAAACGCACCAGGCTTTGCATTGATTCAGAAGGTCAAGGAAAGGAGAGCTTCCATTGCTTTTGGCACTGGGAGCCAAATCAATGCTTAACGTAGACGGCTTGGAAGGGCAGTTTCTGTCTTGGAATCACTGTTGGAAGTGGGACTGGGGACTGCTTATACAAACCACCTCTCTACAGCACCTTCTCCTTCACCCCCACTTCTGCAGCAAAATACTGGCAAGGCTCACATGGGATCATCCACATCAGATTTTGTCAAGACAAAAGAAGGTCAACAATAGTTATTAATAACTTCTGTGGTTTGTGAGTTAAGCTGAACAGGAACAAGGCACTTCTTATTCTGAAACATGTGGAGGTAATCAGGAACAACTCCATGTGTAGACAAGCCCATGCATTATGAAAAAAAAAGAAAGACACCTTTGAGAATCTTTTAATATAAATTAGCTATTAATACCTTGGGATATAATTTTTGTAAATGGTCTAGGCATCTTGGAAAGTATTTTTGTTAATGATTAGGCCATACGGGTATGACAACTCTGCGATTGTTGCTGAAGCTAGTGACACATTCCCAATTACAGAATCTCCCCTGGGGACCAATGAAATAACACTGCAGCAACAACCTCAAGTGTGCATATGAGTTCTAATTGGCTGCAGGCACAGTTTGCTAATAAGAAATGTTATTTCTTGAAGCTCAATTTCAAATTTTATCAAATAAAGCAGCTAGACAAAAATGCAGCTTTAATCCTTCCAAAAGTTAGTAGTAGAATTAGTGGTAGAATTATACAAAAACAGGATTTCTCCTCTTAATTAAAATTTATATTCTCACTGTGTTGACTCACTTTAAATCTTTTTAGTTTTAGGCATTTGGCTGCACTTGAAATGTCATTCAAAGAGTAAAATGACAATTTATATCTGCAGATGGGGGTTTGTAGCTTGTATCCATGAAACTTATTGGTTAAAAGAAAAATGGGTTCTATTGTTAGTGTCTCCCTAATTTTTTTTATTGCAATTAAGCATAATTTTAACTGAAAGTCACAAAAAAATAAGTATCAGAGGGTTAGTCATGTTAGTCTGGACATGTAAAAAGCAACAAAGAGTCCTGTGGCACCTTATAAACTAACGGAAGTATTGGAGCATAAGCTTTCGTGGGTGAATTAACATTATCATAGTAATGTTCCTTATAAGATTAACTGTTCTAATAGAAAAGGTCACCCTAGCATCTATTATGTTCTTTTGAACCCAGAGTAGTCTCAAAGATATGAGAGATTTGAAGATCGCACTGGAATAACCCAATCTAGCAGGTTTAACTTGAGGTTAGTAGTGCTGTGTGTTAGGGAAGGGACATGAGTGACTGTACTCCTTCCATACATTTTTTTTTTAAGCCTAAGGAAAATTGGAGACTGTTTCAAGACAGAGGCTGAGGGTCTGTGTCTCCAAACCATTTTTTCCTCATTCTAATTCAGTAAATAACAATTTTTTTCAGATTCCTGGTAGTTCGGGGGGGGGAGGGGGGGAGAGATTGGATTCAAACCGAATTTGAAAATTCTGACTAATTTCAGGAAATTGAAAACATCTATTTTGGGTGGAACAAACAATTTAATTCAACCTGAAACATTACAAGGTTGGATTCACAAAGTGGCCAAAGGAAGAGGTGGTAATGCCTCCCTTATAAGGTTTAGCCCAGTGGTTAGGGCACTCAGCTAGGATGTGGAAAACCCAGGTTCAATTCAACTGTTTCCCTGATGGGGAGAGAGGATTTGAATAGGGAAAGGGAATAGGTGCTTAGGGAACTCTCCGACACCTCTTAGGAGAGTTCCCTAAGCACCAGACTGTGGGGTGTTCTGATGTGGGACTCTCTGTTAAAGTTGTTCCACTTTCGATAAATAATTAGTCACTGGCACAAGGACATGAACCTGGGTCTCCCATCTCCTTGTTGAGGGCTGTAAGCAGCAGGCTATAGAGATGCTTTCTTTCTCTTGCCCACAGACTATTTAATTATTTCTACAAAAATGGCTTCAACAGAGGAAACTGAGAAAATCTCAACCTACGCTACCCACCTGTGACCAGAAAAGCAAAGCAAACCTCACCCTTGTAAGGCTGCCTCCCAGTTCACAAATAGCATTAGTCTATTAATTCATCAAAAAATAATGCAGTCAATATTTTTACTCGTGTTTAGTCTCTGTTGACCTTTCATAGATCACTCAGGTAGCATATAGTGCATGTTCATTCTTTGGATACCTTATAGTAATATTCCTTTTGTAGTTTTTGCATTCGACTGGTAAACATTTTTCAGCAATAGAGAGAATAGTTAATATCACTATCTTTTAAATGTCATAATGTTTTTAGAACTCTAAAACTCTTATCGGAGTGTTTGGGTTTTCATATCAATCTTCTAAGACTCTAATGTATCTAATATTTTATTTAACAAGTAGTAAATCTTCAGAAGTAGAATTTAATTTAAATTTTTACAGTTAATGAGAGCAACTGAGAGTGCATCTAAACATGTTTTTTTTTTCTAATTTCATTAGGAATATGAAATTAGAATAAAGCTCAGTAAAAGATCCACCATTAATAATAGATTACTCGGTTTGGTTTTGTTAATTAAATAATATTCTGTCTGGTGTATCTATCAATGCCATATTTGAGTTTTGACAATTGCAAGTCAGCAAAAATATAGATGATAAAATTTGTATGTTTGCAATAGTGGCACTGTATTAATCTTTCAGACCTCTTACACCAGATTTTCACTTGCTCTGAATTATTACCTGTTTTCAGGCAATATCAGCTGTGTTTCAGAAATTCATTTTTTTAGGGAAAAGGTTTATATTAGTATTCATATAAAACACCCTAGAAGCAGTGTAATTTAGTAATTTATCATGAGATTTAGGCTTCTAAAATTCAAGAGTTAATTGATTGGAAGGTAGCAAAAAAATTAACTACATTAAAGCTCATTGCAGAATTGGTTCACTTGCTATTTAAATGTGTGTGGCTGGGGGTAAGATGTAGCAGGGCCATTAACCAGTTGAGAACAAAGTTCAAATCCAAACCTCAGTCACTATTGAAACAACGTAATCCCAAATGTTGCGTGTCACAAAGCCACCAGATAAATTAGCATAATTGTCTTTGTTCAAAAAGCTGGAAGTATATTAGCTGAGCTGCTATATTTAGGGATTTTTTCTCATTACATGCTTGCACTACGGCTACCCCAATGCTAACAGTCCCTTATTTTCATAAACACTAAAATTGACTCGCCGTTATTTAAATGCATGATGAGTTTCATTTTTCTATTAGCCTTCAATAAATGTTAAGGGAAGAAAACTTTTTTAAATTTGCAAAGATTCATCACGACTTTTAGATTTTCCGGATGCCCATGTAGTCAATCAAACATTTCAATTACACTCTTCACTATGTTGAGGGAGATGGAAAATACATGCCTGCAATACATTCGGTGTATTAGCAAATTATGAAGCTCACTCAAATTAGAACTAGTTAATATTGTTTTGAAATGGCTAAAATCATTGGGAAAATCTCTCAATTCCTATTTAAATAATTTCTTATCGACCAAGGTAATTAAAAATAGCAAAGTTTGCTGTATGAAATTGCCTTTGAATCAGTATGGCATTGATGAATCTGGTCTCTTATTTCTATTTCTTTTCTTGAAATCCTAGTTATGTCTGAATCTATACTATGCTGAAATGTACTCTGGGGAAGGAGGAGAATTAGTTATCCATCAAGTTTTCCATTGATCTAGAAATGGAACAGCTGCTAAAGTCAGAAGTGGCTTGCTGGCTACATTTAGCAGCAAAGGAATCTGCATGTGATCAGCTCTGTTCAATCTAGTAGAGGTTTCTGCAGTCAATATTAATTACTCCACAGGATTTCAGGAGACATGAGAGAGATGAAGAGCCTAACTAGCTGTAAAGTTCATTAAAAGTAAACCCTGGACCTAGCAATGCTACTTGTGACATTTGTCCAAGCAGTATTGTTTTTTTCCATGTTAACAGCTTCATGGTCAAGTACATTGCATCTGCCACACGGCAGAATTTGTGGTCTGCTTCAATAGGGCTGACCACAACCAACTGACTCACATGCACTCCATCAAATGATATTCCTGTAGACTTTTATCCACAAGTATAATTCTTATGGCCTGATTCAGCAAAAATATCTGCAGTTGTTAAGGCCATTTAAATCCTCAAAAGCCACAGGAGGCTGAATGGTGGCCAACCTGTTAATAGGTAAGGTGTGCATATAATAGCACTCATTCCAAGTAGAGTCTATCATTCAGCCCCTGGAAAAGTGTAAGACAACTTTTGTGCATCGGCTCAAATCCTTTTGCATGTACAGTTGCTGAAAGAGAATGCATACAGATGCATAGTTACATGCTCAATAACCATTTACTCACATGGGCATAATAGATGCAAAAAGATCCATAATGTTTGGGTCTCGTTTTATGAAATCTAGTTACAATAAGCCATTTAAATGACTACTACACAGGCGGTTCTTGCCCCTTAAAATCAGAACAGCATCTGTGACTGCAGCCCAAGAAGCTTGTATAGCTTCTGATGGTCAATGACTCTGGAGACTTACTGGGGGTGCATAGGGTGTTAAAATGGCCACTAACGGAAATGAAGATTATGCAAAAAGTGTACCCTAGGATGACCAATTTTAAAGGTTTAGGGTGAAATCCTGCCTCCACTGAAATCAATAGCAAAATTCCTATTGACCTCAGTGGAGCCAGCATTTCACCCTTAATGTCGACCTTGCAGAGCCAGTTTAAACAATGCTGACAAATATGCATCTCGTTGGGCCTCCACTACACCAGGAATGTAGAAATGATACCTAGAGGTTTGCCTTTATGTTTCACTGCTACAGAGAGTGCGGGGATACAAGCTGCTTTGTGCTGACTAAGACCTCTATGGAGATACCTTGAGCCCCCTAAGGGAAATTACACACACTATATCTGGACCCATTCCCTACTGGTCCCCTCTGTGGGGAACTAATGAAAACCTTCTCTCCCCGTCCCACCCGCCATCCCCTGTTGCCATGGCAGAGTTGGTTGAGGGAGGCTAAGATGGAGTAAGCTATACACTGAACTTGTGCTTTGCAGCTGGGGGCTCAATTGCATAGCTATGCTGGGGAGAGGGGGAGGGCAAACTGGTTCAAACTTGCCTCGCTGCCTGCTTTATTTTTGTAGTTGTTTCAAATGAGTCATGTAATAAAGAGCTCACAAAAATGTCTATAGTAGTAATCATTTCCCCCTCTACAGCTACATGTTTATAAATATGCATGGGGCTATGATAGGGTGTCATATGTCATGTAGGGTTGAGTCGATTGAATCACTTCACGTAATATAATGTGATTGTGCAGCCCAACTTGATATGGTGCAAGGTGTGCTACCCTGATAAATAATTAGAAAGAGCAATCTTCAAATAGTTAAAGGAAATTGAGCTCTCACAAATAAAGGTGATATTTAGAGTTTGCTTTTAATCTCTACCAACAAAAAGATTCAGATGAAGTCTTCAGCTTCCTTGTCTTTGTGTGGTAATTAGCAGGTGTTTTTCCTGCTAAGCGTGGGAGGAAGCAGGCAGTGAATGACTGTGATTCAGTTTATCACTAATGCATGCAAGCCTCACAAAAACAAATCTTTGAAATGGCATAATCTATACTTAAAGCCAAAGTGCAAGCAACAATCAATCACATTTTCATTCTGAAGATGCACTGATGGCAGCTTTAATAGCACTTCTTATGCTAATGAGGAGAAATTAGTAAATTCTCATTTGAAAGAAGAAATTGTATTGTCATCATGTCTCTATGTTTTGCTTTTGGCTGTGGGTTTTTGGTTTTGTTTTTGTTTTTTCATGTGCTGAATTTGTGTCAACTGATTTGCAACCCAGGTGAAGGATGTTAACGTAGAGGGAGATGACATCCATGATGGCAAGGATGACGTTCTGAGTAAGGTTGTTAATGTTGTAGAGTTTCTCGAGGAAGTTGGTTGTGTACTGGAGTAAAGTAGCCCCTTGAGTGGTTTGAGGATGGTTTGTATGAGTCCTAGTATTCCTTCAGTAAGAGTGTCATGGCCAGATACGATGAGTCTGCCTGGATTCCCTTATTTCTGTATCTTGGGAAGCATGTAGAAGGTCCCTGGGGTGGGTTTGTGGGGTATGATTTTGTAGAGTTTCTCTTGGAGTTGTTTGGGGAAGGATTTGAATACACTCTCAAATTCCTGGGTGAATTGTAGTGTGAGGTCTTCTCTAAGTTCTTTATAATAGATGCTATCAGAGAGCCTCATTGAGGTAGTCATCATGGTTGAGGAATACAATGGTACCCACTTTGTTTGCTGGTTTGGTCACTGTCTGGTGATTGTATTTCAGGGACTGTATTGCTGTGCTCTGAGAGAGAGAGAGATTACGGTGGATGTAATATTTGTTAGGGATTTCAGAGTCAGTCTTTTTTCCCCTGACCAATCAATGTAATGGTCAAGAGTGTGGTTTTGCCTACTGTTGAGTGTGCAGTGAGCTGATTCTTTTTTCCTATGACTGTTGGTGGGGACATGGCAGTTGTGATCCAGTTGTCTTACATAATCACAACGTGATCTACCTCATCCAGTACACTAAATGCTGCAATAACAATTATGTGGGTGAAACAAATCAATCATTATGCTCCCCAATGAACTCACAGAAAAATGATAAAAGATAAAAACATATCGATCAGCAAACACTTTTCACAAAATGATCACTCCATCTTTGACCTCCCTGTCCTCATCCTCAAAGGAAACCTGCATAGGACCTTCAAAAGATGATCGTGGAAGTTTAAATTCATAACTCTGCTAGATATTAAAAATCCATGAACTCAATAAAGACACTGCATTTATGGCTCATTACAACACTCAGTAACCCACTATCCCTCCTTTGTTCTACGACTGCAGAAGTGTTAATGTCTCACTTCATCTCGAATGGTCTCTTGCAACATGTGTTAATTCCTTATGCTAAACAGTCTGTTCCACCTTGTGTTTAATTGTGACAATCTGGCCAGGTCTACACTACTAAATTAGGTCAATGTAATGCAGCTTATGTCAACCTAACTAGGGAAGTAGAATTTGAAAGCTGAAGGCAGTTTAGGTGAAAGTGATCATGAAATGGTAACATTCATGATTCTAAGGAATGGTAGGAGGGAAAGCAGCACAATAAAGATAATGGATTTCAAGAAGGTAGACTTTAGCAAACTCAGGGAGTTGGTGGGTAAGATCCCAGGCACAGCAAGTCTAAAGGGAAAACCAGTTCAAGACAGTTAGCACTTTTTCAAAGAGACATTATTAAGGACACTAGAACAAACTATTCTACTGCATAGGAAAGATAGGAAGTATGGCAAGAGACCACCCCGGCTTAACCAGGAGATCTTCAATTATCTGAAACTCCAAAGAGAGTCCTACAAAAAGTGGAAACAAGGTCAAATTACAAAGGATGAATATAAACAAATAACACAAGTATGTAGGGACAAAATTAGAAAGGTCAAGGCACAAAATGAGATTGAACTAGTTAGAGGCATAAAGGGTAATAAGAAAATATTCTACAAATACATTAGAAGCAAGATGAAGACCAAGAACAGGGTAGGCCCATTACTCAATGGTGTGTGTGGGGGTGGGGAGGGGGAATAACAGAAAATATGGAAATGGCAAAAGTGCTAAATGACTTTTTTGCTTCTGCTTTCACCAAAAAGATTAGTAGCAAGTAGTAGCAATTTGGACATCTAACAGTGAATGCCAGTTAAAATGAGGTAGGATCAGAGGCTTGAATAAGGAAAGAACAAATTCAAAATTACTTAGACAAGTTAAGTGTCTTCAAGTCACCAGGGCCTGATAAAAATACATCCTAGAACACTCAAGGAGCTGACTGAGGAGATATCTGAGTCATTAGCGATTATCTCTGAAAAGTCATGGAAAACAGGAAAGATTTTAGAGGACTAGAAAAGGGCAAATATAGTGATAATCTATACAAAGAGAAATAAGGTCAGCCTGGGGAATTACAGACCAGTCATCTTAACTTCAGTACCCAGAAAGATAATGGAGAAAATAATTAAACAATCAATTTTCAAACACTTAGAAGATAATAAGGTGATAGGTAACAGTCAGAATGGATTTGTCAAAAAGAAATCATGCCAAGTCAACCTAATAACTTTCTTTGAGAGGGTAGCAAACTTTGCGGATGGGGGGAAGCAGTAAATATGGTATATCTTGACTTTAGTAAGGCTTTTGATACTGTCTTGCATGATCTTCTCATAAACAAACTAGAGAAATACAACCTAGATGGAGATACTATAAAGTGGGTGCATAACTGGTTGGAAAATCATTCCCAGAGAGTAGTTATCAGTGGTTCACAGTGAAGATGGAAGGGCATTTTGAGTGGCGTCATGCAGGGATCAGTTCTGGGTCCAGTTCTGTTCAATACTTTCATCCATGATTTAGATAATGGCATAGATCAGTGTTTCCCAAACTTGGGACACTGCTTGTTTAGGGAAAGTCCCTGGTGGGCCGGGCCGGTTTGTGTACCTGCCGCATCCGCAGGTCCTGCCGATTGTGGCTCCCACTGGCCGCTGTTCGCTGCTCCAGGCCAATGGGAGCTGCTGGAAACAGCGGCCAGTACGTCCCTTGGCTCGCGCCACTTCCAGCAGCTCCCATTGGCCTGGAGCGATGAACCGCGGCCAGTGGGAGCTACGATCGTCCAGACCTGTGGATGGGTGTCATAGGTCTTACCCCCACTTAGAGTTGTTGGGTTCCAATATGGGGACCTGCACGAATCCTTCTTCTAAACTAAAATCCTAGTTTAGATCTAGTAAAAGCTGCCACCACCCAATCAGGTACGTGGATTGGGACACAGTCCTTCCCCAAAATCCTTGGGGATCCCAAGAGCCCCAAATCCATGGAGTTCTTACACCCAGGAGAAATAAACCATTCCCCCATGCTTCCTCCCCCCTCCCTTTTCCTAGGAGAGACACCGGGATCTAACTACAGAGGGATATCTCCCTCTTCCTCTTTCCCTGAGAATCCACCCAAGGAAAAACCAACCAAGTCCTTAATAGAAAAGAATTTATTAAGAATAAAAAAAAGAAAGTCACTGTCTCTGTAACCAAGATGGAACAATATACAGGGTCTAAACTTATCAATCTCTGGAGAGAATTCCTCCTCCTTTCTTTCTCAGTAAAAGCAAAGTAACAGCAAACAGGAATAAAGAATTTCCTTCAGCAAACACACAATTGCAAATGTAGAAATCAAATTATAAGACTAATCCGCCTTTCTAATTAATACTCACTATTGAATAGTAGGAACTACTCCAGGAGAACTTGGAGACATGACTGGCCTCTCTTAGATCCAAAAAGAGACTCTAACAAAGAACACAGACAAAGGCTTCCCTCCACAGAGATTTGAAATTATCTTGTCTCTGATTGGTCCTCTGGTCAGGTGGTCATCAGGTACTGCATGTTAACCCTTTACAGGTAAAAGAGACCTTAACCCTTAACTATCTGTTTATGACAATGGGGCTTTCCCTAAACAAGCAGCGTCCCAAGTTTGGGAAACACTGGAATAGAGAGTACACTTATAATCTTTGTTGATGATACCACGGTGGTAGGGATTGCAAGTGCTTTGGAGGATAGGATTAAAATTCAAAATAATCAGGGCAAACTGGTGAAATGGTCTGAAGTAAATAGGATGAAATTCAATAAGGACAATGTAAAGTACCCCACTTAGGAAGGAACAATCAGTTGCACACATACAAAATGGGAAATGACTGCCTAGGAAGGAGTACTGCGGAAAGTTCTGGGGGTCATAGTGAATCAAAAGCTATATATGAGTCAACAGTGTAACACTGTTTCAAAAAAAGCAAACATCATTCCCTGATATATTAGCAGGACTGTTGTAAGCAAGACATGAGAAGTAATTCTTCTGCTCTACTTCATTCTGATAAGGCCTCAACTGGAGTATTGTGTGCAGTTCTGGATGCCACATTTCAGGTAAGATGTGGACAAAGTGGAGAAAGTCCAGAGAAGAGCAACAAAAATGATTAAAGGTCTAGAAAACATGGGAAGATTAAAAAAATGGGTCTGTTTAGTCTGGAGATGAGAAGACTGAGAGGGGACATGATAACAGTTTTCAAGTATATAAAAGGTTGTTACAAGGAGAAGGGAGAAAAATGTTTTCCTTAACTTTTGAGGCTAGGGCAAGAAGCAATGGGCTTAAACTGCAGCAAGGCAGTTTAGGTTGGACATTAGGAAAAACTTCCTGTCAGGGTTGTGAAATGCTGAAATAAATTGGCTGGGGAGATTGTGGAATCTCCATCATTGGAGATTTTTAAGAGCAGGTTAGAGAAACACCTGTCAGGGATGGTCTAGATAATACTTAGACCTGTCGTGAATGCAGGGACTCGACTAGATGACCTCTCAAGGTCCCTTCCAGTCCTACGAGTCTTTGATTCTATAAGTGTTTAACTTAAATTTTGCTCCCACCAACATAACTGCCCAGCTATGCCAACTTAAAAACTCTACATCCATGAGTGGCATAACATCAAGGTCAATGTAGTTAGGACGACGCAATATCAGTGTAGACACTGCGTTGTTTATGTAAACTGTTACTGGCTTTCAGGAGCCTTCCTATAATGCCCCACAGTAACAGTACAATAGATACAAGCTATCCTGGTGACGACATACACCGCTGACACAAGGAGCAAAGTGTTGACACACATAAGTGATGTAATTACTGCGGTAGCTATATGCTGATGTAAGTTAGGTCGACTTAATTTTGTATGTAGACATGGCCTCTTAGTCAGGCATGCCAGTACAGGCAGACCAGAGGAAGAGGTGATGCAGGGACATGGTATGGGGGCAGGGATGGTGTGAGGTTGGGGATTTGGGGAGAAGGGGCAGTACAGTGGCATTGCATGGGGGTGGGACCATGGTTCAGGCATCTGTGCCCCACTTCTTTTAGGGCACTTCTGGTGCTCCTACTCTGAGTACCTTTCCCAGACCTGAAGAAGAGCTCTGTGTCTCTTTCTCCAACAGAAGTTGGTCCAATAAAAGATATTGCATCCCACACCTTGTCTCTCTAAATTATAAAATGGACAGTCAAAGGAATCATGTTGCCTGTTTATTTAAGTCGGGGTTGGCAACCTCTGGCATGTGGCTCGCTAGGGTAAGCACCCTGGTGGACTGGGCCAGTTTGTTTATCTGCCGCGTCGGCAGGTTCGTCCGATCGTGGCTCCCACTGGCCATGGTTCGCTGTCCCAGGCCAATAGGGGAGGCGGGAAGCTGCAGCCAGCACATCCCTCATCCACGCCACTTCCTGCCTCCCTCAATGGCCAGTGGGAGCCACGGTCAGCTGAACTTGCCGATGCGGCAGATAAACAAACTGGCCCGGCCCCCAGGGTGCTTACCCTGGCGAGCCACGTGCTAGAGGTTGCCGACCCCTGATCAAATTGCTTCTGTTTGTCACTCTTTCTGACAAATAGTTAAAAATAAATTCTGTTTTACTAAGATCCACAGCACATTTGTCATGGTGCCTAAATTACAGAAAAGAGCAAAGCAAGAACAAAATTAAGGATAGCAATTTCCAAAGCCAGAGACCCTCAGCGGAGAGAACCTTGCCTCAAGACATGGAATGGAAAAACTAAGGTTCCAAGAGCCAGTCGTCTTAACTGCTATGATGACTTGTAAGGTGACAGTCTGTGTTTAAGATAATCAGATTTGAGATTAATAAGTTTTTTTAAATTCTTCAGTACCTCTTGAATTCTACACGTAAATTTACAGTATAGAAACCTGAAAACATATACTACCCTGAATTCTAAATGAAGTCCTATTAGGAATGCCTGCTCCTTGCATTATGCAGAATACTGCACACACGTTCACTAGGTATTGTGTATCTCCATGACCCGAGCTTGATGCCTTCTGCCTTATAGTAGGAAGTCAAGGTGTTAATTTTAACCTGCCTGGTTCTAGTTAACCTGTGATCTGGTTGTCTCTCTCTGTAAAATTGTACCCTAGTTGCAGTCAGTGGAGACACTGGAGCTGGACCCTCTACAGTATAGAAGAAAGGTGTTATTGAAATAAATATTACACTGTTGCATTTAAGCAAGAAAACCATGACAGAATGCGAACAAATTTCCCTCAGATTAGAAATGTACAAACTGTCTCAATAGGAAATGCCCTGATGCCTTCAAACCAGTTTGTCTGAATACTCATTATGCCTTATAATGTATCCCCTAGAGAAATTAATGCAGTCACATACCCAATCAAGGAATTTTAAAGTACCATGGCCATGCTCAAGCAAGTATCATTATTGTTGCTACTTGTAATGCTATAGCCTTTCAATCAAATATCTTTTTTTTTTAATGTAAAATTACCAAAGTTCACACTGCTAGTTGTGGTAGTTTTCCAATAATCTCTTTACCTTATTGCTGATTAATAATATAAGATATACAACCTATTTCTGTGTAATCAGATGCTTTCTCCTCTATAATCAGCCTCTGCCTCCTATTTCATTCATTCAGTAAAGTCACAAGCCATTGGTTTGTGACATGAGACTTGTTTCTGTCTTGATGAATTTTGATATTCCAAATACTGCAGTGAAGCATGACTGAAGGAATTATCCAGGAAGAAAGTGTTTATAGTTCAGGGAGCTCTTCTGATCTGTTGTACACACACAAACACAGCTCCTTGATATTTGATTCCAATGTGGAAGAAAATGCAGCTCAAGTACAAAAGAGTATAATGGGGAATTGATATAATGTTATATGTGTAAAGTTGCTAGTGTGGCTGTGGTATGATTTGTATCATCTGTAAATGTTAGAGGATAGAGTGTACAGTTCACAGGGAGAAGGGAGAAGAACAATATGTAAAATGTCATATATTCATTTTGTACAGACAGGCAGTCTGCATTCTGCATGCTTTTTTTAAACAGGAGCTGTTAAAATGTAAAAAGGAGTAAAGTGAGAAAAGGATTTGTTGTTAGTAAATAGCTGAAATCAGCATTGAATGAATATAACATTACTTATGGCACACAGTAGAATATTCAATCAAGCCTCCTTTTCAAGCAATTGATATTCTCTATGGCTGGTGCATAATACTGTCCAGAGAATTAAAGGATGTTAACATTTCATTACTCCTGCCATTGATTTTTCTCTACTTTCTTCACAACAAAAATCAAAATGTGACCTCTTATTCCACTGAATTAGTTCCAGAGCACTTGCCATTATTGACCTCCTAATGAAAATTAATGATGGCTTCTTTCATTCAGTCTTACAAGTAAGCACAGCAAGCAAATTTCCAAAAAGGGTGATTTTTTTCCCCCTCAGATTGAAATGAAAAAGACCATATTAAATACAAATCTTACATTAAGGCAGCAGTAAGTGTGCAAATTTAAACACTCAAAAGTCAGAAAATTCATAATATTTTAATTATGATTTCAATTGCATCATTGGGGCCCAATGCTGCAAAAACTTAACCATGTCAGTAGCTTTACTCATGTACAGTCAATGAGACTACTCATATAAGTAAAGTTACGTCTGTGTTTAAATCTTTGCAGCATTGGGCCCTTTATTTGTTTATATTGCACATATTTGGTCACATTCTGCCCTCCTACCCCTCCTTCATCCTGCATAGGGAAAACTGAGGATGGCATAGCGCAGCATTTACACTAAACACTTCTGGGCCCATGATGTGGGGCAGAGTAAGCAGGCACTGGGTGCTAGATCAGTTACTTTAGGCAGCAGACTTAAGTTAGAACAACATAAAGCCATCTTTGCCCTCCATCAACTTCTCCAGTCTTGCACTGAGCACAGTTCGGCTTGACTGGGAGTTCTTGGCCACTGTATATATATTAGGCATTGCATGTATTAAGGTGGTCCAAGATATTGCAGTACAAACATGCAGTGCATGCTAATTAACTTTAATTATTTCATTTCTGGACTTTTGGGTGTTTAAATGTGCAAATATTGCACTAACATAGATATTTACTTTCTTTTCTCAAGGCAGGAAAAGGCTTTATATTATTTCTTATTTTAGTGGAATTATCTCCCTCTGCTCAAATAACACCAACCAAAACAAAAAACAAACAGGTGAATGATTGCTTTTATATCCATCCATACAAATATATATGCACAAATCACCTTCAGGGTAAGACCATGGGCTCTCTTACATCTGTGTAAATTAGGCATAACTCCATCAGTGTCAAAGCAGGATAAATGAGAGGACCCATATCTGGAAGTGAAAACTAGCTTCTTTATCTATGGCATTTGCTGATGACACAAAATTATCTAGTGAAAACATATTATTGTCTGAAGATCAAGTCAAAATACCTCATTTTCTTTCTTTCTTTCTTTAGACAACAAAGATTATGATGCATATCTATCCTATACCAAAGTGGATCCAGACCAGTGGAATCAAGAAACTGGGGAAGAAGAACGATTTGCTCTTGAGATCCTACCAGATATGCTTGAAAAGCATTATGGGTACAAGTTGTTCATACCAGATAGAGATTTGATTCCCACTGGAAGTAAGTTATATTCAGCCGTGTGTGTGTTTCCTATATGGGGAAAACAGAAAATACATATATGTTCCAATAATGTACTTTCTATCATAATATCCTCAGAGTCTTATCTCTGAGTTTTCTCTATCATTTTTTTAAAAAAAATTATCTGATTTTTGGGGTACACTTTTAATATATTTGTTGGCTTGCCTCTGTTCTTCCCTAAAATATCACTTGCGTATTTGGTTGGTATTATTTTCAGTTAAGATGGTAGGGTTCAGGAAAGACATAGACAGGAAAGCATGACAAGGCCAGTATTTTGTAGGGTTTGGTGAGGAGCCTTTCGATCTATGAATCAAATACTGATGTCCTTAATCTGTTTTAACTCAGTCGATACTTGGACAGATTCCCATGGCCCTGAATGTGCATTGAGTAAAATCTGAGTAAGGACTCAGAATTTAACCCTTTGCTTATTCCAGAAACAAATCAAGCTTTTTATAGGGAGGATAATAGACTTGTGTTGAAAGTAATACAACAATGGAGTGATGCATGTGTGGCTCTTTTAAGGAATGCTATATGCCAGGGCATTCTGTTAGTATTCACAGCAGATGAGTTTTTGGTGTGGCTACTGGAGATCTTCACAGAGAGCAAAATTAACTAATTAGTGCTTAGTTTTGTTCATTTACTACTTGTTCATGTTTAGTTTGCATAGTCCTGCTCAATTTTAGCTACCGCTTTAGTGAGAAGTTTTAAAGTCCATCTCCATAGCTTCCTGTAGCTTTCAAACTGCCACTTTCTTACTGGATTATTCTAATTTACTTTTACTAAAGGCAGTAACGAATCTTTTATCTTAAAAAGAAAAAAATAGACACATTAGCAGCAAAGTTGTTGAAAAGATCTGCAATAATCTGAACATTAATTCACAAGAGGCAACATTGTAGATGCCTGGAAAAAAAAAAAGATAGACTGAGGGTCCAACCCTGCAATTTACACAAGAGTAACTTGTGAGTTTATTGTGTATGATTGGTTCCCCTAAATCACATGGTCATTGTTCTGTTACCGCACAGAATGACTTTTAAAACAGAAGATTGATGATGATAATGCATAGCCTTGCTCACATGCAGATGTAGGTATTGTACAAAAAGTTAGCCAATACCCAAATATTCTGAGGAATAGAAACCTATTCATGTGGGGGGAGGGGGAGTTGAATGAATGTATGCAATCAATACTTTTCAGTGTTCAGCCAGCTGTTCCTGGACAGGAGAATTTAGTCCATTTGTTTCTACTGAGGTTTTGGGGTGAGATATTTGCTTTGACTGATCTTGAGCAACTGTCTTTTTTATAGCCTACATTGAAGATGTGGCACGATGTGTAGACCAAAGCAAGCGACTGATCATCGTCATGACTCCAAATTATGTGGTAAGGAGAGGCTGGAGTATCTTCGAACTGGAAACCAGGCTTCGGAACATGCTAGTCACTGGAGAAATTAAAGTGATACTAATTGAATGCAGTGAACTCCGGGGAATTATGAACTACCAGGAGGTGGAGGCCCTGAAACATACCATCAAGCTTCTAACTGTCATTAAATGGCATGGACCAAAATGCAACAAGTTGAATTCTAAATTCTGGAAACGTTTACAGTACGAAATGCCTTTTAAGAGGATAGAACCCATCACACATGAGCAGGTTTTAGATGTCAGTGAGCAGGGGCCCTTTGGGGAACTGCAGACGGTCTCAGCAATTTCAATGGCTGCTGCCACCTCCACTGCTCTTGCCACTGCCCATCCAGATCTGCGCTCCACCTTTCATAATACGTATCATTCACAGATGCGCCAGAAACACTATTATAGAAGCTATGAATACGATGTACCTCCTACTGGCACCCTGCCTCTTACCTCAATAGGTAACCAGCATACCTACTGCAACATCCCTATGACACTTATCAATGGGCAGCGGCCGCAGACAAAAACTAACAGAGAGCAGAATCCAGATGAGGCTCACACAAACAGTGCGATACTGCCCCTCTTGCCACGAGAGACCAGTATATCAAGTGTCATTTGGTGACAGAAATGCAAAGGGGGACCCCAGCCCCCTGGAGTAGGAGCTAAGTGTGCAGTCTGGTGCCTGGAACTACATCCTCGACTGCTGCTGTTAAACATGCATTACAATCTATAAAATACGAGGAAAAACAGGGTCTTGTACATATGTTTTTTGCAGTTTCTTTGTAGCATCAGTCTTCCTGTTTTACCCATGTCTCTTGCCATTCACATTTTTGACTTTGTTTTATACGTCATTGGAATTTGTATATTACGGTTTTTTTAAATGAAGAGACTGTTGTATAGATAGGAAATCTTTTTTGCTCCATTAGTATAGTTTTAGAATTTTTTTAAACATTTCTTGGGAATGCTTGGACGAAGCTATGTTAATATCAGAAGCACCATCCATTTTGTTGGCCTGCCTAGCCTGATACATGAAGGCCATGCCTGCTGCATTTCACCATTGTGAAGAACCTTTGTTCTTAGGAGGACCCCGCCAGTCATTCTGAGCTCCAATTTCATTACTTATCCCATGACAACACTTTTTCCTCCTGCCTCCCCTTATGATGGTCCCATGCTGGGTAACACTACAGACAGTCTGATCATCTAACATTTAACCCAGTAAATGCTTGTCAGACAACAAGATATACCCAATATGTATAAATTGCCTCACAGTAACCACTACAGAGTGTGTAGAAAGTAGAGTTTGTTTTTGTTTTACAGATGAGTTGATTTGTATCCCTTTTATTTATATAAAGCAACAACCCTAATTCGATCACTTCTGGAACAGTGTGAATGTGTGAATGCTTGTTTTTGTTAAGCATTTGACTTTTTCTTTTCCCCCTTTTACATTCTGCAAATGAGGTTATTTGCAATTGTCAAACAAGTAAGGTAATAGGTAAGATAATCGGTGTTGAAGTGCAGTAAATCCTGTTGAGGTTTACAAGGATGGCTTCCAAACCAAAGGGGAGTAGAAGGACAAATATCAACTATGGTTTGTCACATTGTATTATAGAAAATGGATTTTTCTAAAAAGTAAGAGCAAAACATTTCTTTCCAGCTTAGTATGGATTCCCCTTGTATTTGAATGTTCCAATCACTGTAATTACTTTTCAATGATATAGTCACATTTGAGCATTTTTATATTTTGTTTTAGCTTGTTACAATAAGTAAAACCTTATTGATTTCAAGGTGACTTAAATAAGAACTCAGGTAGTAAAAAAAGAAATTATGAATACCAACGAACATCAATGTTGTAAGAATAAACATTTATTTATACAATATTAATATTTAAATTGGACATGGAAGCATTAAAAACCATTAAGTTTATTGAATAAATAAATAAACTAGTTTGGTCTTTAATGCATGATTCCATCTTTGAGGATTGCAGATTACATGTGTGCCATTGCTCCCAGATTTAAAAAAAAAATCCCTGTTCAGATATCTCTAGAACTAATGGAATAAAGATCTTGCCCATATTTACATTCAAATGATGCAAAAGTCACTTTCCATTTTAGAAAATTTAAAGAGTGGAGTTAGATTATTTTTCTTTTAAAAGGCCATATTCTCTGCTGGCGTAAATGGAACTAGTGGAGGTGCCCCAATGACCATCAGCAGAAGATTGCCTCCCCCCCTTTTTTTATCAACAATACAACATGCACAGCTTTTAAATTATTTCAGCAACTCGTTACCTGTTAGGGATTTTCATAACAGCTGACTGGTTTTGGCCAATATAATGGATGTTGTGTGATTTGTTCATTCTTATTATCACTATATTCAAAAAAATACAAGTTTTAATATTTTGGTCTCATTAGTAAGATGTGATTGGTCAAAAATGTGTAACCTGCAGTTTGTGGGCGTTTGTGGGGGTAAGTCAATATTGACAATGTCTGAGGAACGACTATTATGTTGTAACAGTCAAGAATTCTCAGTATCTGCATAACCAGTTAAAGGAGCTTTGGGATGTGCACTGATTTTTATTTGCTGAAAAATGTTTTTTTCTCTGACAATTCGCTCGGGTCCTTTTCTACAATCTGTTCTTTATTTCAATTGTGTCCCCCTGGACATGTGCCAAATATCCACAAAATGGAAATGAAGCTGCCAGGGCAGATAGAATTTCAAGACAGCTTTACAGATTTGATTATTTTCAGATTGTAAGATGGTTGTTATTTATTTTATATTATAGATGCCTGCCAGGAACTGATGGCATTTAACTTCATTTGACTGGATTCTAAATTCTTCCAATACCCAGAAAAATTAAAATATTGTAAAATCTTTCCCTTGTCCCTCCCCTTTATATTTTTTAAGATGAAGATTGGGATGTGGAATAACTATAGAGTGTAACAACCTGGCGACAGTCACATTCTAGGCATTGGTAGGTGTTTCTTTAGCCACACTGGGGGTACTTTTTTGTTGTTCTATTTTTAGTGTAGATTTAAGCACTTTGAATAGCATGATTCAGGGATTGATGGATACTATTTGATATTCACACTATTTAAGAAAAGTTTTCTTATTATGCTTTGTCATATTATTAAACAAAAACAAAACAAATGAAAAAAGAAATACATGGAGAAGCTATCTATGGCTTTAGAAACATTCCTCCCAGGTATTCCTCTTCTATAAACAGCTCTGTGTGAGAAACAGTGAAGGAAACTGTCATGTGTTCACGTGCTCTATGTTTGACAAAAGTTCTGTTAGAACGCAAAATAAAAAGGAAAAAAAATTAATTTGCCCTAGTGCTTAGGCTCCATCCTTTTTTTGTTCAGATGTTCTAGTTTTTGATAATGCAGTCTGAAGTGTGCATGCAACAGCCAAGTGCAAGGGTTAGCCATTAAAAAAAAAGCACTTTATCTTTGAAAATTGTAGTGTGGTGATTGGACAAAACTTATTATGCCTGGTTTCCATCTGTCACTAATTGTGGGTATGTATATGGAGTCAATGCACATGAAGTATCTAGATACGGTGCTCCATCATTATAAGATTCTCTTATCAGGCTACTCCTTGATATAAAGCTAAAGGACTTTCTCACCCTGCCCCATGGAAACTCGCTATAAACATCCCCCTTGTAGAGGTTCAAACACAGCTTTACTGAAAGGGAGGCCTGCACAGCATGCAGCTGATTATTTTGCAGATAAAGTATCTCTGGGCTTGATTCTGCTCTCAGCTACATCGGTGTAACTCTATTGCAGTTGATGAAGTTAACCCAGTGTAAAAACTGGTTTAAGTGAGAGGAGAATCAGGAAAAATGATTCAGAAAAGAACATGTATTTACAACTAACGATGGGATAAAATTCTGACTCCTCCTCCACCCCCCACTGAAATCAGTGACAAAACTCCCACTTGACATTCGTGGGGCCAGGATTTCACCCCAGGAGTCTACATCATAAGACGCTCTGGCATTCTTTCTTTCTTTCAGGGGGACTGGTGCTCAGGTTACACATTTTTTAGCCTTAGATGCAAAATTCTTGCATTTTCTGTTTGCACCCAGCTGTTAAAATGAAGTAGACATTACATAATGGCAGATAATCAGACTCTACATATTTAGAAAACCTGTTATACTTATCGGATTAAAATGCACATTTTAGTTGAATTGCATGCATTAATGATCCATTTACATTATAGATTGGGCAATGAGATTTTGGGGAAACAGGCCCAATGAGCAGGCTTCCTTTTTTCTCAAACTTAAAAAAAAATTGTTATATCTACAAACCTGGGAAAAACTTTATTAGAATTACAATAAAGCAGACACTAAGAAAAGCCAATGGAATAAAAGCCAAGGTAGGAGAAGGGGAAACATCAGCCTATTTCTTAATTGGGTTATGGACATCCTCTGTTATGGAGTCCAGCCGCAACTCAGTCCAACCTGCATAAAGCAACTGGCATGTGCCACATTCTGCAGATGGATCAACAGTGTCACAAATTCAGCCCTGATATCTAGCACACTGCTGAATGATTTTGCATTTGCTAGTAACCCAGCAGCACACATAGTTGTTGGGGAATCATCCATAGGGAGACAAAATCACAAATCCATAGAGGGAGACAAAATTTTGTTGGCACTAAGAATCTTCCTCCATAACAGGCTTAGTGCATGATCCAGAACAACTATTTTCATTCTTACCCTCCCTGCCCACATTTCTACCCCTCTTCATAAGTGAACAGGAGCTTTGTTTGGCTGGAATTAGACAAACATGGGCAGTTTCATAACACTTGGTATCTCCCTGCATAATGCTTGTTTCAAGTTCCTTAGCTGTTTATCTCTGCCACAGCTCTAGCTCTGTTAATAGTCATTAAGTGGAGAAGGAGGAATGAGCATTACACCCTTCATGTATGATTCAGTAGTATCACTGGTTTTGTAGGTTGAATTCAGCATTGACACCATGCTGTCTCTTGGGGCATGTTATTTTGCTGAACAGCTCCCCATTGACACTGGACATAACACCAATAGAGGACAAGGCAGCATCACGCTTCTCTAACTGAGCTTTGGTTGGTGTTCCAGAATCTGCAGAGCCTTTGGAAGTAAAACCAATAGAAATGAACATTAAGATTTTTTTTCTTTGCAGTTTTGTTTTTAATTCTGTTTGAGATCAAGTCTGGTCTTTGTACTGTACTAATAGTGTCTATGAGCTGGGTAGGCAAGACTTCAGTGCATTATATCACACTCAGTAACCAGAAAATGTAAAAAAAAAATGGAAAGATGTGGCCATATTAACAGTTCAGTATGTGGTTAAAAAAAATTAAACCTCTCCCCAATGTGCCTAAACAATTCATATAGTGTTAAGGGCTTGTCCTGTTTGTAACAATGAGAAACTTGACTCAGAAGCTTAACAGCATTCTCACATATTATAGTCAATTTCCTCAATAACATCTTTACATAACCAACCAGTATTTGATTAACACATTTTTGTTTCTGTTGAGTTCAGTTTGCATGGCTTTCAAGAATTCTGGCAGCTAGTTTTGAATGTTGTATGAAGTACACAATCCCTATCCAATACATGGTTTATAGAAAGGCCCACACTACGGTGGTTAAACTGAGATTTTCATTTCATTTTAGTTTGACAGATGCCATTTTCTCCCTGACTGGTGTCGGATATAACAAGGGTCGAACATAAATGTTCACGATAAAGTTAATTTGCTTTTTAAAATCTTACCTCCTCTTTTAATTAAATCTTAGTTTTCTCCCCATCCCTGAATATAAATAGCATAAATATCAATTCTTCAGGAAAAATAAGTGCCCAATAATCACACGCACATCTTCAAAGGACATTACAAATGTTACCTAATTAATCTCCACAACCTATTCAGAGGAGGCTAGGGAAATTTTTACAGATGGCAAACTGAGGGAGAGGGGTAACTCATCATCTGGCTTGCACTTAAGGGACTAAAGGGGTGTAAGGTCCCTGTTTGCTCCCTTGTGTCAGGGTGGAAACCAGATGGAGCCTTTGTTCCATCTGCCACAACAAGTGGGCCAGCATATCTGCACCAGCATATTGAGTGACATATGCCAGGTCAGCTATAGGCTCAGCATTGGTCCTTTCCCCTCAACGCAACAGGGAGACTTGGAAACAGATTGTGCCTTCCCCAGTCTTTTCGGTACTCCTGGTAAACACTATAGTTGAGTCCAGCAAGTTACAAAGTTAAGATGAAAACATCAAAAGTATGATGACAAATAACTCCCAACCTGTGCTCCAACCACACCTCACTGCTCCTGATCTTAACCTTCATTCCTTCCGTTCCGGCCCCCACACCCCGCCCCCTTCATTTACCTTGCAGTCTCTACAGTGCTCAAGATAAAATTCAAAGCTTGAGGTGCATCCTTCAAGCCTGGCTCATATGAACATTCTTTACCTGTGGGACTATTTGGGTGAGTAGATGTCACTTGCAGGAGCAGCTTTTTAATTTGTAAAAGTACTCGTATTCACAATTCACACCCTTTTCTTCATCCCCAATGTCTTAACAGTGCCCTTTTGGGGTAACATCCCTTTCTTTTAAGCCTGTGTGTAATCTTTCTCTGATTCATACACACCCCTGCATAAAACAATGATGCGGTGACTAATGCCTATGATTTACCTTATTGTTTTAGCTTCAATTCTTAGCATAGATTGTTTTCCCCAGCAATGCTGTAGGCTGTTGTTTGGAAGCCTGTTTTAAATTTGTTTTACAATGCTTGTGTGACAGGTAAACAACAGTGTATGTGTGTGTATGTTTGGTTCTTTTAAAAAAAAAATTAAAAAAATCTTCATTACAAGCTTAACTGGTGAACAGCAAAGAACTTACAAACTTGGAAGAAATTGTTTGCCAGCATTAAAATTCTGTGGTGAACAGCTCACTGCTGCTCTAATTATGTACTTAGGGACACTTTAAGTAGACAATTAAAACAATTAGTATTATACATGTAACTTTAGCATCACATTAGAATGTTGTACACTGGTCTTCCTAAAACCCAGAAAGCATCAAATGGTGACAATTATGTAAATACAAAGTAAAGAGAAAAACATCCACACAGCTTTCTTATTGTCTCTAATTTGCAAAAATTACAAAGAAATCATGCTTCTTATTTTAGATTACTGAACCCTTTTCTACTCAGCAAAAGCATTTAAAATGTAACAATGCAACCCTTTACAAGACGTATAGACTCTCAAGAAGAGAAGTGGTTTCAACAAATGGAAAAGCATTTGCATGTGCTTTTTCTCCAAAGATATGTATCCAGTCATATAATCATTCACAGCACTGTAAAATAAAACAGTACCAACCTGATCCTGTAAAAGTAGACTAAGTCCAAGTAAAATGGCTTTGCTCACATGAAAATGCTCTGCATGTCTTGCAGTGCCAAGGCAAACTTGTAGTGATCCCACTGCTAGGTATGGATAGATTTGGGAAGGAAAAGGAAGCCAAAGCACCATTCCCATGGTTCCATTCCACATAACTTTGACCATGTAGATACTTATTGTACACTGACTTACCGGTCATGCTCACTTTGGGGTGGGGTAGGAGGGGAGGAGGGGTGACATGCCCGCTTTTCCTTATTCGTAGTTCCCTTTGAAGGCCGTATCTTGTGACGTCTCTAGAACAGAGGTTGTGTGAAGTTGTCCTGTGCAGGCGGCTGCTTGTTTTGCTCCCCACTCCACCTTTAATTCACAGCAAAAGTTAATTGTTTCCGCTGCCTCCCTTTGCCACATTAAGCCCTTTCATACCTGCATAATCAGCCTCTGGATGCAACAAGCAATGGATCTGATCATGATTTCAAAGATCACCCCTCTGTAGAACACTGGGTACCTAAAATTCACCAGGTGTTTTATTTCCCTCTCCTGTAATGTTGAAAGATACTTATTACAAAGCTTTGTTACTGATACTAAAGGGTTTGGAGACAGGATGACCATATTCTCTTGAATCACTGCTTGATCGCCCCAAGAGGCCCATCATTGTATATAATGATTATAGTGGCACTGGAGTGCATTTTTCCCCCTGAAGTTTGATTGTATGAAATGGTAATGCTGGACACTAATATGCAAATAGGATGCTATGTCTCAACTTTTTTTTTAACAGTTAATTTACTGTGAACCTTTCTATTGACTTCACTTTGAGTCAGATCCTAAGGCCCCAATCCTGCAAAGATGAGTGCTTAATGCACATGATTAACTTTACCCATTGGGACTATTCACAGTGCACAAAGTTAAGCCCATACATAAACCTTTGGAGGATTGGAGCCTTTGTGCACAATTTCCATAAGTAGGTAATTTTAGGTAAAGTAGAGACCATTACTATGCATCGTTCAATACATAACTAGACAAAATGGCCAAAGAGACTTATTACAACAAGAAACATGCATTAATTGCCAGTGGTAGGAGTGACATTAGGCAGACTTCACTTTAACAAATCAATGGAACTGTGACTAAAATTTAACAAAACTAAATTCTGTAGAGGAATATCCTAGCTCAGCGCCATCTTTAGTGTCTTTGGACTGAAGGAGATTTAGTTTCTTTAGTTGTCATGTCAATCAGAGCTGGATGTGTATATATATATATAATTAATTATATATAGCAACAAAAAATTGCAGTTATAATAGTACTTGGGAGTGCAGTGCACTACACTAAATTAACAGCTCAATGAGAGTCCGAATAAAGCACTTTATCATCAAACCTGTCAGTCAGTCTTCTGATTGTTTAATGGAAAGAAATAGATGGATGCCATGTGGGACTTTGGGAGCATCTTTCCACACATACTTAACCCTAAGGAGAAGGAACTCCACTGCACTTACACCAGCGTACAACTGGTGTAAAGGAAAGCAGAATCAGGCCCAGAGTTTGTAATCGGCACCCACAATCAGCAAAGATGCAGATTAAGCAAAAACCTGTAAAAATGATTTTCCTATTTTAACTATTTTTGTTAAAGATGTAGAATTTCTATCTTTTTCAAGTGTCTTTCACTGATGCTATATAAACTGTAGCTCAATACATATGTTCCTTCCAAGGCTTACCATAGGAGTACACGTGAATAAAAACTGCAGAAGTTGCCTCTTTCTTTAGACACTTTGTGCAAACCCACTGAAATTAAGGTAGACACACTATAGTTAAGTAGAAATGCAACAGACTATATTATGTGTACTGAATGTTAAATATTTTACCTAATGAGAGTAACTTATATTCATATTTAGTTAAATAATATAAAAGGGGCCATAGATAAGAGTGCATTTTTATTAGTGATGCTATACATGCTGCTGAAAAGCAAAAGGTAAATGATAGAAATGTTACCCAATTTCAATGTATGTTACTTTAAACAGCATATTTATGTTATCCTACAGTATATGACACCTTTTAAAAAATTTACCATGTTTGATACTTTAAACTGCACAGCTTGTTGTAACAAGTATAACATATTTAGCATTTTGTACTTTCATTGATTTTTATTCTTAAGGGAGAAAAGACATCACTCACTAAATATGAATGCTGCACATGTTAGCAATAGAGATATTGATTTTTGTAACTTTGATTGCACTTGCCTTAACTTTTCCACACACACGTGCGTGCACGCACACACACAAAGATTAAAGGAAACAAAAACCACAAAAATAGGCAAGTTCTGCACCGAATATACTTTTTGCATAATTTAATGAATAATGAGACATGAGCCTACTCACTACAATCCTTGTAAAGAGTATATGAGCACATGATGCCGTAGGTTTGTTAAAGCACAAGGTGTACTTTGTCTAGATTTAAAATAACAACAACAACAAAACTTTTGGTGTAACTTTGCTTTAGGTTTAAAAAAAGTTGGATGTTTTAAAAAAAACCCTTTATTACTTGCATATGAATATTTTTGTATAATAATATCTGAAGAAGGTTTTAAACTGGAAAATTACTTGCTTTATGGCGTGCAACTTTTAGAGAAAATAAACAGGGTATATGTCCAGTTTGTAAAAATGTTTTCCTTTCAAGATTGCTCTTTCACTGGCTAAATGCAAGGTTATGACAACTTTAAATACTTCTTTTGTGAACTGACAAAAAAAAACAAAAAACAAAAAATAAAATTATGTGAATAAGTTGCGTATGCAAACTTTTTTTAAAACCAATTGTCCAGTTATTGCCAATAATAATCTAGGATAAGCTAGGAAGATTCCAGTTCGGTCATTTTATTTTATAGACATACTAGGCCAGACTTTCAGTTGGTGCATCAGTGAAGCTGTGCCAGTTTAGATGAGCTGAGGGTCTAGTTTTTTGCATATAAATTTATTTTTAACACAAGGTATATTCTATTAATGGGGAAACCCAGCAGTATTAATATCTGCTTTTCTTTCATGTGCAATTGGTTATTATTAGCCCTTCAGTCTCGGTCTGTAGTTTGCATACAGGATTAATATATATATATATATATATATATATATAATATTATAGCTACTCAGTTCCAAATTGCTTTTGATTGAGGTTTATAGATTTCTTCATATTAAAGCAAGTAGCTAGTGCAGTATAAATAGCAGAGGGTCTCTCACACTTTGAGGAAGAGTTTATTTAAAAAAAAACCCTAATACTTGATTCACCCCGCATTAGTTTATGCCAGTGTAATGCAATTGAAATAACTGAACAGCATAAAATTGGAATAACACAGTAGTGAATCAAGATCATAGCCTTGTGAGTGTGTGTGCGCGCGTTTGTGTGCATGTGCACACGTGTGGAGTGGGAGTACAATCTTGGATTGTATTGGAACTGTACTGGAGTAGAACTAAGGCAATATTGTCATTGTACAAATAAAAGCTAACTTGCAACCATCCAACATGTTTTAAAAGACTGATAACAATTTTAAGGTCCATAAGCATGATTCAGTGGTTGGATCAGGAGGAATTCACTCATCAGTTCTCAGAACAAAACACAAAGGGTTTGGTTCTCTTCTCACTAGCAGTAGTATAAATAAATAAACTACTCAATGTAGTTATACCAGTGTAAAGCCAGTGTAAGTGAGACAGAATCAGCCCCCTTTGCTCCTCCAGGCTTTTACTCCTTAGAATCTCCATGTCCCACCATTTTTAAAAGTGTAAGAAACTTTTGGCTTGTTTCTCCTTTCACTTTCACCAGTTTTAAATCTGTGTAATTTCACTGATTTCAGTGGTGTTGCTCCAGATTTTCATCATTGTAAGATGGAAATCTGGACTGTAGTGTGAGGCCATAAACACAGAGCCATGCTTTAAGCTGCAATTAGAAAACTTCCTAACTTGGAAATCCCCCTGTTTATTAAGATCCCTGCTGCAACTCATCCTAGACTTCTCTGGTAACTGTGGAGGATGAGGAATGCTAACACCACCCCTCCATCTCCCTTTAGTATGAAAGATAAACCAATGTGTATATACACAACAATTCAAATAAAACGTCAAATTCCTTATAATTATTTACGCTATGTCCCCTTATCAATTGCATTTAAATAGTCCTGACCAGTAGGCTAAAGATCAAGTCTTCAAAGGGGTCAGATCAGTCTTCCAGACCATGTTCTCAATTCTGTTGGGTGTGTGTAGGGGGCTCACTTCCTGACAGAGTACCAGCAAGGACTACATCCTCTCTTTGTTGTGTTGGGAAATACTGAAGATTCTACCCGAGAAGTCCTTTTGGAGTCTCCACAATGTAGAGTCTGGGAGTTTCTGCCAAATTCCAAATAGTTCCAAATGTCAAGGAGTTTTAGAGCCAAACTTTGTTCCATAATGTCCATTCAGGTAGTGCTTTTCTTGTGTTCTGAACATTGAAGTTTTGTTGTTGCTGAATTTTTATTTCAGCACCCGATTTTTGAATTTCCTTCAGGAGAGACCACTTAGGCTTCAACTGTATTGCTGGCACAGGTAAAGGCATCTTTAGCTGTCTTCCCATCAAAAGATCTGCTGGAGATAGTCCAGACACAAGCAGTGTTGACCAATATGCCAGGAGTGCTTTATAGAAGTCCACTCATTTTTTTTGCAGAAGTGTTTTTAAAGTCTGCAGTGCTCTCCATCTCCCTGTTGCTCTGGGGTTAATGTGGGCAACCAGTATGCTTTCAAAATCAAAGTCCTGTGCAACTTCTAGGAATGTTTCAGAAGTAACTGAGGCCCATTATCAGATATGAGGACTTCAGAAACTCCATGTCTTACAAATATGACATGAGTTTCTGTGCCGATAACAGGTCTTTGATCTCCCTTTAGCTACTTTCACGTGAGCACTGCTCCTAAGCCATATGAAGATATGTCCGCCACTGCTGCTATTGTATAGTTTACTGAATATTATGCCAAAATAGGTGGTGATGTCAGCAGTTCTTTTTACTTATTAAATAGGTTTTGTGGTGGGCTACCCCAGATCAACATATTGGGCTCATTAAGGAGATCTCTTAAGGGTGGGGTTTGGGGTTTTTTGGATGAGCTAAATTTGGTACGAATTTTCCAAAAGGATTTGTCGTGCCCAGGAATTTTCTTACAGCAGAAACATCTTTGGGTTCAGATAAGGGGAGTAATGCCTTCAGTTTTTCTAAATCAAGCTGAATTCCCTGAGTCCTAATTATGTGTCCTACCAATTTTATCTGCTCATTACCAAATTCATATTTTTCATTCAAAATGAGACTGGCTTGTTGGAAGCGTCTCAAAACTATATGTAGTCGCTCCTCGTGTTCATTTTTAGCTCCGCCATATACCAAACACATCATCTGCATGGTAAAGGTTGCCAAGCAAAACTGACACAATCTAAGACATTCTCTTTTGAACATGTTCTGGTGCTGAAGACATGCCAAATGTAAGATGATTGAAATAATACCTTCCAAACACAGTGATAAATGTAGTCAATAGTACAGACTCTTTAACAAGGGAGATTTGTCAAAAGCCTGGCTGTAGCATCTAAATTTAAGAAGATTTTGGTTTCTGATAACTGAGCTAATCTCTGGTCAACAATAGGAAGCATGCCTCTTTCTCTGTACATGCTTTTATTAATTTATATAAGTTCCACACACATCTGGATTGTGCCATTGGGCTTTGGTACTTTGATCATCCCTGCACAGTTGGCTCTTCTATCTAAGAAATAAACCCTGTATCTTCCATTCTCTTTCATTCTTCTTTGGCTTTCCCTCACAAGGATATAGGAATGTGGAGTGGGGCTGTGAAAGAAAAAGGAGTCTTTGATGCTACCAGATTTATTTTGTAGCCCCTTCACAGCTTTCCTAACCCTGTGAAGACATGTGGATACATCTTCTGTACGGTTTGGTTCTTTTCCCCATTCGTGCATTTCAGTTTCTCTACTAGCTGTAGTCCTTGTGTTGCTAGCAACCCTATCATTGTTGCTAGCTGTGGCTTGGTGTCTTGCTTCATCTTTCACAGCTTTACCAACCTCACCTCCTATTAAAGTTCTTTGGTCTCCCACTCTCTAGCTGTGTAATGTTCTTATGTTATAAATATTTACTATGTCAATATGGTCTGATGCAGTCTCTTCCCCGCCCCAATGTAAGTCACATTGCTGTTTCTCTATGGTTTCTTGCATTCCTCCTTTTGTTTCAGCTTTTACTAGTATGAGATCTTGGCCTAACTGAAGCTATTGTCTTTTATGCAAACAATTATTTTGTCTTATTAGTTCTTCTTTTAATCAATCCATATTTGCAATGTTCAGCAAGACTATGAACTACAGTAATAAAAGTCTCAGCTGTTTCCCCTTGTTCCAGGCACTTCCTATTAAATTGGGCTATTTCGTATATAATATTCTGTCTGCCTGTGAAATGGGTATCAAAAGTCTCTTTCACTTTGGAGTTTTCTTTCTTTTCCTCATCAGTGAGGGGCAGAGCACATAGTTATCATCATCAGCATCGCCCATGGCAAAAATTAGGGAATTTACAAGATAATTTTGGGCTTTCTCTGTTAGAGCAGAAGCCATCCAGAATCATTCATATCCATGGAGCCAGCAAGGCCAGCTGCCAAAATCAATCTACTCTAACAGAACCATTTGTGTTATGGGTTCTATCGTGTGGTGGAGACAGGGCTCTTCCTCTCTCCTGCTGCAGCTTTCACAGGTCTCCTCCATGATTTTCCACTTTCCCCACTTACCCACTACACTGGCATCCTGGGGCTCTTGCTCTCCCCCTCCCATGACACCTCCTTTAGAGAAAGGAATTCATTCACTTCTGACACCAGATAGTGTGAGGACATGCCTTAAGCAGCAACTAGAGAACTCCCTAACCAAGAAGTGCCTACATTTGTAAAGTTCCCAGCTTCAACACATCCTGGTTCTTTCTGGTAACTGTGGAGGACCAGGAACAAGGATGCTGAGCACAGTGAGCCATGCACTAATTGATAATAGATTTGTGGAAGCTTGATCAAATTTCTCCACATTTTGTTGCAGCAGGGGTTTAAGTTGATAAAATGAGCTAGCGTTCCAGTTGCCACAGTATGCCATGCTGTAGAATATGCTATATCCTGCCCATAGGCACCGACTTCTATTGGCACCGGTGGGTGCTCGAGCCCCCTCTGCCCCCAGCACCACCCTGACTCCACCCCTGCCCAACCCCCTCCTGCCCCATTCCAACCCCTTCCCCAAAGTCCCCATCCCAACTCCACCCCCTCCCTGCCCCGACTCCTTACCCAAATCCCTGTCCCTGCCCCGCCTCTTCCCCTCCCCTGAGCGCATGACGTTCCCGCTGCTCCTCCCTCCCTCCCGGACCTTGCTACAGCTGTTTGGCGGCAGCAAGTGCTGGGAGGTAGATGGAGGAGCAGAGATGAGGTGTGCTCAGGGGAGGCGATGGAGGTGGAAAGGGAGGTGAGGTAGGGTGGGATGGGGAGCTTGGCTGCCAGTGGGTGCAAAGCACCCACTAATTTTTCCCTGTGGGTGCTCCAGAAGTCGGTGCCTATGATCCTGCTAATCCATGAGAATCACAGGATTTTTTTCTCCACTAAAAAAAAATGGCAATTGGATTAGATCACTTCTACCATCATACGATCACATAATGAATCACACAAACTCAGTGTTACCACTGAACTTTGCAGCTGGAGCCTGCAGCCTGAAGGGCCTGCTTGAACTCAAACTGCCCTGTATATTCCCAAGAGTGATCTCTGTGAACGCTGTCTCTAAAGTAGCTGCTTTTCATGATATTTTAATCTGTGACATAAGCAACACCCTGAAGAGTTTCTGGTCAGATGACCATGGTTTCACTGATACCAACACAATCCATTGCCCCAGGTACGATGTCAATAAACATTATACATTGGATGAGTTATGTTTACTGACAGCATGTCAAGTGCAAAGGAAATATGAGACCCAGTATACATTCAGCAAATATTTATGTAGCTTTAGTTTCATTTTGAAAATATTCCTATTAAAAAGGACATTAATAAAAATGATGAAATAACACAAAGGGCTCTATTTTTCTTTGACATGTTTACACTCCATCCCTTGGAATTTCAGAGACACACACCCCGAGATGCACACTGATGTATAAATTACTTTATTGTATGTTAAACCTTTTCAAAATCAGGCACATCCAGATGAGTTTGGCAGCTAAATGGAGCTATATACCTGAAAAGAAGAAGAAATTGAAAAAAGTGAGAGAACTGTCTTTAGAGAGCAACATATGCCTCTCTTCCCAAATATTGGCATCTAACTCTACTACAAAGAATGCAGAGGAGGTTGAATTCCTTACAGTCATCTCCATTTATGATCATCAGCTCACACAATACTAACCTAATCTTCAACACATAGATAGATAGCCAACGGTCTAAAATTCTCTTTGGGTTGCAATGATTGCGAACATTCTTTTGCTCAAATGCATGTTTTCTCTCTGCTATGCTGAGCTAAATTTTCACAAACAGGTCAGTAGTGCCTGAGGTTGCTATTGAATGACTAGCAATGAAATGCTTCCAAGGATTCATGGTAGCTGGACTGCGCCTAGAAACAAACCTTCAAAAGGGCCTCAGCATAGCCACCACATGGTACACAACTTTGCATCTGCAATCACCTGAATGGACACACATTGAATATTATCATTTGTGGCTCTAACACTTTAATGTGTAGGCAATGAGAGTTGCATGCCTATATTGGAGGATAGCTGTTGATGTTTCCCCTGAACCCTCTGGAGTCTGGCCAGGTACCATATTCAGATGACTTGGAATTCTTGTTTTAATTCTTTTGCTTCCTGAAGGTACAAAAAGAATGTAGAGATGACCTTTTTGTTCAGCCAGGCCTGACCTCAGCCTGTGATAGGCCAATCCCAAGCATGGAACCAGTTGCTAATGGCCTCAGTGGGGCATAAGAGCAAGATGTAGGTAACCCCCTGCCATGAGCCCCATGGCAGCAGTAGGGTATTGTTACATAGGAACCTGTATGCCTGCCCCTGCCAGAGGAAAAAACCACCTGACACCATATAGTGCAGATGCTTCAGTGGTGAGCTATTTACAGCGATAGTATTCATTGGTGGTGCAGTGTAGAGAGGCCATGCTGCACTCCAGGACGTGCACATATATTCAAAAAGTAGCCTCTGTGCACACATCTGTGTGTGCACCTTTGAAGCCCTAACACCTGAACTCTCAGGTGACAGAATTAACATAACCAAATATTTAGTGTGGCATGGCAAGGCATATATGTGACTGCATACAAGGGCTGTCTTGATTGCCCTCCACCTTTCATCCGTTTTCAGCCATTTGAGAATGGCTGTCTTCTGATTTTCCTAAGTAAATTTGTCTGGGCCATGTTCATCCTAAGTGAACGTATTTATGTATTTCTGCCCTCTAAGCAACTCCAACTTCTTCTTTTTAATGCAATTCTTAAACAACCCTAAAAGCATCCCCTCTTCCTCCCTCCCTGTCATTACCACTCATCCATAGCACAGTTATCCTCCTCAGCATCCCATGACACACATGCCATAGGCCAGGACCCTGCAACCCAGGAGACTAGAACCTTATTTCTGCATCCCTCAGTCTTTCCTACCACTGTTCATAATTTCGTAATTTATTTCCCTATCTTTTATGTGAATCTTGGCCAGTACATGGGTAACATTGGTAAACTTATGGAGTGTCCCTCTATTTCATGTGCATGTTGCTCCCCTTCGTACAGTTTTCCCACCAAGGCGTTTTGTTTGTTAAACAAAGTTGTTGTGTTTCAGAGGTCATTGCAGTGTGCCTAGATTATTTGTGTGTGTAATTAATGAAGATATAATTGTTTAGTTTCAGGCTTGCCATCTTATGTGTTCAATGAGTTGCATACATTTGAAACATAGGCTCTTGAAAAGGCTTGTGAGCATCACCTATTTTCATACTTGCTTGTAAGCCTATATGCTAAGTGTTTAAGGATACCTGAATGCCATTTATGCTCTTGCATTCACAATTCCAAAAATAAAATGCTCAGGTATATTTTATGCAAACTGACAAAATGGCTGCCATTGGAGCAGAGAGAAACTTAACATTTCCAGATTGGAAATTACAATGCTTATAGAAGTCAGAGTGCCATTTATTTGCACCAGAAGCTGTACAGATGTAGTATTTTGCTAAATAAAAAACAAAACAAAAAATATAGTCACAAACAACTGTGATGCTGCAAACATGAAGACAACAAGGGGAAGTTGCCAGGAAGACCTGCTCTCTGGCCAAACTGAAACGGGAGGACCAGGAGCATCAATGAAGAGAGGCTGGCGGTGAGTAGCTTCAATTGGGAAACGTGGAATGCACACAGGTAGGTGAGTTTTACAGGGGTGTGTAATCAAATGTCCCTGTCAAAACAGAATGAATCTATTGTTAACCAATTGCTTGACTAATTCTTGCAGTTGTATATTTAAAATGTTCAAGAAACCAAATGACCAAGCTTTGCCAAGTTTATTAACTAAAACAAATCAATACATAACAAGGAGTTACACATCTCACCCCTCTGAGAAGCCCTTGCACCGTTCAACTGACACATTAGGTTTGCTTCCAGAATATGCTCCCCAAACCACTTGTTGTTATAGTACAGGTCTTCACAAGTAAGATAGTGCTTGATATGTCACCCAAGACTAATAAGCCTTGACCAATAAGCCTTTTACTTTGTTTTTCTGCTACCATGGTATACCGTGTTGTTTTTTTTAAAATTTTGTTTTGGATAGCTCATTTAAAGTCAGTTGGGCATAGAGACACGTCCTAACCTTTGCTAGTACACACGACTCATGTATCTTGTTTTTGATATCTTCCTATTTTCTAATGCCAAAACTGACTTCAGCTTTGCAAAGTGTTATGGGATACTTGATATGGGTGAACAGAAAAGTAGGAAAAGTATAATACATTCAGTTAACATAACTTCCCAGCACATACATATGTATATATCATATTAATATCATACACATAACAGCTATTAGCATGGTGTACACTATGCTTAACATATATAAAGGCTAATAAATGGTAAGTACAAACCACTGCAGTGCTAAGTGATATTAACATCTAAATAGAAGTGATGGCTAAAGATGTGGTCTGAAGAGCTGTAACTTTGAGCCATTTAGCTATAGGTCTTGCAGGTGTTTCACTTTCCAATAGAACATTAAGCAGGGTTCTTCCTTTAAGAGCAGGTAAATGGATCCCATACACAGATTCCATTCTGTGGAAATCATCATTCTGTACCCAACAAGCTGTAATACTACCTACTACCAAGCTGTACAAGGTAAGAGAATGATCTTGAAGATATGAGAAGACACTAGAGGAGGAAGTTCCATGAAAGAAGATGCACAAGATGGTCTATAGAAGATACCTCCTCTAGCTGCCTCTCAGTCACCCCTCATAACAAATTCTCCCTAGGGGCATAGTTTCTTTGGGCATACACTGAACATTGCCATCGACTGGCAAATCAGTGGATGTGTCCTTTTCTGGCAACACATCCTGTGCTGTTAAGGGAGAAAACAAATTGCCTTCTGAAAACAAATCCTCAGGTTATAAAGCTGTTGAATATCTTCTCTAAACGTTTTGGTATCAACCAGCTCCAAAGTAGGAGTCACTGAAGTGCACAAGCTTAATTAGAACCTCTTATTATTTTACGTAGTAGCAGTACATTATATCCTTCTACTGGGAAAGTATGTCTGCCAGTGAGATATTTTTGCCTGCTGAGGTCCCACTTAAGATGATGTGTTTGAGGTATTCAAGTTGTGCAGTGTGGGTGGCCCTATGTGGGAAGTTAGTTGTGAAACTGAGCAGTAGGAGTATGTTTGCATATTATGAAGCAAATGTTGTATGGCATAGGAATTGAGGTGAGCTTGAAATGTAATGTAACATTAACTGGTGAGACCTTTGATTTGTGTTGATTATGTTTACAGAAAATAAACTTTTGAGCAATCAATAATATTACTTGTAGTAAACAGTGAATATGAACTTAGCCACTAGATTACAATGGCTCAAGAAGAAGTATCCATAGCTTCTGAACAAATGAACTGCAGTTTTTAAAAAAAGGAAGGCAGCCTAAATACATATTTACCCCATAGGCCTGAGCATGTGGTAAGGAACTGTTTCAATCTATTAGGTACATAATACTCTCTTTTAAAACCTCACAAACTGTTTATGTTTTTATCCAGTAAAACATCATAGCTTTGTAAAAGTTGTTTTGGTCTCTCTGGCAAATAATTAGCATTTTTAAAAACTGACTAAATCCAGATTTATGTAACAGACTAGAAGGGGTTTTCAAGGACTTATCAGAGGCTTTCTTGATTTTAAATAGGATGGAATGGCTCTGATCTAATCTCTTGGGTAAATGTGTTTTATAACTTTTAATTAAAACTGAGGAAGGGTGAAAATTTTAAACAAATATTTAAATAACAGCAAGGATCTGATTTAAATGTGACAAACGACAGCAGACTTAAAAACCAGACTAACCCTCCATCTTCGACTCCTTTTCTATTTAAAATAAAAAAGCAACTGATGATGGATCCCTATGGAACTCCTCCTAAAAGAGAGGGGAGGGGCAGCAGAAGGGGAGAGAGAGGGAAGGCGGCTTCAAGCACAGAATGGGCACACACTACATAGAAGATGTTACATCCTGAAGCTGCAGTAACTTTTAGGTGGATTCTCTGCAAGAGTCACCCGGCGTTCCCTTATCTGTCTGTGGATGTTCTCCACAGAGTCCAGGATGTGGATGCTGATGTTATGGAGGTGTTACTGCTGTGTCTAAAGAGAGAGCTCTGTGCATGGAGGGCTTCTCCTACACAAAGACCCCAAGGGAGATGATCCTGTCTATGAATTTATATTACTGGTTTTTTACATTATATTCTCTGAAGCCCTTACTCAGTTCAGAAGCAGCATGGCCATTGCCATCTCAGAAAGGGCCAGCCATGTCCCCTGATTTCCAACTGGTTAGGGGCTTTGCAGTGGGGAGAAGAGGACTTGCCATCATCCCAGGGCCACAGTTAATTTAAGAACTGTCAGGAAGAGTCACCCTTACTGCCAGCCCTACTCTTGTTAGAGGATAGGAATGACACTCCACATATGGCCTCAGAAGATGCATTTTGCTTTTAGGGAAGCATAAACTGTACCTTATTTACTTAGGTTTAAACTTGCCCTAGTGCAGATTAAATATAGCACAAGGAATACCACTTAAGGTATTCTTATGAGCCTCTTTATCTCTTCCTTACATGCTCACTATAGAATCAGGCACAAGCAATTTATCTTTGCCTGAATTCACTTTAACTTTATTACCTAACTTTCTGCGTGGGCCATGCCAAACCCACATTTGAAATGCAATTATGTTTACTCTGTGAGGGTGGTATCCCCTTTTTACACAGAAGTATGTTTGTTTGTTTTGTTCATTACTAGCAGTCTAACTCACCCTGGAAAGTCACAATGAAGGCTGCTCACGTGCCCTCATTACCTGACACTGTCTGAATAAAATAAATGGGCAAGAAGGGAGCACCATAGTGAGGCGTATGGATGAAGTGCCAGCCACTATTTTGGAATTTTTTTTCTCTTGTCTGATTAAATCAAACTCTTAAAATATAGTTTTACCTTGAAATGTAATAAACCTATTTCTTGCATGTAATCAAAGTAATACCTGCTGACTTCAGTGACAAAACCAGATTTTAGGCACAGATCCCCAAAAGCATTTAGGCACCTAACTCCCATTGAAACTTTCTAAGGATCTGAGATGTGCTGCTTTTTACTCCTGTTAGCTCTACAGAGCTGCGTAGGAGTGTGCTGGGGATTCTATTTCTTGACAGAAATAATCAAAATAATTGTGGACTACATTCTAATCAGTGGCACCTGTCCAATTTTGCTGAAATCAGTGGGGGTTACATAGGTGCCTTTAACAGCATAATTTGAAGGTAATGGGGTTATGCAGCTGTCACTGGGGGCATAACTGGAAGACAATGGGGTTGCAAAGGTGTAAGTGAAGGCATAATTTGGCCTATGGGACATTTATTGCAGGAGAAGAAGTAGGAGAAGGGAAAAGTCATGTTTGTCTCTGATGTGTCAGTTGAATTGAGAGGAAAATAGAATGATAATTTTACCAGTAAATTGTGCATGCTTGTTCAAGAAATCTGTCTTGGACCTTCATAATACCATGGTCACGGCTGCTACTCTGAAAAATGGTCACAGTTGCTTTTCAGAGCACAGCTACGCTGAAAATATCATTTATGAAGGTGGATCCTTGGGGAGGCAGGTCTATGAAGTTGCCCTGAACTCTTTCCAGGTAAGTCTTGTTGAAAATGTCAGGATATTTCTTCTATGTTGGGGTTGGTTCATTTGTATTACTTGTTTGCTATTAACTATATTTTCTGTTTTTGTTTTTATTTTAAGCTAAGAGGGTCTCTTTTCTACGGCAACTACAGTTATTATTTAGTCTTCAAAATATGCATATTTATTTGCATATTCAGAGGGAATGAAAGCCTTTGGAACTGTTATATATTTTATTGTATTAGCTATATTATGCTTTCAGCATGTTTAGTCCTGAGAAAATGGTGAAGAACAGTTTCCTATACATTGCAACTAGCTAATATGCTCCTATTCTTAGTATCATTCACCAGCAACAGAAGAAAAAATATTCTTTTTATCATCCACGGCTTTTGAACCAATGCTCTTTGGTGAAGACATGTTGTTGCTGCCCTCATTTTACTGATTGGGAGGCTGAGAGCATAAGGCCTTAGCCCTGCAACTGATTTTGAGTGGGTGGATCTCTGGCTCTGTGCAGATCCCCTCTGACTGTATTACAGTACTATAAGGAAGTTGCCTGTGTGGAACAAGTTGCAGAACTAGTGTCTAAGGGCCAGAGTGGTAAAAGTATTTAAGCCTCTAAAGATTTCAGTGCAATTGAAATTCCCACTAAGTGCCCATCCAAATCTTTAAGTACCTGAATACCTTTCAAAATCTGGCCCCAAGTGATTTGCTCTAGGCTTTAATGGGAGTCCTTCTTAATGCTTGAATTAGAACTCAGGTTCAGGGTCCCAGTTCTATGTTTACACTACTACACTGTGCTACTCTCTCTTTTATGTATTTACTTTTTCCCTGAGGAAGTAGGAGAGTCTTGCATGAAAGGTTACCGGGCTTGTTTATATTACTTAACTGGATCTAAAATGACTCTTTGGCTTTATGGGTGCAGTTGTGTAGGTATTAAAATGAAAAATGCACTGAGATTGATAACCTTTAAGAAGGTTGACCATACATTTATTTACTCCCTATGTTCCTTACCCCCTTCACTTTGAGGTGACTGCTCTTACCACTCATGCTTGTAACCTCTTGTTAACCTCTTCCCTGTGGTACATGTGAGGTTTTTCCTTCCTTGTAGCTTTGAAAGACTTTACCAAGGAAACATTTCTGCTCAACAGGAAAAATGAACCTACAGTTGTATTACAAGAATGGTAATTAATACAAACAAATACAGTAAATGTATGTGGAGCTAGTAGATAAGGCTGGGGAATAGTTTATAGGTTCTGGTAGGATTCCTGTGTATTTTAATGGGATTGTCACTGTTAGATTCAGAAAGCAAGATAAACTGGGCAATAAATACTATCAGCTCTGTTGATATTAGAGAAAGCAACAATGTCTAGTGGTTTCTGTGAGGATGCTGTGAGAAGCTCCTTTGAATCTGCCACTGACTTACTGTGTTGTCTTGAGAAAGATACCTAGCTTCTCCGTCCCTGAGTTTCTCTATCTCTAAATTAGGGATAATACTTACAGTACACCACCATTATAAATATGAAACAATAGTTTGCTCGCAGTTTTGAAGATTAAAAAGGCCATACAATGCTAACTACAATGTGTGTTGCAAAATTTCAGATTAGGTTGCAATACTTAGAGCCAGTGGGAAGCAAAGATATATTTAAATAATTTTCAGTTCTGTCACCTTGGTTTGCAGTCACCCTAAGGTTCTGAAGCAACTCGTCCACTCTGACAGTTTCCTGCTCTGGCTGTAGCTCTAATGAGAACACTTTCTCTGGGAGCGCCTCAAGGGAGCTGCAGCTAGAATGGCTGCTTTGGGAGCTCACAGGTGATTATAAATGTTGAAGGTAGCAGATGAGATCATTACCTTAATTTTTTTTTAAGTCTGAGATGACTTTGTATGTAACATATTGCTCCTCTAGCTTATATTTCAAGGTCATCTGACTCTTAAGAAGTTTTCAACTTCAGTAAAAGAATCTTTCATGACCTTTCCTATGGTTTTAAAGCAGTGAATAATAATGCTTTGCACTTCTAGAGCACCTTCAATTCAAGTATCTTAAAGTCTTACAGCCATTAATCAATTATTATAACTACCCCTATTTTACAGAATGCTAAGCCTAAGGCACAGCATTTTCAAATGTGGCCTCTGCTTCTAGGTGTCCCTATTACTGGTTCCCCAATTTGAGACCGCTCTTGCTGTATGGTAAGATTCCAGTACGATAAACACAGGAGCATGATATTCAGTGCTTGAATTACAGTGGGAGGGGCTACCCCACTTCTGTCCTATTCAAGAGTGCCAGATTGTGTGTTTTGTCCCCCGTTAGTTTTCCCAATGTTCCCTGTAAACTGTACCCAGTCAGGGCGCATGTGCAAACTGTCTGCCTGGCTTGGGAGCATGCATGGCAAGCCAGTCAGAGCAAGGGAGTATCATCAGCACCTTGAGATCCCGCTATTAGCGCTCACAGCAACCCAATGCCAATAGGGAACATCTGCAAGTTTTCATGTCAGCCTCGAAATGTGCTTATCTGCTCTACTAAGGCAGGTAGAGTTGTCAAATTCCCAGTGTAGTCAGTGTGTATGCCCAGCACTGTTCTTTATCTTACAGAATATGGACCAAAAATGAATGCTAACTTAGAAACTGACAAGATGGTTAGTATTAATGACATACATAACAGTGCCAATAAAGAGTCTAAGAAATGCCAAATCCTTAGCCTGCTAATGCTTTTGTTGAAAGATTGGCCCTAACATTTTACATGGGTAGACATGTTTACTCAAACAATGGATGTGCCTGAGCAGGAGAGTGCAAGAGGGGAAGACTCCTGTCTCAGACTGAGAAAGCAGAACAATCAGCGAGTTATCTTAAGTGCCTATACACAAATTCAAGAAGCCTGGGAAACAAGCAGGGAGAACTAGAAGTCCTGGCACAGTCAAGGAACTATGAAGTGATTGGAATAACAGAGACTTGGTGGGATAACTCACATGACTGGAGTACTGTCATGGATGGATATAAACTGTTCAGGCAGGGCAGGAAAGGTGAGGGAGTTGCATTGTATGTAAGAGAGCAGTATGACTGCTCAGAGCTCCGGTATGAAACTGCAGAAAAACCTGAGAGTCTCTGGATTAAGTTTAGAAGTGTGAGCAACAAGGGTGATGTCGTGGTGGGAGTCTGCTATAGACCACCAGACCGGGGGATGAGGTGAATGAGGCTTTCTTCTGGCAACTAGCAGAAGTTATAAGATCACAGGCCCTGGTTCTCATGGGAGATTTGAATCACTGATATCTGCTGGGAGAGCAATATAGCGGTGCACAGACAATCCAGGAAGTTTTTGGAAAGTGTAGGGGCCAATTTCCTGGTCCAAGTGCTGGAGGAACCAACTAGGGGCAGAGTTCTTCCAGACCTGCTGCTCACGAACTGGGAACAATTAGTAGGGGAAGCAAAAGTGGATGGGAACCTGGGAGGCAGTGACCATGAGATGGTCGAGTTCAGGATCCTGACACAAGGAAGAAAGGAGAGCAGCAGAATACGGACCCTGGACTTCAGAAAAGCAGACTTTGACTCCCTCAGGGAACTGATGGGCAGGATCCCCTGGGAAAATAACATGAGGGGGAAAGGAGTCCAGGAGAACTGGCTGTATTTTAAAGAATCCTTATTGAGGTAGCAGGAAAAAACCATCCCAATGTGTAGAAAGAATAGTAAATACTGTATGGCAGGGGACCAGCTTGGCTTAACAGTGAAATCCTTGCTGATCTTAAACACAAAAAAGAAGCTTACAAGAAATGGAAAATTGGACAAATGACCAGGAAGGAGTACAAAAATATTGCTCAGGCATGCAGGAGTAAAATCAGGAAGGCCAAATCACACTTATAGTTGCAGCTAGCAAGAGATGTTAAGAGTAACAAGAAGGGTTTCTTCAGGTATGTTAGCAACAAGAAGAAAGTCAAGGAAAGTGTGGGCCCCTTACTGAATGAGGGAGGCAACCTAGTGACAGAGGATGTGGAGAAAGCTAGTGTACTCAATGCTTTTTTTGCCTCTGTCGTCACAAACAAGGTCAGCTCCCAGACTGCTGCACTGTGCAGCACAGTATGGGGAGAAGGTAACCAGCCCTCTGTGGAGAAAGAAGTGGTTTCGGACTATTTAGAAAAACTGCACGAGCACAAGTCCATGGGGCTGGATGCGCTGCATCCAAGGGTACTAAAGGAGTTGGCTGATGTGATTGCAGAGCCATTGACCATTATCTTTGAAAACTCATGGCAATCAGGGGAGGTCCCAGATGACTGGAAAAAAGCTAATGTAGTGATCATCTTTAAAAAAGGGAAGGAGGAGGATCCGGGGAACTACAGGCCAGTCAGCCTTACCTCAGTCCCTGGAAAAATCATGGTGCAGGTCCTCAAGGAATCAATTCTGAAGCACTTAGAGGAGAGGAAAGTGATCAGGAACAGTCAGCATTGATTCACCAAGGGCAGGTCATGCCTGACTAACCTAATTGCCTTCAGGGGCAGCTCTAGGGATTTTGCCGCCCCAAGCATGCCAGGCAGGCTGCCTCCGGCAGTTTGCCTGCGGAGGGTCTGCTGGTCCCGCGGCTTCAGCTGCTGGAGGTCCACCGAATCCGCGGGACCAGCGGACCCTCTTCAGGCAAACCACCGGAGGCAGCCTGCCTGCCGCCCTCGCGGCGCCAGCAGAGCGCCCCCCGTGGCTTGCTGCCCCAAGCATGCGCTTGGCGTGCTAGGGCCTGGAGCCACCCCGGATTGCCTTCTATGAGGAGATAACTGGGTCTGTGGATGAGGGGAAAGCAGTGGACTTGTTATTCCCTGACTTTAGCAAAGCTTTTGATATGGTCTCCCACCGTATTCTTGCCAGCAAGTTAAAGAAGTATGGGCTGGATGAATGGACTATAAGGTGGATAGAAAGCTGGCTAGATCGTCGGGCTCAACGGGTAGTGATCAACGGCCCCATGTCTAGTTGGCAGCTGGTTTCAAGTAGAGTGCCCCAAGGGTCGGTTCTGGGGCTGGTTTTGTTCAATATCTTCATTAACGATCTGGAGGATGGCGTGGACTGCACCCTCAGCAAGTTTGCAGATGACACTAAACTGGGAGAAGAGGTAGATACACTGTAGGGTTGGGATAGGCTACAGAGGGACCTACACAAATTAGAGGATTGGGCCAAAAGAAACCTGATGAGGTTCAACAAGGAGAAGTGCAGAGTCCTGCACTTAGGTCGGAAGAATCCCATTCACTGTTACAGACTAGGGACCAAATGGCTAGGAAGCAGTTCCACAGAAAAGTACCTAGGGGTCACAGTGGATGAGAAGCTGGATATGAGTCAACAGTGTGCCCTTGTTGCCAAGAAGGCTAACGGCATTTTGGGCTGTATAAGCATGGGCATTGCCAGCAGATCGAGGGACATGATAATTCCCCTCTATTTGACATTGGTGAGGCCTCAGTTGGAGTACTGTGTCCAGTTTTGGGCCACACACTACAAGGAGGATGTGGAAAAATTGGATTTGATAGCTGCTTTCAACTGCCTGAAAGGGGGTTCCAAAGAGGATGGTTCTAGACTGTTCTCAGTGGTACCTGATGACAGAACAAGGAGCAATGGTTTCAAGTTGCAGTGGGGGAAGTTTAGGTTGGATATTAGGAAAAACGTTTTCACTAGGAGGGTGGTGAAGCACTGGAATGGGTTATCCAGGGAGGTGGTGGAATCTCCTTCCTTAGAGGTTTTTAAGAGCAGGCTTGACAAAGCCCTGGCTGGAATGATTTAGTTGGGAATTGGTCCTGCTTTGAGCAGGGGATTGGACTAGATGACCTCCTGAGGTCCCTTCCAACCCTGATATTCTATGATCATATGACAGTATCTCCTTTAGTCATTGAATTCTAACTGATTATCTTTGAGGCTTTCCTACGGATAGTCTCATCTCCTGATTACTCTGGCTGAGCTCAGGGTACGTCTACACTACGGGATTATTCCGATTTTACATAAACCAGTTTAGTAAAACTGATTGTATAAAATTGAGTGCACGCGGCCACACTAAGCACATTAATTCGGTGGTGTGCGTCCAAGGTCCAAGGCTAGCATCGATTTCTGGAGCGTTGCACTGTGGGTAGCTATTCCGTAGCTATCCCATAGTTCCCGCAGTCTCCCCCGCCCCTTTGAATTCTGGGTTGAGATCCCAGTGCCTGATGGGGCAAAAATCATTGTCGCGGGTGGTTCTGGGTAAATGTCGTCAGTCACTCCTTCCTCTGGGAAAGCAACGGCAGACAATCATTTCGCGCCCTTTTTCCCTGGATTGCCCTGGCAGACGCCATAGCATGGCAACCCTGGAGCCTGTTTTGCCTTTTGTCACTGTCACCGTATGTGTACTAGATGCTGCTGACAGCTACACAGCAGCATTCATTTGCTTTTGCATGATAGCAGAGATGGTTATCAGCCGTTCTGTACCATCTGCTTCCATTGTAAATTGACAATGAGATGATGGTTACCAGTCCTTCTGTACTGTACTGTCTGCTGCTATCATAGGTGCCCCTGGCTGAGGTCGGCCGGGGGCTCAAAAGACAAAAATGGGAATGACTCCCCGAGTCAATCCCTCCTTTATGGTATCTAAAAATAGAATCAGTCCTGCCTAGAGTATGGGGCAAGTGTACTAGAGAACCAGTGTATCAGAGAACCAGAAAGCACAGCTGCTCCGTGTCAGATCCTGCAGAAATGATGAGCTGCATGCCATTCACAGGGGGTGCCCCTGCAACAACCCCACCTGTTGCTTCCCTCCTCCCCCAGCCTTCCTGGGCTACCGTTGCAGTGTCCCCCCATTTGTGTGATGAAGTAATAAAGAATGCAGGAATAAGAAACAGTGACTTGTTAGTGAGATAAAATGAGGGGAAGGCAGCCTCCAGCTGCTATGATAGTCCAGACAGGACATTAAGCAGTGTGGGGAAGAGGAGCCCAGCATCCCGCTGCTATGATAGTCCAGGCAGAACAGACTCTTTTCTTTACACATGAAGGGCAGGGGCTGATGGAGCTCAGCCCCCTGTTGCTATGATGAAGACGGTTACCAGCCCTTCTGTACCATCTACTGGGAAGTAGTAGCACTCATGGGCTGATGATGAGGACGGATACCAGTCCTTCTGTACTGCACCATCTGCCACAAGGCTGATGATGACAATGGATATCAGTCATATTGTACCAGGAGAGGGGGGCGAGGATGCTACAGTTCACTGCCACAGCATCGCGTCTACCAGCAGCATTCAGTACACATAGGGTGACATTTAAAAGAGTCAAGAGATGATTTTTTTCCCTTTTCCTTCTGGGGGTGGGGGTGGGGGTAAATTGATGAGCTATGCCCTGAAACACCCCGGACAATGTGTTTGACCCTACAGGCATTGGGAGCTCAGCCAAGAATGCAAATGCTTTTCGGAGACTGCAGGAACTGTGGAATAGCTTGAGTCCTCAGTCCCCCCTCCCTCCCTCCATGAGCGTCCATTTGATTCTTTGGCTTTCCGTTATGCTTGTCAAGCAGCAGTGTGCTGAGTGGCCTTTGTCTGGAGATTTTTTTTTAAAATGCTTTGGAATTTCGTCTTCTGTAACGGAGCTCTGATAGAACAGATTTGTCTGCCCATACAGCGATCACATCCGTATGGTCCATGCTGGAGCTCTTTTTGGATTTGGAACTGCATCACAACCCATGCTGATCGGAGCTCCACGCTGGGCAAACAGGAAATGATATTCTAAAGTTCGCGGGTCTTTTCCTGTCTACCTGGCCACTGCATCCGAGTTCAGATTGCTGTCCAGAGCGGTCACAGTGGTGCACTGTGGGATACCGCCCGGAGGCCAATACCGTCGATTTGCGGCCACACTAACCCTAATCTGATATGTTAATACCGATATTAGTGCTACTCCTCTCGTTGGGGAGGAGTACAGAAACCGGTTTAAAGAACCCTTTATATCGATATAATGGGCCTCTTAGTGTGGACGGGTGCAGCGTTAAATCGGTTTAATGCTTCTAAAATCGGTTTAAACACATAGTGTAGACCAGGCCTCAGTCTGCTTCCAAATGTTCTGAAACAGTGTCATTGGCATGCAGTTCAAGATCAGTAGGCCTCAATCTCTCTGGAGATGGCAGTGTGTGGCTGGAGCTTGTGTCAATGTAACCCACTTATACTCGTGTGTCAGTGTAACCCACACACCACCTGGGTGTGGTGTTCTGTCCCATCGAGTGGCACCGAGACCGCTTAGAGAAAGATATAAAATGAGTCTGCTCTACAGCCTTCGCAAAGGGCCATAGGGCTTTTAGCTCATGCAGTAGAGGCTCATGCATTTAGCTCAAGAGATCCCAAGTTCAGTCCTGCATACTGACGACCAGGGTCTGTCGGTGTTACATCAGGATTCAATGGTGTCCTTGTTTCTCAGTGTAAAATATCTTGTCTTGTACCAACAGGATGGGCAGCTGGTCAACTGATGAAAGTGGTCTGTAGTGAGTCGGTGTGGCTCCCCTCCTTCCCAGCAGAGGGAGCACCTAGCCAGAAGCCTGAGGGGGCGGGGCCAAGGAGCATTGAGCCCGCCCCTCCAAGGGTCAGGCGGCGACCCGGAATGATAAAAGCTGGCTTCAGAGCTCAGTCAGGGGCCAGTCACCGCAGGGAGCAGATGTGCCGCAGGGAGCTCAAGACTGGGAAACCTCCAGGACCCAGGGCAGCCGCCCAGACTGGCCGGAGCTTCCCCATGCCTGTTACCTGGAGGAGCTCCCGGAGCTTCCCCGCGCCCACTACCCGGGGGAGCCGCTGGAGCCTCCCCGTCCCTGCTGCTACCCGAAGGAGCCACCGGAGTACGCCTGGCCGGACTTCCCTGAGGAACTGCCGACCTGCCACCAAACCCTGGCACGAGGAGCCCATGCTGGTGGACTGGCCGGGGGCCGATGCCACGGACCAGGTAAGCCCTGAGGGGGAGACCAGAAGTAGCCTGGGGGCAGCCGACCCCAGTCAGGCTGCAGACATAACCGAACCTATGTCATTGTGTTTCGGTCAGGATCCCCACTGACCGGTCAGCAGGCTGGGACGCAGTGGAGTGGGTGGGCCTGTGTCCCCCCCTGCCACCCACTCGCCGGTGGCAGTCTCCCTCTCACCCCAACGCTCAGGTTTAGGAGCCGGGCATATGTACTGAACTGATTGTTTGCTCAGCCCTGAGCCAAAAGGGTCTGAGCCTTGTGACTCTGCGTTTGGTGCCCCGCCTGAACCAAGGGCTGGGCCCCTTTAAACTGTACTGCTGCTCAGCCCTGAACCAGAGGGCCTGAGCTCCCTGAACTTCGTGCTTTGCTCAGCCCTGAGCCAAAAGGGTCTGAGCCTTGGGACTCTGTATTGTTGCGCAGCCCTGAAGCAGAGGGCCTGAGCCCCTTTAACTCTGTATTGTTGCTCAGCCCCGAGCCAGAGGGCCCGCGCCTTGGGATTTATGTTTATTGCCCCAGGACCACTGGGGACCTGCCCGGACCAGACGGTGTGTAGTGAGTCGGTGTGGCTCCCCTCCGCCCCTCGGAGAGGGTCGAGCCCTGGTCGCACCCGATTACAGGGTTTAATTCCAAAATCCATCCTTCCTGAGCTTTCAGAGTCCTCCAAAACAATCTCCATTTCCTTCAGGTTTTCCTGCAAATACACTCCCTCTGCTTTGGAAACATCATTCCCATTGACTTTTGACTTTGCTTTTCAGAAATAACACAGGCACAGGGCTTTAGCCGGCTTCATGAATGGTCCTGATCCATCTTTTGTTTTAACCTCATACAGTGGCTATCTTATCCTCCTTTTCTCTTAATGAGTATATGACACTGATACTTTCAAAATACTTAAAATTTTCCTGACCTTCCCCTCTCTAACAGATTCCTCACCAATATGTGGTTGCCAGGTTGAAACTCAAGTCCTCTGACTTTCCTGTCCATAGTAGTTACTAGGGGAAAAGACTTTTTTTTTCTGTGTAATCTGAAAGAAGATGAAAGAAGTCTGTTATGTTCCAGCACTCAACATGTTCATGGTAAGTCTTGATCTGGCCTCAGTCCAAATATTAAGTCAATAGGTATCTTTGGGTGTCTCCCATACAAAAGGAAAGAAGGGTAAGAAAATTGTCAAGTCACTGACTGTGCAATTTTGGTATATATACTACGAGATACTCACTCCAGTTCAATTTCTTGTAGTCTTCTAGAGTTCTGAAAATGGAGAGTAAATTTTGGTTAAAATGTTCTGCTGGATTGACTTGAGGGTGATAAGGAGTTGTTCTAAAATTTTGTATTCCTGCAGTTGTGTTTATGTGTGTGGTTGTTTTAAACAACTGGTTCTCAAATTCTTTTTCTTGGTTATGGTGCATCTTTGAAGGGACTCTACATTTTATTGCAAGATCACTGCAGATTTTCTCAGTATCAGATTTACCAGACTTATTTTGGGTATGCTTTAGGCAAAATTTATGAAATTATCCACAATTAACAAGATGTATTCAGACCCTCCTTTACTCCTCTCCAAATAAAGGTAATCACTGCAAATACAGTATATAGCAAGGGGTGCTGTAGAGATGACAGGTTCATAGGACTTTTTTTGCTTCATGCATGTACAGATTTTGCAATATGATGTGCTATCTCCTGTTGCAGGGATCAGCAACCTTTGGCCTGTGGCCCACCAGGGTAAGCCCCCTGGTGGGCTGGGCTGGTTTGTTTACCTGCCATGTCCGCTGGCTTGGCCAATCACGGCTCCCACTGGCGGCGGTTCGCCGTCCCAGGCCAATGGGGGCCGAGGGATGTGCTGGCTCCCAATTCCCATAGCCCCCATTTGCCTGGAGCGGCAAACTGCAGCCAGTGGGAGCCACGATTGGCCAAACCTGAGGACGCAGCAAGTAAAAAAAAAACAGCCTGGCCCGCCTGGGGGCCAAAGGTTGCCAATCCCTGTCCTATTGCAACTTAGATTAGAAGTTGTCTCTTGCTAGATTCACTACTCGTTCTGTTCCCAAGTAAACCATTTCTTCATGCAATTTTTTATATACAATTCCTACACAGCCTAAGAATACAAGTTGGATCTCATAGGCTATCTGCATCTCAAAATAGTATTGGAATCAATATGCACTTGGATTCTCTCATTTAGAAACTATAAAACTTCATAGGATCCCCATTTTCTTTCCTCTAGACTCAGTTTGTTGTTGCTTTTCTTTAGCTCTGTAATTCTTCCATTTGCAGGATTACTTGTTTGAGCTGACCTTTTAGCTCATGGGAAATTATTTTTTCTCCTATCAGGATCAATATGTTGTATTCATTTGCTTGCAGAGTAGATAAATTTGCTATAATTACTGAAATCCACTCCACATGACCCTCATTTTGGTCTATCACAGCTTGAACCATTGCTGAACTGCTCTCAGGATCATATTCCCATGGGCATTCTCTGATGTATGCTTCCATATTTAAAGGTTCCCTGGATAAATAGTCTGCATCGATATTCACTTTCCCAGGATGGTATTTTATAGTGAAGTTGAAATCTGAAAGCTCCAAAACTCATCCGTGTCTAGAAGCATTTAGTTTTGCCAATGTCACCACATATGCCAGTGGTTTATTATCAGTGTTGTTAATGCTGTGTGTGGGTCTGTGCATTTCTCCTATGCTGTTTGTGGAGCCCTGGTGTTAGCTGCACCAGCAGACCACAGTCTCAGTTTGGTGGCAAAGGTTCAGCCAGGTTTATTGTCCACTGTAGCAGGGTGGTCACCCCGCTCTGGCTCAGAAGGGGTTAAAGCAGTCCTAGAGAGGGCTGTGGTGGAGAGAACCTGGGCTGATTGAGAAAGCGGCCACAGCTGTAGCCAGTGCAATTGGGGCCCAGCTGGCCCTCATAAGAGGGTGGTGGGCCAGAAGGAAAGAGACACACTCTCTCGCTAGCTCCCTAGAGGGAGAAGGACTGAGCTGCCTGGGAGCTGAGAAGGGTACCTGAGGTGGAGCAGTGCTGGGGAAGGGCAGAGGGAGCTGGGGAGCTCCAGCCTAGTAAAGCCCCAGGCTGCAGGCCGAGTTAAGTGCCCACAAAAGGGTACTAAGGCTGCAGAGGGGTAGCCCAGGAATAGGCAGAGGCAGCTGGTCCAACCCCCCCCTTGCTGATGATGAGTGGTTTACAGACTGCTGTCTGCCCCAGGGAACGGGGGCTAAATGGTGACTGGCAGTAGCCACTGATGTAAGGTGGGTTTAGAGGGTTGGGGGTTCCCCAGGGAGGGGAGACCCCGATTGGGGGTTACTGCTGGGCAGAACCCCAAGACAAAGGGGCCAGCAGCAGGTGAGACACCAGCCTGCAGAGGGCACTCCGGGCTGGAAAGAGTTAATTTCTGAGACGACCAGAGGGAAGCACCACACCGGTGAGTCGTCGCCCCGCCACATCCACAAAGCACGGTATCAGTGCCCTGGCTCAGCAATTACGGGCACATCCAAGAGTACCCAAAGATCTGACTGAGACATCTGAGCCATTAGCAATTATATTTGAAAAATCATGGTAGACAGGAGAGATTTGAGAGGACTGGAAAAGGGCAAGTATAGTGCCAATCAATAAAAAGAGAAGTAAGGCCAACCTGGGGAATTACAGACCAGTCAACTTACTTCAGTGCTCATAAAAATAATGGAGCAAATTATTAACCAATCAATTTACAAACACCCAGAAAATAATAAGGTGATAAGTATCATTCAGCATGGATTTGTCAAGAACCTAATAGCTTTATCTGACAGGGTAATAAGCCTTGTGGATGGGGGGAAGCAGTAGATGTAGTATATCTTGACTTTAGTAAGGCTTTTGATATTGTTTCTCATGACCTTCTCATAAACAAAGTAAAGAACTATAACTTAGCTGGAGATACTATAAGGTGGGTGCATAACTGGTTGGAAAACCATTCCCAGAGAGTAGTTATCAGTGGTTCACAGACAAGCTGGAAGGGCACAATGAGTGAGATCCCAAAGGGATCAAGTCTGGGTCCGGTTCTGTTCAATATCTTCATCAATGATTTAGATAATAGCAGAGAAAGTACATTTATAAAGTTTGCAGATGATACCAAGCTGTGAGGGTTTGCAAGTGCTTTGGAGAATAGGATTAAAATTCAAAATTATCTGGACAAACTGGACAAATGGCCTGAAGTAAATAGGATGAAATTCAATAAGCACAAATGCAAAGTACTTCACTTAGGAAGGAACAATCAGTTGCACACATACAAAATGGGAAATGACTGCCTAGGAAGGAGTACCGCAGAAAGGGATCTGGGGGTCATAATGGATCACAAGCTAAATATGAGTCAACTGTGTAATGCTATTTCAAAAAAGCAAACATCATTCTGGGATGTACTCTCAGCAGTGTTGTAAGCAATACATGAGAAGTAATTCTTCTACTCTACACTGTGCTCATAAGGCCTCAGCTGGAGTATTGTGTCCAGTTCTGGATGCCACATTTCAAGAAAGATGTGGACAAACTGGAGAAAGTCCAGAGAAGAGCAACAAAAATGATTAAAGGTCTAGTAAACATGACCTATGAGGGAAGATTGAAAAAAAATGGGTTTGTTTCTTCTGGAGAAGAGAAGACTGACAGGGGACATAACAGTTTTTAAGAACTTAAAAGGTTGTTACAAGGAGGAGGGAGAAAAATTGCTCTCCTTAACATCTGACAATAGGACAAGAAGCAATGGGCTTAAATTGCAGTAAGGGCAATTTAGGTTAGATATTAGGAAAAACTTCCTAACTGTCAGGGTGGTTAAGCACTAGAATAAATTGCCTCAGGAAATTGTGGAATCTCCATCATTGGAGATTTTTAAGAGCAGGTTAGACAAACACCTGTCAGGGATGGTCTAGATAATACTTTAGTCCTGCCATGAGTGCAGGGGACTGGACTAGATGACCTCTCCAGGACCCTTCCAGTCCTATGATGCGATCTTCAAAAGCTGCGACAAAGCCAGCTCCCCATTGACACTCTTCTCAGATAGTACTTGCACAGAATAGGGCTCATCAGGTAACGTGCTCTCTCCATGTACCCTCAAGTGTGTACATCTCTCTAAGGGGAATGGAGAGAAGGCAGGGCCATGTCTGTACACACACACCCTGCACTTTCCCCCCAGTTTCTTTTCCACAGTGTACAGAGGGATTAGCAGTCTCCTCTTCCTGAGCGTGCTTGGAATTGGAATTGTGTTTCCTTGACCCTCTTCTGGAGCAGTGCAGCTCTGTGTTCTCTCTTCTTGGAACTATGCCTATGTGCCATAACTTAGTCCAACATATATTTGACTGCACTATGAAATTAGTCTCTAGAAAAATGAGTGACCCCACATTAGTTTGAAAACAACACAGCCACATATTATTAATTGTTCATTTTAACATCTTTTATTATTTTCTCTTAATTATTTTATAGTGGGGCTCAGTATAGTCTTACAAGTTCTGTTTCTTAGCATGTGAGCACTGTACAGTCTTTTAAGATATTATGTATTCTAAATAGATTTTGTGTTACCCTTCAGGAAACTAAGCTGTCATGAGATAGGAGGGAAGGTCCTCTCATGAATCAGTATCTGGTCTTCTTAAAATAGGCACAACATGCCTCCAGTGGCACATTACCAGAATTCACTGAATTTGGTCTGCTGGTTGGATCATTAGTTCCCTGGCCTGGGCCAGGTACTGACAGGGAGCATGTCGGGAACTCTGATCCATGCCCCCCACCCAGCTTCTGGTTAAAAGATAGGAAACAAATGGTCAGTTTTCACAATGGTGAAAGGAAAACAACGAGGGGTCCCCCAAGGATCTGCACTCAGAACTGTGCTGTTCACTCCCTTTTCAAGGTCATTTATTAATATGTTGAACAGTGAAGTGGCAAAGTTTGCAGATGATAAATTAACTGGAATAATTTTGTAAGTCCAAAGCTGATTGCAAAGAATAACATGGGGATCTCACAGAACTGGGTGACTGGGCAACAAAATGGCAGATGAAATTCAACTATAATTGAAAAGTAATGTACATTGAAGAAAAAATTCCAACTGTATATAATGATGGGGTCTAAATGAGCTGTTACCACTCAAGAAAAAGATCTTGGAGTCACCATGGATAGTTCTCTGAAAACTCCAACTCATTGTGCTGCAGTAGTCAAAAAGGCTTATAGAGTGTTAGGAACTATTAGGAAAGGGATAGCAAATAAGACAGAAAATACCATATATAAATCCATAACTTTAATACTGTGTCCAGTTCTGTTCACCCCATCTCAAAAAGGACATAGTGAACTGGAAAAGGTTCAGAGAAGGGCAACAAAGATGGTCAAGGGTCTGGAATGTACAAGGAGAGACTAGAAAGATTAGGGCTGTTTATCTTAGAAAACGATGACTATGACGGGAGATGAGAGTCACTCTTCACTTTTTCTACACCATTAATGATTTAGGAGAAGTGTTATTTGCCCTTTTATTTACCAAAACCAGGCATTCCCTATGAAATTAATAGGCAACGAGTTTAATACAAACAAAAGGAAGTACTTTTTCACACATTGCACAATTAACTTGTGGAGCTCATTGCCATAGGATGTTGTGATGGCTAAAATATAACAGGATTTTTAAAAGAATGAAGTTCATGGAGGATAAGTCCATCAATGGCCATTAGCCAAGATGGTCAGGGATGTAATCTCATGCTCGGGGTCACCCTAAATCTCTGAGCCCAAGAAGCTGGGGTGGGGGTGGAGGGGAGGAGACAGGAATGGATCATGACAACTGCCCTGTTCTGTACACTCCCCCTGAAGCAAATCCTGACCTAGGATAGTAGGCTAGTAGACCTAGGATTGGTCTGACCCAATATGACCATTGTTATGATTCTTTGGGACAGCCCAGTCAAACAGCAAAGAAGTTTGCTGTCTGCTTTAATTGCTCAACAAGAATCAGTTCTTGAGGCAGTTACTCCTGAGAATTCGGCATTCATGTTTGGGTAGAAAACCTTGAAAGAGGAGTGTCTACATGCTGTTTGTGGCCACCTCTGTTCATGGACTGGAGTTAAAGGGTCAATAAAACAAGTCACACTAAGAATATACTAGACCAGGGGTCGGCAACCTCTGGCATGCAGCTCACCAGGGTAAGCACCCTGGCGGGCCGGGCCAGTTTGTTTATCTGCTGCGTTGGCAGGTTCGGTGGACCGCGGCTCGCTGTCCCAGGCCAATGGGGGCTGCGGGAAGTGGTGTGGGCTGAGGGATGTGCTGGCCGTGGCTTCCCATGCCAGAGGTTGCTGACCCCTGTACTAGACTCTCTGTCATTGAATTTTCCTCCAGCAGGAAGCTAACCTGGAAGGGCAAGATATCTGCTGCCACTAGGCACATAGACAACATTATTTGTACAGAGCCTCTTAAAGGAAAATTATCCGTGTGAGATAGTTTTTTAGATGATATTAGATGTCTTTGCTGGAGAAAGAGTTAATTTAGGTGGTAGCTTTTATTTCTTCAGGTTTTGTTGTTACATTTGATTCTAAGGCAAACATACACAAAGGGGAGGGAAACAAGAATAGCAAAAGGCAGGAAAACACAGGCAGCATTTTAGTTGCTGGGAAACCACAGGCACAGCAAACATCAGAAGACCAGCTACCCCATTCCAGCACCACAGCTTTCCTCTCTTGACTAGGGAAAACATTTGGCTATATTGCCTTCATTTTATTTTCTGGCCCATCTGTGGAAGACAATTCTGTGTTGTTGTTTTGTTTTTAAATCAAAGGTGGCCCTCTCAGCACAGAGTGTTCATGTGTGCTGAGGTTGTTTGTTTTATAGCTTGCCAAAATGGTCAGAGCAAAGTATTGAAAAGTTAGATTTATCCTGTGAGGCTGTTAAACAAAAGATAGAAAGGCGGTGGGGATGGATATTGATGCACTAGGGATGGAATAGCAGCTACATTAAATGCATGTTTTAGGAGTTTCTCAGGATACAGCCATGAAGATAGTGATAACATTTGGTTCTTTATTTGTAGGTGAGGTCTCTTCAGAATCTCTTTCTGGAGTAGGCAAAAGAAGGCCCAGGGGTGTGATGTAAATCACTGGCTCATAGCATTTGGTAGTGGGATAATCCTAATCCTAGCTAGTAGTATTTATAATATTTCAAATTAAGAATAGCAGAAAAGCCTTGCACCACACTTCCAGCGAAGGGCAACAGAAATGATTAGGGGGCTGGAGCACATGATTTATGAGGAGAGGCTGAGGGAACTGGGATTGTTTAGTCTGCAGAAGAGAAGAATGAGAGGGGATTTGATAGCTGCTTTCAACTACCTGAAAGGGGGTTGCAAAGAGGATGGATCTAGACTGTTCTCAGTGGTACCTGATGACAGAACAAGGAGTAATGGTCTCAAGTTGCAGTGGGGGAGGTTTAGGTTGGATATTAGAAAAACTTTTTCACTAGGAGGGTGGTGAAGCACTGGAATGGGTTACCAAGGGAGGTGGTGGAATCTCCTTCCTTAGAGGTTTTTAAGGTCAGGCTTGACAAAAACCTGGCTGGGATAATTTAGTTGGGGATTGGTCTTGCTTTGAGCAGGGGGTTGGACTAGATGACCTCCTGAGGTCCCTCCCAACCCTGATATTCTATGATTCTGCCAAATGCTATTCTATAAAATAAATTTCCATAACTTTCTAGTGGTCCATATATGGATACTTCATTTGAAAAGTAGAGGTGACAACTTTTTTTTTTTTTTACTTCGTCCCTAATCTACAGGTTTAGGCAACACAAACTTACTTGACACTTCTTTGACTCCATTTTGTGGTTTTTTTTCAACAACAACCTATCACTCACACTGAACACTTAGCAATTTTATTTCCAGATACAGTTTTATGCAACAGACTCTTTACTTTAAGGTTCACTCAAAGAACAAATTTATTAAGATGTGTATTAATGTCTCTATTGTTCATTTTATGCAATCAATTCTTCAGATGAATCACTAACATTTGCCAATTAAATCCACAGCCTAATAAACCAGTACTAACTAAATAAGAATACTTAAACTCTCATTCATAGTATATTTATTGTGCCTGTTGGATGATGTCAATTTCAAAATCTCTGAGTTTTCAGAGCTAAATAATTTATTGTAGAGATTTTATGGGTCAAGAAAATGTAATGATACTATATTAGTACTAAGCTTCTTGCCTTCCACATCTGCAGTTTTCATGCTGTGAAAAAACTTTCCATTTCATTTCTATATACTGTCAGCAATGAATTCTAGGCCATTCAGGAAGACATACATAAACTAGAAGCCTTCTTTTGCATTTTGTTTGTGTGAAGTATTTGGAAACTCAATTAAAATGCTGTTGTAATCAGAAAAGTGACTCTTTTGGGCTTCATATTTGCTATTTCAATGATTTCTGCATCTTCCCTGCCCCAGACTTTAAATCAGACTTTTTTTCCTCCTAAGTACTGGCACTGCAAACTCAGCCTGGGATCTGCAACTCAAATTATGCTCTTTCAGCTTCTTACCTCATTGTCAGTCATAAAAACTCTGCAATCAATACCTGGCTGACAATTTTGTCAATGAAGCAGGAGGTAGAATAGAGTCCAGTTTGCTCTCCCATGGCTGTATAAGGTCTGCAGGACTCAAAACAGAAAAAACACTTAACAGAAATCACTGGAGGCTTTGCTCTAGAATAGAGTGCAGTTCTAAACTACCTACTCAATAAAGTAAGAAGATAATAGTGAAGACAGACAAGGTTAAAAAAGCTTCAGTAAGAAGGTGTACATTTATGTGGTCAACTACCTAATTGTACTTTAATGTCTGGACATAATTTTGTATTATGGGGAAGGGGTGGAAATGCCCTATTCTAGAGTGCTAAGCCATCTGTGACAACCCTGGTACCCTTTGGAAAGACCCACGTTTAATGATTAATGTGACAGGTTCTTTTAGTTAAACAGGAAGGAAATAGCTTTGTTTCATCTTACTACTTAGCGCTGCCAGGGCATGAAGATCACATAGAGGTAAATTGGCTCTCCTGTCTACATAACAAAAGCTGGATACAATATTCATCTTATTCTCATTAACATTTTCCTGCACATCTTTTCTTACAACTCCACTCCTTGTGCTTACCAAATAAAAGATATTATGAAACAGACAGGAAAATGTTCTCCTCTAAAATGAACTGCTGGCAAACATCAATGTCAATCACGCTCTGTTTATGCTAATGTGATTGCAATGAAATAAAAAAAGTATACTCATGAAATTAGAGTGATTGGACATTGTGCTAGTGCCAGACGGGTGCTTTTAAAAAGATTAGGATTAAAACTGATATCTCCATGCATTACTTCAGAACATAAGGTCCATCTAGCCCAGTATCCTGTCTGCCAACAGTGGTCAGTGTGACGTTCCCCAGAGGGAATGAACAGGACAGGTAATCAGCAAGTGATCCATCCCCTGTTGTTCATTCCCAGCTTCTGACAGACTAGGGACACCATTCTTGCCCATCCTCGCTAATAGCCATTGATGGACCTATCCTCCGTGAATTTTTGAACCCTGTTATGGTCTTGGCCTTCACAACATTTTCTGGCAAGGAGTTCCACAGGTTGACTGTGCATTGTGTGAAGAAATACTTCCTTTTATTTGTTTTAAACCTGCTGCCTTTTCATTTCATTTCGTGACCCCTAGTTCTTGTGTTATAAGAAGTAGTAAACAACACTTCCTTATCTACTTTCTCTATACCAATCATGCTTTTATAGACCTCAATCATATCTCCCCCTAGCCATCTCTTTTCCAAGCTGAAAAGTCCCAGTCTTATTAATCTCTCCTCATATGGAAGCCATTCCATACCCCTAATCATTTTTGTTGACCTTTTCTGAACCTTTTCCAATTCCAATATATCTTTTTTTGAGATGGGGCGACCACATCTGCACACAGTATTCAAGATGTGGGCGTACCATGGATTTATATAGAGGCACCATGATATTTTCTGTCCTATTATTTAGTCCTTTCTTAATTATTCCAAGCATTCTGGTCACTTTTTTCACTGCCGCTGCACATTGAGTGGATGTTTTCAGATCCACAATGACTCCAAGATCTCTTTCTTGAGTGGTAACAGCTAATTTAAACCCCATCATTTTATATGTATAGTTGGGATTATGCTTTCCAATGTGCATTGCTTTGCATTTATCAGCATTCAGTTTCATCTGCCATTTTGTTGCCCAGTCACCTAGTTTTGTGAGATCCTTTTGTAGCTCTTTGCAGTCTGCCTGGGTCTTAACTATCTTTAGTAATTTTGTATCATCTGCAAATTTTGCCACCTCACTGTTTACCCCTTTTTCCAGCTCATTTATGAATATGTTGAATAGGGCTGGTCCCAGAACAGACCCCTGGGGGACACCACTATGTACCTCTCTCCATTCTGAAAATTGGCCATTTATACCTACCTGCTCCTTCCAATGTAACAGATTACAGGAATAAACTTCATGCTGAGAATAGCAGGTGTTAGAAGCTTCTATGTGCTATATTCCCCAGTCAGTACCATTTTATAATTGTTTCTATTTAGGAAATAACTTCACATTTGAGGAAAAAAAGATAGTATGCACAATATACTCAGAGGAAAAAATACTGACTCCACAGAATTTGAGAGCCATGTGGTGCCACTTTGTGCAATTTATATAAAAATGTCAAATAAAATGGGTGTATGGACAGAACAGATCTTTATCAATCCCTATTTAAAGCTCTTGAGAGGTTTTGAGTGCACTTGTATAGAAGTGTAGTGGCAAAGAGTCTTGAAGTGTGGTACAGAGGACATAGTTTGTACCCTGTGTTTCAAAGAAAATCTTAAGTTTTAAAGTAAGATTCCTATTACTATTATTATTTATGTATTATTTGTGCTGGGAAGCCATCTAAAGGCCTTAACCATTGGTCACTAGTGTAGTGGGGCCAGATCACAAAATGGCATCTTTCACGTAGCGTGACCTTCATGTAGCACCGTGTGTGAGTTCGCACATCACGGAGAATGCCATTTTAGAGCAAAATGGTGTCCTCTGCACAGCATGACCTTGCACATACAGTGCATGTTAGCTCACACTGGCGGTGTAGATATCCATTCAGGACTACACCGCTGCCATTGTTCTAGGCAATGTACAAACATGGAAGTAGAAAAGATCCTTGCCCCTGTAAGCTTGTAACCAATACAAGTTATTCTCTAGGTGATGACAGAAAATTCCCATGCCACGTAGATCATTCTCAGATTGCTTGAGTCTGTATAGAAAATGAGCCCTTCTCTGCCCCACCAGTGGGTCACCTAGTCAACATTACATTTACTACTAATATAGTGTTAGAGTATCATTAGATACTTGTTTGTGGCTGTCAAAATAATAGGTGATTTTCTCTGCTAATTATCTTTAGAAATTGTAGGAATTAATGGGATCTCAACCTCTCTAGCTGAAGTGCATTTTTACCCATTGTAGAAACTGATGCAAAACTGAGTTGAATTTTGCACTTAAAGCAAGGATTCAACTACTTTGTCATGTGTGGAAAAAAGTATTTCCATGCCAAAATTACAGCACTTACTCTTGGAACACAGAATTAATTTTCTGAGAATTTACTTGCAAATTGGTTAATTTTAATTCAAACTAATTAACTTTTTAAGTGGATCCTTTAAGAAATGTAGCACCCTGTGTCAGACTATTTTTCCCTCCTGAATGATCTTAATGGACTAATGCACTTTTTCAGCTTCCCGTATAATTAAAACTATCATACATAGGCTACATTTTGAGAACTTCTTTCAGTATTAATGGTCATATTTGCTGTTGTTCTTCAGCAAAGGCTGAGAATAGTAGCTTACTACAGAGAATTCCACAACCTTCATCCAAAATGGCTGTCATCGCTTATTCTTCTCAATGGGAGTGAAAGCCTGGTCTACACTACGCGTTTAAACTGAATTTAGCAGTGTTAAACTGATTTAACCCTGCACCCGTCCACACAATGAGGCCCTTTATATCGATATAAAGGGCTCTTTAAACCGATTTCTGTACTCCTCCCCGACGAGAGGAGTAGCGCTGAAATCGGTATTGCCATGTCGGATTAGGGTTAGTGTGGCCGCAAATCGACGGTATCCCACAGTGCACCATTGTGACCGCTCTGGAAAGCAATCTGAACTCGGATGCACTGGCCAGGTAGACAGGAAAAGCCCTGCGAACTTTTGAATTTCATGGACCATACGGGAGATACTGGATCTGATCGCTGTATGGGGAGACAAATCTGTTCTATCAGAGCTTCGTTACAGAAGACGAAATGACAAAGCATTTGAAAAAATCTCCAGGCTATGGTAGACAGAGGCCACAGCAGGGACTCAGCACAGTGCTGCGTGAGAAGCGTAACGGAAAGCCAAAGAATCAAATGGACGCTCAGGGAGGGAGGCAGGGGGTACTGAGGACTCCAGCTATCCCACAGTCCCTGCAGTCTCTGAAAAGCATTTGCATTCTTGGCTGAGCTCCAAATGCCTGAAGGGTCAAAAACATTTTCCCGGGTGTTTCAGGGTGTATGTCGTCAATTTACACCCTCCCTCCCCCCCGAATGAAAAGGGGAAAAAAATCATTTTTCGCCTTTTTTCAATGTCACCCTATGTCTACTGCATGCTGCTGGTAGACGGGGTGCTGCAGCGCTGAACACCAGCATCCCTTTCCCGGTGGCAGACGGTACAATATGACTGCTATCCATCATCATCATCAGCCCGTGAGTGCTCCTGGTTGGCCTCGGTGAGGTCGGCCGGGGGCGCCTGGGTAAAAATAGGAATGACTCCCGGTCATTCCCGGCAGATGGTACAGAAGGCTTGGTAACCGTCCTCATCATAGCAACTGGGGGCTGAGCTCCATCAGCCCCCCCGCTTTCATGTCTAAAGAAAAGATTCTGTACTGCCTGGACTATCATAGCAGCGGGAGGCTGCCTCCCCCTCATTTTATCTCACTAAAAGTCAGTGTTTCTTATTCCTGCATTCTTTATTACTTCATCACACAAATGGGGGGACACTGCCACAGTAGCCCAGGAGGGGTGTCGGAGGAGGGAAGCAACGGGTGGGGTTGTTGCACCCCCCTAGAATGGCATGCAGCAACGGGTGGGGTTGTTGCACCCCCCTAGAATGGCATGCAGCTCATCATTTCTGCGGGATCTCTGGGGCTCTGACACAGAGCAGCTGTGCTCTCTGGTTCTCTAGTACACTTGCCCCATATTCTAGGCAGGACTGACTCTATTTCTAGACAAAACAGAAAGAAAGGAATGACCCAGGAAGTCATTCCCATTTTTGTCCATGCACCCCCGGGCGACCTCAGCGAGGCTAGCCAGGAGCACCCATGACAGCAGCAGATGGTACAAAAGGATTGATAACCGTCATCGCCAATTTCCAAATGCAAACTGTGCAAAATGACTGATAACCATCATCTCATCGCCAATTTACAATGGCAGACGGTGCAATAGGGATGGTAATCGTCTCTGCTACCTTGCAAAGGCAAATGAATGCTGCTGTGTAGCACTGCAGTACCGCCTCTGTTAGCAGCATACAGTACACATACGGTGACAGTGACAAAAGGCAAAACAGGCTCCATGGTTGCCATGCTATGGCATCTGCCAGGGCAATCCATGTGAAAAAGGGCGCGAAATGATTGTCTGTCGTTGCTTTCACAGAGGAAAGATCGAGTGACGACATTTACCCAGAATCACCCGCGACACTGTTTTTGCCCCATCATGCATTGGGATCTCAACCCAGAATTCCAATGGATGGGGGAGACTGCGGGAACTATGGGATAGCTACAGGATAGCTACCCACAGTGCAACACTCCGGAAATCGACGCTAGCCTCGGTACATGGACGCACACCGCCGAATTAATGTGCTTAGTGTGGCCGCGTGCACTCGACTTTATACAATCTGTTTTGAAAAACCGGTTTCTGTAAAATCGGAATAATCCTGTAGTGTAGACATACCCTAAGTGATGCTGGTAAGCAAAGTTTTCCTCTTTAATATTAGGGATGCCTACAAGACAGAGTTTGAGCGCCTTAATTGTGCATTTCTACACCCTAGATTAGATTTTATTTAAATTTAACTTTAAATCTGATGTAATACACCTCTACCACATTATAATGTCACCCGATATAACATGAATTCGGATATAATGCGGTAAAGCAGCGCTCCGGGGGGAGATGTGCATTCCTGCAGATCAAATCAAGTTTGATATAACGCGGTTTCACCTATAACACGGTACGATTTTTTGGCTCCCGAGGACAGCGTTATATCGGGGTAGAGGTGTACTTGATTTTGGGACAGTTACAATACGTGTGATGTGATTTACCCCTAAGTGACTTGTATACATGCTCTCAAACATAACTTTAGATTAGTGTAGTTTTTATCTGAGAATATAAAGTAGGTGTCAGATCATCTCACAAGAATCATATCTTCCTTTCAGATAGCTAAAGTGATAGGGAGAGAAGACTCCTTAAGGAAGTCTTTACTTTTTACATTAATCAGTTCTTTGATTTGATGAAGATGTTGGTTGTTCTGACACATACTGTACAAAAAGGAAGAGTATTTATTATAATTAGTTCATTGATTTCATTGTTCTCTGTTCTTTAACATTTAAAAATATAAAACAGCAGAGAGAGAAGTTTTAAAGAAATTAGATGATAATTTTACAGTTTTGTTTTGTTTTGTTTAATGGGGACCAGAGAGGAGTAAAGAATTCATTTGTTGATTTTATCTTTGTAAAAATATAAAAATAATTATAAAAAGTTAGGAGAAGAGTGTTTTAGGATAATTACTACACTGACTGGGTTTTTTTTCCCTTGCTCTTTATATTGGGAGGGGGGAGGAAAGCGTCATGGAAATTACTGCTATGATCAGTTTTATATATGTAAATTCAAGGCTGGAGACAGATGTCAGGCTGATAGCCCTAATAATTGAAGTTCTCTGTAATAGAGCCTGTCAGAAAATGAGGGATTCTTTTTCCACCCTAGAAAATCTTGACTTTTCTGTGTTCAAAAAAAAAATCACAACCTGAAAGTTTTTTCTGTTTGGAAATACTACCACAGTGCCTCTTAAGATTCATAGTTCAGGTGTGTCATGCCTCCAACCTCCTACACAAAGGGTTCTTTGGCTGGATTATGTCTAGGGCCCTACCAATTTCACAGCTGTGAAAAATGTGGTGAAATCAGCCCTCTCCCATGAAATCTGATCTCCCTCGTTGCTGGGAGCCCAGGGCTCCTAGCTGCTAGTCTGGCCGTGCTGGGGAGGAACAGGAGTTGTCCTTCCTCTACACAGCCACTCTTGGTCGGGAGATCAAACCCACTTCCAGAGGCAGCACAGAAATGATGGTGGTACAGCCTCACTTCTGCACTGCAGCAGCCCAGGAACTCGGCTCCGGGCTTCTGTCCCCCACATCCCCCTCCCACAGCTTCTGTAGCAGCACCAGGCACTGAGCCCGGGGCTTCGTCCTCTGGGGGCTTCCACTTCGCGACTGCTGCCAGAGCTCATTGCAGCCTGGTCCGGGAGCTTCTTCTGCTGCTCCAGCTGGGGCAGCCCAGGCTCAGGGCTTCCACTCCCCACACCCCTGGGGCACCAGGGCTTGGGGCTTCTTCCCCTGCAACTCATGCCGGGGCTCGGGGTAACCTGATAGGCACTTCTGCCCTGGAGCTTCTTTCTGGGATGGCGCACCCATTTTTCCTGGGGGCCCCCAAATTGGCCAGGAGCCCTGTCTTAATCTGTCCCTGGCATGGAGTAGCAGCTAGGAGCCCCCTAGCTGGGGTGCTCCCAGCATCATGGAGGAGATCCTACCCACCTCCACCTCCAGGAATCTCTTCTAACTGTAGGAAGGCAGCACAGAAGTGAGGGTGGCAATCTAGGGACCCTCCCCCCCCCACACAACAACTTTGCAATTCACCCCTCTACCATTATCCCATTTTGGGTCAGGGCCCTCACAGTTACAGCACCATGAAATTTCAGTTGTAAACATCTGCAATTGTGAAATTGACCAATTTTTAAACCCTCTGGCTGTGAAATTGACCAGAATGGACCATGAATTTGGTAGGGCCCTAATTATGTCTCCTCTGGTGCCTCACAGTCTCCCCCGTTGCTGAGCTGCTACAGTGCATCATGGGAGATGTAATTTAACCAGGGCAGCTGGCTCGTGCAGAAGAATGGGGGTACGAGGCACCTGAACTACGAGTCCCATTATGTACTGTGGTAGTATTTCTGAACCAAAAGTTTTCAGTGTTTAGGTGTTTCATTTTTGATTAAAGCCTTTGTGGAGAAAAAAAAATCCACCACTTTTCTGTCAATACAGTTTCGAAAGAAAATTTGACCAGCCCTTCTCATCTACGTAACAAGTTCAGCAAGTAGCCTTTTGAGATGTGAAGTTAGAGTCCTGGGACAATGATAAAGAAATAGTCAATTTCTTCTAACACTGAAAAAAAATGTTATTAAAGAAAACGCTTTCTTCTAAATCTACTCTATTTCTCTGACTATAGATCTTCAGCCTAAGATCTTCCCTTACCTCTTCCTGCCTGCTACCTAATATATTTCAAGAAATGGTAGATGCTCACATCTTTTCCTTTGTTGTTCCTAATAGGGGCGGCTCTAGATATTTCGCCACCCCAAGCACGGCGGCATGCTGCGGGGGCGCTCTGCTGGTCGCCGGTCCCGTGGCTCCGGTGGACCTCCCGCAGGCGTGCCTGCGGAGGGTCTGCTGGTCCCGCGGCTCCACTGAAGCTGCGGGACCAGCGGACCCTCCACAGGCACGCCTGTGGGAGGTCCACCGGAGCCCAGCCTGCCGCCCTCCCGGTGACTGGCAGAGCGCCCCCCGCGGCATGCCGCCCCAAGCATGCACTTGGCGTGCTGGGGCCTGGAGCCACCCCTGGCTCCTATATAAATAATCTTTAACAAGTTACAGTATTTCGTGATGATAAATTACACTGGTCTACAATTTTTGAGACGTCATCTGCTTCAGAGATAAAATGTGCAATTTATTATGTATTTTGATGTGCTGAATTCAAATATGACAATTAAAACAACTGATTGGCTACTGTTTCTAAGTTATTTAAGTTTTTACATTTTATGTTTATGTATATTGTGTAGATAGTAGAGTTTTAATCATAAATTGTAAACCTAGGTTATATAAATAAAATTTATTATGAAACAAAAGGCAAAAAACTATTATGTACATAGTTTAGTCCTATTCAGTGTCTACTCAGCGCTTCTTGGCTTGTCTCTTGTATTCATTAAATGGAGCATCTCTTGTCACTGTCCAGCAATAGTCTGCAAGCATTGATGGGCTCCATTTGCCCTGATAGCATTTCTCCATTGTTGCAATGTCCTGGTGAAATCGCTCGCCATGCTCGTCGCTCACTGCTCCGCAGTTCGGTGGAAAAAAATCTAGATGAGAGTGCAAAAAATGTATCTTTAGTGACATGTTGCAACCAAGGCTTTTGTATGCCTTGAGGAGGTTTTCCACCAACAACCTGTAGTTGTCTGCCTTGTTGTTTCCGAGAAAATTTATTGCCACTAACTGGAAGGCTTTCCATGCCATCTTTTCCTTGCCACGCAGTGCATGGTCAAATGCATCATCTCGAAGAAGTTCACGAATCTGAGGACCAACAAAGACACCTTCCTTTATCTTAGCTTCACTTAACCTTGGAAATTTTCCACGGAGGTACTTGAAAGCTGCTTGTGTTTTGTCAATAGCCTTGACAAAGTTCTTCATCAGACCCAGCTTGATGTGTAAGGGTGGTAACAAAATCTTCCTTGATTCAACAAGTGGTGGATGCTGAACACTTTTCCTCCCAGGCTCCAATGACTGTTGGAGTGGCCAATCTTTCTTGATGTAGTGGGAATCTCTTGCACGACTATCCCATTTGCAGAGAAAATAGCAGTACTTTGTGTATCCAGTCTGCAGACCAAGCAAGAGAGCAACAACCTTCAAATCACCACAAAGCTGCCACTGATGTTGGTCATAGTTTATGCACCTCAAAAGTTGTTTCATGTTGTCATAGGTTTCCTTCATATGGACTGTATGACCAACTGGAATTGATGGCAAAACATTGCCATTATGCAGTAAAACAGCTTTAAGACTCGTCTTCGATGAATCAATGAACAGTCTCCACTTATCTGGATCGTGAACGATGTTGAGGGCTGCCATCACACCATCGATGTTGTTGCAGGCTACAAGATCACCTTCCATGAAGAAGAATGGGACAAGATCCTTTTGAGGGTCACGGAACATGGAAACTCTAACATCAACTGCCAGGAGATTCCACTGCTGTAGTCTGGAGCCCAACAGCTCTGCCTTACTCTTGGGTAGTTCCAAATCCCTGACAAGGTCATTCAGTTCACCTTGTGTTATAAGTTGTGGTTCAGAGGAGGAGGATGGGAGAAAATGTGGGTCCTGTGACATTGATGGTTCAGGACCAGAAGTTTCATCCTCTTCCTCTTCCTCGTCTGACTCAAGTGAGAATGATTCTGGTGCATCAGGAACCGGCAGTCCTTCTCCGTGGGGTACTGGGCGTATAGCTGATGGAATGTTTGGATAATGCACAGTCCACTTTTTCTTCTTTGACACACCTTTTCCAACTGGAGGCACCATGCAGAAGTAACAATTGCTGGTATGATCTGTTGGCTCTCTCCAAATCATTGGCACTGCAAAAGGCATAGATTTCCTTTTCCTGTTCAACCACTGGCGAAGATTTGTTGCACAAATGTTGCAGCATATGTGTGGGGCCCACCTCTTGTCCTGATCTCCAATTTTGCAGCCAAAATAAAGGTGATAGGCTTTCTTAACCATAGTGGTTAGACTGCGCTTTTGTGATGCAAAAGTCACTTCACCACAAACATAGCAGAAGTTATCTGCACTGTTCACACAAGTACGAGGCATCTCTGCTCACTTTGGCTAAACAGAAATGTGTCCCTTTGCAAAATCAAACACTGACAAATAAGAGAGCACGACACTGTATGATTTCTAGAGCTGATATAGGGCAATTTGTTCAGCAGAGTGATGTAAGCTTCATTATGATTGCATCATCCATGACTTCTAGGAATAACATGATGCAATTCATATCATGTATGACGCAATACCAGCTTCATTCATTGTTTTGCCTAAAAAGCAAGTACTGTCCAAACCCAGTCATAGATTTATTCATAGATCCAGTCAAAGATGTATTTTAGTCATTTCTGGTTTAAATTGAGATCCCTTCCCTTTATAACTCACTTATCCTCCGCTATTCCCAAGTCAAGGGTCATATATACTGACCCAATAGCATAACTTGAAAACTAGAGCCAATCCACAATTTTAAGCATCATTTTCGTTCTCAGTGACCCAGAATTAGTAAAGTTGGACTACATTTCTTTCAGAAGCATTTTGGCTGTAGAACAGTGTTATAGATCATTATAACGGTGGGCGGGGGGGATAGCTCAGTGGTTTGAGCATTGGCCTGCTAAACCCAGGGTTGTGAGTTAGATCATTATGAATTATAGATGCAGGTTTAGCCATTCATCTAGATCTGGTTATGTTTTGGCTTTGAATGGGGCTTTGTCCAGAACAAATACCGAGTCTTCAAAGTGTGCAATTGTCTTAATGGGATCTCTCAACCTAGCCATTTCTTTGTGGGTGATTAAACTGTATCCCAAAAGCTTGGAATTCAGAATTGGCAAACTGGGGGTTGTCATCAATGACTATTTCTTCTAGAATATCAAAATGAAACAGATGGGGGCAGGTTTCTCCACTGGTATGTCTTAGTGTAGCATCAGTGACTTCAATACAGCTCCACTGATTTGTACAAACTGAGAATCTGGCCCATGCTTAACATTTCTTGTGACCTATTGAAGTGTCTACAGCTCCAAAAAGATATATTTAAGGGCTACCAAACAGATGTCTTTTTATTTACCCAGGTCTAAAATTAATATTTCCCAAGGCCAGCTGGATAATTTTGTATGAGACATTCTCTGGGTCTTTCTGGTCATTCTACAAGACTGACATGATTGCACCTTGTGGTTTAGATTTTTAGTCTATACTGGGCTACCACACTGGCATTCAACTTCACTGCCAGCATTCTGAGACCCTGGTATCCCTCATGCACTCTTTTCAATATGTCGTCTTGCAAGGACTGGAGGACCATAATACAAGTCCTATAGATAGCCAAGATCCCTTATATCCTAGGGTTGATCCTTCATTATCCTGGTAATCACACATTATAGATCAATGTTTCTTTTCCCAACCAGGTGCTTGCTGGGAAATCCTAGGGGCTCCCTAGCTACCATATTAGGGATTATGGTGCATATCTCCTATACACTCATGATAACCGCCATTGAAGGAGGAATACTTTTGCCAGCCCAAAAGCAAACACTGATATCACTTAAGATGAATAATAGAATTGCGCACATAATTTCATAGCTGTACTCCTTCATGGATAATGAAGGTTTTAGAGCACATCCTCCATGCTCAGTCACATGATTGTACACAATGTCATGAAGGAACTATTTCTCTTTTCAGTTTCAGTACCTAATAGCTAACAAATATGGCAAGGAAAAATAATAATGGCCCTAGAAGAAGTGTCAGACATAGTTTACTTTACAACAAACAGTGTATTTGAACAAGTCCCCAGACCAAGGACTTCATGTCAGTTACTGCTCCTGGAATGTCATAGGCTAACATCCAAAACTCCCTAGAGAAAACACTACCTAGAAATAAACAGTTCTGGCTGTTTCTATTTGTGGCAAAACAAAAACTTTCCAAGATCATTTTATTGCCAACAACATTTTAGAGGAATGAAATAGCCACATTTTTATCAAATACTCTTCATAATCAGGAAGGTAACTTTTGTCTCCTCTGAAAATAAATACAACACACTTTAGGCTCTTTGTACTTCTTTAAATTTATCTTTTTTGCTATTATTGATTCCTCTGTGTTTAAACAAAATTTCCCTGCATGTCATTTCAGATTATTCATGTCTTGTTAAACTGTCTTCAGAGGCTGAACGTGTCAGAACTTAACTCCAACTTTAACATGTAGACAGATAAATGAACTGTGTTACCTCTGGGGAAAATGAACACTGGTATATTCAGAAGTTATAAATTGAAAATACTTGCTAAGTGATCATATTAATCTCTGTGCAGAATTGTTCTAATGGGACTTTCAGCACTTTTTCTTTGGGTGATGATATTGCAGCCCAATCAGTCTGGCTGTCAAAAAGTCGTGTCTTCCAGGTGTTGGGTGAAATCCTGTCTCTACTGAAGTCAATGGTTAGATAACCTAAGCTAGCTTGGGTACTAGAGTACTGAAGCTGCAATACTGCAAGCCTTGTCAGTAATTACCAGCCTTCTAGGCAGGGCTGTGCAGCACTGTCACAGCTTCACTCCTCCAGGATCCTAGCTAGCTACATAGATTAAAGCTAGCTTTGGTACACCTACGCAAGCTGCAATCATACCCTGCTAGTGCAGTACAGACATACCCTTGGTGCCTGATCCAATGGTCACTGAATGGGAGACTATTGATTCACCACGCTGACTTGGTGGGAGGTGTCACTCAGTCACTAACCCACTCTGATTATAGAAGCTTTTTGCATGGCATAAGTAGTTGCAATCATTATTCATTCAGCTGTGAATTTAGGTTTGATTATAGGAAAAATAATCTAGAGGAGAAACTAAAGCATAGTTTTAAAAGAATCCCTCTAGCCTATAGTACTGTCTGCTACAAGGAAGTGTTTCAAAGCTAAATTTATCTAATTGTATTCTTCACTACTCTGCACTAGAAGGGCTTAATAAAAGACTAAAGAACATAGGGCTAGTTCCTGCTTTTATCTGCTCAGTGAGAATACAATTTTCCTATAAGAATTCAGCAAATCCTTCTTAAAAATTGACACACCATTGTACTACACAGATGAGGTTAACTCCAAAAAAACACATAAATTGCATTTGGTTGTCTAAAATAGACCACTCTTCAGTGCAACAATGTTGTTATAGGCACTGTAGTTACACAATTTAATCATAATAAAATTTAACAGTTCCATGACACGTTTCATCTTCAAAGTACTTATTCAATTTGTTTTCAAAGTCTTCTTTTAAATCTCCTAAAAGAAGTAAGGGCAGAGGAAATTACAAAGTTGAAACAAGAAGGGAAAAGAAAAGAACCAACCAGCTCAGATTCAAAGCATTATTTAGTTCTAGAGGAAAAGAATACATCAACTACAAGTGCCTGAATAGCAAGCTGAAATTTTAACAAAAGACTCCCTTTTACTTTTCCCCCCATAAGGGCTGGGATAGGGATAGAAATTCTGTCAGCAAAGATCAAGACAGTGGGAACATTTTCAACAAAATATGATCCTCTACAGAACAGCAAAGATTGGGGCGGGGGATACCAGGGTTCACTCTCCTCCATAGCAGTGGTTCTCAAGTGGGGGGTCTGTGGCAGGTTTCAGGGAGTCCCCCAAGCAGAGACTCGCTGCAGCCCAGGACAGAAAGCTGAAGCCCGAGCCCTGCAACGATGGTGGAAGAGCTGGGGCTGTGCAGCTCAGCCAGCCCATGGAGGGGTAGGGGCTGAGGCTGTGCAGGTCAGCCATGACATCAGTGAAAACAAACTACCAAGCCAGGATGAACACTGAACACGACACGGATGTGTGCTTGTTGAAGATACCCCACATCGTCACAGAGCAACAAGTTTCACACTGAGTAGGTAAAGCAAAAATAATAATAATTTTTTTTTTATTTTTTACCTATATTAGCCTTCTTTTATATTATGTGTGTGTGTGTAAATGTATATCTAACAATGGCCAGTGTGTCCCTCGGCCCGCGCCGCTTCCAGCAGCTCCCATTGACCCGGAGCAGCGATCCGCAGCCAGTGGGAGCCGCTATAGGCCAGACCTGTGGACGGGGCAGGTAAACACACCGGCCCAGCCCCCCAGGGGCTTTCCCTACACAAGCAGCGACCCCTGTTTGAGAAACACTGCTCTATTCTTTGATAATTTATTCTTCTGTCCATTATAAATGTATCTAAATACTGTGTGTTAAGAAGAGCGGAGATCTGGAATTGGGAGTAGCAAAGCTGACAGTTCTGAGAGTGTTCAGTGGAACGGGGACTGGGCACTCCAGAGCGACAATTGGAGGATTCGAAGTTGGTGCATGCTTATTGCTAACCTGAGCAAGAGAGGCCTGCAGAGATCTGACGGTGGTGCTTGTGTTGCCAGGGGCTAGTGGAGTCAGGTAGCTGAGCCATAGACAAGACTTCCTCAAGCTAAGAGCAAGTGATGATGAGGTGTCCCTGGGAAGTGTCACAGTAAGCAACAGAAATATATGAGATACATTCTCTGGAGTAGGTTCACCAATAAATACTGGTTCCTCAGCCTTTCCAGGAGAGCACAAAGGAGGTGAAGTGTACTAGCAAATGTGGCCTCTCCCTAAAAATGTATTGTCTACACAAAGCCAGAGAACAGGAAGCTAAGAGGGAGTACATTTTCCTTTGCATCCTCACTACTGATAAACCACTAAGTCTTTCACAGGGATAAAATTCACATAAAAAATCTAAATCTCAGTGCAGTTTCTGTGGACAGGAATCCATAAAGCATATCTAACAGTCAGCACAACTGGTGCTAATTGGCACCCTCATTGGCATTTTTTAGAAAAAAAAGATTCCAAGACGCAGATAGGCATGGAGATTTCACTACCCTCTTGCTCAAAAAGCTTTAGAAATGGGCTGACACACAATCTGTGGGGCAATAGAGAGAGATTTGCACTGTTGGTGCCCATGCTGTGCTTGAACTGTGGATAAATAGAGGGCTTCAGTCTCCAAGCTGTCAATTTGGCATTTTTCAAGAATGCCACATTGACTATAGAACCATTAAAGGGACGGTAAATAACAAAGTTAAAAATAATGTAACTCAGAGCTCCACTGGTTATAATACTTAGCCTGTCTTTCATTTCAATATGATGAGTTAAATAAATAATTCTTGACAACTGTTAATTCCACGCAGCAAAATTCAAGGTCTCATGAGGCCTGCAACTTGTCTGCTGCACTTCTCAAGTGACAGCACAGTTAGTACTACTTCTGCAGTGAGGTTTAGATTTCAACATGCAAATAGGGGGTTCATATACACATACATGACACTGTGTAGTCTGTCTTTCATTGGGGCTTCAGACCAACTTCTTTGTGTGAGCATGTGCTTTACAAACATTAACCTGCATATGCAGGGATATTAGTGCTGGGCATGCAGTAGTGATGGTACACGTAGAAGTACAGGCCCTATCATTTTATTGTTCTCAGTAAAGGTAGTCTAGTTAATGACCATGTACTAAAATTTTACAGCATCCCCCCAAAAGAAGCATTATGATGACCTTGTGTATTATAGAATCTACATTCAAGGCTGTGGAAGCCGCAGAATTGCATCTTGACCACCTCAAATGGGCTTCCACATAGCAGAAGACGACAAACTTTTTATCCTTTTTGAGCCATTAAATCACTCTCTGATCTAGGTTAAAGTTTAGAAGTAAAAAAATAAAAATCTATAAGCAGGAAACAAACTCCCCAAGACCTGGCAGAAATGTATTTGCTGATAATAAAGAGAATATACTTTCTGCTAGTAACCTAATTATTGAGACAAATATAATCTTACAAAAGCATAAAAACCTGTGGAGAAGCCAAATAATTGCAATCACAATTCATACCTTACAAAAAAAAGAGAAACAATTAAAAGGCAAGATAATTCTGCTAATATAACTGAATCAAAAGGGAAAAAACCACTAGTATCTTAGAACCAGGGGCGGCTCCAGGCACCAGCGCTCCAAGCGCGTGCCTGGGGCGGCAAGCCGGCGGGGGGGGGGGCGCTCTGCCGGCACCGGGAGGGCGGCAGGCAGGCTGCCTTCGGTGGCTTGCCTGCCGAGGGTCCGCTGGTCCCGGGACCAGTGGACCCTCCGTGCTTGGGGCGGCAAAATGTCTAGAGCCGCCCCTGCTTAGAACAAGGGGTTTTGTATTTCTAATGATAACTCTGGATTAATAAGATGTCACATTAACACTTGTAATGAAGATGTTATTTCCTAAATGCCTTACATAGCTTCCCCGCTAAAGGAAAAGTTTTAGAAGGGGAGTTAAAAGAACAAAATTATTTTCCCTGTACAGTGCTTGTGATACATGAGCCTGACCAGATTATGAAAGTCTACAAATCCACAAGTGAATTTGGTCTTTAGCTGCCTACAAGGTGAGGAAAGGAAAAAAATTAAAGTATAAAACATTTATTAAAAAAAAATCCTCTTCTCGCATCCCCTTAGAAGGTAAAGGGTGATGCAAGTGTGGTTATGCTATACTGGGTGGTAGTAATCCAAAGAGAGAGCCTATTGCCTAGGGCTGATAATTCTGTATATCAAATTTAGTCCAATAATTTTTGAATTATCAAGAAGGCAGTGGTAGTAGATGATAAGAGTCGAAGCCAGGTTATTTAGATGTTATATTTCACGAGTATGTCCTCTAAATTACATACACAAGTATCCTATATCATGCATTGTCTGGATTCAATATCTCTTTACTAATGTCACGGTTAGAGGTGCTTTAGATCCCTTTGCAGTTCCTGTCGAGCACCACTCAGGTGATAGGCTCAACAGCCTTCCCCTTTCTGAAGGGTGCAACCCTGCAGTTCAACAATTCCTAGACTGGATCTCTGGGTTGCAGTGTCTTTGGTTACCAACTGGGCTCCTCCGGCTAATCCAATAGGACTTGGTCCCTGCAGGAGACTTTCCTTTGCTGGAAGTGAACGGCAGCTGATTCAAGTGACTCCAAACAGCTTTTTTCAAAACTAACATATTGTTTGTTCACACTACAGGACATAAGCAAAGAAAAGGGTTAAAACAACAGAAGGCCTAAAAAACTGGGTCTTACCCACACCGTATCCTTTTGCTTGCAAGTATTGGTAAATTCCACTCAGCCCAGGTACCTCTTCTTCTGGGCTGGGAGGGACAGACAGACAGACAGACCTGTTGCAGTTTCTCTGTCAGTATCTCTTCTCAAGCAGTTGTTGCCCACTCAATTCCCACACACTTTCTTTCTCCAGGGTGTGCTTTAATCTGTTTATGGTCCTTTTGATCTCTAGATGCATCGCCTTGGCAAAACAGATGTCATTTTTTTCCTGGAAAGGTATCTTCCCAAATAGTGATCCTTCTATTGTTCCTTTAACTCCCTTGAAGTTGTTTACCTTATGATGTCTTTTCTGATCATCTTTTTGTTTCGTTTGCTCTCCCTAACAACCTCCTTTGATTTAATTCTGTACACTCAGAATAATATCAAGCAGATAAACTGAGCTACCCATAATCATGCAAAGTAATACTGATTTCTCCTTTATTCTCCACAGTTATTTAAATGAAATAATCTGATACTACTATATATATTTCTTGCTCTTCAGATAAGTAAACCAAGGTTTTTTTAAAAAAATTGTGTAGATCAGAAAGATCCTACATTTAAACTGAATTATGCTGAAATGAAATTCTTAGTCAAAGCTGACCGACAAGTGTACATTTATTTCTAGGTTAAGACAATTCCCTGCATTCTGACTCACTGGCAAAAGAGGAGGTGGTTATGATTGTATAATCACTGTATGGTTTTTTCTCAATAACTATACACTATGCAAATTAACTTACTCTGAAGACTAATATGATCCAGTCAGAGTCAGAAGTTTGCATAATGGTACTTTATTTCTGCATAAAGTAAAAATGCAAGTGCTTGCTCTCATTGGTTATTACTTTCAGAACTTCTTATCAGCTTGCCTGCACTAAACATGGCTGCCTACATTTCTGGCCCTTTTGCACTCTGTCACCCCAGCAAGCCTCCCATATTATATACAATTTAGTTTACAAAGGAATTACTCTTGGTGGGCATAATAAAAATAACAACAGAGTGCACCCTGTTAACTCTGTAAAAATCATAACCTGTCAAGCTCACAGGCAACTCAATTAAGCTCTGATTTGACAAAGCATTACTCATAGGTATAAAGATAAGTACATGTCTAAGTTCTTTGCTGAATGGGGTTAAAATTAGTGACATCCTTAGAGTTAAGGATGTGCTTAAGTGCTTCGTTAAATTGCCTAACTTCTTTGTATTATAGAAAATGTACAAGGATGTATCAGACAACTGTTAAGAGGGGGTGAAGTGAAACATTTACAGGCTCTGTTCTAATCATCAATGATGTTAATGAACCTGGAACATTTCTCTTGCTGTATCAGTTCTTACTCCAAAAATCACCAGACTGCTGTAATGTAATTTGAAATGTACCCATTATTTTTTCTTACATATGTTTGAAGTCTGCAAAATACAAATCACACATACACAAAAAGCCAACCAAAAAAAAAGCCCCCAAACCAGGACCTTTGTCCCTAGAGTATATTGAGCTAGAGTTCACAATTTACCGAAGAAGGAGTATGGTCAAATTATTGGTTGGTGAAGCTTTGACATTTGTTCTGTAGCCATGTTTTTCATTGGAACTTTTTAAAAAAGCTTTATTCTCACTTCTAGATAATGCATGAACATGACACATAATAAAGCAAGAAATGAAAGCAGCAGCTATGAATAAACATGAAAACTTACTCACTTATTTCCTTAAAGGAGATAAAATAATGGAATGAGCTTGTCTTATTGAGAATATATTATTTTTTCCTCTGTTCTTATGAAGCTTTTTATAACAGTAATCAGAAATTTTCAATAGCTACATCTGATAGATTTGGAAGGCTAGACACATTCTTAAGTTAAGATTCTTTTAAAAAAAAAAGCAAATGTCTTTAACAGCTTCAATTGTTAAAAGTAAAATAGCTTTAAAAATCCAATTTACTCTTCACCATGGATCTTATTCAGCTTCCAGTGAAAGACTCCATCTGGAAGCTGGATCGGGCCCCACATTCTGTTTTTCTTGCATTTCACTCAGCTAAGACATTGAAGTAAAATGCATATATATCTATAACGAGCTTCTAATTTGGTTCCCTTTTTTAGTTCTCATACACTAGCAGGATGCAATAACATCTGGATTTAAAACACTGGGAAATGTTATTCCTTTTTTAAAAATAGCCACTTTCATTGTCATGTAAAAAATCCATATTTTTTAGAAAAAATGTTTGGCTTTCTGTTTTGTAAGGGTTTGTTTTTACAAAATCTAAATGTTGGCCCTAAATTGCCTGTGTGGTGTGTCTATTTAAGTGGACCAGCTGTAAAATTCCAAAGTTTGATTTTATTTTAGCTGAATGGATCTTTAACTGTGTAAAATAATGGTTCACTAAAGAAAAGTCTCCCAGGAGATGCCATCTAAAACATAATGATCTGATTAGTTTTTTCAAATTAATCTGGAATAGACTGTGTAAGCTTTGATCTTATTTAGTGTACCAAAATGGGGATTCTGTACATCAAGTGTGCAAGGTGAATCCCTGGCAAGGGAAATGGAATAAAATGAATGATTTTCTGTGAGAGGTTTGATAGATTTAGTTACAAATGCAGTCACCTTGGGAACTGTGTGTGCGATCCTAATGTTGGGGGATTAGTCAAAATGGAATATGCAAAGGAGTGGTCTATGTCTCTCAGATGCTAAAGCAGTCAGGTAGGTTGAAGAGGCAAAAAGAAAAGGTAAGAGCAAGCAAAGAAGTTTAAAGGAGGCTGCAGTTAGAATCTCTTTGCAAAGGGCTAAATTATCTCTTTAGGAACAGCTCTGGATAAGGGGGTATATCTGTAAAATTGCTGGGACAGGCCCCAGGACAGCCAATGAATCAAAGAGGGAAAGTAATTTGGTACAGTATATGTCATTTCATGGGTCCTGGGCTTCAACAAGACCAAGATTTCATACTTCACATTTGCTCTTTATTTGTCTGCTGTCTTCAGACTGAAGTAAATCTGTAAGACTTTATCATATTCAAAGTTGCAATGGAAGGGGATTTAAACCTGGCTTATTCTGATGTTAAGCTAACTTGATATGATCAAGTTAAACTAAGGATATATCTACAATGAAAATGCTGGTGTGATGGTTAGCAAGGGTAACAACCGTAGTGGCACAGGCATAGTTGGTACCTAGGCTCTCCAGTGGGCCTGTCCTCCAGTTGCTAGTCTGTATTGAAGCCTATGCATCCACATCTATTGTTGTACCAATATAATAAAAAAAAAACCAGCAGGATCTTATTAAGAGGGATAAGGCAAAGATGCCACATTTATTGTAAATACCATAACAAAACAAAAGACAATGTTTTCCTACTTGTTTCCATTACTACTTATTCCTTATACACACACACACACATATTCATCCACACAATCATTCATTCAGGTTCTGTATAGATGTTATAGTTACCAGCCTAGATGTTGCTCATGCCAAGTTACTGGCCAGGTATCTTGGTCATGAGGATGGAGCCGAGTCTGTGTCAGATGCATCTGATGCTCCTGGAGGTTGGTATCAGAACCATAGACTCAAAGTCCTTATTCTTTAGAGTCCAGTTTTATAGGGATTTTTCCCTATGTTAGTTGATAGGAGTTGCTTCATTCTGCTGTTGCTAAATCAATCAGCAGATGGCTGGCTCCATGTTATTAGATGTTTTGTTTTTCCTTCCTTTGAGGTGTGGTGGGTGGATTCCAGTTTGCCCTCCGGGGGTCATCTGGTTGATCCCACTTGACACCTTGTTCAGCCAACACTGAATTCTTCAGACTGGTAACTCCCTAACCATTCAGTCACATACATTCTCTATCTTAATCACATCTATTTCACTGTCTCTTTGCTTTTTGGGGTGTTACCAATTTATGTGAGACTCCCTGTCTTTTAACAATCAAAGATAAAGTGAGATGAAAACTTACAGAGGGTGGGGGGGTCTCTATTTATACACTATAACAGCTACTGTTTTGGCTTACTTAGAGATAATTAATGTTTAACAAGTTTTATACAAAGTATTTCTTTGAGCTTAACAAATTTTATACCAAGTATCTCTTTGAGCAGGGTTCACACAGACACAGCTGGTGGCTTGCAAGTTAGAGGCTAAATGTTGGGAATCACAAATTTACTTCTAACATAAACCTTAAGTTATAAAGTATCAATTAAGAATAAATCAATAAATCATCACAAATTTACTTCTAACATAAACCTTAAGTTATAAAGTATTAATTAACAATAAATCAATAAATCATTTCTCATATAAACCATGTTTAATATAACCCTTCTTTAATATCCCTACACTATACTACTAGTGTTATCCACATAACTGAATGAAAGTTAGTGTTTGTATGCCTATCCACACTACACACATACCTTCACTTTCAGTGTAGACATACCCTAAGTCAATTCCTTGATGAGGAGTCAAATTAATCTAAATTGATATAAACCAGGTTTAAGTTGAATTCAGAGTGCCCAGGCAGGGTTTTACACCTGTTTAGCTAAATTAGTTTTTAAAACTGGGTTCAAGCTAAATTAGATTTTAAAAAAAAATAGAAAGATACCTATCCTAGGCTCTAGGCACCCTAGCACATCATCATTAATGCAGTAAAATCCCAGCAGTGTTAAAGCAATTCTTACAGCAGAAACTCAGCCAGCCACACCTACAGAAATTCCTTTGCACCCTTCCAAATTGTGGGAAGACAAGGTCTTAGTTTGAAAGTACCCTGTTCTTTGTATGGGAAAAACAGAAGAAACTTGTGACAAGTGTAGGAATTTAAATTAACAAAGCTTAGAGAAAGTAATGAAGCAATGCTGAGGTTTCCTCATTTAAAAAGAAGAAAAATAATACAGGTGAAGAGGCCTCATGAAAATACATAAGGTTTTCAGTTTAATGAGGAGGAAGAAGAATTTTAAGCATATATTCACAGGCGTGAAGAGTTTTTATGCAAATGCTGTTGAAGACAGTGGCAGGAGAAGATCTTTCTTAATGCTGTTGGAAAGAGTGACACAGTTTTTCATATTCTATTTCTTTAATGACTCAGGCAGGTTTCAAGATCACTTTTAGCTTGTATGCTCTCTGAGCCAGGCATCATCATTTTCTCTGTTTGTATAGCAGCTAGCACTAGACAACCTTGTCCTAATTGGACTTTAGGTACTGCTGCGATACAAATGTTAAAAAAACTAGAAACAGCAAATTGTAGTAACACTGATGTGTTTACACTTTTACAAAGTCTGTCTGGACTTGTGTGTGAGAATCTGGATGAATCAACGGGAAGTATGTCACTGCATAGAATCCTAAATAAATGTTAAAATCCTGCTTAACTTCAATACTATATAGCACATCTTGCCTTTTTAGTGCGTGCACTTTCCATTTTCCAACAAATGATCACAGAAATTAATCAGATCTTCCACATTGTTACATTTATCAGCTGGTCTCTGGTTTTTTGGATGCTTTAATGGTTTTCTGGATCTAATGTAAATCAAAGTGCCCTTAGGCATTTTTTTTATATATATAATCTATTCAGTCTCTCACATATTGTACAAAATCAGATCAGTCTATTAAGCTTTTTGAGCTGGAGTATGTGCTCTCACATCATTCTTATCACCTAGCTGCCCATTTTCTTCCTCATTCCTGTTCTCAGCTTCATTTAGCAGATCTTTATGTGCTCACTGAATATGCACAAGGTAACATTCCTTTAATCACTGTAGCTTGTTCTGGCTGGTGACCATATTTCCAAATTCAGTGTCTTTTTGTTTGAATTGTGATGAAGGTCATGGGCATCTGCCATAATTTTTTATCTGGTTTGATTGGTTTAAGCTCTTTGCCAAGATCACAGAGTCATTATTCATCCTTTCATTATGCCTCTGTCAGATAATTGAGTATGTCTACTATGCAGAAGCTTAGCTGGTAACTTTCCACATTGCAGCTGTGTAGTTGAGTAGTCCTAAATATGCATAGTCACTGGCACCCACTGACTTTTGGAGCAGTTTCATCTCTATGAACTATGCCTCGTATGCATTAATACATCCTGCTCATCTGTTTGTATATATCTAGGCTCAGATGTCTTATGTTGAAAGTTTTAGCAGAATCCAGGAATTTTATATTCTTGAACTGTGGTCAGTTACCTATTATTACAGTCCTAGGAACTCCATGACTTGTACATTTGAATTTATTGTGCTTGATCCCAGATGAAGTTGTGGTATGTTCAGCTGTGATAACATTTTCCTGTGTGATTGTGAAGAACTGGAAAACATCAGATTTAATTTTGCTGAAAAAAGTGATTCAGCTTCCCTTCTCCTCGTGTATTGTTACCCACCAGGTGTCAAGGGGTTACTTTTTTCCCCTAAAACAAGGCAAGCAATGTAGTGGAGGTGATGGGGGAGTCACATAAACATGAATGCCCAGTCAGGAAATAAAATCACTGGGGATAATTTAATGCAAACCTGTATATAGTTAAATAAGTCTGGGGAAGCCTCACTTCTCCTTCACTTCCTCCCCCAGGGGAAACTGCATATCCTGTTCTGAACTTGTTAAAGATGACCAAACTAAGAACTGAGAATGGTATAAAGTGTCCAGCCTGATATTGGGTGTGTGTGGGGGTGTCACTCTCACCAGATCCAATAAGGGACATGTCACTGTAGCCAAGAGGGACAGGCCTTGCTGAAAGGGTGAAGCACTTTGAAACCTTTGGTCAATGTGCAGCATTTCCCATCTCAAAACCTAACCCTTCCCTTTATACTTTCCTTCTCTCAGTCATCTCTGGGACTTCTTTCATGAGATTTCCCCGTAGACACACTCTGGATCTGGGAAACCAGCATGGTTATTTTCTTCAGCATCATTGCCAGCTGCAAAAGGTTCTGCAGGTCAACTTTTGCCCCCAGTGACAAATCTCTATCAGTGGGGTCAAAAGTTATAAATTGTGGGCCTCTGAACTGGGGTTTAGTGAATAATATCCCAAGGATCTGTACTGAGAACAGTGCTGTTCAATATATTCATAAAATGGAAACAGGGATGAAGAGTGAAGTGGCAAAGTTTGCAGAGGATACAAAATTACTGATGATAGGCAAGTCCAAAGTGGACTACAAAGAGTTACCAAGGGATCTCACAAAACTGGATGGATGGACAACAAAAGGGAAGATAAAATTCAATGTTGATAAATGCAAAGTAATGCACATTGGAAAACATAATCCCAACTAAACATACAAAATGATGAGGTCTAAATTAGCTGTTACCAGTCCAGAAAGATCAAGTCGTGAATAGTTCTCTGAAAACATCTGCTCACTAAGCAATGGCAATCAAAAAAGCTAAAAATGTTAGAAACCATTAGGAAAGGGGTAGATAATAAGACAGAAATGCCAATCCCAATGCCACTAAATCCCAATGCCACTATATAAATCCAAGCCCAAACCTTGACTACTGTGTTCAGTGCTGGTGACCCTATCTCAGAAAGGGTATAGTAGAACTGGAAAAGGTTCAGAAAAGGGCAACAGAAATGATTAGGGGTATGGAACAGTTTCCATACAAGGAGAGAGAGAAAAGATGACTAAGGGGGGTTATGATAAAGGTGTATAAAATCATGAATGGTGTGCAGAAAGTGAATAAGAAAGTATTATTTCCCCTTCACATAACACAAACTAGCCCTCTCCCCCGCATTAAATTAATAGACAGCAGGTTTAAGACAAACATAAGGAAGTACTTCTTCACATAATTCACAGTCAACCTGTGGAACTCATTGCCAGGAGATGATGTAAAACCAAAAGTACAAATGGGTTAAAAAATAATTAGATAAATTCATGGAGGATAGGTCCAGCAGTAGCTGTTAGCCAAGATGGTCTGGGACACAACCCCATGTTCTGGGTGTCTCTAAGTTCTCTGACTGCTTGAAGCTGGGCCTGGGCCACTCAATAATTGCCCTGTTCTGTTCATTTCCTCTGAGGCATCTGGTATTGGCAACTGTCGGAAGACAGGATATTAGGCTGGATGGACCATTGGTCTGACCCAGTATGGCCGTTCTTATGTAGTAGATAGGTATTATGTGGTAAGTATGCATACAAGTTTTGTTGTTTTCAAGATAGGTTTTCTCTGTAATGCTTTCATTATAAATGAAGAAATACTTTGCTTTTAAAGGCTGTCTGGTCACTGGTCAACCCTATCATTATCTCTGGGAGAGAACAGGACTTATTGCAGGTGCTGAACTAAATTCAGACTTACTGAGTTGATCACAGTGAATTGCAGGAGGAATTGCAGCCTAAATCCCCAGTCTGGATGAGGAGAAATATCACCTTTCTCAGGGCAGAAACCTATAACTAGAGGCTTAAGACCTAAATGGAATACGCTTAAGGGGGCCATGAAGGAGGAAATAAGGTTGAGAAAATTATTGTGGAAGGAATGGTGATGGGTCATCGCAGTAGAGGCTGACCAGTGAGGAGATGGCTAGACGGTGTGTGGCAGATCACTGGGAAGCAAGTCCAGCTTTAGGCCTATTCCACCAATTCCCCCGAATCGGGCCCCGCGCTTTAAGAGGGCCCCGCGCCCAGTGAGAATCCCTTCCCTGGCTAGCGGCGCCTTTTTAATTTTTACTCACCTGGCGGTGCTCCGGGTCTTGGGTGGCACTTCGGCGGCGGGTCTTCGGCGGCACTTTGGTGGCGGGTCCTTCAGTGCCGCCAAAGACCTGGAGCAAGTGAAGGACCTGCCGCTGAAGTGCCGCCGAAGACTCGGAGCACCGTCAGGTGAGTACAAGCCCCATGTGGTTTTTTTACATGTGTTTTTTAGTCATCCCTGCCAGGGCCCCATCAAAACTGTTCGAATTGAGCCCTGCACTTCCTAAAGCCGGCCCTGCTGGGAAGTCAGCTGCTGAGGGCTTAAAACTAGCAATGGATGGAGAAGGCTTCCAAACATTCTACTTCTACTGTAACATCATCAATATTCAGACATGAAAAAATGGATGGTACTACTACTACTATAGGGATGGGCATAAAACTTTCCTTGTTTATAGTGGTTTATTGAAAACAGGATGCATTTTTCACACCCAAAAATCCTTCCCAGTTTTTTGACCAGTTCCATCAACAAGGTATTTCTTGTCCCATGGAATTGGAAGTCTAGGGCTTCCAGCCAGTATGAGGAACTGCAGAAGCAGCCACTGCTGCACATGGTGGGGGGAGGAGGGATAATATGGGGCCCAGTTAGGGGTACCCCTCCCCCACCCCAGTATTCTCCCTGAGACACACCCTCCCCCACACACACCCTTTGAGGAAACTGGGATCCAAGTGGTGCTTCCTCTCCGCCTGCATTTTGACCCTGGGGGTGGGGGGAAAACTGCAGAGAGGAACCAGCCAGAGACTCCAGGTGGCAGGAGCAGCAGCAGCAGCCAAAGCAGAGAACTTCAGACATTCTCAGAACTTTGTACAGTTGTTTGACTGGACTGTCTCTGCCCTGAGCTGATTGCCTGTCTGCTCCAACCCTTTCTCCCCCTCCCCCTTATTTCATCACCTCAGTCTCATTCCACACTTCCCTCTCTTATTCTTTTCTCCCCTTACGTGTCCCCCCTCCTCTCCCTTCATTTTTCTCTCCGTTTAGCTGATCTCCTTACCCATCTCCTCTCCAAAAATGGAACTAACATGTTTGTTGCTGCCATCACATTGTTCATTCTGTTTGGCTAGGTCTACACTTTATGCCAGCGTAGAGTACAGACACAACAACACTCGGAGCTATTTGCTGTAGTGCTGTCACTGTGGCACACAGCTACGCACTGCAGAGAGACACTCTAGAAAGAGACTCTGGCGGAGGGGAGGGAGGCAGTGGGGAAAGGGTCCAGTAGGGGTGAGGTAGCGGGATATTCCTACTGCTAAAAATAGCAGTGTAGACATGGGAGACTCTGACAGCCCAGGTATGATATATACACCCCAGGCGGTTCAGGTATGTAGGATACTCTACTCCAGTTGCCTTGATCTCCAAGGTTCTCAACATCTTCCTGCCTGGTTCCTGAATACTTTCAAGAAGCATAAAAGAAATGATGGGTTTTGAGGCTGACTCTTTTCAGGTGGCTCCAGTGTCTCTCAGGATCCGGACAGGGAGTTTGATCTGTCACAGGTCAAATCATATTTATTTATAGGGTTATCAGATAGCAACTGTGGAAAAAATGGGACAGAGGGTGAGGGGGTAATAGGTGCCTATATAAGAAAAAGTCCCAAAAAACGGGACTGTCCCTTTAAAAACAGGATGTCTGGTCACTCTATTTATATACCGTCAGAAGAAATAATCACTATATTCTCAGTGATTCTCTCCAGTTCCCCTCATGTACTGAAATTAGTGGTTTCTGGTCAGTTTGGTCTTTAAACTTTGAACAGTCATAGAAAGCCTAGCATCTTTTTTCAGTTTCCAGATTGATTTTCTCTGTTGCTGTCATGACTCTCACAGAGCACCTTATCGGCAGCCTTTTAGAATCATGTCTATAACAATACCGACCTAACCCTCATTTTTAAAACATCTGCTGAGATGTTTTCTATTAATGGGTCAAAGATTTGCAGCACAAAAGATTTATTGTCAATATGTGCTTCAAATACTTAAACTCTTTCATGTTCCAGCAGCCATGGCTCTTCTGTACCTTGTAACGGAGTTGTCTTAGGTGAGTTATTCTAGCTAACTAGTTAGTTTAGAATTTGCTGACCTAATTCAAAATTACTTTTAGCTTCGGATTTTTTACCTTCTGTTCAATATATCAGACATCTTAGAATCATTAGGATTTATTCAAAAGCCTTTTGAAAAAGTCCCTCATGAGAAACTATTCAGGGAGTTAGATTATTATCATGGACTACTAGAGACCAACTAAGAGACTTAAAACAAACTAGAAATAAATGGCTAGTTTTCTACATGGCAAAAGATTATCAGTGGTGCTTCAAGAATACATATAAGTATCAGTGTTATAGATATAATGTTAATGATCTGGAAAATGGAACAAACAGTGAGGAGGCAAAATTTGCAGATGAAACATTGTTTAGGTATTTTGGGGTTAAAGGAGACTGCAAGGAACTAGACATGTCTCTCACAAATCTACATAAATGGACATTATGATGGCAGATGAAAAATTCAGTGTTGATAAATGCAAGATAGCGGATATTAAAGGGAATAATTTGAATTACTCATACACACTGGTGGATTTTAAATTAAGTAATCACTCAGCAAAAAGACTTGGAATCTTTGTGGCCAGCTCAGTGAAAATCTCCGTTCAGTTCACAGTGATGACCAAAAAAAAAAAAAAAGCAAATATTTGGATACATTAATAATGGGTGAGATGAAAATATTATATCATTATATAAATTCATAGTATTGCCTCATATGGCATATTGCTTCCACTTCTGGTCATCCCATCACAGAAATAATATGGCAGAAATAGAGGGGGATCAGCGAATGAATGAATGATTATAGGCATAGAAAAACTCACAAAGATAGATTTAAAAAATTGGGCCTCTTTATCTTAGAGAGGAGTTGGATAAGAGAGGATATAATCAAAATGTACAATATAATTAATGGTGTAAAGATGGGAACTTTTATTCATCCTGACTTAAAAAATTGTAAAGTGACATTCAAAACCGATAAAAGAAAATATTATGTTAGACAACACAACATTAATCTGTGAAAGTCATGTGGTGATTGAAACCACGGGTTTAGCAGGATTCTTGAAAGGATTAGACATTTTATATAAACAACTAGAGCTGGAACTGGTCAAAATTTTTTGACCAAACATTTTTTTGGTTGGAATAAATCATTTTTCAAACCTTATGAAAATTGCTGTATTCTTTCAAATTGATATTTCCCCATCAGAATGAAATGAAAAGTTGTCTTGATTTTTAAAATGAAAAATGTTTCAATTTAATTTGATTCAAATCAATATTAAAATTTTTCAGGTTTTTTCCCCCTCTTTCTAGCCTTCTCCCCCAACACAAACACACACACACATACACACACACACACACACACTTTCCTCCTCCCTTTTTCAGTTAAGTTAGAAAGGATAAAGACTTGTATAAGCAATATATACCCTTATGCTTCTAATATAAGCAAAATGCTAACTGATGTGGATTAGGAAGAATCTTCTCCTCTGAAAAACGTTATTCCATAAGTAAACAGTTATGGACAAGTTATATTAGAACCTACACCTGCAAATAGTTCTGTATGTGAGTAATTCTGCTTCTGTGAGTAATTCCATTAAGCTCAATGATTTGACTCAGATGAGTCGAGTTATAAATGTGTAAGAAGGAGAACCCGGGGAACTACAGACAGGTCAGCCTCACCTCAGTCCCTGGGAAAATCATGGAGCAAGTCCTAAAGGAAACCATTTTGAAGCACTTGGAAGAGAGGACGGTGATCAGCAACAGTCAACATGGATTCACCAAGGGCAAGTCATGCCTGACCAACCTGATTGCCTTCTATGATGAGATAACTGTCTCCGTGGATATGGGGAAAGCAGTGGATGTGATATATCTTGACTTTAGCAAAGCATTTGATATGGTCTCCCACAGTATTCTTGCCAGCAAGCTGAAAAAGTATGGATTGGATGAATGAAGTATAAGATGGATAGAAAGCTGGCTACATTGTCGGGCTCAACAGGTAGTGATCAACGGCTCGATGTCTAGTTGGCAGCCGATATCAAGCGGAGTGCTCCAGAGGTCGGTCCCGGGGCCTGTTTTGTTCAACATCTTTATTAATGATCTGGATGATGGGATGGATTGCACCCTCAGCAAGTTCACAGATGACACTAAATTGGGGGGGAGAAGTAGATACACTGGAGGGTAGGGATAGGGTCCAGAGTGACCTAGACAAATTGGAGGACTGGGCCAAAAGAAATCTGATGATGTTCAACAAGGACAAGTGCAGAGTTCTGCACTTAGGACGGAAGAATCCCATTCATTGCTACAGGCTGGGGACCGATTGGCTAAGCAGCAGTTCTGCAGAAAAGGACCTAGGGATTCAGTGGATGAGAAGCTGGATATGAGTCAGCAGTATGCCCTTGTTGCCCAGATGGCTAATGGCATATTGGGCTGCATTAGTAGGAGCATTGCCAGCAGAATGAGGGAAGTGATTATTCTCCTCTATTTGGCACTGGTGAGGCCCCATCTGGAGTATTGCATCCATTTTTGGGCCCCCCACTATAGAAAGGATGTGGACAAATTGGAGAGAGTCCAGTGGAGGGCAATGAAAATGATCAGGGGGCTGGGGCTCATGACTTACAAGGAGAGGCTGAGGGAACTGGGCTTGCTTAGTCTGCAGAAGAGAAGAGTGAGGGGGGATTTGATAGCAGCCTTCATCTATCTGAAGGGGGGTTCCAAAGAGGATGGAGCTAGGCTGTTCTCAGTGGTGGCAAATGACAGACCAAGGAGCAATCGTCTCAAGTTGCAGTGGGGGAGGTCTAGGTTGGATATTAGGAAACACTGTTTCACTAAGAGGGTGGTGAAACCCTGGAATGGGTTACCTAGGGAGGTGGTGGAATCTCCATCTTTAGAGGTTTTTAAGGCTGGGCTTGTGAGATTAGGCCTCATTCAGGCTAGCTGGGATGTTTAGAAGAAAAATCCCTAAAACTCTTTGAAGTCATGTGACAAACATACAACTGTAATCATAAAATAATGAAACTTCAACAAAGAGGTTTGTTCTCATTTTAAAAGGCTTCAGGGCACCCTTTACAGTATCCTGTTTATAAATTAAAATTCTGTGCAATAAAGCCATTTCTGTAGCCTTCAATAATCATTAGATGCAACCCACATTAGATCTCAAACCAAAGATAAAATTGGAAATTACCTTTTTTTCCAAGACAGGCATCTCAGAGGTACCTCTTGTCTGATGTAAGTCTTTCATTTGTTATATTAAATTTTCATCCTCTGGCTAAACAGACCAAGACGATAAATAGTACTTAAACAACTTTATTACATTTTTTTCTTTACTGAAACTTCTTTAATAATTGCATTTTTGGTAGCAACCCCATTGAGGGTCATGTAGCCATTGTTAGGTTTTTAACAGACAGATTCCTAAAAATGTGTGATGGAAACAACCTGTTCAGTCAATTAGTTCATTGCCTGGCTAGTGCAGGATTGTTCCCTATATTCTAATATATTCCAGTTCTTTGCCCACTCAAGTTGTAAATGACTCAAGTGCTGGAGATTCCAGCTCTTCCATGGGAGAAGCAGTTATGAGTATATTTGAATATTCAGTCTAACAATTTTACATTCAGATAGGCTGGTTGCCTGCATGCAAAATCTAAATAGAGCCGTAGATGCACCAAAGAGTGCTCATACAGGATTATACATTCAAATCAACGCATGTTGAAATAAATGCAACAATGCTTGTTTCACTGTGCCAAATATCTAAATGCATATACCAAGGTGTCAGGGACCCACAGCTGAACCCAGATCCAGCTCATTGCCTTCAGCTGATTCTGCTAATGAAATTGGCCTCCTCATTGGCTGAAGACTCCAGCAGATACATTCTTAAATCCTGCAGCAGTGCTGGGTTAATGGCTCCTCTATAGCATATCACACCAGCTGTTTTTATGGGTCTGTTTCTTGCTTGCTCCTGCTCCTTGTTCCTGGATCCTTCTCTTGGTTTCTTCCCCTTGGCTCCTGGTTTCTGCTCCTGCCCCTGCTCTGGCTGATACTCTGGCTCTTGGCTCCAGCTCACTCTCTGGACTTGGTAACTTGGCTCCTGATTCAGGCTCTGGCTGTTAGGCCTGGTCACCTCTGCTCCAATCACTAAGCCAGACTCTCACCTGGTCATTAGGCAGACTACTCCCATTCCAGTCCTTAACACATGTTCTTAGGTGTGCATTTTCCAATCTTTCTACAAAATCCATTAGCCTTATTTCTAACTATTTCTCTCTTTTTTTTTGTCCTTTTATTTTGTTTGTGGTATAGTTTTTATTTTTAATCTAGGGTGGTTGTTCACTTTATATATTCATTTCGGCTAAACTCTCCTTAGACAAACAAAGCTTGGTGAAATTTTCCGCATTCTTTAGGCAAGTTTCCTCACACTTCACTGTTTTGGAATCAAGTCCCATAACTTTAAAACCTGATTTTATAATGGTAGAAACTCTTTCAATCTTTGAAGTAATATAATTTCACAATTATGGGGATTGTTATTTGAACTAAAATTACTACTTCTTGTGAAGGATCTTGTTCACTAACAATTCCTCCTTGATTCAGTCCTGTAATTGCTTTTAAATCATATGCCTGAAATGATTTTCCCTCTTCGGTATCCATTATCTCACTGAACTCTGGCACTTGCAAGTATGGATCAATCACGGATTTATCACAGTTACTGGAAGAAGAGTAGGACAGAATACCTACCTAATTTAAGAAGTTCAATAAGTAAGATGCCTTCTCTCGATTAGCAAGTTAACCTTTGTCTATTATTTTGTTGGGTCAGATGAAAAGTACTATTTCTCAGTTAACAAAAGCTGTATCCATTTTCTGACCAATCTTTAACAATCACAGAACTGATATTGTTGGCCATGTTAATGGGTTGTCCAGATTACTGTCAATGTGGGGATATTTTGTTACGATCATCATCATCATCTTGTGTAAGACAAGCAGAGGAGTATTTTCCTTCCACATCACCTTGCTTGGCCTCTGTGGAGTTTGGGTGTGAGATCTGGTCTACACTGTGAACTTATATCAGCATAGCTACATCTCTTGGAGTGTGAAAAATCCACCCTAAGCCTAGGTGTAGATAGTGCTAGGTTGATAAAAGAATTCTTCCATCGACCTAGCTACTACCTCTCAGGAAATTGGATTCCCTACGCCAACAGAGGAACCCATACTGTTGGCATAGCTAGTATCTACACTGAAGCACTACAGAGGGATGGGATGGGAGCAGTCTTCCTTCTTTTCCCCCTACTCACTAACCAGAGTAGTGGCTAAGTGCAGGGAGAGAGTAAACTGAACCCTTCCAAGGGTTGACATAACTCACTTCTCCCTTAGAGCAGGATGGAAGTAGGAAAGGAATTGTGACTCTCTGAATAAGCATCCCTTTCTTGGGGCAGATAATTACATGCCACCCATTGCTTAGGGCTGAGGCTAAAGTCTCAACAAGCCCTTCCAACAATTAGATCCTCAGTGGTATAACAGAGTGTGATTATACATTTACACTAAAACATTCATTTCACTGTCCAGGGCCTATTCTTCCATCCATCCATATGATGAGTAGTAACTTATTACATGTGTAGTATTTTCAGTGGGATTATTCATAGAATAGGGTACAACCCAATGTGATTAAGAACAACACTTATGGAACAGTATTTAAAGCTCTCTATTACAAATGGATTTCTTGTTCTTCTTACCATTTAATTAAATAGAGCTGTTTTGCAGTTACTTTGAGAGTCTAAGTTGTTGTACAAAAGAAAATCACATTTAATGTAAATGTAATTGTTATTACTAGCCTTTATTTGTAATTCTTTAATATAGTATCTGAATATATTTTGCATGAGGATCAAAGGCAAATGTGTTTATTAGGCTAAATATTGCATGTTTTGGGAGTCAATTCCATTCCTATGGCTGGATGATTGGTTACTCAAGAAGGAAAGCTAATAGGACAGAAGCAAGAGGAAACATGGAAACTGCCCCCAAGCCTGAACAGTAAGGGCTTGTCCAGTAGGGTTGCCACTCCCAAGATGCAGACAAACCAGTCACAGCCAGACCCCTACCAGCAAAATCAGCCATTGGCCACACGCATCCTCCACCAACAAATGGGGTCCTAGTGCTGACTATAGCTAATTATTACTAACATGATTTAGAGAACCGCTTTACACACAATACATGTATTTTATGTTGTTTTTTTCCTTACCTTATTCTTACATGGCACTGCAGCACGGACTAAGGTTGTGAACTGTAGCTCACTCTAATGTGTCCCAAATAGGAGGAGGGAATGGCACACTAAATCTGTTAACTGGAAAGGCAGTAAAATCAGGCCAGGCAGCAATGCTATTTTCTAAACTTGGAGTTAATTATCCCTCATTAACACTGTGAAGCCAGAATAAGATTGTTCACACAAGGGGTTAATCTGGGATAACTCCATGGGTAGACAAGCCTTAAATCAGTGGCCTCACCACCATCCTTCTCCTCAATTTTTGTTCACCACTTCCTCTGACCTGAACTCTGACTCCCTTGTCCCTCCTTCACTGTGACCAAGTTCTTCCCACCAGGGCATGCAAGACTAGCATGATGAAGTGAATTGACAGTCAAAAGAGACTAGGATTTGTAGGAATGACTCTTTGATTCCACTAACAATTCAGTTAGGGGATGTATGCCCTGAAGAGTGGAGAATTCTCCCTGAGTCTGGACAAGGAATATGAATATCATTGTGAGACAAGGGCAGCCATATCAATGTCAAGAGGCCTTCATCAGCAGGGGATAAACCAGTGTGTGGGGAAGGCAGTCCATTGTATGTGCACTTTCTGATAGCATTAAATAACTGATATGGCCTGCATCTCTCAAATGCAAAGAGAGTTCCTTTGAAATACTAGATGATAACAGCTTATCTAGACATGGTGGCGCTCACTCAAATTATGTACAAAAGTAGGATGTGTAGAAAAGGAAATAGAGTGATAAGCTCACATGGAGATATTGAAATTGAGGAAATGATATTGTCTGGGAAGTAATATAAAAAGAGGACTTCAAGGCTAAAATGGTAATGCAGGGATTGACACCTAATCTTCAAAGGTAACTGAGAGTACAACAAAGGTGGGTGTCTGAGAAACTAGGGCATTGAGAAGCTGAGAAAGATTTGACCGCCTCCAGGAGAGAGACAGAAGTCTAAGGATGTAAGTGTTTTGTTCACTGAACTGTAACCATAACATATTGACCTACTTAGTGGAGGCTGGGTGCAGTCTTAGACCTAAATATATTTTATGCTACTTAGCATGGTGGTGGTGTATCAAGCTAGGTGCAGATGGCTATCCCAGTTTGTATTGGGAAGTTAATTCCTAGGTGGTCCCTGTAGTTTTGAATCCAGGAACGATAATTCCGAGGATGTGCCAGGGAAGGGAAAGAGGAGGAGGAGGAGAATGAAAGGAAGAATCTGAACTCTGGAAAAATTAAGGGGGAGTAAACCTTATCTTTGGTGTTATCAAGCTTCCCAAGTTTTCCTCAAAGGGGCTCAGATAGAAAACAAGGTGTGGAAGAACTACAGAGAAACAGAAATCTAATTTATCCAAGTGCCTCATGATTCCTGCTTTTTCCTCAATTGTCTAATAAACATTCTTTCTTTAACCTACTTCTGCCATCTTTATTATTTACTGTTTATACTACAGTAGTACCCGTGGTTATGGCCTCATTGTGTTGTAGCTGTACTAGGGTGACCAGACAGCAAATGTGAAAAATCGGGACACGGGCTGGGGGGTAATAGGAGCCTATATAAGAAAAAGACCCCAAAATCGGGACTGTCCCTATAAAATTGGGACATCTGGTCACACTAAGCTGTACAAACACATGGGGCCACATTCAGCCACCTTTACTCACCTTTGAGTAGTATTCTAGGCTCACTGATTTCAGTAGGACTATTCCTGACTTAAGAGACTACTCCATGTGATAGAAGTTTGCACAATCTCACCCATAGAAAGACACAAAGAGCTTCTGGTTCTTCCTAGGGAATTCACTATGGTCCTTTCTTAGAAGGCAAGTAAAACTTCTGACTACTGGTGAGAGGCCAAAGGGGAATAGATACTTGAGCTAAAGCACAGAGCAAAAAGCTGCCAAACCTCACAGAGAGTGGCTGCAGTGAACAAGGAGCATGGGGAAAGCTGAGACAAAGGGAATGACAGCAATTGTTTATATGCGCTATTAATATTTATGTTAATATCTTTTATTTTAGGCAGTAATTATATTTACTGTTTACTTCCTGATACCCTTCTCACTGCATAGGCTTCCATACTGAAACCCCAAATCTGCGGCACTACATTTCAATGAACTATGAACTTTCACATTATAAAATATTTATGGTTCTTATTTTTTTGTCTTATTTTCGTCAGTCCTGATCCTGAAATCCTTGTTTACATTTTATTCAGACAAGATTCCTACTGAAGTCAAGGAGAGAGAAATAAGAGAGGCATTCCTGAGTGACTCTAAAGAACTATGACTGTGGGTATGGTAAGTCAAATTATGTGAGTGGTGCATAACTATGAGATCAGGACTGAGTGACTCTGCAACCAGGCCAACCCTAGCCATTCTGGGGCCCTACACAGCCCCCCCCCCGCCCCCGCCCCGTGGGGAGGGGGACCCAGACCTCCGCGGGGTGGGGGGGTGAGGCTGTCTTGGAGGGCAGGGAGGAACCACCCTCCCCAGCAACTCACCGGTGGCGTGGTTGGGGCTGGGTTGCTGCACTTCCCACCGCCGGTGCATGCAGTCCTCAGGGGAGTGAGGGGTGGGGCAGAGCAGGGGTGGGAAGAAGCGGGGCTGGGGTGGAGCAGAGGCGGAGAAGGGTGGGGACTTTGGGAAAAGGGTGGAGTGAGGGCGGGTCTGGGGCAGAGCAGGGGTCAGAAGAGGCAGGGCGGGGGCAGAGCAGGGGCAGGGGCTGGAGCAGCACTCAGCTGCGCAGGGCACCAGGAAATTTTGTGCCCCAAATTTCCTGTGCCCTATGCAGCTGCATATTTTGCGTATGGGTAGAGACAGTCCTGTCTGCAACTGTGGAAGTTGCTCCAGAACCCCACTCGCTGGCACAGAACCATGTTCCAGAAACTAAGGTGTTTGGTGCTGCTGTTTGGTTTTAAGTTTCTACTACTTATGGGTGCAATGAAAAACCTTTCAAATCTAACCCATGCAGTGTTGTTGTATGCTGCATACATGACTTGGAGGTGTGAGACGCTCCCTCATCTAACTAAATAAATTTCAGTGGCACCATCATTAGCTATTTCATTGCTCTCCTGTCCCAGAAGTTTTGTAGCCTTTTAGGAAGTGTGTGGTGCTTGGTGTACATCTACAAATCTGGAAAAGGGAGACAAGCCTATAACTATTGAACGTGTAAGTCCACAACAGTCTGCAGCATCTGTGTTTGCTGCCTGAGAAGCCACATTATGTCCTGGTGCATCTCCCTCTCCTCTTCCTGCTGGGACTCTGGGCTTTTCTCATTTCTGCTCTTTCTGCTCATGGTCTGATACAGCACTGGCTTGCAGGATCTCACTGAACATGGCATCTTGAACCCTCTTCTTTCTTCTCATCTGGCTCAGGAGTTCTATGTGTGTGGAGGTGAACCCCTCAAGGCAAGGGCTCCAGATAAAACACACAGAGCTATCATTGTCAGTATACTAACAACAGAAAGTGAAAGTCAAGGTTCAGAATGTCTTTCCCTTGCTCCCCTGAAGTTTTTAACAAAGCCACGCTGTGACTTGCGCGCTTGGAGGAACCACACTGAGATTGCTCAATCACGGCAAACTGCAAAGAATAGGACAGACGATCCCCAAAAGTGGTGGTTATTATAATGATTAGATTCACCGAGCCAGCAACAAAACAGCTTCTACAATTCCTTCCTAGTTACCCAGAAACCAAAAACACAGCCCCTGTAAAGCAACCTGGCCTTTGGCTCCTACCCAGACAGCCAAGTCAAATACGATGATGATTATTTAAAATCTTATTTACCATATATAAAGTTCTACCAATCCCAAGGGATCGGACACATTACTCACCAGGTCAATGAATATTTCAGATCTTATCCAAATACATGCTTACAGCCAATTCTTATTAACTAAACTAAAAGTTTTTTTAAAAGAAAAGAGAGAGAGGATTGTGATTAAAGATCTATACATACCGATATGAATAAAGTTTTTAGGTCAGTTTCATAGTAGAGATGGTGAGTTGCATAAAGTTCTTTCAGAATCAGTTCCATAGGTTATAATCCAGTAGACTGTCCATATGCAGAATCTGCACAAATTCTTCCATGAGAAATAGCAGCGTAATCCACACTGGGAGCTGGAGACCCCAGTCTTGTGACTCAAGTTTCCCCTAACCAGGGGCGGCTCTAGGTATTTTGCTGCCCCAAGCATGGCAAGCAGGCTGCCTTTGGCAGCTTGCCTGTGAGAGGTCCCCGGTCCCGCGGATTCAGCGGCACGCCTGCAGGAGATCCGCCGAAGCTGCAGGACCAGTGGACCCTCCGCAGGCATGCTGCCAAAGGCAACCTGCCTGCCGCCCTCGCGGCGACCGGCAGAGCGCCCCCTGTGGCTTGCCTCCCCAGGCACGCGCTTGGCGTGCTGGTGCCTGGAGCCGCCCTGCCCCTAACCAAGCTTAAGCAGATCTGAGATACAGGACTGGGGCCCAAGAGTTCTTTTATATATCTCTGGCAAGCTCTGACAGCCTCTTGACAATAGTCAACACAGCAGGCATTCATTGGATGAAGAATGGGTAATATACACTGTGGCTTTGAAGTAAATTCTATTTCCTATGTATACACAGGTAATTAGTTGCAATGATTAGCATAAGGTAATTATCCATTTAAGTATTGCATAGGTAGTTTACTACAAACTTCAAAGAGAAATAAAGACAATGATATTATTACACAATTCCTTTTTAATCTCTGAATCGATAGACTATAGTAACAGACAGGAATCATCTGATTATATTGTTAACCACTAACGAGATATAGGTAAACACAGACAAATACAATCACTATCTTTTTCTAATTCAAGTCTACATTTCAAAGCTCTAGTCTATCTAACACAGGGGTGGGCAAACTTTTTGGGGCGAGGGCCACATCTGGGTGAGGAAATTGTATGCAGGGCCGGGGCAGGGCGGGTGGAGTGCGGGATGTGGAGGAAGGGGCTCAGGACAAGGGATTGGGGCAGAGAAGGGGTGCAGAGTGTAAGAGGGGGCTCAGGGAAGGGGGTTGGGGTACAGGAGGGGTGCGGAGTGCAGGATGGGGCTCAGGGCAGGGAGTTGGGGTGCACGGGGTGCAGGGTGCAGCAGGGAGCTCAGGGCAGGTGGTTGGAATGCACAGGAGTGCAGAAAGGGGCTCAGGGCAGGGAGTTGGGTGCAGGAGGGGTGCGAGGTACAGGCAGACGGCTTAGGGCAGGAAGTTGGGGGGCGGGGGCAGGAGGGGTTTGAGCTCCAGCCCGGTGCCGCTTACCTAAAGTGGCTCCGGGGTGGCAGTGGCGCACACCAGGGCCAGGGCAGGGGGGCTCCCTGCATGCCTGCCCTGTCCCCACACCACTCCAGGAAGTGCTGCGGCCCCTGGGTGGGGGGGGTGGCAGAGGGCTCTGCGTGCGCACATGGAGCCCTTTGCCTCCTGGCCCGGGGGCTGCTTCTGAGAGCAACGCTGGGCCCGCAGCACCACCAGGGGTAATCCCGCGGGCCGGATCCAAAGCCCTGAAGGACCGGATCCGGCCCGCGGGCCATAGTTTGCCCATCCCTGATCTAACATGACTATGTTAGCTATTTATAAGGAATAGCCCTAATTACCATTTATATACTTTCCTAATATGCCTTTAAATTTTGAACTTGGGTCATTTAGCCTGCTGGTTGCTTAACCCTTTCTGGATCAGTGTCACACATGCTAATTGACACTTTTTCTTCTGAGTGCTTGTGGATGGAAACACTCACAGCACCAGCCCCTGCCAGGGCTGAGGGAAATGAGGAGGGAATTGCTTGGTTTCATGAAGCTGAGTACACAGCAAGGGCACTAAATGCTGGCACCATTTCCCCCAGATAATGGTGATTTTTAGCTGATAACTCACTCCTAAGGGTAACAATGGCACGGAGCACACAGCTGCTGCTGGCGTCCCAAAGCCACCTGGGCCTGCATGCCGCTAGCCCATTTACTTCAATGGTGCCTGCCAATGTTATCACTGACTGTGGTGGGAAAGCATCCTAGCATGGAGGAAGAAATAAGGTTGCCATCTTTAGAAATCTTTGGGAAAAGACTGCAGAGTACCTCCATGAAAGTTTCATTGAGATCTCTCAGGAGGATTCAAGGGACAAACTGATCCCCATGCCCCCCCGAGCCTAACTCGACAAGGAAATGAGAATGAAAAGTAGATAAATCTACCTCTTCGTTGTACAGCTCTCTCTTCTAGTATGAATAAATTAATGAAAAGTTGATAACTGTGTCCTGCTAATGATTGTAATAGGAAATACTTGTACATGTTTTCCCTGCATCGGGCTCACCCGTATGCGACTTCCGGGACTGAGGTGGAGTCTCGAATAGGTTTGGCTCATGGCATATCTAGAACACCCCCTGCTTCCATGTCACCTATTCTCCTCCTCTTCCTCATCCTCTTCAGCACTGCTGTTGACACTAGAGATCTGAGTTTTGGGCTCCTCTGAGGTATCCACTGTGGTCTGTGGGGTGTTAGTGGGGTCCCTGCCAATGATGGCATGCAGCCCTTTGTACAAGTGGCAGGTTTGTGACTCACTATTAGATCAACTGTTGGCCTCCCTGGTTTGCCTGCCATTATGGTTTGCCTGCCATAATTGCTTTTCTTTCACCTGGCACTGCTGCTAGTCCCCGTTGTACCCCTTCTCCTGCATCCTCTGTGCAATCTACTCATAGATATGCACAATTCTACAGATACAGGTCTGTTGCATCTTACGCTGCAGTTACGTTCCACAGTCAGCACGTAAAGTGAAAATTGCGTATAGTCAAAATTACATTGAGTGTAATGGCAGGCAGAATCGCCCGCACTACAGGTACAGTATTAATTGTTATTTTTCGCTTTTGTTTTGTTTTGTTTTTTGTTGTTATTGCCGACTGCATAAAGCTGAAATGGTGCATGTTAAATGCATGTAAGATGCGACAGACCTCTAGTCCTCTTCTCCCCGCAACCCCAGGAAATCCAATATCTCTGGTCTACTCCAGGCCGGAGCGTGTAGCTGGCATGGTCAGCTGGGCAGTTGCACACAATAATGGAGAGCTGCTAGGGGTGCTTGCTAAGCTAGAAAATCAGGAAAAGGCATTTCAAAAATTTGCAGGGTTTTAAAGGGGTAGGGAAAGAGCGACTTCTGGTTTCTCTGACCCCTGAGCAATGGAGTTCACAATTGTGATCAGAGCGGTCAATATCTGGTATTGTGGGACAGCTGCTGGAGGACTATTAGTGTTGACATAGGAAAGGCAATGCCTACACTCGCCTTGCATTAACCTCAGTACATCGACCATGGCTCAAAGCAGTTCATGGAGGTGGTGTTACTGTGTCACCGTAGCAGGGAACTTACATCGATGGAAGATGAATTTAAATGTAGACACGTGCACATTTAGGTTGATGCAAGGCAACTTATGTTGACCTAATGTTGTCATGTAGACCAGGTCTTAGAATGGCAGTGGAGGATTAAGGATAGTGTTCCACTTCAGTTAAACTATTACCTGTAACCACCATGGAAAACTATATACATGTAAAAGCTGAAGTTGATGCTAAGGCCTAAAACTTAAGTTGACCTAGCTATATTGTTCAGGGGTGTGAAAAATATACACCCATGAGACACACAGATAAGCCGACTTAAGCCCTGATCTAGATGTCACTAAGTGGACAGAAGAGTTCTTCCATCTACCTACTATGGGTAGTGTTTTGTAAGTTAATTCTCTTGCCAAGTGTCAGAAATGCACGATTACAGAGGTGAGACAGTATAAATTTGTGGCAAGGTATATTTGCTGTTATAATAGTTTAATATTGACTGCCTGACTTTTAACCACTTCATCCCACCTGTTCCACCTTTGAAAGATTTAAGAAAAACTGATTGTGAAAGGTGGTAAGTGCCTGCAGCTAACATTGATTTATTGGGATTTATGAGTGCTTGGCACCTTTGATCAGCCCACTGTAACATGTATTATACATACAACTAAACTATTTGGGGAGCTGAAATTAGTCTGTAGTTCATTTGCTGTTACTTGAATTATATAACGAAAACTGGTTTGTTTGTACTTTGAATAATGTGAAAGGAACCGGCTCATTAGTCACTTTTCAAACAATAAATTACTGACTTGTTTCAATGAGGAGCAATGACTGTTTCATTAATTGTTTCTTATTTATTTAGTGTAGCAGAATGTGGATTGATTTTTAAATCAATTTTTAGTAAATTACTCTTTAGATCAGTCTCCAAAAAAAATTTTTTCCTCCACATGTGAAAACTACATGCAGCAAGTGTAAGGAAGGCAATGGGATACAAAAAATATCTCAGATTTTTTGCTCCTCTGATCACAGGGCTACTAGAAAGCAAAAATTGTATTTTTTTTTCTTTTGATATACATATCACTCAACAAAAAGGTGACAATATAGAATATAGTCAGCTTGATCTAAACATTTTTTTCACAGCTGTAACTGTCAGTTTTTGGTGTGGCTATTTAAAACCAATATAGTAATATCAGTGTAACCCCTAGTGCAGGCATAGTTATTTAGGTATAAAGATGACTTTTACTAGTATAGTTTATTCCCCTTTCCATGTAGGTATACATTTTTGGCCTTCTTTACACTAAAAAGTTGCACTGCTTTAATAGGTACAATCCCCTTGTGGTGGACACAATTAAATTAAGTACAAAGGTGCTTCATACAAAAGAAGGCAAGCACACAGTATGGATTTTAGCTAGGACACAACTTTATTAGCCAAATTAGATCCAAGGTTCCTGTCAAGAGACAGCCCAGCACATTCACACACACCCCACTGGTCCTTTACCAACTCTTGGGGCTCCCGCCACAGTGGGAGCCAATCATCACACTACAAGGGTCTCTGGGCTCCTCCATTCACCATGTAGCATCCATCCCTCTTTTGGGAATTGAGGTGAGACGGCATCTTGATCCCCAGCCAGCACCACCATCAAGTTTATTGATGCAGCGGTCCACCTGAGCAGTACCCCAGCCCCTCGTTTGCATTTGTCCCAGGGGGCTAGACTCAGTGGCTCCATCTTGTAAAGGGATGACCTCAGGATTCCCATTATGTTACCTTTTTGATCTGGAGCTGCAATCAGTGAGTTCCTGCAATGGGCAGCTGGCACAAGGAGGAGCCAGCATCAGCATGGGATATCTAGAAGTTCAACCAACCCAATACCGAGATTATCCAGGAACAGATTGGTGCTTATATCAGAGAGATGCACTCCATCCTATTGATAAAACTCAGCCGCACTCTGGGCTTATAACTGAGCCACCTTGGGACTCCAGCCATGCTGTTACTTTCCAGTTGGCCTTCTTGTGGGTCCTATCTGCCTTTTTCATAGGCAGAGGTCAGTCTGCCATACCCTGTGGGCTAGTTTCTCCAACCATACTATCCCCACACTGACAAATATGTCCACTAGCAGTCCATTATCCCACTTGGCCTTCCAAATCAGCTGGAGCCCAGAGCGTGTTCCCAGGTCATTCTCCCCTAGGTAGATAATGGGGCACCAGCCCTGCAAAGGAGGAATGAGCTCGTCTCAGCACATGTATCATCAGCTGGGCAAAGACAAAATCGCATCCAGTTTCAGTCCCGGCTGCATGCTGAGCTACATGCTCTCCTGTAAGCCCAGTGCACAATGCTGTGCCCTCAAATGCTATATCCCTAGTTATAGCTGTGTTCTGATACATTCTGTGTGACAGACATGGAGAAGGAAGCACACATGGTTAAAAGCTGTGGTGCTTACAGCCCACCACCGGCATTGGTCTTCCCTCAGGCAATCACATATAAGACTTACAGGCCCTGGATCGGATCACCATGCCCTATAACCAGGACTTCTGATGGACCCCAGAGCCAACTCGACCGCTGCTGTTGTGGCCCCTGTACAGAATGAGTGGAGCCATATTCTCACAGTGGCAGGTCCAGGAATGACAGCCTCTTCCTAAACATGCCCACAAACCGGAATTCGGTGAGGAAGGAACCCTGCACGAACCGGGGACTCTCACCTGGTGACCATTGAGCCACAGGAACAGTGCACCAGAACACCAGCCTCACCAACCCCAATTTGATTGGGTTTTGATTGCAGATCTTGAGCTGTAGACAGTCCCTTTCCACTGCATGTCTTATAGTTTGAGAGCCTACCCCAAAGACTCTCCCTTGGCTGTTGGGAACACACTGAGCTGAAAGGCCCTGAAGAAAACTGACAGAAAAGCTGCCTTGAAGTGTCCACCCTCACCCCCTCCCGACACCCCCAAATGGTAGAACCCAGGAAGAACCTCAAATAATTGTTGAAGGACCTGCAAGATCACTGGCTTCCTAATATTGCTCTGTATCCCAGCAGCCCAGGCCCAAACCATCCCACATCCTGCAGATCATGAATCCCTAATAGGGGCCTAGATGACCCGCAGACCTTCAGTAAAAGGCCACCCTAGATAACTCATTAGCTATCGCAAGACCCTGAACAGCCAAATTTGGGGTTCTGGTGTAGGCCAGACCCTGGATAACCCCTCAGTCCCCCACCCCAAATGCTTCAACTGCCATTGTAAGCTAAAAGGGTGCATGGTGCAGGTGCTCCCTTCACCACAGATATTGCTCCTAGCTACCAAGATTCCATAGGGCTGCCAGCAACTGTTCTGGCACTTCCTTGGCCCCTTGTGCTTTGAATCTGGTGACCTGCAATCGAGAGTGCTTTGGCTATGTTAAGCCCAGGTATATGCATGGCAGTGAAATTAATATTTCATGCACGTTTCTGTTTGGCAGTGTTCATTGTTAAACATATCTAGAGGGAAGAGAGTGCTTTGAGAGCCTTAGTCACAGTACGGATTCCATGCAGGTGGAGCCACTCCTCGCCTTCCCTGCGAAGGGCTGCTGTGTCCCATGCTAGCAAAGGAAATCTCTCTCTTCCACAAAGAGAGAGACTAAGCCCTGATGTCCTGCCCTTATATCATTCCAACAAGAGTGGAGTTAAGTGCCTTCCAGTTCCTGTCCAGGAGGACAAAGGAGACAGCCAAGCCTCTGTTCAATACAATGTGCACCTTTCACAAGCATGGACTGTTTGGGGTGAGTAGGACTCCATCCCGGGGTGGCCCTGCTCATCTCAGCACCTGCTCTGCCCTCCCCGTGCCCACTTGAGTACACACAAGGAGAGAGATGGAATAAATTCCAAAGTTGAACCATTTCCCCTCATTCAGGAATCTGGCAATGAATATTCAGTTCATCTAGCAAATAACTGGTGCACTCACGCTCTAGCCAGTCTGTGGGTCCATGAAACACCCAGCTCACTGGGAGAATTCTGCACTGGCACTGACTGAGGGTATGGCTACACTGGCGATTTGCAGCGCTGGAAAGCCTCCACCAGCGCTGCAATTAGTAAGTGGCCACACCTGCAGGGCACTTCCAGCGCTGCAACTCCCTGGCTGCAGCGCTGGCCGTACACCTCACTCAGCATGGGGAATAAGGATTCCAGCGCTGGTGCTGCAGCGCTGGTCATCAAGTGTGGCCACACACCAGCACTGTGATTGGCCTCCAGGGTATAAGGATGTATCCCAGAATGCCTGTTCAGCCACTCTGCTCATCAGGTCAGACTCTACTGCCCTGGCCTCAGGTGACCCGCCCTTTAAATGCCCCGGGAATTTTAAAAATCCCCTTCCTGTTTGCTCAGCCAGGTGTGGAGTGCAATCAGTGAATCTTTACAGGTGACCATGCCTCCACGTGGCAAACGAGCCCCAGCATGGAGCAATGGCGAGCTGATGGACCTCATCAGTGTTTGGGGGGAGGAATCTGTGCAGGCACAGCTGCGCTCTAGCCGTAAGAATTATGATACCTTTGCCCAGGTATCAAGAGCCATGCTGGAAAGGGGCCATGAGCGTGACGCGCTGCAGTGCAGGGTTAAAGTAAAGGAGCTGCAGAGTGCCTATTGCAAAGCACGCGAGGGGAACCGCAGATCCGGCGCTGCCCCCACAACCTGCTGGTTTTACAAGGAGCTGGATGCGATTTATGGGGGTGACCCCTCTGTAAATCCAAGGACCACGATGGACAGTTCAGAGCCGGTAGAGGAGGGGGAGAGGGAGGGGGAGGCAGACAGTGAGGCTACTGTGGTGGGGGAAGACACCCCGGAGTCCCAGGAGGCATGCAGTCAGGAGCTCTTCTCAAGCCAGGAGGAAGCTAGCCAGTCGCAGCCCCTGGGACTTGGTGCAGAAGAATCACAGGAGCAGGTCCCAGGTAAGCAGCTTTTATTGCAATGCAAAGGTTTTGGGAGAGGAGGGGGGGTGGTATGGCTGCATGCCTGCATGCCTAGACATGGAATATCCCATTGATGTGGTCTATCATGTCGCGGTAATCTGCCTCTGTAATCTCTTCAAAAGTTTCTGCAAGAGCATAGGCAATTCGCGTGACCAAGTTTAAAGGGAGAGCCAGTGTGGTCCCTGTCCCAGTCAGGCTAACGCGTCTGCGCCACTGTTCCAGGAGGGGTGGGGGAACCATGGATGCACACAGGCAAGCTGCATAGGGGCCAGGGCGGAATCCGCATTGTTGTAGGAGACCCTCCCTTGCTTCTTTGGTAACCCGCAGCAGGGAGATATCTTCAAGTATTAACTCCTGTGGAAAATGGAGGGAGTGTTTTAGTGCTGGTTTCCCCAACTGCTGCTTGCTGCCTGCCTTTAACAAAGCCCAAAAACAGGCAGTGTATCCATGAAGCAAAAAGCACCCTGCCCACGCAAAGCAGGGCAGGAACCCCAGGGTTAATTCCTGAGAGACATGGCAGTGCTGGTTTCCCCAACTGCTGCTTCCTGCCTGCCTTTAACAAAGCCCAAAAACAGGCAGTGTACCCATGAAGCAAAAAGCACCCTACCCAGGCAAAGCGCGGCAGGAACCCCAGGGTTAATTCCTGAGGGACATGGCAGTGCTGGTTTCCCCAACTGCTGCTTGCTGCCTGCCTTTAACAAAGCCCAAAAACAGGCAGTGTACCCATGAAGCAAAAAGCACCCTGCTCAGGCAAAGCGCGGCAGGAACCCCAGGGTTAATTCCTGAGGGACATGGCAGTGCTGGTTTCCCCAACTGCTGCTTGCTGCCTGCCTTTAACAAAGCCCAAAAACAGGCAGTGTACCCATGAAGCAAAAAGTACCCTGCCCAGGCAAAGCGCGGCAGGAACCCCAGGGTTAATTCCTGAGGGACATGGCAGTGCTGGTTTCCCCAACTGCTGCTTGCTGCCTGCCTTTAACAAAGCCCAAAAACAGGCAGTGTACCCATGAAGCAAAAAGCACCCTACCCAGGCAAAGCGCGGCAGGAATCCCAGGGTTAATTCCTGAGGGACATGGCAGTGCTGGTTTCCCCAACTGCTTCTTGCTGCCTGCCTTTAACAAAGCCCAAAAACAGGCAGTGTACCCATGAAGCAAAAAGCACCCTGCCCAGGCAAACCGTGGCAGGAACCCCAGGGTTAATTACCATTACCATTTCTGGGAGGCTGTGAATTCTCTAGCTGTGTTTGAAATGTCTGAGGAATGCTACAGTGTGAGACTTGAAACTAACTTCAGATTATACACAATGCAGGCTCTCTTAAAATGTATCATTTGCTGTATTTTTATAGTGACCTTGACTAGTCCTGGGCCGGTCTTATCAGTGACTGAAAGAAAGCTTCAAAACCTCAGAAGGAAGCCTAACAAAAGCAAGGAAGATTTGGTGAAGGCAGTTATGAACCAGTGTGCAACAGAGAATAAAACTGCGCAGGAATGGAGAGAAAAGATGCAGCACTGGAGGGAAACAGAAAGCAGGAGAAAGGCGTTGACGCTGAAGAAAACCACGAGGCAGCTTATAAACCTCATGGCGCGCCAAACAGACTGTATACATTCACTGGTAGCAATGCAGGCAGAGCACTACCGTGCCAAACCCCCACCCTCCCAAACCTCTTTCCCCTATGCACCAATGTCAGCTCCAAGTCCCATTCCCCAGCATCCAGGTTCTTACCTATACCATCACCAGCTGCCCCGACACCTGTACGGTCACCTATGAGCCCAGAGAACTACGACCCTTACCCTCTGCACTCAACCCCCATCACCATGCAACAGTACAATCCTGAGGTGCACAGCACTCCTGGCAGTACATATGCAAAACTATGAATGTACAATTCAACAACCAACCCCCCTGCCTGTTTACTTCCTTTTTTTTAAATAAATGATTTCTTTGATTATGAAACAGTTTTTATTATTGCATAAAGTGAAAGATAACAAACCCCAAGGAAAACACAGGTAACAAACAGCAAGGAAAACACAGGCACTTAAAAGCACTGTAACCAGTGCACGTCACTCCTGGTCAAGGCAAAAAACATTACTGTTGGCTTTCAGCCTCAAATTTCTCCCTCAAGGCATCCCTAATCCTTGTTGCCCTGTGGTGGGCGTCTCTAGTAGCCCTGCTGTCTGGCTGTGCAAATTCAGCCTCCAGGACTTGCACCTCATTGGTCCATGCCTGGCTGAATGTTTCACCCTTCCCTTCACAAATATTATGGAGGGTACAGCACGTGGATATAACCGCAGGGATGCTGCTTTCCCCCAAGTCTAGCTTCCCATAAAGCGCCCGCCAGCGCCCCTTTAAACGGCCGAAAGCACACTCCACAGTTATTCGGCATCGGCTCAGCCTGTAGTTGAAACGGTCCTGGCTCCTGTCCAGCTTCCCTGTATAGGGTTTCATGAGCCAAGGCATTAATGGGTAAATCACAATGGGCATTTCAACGTCCCCTACTGTGATCTTTCGTTCTGGGAAAAATGTCCCTTCCTGCATCTTCCTGAACAGGCCACTGTTCCAAAAGATGCGTGCATCATGCTCTTTTCCAGGCCAGCCTGTGTAAATGTCAATGAAACACCCACGGTGATCCACAAGTGCCTGGAGAACCATAGAGAAATACCCCTTGCGATTAATGTGCTCGTAGGCTAGGTGGGGTGGTGCCAGAATAGGAATATGCGTCCCATCTATTGCCCCTCCACAGTTAGGGAAACCCATTTCTGCAAAGCCATCCACAATGTCCTGCACGTTCCCCACAGTCACGGTTCTCCTTAGCAGGATGCGATTAATGGCCCTGCAAACTTGCATCAACACGATTCCAACGGTCGACTTTCCCACTCCAAACTGGTTCCCGACCAACCGGTAGCTGTCTGGAGTTGCAAGCCTCCAGATTGCAATAGCCACCCGCTTTTCCACCGTCAGGGCAGCTCTCAATCTTGTGTCCTTGCGCCGCAGGGTGGGGGCGAGCTCAGCACACAGTCCCATGAAAGTGGCTTTTCTCATACGAAAGTTCTGCAGCCACTGCTCGTCATCCCAGACTTCCATGACAATGTGATCCCACCACTCACTGCTTGTTTCACGAGCCCAAAAGCGGCGTTCCACGGTGCTGAGCATTTCCGTTACTGCCACAAGCAATTTCATGTCACCCGCTTTAGGCAAATCCATATCATCATCGGACTCCTCACTGTCACTTTGGAGCTGAAGGAATAGCTCAACTGCCAAACGTGATGTGCTGGCGACAGTCATCAGCAAATTCCTCAGCAGCTCAGGCTCCATTTCACACACTGAAAGCGTGCTGCACTCACAATGGCAAGAAACGTGGACGGCGAAATTGTGACTGCTGGGAAGTGAAGCAATGCACCACGGGGCGTTGGAACAGGAAGCGGAATGACCCACACACTTCCTTCCCCTTCCCACAATACTCAGTGCCAAAACGGCGCCAAAACGGGACGAGGTGCTCTGTGGGATAGCTGCCCACAATGCACCTCTCAGTACAGCGCTGCAAATGCTGCAAATGTGGCCACACTGCAGCACTGGTAGCTGTCAGTGTGGCCACACTGCAGCGCTGGCCCTGCACAGCTGGATGACCAGCGCTGCAAACTACCAGCGCTGCAAACCGTAAGTGTAGCCATACCCTGATATGCTTGAGCACGACTGGTATGTAAGAACAGAGATGGACATACAAAAAGCCATTTAAGGCGTAGTGTGGCGCTGTGGCTGAAACCGGCACTCCCCTCCTACCTAAAGCCCTGAGGTTCTACTGTATCAGGAAAGTTAAAGTAGTACAACTTTTGTGTGTGGACAAGGCCTTCAACTGTAATCTCCTTTGTTAGATTAGTGTAATGGAATCAAAAAGGGGAGGAGGGAGAAGACAAAAGCCTGCGAACTGATTGACTGCAATAGGTCTGTTCATCTAAGGATTGCCTGTAATTTCAAGGGTTTGCAGATCAGACCCATGCTTACTAATAATGATGGGCCATTGGAAAAGTACTAAACGGGCTGTGACCTGTGAGGCTTATCAAGCCATAAATGTTTTTTTGGAAGCAACATTAGTCACTATTCAAGCACATAACTGAACAAATGGAGCTGGCAAGCGGAGATATACAAAGGAGAAATGCTCTGCTTTTGCTATTTTTGATCTTTAAAAAGCTGAAAGCGACACATTTTTCTGGGAGGAGAAAGGTCAGCAATTTATTTTTTTTTAAATTTCTGTTGGTTTTGCTAATAGGGTTCTTACATAAGTGAGAATTTGTTACCCCACAACAGTCATAACCAGGGAGTAATTAGCATCCTTTCTTTTTTCCTTTCCTGTGTTGAGCTGGTTGGATCTAGGATAATAGATATAATGAGTGTAATCACTGGGCTGTGTTTCACTCTTGAGAGTTCTGCTGACAGCATAAACTACAGGAGCAGCAGCAGCAGCATTGCAGAGCTGTGTGTGAGGTGCAGCTGAGCCACAGGCTGGAAATGGTGTGTGGTTAATTAATCTTCCTGGGCCAGATTCTGAGCTCGTTCACACTAGCTTCACACCAGTGTAGTTCCATTGATTTAATTTGAGTTACTCCTGATTTATACTGGTGTCATGGAAGTATAAATACACCCTCCTGCCTTTTTCAGGTTTTTGTTTCTTTCTTTCTTTCTTTCTTTCTTATTCCTTGGGAAGCAATGTAGAAAGCTATTTTACTTATCGTCTTAAGTAAATATAAGACAAGTATCATGAATGTAACAGCTGGAAAGTCAGGTCACATCATACTGTAGAACTTATTGTTAGAAATAGGGAAGGAGACATGGAAGAAGAAAGATTATTAGAACAAAACATGTTTTCATTTACAAAACCAACACTTCTCTGCTTTCTCATTCTTGATCAGGTCCTTGAGTTCGATCAGCTAGTTTCACGGATAGCAATGTCAGGTCATCATACTGATTTAATGTACCATAACAGGCTGATACATTTTGCATACAGTAGATATGAGCCTCCATTTGAAGAAAAGATTTGAATACCTCTGGACTTTGAATTTGATCTGAATGTTGCCACTGGTCCCTATGTCTTTCTAATGGGCTACACACAAAAAAAACAGGATTCAAACACCCAGACTTCTGAAAAGTCTGGGTCTGGATTTCAAGACAGCCTGGATGTCTATGGCCCATCTTTGGTTATTAAAGTTCTGCTATTTTGTCAGCATACTGTAATGTATTACTACTGCCAAAACAAGGCCTTTCCCTTTCCCTGTACTAGTAATAAGAAATAGTGCTAAACTTGAGATGGGCTTGGACTTCATTCCTAAGTATTGAACTGTGTGGTTGCTCAGAATCTGGAGCTCAGCACAGAGCCAAATTCTGTTGTTCACAATAATCTCTAGCAAAACAATACAGAACCAGATTTTGTTATTCATATACAGTCGAGCTGCACTGATGTCAACAGTAGTTTTGGGACAAAGATCTGGTCTGAGGAGAATATGCTCAGAAGACCTGATCCAACATCCACTGAAATCAGTGGGAAGGCTTTCATTGCCGGCAGTGGCTCAACCCCATTATGGTTTTATTTCTCACTTTATAAATTATGTCATATGGATGCTTTAAGAGAATTGTTTTTACTAAAATGAGCGGTGAAGTTACATTACATGGTGGTAAAAATGCCTGCACCCTCTCTGCACTATAACTTCCAACAGTGATACTGCCAGTGAAGAATTATAAGTCCTTACTTTGCCACTGATAGATGCAGCCTGACAGTCTAGGAGATGAGAAGACTCTCTGACTGAGCTGGAAGCATATGCTGGAAAATGTTCACTGGGACCACTTGAAAACTGCCAAAGGTGGTGTAAATATTGTCAAAGTGAATTTATTAAAACTAGTGTTAAACAGATTCAAACCCATGGTTACAAATGATCACCAGCATTCTTATTTTAGCTAAATAATCATACTTAGCAATTACATAGCAAAATGCTTTGCCAAATATTAAATAACTGATCTCCCAAAATACCTCTCTGAAGAAAGCAATTAAATATTCTCTGTCACGCTATCTGGGGTGGCTGGCAGACTATCAAAAGCAAAGCAGACACCCCAAGCCAGTGGTATGTTCCATAATGAGATTTCACCAACCCAGTACCAAACCTGAATTCCAAAAGTCTTATAATATAGTCACAGACAGTCCCCTTAGACACTCCAGTCTACCTTGCAACCAAGGCAAGCTGGACTACATGATAAATGATCACTTATACCAAAAAACACAAAATAGTCAGGCTACACCCAGTCCCAAGAGACCAGTCAATCGCACAGGTCGCTTTGCATCCTAAAACTCACACCAAAGACAATGCTGGTAGCCAGTTCTATAGTAACTGGGAGAGAGGAATAGTTCAGTGGTTTGAGCATTGGTCTGCTACACCCAGGGGTGTGAGTTGAATCATTGAGGGGGCCACTTAGGGATCTGGGGCAAAAATTGGTCCTGCTAGTGAAGGCAGGGGACTGGACTCAATGACCTTTTGAGGTCCCTTCCAGTTCTAGGAGATTGGTATATCTCCAATTATTACCTATTACCTAAATTAACTAATAAACCAGGGATCAGCAACCTTTGGCACATGGCTCACCAGGGTAAGCCCCCTGGCAGGCCAGGCCAGTTTGTTTACCTGCCGTATCTGTAGATTCAGTCGATCATGGCTCCCACTGGCTGCAGTTCACCATCCCAGGCCAATGGGGGCTGCAGGAAGCGGTGCTGGCAGAGGTTGCCGATCCCTGTAATAAACCTATAGTTAGCAAACTATAGGTTTATTAGCTAAGAAAAAGGAAATGAGAGTTATTGAGAGGTTAAAGCAGGTAAAATATACGTACAGCTGAGTCACAGTCTATAATTTCAAAAGGTAGCAGAGATGTAGGAATCTGACAGGTTTCCAAAAGACTTTTAGGGTTACCCAGAGTAACTCTGGAGATCTCCATCTTCTCTGTCGGTTATTCTGCCCTGTTAGACTCCAAACAGTCCACAAAGAATTTTTCCTTGTGTTCATATTTATAGCTTTTCACGAAGCTTTTATAAATGAAGCTGGCAGCATCTGTTGCCACACAGGTCCCTTCTTCATGGAGCCGGGGGAGGAATGAGCTTAACAAAATCTTTGATCTCACACACAATGACCATTTGGTTTTCATGCGTTGGAGTTAGCAATTTCCTGTTAAAGTTATTCATTACATAAGGCTTCTTTCTCATTTGATGGGTTACTTAGTTATAGGGGTCTGTACAATGCAAATGTTTGCTGTTATGGCATAACAGGGTTAAAACTGTGCATGTAACAGCCTACCAGTTTTTCATAAAGTTTAAACATTAAACACATTCTTACACATTTTAACATCTACTTTGAACTATACTAACACACAAGTGAGCTGATCTGGCTTCTGGCTGCGAGTTTGTCAATTCTCAGCTGACACCTAGTCCTTGCCCAGAGCTGGCACTTGTCTTACCAGCATCACATTATCATCCAGATGTTTTTAAATGAAAAACTAAGGCAGAGAGCTTAAATAACTTGCCCAACGCTACTTTCCAGGCAGATGAAGGCTTTTAGGGTCCCTCTACAGTGGTTTTCACACTGCAATACATGTACCCCAAAGGGTATGGAAGTTCTTGTTAGGCAGTATGTGAGAAAAATCCTATAATGGTGAATAACATATTGTATTATCCCTTACAGACTTGTTTTCCCCCTGTTTTCATAGACATATTATCAGATGGAGATACGCAGTAGACTACATTATTTGGGAAGGGGTACTCAGCTTAAACATTTTGGAAACCACTCCTCTTCACTATTCCAGCTCTTATACAAGGTAGGGGCCAGAGCAGGCTAATGATCTCACCCGGTAGTTTGACTTAAGACAAGGCCTCAGTCACTCAAACCTGGAGGGTGGGAGGGAATCAGACTCACAATTACAGCTAGAAGAAAGTTAAAAGAAGCAAATATTTTATTATGGCAAACATAGAGAATGGCTTTCTAGACCAGCGCTAGGACAGCCTTCCAGATAAGGACATCAGACAGTTGGAAACCAACAGGAGTTACCTAAGGACTAACAAAAATTAATTACCAGGTAGAGGGGGACATTAGATGAAATGTGTACTGAGTACTAGTGGGATTACTGTAAAGTGGCTATTTCCACTATAAAAGCTGAACTTTCTGAGGTTCAAGTGTATTGTGTTTACGACCATCTCCTCTGTTTACTAATCACCCAAATCCCAGATATTATTAGATAAATCAGAATTTTATTTGTTAACCAGGGATTACAGCAAGAATAGTGGCTCTCTAAAATGTTACCCAAGCTCAGCACTTTAGACTTTAATTACCACAACATTTAGACAACTCTCAGCAAGTTAAATCATGCACTAGAGACTCCTGCTTCCATAGACCTTGCTGACACTTTATATTTTTGCTATCAGTTCATTCATACGTCATACACTTAAACTTTCCCCTTCTTCATCACCGTTGGCAACTCTCCCATCCTCGCATCACAATTAGTGTAATTTTTTACTTCTGTCTCTTTTTCCTCTCCCATTAGCACTGTCACTAAATCCTTCCACTTACTGCTATCAATATCTCCAAAATCCCTCATTCTTCTCCATCCACACTGCCAAAACTCTTGTTCCAACCTGATTTTTTCTTTAACTATTGAAATCAACGTTCTTTCTAGTGTCCAAGATATGCATGTAGATCCCTCCAATCAATCCAAAATGTGTAGCAAAAAGACCTACCTCACCTGCTGTTGTCATTTCACCCGGCCCCTCTTCAGATCCCTCCATTAATGTACTCACTTACCATATAACTATCTTTATCCTCTCCTTCAAGGCCCTCCCTAACTTAGTCCCACCTGCATTTGTGCTCTTGTCTTTCTTCTGTCCTCCTTGTCCCCTTCATTCCACCCACACAGCCCGACTACGCCCCTCCCGACCACAAAAAAAAGGTTCACTTTTTCCCCAGTATAGTCAGTTGGTTATTTCCATGTTGTTTGCGTGGGTCTATCACTCAGAAACAAAGGAGAAAATAATATTGAAAAATAGGGACTTGGGTTTGTGAAACTACAAAATTGGTAGGAGGAATCAGAGGCCTGTATAGTAACTGAAACTATATTTACCTTTTTCTTTTTAATTGACAGTGCTCCTTTAAAACATGCAGAGAAAGCAGTGTTCTAAATGAACACATGATCCAATGGATTGGCCACTAAACTGGAATTTGGAGACTTGGTTTTGATTTTAAGGTTCTGCCACTGACCTGCTGTGTAACCTCAGGTAAGTCACTTTAACTGACTGTGTTATTGTTTCCCCTCCCATCCTTAATCTGTCTTGTCTATTTAGACTGTAAGCTCCTTGGGAACAGGATGGTCTCTTACTATGTATTTGTACATTTCCTAATCCAGTGGTGCTCTGATCTCGGTTGAGACATCTACGCACTGCTGTAATACAAATCATTAATGATAATAATAGAAAACCTACCTGCTTCCGAGGCCTTGCTTCCTGATTAGTAATCTAGTACCGGTACTATTCCCAGCGTTACAGGGACTTTCAGTCTTCCAGCTTTGCAAGAAAGAAATGCATAAGGCTGAGATGTATCACCCTACCATCTCCAGTTTATAGTCTTGGAGCCTTAAAATTCTAACATCATGCTGAGGATTTCCTGCCCCACTGGGTGAATTCCATTGAACGACACAGAGTACCGTGTATAAAGAAAGGAAGAAAGAAGGAAAGACAGAAGGGCAGGACAGAAGAGCCAGAAATGTACCTTGTTCTCTTAAGAGGGGAGAAAAAAAATAAATATTTAACTCCTGGATTTCGAGACCCCCGCTTTTCTCTGATCCTCAAGGACGAAGATGGAGAAAATGAATGAAAATTTGTATAACAAATTGACAGAGTCCTTACTTTGACTTGATTTTATTTATCCCTTTGTCAAACTTCTGACCCCTGAGCTGAGCCTGTGTCCCCTTCCTATTTGGTTTTCCTGTGTTCCACTTCCCTGTGTTGACCTTCAGCATTTAATATGTGTTGTCTCTCTTTACTTCTCCCTTCTCATGGCCCTGTTAAGTCATTCTCTCTCTTTCTCTCTGCTTCCCAATTTCCATCTCTCAAATACAGCAGCCACGAGCGGTCAGTATGTAAGGGAGTCCCAGCCATATCTACTCTGGCATATGGGAGCTGCTCCTTTGGGTCTGTCCACCCAAAGGTCCCTGTACACAGAAGGAACCCTCTAGTACAGGGGTGGGCAAACTTTTTGGCTCGAGGGCCACATTGGGGTTGCGCAACTGTATGGAGGGCCGGGTAGGGAGGGCTGTGCCTCCCCAAATAGCCTGGCTCCCGCCCCCTATCCGCCTCCTCCCACTTCCTGCCCCCTGACTGCCCCCCTCACACTCCCCAACCCCCCCTGCTCCTTGTCCCCTGATGTCCCCTCCTGGGACCCCTGCCCCCTAGCCCACCCCCCACTCCTGTCCTCTGACTGCCCCTACCCCTATCCACACCCCCACCCCCTGAGCCCCCCCTTGGGACTCCCACCCCCTATCCAACCACCCTCTGCTCCTTGTCCCTTAACCCTAACCCCAACCCTAACTGTCCCCTGGGATCCCACCCCCTTATCCAACCTCTCCTGCTCTCTGTCCCCTGACTTCCCTCCTGACCTCTATCCACATCCCCGCCCCCTGACAGGCCCCCCGGGACTTCCACTCCCAACCCTCCCTGTTCCCCATCCCTGTGACCGCCCCATCCAACTGCCCCCTCCTCCCTGACTGCCCCCCAGGACCTCTCGCTCCCTTACCTGACCCTCCCCCTCCATTCCCCACCCCCTTACCAGCAGCAGGAACTCGCAACCACAACACCTGGCCAGAGCCAGCTGTGCTCCCCATGCTGCCCAGTGGGAGCAGCAGGCCAGAGTGCGCCCCACATGGTGGTGTGGCTGCAGGGAGCGGGGGACACTGAGGGAGGGGCCGGGGCCTAGGCTCCCCGACCAGGAGCTCAGGGGCCGGGCAGGACGGTCCCGTGGGCCAGATGTGGCCCACATCTGCTCTAGCAGCTGGAAAGAGGCTGTTTTGCCGCAACAGAACAGTCCAAAGCTTCTCTAATGCAGCCCAAGATTGGGCCTGTATTCTGGAATCTCCAGCTCAGAAAACTGAACAAATAAAACCAAATGAATCGCCAGTGGAATCACACTGTGTATGAGGAGACAATTAGCGTTGAGTGAGTCACAGTCATTTTAACATCCCCACCACACAGGGCAAGATAATAGTGACCTTCATTTCCCACACTCAGGGCTTGGCTACACTTGCAGATGTGCAGCGCTAGGAGTTACAGCTGTGTTCGTACAGCTGTGTAGGGAAAGCGCTGGTGTGTGGCCACACTGACAGCTACCAGCGCTGCAGTGTGGCCACATTTGCAGCATTTGCAGCGCTGTTGGGAGTGGTGCATTATGGGCAGCTATCCCACACAGCACCTCATCCCATTTTGGCGCCGTGGGTTGTGGAAAGGGGACGGAAGGGTGCGGGTCATTCCACTTCCTGTCCCAACGTCCCGTGATGCATCGTTTCACATCCCAGCAGTCACTGTTTTTCCGTCCACGTTTTGCGCCATTGTGACTCTCCCAACGGTTTCTGTGCAGCGCGATTTCTGTGGGAAATGGAGCCTGAGCTGCTGAGGAATATGCTGCTGAGTCTCGCCAGCACATCACGTTTGGCAGTTGAGCTATTCCTTCAGCTCCAAAGTGACAGTGAGGAGTCCGATGATGATGCTGATGATATCGCGTATGACACTAAATTGCTTGTGGCATTCACGGAAATGCTCAGCACCGTGGAACGCCACTTTGAGGCTCGGGAAACAAGCACTGAGTGGTGGGATCACATCGTCATGGAAGTCTGGGATGACAAGCAGTGGCTGCAGAACTTTCGGATGAGAAAAGCCACTTTCATGGGACTGTGTGCTGAGCTCACCCCCACCCTGTGGCACAAGGACACGAGATTGAGAGCTGCCCTGACGGTGGAGAAGCGGGTGGCTATTGCAATCTGGAAGCTGGCAACTCCAGACAGCTACCGATCAGTCGTGAACCAGTTTGGAGTGGGAAAGTCGACCGTTGGAATCGTTTTGATGCAAGTTTGCAGGACCATTAATCACATCCTGCTAAGAAGAACCGTGACTCTGGGGAACATGCAGGACATTGTGGATGGCTTTGCACAAATGGGTTTCCCTAACTGTGGAGGAGCGATAGATGGGACGCATATTCCTATTCTGGCACCACCCCACCTAGCATCCGAGTACGTTAATCGGAAGGGGTATTTCTCTATGGTTCTCCAGGCGCTTGTGGATCACCGTGGGCGTTTCATAGACATTAACACAGGCTGGCCTGGAAAGGTGCATGATGCACGCATCTTTTGGAACAGTGGCCTGTTCAGGAAGATGCAGGCCGGGACTTTTTTCCCAGACAGGAAGATCACAGTAGGGGACGTCGAAATGCCCATTGTGATCCTTGGAGACTCCGCTTACCCGTTACTGCCTTGGCTCATGAAACCCTATACAGGGAAGCTTGACAGGAGCAAGGACCGGTTCAACTACAGGCTGAGCCGGTGCCGAATGACTGTGGAGTGTGCTTTTGGCCGTTTAAAAGGGCGCTGGAGATCTCTGTAGACTTGGGGGAAAGCAGCATCCCTGCGGTTATATCCGCGTGCTGTACCTTCCATAATATTTGTGAAGGGAAGGGTGAAACAGTCAGTCAGGCATGGACCACCGAGGTTCAAGTCCTGGAGTCTGAATTTGCACAGCCAGAGAGCAGGGCTACTAGAGAGGCCCAGCACAGGGCTACAAGGATTAGGGATGCCTTGAGGGAGGAATTTGAGGCTGAAAGCCAACACTAATGTTTGTTGCCTTGAACAGGAGTGAAGTGCAGTGATTACAATGTTAGTAGGAATCTATTTTTCCTAAAATGCTTTGCAGTACCTGTTTCTTTCCTGGGCTACGGTATCTTTCACTTTCTGCAATAATAAAGACTGTTTTCAAAGACAAGAAATCATTTATTGAAAAGAAAATAACTTTCTTGACCGACACACAACATTTTGGGAACCTAAAAGGGCATGGGGGTGGTGTGGTGAACTGTACAGTCACAGGTTTGAATATGTCCTGTCTGGAGTGCTGTGCAATGACTGCTGCACTTCAGGATGAAAATACTGCATGGTGATGGGGGTTGAGTGCATAGGGTAAGGGTCGTAGTTCTCAGGGCTGGTGGGTGAACGTACAGGTGTTGGAGGCAGCTGGTGGAGGTAGGAACCTGGATGCTGGGTTTGGAGCTGACATTGGAACACAAGGGAAAGAGCTTTGGGCTGGGAGGGGCCCGGCACGGTAGTGCTCTGCCTGCATGCCTACGAGTGACTGGATAGAGTCTGCTTGGCGCTCCAGGATGCTTATCAGCTGCTTTGTGCTTTTCCTCCTGGACGCTGCATTTCTCTGGCAGATCCTGCTTTCCCTTTCCCTCCAGTCTTGCAGATTTTTACTCTCTCTGGCAGACTGATCCATAACTGCTTTCAGCATGTCGTCTTTGCTTTTTCGTGGCTTCTTCCTGAGGTTTTGTAGCCTTTGAGCAATCGAGGAGACAGGCAGTCCAGCAGTCAAGGACACTTTCCGAAAGGCAAAAATGGCAACAGTTAACAGGGGTAGCATTGTTCATAATCTCATCCAGACAGTAATTCCCACACAGTGAAGGAGTTTACAGTCTTCACTTTAGCATACTTTTCCCATACCAAACAGAGCACACAGAACCCAACAGGAGCCACGAAATGGTGAGTAAGGGGGACTGATTGCTTCAGGGCTTCAGGGCTGTGCAGGGGTTTCTGTGCATTGGGGACAGCAAACAGCTACAGGGGGCATCTGCACTGAACAGTCTCCCAACATTTTCCACAGGAGGTTATCCTGGAAGATATCTCGCTGCTGCGGGTCACCAGGGAAGAGCGGGAAAGTCTTCTACAGCAATGCGGATTCCACCCTGGCCCCTATGCAGCTTGCCTGTGTGCAGCAATGGTCCCCCCACTCCTCGCGGCACAATGGCACAGACGCGTTAGCCTGACTGGGACAAGGACCTCAGTGGCTCTCCTTATAAACTTGCGCAGGCGCATTGCCCACGCTCTGGCTGAAACTTTTGAAGAGATTACTGAGGCCGATTACCGTGATGTGATAGAGCACATCAATGGGCTATTCCACGTCTAGGCATGCATGCAGCCCTAAACCCCCCCCCCCTCGAAAAATTTCCATCCTGAAAATAGAAGCCGCTTACTGGTAACCCGCTCCTCTGCTTGTCCTTCACCAAGTACCGGCTGCTGCGACTGGCTATCTTCCTCCTGGCTTGAGAAGAGCTCTTGGCTGCATGCCTCCAGGGACTCCGGGGTGTCTCCCCCCACCCCAGTACCCTCACTCTCGGTTTCCTCCCCCCCCACCCCCTCCTCCTCCTCTCCCCCCTCCTCCCCCCCCCTGCTCAGAAGTGTCCATCGTGGTCCTCGGATTGGCGGTGGGGTCACCCCCAAGTATCGCGTCCAGCTCTTTGTAAAAACGGCAGGTCATGGGGGCAGCGCCTGAGCGGCGGTTTCCCTCGCGGGCTTTGCAGTAGGCATTCCGCAGCTCCTTCACTTTAATCCTGCACTGCAGTGCGTCCCGGTCATGGCCCCTTTCCAGCATGGCCTTTGATACCTGCCCAAAGGTATCGTAATTCCTACGGCTGGAGCACAGCTGGGACTGCACAGCTTCCTCCCCCCAAACACTGATGAGGTCCAGCAACTCACCATTGCTCCATGCTGGGGCTCGTTTGCCACGTGGAGGCATGGTCACCTGGAAAGATTCACTGATTGCACTCCACGCCTGGCTGAGCAAACAGGAAGGGGATTTTAAAAATTCCTGGGACATTTAAAGGGCGGGTTACCTGAGGCCAGGGCAGTAGAGTCCGAACTGATGAGCAGAGTGGCTGAACAGGTACCTCCGAATACCCTGGAGGCCAATTACAGCGCTTTTGGTGGCCACACTTGCGGAGCAGCGCTGTATCACCAGCGCTGCAATCCTTATATCCAAGGCAGAGCAGGAGTACAGCCAGCGCTGCAGACAGGGAGATGCAGTGCTGTATGTGCCTTGCAAGTGTGGAAGGTGACTAAGTTGCAGCGCTGTAAAGCCTCCACCAGAGCTGCAACTCTCAAGTGTAGCCAAGCCCTCATTCTGAAGTGGTTTTGTTATGGGATAGACTGTTCCATTAACCCTTATGCCACCTCCCCCACTGCACATCCGTGTATTAGTGAAACAGAATCATTATCAGTATTACCATAGTGCTGAGGAGCCACAGTCATGGACCAGATGTGCTAGGTGTTGTGCAAACAGAACAAAAAGATGTTCCCTCCCCCAAAGAGTAAACAGTCTTGCCTAATGATGATTATATAACAGGGCATTCTGACATTTCCCATAACAGTGTATTACACCTAGGTTAGAATGCAGATTTTAATGTTTCTCTTTCTAATTTGGAGGGAGGAGGGCATGCAAATTATTGTTCATTGTTAGGAATAAAAACTGTTTACATTCTGCTTTAAATTGTTTTCCTTGAAAAACATAAAACATGTGCCCCCACTCTGATGCCCAGTTCTGCCAGGGATGACCTCTAGTGAAAGAGCTTCTGAGCTCAGTCACTACCTCTGCAACGGGAAAAATTAGTATATTTGCAGTATGGTGATGGTGGGGATGCGGGTTAAGCGTGTTCTTAAATTTCTCCTGTGGTGGGAAATTGTCAGTTTCAACTAAAACTAAACACCCCATTTATAGCATAACAGGTAGAGGTAAAATTTCCTGCATCAATTCACTGGTGCAGTGACACCTCCTGTAGTGCAGCAATGTGTGCTGCCACCGGGTCTAGCTATTAGTTTTCCCAGTTCCCAATTCCCAGTTGAGGGCAGGTCCCTTTAAAATCTGATTTTAAAGAACAAGGAGTGATGTTCTCCTGCGCTATCTAAGGGCAGGATCAAGCCTCTGGCATTTATATCATATTTTTCTCTTGCAGTTCTGAATGTCACAGGTGGTTAGCGGATAGCTGTGTGCTGTGCATTCAAAAGACACTAAAAAAGAAAAGCCCAAACATCTTTCCTAACATCTTTCATTGTCTTGATTTTAGCTTTCAATAAAGACATGCACAAAGCAAAAAAAGAATAAAGAATCATTATGAATCAGATCACGCATATTGTTCAGTCATGATATACCTTTTTTCCCATTTGAGAGGTTAAAATAATATTTGAATGTTCTGCCAGTGTTAGCAGCACTAATAAATAACATTTCATGAGGCAGGAAGGTCTTAGTATGGCAAGAGCCATGAGTATTTAAGCCCTGGCAAGGACCTCCTCTAAGTCTGTTGATCACTTTCATCTCTGCTGGTAACAGCAATTGCAAAATCAAAATATTCTGCATGAGTGAGACAGTGACATGCAAACATACTGGGGAGTTAAGAATTGATATTTGAAGAGCCTCTCATCTCTTGAGAGGCAATAGGGATGGGTGACCAGGTTTGATTTGAATAGAAATTGACCCAAACCTTTATCCTCTGGACTAATTTGGTACATCTACACAGCCCGCAGCTGCCAGTATCCCAGGCTGGGTCAACAGACATGGGCATGCAGACTCATGCTCGTGCTCTTAAAAATAGTTGTGTAGACAATGCTTTGAAGCTGCAGCGTGGGCTGCAGCTCAGGCTCTGAAGCCCTCCCTCCCCACTCAGGTCAGAGCCAGAGCCGCAACTTCAGAGCGCTGTGTACACAGTTCTTTTTAGAGCACTAGCGTGAGCCCTGCAAATCTGAATCTGTCAACCCAGGCTGGGAGACTCATTGCCGCGGTCTGGGTAGATGGATCCATTGAGACTTAAATGGTCATTGGCTTTGTTCTCACCCTTTGCATAGGGTGAATGTTCCTGGCCTGCCCCCAAACTGTTTAGTGGGAAAACTGGGCAAAGCAGAGGAGGAACAGGCACCAGAGCAATTATTATTCATTTGTATTGTGTTAATACCAAGTACCCCAGCCAGAGACCAGGCCACCATTGCACTAGCTGCTGTACAAGCACAGAACAAAAAAGACGCTCTCTGCCCCAGATCATAAAATCATAGAATATCAGGGTTGGAAGAGACCTCAGGAGGTCATCTAGTCCAACCCCCTGCTCAAAGCAGGACCAACACCAACTAAATCAGATACCTCAGTTAAGATTCTACAAATGCTTAAGCAAATGTTCTGAGTGATCCCTGTGAGGCCTACTAACATGAGTTAAACTACACATCTGCTTCGTGTAATCAGGCTTGGGCCGTACTCTGGTTTTACAGTGGTGTTTTTCCACTGACTTCAGTCTATAATCGAATGACTCAGTAATATGAGATAAACAATAAGATAAGTCACTGTTTTTCAGACTAGCCAGTTCTTTTCCAAATACCAAATTGCCAAATTTCTGATCCAAATAAGAATTTGTTCTCTGAAATTTGGCTGTAAAAAAGTCTGGGATGAGCAACCTGGCTGAGTTAATATTGGCGAAGCAACATGAACTGTTGTAATTTTCTGACCTTTATGTATGTGATTGTTCAACCCTTAGGCTTCACTAATTCTCATTGGTTGCATTATAATTTTTAGTTAGGATTAAACCTCTTTTAAAAAACAAATAAAGAACTAAGTAGGGACAGGTAAAATTATTTGTTAAAATAAAGCTGATCAAGCCATTCTGAATATTAGAAAAAGGTCCATTTGGAAGCAAATGAACTCTCCCACCAAAATAGGGCTGAAGTGGTGCATCAGCCTTGTGTTAGCCCTCTGCACAGGCATGAATTTCACTTGGATAGCTAAAGGAGCTACACAGGCCACTATTGCCATGGGGTGGGCTTTGCTGTATTGGAATAGTGCACAGCTGGGAACTGCTTCTCCTCTGCCTTGCACCTGTGCAGTCATTTACACCTGAGCAATGTGGGTGGAAAGCCCTGCCATTTACTTTGCAAAGGAGTTGTGGCTTTACAAAGAGACATTTTGTATCAAATGGACAGGGACAGAGCTACAAAACGGTAATCTCCACAGTGCTTCCGTTTCCAGTCGGCATTTTATTTAAAATTGCCCATAGAACCCTATAGTTAATTCTGTGGGCTCTTCCAGGTGTGCTGGCAAATGGAACATCTGAGTCCAGCTGCAAAAAGTCATAATGGTACTAGATTGTAACTGTACCATCTGTCCTAAGTGAGCCCCCAGAGCTGCACTGCCTCAGGAGTAGCATCATTACAATTCCTCCCCTGCTCATCTTTGCTCTGAGTGGGGAGAAGTAAACTACTTCACCCACTTTTGTAGCACAACTTACTCCCACTGTGCTGATGACCAGCTACTCTAGGTGGTGAGTGAAGGAATTGGAAAGGGAGGGTGCTGGGCTCCTTCCATTCTCTACCTTTTTGTTCATAGTAGGGAGGGTCAGGCTAGTCACCACTGCTCTCTCCACTGTAACTGGAGCAGGTCCAAGCAGAGACATAGGGAAGTCTTTATTCCCCTGTTGTGCCAATATAATGCATAGTTTGGGGCTGGCTCAATACCAAGCAAGGTCAAGAGTGGCTCAGATGCAAAGAAATGCACAAGGCTACTATAATTCTCTCCACATTTGTTTGCGGTGGGTTTGCCTAGCCACCTCATGGCCCATCTGTAACGTACAGCACTGGCATCTAGACAGAGATGCTTAACCATCTCTAAACCTATCTACTGGTACAGTAAATGGTTTTACAGGTATCATAATTGTGCTGTTGAATGATCATCAGAACCCAGTTCCTTGCTCACTATCTGGCTGAGAGTGCATTTGACTGCAGTGGGGGCCGGGAGGGACACCCAAGTTCAAAGTCAGCTTTGTATCATTTCCGCCCACTCCCCTGTGCTTGTCTGTCTTCCCCTAGCTGATGAGTGCTCTTAAAGTTGTTGCACTATGGTCTCTATAACCTATTTGCCTTTTTTCTTTGATTCAGCACATCAAAGGCATGCAGGATTCTAAACTTAAAGTAGCACAGAGGGTGCATAAAGCAACATTTCTAACAGGTCGCTTCTGTGAGAGAGGAACTAAAATTTATAATTTAGGCAATCTCCAGCCAGAGGCACATGCAGTACCTAAAGTACTCTCCTCCTTTCATCTGTCACAAGAACTGAAGATCATATAACAGCAGATGCCCAGCAAAGTCAGTCTGAAATTAGTGCCATTTGTCTTTAAATGTCAGGATGCTATTACCCTTGGCATCTACATTGTGACACATTGTGCTGTGCTACAGCCATTTGCACCCCTCTGACTCTAGGTATTGTGCTCGATGGAGGCAGTGAAACAGGATATGGAAAAGCAGGCAATCATCAGGAATATGGATGTGTATGTAAAATAATGGAAGCGTCAGCATAATCCCATAATTAACTTTCCCTGGACACTCTTATGCAGTAGATCATGTCTGAAACATTCCCACTCTAGTTCATTCTTCTTCTTCTTCTTCCTTACTCTTCGCACCTTTCTGTTTAGAATAGACATGTAGCCTTCATTGCTTTTGCATATTTCATTTGCCATATGTTATTCTAATAACACAACTTATACTGTGGCTATGTCCTAGGTCGTGTGATTATCAGTGAATTTACAATTCTACAGTGGGTCTCTTCACCTGCTCTAAACCCTTCCTGTAATTATCTAATTAAGAACACATAAGCACTTTTCTTAACGGTGACATACTGCCTTGCTCTTTATAAGTATTCTTTGTATTCTGTTCTAAGCCAGATCTTCCTCTCTTCCCATCATCTATTCCTGCTGCATTTTTAACTTCAGAAGCAAGCTACAGCATAACTTCTGGAGCCATCCCAAAGGCTTTCCTCAGCTCCAGACAAACTGCCATATGTGAATTGGCAGGGGTTTTGGAACAGAAGGGGGTGTTTTAATTGAGAGTCGCTGGTGGTGGTAAGTCTGTCTCAAAGAGGAAGGTGTTGAACTATTTCCTAAAGATGATCAGACTCTGGATTTGCCTTCTCTCCTCTGGAAGAGTGTTCCATAGCCAGAGCCCCTTGAAAGAGAAAGCTTTGTTCCCATCTCTCGCATGCTTCATCCTGGAGTTTGTGTGATCTGCCTTGTCCCAGAGGTGCACAGCTGTGGTTCATTGATCAAAATTCAGTCTTTGATCTTGCTGTGGCTTGATCTCTAAATTGCTTTGAAAATTAAGATCAAGGCCTTAAACTGGGCTCGGAAGTTGACTGAATTTGAGAGACTTGAGCATAAGCATGATGTGTTCATAGTGGCCATGGAAAAGGTGGACAGCTGCTTTCTATGCCAGGAGAGCCTGTGCAGCATCTTCACATTCACCTTCAGGTACAGTGAGTTACAATAATCCAGCCTGGAGGTGACAAATGCATGGATTACTGTGGCCAGGCCATTGCCAGGGGAAAGGGATGACGTTTCCTAGCTAGGGTTACCACCTTTCTAATTGCTGGTAACTGGATCCTCAGGCCCCATACCTGCTCTGTCTCATCCCCTGAGCCCCCAACCTGTTCTGCCTCCTCCCCTGAGGCCTCACCCCCTGCTCCGCCTCTTCCCTCAAGGCCCTGCCCCCTTCTGTGTCCCTTCCCTCCAGGTCCTGCCCCCATTGCTTGCTCCTCTCCTCCCCTCACCCTGTCACTCACTGGATCATGTAAAGGAGTTTGCCTACAGGTAAGAGGTGGCTCTGGCTGAGCAGGGGCTGGTGTGGGTTTATGGCCCGGAACCTCCCCCCAACCCATCCTGGGTAACTGGTCTTTTGATTCAGGTGCCATTTAGAGTTACCAGGTCCCCTTTTCAACAAGACTTTCCAGTCAAAAGTCGAACACCTGGAAACTCTAAATGGCACCTGGACACAGTAGCCAAAAAACTAACTGTCTTGGTAAAACCCAGATAGGTGGCAACTGTATTCCTAGCAAGCTATAGGTGAAAGAAGTCATGTTTGGAAATTGACCTTACCTGCTCATTCAAGCTCAGAGAGAAGTCAACAGCAACCTGGGGCCTTACACAACTTTGAACTGGGGTTTGTCTTGGCCAGTTCTTTGAAGTGTTTCCCCTGTAACCAACATCACTTTGGTCTTGCCTGGGTTCAGCTTGAGCCAGCAGCCTTCATCCAAGGGCTAATATCTTGGAGGCATTCTGACATTTTAGTAAAGGTGATGGTTGCGAATGAGTCAGCCATGAGTTGAGTGTCATTGGCATGCTGGTAGCTTCTGTGCCCATAGCATCTCGCCATCTCTCCCAGTGCTCTCATGTAGATTTTGAAGTGGAAATAGTATGGGTCTCTGTGAGTGAGGGCTTTCAGAGAAGAGGAACAGTTACTCATCATCACTATCTGAGTTTTGTTAGCGAGGTACAACTGTAGCCACTGTATGCTGGGCAATCTAATTCTGCTATGTCATGTAGGCGTATTAGTAGTACTTTTTATCTAATGTATCAAAAGCTACAGAGAGGTCCAGCAGTATGAGCTTGGAGACCTTACCTGTGTCCAGGGGCATGAGGCAGTCGTGCCTGCAGCTTTCAAGCTTACACAGACCTGAAGAAGTGCTCTGTGTGGCTCAAAAGTTACTCTCTTGCTCACCAACAGAAGTTGGTCCTGCTTGTAAGGCATCCAGGATGTTGGCTGATGTCACTTGTTGGACTTTGGTGGTTACTACATTCTCCCATTTTGTCCAAGGAAGGGAGATTGGAGATAGTATGGAGAGATCTTCAGGGTTGGGTGCTGGTGTCTTGAGGACTGGGTGAACTACTGCATTGTTCAAAGAGCTTGGTAGATGTTCTTCTCTGGAAGGAGACAGTGACTATTTCCCTTAGTAATGTGCACTGTCATTTTTCATTGTCTTTTACATGCCAGGAGGGCATGCATCCATTTCACAGGATGTGGCTCTGATGTTTTGCAAGACTTTTTGAGCTTCAGCATGTATGATGGGGACAAATGCAGTCAGAGGTGGTGAGGCAGATAATGCAGTCTGGTCTGGGGTGGAATTTTCTTTCTCAGTTATCTCCATACACATTCTCTTGATCTTACCAGTGTCGTATGCTGACAGATCTTTACAGTGATTGTTGCTTAGGTCTGGTGTCTCAGTTATGCAGTCTGAGTTGATTAGCCGTCTCACTGTGTGAAATAGATCATGTCATAGTTTCAAGGTAACTGCGCCTGTATCCCCACCTCCTCCCCCTCCCTCAGTGGTCCACTCCATACCTGCCCCTTCAGGTCTCCAGGCACCACCTGTCTCTGGGAAGGGACCCTTCTGAGTTACTTAAGGCTGCACGTCTCACTGCCTTACACTGTGATACCCCCAGCAAGAAAGTGGGCCTAATGGTTGAGGCCCGTGCTTTGCTTTCTCTCTGAGGGCTATGAACAATATATTGCCAGCAGTTACCAAAGCAAGCACATTTATTCTTAAGGTAAAGGCGTTACAGAGGAAACATAATAGAAACAAGAAACATTTTCAACATACACTAAACATAGCAGGACTCACCCATCAGTCTTACAGGGCATTGGTAGGCCAGAGTCTTTCCAACACTTCTGCAAGGGTTGGGTCTCCCCTTGGACAAAGTGCAGCCCTGTCCATTTTCTGGATCAGAACCAAGGTTCTGAGTCAGGTTAAAACCAGCCTATTTATATCAAAAAGACCTTTCTTTGTCTGTTGTTCCGTGTAAAACCCAGTTTGAAGCAATATATGCAAGCCTCCCCCTGGGAGTGGTACCTCTCTGCAGATGTTTGCAACCTGAGTGATTCATTTTAATCACCTCCACCATTTTTACCCAGAGGAGCTCTGGTAACAATTTGTGGCATACCATCCCAGCCCACAGTGATTCATAAACTTACAATATGCTCCCTGAGCGATACTGCATGCAATTGTAATATCTGTCACAGCTCTACTGGCTGTGATTCTGACACATTGATTGCAGAGGAGTAGAAGGCTCATTTGCTTCCTTTATGCAGTAGTGTAGTCCTTGCAAGTGTGGTTTGTGCTGCTAGCAGAGGGATTCATGATATTTCTTGCACCACTTGCATTCTAAGGCCTGGTCTACACTAGGACTTTAATTCGAATTTAGCAGCGTTAATTCGAACTAACCGCTCAACCATCCACACCAGGAAGCCATTTAATTCGAACTAGAAGGCTCTTTAGTTCGAATTCGGTACTCCACCTGTCGGACATGGCTAGCTCGAATTAGGCTAGGTGTGGATGCAAATCGAACTTAGTAGCTCCGGGAGCTATCCCACAGTGCACCACTCTGTTGACGCTCTGGGCAGCAGTCCGAGCTTGGATTTTCTGACCAGCCACACAGGAAATGACCCGGGAAAATTTGAATTCATTTTCCTGTCTGGGCACTTTGAATCTGACGTCCTGGCTGGACATCGGGGCGAGCTCCGCAGCACCTGCAACGATGCAGAGCTCTCCAGCAGAGGAGTTCATGTTATCTGTGAATAGAAAGAGGGACCCAGCATAGACTGACTGGGAACTCTTTGATCTGATCGGTGTGTGGGGCGAGGAGTCTGTGCTTTCGGAGCTGCGCTCCAAAACACGGAATGCGAAGACCTAGGAGAAGGTCTCCAAAGCCATGAGAGACAGAGGATACAGGCGGGATGCAACGCAGCGCCGTGTGAAAATCAAGGACCCCAGACAAGGCTACCAAAAAATCAAAGCGGCAAACGGACGCTACGGAGCCTGCCACCACTGCCCCACCAGTGACCGTGGACTCTGACGATGGGACAGTGTCGACGGCCAGTTCCTCGGTGATGTTGGCGGACGGGGAAGATGAGGAAGGGTTTGTGGAGGACGAGGCAGGCGAGAGCGCTTACAACGCTGGTTTCCCCGACAGCCAGGATCTATTCATCACCGTCACGGAGATCCCCCAACAACCCTCCCCGGCCATTAACCCGGACCCTGAATCAGGGGAAGGAGCAGTCGGTAAGTGCTTTAACCATGTTAACTTTTATTCTTAATATAACAGGAATCTTAACTGTGTGAAAAGGAGGTCTGTCTAGATATGGGGATAGAACAGAAATCATCCTTGGAGATCTCCACGAAGCTCTCCTTGCGTTAATCGAAAAGCATCAGCAGGAGGTTCCTGGGGAGAGCTGCCTTATTGGGTGCTCCGTGGTAGCACAGTTTTCCGCGCAAGGCTTTCATGAGGTACTCAGGGAGCACTGCCTCCCCAAGCACGGCTGCATCGGGCCCTGGTTCGTGCTAGCTTTCACGCAGCATGCGCTCTCTATCTCCTTCAGTGACCCTCCTCAGGGTCATCTTGCTCGGAGACTCCTGCATCTAATTAGGGTAATTACTGTAATTTTACGCCTGGTCCAAAGTATTTTTAAAAAATCTACGGACAGACGGCATAGCACAGACTCAGCACGCAGCTGCGTGACGAGCGTAACGGAAAGCCAAAGAATTTAATGGACGCTCATGGAGGGAGGGGGGAATGAGGACGCAAGGTATCCCACAGTTCCTGCTGTCTCCGAAAAGTATTTGCATTCTTGGATGAGCTCCAAATGCTTCTAGGGTCAAACACAGTGTCTGCGGTGGGTCAGGGCATAGTTCGGCAATTTGCGCACACACCCCACCCACAACCAGAAGTGAAAACAATCCTCTGTTGACTCTTTTACATGTCACCCTATCTTTACTGAATGCTGCAGATAGACGCGATGGTGCAGCACTCAACACCAACATCCTTGCTCCCCCCACGCTATGGATGGCTGATGGTACAAAAAGATGGGTATCCGTCCTCAACATCAGCCTATTGGCACATGGGGCAGTGCAAAAGGACTGGTAACCATGCGTACTAGCATCTGTGAGGTTGATCAAGGGCGCCTGGCCCTAATTTTTCATGGTAGATGGTGCAGTATGGCTGTTAACCGTCCTCATCATTGCAACAGGGGGCTGAGCTCCATCAGCCCCCACCCTTCCTGTGTAAAGAAAAGATTGAATTGCCCCTGGACTAGCAGAGGGATGATGGGCTCCTTCATCCACAGTAATTAATGTCCTGCCTGGACTATCATTGCAGCTGGAGGCTTCCTTCCACTCATTTCTCACAAACAAGTCACTGTGTCTTATTCCTGCATTCTTTATTACTTCATCACACAAGTGGGGGGACAATGGTATGGTAGCCCAGGAAGGCTGTGGGAAGGCCGGAATGAACAGGTGGTGTTGTTGCAGGAGCACCCCCTTGTGAATAGCATACAGCTCCAAATTTATGCAGGATCGGACACAGAGCAGCTGTGCTCTCTGGTTCTATGATACAGTGGTTCTCTAGTACACTTGCCCATAATCTAGGCAGGACTGATTCTATTTTTAGATACCAAAAAGGAGGGATTGACTCAGGGAGTCATTCCCAATTTTTGCTTTTGCGCCCCTGGCTGCTCGGCCAGGGGCACTTATGACAGCACCAAATGGTGCAGTGCAAAAGGACAGGTAACCATGCCCATCTTATTACCATCTTATTACCAATTTATGGTATGGTAGATGGTACAATATGGCTGGTAACCATCTCAGCTGTCATGCAAAAGCAAAAGCATGCTGCTGTGTAGCGCTGCTGGCCCGCCTCTGTCAGCGGCATCTAGTACACATACGGTGACATACACAAAAGGCAAAACAGTGTCCATGGTTGCCATGCTATGGTGTATGCCAGGGCAATTCTGGGAAAACGGGCTTGAAATGATTGTCTGCTGTTGCTTTCCCGGAGGAAGTAATGACTGGCGACATTTACCCAGAATCCACCGCGAAAATGATTTGTGCCCCAGCAGGCACAGGGGTCTCAACCCAGAATTCACAGACACAGGCTAGACTCAGTTAATTGTTCGCAAAAATGTATCTTTGCAAGGAATTCACTCCCTGTTTCCCATCTCACAGCTTCCACTGTCTCCAGACCTGACACAGCATCCCCCTCGCAGAGGCTGGCAAAGATTAGGCGGCGAAAGAAAAAGACAAGGGACAAGGTGTTCGAGGAACGTATGGGCTGCTACCTAGCAGAGGCGGACCAGCAGAGCCAGTGGAGGGAGACCGTCTCTCTGTGGCAGCGCTCACACAGCGAACGGGAGGAGAGGTGGCGTGAGGAAGAGAAGCAGGCGACTGAAACGCTGCTTGGACTAGTGAGGGAGCAAACGGACACGCTCAGGCGCCTTGTGGATGTTCTGCAGGACCGCAGGAGGACAGAGACACCCTGCAGTGTATCTGCAACCGCACTCCCCCGCCACAAAGTCCCATACCCCCCTCCCCGAAAATAATCAGGAGGAGGGGCGGCCGGGGACGTGAATACTGTCACTGCACCACAGCACAGTGCTCAAGTACCCAAAAGCTCTCATACCCTACATTTGCCGAAGTCCTTCACTTCCAGACTCACAGTAGTCCCAATCCCAGTCCCATCCCCTAACTGTCTACTTAATTAATAAAAATGCTTTGCTGTTAATTACTGTTTCCATTATGTTTTTTCAAAGAAGACTGTGTTTGAATGGGGGGCGTGGGGAAGGGGGTGGTTAATTGCATAGGACAGTCACCTTTCCCAGGGTACAGACACGGGGGCAGGATCAGCAGTGGGTCACACACACGGTGCAGTCAGTAGGCACCCTGGTCGGTATGGGAAGTGTTTTCCAGGATCTGTGTGGGCGGGGGAGATGTGACTTTGCAGCAGGGGAGGGCGGTTACAGATCTTATACAGCGGTCCTTGTCCGGGACCACTGAGTCACGCAGCTGAGGAATCTGTATCCGTCCTCCTCCACCACAAGGTCACATATCCGCCCGCACACAGAATTCCATAAAGAGGGATGGCAGGCTCCGTTGAAAGAAGCATTCCAGCACTGCGGACCGCTCTAGGAGCAGGAGCCTGTCATTCCTTGAGTTTAGAGGCGGTCTTTACATCACCGCACACCCTACCCAGCACAGTCTGCGTCCCAGTTTCAACCCTTTCACGAAAAGTCATGAATAAAGAAACCTTTGTTAAGTAATAATGGGACATGTATTTTATTTTTACACGTGTGCTGGAAGTGGGGGTAACAGGGTGAACGGGGTATGTAACCAAAGAGGAGAGTCAACAGTAACTGGGTAAAGAAACAGGGGCAGGTTCAGCTTCTCTGTAAAGAAACTGAACAGTCACAGGTCACGCTGCTCGCTGGTATTTGAAGAGTTCCTTGTCGCTGTCCCAGGCGCCTGTATAGGGCTTCATGAGCAAGTGCATTAGCGGGCAGGCTGGGTCCCCGAGGATGACTATAGGCATCTGCACATCCACAACAGTTATTTCGTGGTCCGGGAAGAAACTACCTTCCTGCAGGCATCTGAGCAGCCCACAGTTCCTGAAAACACACGCGTCATGAACCTTGCCCGGCCACCTGACGTTGATGTTTGTAAAACGTCCCCTATGGTCCCCCAGTGCTTGCAGCACCATTGAAAAGTAGCCCAATTTCTCATCAGCTGACTGTGGAAGAGGTGGACGATAAAGTGCGAGGAGGAGAAAACGGCGATGATCGCAGCGGGCTCCATGCTTGCAGTGCTGTGGCGTCCGCGCTGTCACTGACCAGAAAAGTGCACGAACAGATTGCCCGCAGGCGATTTCAAGGAGGGAGGGAGGGAGGTTGTGATGGACGGTTCAATGACGACACTTACCCAAAACCACCCTCGACACATTTCTCCCCCCAGCAGGCATTGGGGGCTCTACCCAGCATTCCAATGGGCAGCGGGGACTGCGGGAACTGTGGGATAGCTTCCCACAGTGCACCGCTTCCAAAGTCGATGCTGGCCCCATGAATGTGGACTCAGAAATTCGAATTAGTGTATTTAGTATGGATACACAAATTCGACTTCATAAGGTCGAATCCACAAATTCGAACTAAGTTGATTCGAAATAGTCTTGTAGTGTAGACAAGGCCTAACTTTCTGCATCTGCTCGTCATCTGCCAGATGTGTGAACTATGGTGATTGTCTCAGTTGGCATGGGTAGAGTGCACAGCCTGGGACCCAGGAATAGAGGATAGGGAGCAACAGGTGATTGTACTGTTGTGTTAACCTCTAGGACAAGTTGAAAACCAAGGGAGTTAAGATGTCTTTGGTTGCTCACCATCTTGGAAGGAAGGAAGGAAATCTCTGATCTCTGTTTGAATGAGGTGATCAGACCAGGAGAGTGATATGTTTGTAACCTCTCCAATATCCAGTTCTAAACTGAAGTTAGGATCTAACATATGCCTGCATATGTAAATCCAGAGACTGCCTGGGAGAATCTCATGGTTTCCATGTAGGCCAAGAAATCAAGTACTACTCTGTCACTGAGATTGTCTATGTGAAGGCTGAGGTCACAGAGGACCAGGAATTTGCGGGCTTCCAGTACCATGCTAGATTGTAGCTCTGACTTATTCCAGGTAATTGACAGAGTTTCCATCTGGAGATGTGTGCACGACGTGGGCATGTAGGTTCCTCTTAACCTTCATCTCACAGATCATGTAGATGCGCTCAGATGTGTTTTGTTTCTGGGATGGAACATTTTCTTGGCAACCACTGGCCCAGTTCCACTGTGTGAACTGACCATCCTAAGAAGCAATAGTAAACAACCTCTCTCGTAAATATATTCAGAGAGAACTTTTTCTAAATTTTTTTAAACAACCATTAGGTTCATTTCCTGTTCTGCATTATCTTAAGAGAACACCTTAATTTATTACCCATCTGATTTATTTCTTTTCTGGTAGCAATTTGTTCTTATTAATAGGAAAATATTACATATGCATCAGGCTTTCCTAACCCGAGCAAGTCTGATTTGAAATAGAATTGCAATCTCTTTTTAAGGATGGGAAATGAGTATTTTAGAGGTGCTTCATAAAGTCTAGATTGGTTGCATCTCCTTTCATGGTCAGTTTTATATGTGGGTCAAAAGAAAGAGACATTGGGCTTGATTCGCCATTGAATTACTCTAGCTCTATTCTATCTGGTGTAACCCTCTTTATCCCAATAGATTTACATGGATGTAAAACTGGAATAATGCAGTATAAATTGAACCCTAATGAGATTTTTCATACTCTGGAAGGCAGTGTATATGTCACTTCGTCCTAATGAGATTATTTTCTTCCTTTACTAACTAGCAAATTAATTTTAGAAAAGTGTGGTACAAACTAAAGTTGGGTGAAACTCCATCTTTACAGCTCATATGTACATTTTTTTCCCACCTGGGTTCACATCTCCTGAGTTTCACCTTTCAAGGAGTGAAAAGCAAGCAGCAGCCAAATTTCACCCAGTTTTAGGTCAAAATGATGTGAAATGGCAAATATTCCAAGATTTTGACACAAAACCATAAACTGACGTGCTCTGCTTGAGAATTGGACCCATGTTCATTTTAAAAGTTTGTGAATCCGAACAAATTCTTACCTATTCTGATGTTTGAATTTCTAATCAACCCTGAAAAGCAAGTGTATTTCTCAGTTCGGGGTTTCATTGTGAATGTTTGGCACAGTGGCAGTGCAAACCTGCACAGGTAGGTAACAATACAAAGGTAGGATTCTAGTACTGTGTGCCTTGATGACAGCTTCAGGTCCCTTTTGTAGAGCTGAATTTATCTGAGCCTTGTTTGATTCCCATCTTTAATTACAGTTCTTTAGTAAAACCTGTTAACTGTGGTTTTGTTTTGTTTTGTTTTTTGGAACCATAAATTCAAACATGATGTATATTAGGGATTAGTCAAGGGAATTTCAGTTTCAGGACTATACTTTGTCCACAAATTCAGAAGACCATTTAAACTGAATCTACATTCTGCCTTGTCTCTAGGAGTTAGATCCCCTAGCCATGGGGGTTCATCTAGGCTGATGGCATGGCTTGACAATGATATAGCAGTTCATGATGTTATGTCTCTTATTCTGTGCCCATAATGCAAGTCACTCAATGAAATTAATGGTAGGTAAATGTAAGATGAACTAAAAGAAATATTTCTTCACAGAGCTTCTGGAATTCACTGCTGGAGGAACTCCAGGTGCCATGTGCTATAGCTGGTTTTAAAAATGTTATGACTAATAACATTTGTAGTTAAGCATGATTACCATCCTGGATAATCAGACCTAATGTGTTATTCCTGCAGGGGTGAGGCAGGAATTTTCAATATACAGCACTGCACAAATAACCAAGTGCATTATGAACAGGAGTACTTGTGGCACCTTAGCCACAAGTATTTGAGCATAAGCTTTCGTGGCCTACAGCCCCACTTCATCGGATGCATGCAAGGGCATTATGGTTTTTTATTTTTTATTTTGAGTTCTCCTGAAGCATCAGTCAGCAGTCATTGCCAGAAGCAGGACACTGCACTCAAAACACCAGTGGTCTGATCTAGCTTGACACTCTGCTCATAGAATCTAGTTCTTAGCTGGATTTAATTTGTGTTCGAAATAGTCAAGATCTACTTTGGATAGATTCCAGTGTCAAATCTGAAAATGACAATAAGAGCATTTAGGGCTATAAACATATCAGCAAATGCTTGTCTTGCACATGACTTCTCTAATTCTTGTGCATTGTTAGCATGGGCAGCATCATTAAATAGCTTGTCACAGCATCATTAAATAGTTTGTCACAATCAGATACATTGTTGTCTGCAATCAGATAGTCAGCAATTGCAAGATTTTATTTGGGTTTTGTTTTGCATGCTATTGTGAAGTGATTCAATTCATTTCATTTTGTATGGAGATGAAGAAGACAGTTTGGAAGCTGCATTTTGTTTGGATAATCTGATATGCATGTTGTATTAAAGAACGAATTTTTTGGTTTGAACATATTTGGGTTTGATTTTCTAGCAATCCTCAGTCCTTATGGGTCCAGCCCTCTCTCTCTTTTGTTTTTATTAGGTCTGTCAATTAATCTCAGTTAACTCATGCGATTAACTCACAAAAATTAATCGTGATTTAAAACATTAATTGTGATTAACTGCAGTTTTAATCACACTGTTAAACAATAGAATACCAATTTAAAATTATTAAATATTTTGGATGTTTTTCTACATTTTCAAATATTTGATTTCAATTTACAACACAGAATACAAAGTGTATAGTGCTCAATTTATATTATTTTTATTACAAATATTTGTACTGTAAAAATGATAAACAAAAGAAATAGTATTTTTCAATTCACTTCATACAATACCATAATGCAATCTCTATCATGAAAATGCAACTTACAAATGTAGATTTTTTTGTTACATAACTGCACTCAAAAACAAAACAGTGTAAAACGTTAGAGCCTACAAGTCCACTCAGTCTGACTTCTTTTCTCAGCCAATCACTAAGACAAATAAGTTTATTTACACATACAAAAGATAATGCTGCCCGCTTCTTATTTACAGTATCACCTGAAAATGAGAACAGGTGTTTGCATGGCACTGTTGTAGCCAGCATTGCTATGTATTTACATGCCAGATATGCTAAACATTCGTATGCGCCTTCATGCTTTGGCCACCATTCCAGAGGACATGTTTCCATGCCGATGACGCTCATTTTAAAAAAAATGCATTAATTAAATTTATGACTGAACTTCTTGGGGGAGAATTGTATGTCTCCTGCTCTGTTTTACCTGTTTTACATCTCCTGCAAATGTAAACAAACTTGCTTGTGTGAGCGATTGGCTGAAGTAGGACTGACTGGACTTGTAGCTCTAAAGTTTTACACTGTTTTGTTTTTGAATGCAGAGTTTGTTTGTTTTTTGGACATAATTCTACATTTGTAAGTTCAGCTTTCACGAAAAGAGATTTCACTACAATACGTGTATTAGGTGAACTGAAAAATACTATTTCTTTTTTCTTTTTTACAGTGCAAATATTTGTAATAAAAATAAATATAAAGCGAGTACTGTACACTTTGTATTCTGTGTTCTAATTGAAATCAATGTATTTGAAATTGTAGAAAATATCCAATATTTAAATAAATGGTATTCTATTATTAATAGCACGATTAATTGTGTGATTAATCATGATTAATTTTTTTAATCACACGATTAATCACGATTAATTTTTTTAATCACTTGACAGCCCTAGTTTTTATCAAATATTTGTGGGTGCTTGGTGATGAATGGTGGTCCTGACTCCAAAATATGTTTTCTATGTATAGGGTTTCTGAGACAGTATGTTGAAATGTCAGAGCAAGAACACGGTTTCAACACACTCTCCACAGACACAAGGTTTTGTGATTGCAATATGTTAAGTCTGAATGGGTCTAACTGACAGACAGTGGAGCTTGCAGTATTGTTGTACCCATGTTGGTCTCAGGAAATTAGAAAGACGGGAGAGGTAATGTCCTTTATTGGACCAACTTCTGTTGATGAAAGAGACAAGCTTTTGAGCTTATACAGACCTGAAGAAGAGGTCTGTGTGCCTCAAAAGCTACTCTCTCTCTCACTAACAGAAGTTGGTCCAATAAAAGATATTACCTCCCGCACCTTGTCTCTCAGACAATGGAGCAACCATCCCAGGGTCTTATTCTGAGGGTATGTTTTCACTTCACAGTTAATCCAGGTAATTTGCATCTGGTTTAATCTAGCCTGAGCGTAAGCATTCTCCCAACAGAGCCGTACCTGAATTATTGTGTCATCACAGTTTCTACACATGTCTGTGTGTGTAGTCGTGGGCATGTCCCATGGTGTTTTGTGCTGTGATGTTCTAGGATTCCTTCCCAGTCAGTTATGAGAGAAATTTCTGTCCTTTGGGGGGAATTTTCAGAAGGGCATTGGAGAGGGGTGGGCAATAATTTTTGCAGGGAGGCCAATCCATGAATTTCGGAAAGTCATTACGGGCCACACATTTCTACTATATTAATGGAGGGGGTGCAGAGTCTGGGAGAGAGTTTGGGTGCAGGAGGTGAGCTCCGGGATGGTGCAGAGTGTTGGGGTGCAGGAGATGGTGTGAGGGGTGTGGGCTCTGGGAGGGAGTTTGGGTGTAGGAGGGGGTTCTGATCTGGGGCAGGGGGTTGAGTGCGGGAGGGGGTGCAAGGTGCAGGCTCTGGCTGGGAGGCACTTACCACAGGTAGCTCCAAGCCTGTGGCACAGCAGGGCTGAGGCAGGCTGCCTGCATGCTATGGCCCCACACCACTCCCGGAAGCGGCAATGGCTGGTTGCTGCTGGCACGTCTCTGAGTGCCTCTTCAGGGGAGCGGGGTGGCAAGTCTCTGTGCACTGCCCACGCCTGCAAGCACCACCCCCGCAGTTCCCATTGGCTGGTTTCTGGCCAATGGGAGCTGTGAGGACAGTCCTGGGGGCAGGGGCAGGGGCAGCGCATGGAGCCACCTCCCCCCCGCCATGGGCACACAGAGACATACCAACAGCAGCCGTCCACTTCCGGGAGCAGCGTGGGGCTACAGCATGCAGGCAGCCTTCCTGAGTGCCCCGCTGCGCCACAGGACTTTTAGTGGCCCAGACTTGGAGATTGCAAGGGGGCAGAGGAGGCCAGACAGAAATGTTAGTCATGGCGGGCTGGACAGAAATGTATTTTTCCCACCCCTGGCGTTGGAGGACTATGAGCGCTGATGTTTTCATTGCAAAGTGGATGTGTTCCAGCCTGAATTAAAGCAGAATTTAGGCTCCAACATGCCAATCCCCACTTCTCTAGCCATGCCAGGATTAAAACACCCCCCAAAAGTAAGTCAAAGGTTTTTCTGTGCGGATGAGTGGGTGGGCTAAAACCCAGATAAGAGCCTGGGCCAACTGTGCAATGAAGACATATCCTTAGATGGCTTGGCTCACTGACTGGGAGAAATCAGTCTGTGGCAAAAGGAGACTTCATACCATGGTCTTCTAACAAAAAAAAGCATTGAGACATGGTAATTGTCTCAGGCACCAGTAGAGATTTGAGAAAAGTTTCCCTGACATGGGGAATGCAGACTGGGGAATGCAATCTGGAAGGCAAACTGAGACCAGGCTGGATCCCAAGAACTCCTGAGCTTGCAAAAATAAATAAATAAAATAAAATGTAAACAGTAAGGCCCGGTCTATGCTACAAAGTTTTACCAGTATGACTTGTCTTCTGTCAGCACAACCTTGCATGTGTCCACACTCAATTTTGATTTCTACGTGCAAAACCCTGAACTCCTGTCAGTGAAGTTGAACCAGCTCCCTGAGTGGCATTAAGTCCTCTCCCAGCACTCTTCTGCCAGCACAATGCCTATGTGGATGCTGACTTACCTGTACTGGTTCAATCAGTCCCTCAGCAACAATCCCATAATGCTGCTCTCCCCACAGCAGTGACTGCTCTGGTTGAATTTTTGAACTCTGATACCTAGGGGGTCACAGTGACCGGATGCCCACCCCGCCTTTAAAATCTTCAAAGTGTTTTGAAGATGCCTCTCTTGTCTTCCTGATAGCCTACCTTTAGGAGCACATCTTTGCGAACACATAGGTATGGCTACAGGTAAAGCTGCAGTTATGAGAACCTCAGGCAAATCACCTATTGGTGCCCAGTCCTGCAAAGAAGTCCTGGATTTCCTCAGGATGTGGGGGAAGGAGCAGCGCAAGCCCATCTGCAGAAGTCCAACTGGAATAAAGAGGTTCAAAGGGACATTGCAGGGGTAATGCTGAAGCTGGGTATGACAGGGAGGCATTCCAGTGCTGGGCAAAGGGGAAAGGATTGCAGTAGTCTTATCACAGGGCAAAGGAGGCCAACAAACAGTCTAAGGGTGTCCTCCAGAGCAGCTGCTAGAACTATGTGGCACTAGATGCCAGACGAAGCAGGGACCCTTCTACTAACCTGCAAATGAAAGCAGACATGTCACAGCATCCAAAGGAAGACACCCCAGAACTGAACACAGACAACAAGCCTGTTGAGGGAGGAGACGTGGAGGATGCAGAGCCTATGGAGAGCCAGGAGCTCTTCAAGACCCAGTTGAACCCACCCGAGCTTCTCCAGAGGGAACCACTGAAGAGAGGATGGGGACTCAGGTAGGTTTACTTTCTAGCCCCCATTTATGCATAGCTTTCGTTTTCCTTTCTTCACAGCCCCCCAAACTTAATCCTTCCCTTCTCTGTTTCCCCACCCCCATACAAAATGATGGCAGACCATGGGGCAGGCAGGGAACAAAGGAATTATTTTTTTGAATGGCTGGTTTATTTTAAGAATGCACTGACAGTATTGGTCAAAAAGTGACAGTAAGAAAACTATAACCAACCAAAAAGCATTCCCGAATACGTACTTTAGCAGAAGCCTTTGATGCATTCAAAGGCGGGTGGGAACTAATACAATCAACACAATGCAAATACATTCCTGTACATTCAAAACCGAAAAAGAAATACACACCAGCCAACACCTGAGCATTCAAATTAAATACATTAAAAATGCAAAAGAGTGCTTGCAAACAATCCAGTAACTGGGCATTTATACTGCAGGATTTTGCAGAAATATCGTTGTAAACTTACTGAATGCAAGTCTTCTAACCCCGAACACAATATTTTGTTTTTCCAGGTAGGTCGAAAGTCCAAATTCAGAACAAGTTACTTGCACCTATGCTTAGAGGCAGTGAAGAGAAAGAAATGGTAAGTTGCTGGCTCAGGGGGCTTGGCTTGGACCGGTTCAGGAAACTAGCCAGTGACCACCACTCTTCTTTACTCTTGGAGCTTCCAGTTTGTCTTGACCCATTCATCTTGTTTGTCCATCTGTGTTTACTACACTGTCCCTAGACTTATCAGTCACTCACCAACTTCAGCTCCCCCCCACACAGCTAGAGGATTTGAAAAATACCCTCCTAGATTCACCATGCTCTCTATTGTTACACAGCCCTGAAGCAAGTGGTAGCAAGTGTGGCCCTGTTTGTATTTTGATGCAGATCTTTATGGAAAACATTTTCAGGAGTTGTGCCACTTATCTCTTCATGTCTGCAAGCCTCATAAATCTAGCAATGGCTGGCTGGCTGGCTATTGATGACCAGACCTTGACTGGGGTATCCTTGAGAACCAAGTGCTGAAAGACTGACCATGAGGAGGAGGAAAAAGAAATGGCCAAGGAAGGACATTTTCTCTGAGTGGCTTAAGAGTTCTGAGTGCGGCGCCTGTGAGACCAGGGAATGGAAGGAATGCATGCTGGAGGAAAGGCAAAAAGCATGAGAGGTGTTTTGGGAGGTGCACCAAGTCACCATGCAGGAATTCAGACAATAAACTGAGATGCTCCAAAGTACTGTGGAGCACAGTATCCAAAGGCCTACACTCCAGCAGCCATTATGCTGCATGGACAACTCCTTCTGCCAACGGCCAGGACCATATACAACAGAATTTCCTGCAACAGTATCCTTTCCAGTCAACCTCTCATGTGCAACAAGCAGACTATATTGTGAGTACACATACACTGACCTGTGAGGCAGCCCAGAGCAGCCAGAATCTTGCACTTTCTTTTTCAGTAGTTTGTTCATTGTTTATTACCTCACAATGCAGTTCTGTTTTTTTTAAGTTCTCTGATTTATTTTCTTTGTCTTGTAGTACAGAAATGTAAACATCAGATCGATAAGTGCTCATAAGAGTCAAAAAATTCATAGTCTTAAGGTCTCCCTCAGCTGCACAGTACCTCAGTTTGCCTCTGGTAATTACCCTTGTGTCATGCTGCTCAAAATCAGCAGACAGCCTTTCCACTCCGCCTCTGCAAACCCCGTCCCCCCCTTCCACCTCCCCCTGCCGTAACATTTTCCCCTTGGCCTCATGCAGTAATAACAATAGGGATATTTGACTTGCCGACAGTCAGTCTCATTGGAAGATAGCTCCAGTGGCCAAATGCACACTCAGCAGTCATCCTGCACCTGATGATCAGATGATCATTAAATCTTTCCTTCAGCTTGCAACTTTCCTAAAAGTCCTGTATATATAAAGATACAAGCCGCATACTTCTTCCCTGACCACTCAACTCTAATATCAGTGAAATTTCCGCAATTATCCACCAATGTTTGCTTAACCCTGGAAAAGTACCCCTTTCTGTTTGTGAAGCAAATTGGGGGACGGGGAGATGGAGGCAGGCACAGAATCAGGATATTCTTCCCATCTATTAACCCACCACAGTTCGGGAATCCCATTTCCGTGAATCCATCTATTTCTTACCCACTGCTAAGAGTCACAGTCCTGTACAGTATGTGATACAGCATGGCCAGAAGGCAGCAGGAGAGTGTTAGCAGGGAGCCTTATTCCCTGCAAGGGGTGGAAGGTTTGCTATAGATTAATTAGAGCTCCTGAAGCCAATTAGAGCACCTGAAGCCAATTAGAGTACCAGCAGTGAGTCACATGATATAAACCCCTGCTTCTGGTCAGACAGTATGGGTTGTTGGAGCAGGAAGGTTTGGTTGGAGCAGAGAGCGGTCTGAAGGAGTTGAAGCAGAGAACAGTTTTGAAGAGAGACAAAAGGAAAGTTTGGAAGAGTGCTGCAGTGGGCTGAGAAGTCCAAAAACCCTAGGTAAGGGGCACCTGGCTTGTGTAGAAGGAAGGCAAGAAGCCCCTCAACAAGCTGAAGGGCAGGAGAGGGAAGTAACCCAGGGGAAGGAACCACCAGTACAAGTGGTTCACCACTAACCTCAGGGCCCCTGGGTTGGGACCTGGAGAAGAGGGCGGGCCCAGGTCCCTCCCTCTCCACTCCACTCCTCAAGGACACTAGTGGGGTACTTAAAAATACCGGTTCAGAGGCAAGCAATGGCGCCCTGAACCTTCTCCAAAGAAGAGAAAGCGCGAGACCCAGCATAACAGTACCGGCAATTTGCCACACGTAGGATACTCATGATGGCCTCTTACACCTGGATGATGGTGACCCACACTGTATATTTGCCAACACGGAGCTGATTGCTTTTTGACCGAGTGCAGTCCAGAGTTGCATGCTTCCCAAGTAGGATCACTTCCCATTTATCCTCTGTCAAAGTGGTGCTCATTGCGGAGGCTCTGTGGTGGAAGGCTAGGGTGAGCCTTGAGAGCCCTATTGTCCCAGACACCACAGGAAGACAGTCAAGACACCAGGGATGCAGTCTAACTAGGCCACAATATTATGAAGTAACACATCTGGGAACTATCAAGCAATCACTTGTGCAGTTCACGTCATCCTTCCTTTGTAATCTGTACCATTTAGTGGAGGGCTGCCATCAGCCCCTCACCTGATTGACATGATCCTAGTACCCCACTACCCTCCCTTTTGTACTAGGGTTAAGAGGCTGAGTAAATGGAGTTGTATCCTTGCTGTATCAGACATTAGGAGCCCCAACCCAAATCCGCACCTTCTTGAAGAGAGGCCTTCTCCTAGTCCACTTCCAGTTCTGGTTTCAGTTACCTGCACTGGACACAGTGGTGCTGGAATTAAGGGTGCTGCCGCACCCCCTGGCTTGAAATGATAATAACAAACACCAAATACATGGTTTACATCATCAGCACTTCCCCCCGCCCCAAAAAAAAAAGATTCTGGCACCTCTGAATGGACATTTGCAAATTTGGGACACATTGAATTTTACAACCTAATTTACCCACTGGCACCCTGGGCTGTTGAGGGACATTAAAAAATCCCACCCCACTGTGATAATCTATGATGGTCACCACTTTTACAAAATGATGATACATTTTGTACAAACTATGCCTTTTAAGATATCATCATTTGAAAAGTCATAATCTGCTGAATATCATTATCCTGTTACAATATGTGTAGTGACACTATATGCAAAGTTATAAGATTCTACTGAACGACTGTTACTGAATTATGTTGTAATTCTGGGTCACACCCACAAACCACTTTTTCAGAGACAAAGACACACTAGCATCCCAGAAATGTGTTAAAGAGCTATCACCTACTTAACCAGCCATCCTCCAGCAGAGGGGAAGATGTAAACAAGAAATTTACATTTAATCACAGAGACGATTCAAACCTCACATCCACAATGGACTCTGTGTCAACATGACTCAGCAAGGATGTTTCTAGCACAAGAAATGTGATTATAAAGAGGGAGGAAAACACTTGACTTCCCCTCTCCTCCTCCCACCTCTATGCTCATGACATCAGTGGCTCTCAAAGAACTGAAGTAAGGGATGAGGCATCCCAGGCTGAAAGGAGAACCAGTCTGTGAAATTTAGCAAATCATATGGTGAGACAAAACCTTTTACTTTTAACTTCACTTACTATGTTAAGTTAGGTATTAGCATTTTACTCTCTTATTTTCTTTTTGTAACCAATCTTGACTTTTATGCATCATCACTTGTAATCACTATCTTTCTGTAGTTAATACACTTATTGTTTATCTTAACCGGCGTGTTTCGATTAAGTGTATGGAAAACTCGATTTGGGATAACAGGTCTGGTGCATATATAATTTTTCTTTGATGAAATTACAGACTTTTTATGAGCTTGCATTGCTCACTAGTGTGCAGGCCAGTGTAAGACATGCATTTCTGGGGAACAAGGCTGGAACTAAGAATTTGCGAGTGTTGCCCTGTATGTAATTCATGAGTGACTGGTCAGAGTGCTCATGTGTTCAGCTGGGAATGAATTTGCATGCTGAAGGCTGTGTGAGTGGGCCAGGAGTGGATGTTCTGACAGGAAAACAGTGTAAAAGGCACCCCAGGCAGCTGTTCAGCAGTCCAGATTTGTACCCTCAGTAATGTCACACCCACCCTGGCCAATCTAGTGGTGAGGGAGGAAAAATCCCTTCTCAGCCTCCAAAAGATGACTAATATGATGCCCAAAGGCAAGCCCCAAAACCTAATCCTGCTCTGTTCTGGGGGACTTTTTTCCCAGGTGGGAGAAGGGCATATAAAGGACACAATAGGCTGGCTAATGCTGCCCCCTTCTGTCCAACGATCAGCCCCAGAGCCACCTTTGCCTCCTCAAGTCCAGAAGAGAGTATGTGCAATCCTTAAAGCCAAATGTTTTCTTTTCCCTGCTGGCCCAGACAAAGCATTCCCACCTCTGAGGCTGTGGGCTAGGGAGGGGGGCATTTATATCACATTTTGAATTTAAACTGAGAAGTCTATTTGCATTTCTGATGCTATATGTTACATACCCTGAATATGTCCTGTAAAGAAATTTGATCAAAGATGTCCAGGCTTGTGCCTCTTTAGATTTACTTACGAACATAGTAAAGATAGGAGATGCTTATAACCTTCTTGAACCCATTTTTACTTTCTCCCACTGTCACCTATGGCTAAGGCTAAGATTTTGTCATGGTTATTTTTAGTAAAAGTCATAGATAGGTCCTGTGCAATAAAGAAAAATTCACAGAAGCCATGACCTGTCTGTGACTTTTACTAAAAATAACAGACAAAATGGGGATCATTGGGTCCCCACCCAGGGGCAGCTGCACAGGGCTGGGAACTGGGGGGCTCCTGTGGGGTGCAGCTGAGAGCTGAGCTGTCTGCAGCTCCAGGGGCCCACAGCAGCTGGGAGCTCGGTTGTTTCCCTGGCAGCCAGGAGCTGCGGGTTCCCCCGTTGCCCACAGGGCCAGGAGCTGCAGCAGTTTCCTGCTGCCCACAGTGGCAGGGAGCAGCAGAGTACCTCCACCGCCTGCAGTGGCTTGGAGCTCCCTGGGCCGCCAGATGTGGTGGGGGTACCCTACAGCTCCCTGCCCCTGTGGGCAGCGCGGGACCCTGCAGCTCCCGACCACCGCAGGCTGAAGTCACAGATTCTGTGACTTCCACAGCCTCCATGACTAAATTGTAGCCTTACTTATGGCCTACATTTTCAGCAGTGACAAGTGATTTGGGGTGACTCCATTTTTGGGTGCCCCGCTAAAGACACCTTAACAGGATCTGATGTTCAGTAGGCAGGGGTACAGCACTTTGTGAAAGCAGGCCCCTTTAGGGTCTCTCAGGTTGGTCACCCAAAAACGGAATCACTCAAAATCATTATCAGAGGGGTAGCCGTGTTAGTCTGGTTCTGTAGAAGCAGCAAAGAATCCTGTGGCACCTTATAGACTAACAGACGTTTTGCAGCATGAGCTTTCGTGGGTGAATACCCACTTCTTCGGATGCAAGTGAAGAAGTGGGTATTCACCCACGAAAGCTCATGCTGCAAAAGTCTGTTAGTCTATAAGGTGCCACAGGATTCTTTGCTGCTTCTTCAAAATCATTAGTTACTCTTAAACACTTTACCCAGCTTCATGAAACCCCCAAACCCATTCTTGTTCAGAAGAATCAAACTCTGCAAGGAACTTGCACCAGAAATAGTTGTTAACATTTTATTTTGAGAAGAAAAAATTGACTTATTTATTGTGTTGTCAATTGACTTGCCTCCGGGCTGCACGGCCCCCCTTCTCCAGCCTTCCCCTAACAAGTGGGAAAGGCTGAAAATTCCAAAGTCACATGCTTGTAATTTTCCCTTTTGTTTCATGGCAATATCTTTTATTTAAATTCATCGCTACAAACAGATTATCTTGCCTTCCTGGGTGCCTGCGTAGCTGATCCTTTTTGCAAGGTCAATTGCCTAACTGTTGTTAAAAGTGCATTCTAGTTATAATCTGTCACCTCTGCCCCCCTCCGTGTCCTTTTAGGTTTTAGGCTTCCAGCCATCACTTCTCTATGAGGAGGGAATCAGCATCCCTCTCACTCTAGACTGCGGATTTAGTCTTGCAATCCCTCTGGGCTTCATTGTGTTTATTGGACCAGCACCTGTTGTTTTGCTCTCTCTCAAGGGACTAGTGAACACCAATGATTGACCAGCCTTCCCAAAGCAAAGTATATTTATTTAAGGACAGAAGCTTTAAAGAGAAATAAAACAAAACAAAACCTTGAATGCATGCTGAGCTTACCAGGAGTCACCTGGTAAGTTTCAACATCCTTCAAACCCTTCCAGCGGGGTTTGCCCTGGGTTGAAAGTTCATGTCAGTTTGTTGAATCAGAAAGAGAAGCCCTCTGCCAGAACAGGCTCACCCTTTATACCACACTCTTTCTTTGTCTCTTGGGCCTCTTGAACCTGGTCTGAGCCAGTATATGCAAACCCCGCCTCCTGGGCGGTACTGCTCTAGAGTTGTGTACCTGCCTCAAGGTCTGTAGTAACCATTTCCTGCTGGTTTTACTTCCTGGAGGATGCTTGGCAACTCTCCCCCATGGAGTGAGAATACAACTACTGATAACATATATATATATATAGTTGATACAATAGTCTCAAAGATATGTCTCAGCCCGCTACTGCTCTGGGGTTCCTGCTGCTGGCCCCTTGCCAGCTGGGGTCCCACTGCCAGTCCCACTCAGTGCCTGCTTCGAGCCTGGGTGAAGGAACCCCAGGCTGGCAGTGGGCTGAGACCCCGGCTGGCAGGAGCCAGTGGCTGAAACCCCATAGTGGGGGTAGGCTGAGCCACTCAGTGTGCCGCCGCTTTGGGGTTCCCGCTGCTGGCCTGTTGCCAGCTGGGGTCCCCCCCGCAGTGCAGCCCCACTCACCTTGCACAGGCCCTCTGCCAGACAGGGTCCAGGCCTCCAGCCCTGCCAGCCGCCAGTTCCACTCACCTCAGCTGCCGATCTGAGGTTCCAGCCGCTGACCTCCTGCCAGCTGGGGTCTGTATCTCCAGCCTTGCTCAGCCTGCTTTCCGGCCTGGAGTCCCAGCAGGCCACCCTGGGCTCTGCTTCTGGCCTTGGATCAGTGCTCTGCAGCCTCCCCACTATGGCCCACTGTCCCCAGCCTGGGAGAGTGAGGGTTGCACATAAGGCAAGAGGGGGTGCAGCTCAGCACCCCCATCTTAAAATTGCTTCTATCAGGCCACGCTGCATTTGACCATGTGCCTGCCTTCTATCGCCATTTTTTTCCCCACTGAGAGTTGAAGGGAACATTTGACAAAATGGCAGCTCCTAAGAAAGCAAAGCTAGATGTCTGATCATTTCAGCCTGATTGGACAGCCACATCTGGATTTATTGAAAAGAAGGACCATGCTATTTGTGCTTTCTGTTATGAAAGTGTTGTTTGTCGCACATCAAGTGTTCGATAATATTTTGAAACGAAGCATGAGAAAACCTTTCTTGACGAAGCAGACAAGACTGAATCAATCAAAAGCAGTAGCAGCCTATGAGAAGCAAAGCAGTGTTTTTAAAAGCTTAAGTGTAAGTAAAAATCAAGCTACAGAAGAAAGTTACAAGATTGCACCGTGCATTGCAAAAAACGGAAAGCTGTTTACAGATGGGGAATACATAAAAAGTTTTTCTCAGCAGTTCTGAGATTTTGTTCAATGATTTGCCAAATAAAGATACAATCATATCTAGAATGAAAGAACTGCCCATATTTGCCAGAACAGTTGAGAGACACATAAGTGAAATGGCAGAAAACATTAAGGAAAAGCAGATGACTACATTGAAAGACACAGCAGTATTTAGTGTTGCAGTTGATCAGAGCGTGGATATAAACGACGTTCCACATTTGGCATTTGTTGCAAAATATTGTGCTTCTGATAAAATCCAAGAGGAACTTTGTTGCCTAAAACCCCTGCATGGCACAACAAAGGGAGAAGATATACTGGAAAGTTTTGTAAATCATTTTGAAGAACGAGGAGTTGACATCAGAAAAATATTTTGTGTGACAACACATGGTGCTCCTGCCATGGTCAGAAAACAGAAGGGATTTGTAAAGTTACCTGAAGATCAAATTGGCCATCCGACAGTCAAATTTCACTGCATCATCCATCAAGAAACCCTGTGTGCTAAAATTTCTAATTCAGAGCTTAATAGTGTGATGAATACAGTGGTGCGAATTGTGAATTTCCTTGTTGCTCGATCTGCTTTGACTCAGACAGTTTCAAGCACTGCTAGAAGAGATGGACAGAGCTTATAACAACATCCCATCTAACAGCAACATTCGGTGACTACGTCATGGCAAGGTTTTGGTGCGCTTTGTAAACTATTTTGATGCAGTCAAGGCCTTTTTGTCGGAAAAAGAACAAAATTACCCTGAACTGGATGATGACAAATGTCTGTGTAAGCTTGTGTTTCTAACTGATATCACCGCTCACCTAAATGAACTCAATCTCTGTCTCCAGGGTTCAGGGCAAACAGTTCTGGATCTTTATGAAGCCTGGAAAGCATTTGTTGTGAAACTAACAGTTTTTTCCAGGGATATTCAAACTTCTACTTTCCGCTACTTCCAACTCATAAAAGACCTATCAACACGTTGCACTGTCAACGTCGATGAGACCGGAAAGTACATGCAAGAACTGGAATCAGAATTTTCTGACATTTCAAGATTTCCAGCGATTTGGCCCAATGCTTTCTTTTCTAATTAAACCTGAAAAGTTCGACGAAAGTGACTTGGATTTGTCTATATTTCAGTAGATGGGTGTTGAAGATTTCGAAATGCAACTCATTCAGTTAAAAAGCTCAGAATTGTGGACATCAAAGTTTGTGGATCTGCGAAGCGCACTTGAAGCTACCGAGAGAGATCATGGGGCCTCTATTCTGACCTGCTGGACGTCCCTGCCAGTGAAATTTAACTGTCTGAAGAAAATTGCGTTGGCAATGCTTTCAGCATTTGGATCCACATACCTGTGTGAACAGGTATTTTCACACATGAAATCTGTCCTCTGTCCCTCTCGGAGCCAGTTAACAAGTGATCACTCAGAAGCCTATGTGCAGCTTAAAGTATCCAAATACGTGCCAGACATTGGAAAACTCAGCAAGGAAAAGCAAGGGCAAGGATCACACTAAACTGATAAGATCTGGATTTTAATTTAATTTTAAATAAAGCTTCTGAAACATTTTGAAAACCTTGTTTACTTTACATATAACAGTAGTTTGGTTATATATTATAGACTTATAGAGAGACCTTCTAAAAAATGTTAAAATGTATTACCGGCATGCAAAGCCTTAAATTAGAGTGTATAAATGAAGTCTCGGCACACCACTGCTGAAAGGTTGCTGACCCCTGAGATACATTATCTTGCAGCTGATATTGTAGTTGCATTGAATTTATGTTTTATCCGTTTAGATAAAAGTACTAATCACTGCAGATCAATGTTTAGCTAGCTTTATTAAAAATAAAACAAGTAATCAACACTGCACGATCAAAGTGAACCCAGAAAACCTATGGGGATCTATTATTTTTTTTCATAGAACTGCATAAATGTTTGAGAAGCAGTTAAGCAATTAGTGACATTATGGAAAACAAACCTCTTTAGCTACAAAGAACACCTTAAAAATTCAGAGGCATGCAGGTGGCAGAACCCTCCTAAAACTTCAGCTAAAAAAAACCCTCATGTAAATCACAAATGAAAGGATATGCTGAACCTAAGCTGCTACTTTGTATCCAGATGTTGCAGGAATCTGCATAGTGGATAATGATTTTTAGAGGAGAGTCAGTGAAACCTTCTCCTTCCTCCCCAAAATACCATTCCTTGACTTTAAATATCCAAAAGCTTCCCAGTACGAGTGTATTTGTTACTTTCTTTACATATTTTTGTGGTTTGTATGATCATTTGCCTTCATAAATATGGGCTTGATCACTCTTTCTTGAGAATAACACGTGTAAGGGAGAGGAAATCTTTCTGAGGTTCTCTTCATGGAGTATCCCAGCTTTCCACCATGAGGCAGGGTTTGTCCACTGCAGAATGAGATTTAGATCCAATCTCAGACTTCATGGATCCGGGGGAACATAAGGCTATTCTTGCTTTCATCCCACATGGGCTCTCTGTTGGACCCATTCTGTTAGAGACTCCCTCTCCCTACCCCAAGCCTGTACACTCTTAACTTTGTTTGCCCAGCACCCCTGATCTTGCATGTGTAAATTCTGAAGACTTAAATTTTAGAGGGTAAAGAGTTCTCTGCTGTCATCTGTTGGTGAACAAAGGGAAGAAAACTACAATAAGTTCTCTACCCAGAATTCCTTGAGCAACACTTTAGGAGTCATCATAGCCAAACACAAACTCGGAATTGGTTGGATAGTGATGCTGAGCTGAGAGTAAGGAAAAGGGTGGGAAGGAATGTACCCCCAGTGGCAAGATCTCTGCTTAAGGTTCTAATGTACTACTAGTTCTCCTTTCTTAATCTATTAGGAGGACTCTTCTGTAGCAGATGACACAGAGGTGGGTGTTTGACAGGGTGTAGTGCAGAGAGAATTTTTTGCCAAATTCTGGTGAGGAAGGCCTGCCTGAGCACATCTCAGTGTTCTGGAACTACACTACCCACTCACATGTAGACCATGAGGATAGAGCAGGGGGACATGTTGTGGTAAAAGGATAGTTGCATATTGGATAACAAATGGGGAGCTGAGTTAAGTCTACTGACAAAAGCTCTGTTTTGCTTATCGTTCATTTAGATATATTGTGGGTTTGTTTCCCCAAGTTTGTGTTGTGTTCCCTTTCCCCGATTAAGTTGTCCCTGTTTCATACATAGACTCAGTGCTTGTGAGTGGGAAAGGATTGCCTATTAAGAGTACCCAGGAAAGTTATTTAGCACTCCCTGAAGTTCTGGGTGGGGGCTTGAGCTGGTGGTGTGTTTTAGTTTTAGGAGGTGCCCCTGTCGGAACCTGGCCCTTGTTGCTGACAACACCTGGAGGAAGGGTTCCACATCTTTCCCCTGACACACAGCAAGCCCTCCACAGAGTCAGGGTGAAAGTGGGACTGACGCTGTGGAGCTGGCTATGTCACCTTATCGTATGGGAGGCATGAGATTTGCACAGATCCTCTACTCATGGATTGGGGACCATGACTGGGCCCCATATGAAGACAAGCTATTTATTCTGGTACACTGCATACAGACCCTAGTAGGGCTTCCCCACAGCAGGAATTTTACCAGTAGTTGCCTAGGTTCTCAACCTCTTGTATAATCTACAAGAACATGGGTCAGTTACTATCAGCATAATCTTTAGACGAACATGAAATAGAACTAATCTCACCTTTTTTTGCTTCTCCCCTAGTACCTGATGCTCCCTCATGCTGAGCTCATCTACAGTGCCCCGTGACTAAGAAATCACTCTTAGGTCAAAGAGTACTGAATCTGCCATCTGGAGGGCAGAAAGTGTGAGATTTCTGGTGTTTAACATTTTCTAAATTGGATCTGCAAACAGAGATCAGGGAAGGGAAGTACCGAACTGGTGAGGAGGGAACTTAAAAAAAGAAGTTAAAATGGTAGCTGGGAAATGGAAAAGGAAACTAGGAATTGCCATAGACTAACCACTGGCAAAGGCCAAAACTTGATGTGTCGGATGAAAGCCAGGAACACAACCCATAATGCATCTATCCAGTTGTGCAAAAGCACGGGGTTGGGGAATTCTTTCTTGATTTCCACAATCATTAGCTTAATAGTTGATGGGCCAGATTCAGTCAAATGGGCCTCCCACGGCCAGTCCCTGGATATGATTCAACCCTGAGAAGGTGGTTTGGAGTTCTGACTGGAGGTATTAGGGAATCCTTTGAATCTCTGCTGCCAGAAGCTGCTGTGTGGGGAAGTGACACTCTGTGTTCACCCCCCATGTCCAGCCAGTGCCACCCACATTTTGGGCAGTCTATTCCTACTTAGTGTTGATCATATCCAGAAGAACAGAAGTGATGGCTGAAACAACTTCATCCTCTGTTGGGGACTTTCTGGTGTCATAAAACCTGGGTGACTCTGAACCGGTTAATCTTGTTTTAACTTTTATAGCTAGCCACATTGCTGATGGTGACCATGAAATTACATTGATTTTAAAAGTAAAATCCAGACACAGCAATTGATTCAGTGGCCTCCTCCAATGAAATTTTAACTTTCGTATCTTAATTTATTACACTTTAGTTTCATCCCAATGCTCACACAACAGAGGAAAAAGCAAAAACTGTAGGGCTCTGATACCTGGCAAGAGGGTTGGGCTTGGAGACAGGGCTCCAGCCCAAGCAGGAATGTCTACCTTGCTATTTTAGTCCTCTCGCATGAGTCCGAATCAGCTGACCCAGGCTCTGAGACTAACTGCTGAAGGTTCGGGAGCGGGGACAGGGTGTTTATTGTTTGTAGTATGGACATATACCTCCATGCCTTTGAAAATCTCCCTCTACATCCTTCATCACTTATTTTTATATATTTTGCTATTTGTTGTTTGGAATGTTTCTTTCCCTTTTGGTACATTATTACTGTACCTGTCATAATTCATGTTCCAGTCTCTTTATGCCGTTAGCACAGGGTTTTCACTTTTGAAAGGTTGCATTTTAAACACTCATCAAGTTATGTAATCCTCCATTTGGCCATACCAGTTTCACTCCCCCTGTTTTTGTTTCCTTGCTCAGAGGTAAGCGCACCATCTGTGCTTCTATTACAATGATCTTAAATGGCCTCCAGGCTGACTTGATGGTTTTAAAATTTTATTACTTTGCCCTTCAGCCTCATGTTAACCATTTTGCTCATTGTTTTCAAATCTGCCCTTTTAAGTTTGCTGTTACTGTGTTCCCCACCTCTGATAAGATATCAAACCTAATTGTGCGGTAATGTGCTGGCAACCAATGGAGCTACCCTCATAAAAGATGCCAACTGATGCAGTTTTAAAAAGTAGTAAAATAAAACACAAAATATTTATTTAAAAAAAAACCCAAAGATAATTTGCCAAGAGCACAGAGGGAGACAGTGTGAGATCCAGTTGGCTAAGAATGAAACAAATACCCACCACCAACCCTCCAAAAATACAAAACCGAAACAACTCCCTATAGTTTACATGATTCAGAATGATCAAACATAACGAAGGACATGGCTACATGGCCCCACAATTTGGGGGTGTGCATAGCAATGCTCATCAAAGTGCTGGGCTGTAACCTCCTCCTGTGGATGCTGCAGGCTTCAACCAAAAGGTTCCTGTGACTGTGACTGTGAGATCTAGGTTCACTTCTCAATTCTGCCACAGGCTTCATGTGTGCCCTGGAGCTAGTCACTTCACCTTTCTGCACCTCAGTTCTGAATCTGTAAAATGGGGATAATAATGTTCTCTTTGTCTGTCTTGTCTATTTAGATCGTAAGCTCCTTGGGACAGGGACTGTCTCTTGTTATATGTTTGTATAGCACCTACCACAATAATTAAATGTATGATCACAGTATTTTCTTACTGTTTTTAAGTCTATGGACTACTCAGGAAAACAAGAGATCCTCAGTTTGCACTGTGATTTGTGAGTCCTGCTAGATCAGGAGACTGTCATGAAAAAGCAGACATTTAGAATGGAAATAGCAACACGTCCTTGCCTACTGTAGTGTGGCTCTATTTGGTGCTGCTGTCACAATGTTTTGTTTTTAGGTGAGGTGGAGAGGGGAGCACAAGATGGAGCAATCTTTCGTATTGTATCATTCTCAATAACTAAGTGACTTAGAAATCCTTCCTTTAGTTAAAATTAAATATTACCAAATTTGATCATCTCCCACAGAACTCACTGTTCTAATTTGAAAGGCAAACATCTAAACTCCTCAAACATAGGAAGAACAGGCATAAATATAATTAAATGGAATTTCACGCCATTTTCATCCAATTCCATCTGCTCTGTTGGAAATGCCACAGTTCCAGTGTGTTATGAGCCCTTCTGCATCAGAAGTGATGAAAAGCTAAATTGAACCAATTGCTTTATATATAAGGATATTCCTAGTGCCAAGGCTTTCATCAAGGATTATTATAACCTCAAAAATTGTCATTTAGTTACTTAATAGGACTACTTACTTTTACTGTATCCAATTACAAATAAATAAATAAATAAATACATGCATCAATGTTTGTAAGATGCCACTTCCAATGTGGCCTCTCTGAGAGTGACCAAACCCATAACTATCTGATAATTTTTTTGGTGGCTGAGATTGTTGAATCTGGGTGAAATTCCTCTGTGTGCAGAGGCCCAACACACAGCCTGTGCAATAATTAATGTAACCCACCTTTCCTCTGGGTTACTCGGAGGAAGACAACTCTCCCCTGTTACCTGGGAATCTTGCATCATTAAAGATAACAGAGATCATGCGGGGCCTAGCTGAGATGGGGAATTAGGTGGAATCCTCTAGTCACCCTCTGCAGTAGTTATCTTACTCCTATGTGTATTTATAGTTGGTGGTGCCTCCGCCAAGACCGGCACTGTATACATTTGTGGGTGTGCCAGAGTCGCCTCCCTTAAGCTTATAGTCCTGGGCCCTCTTTTGCATTGGCATGCTGGGTGAACAGGAGTTCAGGCCAGCATTCTGTAAGTCCACCAAACGCAGTCTGGATGGCACAAGGAGTGAGGCAAGTTTGTACTGTGACCAGCTTAGCGTGCACAGTGTTAGCTGGCAGTAACAGTTGTTATATTGGAAAACAAGAGCCGAGGGATAACTCACTCTTTTCCTTAATTGTTTGTAGGCCAAATTCAGATCTGTTGCCCAACTGACAGTCTCCAGCTTCTGCCCTCGTGCCCAGCTGTGGAGGAGTCCAAATGCTAGGGCTCAGCACCAACAAGTGTGCAACTGTCGTGTAGTCTTAACCCTAGTCATGTGTCTTCAACCCTAGCAACCCACCCACAGGACTGTGTCACAGCTTCTCCTCGACCCAGACCCAAAGGGAAGCAGCAGCTCTCTGTTCCAGCTTCCTGCCCATAAAATGGGTGCTGCCGACCCCTTGCAGCAGCCTCTGATCCCGGAAGCTCAGTCCCATCCTACCAAGTGCCCACCATTGTATCGTGGGATTTGCAGTTTAAAGAACACAGAGGGCTGTTTAATCAGGATACCTCTGAAAGGGTTCAGAGGCTCCTCCGATAGGTGAATGTGACGAGGCAGAGTGGCCCCACACTGGTATCGCAGGGTTTAACCCTTCCTTCCTAGCAGAGGAAGCCACGCCCTGGAAGCTCTGCTAGCATGCGCCAACTGGAGAACAGGTATAAAAGCCTGAAGAGCTGCTCAGTCTGGGCTGAGCACTGGAGGGGAAGGAGGCACGCCGCCAACTCCCGAGGAGGGACAGCCTGCGCACCAGGATCCAGAGGCCAGCCAAGCTGGGACGCACATGATGCCCAGATGGAGTACGTCACAGGAGGGGAACAGACCGGAGGACCCCCCGAAGCACAGAACCCAGCATTTATGGTAGGAAGTGACCATGGGGAACTTTAGAGGCAAATGGCATTAGAGCCACACAGATGCTTGACATGTTGCGGGCGGATCCCCGCCAAGCTGGTGGCAAGGAGAACTTGCCACTACCAGGACCCTGGGTCTGGACCTGGTGGAGAGGGCGGGCCTGGCTCCCCCTACCACCACCGCCCCACACCACAGGAATTGTATGGATTCTGGCCATTAGGCCACACTGCCCTGACACTTGGGGTGAGTTACTTGGACTCCGGCTGCTAGGCCACACTACCTCACTCACGAGGGGGATTGTATGGACTGTGGTCATTAGGCCGCACTGCTCCAATGCGGGGAGCAATTTATATGGACCCTGGCCATTGGGCCATCCCACCCAAATGTTTGGGTTGAGTTACCCGGACTCTAGCCGTTAGGCCCATTACCCCGACCAAGGGGTGATTGTGTGGAAGAAGACCATTAGACCGCAACTGGCCACCCACAGAGAGATGGGCGCGTGAACTTGAGAGTGGCAAGGTTCCGACACCCCATCCCATCCCCGCCACAAAGGGGCTGTTTGGTGCCAGGACCACCACAACGAGCCTACATTACATCCAGCTCCAACCTTCAAAGGGGCTCACAGAATTCATAATTGCACTGGCCACTCAGCACAGGGGAGAATGCCATCCTCAGTGCAGATTTTTGGAAAACTCACTTGGCATGAGAAAGATCAAATTCAAGTTTGAAAAAAGTTGTTTGTGTGCCAAGCTGACCTCGATAAAAGTGAAAGCAGGAACTCTACAGTGCTATCATAGTGTTCACAATTAAAAAAAGGAGTCAATCTGAGGAAGAAATAACTACTGAGGTTTCAAGAATATTCACTCCACCACGTCCTCTTTTCCTTCTCTTTTATAAATTAAGATCTATTCTCCTTGGATATATACACATAACTGTATTTACATGAATTGGGGTTTCATGTGTTTGTGGAAAAGAGAATCCATCAAAGGAAGCTTTTTTTGTGTATGGCCTGTATGATCTAAATGTCCGGAGTACTTCACGTTTTAGCAGAGGAGATGATGAGAAAGGCTCTTTTCAGTATTTCTGGTGCTTAATGCACCTCTCTGTTGCTCCATGACGCGTATCAGCTCAGCCCCAGGCTTGACACACACAAATTCTGTTTGAAACGAGATTATGACACAGTGATCATGTTCCAAACATTACCTTTCATTTCAGCAGCAATATTGGAACTTGACCTTAGAACAGTTGGAAATTCCAGTCAGGATTTTTGCAGAATTTTGATGGGCTTTCTATGTTTTTTAAAAAGTTTTACTCTTTGGAATAAAGACTAATTGGATGCACTCGCTTTGATTATTAGGCAAATGACAAATTGTTTGTGACTTAGGGCATGATTCAGATCTAAGTTACATGAGTCTAAATCAGGAGTATCTCCACTGAACTTAATGAATATACTTCATTGTAAAACTGATGTATATGAGAGAAGAATCAGGCTCCTAATACATATGAGTTCTTGTCTGGACTTGAAAATTATTTGGTATTAAAAGTAGGTTGCAAATTTGAGGCACAAGAGCTATTCCAGAAAACTCAATATATAGACAAGCCCTGACTTATCAGATGCTCTCACAAGAATTCCAGACTCTAGAAAACTGTTCACTGAGCTCTGACTCTAGCCTGAATTGTGGTTGTTTTCAAATAGAGAGTAATATTTGTTGCTGTGTGATTTGCCACAACTATGTTTTCTATGACTATTGTAAGCTGCCTGTAAGTTACAATGCTATTCAATTACATGAAATAACCCCCTTTGCCTTTCTACAAGACCCTCAACACAATCATCCTTGATCCGACTCTCCTATCTTACCTGCTCCTCTCTTGTTTTCAGTACTCTCTCAAAATATGTCAGGTCAAGCCAGCTAACTTCAGCAGCATAGGAGGTGCACATCGGCTGAGTGCCTTACTTCAGTAGGAGCAAAATGGTTTCTTTTAAATGTGAACTCAAACCAAATGCACTGCCGTAATCCAAGCTATCATTAATGCGGTATATAGACTCTCTTTTAAAGAAGGACTTTTATACTTCAACAAACTTGAAAAAAAGGGAGCATTTTTACTATAAAAGCACTAAATTGCCAGTTATTTTCTGTATTAACTTCATGATTATTTCAGACACCCTCTTTGTGGTTGTATAAGAGCTTTTTCCCTAGGTTTGGGGGGTTTTGGTTCTTGGGAGTGTTTCTATTTTTTGCTTAATCCTACAATGAAGTCATATTCCCATGTTTATCTAATGCTGGTTTGTTTCCATGGAAGTTAATGTGATGTCAAAAACTTAGTACAGGTATTGTGACTTCAGCAAAAAGAAAAGGTGAAAGGGAGTGTGGAAAGCAACGACGAGTCCTGTGGCACCTTATAGACTAACAGAGGTATTGGAGCATAAGGTTTAGTGGGTGAATACGCATGCGTCTGACGAAGTGGGTACTCACCCACGAAAGCTCATGCTCCAATACTTCTGTTAGTCTATAAGGTGTCACAGGACTCTTTGTTGCTTTTTACAGATCCAGACTAATATGGCTACCCCTCTGATACTGGAGTGTGGAAAGTATTTCAATACTAAAGAATTAAATGTTGTACTGAGTCAGAGACAGGAGTCTTTCATGTCACACCCAGCCTAGCCTAGAAGCTGGAGACTATAAAGTAGTATTGGCAATAAAGACTTCTGTGCTTGGGTTATGTGTGTATTTACACTTCCAGTAATTCCTGCATTATAAACACTGTAAAGAGAAAGCCTTTGTTAAAAGTCAAATGACCCAAGTCCTCTTTTACAACCATCGCTGTAACTCCTATGAAGTCAAAAAGAATTTGGCCAATGCTCTTTACGTTTACCATACATACAGCATTTGTGAGCTCTGAACTATGGACCAGATTCTCTCACCTGACTGAGCTGAGCTCATTGCAGGACCACTTTGAGGCAAAGGCAGAGTTCAGTCACCTTTGTGCTCCCTAGTTCCAGGACCACTAGATATTAGACCCCAGCCTGAAGTCTGTTCCATTTTACAGAAGCAGACAATGGCCCCCAAGGGCTGTCTGGCAGCTGGATTCTGTGGTGCCCCAGGCATGCCCCCATTCTCCCCATCATGCCCCTGTACTGGTGGCTAGTAGGGTGGGTAGTGTAGAAGACACCGTGGCAGTCCTCTGCCATTTCCATTACCCCGTCTGTCTCTCTGTATCCATATGTTGTCTCTTGTCTTGTACATAGATTGTAACCTTTTGGGGGCACAGACTGTCTTTTTTGTTATGTGTTTGTACAGCACCCTCACCCAGTAGGCTCCTATGCAATATAAATAATAATTTTGAAAAAGCAGCCTCCAGCCTACTCTACACTGGTCAGGCAAAAGGACAAAGAATGAAGGAGGATAACTGACTTCCTGAGAGCTCCCTCTCTCTGCTGTGTCCAAAGTAAGCTGAATACAGTACAGTATCCTGCCCTTTTATGTTTAAGTCTGGAGAAATTTTTAACCACAAATACAAGTTTTACAATGAAAAATTGGACTTAGGAATGGTATACTGAGGTCAATGTCAGGGTCAGAAGCAAGAGGCAATTAGCACAATTTTGCCTTGGGGGGGGGGCATTTTTCTTTAAATTAAGACCTTCCCTGACATAAGAATTAAATGTCAGTAGCTCCTTTTCAAGTTTAAGACTTTACAGCCTCAGTCACTGTTGGCATAAATGAATGCCGCTCCCTCATTGACCTCTATGTATGGTCATATGCCAACTGTGAATCTGCCCTCTGTGTACTGACTGTCATGGAGGTCTTTCTTAATTCAGAAACATTCTGCTCCTTCTACAGTCATTTGTGTTGCTCAGAACATCTACAAATTCAGCCTTGTCATATTATATAAAATCATGCTTATAAGGATTCTATCAGAATACTAAGCATGGGTTTCATGTTAAATGATATACTTACCGTACCTTTTGAAGAAGGTGCCATTTTTCAAGGAATTTCTCTGATTCATTATTTTGAGTTAATTATGTTGCCACAGATGTTTTAATTGATCCCTAGCATTGCACTTGAAGGTTCAGTGCTCATTAAACTCACTAATTAGTTAAGGAGTAGACTGATAAGTCTTTATAGTATTTTCATCAAATAGAATAGCAGCTATAAACTGTGAAGCCATATCCACATTGTCCTCCCATCCGTACCCTTCACCCTCCAACAGTGTTTGAGTGACTGTGTACTATTTTGGCCTAACTATAAAAAAGACATTGATAAATTAGAGAAAGTGCAAATAAAGGTGACTAAAGTGATAAAAGGATTAGTGGGCATGACCTCTGAAGTGAGATTAAAGGAACTGAATATGTATAGTTTAGAGAAAAAATGACAAAGAGCAGACATGATAACCATGTTTAAATACTTGAGAAGTAGTAACATAAAAGATGGGGAGGAATTATTTAAGGTGGTTAAGGATGATATAATGAGCAATGGCCTGAAAGTTAAAGAAGGAAATTTCATTCAGATTAGACATATGCGGTAAAAATTTCAAAATCAGGGTCAATTAGACAACAGAACAATTTGCCAAGAGAGGTCACTGAGTTACCATCTCTAGAAGAGCTCGAGAATAGGCTAGATAAAACATATTGGTTTGATGTTGAGAGCAATCCGGTCCTGCCAGCTGATAGACAAGATAACTGTAGATAACCTTTCTAAAGCTATTATATCAATGAGTCTGGGAATAAAATGGGATCCAAATGTGTGTATTAGTTATCTGATTTACCACCAAGTAAAGAGTCATTCAAAGTAGACTTAAATTTCATCTAAGTATGCCTTAGCAGTGACATGTTGAATAACAAAGCTTATTATAGAAATTGAACAGTGGAGGCTCAACCATTGAGGACCGCCACCTTCAGACAAATGTGAATTCAAAGTGAAATAAATTTACTATATCATAGTCCTGTGCACCATTCAAAGCCTATTTATTTAATCTTGATGCATGATTCATACAGGGGCACGTGCCCTGCTACCTCACAATGTATAGTACGTGTACATGCCAGTATGGGCTTCCAAAACAAGCAGCAGTGGAATGTCACTGAATAACCTCTCAGGCATGACAGCTGCTTGAGGGGGACTTTCAAAGATGCATTAACTACTGAACATGTATGCAGCTACAATGAGCTAAAGAGCCCCACCTGCTTTTTTTTAATATGGTGTCACCACCAGAGTGGAGTAGACTATAATGGACCATTGGCCAGTATGGAGTTTATGGTAGCTCAGTTATGCAGGATGATAATTCATGAGCAGTTTTACTTTAATCTGTGATGTTATTTGGGATCTAATTTTCTTCCAGCCCTTATTCCCTCTCCCCCTACATTATCCTCCAAATAAAATACACTCAGAGAATACCAAGATAGAAATAGAAATGCATAAATCTTTCAAATGCATTTATAGCAGTGCTTTGCACTATGGCACGTATTCAGCTGACAGCTGCTGCATGCCTTTGTGTTCTCATTCATTAGATGTGTCTGTCTGGAATAATACTAGCAAAGTGGAATTCTTCATATCCTAAATATCCATCTGTTCTTTCAGTTGCTCACAAAGTAGCAATCGAGCTATTTATTAGGTAGAGTGTCCAAGGTAATGCTTGTTAACTCACAAAGCATAAAACTTTGTGACAGAATTCTTCAAGGGTTAAAATAAAATGTAGAAAAGAATTGGAGCAATAGGGGTTTTTTAATAGAGATTCAGTGATATAATTAAGATAAGTAAAATGGTGAGAGTGAAACGGAATCTCAGTTTTAAAGAATGTCAGTGGTACTCTAAGAAAGAAACCAGGGCCTACTGTACAATGTAAAAGCATTGTGACCTTGGGAAGCATTGCTTGGAAAATGAAGATAGCTTTTTATAGTTGACACTGCTGCTATTTCAGCAGTGATGCAAGTTTTCACAGCACAGATGAAGCAATGGTAATCTTGAGAAGCCCACCTTCTTACCAACTGAGATCTATTGCCTTTTTTCAAAATATCAGGACAGTCATTATGCCATTACCAGCAGGAAAGAGATATACATGGCATTCAAACAAGGTTAGTTTCTTGAGTGTCTGGGCATGTGCAAGGGGTGGGAGTTTAGTGTCTTTCAGCGTTAGATGAACTATTTTAATAGCTCTATTTCCCTTTTTAAAAATCCCTTTAACTAAAATGCCAGTTACTGATATACTAAACTAAGGTACAATCTCTCAAGCCATGATTTATGGAAAACCCAGAAGGGTCACTGTCATTTTATTGGTAGGCCTGCAGCAGTAGTTATGATTTTAGAGGCGATATATATTTTGTTTATGTGGAAACCTCCTACGCAACATTTATATCTTCAGTCTTAAAGATTTGTGGGTCTCTTGGAGAGGCAAGCTAGGAGTTGTTGCTCTTTGCTCTATGCTAACAGGCTCAATTTCCTGAATTGTAATTACAGAGCTTGCAGTCATCTTCAGGGGCTACTGGTCTTAATTCTACATTCATGCATACCTTGAGGAAAGTAAAACAAATAAAGACCAAGCAGGTGTATCTCCTGGGTGCCTAGTGGTGGGAGGGGACGTTCAGGCAGAGACATTATAATGATTAAATACCCCTCACTACCACAATGCACAGAATAAGGCAGGTACTTGTTATAGTCTTTAAAGAAAAAAACATAGGTCCTGATTCTTTTCTCACGTAGATCCTGATCCAAAGCTCATTAAAGTCAATGGAAACCCCCCCCTTTTTTTTCAGTGAACTTTGGGCTCTATTTTAACTTCAGTGGAGTTACTTCTGATTAACACAGGTGGCAGAGGAGAATTGGGCCTATGGCATTTTGTAGTCTATCCATTAATTTTTTTAAAAAAAGTGTCCAAAATGAGGTAATTTTCTCACATGAATAATAATACTTAGCTCTTATACAGCACATGTAATCAGTCAATCAAGCACTTTACCAAGGTCAGTGTCATTATCTTCATTTTACAGATGGGGAAACTGAGGCATGAAGCGGTCACCCAGTATAACAGTGTCAGTGGCAGAAATAGAACCCAGGTCTCCTGAGCAGCCAATCCACCAGGTCAGACTGTATGTCACTACATATACTGTATATTTGTGTATTATTGTTATTATTTTATTTGATTTGCATTGTGTTAGTACCTAGAGACTCCACTCAGGGATCAGGATCTCTCCTTGCTAGGCTCTGTACACTCATAAAAAGATGATTCCTGCCTCAAAGAATCTACAGTCTGACAACTACAGCTATCGCATAGTTTGGGTTACAAGGGTGAGGATAGTAAGGAATAAGGAAACAGATCAACAAAGCCAGACATGTACCCAGAAGCCTCCTACTGCAAGACAAACCCAAGAAAGAAACCAACAGGACCCCACTGGCCATCACATACAGTCCCCAGCTAAAACCCCTCCAACGCATCATCAGGGATCTACAACCCATTCTGGACAATGATCCCACACTTTCACAGGCCTTGGGTGGCAGACCAGTCCTCGCCCACAGACAACCTGCCAACCTGAAGCATATTCTCACCAGTAACTGCACCCTGCACCATAGTAACTCTAGCTCAGGAACCAATCCATGCAACAAACCTCGATGCCAACTCTGCCCACATATCTACACCAGCGACACCATCACAGGACCTAACCAGATCAGCCACACCATCACTGGTTCATCCACCTGCACGTCCACCAATGTAATATATGCCATCATATGCCAGCAATGCCCCTCTGCTATGTACATCGGCCAAACTGGACAGTCTCTAAGGAAAAGGATAAATGGACACAAATCAGATATTAGGAATGGCAATATACAAAAACCTGTAGGAGAACACTTCAACCTCCCTGGCCACACAATAGCAGATCTTAAGGTGGCCATCCTGCAGCAAAAAAACTTCAGGACCAGACTTCAAAGAGAAACTGCTGAGCTCCAGTTCATCTGCAAATTTGACACCATCAGCTCAGGATTAAACAAAGACTGTGAATGGCTTGCCAACTACAGAACCAGTTTCTCCTCTCTTGGTTTTCACTCAACTGCTAGAACAGGGCCTCATCCTCCCTGATTGTACTAACCTCGTTATCTCTAGCTTGCTTCTTGCTTGCATATATATACCTGCCCCTGGAAATTTCCACTACTTGCATCCGACGAAGTGGGTATTCACCCATGAAAGCTCATGCTCCAAAACGTCTGTTAATCTATAAGGTGCCACAGGATTCTTTGCTGCTTTTAAGGGTGAGGATAGTGCTGCACTGTAGCTCCTCCATGTGGACTCTAGGAGCATGAACTAAAAGGTTCCTCAGTTCCATTAATGTAATCCTCTTCAAACAGGACTGTGTCAATGCAAACCAGGAACCTTTTAGTTCACATCCACAACAGCAACCACACAGGGGAGTTAGAGCGCAGCACTTTAGTGTGCACTGCTATTCACACATCCCCAATCTAAACTGTAGAGCAGTGTGGACGTACCTTAAGTCTTATGGGGGGGATTTCAATAGCAACTCTCCAGTTAAAGATGCATTTAAATCTTCCCTTAAAGCAGGATTTAAATCCTTCTATTGGTGGATTTCTTTGATTTTTAGTGATTGCATTCATAGGAAATGCTCTTGAGCAACTTTAGGGACAGGGGACTGTTTTGTTCTGTGTTTGTACCACACCTAGCACAATGGAGTCCTGGGCCATGACTCACGTTCCTGGGTGCTACGGTAATACAAATAATAACAATAATAGTTTAGACCTGACTCTTAAAATGAGGGGAAGTGTCCATGTCTGGGTTATTGGCACTGGATTTTGTTTTGATAGGACACTTTTTGATGTGACACAGCTACTGCCCCTCTTCGCCTTTTTATTTCTGCCAGAACTTGGCAGCTTGATTCAGTGGGGGCAGTCTCATCATCACCAACCAGCATCACTGTCACAGCCCACCTCCACAGGCTGGGATTGACCATCACCAGGGTTATACCCTTTTCCAGATCCTGAGAGATATAGTGACCATACCAAAGAGACCCTGGCTTCTCTTGCCCGCCCCGCCCCCCCAAGGACATAGCTAACTCAATGTAAAATTCTAGGGGTTAATACTAAAGCCCCCATCTGAGGTTTCTCTAGGTGAGCTATTGAGGTAAAATCTACAGCTTGTCTCATCTAGGATTTGACGTCAAGGTAGCTATCTTGAAATTAGCTACCATGGGGTATAAGCAGACTGTTCCCTGCAGTGAAGACATAACCTCTCTTTAGAATATGAATATTTTAGTAGCTGTAGATCCTTGCTTAGCATTCCAGATTATCTCATGCCAAATTCTCTGACCTCAAGCACTGAGACATCAAAAGGTCATTTGGTCCAATGACTACTTTTGTCAGCTGGGTAGTTTCTTTCACCTGGCTAATTAATCATGTCTTAGGTATTTCCCAGGCTCAGGCCAGAAACAGTATGTGCAACTATTTGCATTGATATCAAAGGTACAGCAAGGAAACTAATTTGTTGAGAATACAGAAATAAAACTACAAATAACAATATCACTACTTCTAGGCATTGTATAGCTGACTGGATGGATTATGGAAATGTTTTGCTTTCCTCTGAATTCAGATATTAGCTAATGCCACATATATAAGGATCGATAAATAAATGGTCAAATCCAGGAGAGCAAATCCTATATTCCTTCAGACAGTAATTTGATTTAAAACAATTTTGTATAATATTTTAATGCAGTTTTTCCTTGTGTAAAATACTGTATATAAAAACAGTAAACTTATGTGCTTAGACAATATTTGTCTATTATTTGCCTTTAACATATTCCATACATACATGTGTTACTTAAAAAAATATGCTGTACATCTCATTTTTACTAGTGATCTAGATTTGATACCATTGTTGTTCTGCAGATTCTAGCCCCTACTTTGTTTAACAATCTTATTCTCTATCAGTTTTGGTTATCCATCGTGCTTACCTTTTGACAATGCCAACATTTGGCTTTCACTTCTTGTTAAAAAAGCTCAGTTGGGAGCATCACAGAGCATTTCATTTGGCTTTTTAACAAATAAGCCTGTTAAAAGCCAGTGTGCCCATGGGTAAATGCTACTGAAGACCACAGAGCTTGTTGCAGAAAAAGCTGTCAGTATTACAAAGAAAAGTGCTCATCTACCACATGCAGGGGTAAGGTTTGAGTGAATTAGAGAGAGAGGTAGGTGGGGGCGGTCAAGAAAACTTTAGAGCAGAGAGTTGAGACTGAGCGAGAAGAGAAGAGAGGGGAAAGGGAAAAAAAAGAAAGAGAAAAAAAAAGAACATTTTCATTGTAAAATCCATACAGAATACCTCACTATGTATAACAGAAGTAATTTCATCTGTATTAGTCTGCCACTGTTCTATGCATGAGGCACTTTTTTTTTCTCTAAGAGCATTTCATGTAGAGAATATTAATATTTTTCTTTCAAAAGTAACACTTAAAACAATGAACTCTGTATAGACAATAGAACAAAAAGAGTCACCACTTAAAAATCACTTTTAGTTTATTTTACTTCAAATCAGCAAGGCTCACAGTTGTGTTGGATTGCAAAACAACGCCTCTTTCTTCCTGGTAAGTCTTTATAGAGAATGTAAGGAAGAATGTCAGAGACAATGGCGATATTGTTCAGGGGAAGAAGTGGGAAGAGGAGATGCTAAAGACATCAGGAGGCATGTGTAGGGGAGGGAAAATAAAATGGGGAAGGAGTAGCTGTGGGAAAAGCAGAATAAAGGTGTGTGAAGGGGAAGAAAGTAACAAAAGAGTGCAGAGAGGAAAGAGACTCCTCTGATACTTTGTGTAGAGTAGGGGACATCAGGGAGTGGGGAAGCCATTGGGATTCTGTGCATAAGGCAGTGAAGGTGGATTAGGAAGCAATTGGAAATTCTGTGCCAGGAAAGGAAGCAGGAAGAGAGTATGAAGCCTTCATAGATTTTATTCAGGGTGAGGAAGCAACAGCGAGAATGGCAGAGGAGCAAAGCCTAACTCTAAAAGCAAACTTATGTAGTTTTTTCATCACAATCACTCATCCTGCCTCCAACCAACACTATAGATATCTGCTTTCTTCCAGAAGGTAAATTTGTCAAAGCACATTCAATTTCAGCTGCATCCTTCCCATTGTCTTTAATACCAACTGTGCAGCTAAAATCTTGACAGTATTTTGAAAATATAGGAGTAGGTGTCACCAAGTTAATTCACTAGATATTTCATATTTTTCATAGCTGCAGTTCCCATTCCTCCAATCCGCTTCCCCCAACACACACACACACACACACACACACACACACACACACACACACACAGAGTTAGACCAAACAAAAAATGTGAATTGTTTGGGCTCACATTAATTTCACCTATTTTTCACACTGCACATATATGCTCTAGCTTTGGATAATAGTCTTTATGTAAAAACAGGAGGGTAAGTAGTATTGTCTTGCACATGAGATCAGAACCAGGTCCTCAGACTCTGATGCTATGTAGTTGTCTAGCTCACGAAAACTAGATATTTGCTGACTGCCACATTATGTTAGAGTAGGGATTCTGGACAGATCTGGTACCACCCATTATAGAGATACAGGGCTTGATCCTCCATTCCTTTACACTGGTGGGGTGCCATTCAATTAAATGGGGTCATACCAGCTGTGACAGGGTCAGGCCAGATGGCTACAGGAGAGTGTTCCTATTGGGAACCAGGAAGTGGGCGGGCAGAGCCCACCCACTGCTAAAGGACCCTCCCCCCAGCCTAAGGGGAGGATCCACAGGGCCTGGAAACCAAATAATTCCAGAGGACAACTAATGAGAGAACAGGGACGGGAGTGAGGTCAAAGGGTCACACGAAGGGAACCTGATGGGGACACCGAGCAGAGAACACCAGACAGCTCCCACTGCTCCTCGAAGGCGTCAAGGGAGCCAGTGGACACTGCCCAGAGGAACTCTGCCCGGATGTGTGAATGGACAGAGGATCGGAAATAGGCCCCACAGACACAGGAGACCCCCATCGACCAACCTCCTCTCCCTGGTTTTATAGATGCCGTTTTAGCCAGGGCCAGGAGGAGGCTGACCAGGAGGTCCCGTGGCTTTGTGGGGCCACGGATGGGGAGTGCATATATAAGGAGGTGAGGGGAAAAGTGCAGCCAGAAGCAGAACAAAATATTTGTGAGGAGCCAGAATTGGGGCTGCAACCTGGCCCACTCCAAGTAAATGTGCACCAGGGTCTCCCTCACGCCGCAGGAGGGGCAGGTGTCTGGGATGGGGTAAACCGCACCAAGTACATGCCCATGCTCACAGCCCAAGGAAGGAGCTGCCAACTGGTATCTCTGGCAGGCCTCGGGACCAGGGCAGAGTATAGGCTGGCTCACCAGGGCTCCTCACCTTCTAGAGGTGGCAGGAGGTCCCGCTCCTTTGTGTTGGAGCGGGACGCAAGGGTGAGGAAGTGAAGGGTGTGGAGCACAAGCGTGTATAGATGTTTCCTTGGTGCGGTCTGGAAATGAACCGGCTGCAAGTCATGCAGCCAGCTCACGGTGAAGGGGGGGGGGGGCGATTGGGTCCACGGGGCAGGGGCCCGATGAAAAGGTCCAAAGGGCTTGGGGTGGAGGGTGGGCTGGGCATACCCTCTCACAGGACCCGGTCGAGACTATTAGACTATCATAATTCATATAAAATAAGCAGCCAAATTAAGTTTGAGTATTTCTTAACTTTTGAGCACTTGAATTTTCAACCGTAAATGTTTACTTACCACGGTGCTTTTTTTTTTTAAAAGCAAACTAAAAAGCAGATATTCCATGATGGGGATGTTTACTGATTCCTCATGTGTGTAATCAGTAGTGTCTGAATCCTAATCTTTACAACTGTAGCCCATATTGTTACCACTTGAGCTAAAGGAGAAAGTAATAGCAGTGGTGCTGTTATATTTTGTGTGGACTAGTCAGACACTAGAGAGGTTGTGACAGTTTGCCAGTGGCATACAAAACAATTTGCTAGACAGCAGGGAAATGTTGTGAATTAGGAGTATTGGATTCTAGTTCTTGTTCTGGTTGGGAGTGTGATATAGATCAGACAGCATATAGATCTGGCACATTCACTCTGAAAGGCTGTGTGGAAAAGTGGATGAGGCTTGGGAACTACACAGGAAACATCTGGATTACATTACTCAGTCTGCTAGAGGTGATCTTGGGCTGCTTCTTGGTCATCTCTCTTATAAAATGGGGACCATGATGCTTTCCAGCTTCTTAATGCATGAGGCCTTGCTCAATAATAAAACTTTGAAATCCACAAAGTTAACATCAGTCCTTAGAAATGTTAAGAGTGTACCTCCTGGTTGCCACTTGGCCCCTGTCAAGCACACCTTCTCCTGTTTTGTAGCTGCTCCCTAGCATGTGCACCATTTAGGGTTGTGCTAATATAATGGACCTGTAAGGCTCTCTCAAGGGTTGGGGCCATGCTCAGTGCAGATGGAATATTGGTAGAGTTTTCCTGCAAGTCTCTAATAAACCCTACTGAACATGTGCAAAGGCAGTCTTCAGAAGCATATAATTTGTTCAAATCTGGGTAAATATGCATAATGAAGTGAAGGACACCTCTGTGACCTCAGGGCTATCCCTCTGCCAGCTTGCAAGTCCATTCTCCAAAGGATGAAGGTTTTAGAGATGTCCAAAAATGGTTTAGAAAAAAACTTTACCTTTAACAGCCTGAGGCACAGGGCAAGCATGGAAAACTTCAACCTGAACAGTTAAAGTTTGGCAAAGTGAAAAAGCAACTGAAAACAGGGGCTTATAATGGAAAATGGTAGGCAACCTTAACTATAAGTGTCACTGCCAGCTCTGTTTACGAGAAATATTATGAGGCCAAACAAACACTATACTACTGCAGTATCAGGCTCCTCTCCTTTTAATCTTGTGCTAAACTTTATCTGGCCTTGTTCACTGCGATGTCGCATGGCGGAGAACACAGATGGAAAAATCCTCCTTGTCCAATACCCAGAGTACTTGCCAGCTCTACATCTCCAGTGAAAGGCTGATCAAACATGAGCTGCTGTTTTGAAGTAGGACACATCTGTTTACATTACTTTGTCTGTAAGTTATTGCTTCATTAATTCATCCATTCTCTCACTCATTGAAATGTTATTTTAATGTCCTTTTAAAAAAAAAAAAAAAAAGGAACACTCAAATTTTCTTATGTCTGCCAGGATTATACTTTAGTAAAAAGGATGGATGTCTTAAAACTGGGCTTCTGTGAGTTATTTTTTGTCTTGTTTTTTTTTTCAGAAGGAAGGGAATCCTACTGCAAATTGGGGGCATTGCAAGTTCTTTTTCCACTCATCCAAGATGAGCTACTCCATTAAAACAGCATGAGCAATGTGGTACAGCCCTAGTCCTATTTTTAAAAGTTTAATACAGTTTTACTTTTAATTTCACATTGAAGGAGATCGCCTCTTTCTGTTTGCAGTTCAGGATGCACAAAATACACATTACAGAAATTATTTTTTCAGGGAACATCACATGTGAGTGTCATGTCTCAGTGGAAAGTGAAAATAGTGAGGGAAGAGCACCATCTACAGGACACATTACTGTATCAGTGAAGAATACCAGATATGGGGATAATATTCTGTAACTGTACTATTATTTAACTTAAACCATTCTTCTAAAGAAAAGAATCCTGCAGTATTGCTCTGACTATCTCTTGGTGACATTACAAATACATTCTGTGCTATTCAGAGTTTCTTCTAGCCATGGTCATTTTCTAGGGTGCCCCACATCCTGTGCTTGGGGGTGGGTAGGGAGAAGGAATTCTTTATTTTAAAGAAGCAGGACTAATATTTTGTCTGCAGGGTGATCCTAAAAATCTTTGAGGGCTGTACAGGGCTTCCAGAGAAACAGGGGTCACAGGTAAAAGGAAAATTAATATTTGCATAAAACATGCAAAATAAAACCTGCATACTTACTAGCAGGGTCCCTGCTGCAGTACATTCTCTGATGCACTAGGCCCCTGAATTACAGACAGGCCTGTACAGCTGGCATAGGTAGGGCCAACACTAAAATGAAGAGGAGGACAGACGGGGAGACTGCTCTCCTTTAGCTGGATTCTTTGGTTTGCGAGAACAGGTTCACCTTGGTAGATCCCACACTGCCAGAGATAAAAGATGGGAGGGCAGACCATTTAGCAGACAGATGGATGACATCAGAGGTGGAGGACATACCTTGCAGGACACAGTCCGTGCTCATATCAATATATGAGAAGGTAAGGGAGAGTGGATTTTGAGTTTCACACAGCTGTAGAGTGAGAAGGAACGTTCTGGATCTGAGTTCATCTCCCTATATTTCTGAAGGCCCAATTTTCAGAGCTCTTCAGCGTCCCTCTAGTTGGTTGTGTATATTTTCCCCAAATATGACTAGGGTTGGGAATTGCATAATCAGCTTTGGAATCTTAATAGAAAGTGGAGTGAATGCTAGGGATGACTCGTATGATCAGTCTTCCTTTTGTTGGTTGCTTATTAACAATACATCTGTTAAACACAGGAGCACATTTTGTTTACAAATGTATTTACCTTTATAAAGTCAGGATCTTTGAATATTTAGCCCATACAGCAGGTGTGCAGTCCATCACCAGTGGCTGTGAGTTAGTTATTGGCTCTCGGTAATTTCATTTCACAATGGCTTGTTTGAATATTTTCTCTGACTTTGATCACATGGGTTCTTAACTATCAAATCTGACTTTTGACCTTCAGAGTGGAAAGAATTGCAAAAGTTATTGTGAAAATAGCTACAATGCATGGAACTCTCATAGAAAATGCATGGGACATTCATGGGCCCAGTCTGAAGCCATGAACCAGGACTCTATCTTTCACTGTCTTCTGAAGGATAAGGACCTAGTAGCTGATGTATGAAAAAGTCCTCTTAATGTTTTTTGGGGGCTACTTAATCCCTTCTTGAGGTCATGCATTCCTGTTCCCCTCCCTAGATATTTTCAGGAGGGCCTGCTAGGACTGACAGTCACCCTAGAGCAAGGGTTAGCCTAAGCCTGTTCTTCCTCTACAGTAATATTTTAACTCTTCCTCTGTCTGTAACATGTACTCCTTCTTCTCATTATCACCACCACTGATAACTTTCACATTTGTCTCAACATGATCATTAGATCACACAGTCCTAGCACAGAATCATTATTTCTACAGACAAATGCAATAGTATATAAACCCTGCCATCCTACTGGCTTTGTTCCTGCTAGTGATTTTAAGATCACGCTAATCTCAAACAAATCCTGCACTGAATTCATGAAGGATACCTACCTGGTTAGGAAGCAATAATTAATAAGGAAGCTCTGCCTCACTGTTTGCAGCACGATGCTTCAATTTACAAGTCAATATGCCAGAGTCTGAAGACAATATATTAAAAATACTGCTGCGTTCTGAGCAGGGGCGGCTCCAGGCCCCAGCACACCAAGCGCGTGCTTGGGGCGGCAAGCCACAGGGGACGCTCTGCCGGCGCCGCGAGGGCAGCAGGCAGGCTGCCTCCGGCGGCTTGCCTGCGGAGGGTCCGCTGGTCCCGCGACTTCGGCAGACCTCCTGCAGGCGCCTGTGGGAGGTCTGCCAAAGCCGCGGGACCAGCGGACCCTCCGCAGGCAAGCCGCCGGAGGCAGCCTGCCTGCCGTGCTTGGGGCGGCAAAATCCCTAGAGCCGCCCCTGGTTCTGAGGGATGCATTTGCATTAATTTTATTAGCTAGCATCTCTGCTGTTCTTGCTGCTGCTTCTGACCCTTTCCATGTATTCTACAGTTGTTATGAAACAAATCATAATAACCATCCCAGACATGAGTATTCATTATAGAGAATGAAATCTGAAAGACACTTGTACCCAGAATCCAAGAAATACTAGGTGGTTTATGTGCGGGAAGACAAAGAAAAGAATTAATGGTCTACTGTACTTGATTGAAGTAAAGCTCATCAGCAAGAGTTCATGATCAAGCGTGCTCAAGCTCTACCATATTTGTTAAACCAAGAGGACTCAATGGCCCTGTCTACATTAGAAAACTGCACTGATGCAAGTAAATCAGTGCACCTACAACTGTAAATCCCTAATGTAGACGTGTTTATAACCAGTACTACTAAATCCAGAAAATTACTGGTATAAACTCAGTTTTACATTGGCTTAGTGTGTCTGCATAAGGAGTTTGTACCAATGTAATACTTGTGCAAATTTCTCAAACATAGACCCACATAGGATCAGTGAATAGACCCTCATTCCATTCAGGTTGACAGATGCACCAGTAGATTTCCAGGGCATTACTAAATGAGGTGAGATGCTGCATCAAGTGGTCAGGTGTAAAAAAAAAATTATTTTTTTTTTAAGAATCAAATTTAAGAATAACATAAAGCACACACGGACATGAACAAAATCCTGTAGGTGAATTCCCTTGCACACACAGGCATCAGCCTATTTTTTTTCTTTCCCATAACTAGCCCAATCTTAGACTCTTTTAAAAAGCAAACTATCCCTTACAATTAGGGGCATGTGGGAGTGTGTAAAGACTGCATGAATGAGCCTTAAAGCAGTAGAGTCCATGGGCAGAAGAGATCAAAGTTATATGGAATTCATGAAGAACATGAAAACATTCACAGGTTGTTTTCCCTCTGCTCCATTTTCCAGTCACGGTAACACCAATCACAGTTACACTTTTTCATGCTTTCTGCCAGACTGGAAGATGCTTCTGTTGAATCTGCCTTAAAGAAACTATGGAAATGTTGAGGTTGATTCTGCTTCTGTTCCAGCCTCAGCAGCAATTAGAGGTCACAAGTGACTGGGTGTAAGGTGATGAGTCAATCCTGTGCTAGGCTTCAGACAATCCACCAGGCAGAAACGGGTCTTGTGACTCCCACACAGGGTATAAGCCTCACAGGAGAAAAAGCAGTTCAGTCTGCTTGATGTCATGCCAGAGCTTGGAACTTGCTCCTGCCTGACAGCAGCAACAGACTCCATGAATCTTAGCAAGCTCCAGCCTTGCTCTTGCTTTGGTTCTGCTCCAGCCCTGTTCCTAGTCCTGCTCCAGCTCTGCTCTGGCTTACTGAATCTGACTCCAACTCCTAGGCATGACTGCTCCAGCTCCAACCATTAAGCCTAACCATCCCCATCACAGTTTCTGACACTGGAGGAGAATTCCTCCAAGACGGGAGCTGTGTAGAGTCAACAGAAGAGCCCCCCCCCCCCCGCCCAAAGCCCTCTGTCCCACACACACAATGTCCATTAGACTCCTGGTGGCCAGAATGGGAGCAGGGCAGAGGTAGCATAGTGCATTCTAGGCTGCTCTGAGGCCCATAGGCAACCCTCCATAAATTATAGCAGCCTATGGGGATGATTTATGCCAGGGGCCATTTTGGCTCCTGCAGGAGTCAAGAACAAAAGTGCTGAAACATGTTGTAAAACCACCTTCTGCCCTCACTCCCCTTGAGCTGTGTTGCACAGATCCTGTCCCTCATACTTGCTTGTGGCTGTCCGTAAAGAAGCAGGGTGGTCTGGTGCTTTGTGGGAACAAGGAACAGAATCTATGGGCTGGTAATTTCTACATCATCTTTCAAGATAACAAAAATTATGGGTTTCTATTTTGTTAAACCTTCAGAAAAAACTACATCTGTGAATTTTTTTGTCTGTATTCTATTTTTGTTCACTTTATTATTGCTTTTAATCTGCATATGTTTATCAGGATCATTCCTCAAAGATTGTCTTTGAAAGAATAAAATCTATATTCTGTTCACATACTGTCTATTCATCCGTGCTGCTGCTGCTGAGTTATTCTCATGCATATTTGAACATTTAAAAGCTTAACCTTGGTACATATGGTTGTTGTATACCTCTTCACTAGCCTCTCACTTTACAGCCAAATTTACCTTTATCCACTACAAACCTGGTGTTATTACAATATTATACGGCAGAAACCCTGCATTGTAAAACATTACTTATTGTCCAGAAATAAATCTCACCCCATCATTACATTTACTATTGTTTTATTTGTATCCTACTTTCTGGTCTTAATCCCCAAATTAGTCAGATGTTTGGGACTTCAAATCTTGGCAAGATGGGTAGAGGCACTTATTAAGCAAATGATATAAAAGTATTCCTGAAACACTGAGGGACTTCATTTGAGGTCAAATCCTCGCTCTGTTGAAGCCAATAGCAAACTTCCCACTGACTTCAGTGGCACCAGGATTTCACTCTTGCTGTACTGACATCAATGAAATATACAGAGTTTAATAAATAACTGTGATGCTTTTCAAAAAGACATATTAGGCCACCTTAAAACCAGCTCCAATATGCCTGGACTGTACAAGAGATGGCTTTAATCATAGGTGAGCTAGGTGACCGTCTGGAGCGAGGCACCTAAGCCCTTTCTCCCAAAGAAAGAGAAGGTGTCCCTCTTATTAACTTGACCCCCAGAGGTTAGAGCCTTCACTCAAACTGTGGAAAACCTGGGTTTGAATACCCCTCCCCCCCCATTGTGGGGCAGGGATTTGAACATGGGTCTTCTAGCAGATGCCCTAGCCACTGAGCTGTTATTCTCACTCTTTCTCTAAGCCAATTAATATTGATTAGTTATACCAAGTGGAACAGCTCCAGCAGGAAAGAGAGAGAGAGAGAGAGAAAGAAAGACCCATCCTACAATGCCCTGTAGCCTAGTGGTTGGGGCATTCACCTGGCAAATGAGCCCACTGACTCAATTCCCTGCTCCACCCCAGGGCACCTGGAGTGATTCAAAGGAGAAGGTCAGTAGGAAGCAGGGAATGCCATGTTTTCCATACACACAGACTTACTGTTAGTGGCTTTTATTTCAAATTAAGAGACATGATAAACAAAGAAAAAGCAAATATAGAATCTTCATGCGTCAGAAAGAGCACAGAGATGTTGTAATGTTCTGCCTCTGTACTGACTCAGCAGTGCCACCAACAGACAATGAAGGAGTAGCCTTACTTGGAAAGGTGGAGTACATAGAAAATAGAATAGTAGCATCTCCCCATAACTATATACACTATAGGCAATCTGTGGCTAGTAGGGGGGAAGAAGAGGAGAGAGAAAAAATAGGGGAGCACCTGGGGAGAGAGAGAAGCAGAAAAGAAGACAAAATTATGATAAAGGGGGGAAAGAAAGGAGGGAAAACAAACAATGGAATGGACACACAAGAAAATAATGAAAGACAAAAGAAAAAAGTGAATAAGGAAAGGGACTGAGAGGGCAGCTAGCAAAGGGACAACATAAAAGTAACACAATCTTTTTATTTCAGATTACTACATTCCAGATTTTAGGGGTGGCTTTCCAGGCTGTGAATTAAGGATTTATGGCAAGAATAAATATGCACTGTTAATATCGTTCCCCTCTATTTTCCTCTTTTGTCTTGGGGGGGAGGGGTGAAGCCAAAAGTAGAATGCAACTACACCAAAAGGGTAAAACAGCTTGTGACATTCCAGTCCCTATTCCTTATGAAAATATGCTTATGATATGAGTATGACATAACAGATGTACTTTATGCAACCTTATGCCCAAATAAATTTGTTAGGTGACACTGGATTCCTCGTTGTTTTTATGCAAGATGTCTCATGTGAGATATCATTGGAAAAGTTATGATTTACTGAATGTGATTATCCACTTTGTATGCCTGTATCATTTCTGTATCTGAAGTTAGGAATATTAACTAAGTATTTGTATTCCAAATGTGTTACTTTGCGTGTTAACCCCAACCAGCCCTTCAGGTACAACAATGGAAAAGCCAGACAAGGCTAATGAGCCGTTAGCAGAAACAATGGACTGTGAAAGACTTAGTCTTCGTATGGATGCTGGAGACAGCCACAGCAGTGCAGACACATGAGTCCGAGTCACCTGGTGCTGGATACCCCTCCCCTTTTGAAATGCCAGTGGTTTTCCACTAGAAGACAAAGGGTTCCTGCCTTACACAAGAGCTATATAAGCCAGGGGAGTGACATCATCAGGGGTCTCCTCTGCCTCCCCACCCAAAGAAACCCTGAAAAAGACCTGGAAACAAAAACTGAACTGAAGGGGAAAGGGTTAGTCCCTTAAGATGAGTCTTCCCAGAGCTGATCTTCAGCTGGGTGTAGCCTTGCCTGTGTGTGTGTTAGAGGAGGCTTTAATAGCCTGGCTCAGCAAGACAGGTTAAAGGGGGCCCAGGCTGGCAGAACAGGTAGACTCAGTGGTATCTCAGCACATCAGGTGACTCACTAAGGGGCATAACCCATCACACAGCTGTCAGGTACAAAGCTTACTTTCATTGCAAAGTGTGTGGTACAGCTCTTTCTCCAGGGGATTGGTACCTGTCAGGAATTTGTCAAATTCTCATGGTCCTAAAAAAACTGAAAGCCTGTTGGGAAAATGGACTTTCTGTTGTTACCAGTATGATGGGAAATCACCCAGTGTATGGAGTCATTCCAGCAGACCAGTGGGGAAAGGCTAGACTATTGCACTGCAGTCTATTACCATCCTGCAATTGTGTGCCTATTGATAGGCCAATAACAATGAAACAAGGCCATGAAAAGAGTAAGGAGAGACACATTAGCCAGTTTTTCATAAACAAGAGGCTTTTGACAGTTCAGATAGTGGCAGATAGGTTCCATTCCTTATTCTCATGTGCAAAATATAACTGTGCCCAATATCACTGGTGAAGAACATCTATATGACAAGATCAGTAAGCATAGAGGTTATTATTCATCACCAGTTTACTTCAGTACCTACTCAGATGCTGAGGTCACCTATTTAGGCCCCCATGATCACAGCCTTAGGTGGTAAAATAATACAAGGTTGTTTTTTTTTAAAAAGGGGGAGTGTTATGATTCCAGCAGAATCAATGTGACAAATTCCCCTTATTATTTTATGGTATATAAAATATTAGCTATTGGTGGTCATTGAATTCTAACCATGAATCCACTTAGTTAGTGTTTTCTGGTCTTTCCAGGGTCATACTATGAGAATGAGATTTGGAGTTGTCCAGCAGTGTGCATTCACCATTAATTAAGACTGTCAAAACACTGACTCTATTAGTGGTCTGTGCACAAGGCTACAACCTGAACATCCTTTTACCAACTGTGTTATTGCACTACAGTCAACAAATGGCAAGCTATGAAAGCCTCCAAAAGCTTCAAACCAGTTTTTTGAGTCATAGAGCCATTTGTCATGTTCAGGCTAGAAATATTTATAAATGTTGTGTGAAGATCTCAACAGTTCTGGGGTAAATCGTGGCTCTATACTACAGAGTGGGAAGAATCTATATTTTGGGTGGTGGAGAAAGACTTATGCAGAGGGGGTTCCATACACTTGGAGAAAGATGTGATGCAGTGGTAGTAAATGCTAAATACAAGCAGCAGCTGCTGTTCAAAATTATCTGGATTTTTATATAGAAACATAATACAAAAGGGAAACAAATTACATAGTTATCTAAAATGCTCCAACAAATCACACCTTAGAATATTTGTACCTGGAAAATGATCCTTAGAAAGACATTCAAGCCTTTTGCTAAGAATGACTTCCTTTACCATTACCTCATTACCACTGAATTCTTTTATGTGTGTTCACCCTTTTATAGAGTATGTCTCAGTTTGCTTTTCTGGTTGGTGGCCCTTTAAATCTGGGAGACAAAAGGGGCTGCAGCCATAAGGAAGCCATTTTGAAGGTGATTGCTGCAAATTGCACTTCTCTTTTCTTTCAGCTGGTAAGTGTGTGTTTGGTTGGGTTTTTCTAAGTTTTTATTATGTTTTCATCTTTTTTCCCCTCACTCTTGACAAGATTGTACACCACTGTGTGAAGAGGTGTATTGATACTGGAATTATGTGCACGTTCAAATTTCATTTAAAAAACATTAGACTCAAGGCCACGGGAACTGAAGACACAGTTGCCCAGGAGGAACTCATAGCTTGTAGCATAAGGACTTATATGGGCTTGTATAGAGTGAAAAGCACTCTGCTGATGTTTAACAAATATTGCATTATATTAGTATGATGAGCATTGTTATGCTCTAGTATTTTTCTAAGTAACATTCTCCAAGGTTTTCAAAAGCTTGGGACGGCACAGACAGCAATTTCAGCACCCACATAGGCACTCAAAAAGAAGAGGCCATGCAAGGGCTTTTCAAAGCTGGTGTTTGGTTGTGCCCAAGTTATCTGAGAGCCCACTGGCTTGGGTCCTCGAAGGTGCAAGATAAGATTGTGAATCGGGGTGCTGGGTCTCCAGTAGTGTCTTAAAAATAGACTGTTTATTACTGGGCTTGAGGCCTGAACAGCATAGGCAAAGCAAAAGTCTGCATATGCTAATGTATACTAGGGTAAATTTCTGCTTCACCCAAAGTCACCAGGAAAATTCCATGGGCAATGCTCAAAATTCCATTGGATGCACAGGCAGTTTGAGCATGACCAAAAATTGCCTTTGGAAATCATCTGGGATCCCAGCTCCCACTTGAGTCATTAGATGGGGTTGCAATGGCAGTTTCAATGGCCCAAGTTTTTGAAAATGCTGACTCTGTTACATAAAAACTGCTTCTTCCCAGCTTCTTGTTCAACCTGCTGCAATATCTGAGCACTAAATGAGGAAAAAACTGCTTGTTTTAATATCACTCTTTAAAACAAGTCGTCTCCTGACCCATACTTATGTGAGGGTTTTTTGTTTTTTTAATTAATTCAGGACAGTGTACTGTTTCAGCAAGCAACAGGTGGCTGATGGGAGAACTATGGTTGTGTCTTGAGTAACTTTGGATGAGGGGTGAAACTGACATTCAGCAGTGCCTTGAGAGCATGCCGTCATATAGCAGTGAGGTTTTGAAAATGCCAGTAGCCGGGTGTCAAGGTGACCTCCCAGACACCTCTACCCTGATATAGCGTGACCCAATATAACACGAATTTGGATGTAACACGGTAGAGCAGTTCTCCAGGGGGGGCAGGGCTGTGCACTCCTGTGGATCAAAGCAAGTTTGATATAATGAGGTTTCACTTATAATGCGGTAAGAATTTTTGACTCCCAAGGATAGCGTTCTATCGGGGTAGCGGTGTAGTATCAAGATGACCGTTTCAAAAAACAACCCCACTCTGTTCCCTTTCCAGCTTGTATGCCCAAATCCTCAGCAGTGTGTCCAGAGTGGGAGAGGCCCTTGAAAAATGTCCTTGGAAATGTACTAGAATTATATAGCTCACTATGGTATAAAATTCTATTATTCCACTGCACTAGTAAGCTTAAACAGCATAGTATTGTGTTTCATAGGCACACATTTGTATAAGGTATTTCTTTTTATATGTAACACATTACATATTTCAACTATGTGAGTATAAAATGTGAGATTGTGGTTTTCCAAAGGAAGCAGAGGGGAGGATTTTGTTCTCATTTTACTGGCATAGTTACTATGCTATGGAACATTCTCCTGCTCTGCTCTTCCACAGAATAAAATAATAAAAATCTGTCAGGCTTGCTATGCATGGGGAGCACAGAAAGGGTAAAAATAACCCAGTATTGCAAATAAAATTAAAAGCCTAAACCTTCTACTGATTTTGGGGGGGAGGGGAAGACTCCATAAGAACGGCTATACTGGGTCAGACCCATGGCCCATCTAGCCCAGTATTCTATCTCTGACAATGGCCAATATGAGAGCTTCTGGTGTAGAGTACAGAACAGGATAGCTGAAGTGATCCACCCCTGGCTTCCCCTCTCAGCTTCTGGGGAATATGGGGTGCCCCAAGTGTGGGGTTGCATCCCTGACCATTTTGGCTAAAAGCCATTGATGGACCTATCCTCCAGGAACTTATCTAGTTCTCTTTTGAACCTGGTTATGCTTTTGGTCATCACAACATCCAATGGCAATGAGTTCCACAGGTTAATTGTGCATTGTGTGAAAATGTACTTCCTCTTACTTGTATTAAACCCACTCCCTGTTAATTTTATGGGGTGCCCCCTGATTTTTGTATTGTGGGAAAGGGGTCACAGCATTCACGATTTTCTAGACCTCTGTCATAGACCCCCTTAGTCATCTCTTTTCTAGGATGAACAGCCCTAATCTTTCTAGTCTCTCTCCTCATACTGAAGTCATTCCATACCCTTCATCATCTTTGTTGCCCTTCTCTGTAGCTTTTCCAGTTCCACTATGTCGTTTCTGAGTTGGGGTGACCAAAACTGGACACAGTATTCAAGGTGTGGGCACACTGAAGGATCAATCCCTTCTTGACTGCAGCTGTCCACTGAACTGAAATTTTGAAAAAACTATCCATGGTGACTCCAAGATGTCTGTCTTGAGGGTAACAGCTAATTTGGAACCTGACATTGTATATGTATAGTTGAGATTATTTTTTTCCAATGTGTATTACTTTGCATTTACCACTGTTGAGTTTCCTTTCATTTAGTCACCCAGTTCTGTAAGAATCCCCTGTAAATCTTCACAGTCAGCTTTGGCCTTAACTATCTTGAATAATTTTGTCATCTGCAAATTTTGCCCCCTCATTGTTCACTCCCTTTTCCATATTATTAATGAATATGTTGAACAACATGGGTCCTGGCACAGATTGTTGGGGGTCCCCACTGTTTACCTCTCTCCATTGTGAAAACTGATCATTTAGTCCTACCCTTTGTTTCCTATCTTTTAACCTGTTTCTGATCTGTGAGCAGACCTTCCCTCTTCTCCCATGTCTACTTAATTTCCTTAAGTGCCTTTGGTGAGGGACCATTTCAAAGACTGTCCGAAAGTCCAAGTACAGTATAGCCAGTGGATCACCCTTGTCCACATGGTTGTTGACGCCCTCACAGAATTCTAATAGATTGTTGAGCCATTGGTGTTCTGTTTATTAAACAACAACTCATGTTAATCTGCGTGTGACAATTTTGTTCTTTACTGTAGTTTCTACTAATTTGCCTGTGTTGAAGTTAGGCTCACCAAACTGTAATTGCCAGGATCACCTGTGGAGCCTTTTTTAAAAAGCTTTACATAGTCACTTTCCAGTCATTTGGTACACAGGCTTGTTTCAGCATAGGTTACATTGTACAGTTAGTATTCTGCAATTTCATATTTGAGTTAATTCAAAACCCTTGGGTGCCTCCTCATCAGGTTTTCATCACTATTACTGTATTTAGATTGCCATGTCATCTGACAGTTTTACTGCCTCTGTATATGATCTTAGCTCTTTATTTGTGATGCATGCCTTTCTCTTGTTTGTAACACTCATATAAAATATAGTGTAAGCATAATATGTAAACGATGCAATCTCCTTATTGGTCCCAAGAGTCCATAGCTCAGCTATCTGTATTTCTTTTCATTTTTGTCATAGTTCTTATGTTATTTTATTTATATTTAAGTCCGATGTGTGCAGGGAATTTCACAGATAAATGAGGACTTGGTCCCTGCTCCAAAGAGCTTACATTCTAAATGGACTACAAAAGATGGTATGCAACAGAAAGCAAGTGATGTTTGTAATAATGTTTAGCTTCTGCATTGCTGATTCAACAGTGATTGCTTGTTCTGTTGTTTTAATAGTCGTCATCTGTTTTACAGACTGGGACAAGAAGAGTGTAAGGGACACAGGGAGAAAGATGCAGGGTTGAGTGAGAGGAGAATGTTTAGTCATGTAATTTGGGCAGGGAGCTGGGAGGAACTAAAAGAAATTAGGAGGAAAAAGAGGTAAGGGACAAATTGTGCAACACTTTGAAGATTACAACAGAGAGCTCAGTGGTCTCAGTTTGTGCACCCACTCCTTACTATTACTGCTAATTGTTAGCTATATTAAAGTAGGCCCAATCGGGATTCAGGAGCTGTAGTGGTGCAAGACTCATCACCATAGCACCTCCTGCTAGTGGTTCTGGAATTAGCTCAAGTCCTTCCACAGGGCGCCCTCCTCCGGTGCTGTGTTACTCGCCGTTACTCCCGCTTTGCTGTCTCCACCACTCTGGGACCTGTGTCACTCCCCAGACTGTGGCATCCTCTTCTGGGCACGATCCTCCAGCTGTGCCTCCATTCCAGTATCAGCAGTCCTTAGTCCCACCTTGCCTCGTGGCCAACTGCAGTCCAAGGTCCAGCCCCTCGCCTCAGGGGCAAACTGCAGTCTGGATACCAGCCATTCTCCTCATTAGCAAGTGTGGTGCAAGGCGGGAGGGGTGGGGACCCAGGCCCACCCACTACTCTGGATCCCAACCCAGGGATCCTATAGCTGGCAGCCTCCTACTTCCCTCCTCCAACTTGCTGCCTATTTTCCATGGGCCACTTCCCCCATAGTTCTAGCACCCTCTCAGCCCGTGTAGCAAGGCCCCAGCCTGGCAGTGGTGAGCCAGCAGCTCACCCTTGAACTCTGCTGACCCTGCCCAGCACTGCTCTATCTAGGAGACTTCCCTCTGCGCTGCTGAGCAGCCCTTTATATATGTGTGATGTTCCCCTAGTGTTATATGAACTGGTGATCTGCTAGGTCACTCCAATCCTCAACTCTGGGAGACAGCCTTACCCTGCTCTGCTGTGAAAACCCTCACTTCTGGGCTGTTCACGCACAGCCTCTGGCATATAAGCTGCTCCCAGCAATGTGAGTGAGCACATTTGGCCAGCCGCTGCTTGGATTGTGCAACCGAATGACACTAGCCAATATCTCTGGTCCCGGACACAACCCTATCTTGCAGTGTCCAGTTATGTCCGCTGGACACTGCAAGCTTATGAGAGTTTGTCAACTTAACAAAGAAATTGATATGTACCAGGCTTGTTATCCCAAGGGGAGTCTCTGACACACTCCAAACCAAACACACTGCTTCAGTTAGAATAAACAAACAAATGTATTAACTACAAAAGTAAATTTTACTTGATTATAAGTCAAAGCACAACAAGTCAGATTTGGTCAAATGAAATAAAAGCAAAATGCGTTCTAAGCTGATCTTAACACTTTCAGTGCCCTTACAAACGTAGATGCTTCTCACCACAGGCTGGCTGGTTGCTCTTCAGCCAGGCTCTCCCCTTTGATCAGTACTTCAGTCGCTTGATATGGTGTCTGTAGATGGAGGTGGAGGAAAGAGAGAGCATGGCAAATGTTTCCCCTTTTATCATGTTCTTTCTTCCCTCTTGGCTTTGTCCCACCCCCTTGAGAGTCAGGTGAGCATTACCTCATCGTAGTCCCAAACTGATCGAGGGAAGGGGGTGACTCACACAAGAGTCCAATGGATCCTTTGTTGCTGCCTTGGCCAGCATCTTTTGTTCCTGTGAGACTGGGCTGGGTTTGTCCCATACATGCCCTGATGAGGTGTGAACTGCCCCTCTTCTCCTGGAGAGTTTTTGCCTGGGCTTGTTTTAAGTCATAAGGACACATTTTCAGCCTCATAACTATATATATGAAATTACAACTTATTACTATAACAACAATGCTTAGTGCATCATGACCTTTGAAGACACCTGACATGACAAACTTTGCACTGGATACCACACAATCACATTATAAGGATGAACATGGAGGTGCAGTGTGTTCCCCTGAGGTACAGAGCGTCACAATATGGCCCTCGCCAGCCCTGATTGGCTGCTCCAGCAAGCCTGCCCCCTATTGGTGGGCTCAATACGCCTTTCCTGATTAGTGGGTTCTGTGCAGCTCCCTGGTGCTGCTTTTAGCCCCTTCTTCTCCGTGTGTGGGGCAGCCACCCCATCACAGGAGCCCACTGGGTCGGATACTGTACAAAAATATCAGAGGCAATGCCTCCTAGTGTTCAGTCTTGAAATTAGTGTTTGGGAATTATATAGGTGCTGATTTTTAATGCGCTGTATAAGAGAGCATATTGTAGCAAATGGAGCATGTTAAGAGTGTATGAGGTAAGTAAATATTGTCCCTGTTTTATAGAAGAAGGAAACTGAGACAGAGAGGTTAGATTACTTTTCCCATAGTTATACAGCAAGTTGCTGTCAGACCTGGGACTGGAACTGAGGCACTCTTGATTCAATTCTCCTGTCCAATCCACTAAAGTTGCCTTTTCCATCTCTCTTGTCTTTCTCAATGGTATTTTTATCGTTTACATAAAAATATATAATCCTTTCCTGAGCAGTTCTCCACATACAGGGGCTACCTCTTTCTTCTAATTCAAAAAATTCACATCCCTTTTTTTAACAAGCTAAATTGTTTTTCATTCCTAAAATAGAAAATACCAGTTTTAATAAAAGCTTAACATATCTCTGTTTTCTCCTTCTGTCCCAAAGCCCCCCCCCTTACTTTTAAGACTGTCACTGATGAACATTGATTAATATTTGCAAAGCTGGAAGGAAAAAGAAGTATTCCCATTGAAATTGTGTATTCTGATGAAGTGGGAGAGAAAGGTGGTAACGAAATACGACACACGGAAATGAAATCAAAAGTTAAGCTCCCTTGTGACTGATTATGCTGCTTGAGCAGGTGCCACTCTCTTATTGGTTTAATATCTGGCAGCAAAGGTACTAGACAAGAACTTCCTCTTGGGGAAATGATTCTGCGCTGGTTGATCTGTTTAATGAGGTGTTACTAATTTCCTCCATGCCTTTTGATAACAGTAAACATATCTTCTCCTATTTCATAGAATATACTTAATATTCTAAGTGAATGTCTGATAAGTGGAACAGGTGTCTGCTATGTGCATGTCTTCTGCAGAATTATCTTTAGACAGAATTTGAAGGGATTTGTCTTACTACTTTTTCAAGGACCCCTAGCCCGGACATGCACTGAAATAATCATTTTCCATTGGTCCCCATGGCTGTGCTATTCAGACCAAATTTGCCTCAGGTGTTCTTGGCTCACAGTGGCTCTGCAAGCCTTAGACTACATAGCTGTAGCGGTACTCAACTAATTGGGTTCTTCTCTTGAGGTGAGGTTTTAAATGGTGTAACTAGCTCAGGGAGGAAGGTAACAGAGGGGACCTATTGAGCCAAAGAGTTTCTCAGCTGTTCCTCCCTCATCTCCAAAAATGGATATTAAAAAAGGTTCTGAGAGTTTCTTTCCTCTTTTCAATTGGAATAGTCCCAAAAGCAAAGTGGGGTGGAAGAAAAGTAGGAGTATTCCTCTTTCCAGTGATTACAGAGAACTCCACTCCTTCCTAGCAATCAGGCATTCAGCCACTCACTCACAATTTTTTTTTGTTTTTTCCTCCAACATTGTCTCCTGTCTCTACAGAGTCATCTGGGTGTAAGATACCCCTAGAACTTCCGTAACTCCTGCATGCTGCTCTTCTTTATTGGGTTAGAACTGACCCAGAACACAGCTTGTGGTGTGCAGGAGGCATAGAACTTATGTACGTAAGCTCTCCTTCCCCCAAGCAACTCTGTACCCCCACAACCATATAGAAAGGCATATGTATGTACATTTTACTTATGCAGCTGGATGGCCTGTTTCTTCAACATGGTGGCCCGTTGCAGAGCCAGTATCCATGGCTCAGAAGGCCACAAATATTTTAGCCTAGATAGAATCTTGGATTACAGGACAAGATTCTGTTTATAAAGTATTTCCAGATCCCTGACTGGAGGACACCATGTTAGGGCTGTGTGGGTTTCTAATAATTTCTATCAGATACCTATAATTATGAATTCCACATGACCAACTTTACTTCTTGGTTGAGGTCCAGCAAATTATAGAAGGCTATCCCTGGACCTGTGAGTGATAAGAGTTAGTGTCTGTCACCAGTTTGCCTAGCTCAAGTCAGTGCTATGAATCCTTAGTTTACCTGAGAATCAAATTACATCCTCATTTAAAAAAAAAAAAAAAGCTTGAGCCATAACACAAATCAGTATTAATATCCCAAGTTATATTGGCCTTTTTCTATTTTTATTATTTAAAATACTAAAAAACCTCAAAGAGAAAAATAATGCACCAGTAAGGTTAGCTTCACATTCACAAAGGTTTTACACTGTAGTCAGTACCTTATTGTATTTAATCTTGATACATGTGCTGGGCCCTGTATAAATATATATGCGTATGTATAATGATAATATTTCTTTCCCTGTGAAGTAATAGCCTTAAATAGCAGTAAACATCCTGATGAAATAGCAGCTGAAGCAGTAGAGCATAAAATTAATATGCATCAAATGGCAGATGATCGGTTGATAGGCTGTTCCATAAAGTTTGCATGCATAATTTCAACAAAGCTGTTTACCAGTTTGTGGATCTTACAATTATAGCGATTTTTATTGCTAATGCATGAAATATATCTGTTCAGGTAATAATATAGCATTTTGTCACAGAAAAGTTTAAACAGTTCAGCTGTCAAATATTTGATACAAGCTAGCATACCTTCTGGTCTGACATCTAGTGTCTTAGTGCTGTAGAAATCCCTTTCTGGGTTAAGATATATCTCAAATGAATCACTTTCTCTGTTCTGTGCTGTTTGTTTTCACCATTTTCTCCTAAAAATTCTCCATCACAGTTGTCTGGCTTGATAGCCTTGCGGAGACCCAGATTTGGGAGGATGGGGGCAACTTGCATCACATACTTCCTAGTTTAAGGGAACTCAGGCAAATGAAAGTTAACAGGCTTGGCCTCTGGAGTGGTGTGGAGCTTCGTTAACTCTGGGTTTGGAAGTAAGCTCATTGCACAAGCATCCACCAGGTGATCAATCAGATAGGTCTGTCCTCCCCCGAGAATAAGTAGGGACTATGTCACCATCCTAAAGGAAATGGGGGGGAGAGAGAATGGGATCCCAAGAATAAAGTGTTAGGGGACACTTCTGATCCTCCTGATCAATTTTAACTGAATGCTGGATGTTATGAATTAAATTTGAGTGTGGAAGAAGAAAGTGTCTCCACAACACAAAGCTTCTATCTATGTCCTTCTACATATGAAAAATGTGCTGTCTACATTTCATTTTGTTTAGTGCAGTTTGTCATAGATTCTCAGAAAAGGCCGCATACATTCCTGATACTGCTGATAATGACGCTTTCTGTTAAAACTCTTCTGCCTACTCTCATTCACTTCTTCCTAAGCAAAAATTCTTTCTTAAAAGTGCTTTGTTGAGTGACGGAAGTTAGCCTATTGTAAAGTTGTCTTTCAATGTTAAATTGCAGGTGTTTAGAACTCAGGAACATTAGAGTAGTGTTCTGAACACTGGAACAATTTTCAGGAATGTAAGTTGTGGGGGTGGGAGGAATAATACAAAAACAAGATGTTTACTGAGCTGCCCCTTTGTAGTCATCTCAAGTTCATTTCAAGTGAGAATATTCTGACAGTACAAAAAATTTGAAAAGTGAGATTTTTAATCCCCTTTTGGTAAAAGACTACTGACTAATTAGCAATGGTGAAATAATTTTCTATATATACAGCATTAGTATCTTTATTTTGCTATTTATCAATTAAAAATGAAGAGATCAGTCTTATAGCACTACTTAGTGCATGGATTTGACAGGAAACTTGGTGCCAGATGCTGTATATCACAATGTGGAGCTTGGCACATTGTGGTGTTTGCATTTGATATTGTCTGGACCAGAGCAGTCAATGTTTTCCTAAATGTATACACTTTGATTTTTCTGATTTCTAATCTAGTAATCTTTTTTCTTGGTCCCAGAATTTCCTAAGAGGGCTTTAAATACTGAAAATGGAAATGTAGTAGTACCAAAAGCTCAAGAAATGGTTAGATTCTTACACTGTACACAGTCATATTATTGGGGTTTTTCTTAATTTGAAAGTATAGGATGAGCATAGCATAGGAAAAGATGTGTGTAGCAGTTTACTATAGAGCCACATAATTTTTGGACAGTAAGTATTGCTGTTAGCTACTTGGTAAAGTGTGATTTAACTAACATTGCATTGTATAAATCCCCTGAGCAATTAAATAGAAGCCATTGTGGTGAGCTACAGTATGCAGGGACAGTACAAGAGTTGTTGTTGTTATTTAAATATTAGTACTGTACCATGGGGATCTTTTTAGTCCCAGGTTGAATATTGCATAAATTCCCTATCCAGGGTGGTAAAGAAGAAGAAGGGTATTATATGGGAGGGAGAAGCCCCTTAAAAGAATCTGAATGCCCAAGAGACCAACATAATTTCTTGGCTGACTCAAGATTTATTAATTATAAAAGAACATCAAAGGGAAAGTGTGGTCCAAACATAGAATCATAGAAGTGTAGGACTGGAAGAGACCTCAGTAGGTCATCTAGTCCAGTCCCCTGCACTGCAGGCAGAACTAAAAACTAGACCATTCCTGACTAGTGTTTGTCTAACCTATTATTTAAAACCTCCAATGACAGAGATTCTACAACTTTCCTAGGCATTTTGTTCCAGTGCTTAACTACCCTGACAGTTAGGAAGTTTTTCCTAATGTCCAACCTAAACCTAGCTTGCTGCAATTTAAGCCCATTGCTTCTTGTCCTGTCCTCAGAGGTTAAGGAGGGCAAGTTTTCATCTACCTCCTTATTAACAACCTTTTATGTACTTGAAAACTGTTATCATTGTCCCACCTCAGTCTTGTCTTCTCCAGACTAAACAAGCCCATTTTTTTCAATTTTCCCTTCATAAGTCATGTTTTCTAGACCTTTCATCATTTTTGTTGCTCTTCTCTGGCCTTGATCCAATTTTTCCACATCTTTCCTGAAATATGGCACCCAGAACTGGACGCAATACTCTAGTTGAGGCCTTATCAGAGCTGTGTAGAGCAGAAGAATTACTTCTCGTGTCTTGTTTACAACATTCCTGCACCCCAATACATCCCAGAATGTTGTTTACTTTTTTTTAAAACAGTGTTACACTGTTGTCTCATATTTAGCTTATGAGCCACTATAACCCCCAGATCCCTGTTTGCAGTACTCCTTCCTAGGCAGTCATTTCCCATTTTGTATGGGTGCAAATAATTGTTTTTTCATAAGTGGGGTACTTTGGATTTGTCCTTATTGAATTACATCCATTTACTTCAGACCATTGTAGCTGACCATTGTACCCTCCAGTTTGTCCGGGTAATTTTGAATGTTAATCCTATCCTCCAAAGCACTTGCAACCCCTCCACGCTTGGTATCATCCGCAAACTTTATAAGTGCCCTCTCCATGCCATTATCTAAATCATGTATGAAGATACTGAATGGAACTCAACCAAGGACTGATCACTGTGGGACCCCACTCAATATGCCTGTCAGGTTGACTGTGAACCACTGATAACTACTCACTGGGAGTGGTTTTCCAACCAGTTATGCACCCACCTTATATTGGCTCTATCTAAGCTATATTTCCTAATTTGTTTATGAGAAGGTCATGCAAGTCAGTATCAAAAGTCTTACTAAAGTCAAGATATAACACGTCTATCACTTCTTCCATTCACAAGGCTTCTTACCCTGTTAAAAAAGGTTATTTGGTTGGTTTGACATGATTTGTTCTTGACAAGTCCATGCTGACTGTTACTTATTACCTTATTATTTTCGAAGTGTTTGCAAATTAATTGCTTGATTATTTGCTCCATTATCTTTCTGGGTTCTGAAGTTAAGCTGTCTGTCTGTAATTCACCAGGTTGTCCTTATTTCCCTTTTTATAGATTGGCACTACATTTGCCCTTTTCCAGTCCTCTGGAATCTCTCCCAACTCCTATGAGTTTTTTAAGATAATCGTTAATGGCTCAGATATCTCCTCAGTCAGCTCCTTGAGTATTCTAGGACGTGTTTCATCAAGCCCTGCTGACTGGACGACATCTAACTTATCTAAGTAATTTTTAACTTGTTCTTTCCGTATTTTAGCCTCTGATTCCGCCTCATTTTCACTGACTTTCACTGTTAGACGTCTGATCGCTACTAACCCTTTTGGTGAAAACTTAAACAAAAAGGTAATTTAGCACTTCTGCCATTTCATTTTCTGTTGTCTTTCCCCCTCATTGAGTAATGGGCCTACCCCAGGGTTTCTCAAACAAGGGTCACCGCTTGTGTAGGGAAAGCCCCTGGTGTTCTGGGTCAGGCCGGTGTGTTTACCTGCCCCGTCCGCAGGTCCAGCCGTCCGCAGGCTCCCACTGGCCGCAGATTGCTGCTCCGGGCCAATGGGAGCTGCTGGAAGCAGCGCAGGCTGAGGGACTTACTGGCCGCCGCTTCCAGCAGCTCCCATTGGCCTGGAGCAGTGATTCGTGGCCAGTGGGAGCCGCGATCGGCTGGACCTGCGGACGGGGCAGGTAAACACACCGGCCTGGCCCAGCCCGCCAGTGGCTTTCCCTACACAAGCGGCGACCTCTGTTTGAGAAACTCTGGCCTACCCTGTCCTTAGTCTTCCTCTTGCTTCTAATGTAGTTGTAGAAAGTTTTCTTGTTACCCTTTTTGTCTCTAGCTACTTTAATCTCATTTTGCACCGTGGCCTTTCTAATGTTCTCCCTACATGCTTGTGGTGTTGTGTTTTATATTCATCTTTCCTAATTTGACCTAGTTTCCACTTTTTGTAGGGCTCGTTTTTGAGTTTCAGATCATTGAAGATCTCCTGGTTAAGCCAGAGTGGTCTCTTTCCATACTTCCTATCTTTCCTAAGCAGTGGGATAGTTTACTCTTGTGTCCTTTCTAATGTCTATTTAAACAACTGCCAGCACTCTGAAATTGTTTTCCCTGAGGCTTGCTTTACATGGGATGTTACCTACCAACTCCCTAAGTTTGCTAAAGTCTGTCTTCTTGAAATCCATTATCTTTGTTCTGCTGTTTTCCCTCCTACCAAATATGTTATCTGTTGTCAGTGGAGCAGTACTGCACTGAGAACAAAATTGTTTTGCAAAAGATTTTGAGATTTTTTAAAAAAAACTAGCTTTATTCTGTATTGAACTCTTAAAAAAATGAGACATTCTCAAAGGAAAGGTTAAAAAAAGTAGTAGGTTAAACATTTCATTTAGATTTTTTTGACATTTTTATTTTGTATTATATTATTTATAGAATAAAATACAAAATTCAAAATAAAATCTAAGTGTCTTGTTCCAAAAAAGCCGAAAATGGATGTTTCAACATTGGGTAATTTTTTCTAAAATGAATTCCAGCAAAAGCAAGATGATTTCATGAAGCATTTTTATTATAATGGAACTGCTTATTTTGACAGAATATGATTTTATCAAAGATTTTCAACTGGCTCTATCTAAAGAGGAATATTTGGCAACTCATAGCCATGCATTAGAGAAGACAACTGTGGCAGTGTAGTCTGATCCCAGTATTACCTAAATAGCTGTAGAACAGACCATACACCCCCAGGGTGCTAGACGGAGATCTCCTGTATAGTTTACTTTACATGGGACCATGCAGAGCCTAGAGACATCCTGAACAGAACCCCATTCCCCATCTAGTGGCTGGACTTGCAATATATTGCTTCTCATATCTCAGCTTGCTCAAGGAAAGATGTTGACCTTATCTCAGCTGGAGTTAATTCTGTGTATCTTACTTGGAATTCTTTATGAAACATTTAACAGCTGGGGGTGATATCCTGGATATATTGAGCTCAGTGGGAGTTCTGGTATTGACTTTTACGTGGCCACCATTGGTGGCAACCATTGGTATTTACTTGTGCATTGTAGAAAGTAACTCCATGTATTCTGCCTTTTTTAATAACAGAATCTTTCTGCTGACTAGAAAGAGATTGGAGTCTCTCTTCTAACATCATAATATTAACAGAGTGTCTCGCTCTATAAATTTATTTTCCTATGCTTTTCTTTTGCTGATATAGCATCTTTGTCCTCTTCTATTTGCTTTTTTTGTGGTAAACATTCCATTGTAATAATGTGCCATGTTCAATGAAATTGCATTCAGCCATTTAAATAATGACAGATGTAAAAGTGAAAAAAATGTTGACTGTAATGTGCTTCTTGTAAAGAACTCATGCATTTATAGCATGGTAATATTTCCAGAAACATTATAGCAATGAGTCTGTCAGCTACAATTCACCAGGACACCATTACAAACATATAGAACTGATGGAATTCTTTCAGTCACTTACTCTGGAGGTAGGTGTTAGGTTCTGGGGTGCAATCCAGACAGATGAAGAGTTAGTCACCTCTTACCCTGTAACCCTTAAGCACCTTAAAGCTTTACTACAGTAGTTCTATGCCTGGGACTCCCACAGTCAGCAACAAGCATGCGCTCTGTCTATGTATTGGGCATCCCTGGTCCAGTGCTTTGGATTCAGGAGCCTGCCTGCAATATCACAGACTTCCATTGGTCTCCCCCAGCCTTGCTTAACAACTAGTAAGCGGGTGCCACACTCTCTCCAGCCCAAATTTACCCAAAATGTTTGTTCAGAAATGTCCAGTCCTGTCTCTGAACAATCAGAGAAATGTTATGCTCCTCTAAAGAGTCAATATCCAGGGCCAGTGCAACCCGTTAGGCAACCTAGGCGGTCGCCTAGCGGTGCTAGCATTTGCGGGGTGGCATTTCAGGTCCTTCAGCGGCGGCTGCGGCGGCCGGATCTTCGGCTGCCCTGGTTGTCGTTGGCATTTAGGCGGAGGGACCTGGGGCAGGGGGGTGCGGGGAGGGCCACCTGCAGCAAGTAAGGGCCGCCTGCAGTGGCACGCAGGAAAACCGCTCCCTGCCCCAGCTCACTTCTGCTCCGCCTCCTCCCCTGAGCATTCCGCCCTGCTCTCCTTCTCTCCCTCCTAGGCTTGCGGTGCCAAACAGCTGATTGGCGCCGCAAGCCTGGGAGGCAGGAGAAGTGGAGCGGTGATGGCGTGCTCAGGGGAGGAGGCAAAGCAGAGGTGAGCTGTGGCGGGGAGCTGTCGCACGGATCCCCAGGCCAGGGGGAGCTGCCACGGGGGGGGTGCCTCAGTGCAGAGGTGGGGAGCTGCTGCAGGGGGGACACCTCAGGGCAGGGGGGAGCAGAGAGCTGCCACAGGGCTCGGGGGGGTGCGCAAGGTGGAAGTTTCGCCTAGGGCAGGAAACATCCTTGCACCTGCCCTGTCAATATCCAACAGTCTGTTACTTTAATTGGAGTTACTAAAGATTTCAGTTCAAACACAGCTCTGGATTGGTCTAAATTAAACATAAAAATAAGCATTTCATTCCAAAGAGAGAAGTTTTAAATGAGTGCAAGTATAAGGATTAAAGTCATAGAAAAAGAAGAAAAAAACAGTTTCTAGCAACAAAAACTTAACAAGCTAGAGGTAAAATTCTCATGTAATGTTTTCCTCAAGATGGCTGACCCAGTTCTTGGATCAGGATCTATCCCTCAAAGTCAAAGAGCTGGAACCTTTGTTGTCTTAAGTGAAAGATAAATATCTTGAGGTTTCTTTGCCCTTCTCCTTTATAATCCAGTGACCCTTTGAAATGGGTTCTTCTAAGGGTTACCCCTAGATAAAGTTCATTCAAGCTGTCAAGAAGGTGACATGAAGTCTCCTAATGAAGGAAGTTTCTTGCTGGAGTTGTCTGCTAAAATGCAAATTATTTAGATCCTGCCCCCTCCAGTGTAATTGCATGAACATTAAATATAGACTCATAGACTTTAAAGTCAGAAGGGACCATTATGATCATCTAGTCTGACCTCCTGCACGATGCAGGCCACAGAATCTCACCCACCCACTCCTGTAACAAACCCCTAACCTATGTCTGAGTTATTGAAGTCCTCAAATTGTGGTTTGAAGACCTCAAGCTGCAGAGAATCCTCCAGCAAGTGACCCGTGCCCCATGCTGCAGAGGAAGGCAAAAAACCTCCAGGGCCTCTGCCAATCTGCCCTGGAGGAAAATTCCTTCCTGACCCCAAATATGGCGATCAGTTAAACCCTGAGCATGTGGGCAAGACTCACCAGCCAGCACCCAGGAAAGAATTATCTATAGTAACTCAGATCCCAACCCATCTAACATCCCATCACAAACCACTTGGCATACTTACCTGCTGATAATCAAAGATCAATTGCTAAATTGATTGCCAAAATTAGGCTATCCCATCATACCATCCCCTCCATAAACTTATCAAGCGTAGTCTTAAAGCCAGATATGTCTTTTGCCCCCACTACTCTCCTTGAAAGGCTGTTCCAGAACTTCACTCCTCTAATGGTTAGAAACCTTCGTCTAATTTCAAGTCTAAACTTCCTAGTGTCCAGTTTATATCCATTTGTTCTTGTGTCCACATTGGTACTAAGCTTAATTAATTCCTCTCCCTCCCTGATATTAATCCCTCTGATATATTTATAAAGAGCAATCATATCCCCCCTCAACCTTCTTTTGATTAGGCTAAACAAGCCAAGCTCTTTGAGTCTCCTTTCATAAGAGAGGTTTTCCATTCCTCGGATCGTCCTAGTAGCCCGTCTCTGAACCTGTTCCAGTTTGAATTCATCCTTCTTAAACATGGGAGACCAGAACTGCACATGGTATTCCAGATGAGGTCTCACCAGTGCCTGAGGTCTTATATAACGGTACTAACACCTCCTTATCTTTGCTGGAAATACCTCGCCTGATGCATCCTAAAACTGCATTAGCTTTTTTAACGGCCATATTACATTGGCGGCTCATAGTCATCCTGTGATCAACCAATACTCCAAGGTCCTTCTCCTCCTCTGTTACTGATGCGTCCCCAATTTATAACTAAAATTCTTGTTATTAATCCCTAAATGCATGACTTTGCACTTTTCACTATTAAATTTCATCCTATTACTATTACTCCAGTTTACAAGGTCATCCAGATCTTCCTGTATGATATCCCGGTCCTTCTCTGTGTTAGCAATACCTCCCAGCTTTGTGTCATCCGCAAACTTTATTAGTACATTCCCGCTTTTTGTGCCAAGGTCAGTAATAAAAAGATTAAATAAGATTGGTCCCAAAACTGATCCCTGAGGAACTCCACTAGTAACCTCCTTCCAGCCTGACAGTTCACCTTTCAGTATGACCTGTTGTAGTCTCCCCTTTAACCAGTTCCTTATCCACCTTTCAATTTTCATATTGATCCCCATCTTTTCCAATTTAACTAATAATTCCCCATGCGGAACCATATCAAATGCCTTACTGAAATCGAGGTAAATTAGATCCACTGCATTTCCTTTGTCTAAAAAATCTGTTACCTTCTCAAAGAAGGAGATCAGGTTGGTTTGGCATGATCTACCTTTTGTAAAACTATGTTGTATTTTGCCCATTTACCATTGACCTCAATGTCTTTAACTAATTTCTCCTTCAAAATTTTTTCCAAGACCTTACATACTACAGATGTCAAACTAACAGGCCTATAATTATTCGGATCACTTTTTTCCCCTTTCTTAAAAATAGGAACTATGTTAGCAATTCTCCAGTCATACAGTACAACCCCTGAGTTTACTGATTCATTAAAAATTTTTGCTAATGGGCTTGCAATTTCATGTGCCAGTTCCTTTAATATTCTTGGATGAAGATTATCTGGGCCCTCCAATTTTGTCCCATTAAACTGTTCGGGTTTGGCTTCTAACTCGGATGTGGTAATATCTACCTCCATATCTTCATTCCCATTTGTCATCCTTCCATTATCCCTAAGCGCCTCATTAGCCTTATTAAAGACTGAGGCAAAGTATTTATTTAGATATTGGGCCATGCCTAGATTATCCTTAACCTCCACTCCATCCTCAGTGTTTAGCGGTCCCACTTCTTCTTTCTTTGTTTTCTTCTTATTTATATGGCTATAGAACCTTTTACTATTGGTTTTAATTCCCTTTGCAAGATCCAACTCTACATGGCTTTTACCCTTTCTCACTTCATCCCTACATGTTCTGACCTCAATAAGGTAGCTTTCCTTGCTAATCCTGCCCATCTTCCAATCCTTGTAGGCTTTCTGCTTTTTATTAATCACCTCTCTGAGATGCTTGCTCATCCAGCTTGGTCTACAACTCCTGCCTATGATTTTTTTCCCCTTTCTTGGGATGCAGGCTTCTGATAGTTTCTGCAGCTTTGACCTGAAGTAATTCCAGGCCTCCTCCGCCTTTAGATCCACAAGTTCTTCAGTCCAATCCACTTCCCTAACTAATTTCCTTAATTCTTTAAAGTTAGCCCTTTTGAAATAAAAAACCCTAGTCCCAGATCTATTTTTGTTTATCCTTCCATCTAGTTTGAACTGAATTAGCTCATGATCACTCGAACCAAGGTTGTCCCCTACAACCATTTCTTCTATGAGATCCTCACTACTCACCAAAACCAAATCTAAAATGACAGGTTTCAGAGTAGCAGCCGTGTTAGTCTGTATCCGCAAAAAGAACAGGAGTACTTGTGGCACCTTAAAGACTAACAAATTTATTTTAGCATGAGCTTTCGTGAGCTACAGCTCACTTCTTCGGATGCATAGAATGGAACACACAGACAGGAGATATTTATACATACAGAGAACATGAAAAGGTGGAAGTATGCATAACAACAGGAAAAGTCTAATCAATTGAGATGAGCTATCATCAGCAGGAGGAAAATAAACTTTTTGAAGTGATAATTAAGATGGCCTATAGAAGGTGTGAGGAGAACTTAACATAGGGAAATAGATTCAATTAGTGTAATGACCCAACCATTCCCAGTCTCTGTTTAGGCCAGTATTAATTGTATCTAATTTGCATATTAATTTGAGTTCAGCAGTTTCTCTTTGGAGTCTGTTTTTGAAGTTTTTTTGTTGCAAAATTGCCACCTTCAAGTCTGTCACTGAATGGTTAGAGAGGTTGAAGTGTTCTCCCACTGGTTTTTGAATGTTATGATTCCTGATGTCAGATTTGTGTCCATTTATTCTTTTGCGTAGAGACTGTCCGGTTTGGCCAATGTACATGGCAGAGGGGCATTGCTGGCACATGATGGCATATATCCCGTTGGTAGATGTGCAGGTGTACGAGCCCCTGATGGCGTGTCTGATGTGATTAGGTCCTATGATGGTGTCACTTGAATGGATATGTGGACAGAGCTGGCATCGGGCTTTGTTGCAAGGATAGGTTCCTGGGTTAGTGTTTATGTTGTATGGTGTGTGGTTGCTGGTGAGTATTTGCTTCAGGTTGGGAGGCTGTCTATAAGCGAGGACTGGCCTGTCTCCCAAGATCTGTGAGAGTGAGGGATCATCTTTAAGGATAGGTTGTAAATCTTTGATGATGCGCTGGAGAGGTTTTAGTTGGGGGCTGTAGGTGATGGCTAGTGGCGTTCTGTTGTTTTCTTTTTTAGGCCTGTCCTGTAGTAGGTGGCTTCTGGGTACTCTTCTTGCTCTGTCAATCTGTTTTTTCACTTCAGCAGGTGGGTATTGTAGTTTTAAGAATGCTTGATAGAGATCTTGTAGGTGTTTATCTCTGTCTGAGGGATTGGAGCAAATACGGTTGTATCTTAGAGCTTGGCTGTAGACAATGGATCGTGTGGTGTGTCCGGGATGGAAGCTGGAGGCATGTAAGTAAGTATAGCGGTCAGTGGGTTTCCGGTATAGGGTGGTATTTATGTGACCATCGTTTATTAGCACAGTAGTGTCTAGGAAATGGACCGCTTGTGTGGATTGGTCTAGGCTGAGGTTGATGGTGGGATGGAAATTGTTAAAATCACGGTGGAATTCCCATCCCCTCTTGTTGGTTCTTCAACTACTTGGTGAAGAAATCTATCAGCTATCACATCCAGAAAAATCTGAGAGCCCTATTATTGCTACTAGCACTTGTCCTCCAGTCTATATCTGGGAAGTTAGTCTCCCATGATCACACAATTCCCATTAGTGTTTACTTCATTAAAAACATTAAAGAGGTCTCTATCCATATCCAAATCAGATCCCTGCGGTATGTAGCACACCCCATGCACTATCTCCGGGGAGGCTCTAGTAGCTTTCTTTCCCAATGTGATTTTTGCCCAGACAGACTCTGTCTCATCCATTCCATCACTTCTTATTTCTTTACAGTTAACCTCATCATTGATACACAATGCTACTCCACCACCTTTGACTTTATTTCTGTCTTTCCTAAACAGCACATAGCCTTCAATACCTGTACTCCAGTCATGACTACTATTCCACCATGATTCTCTTATCCCTATAATATCCGGTTTCACTTCCTGCACCAGTAGCTCTAGTTCCTCCATTTTGTTACCTAGGCTCCTCGCATTAGTGTACAGACATCTTAATTTTTGCCGTTTGGCTTCACTGGCATTCTTTACATGGTTAGGCACAGACATTCTACCACCAGTATCACCTATTAGACTGGTATCTACACTACCCTTCCTCCTTATGTCCATTCTTCTGCCCACGGCTGTATCCTCTCTTACTTTGTTTTATTCCCTCTCAATGTTGAATTCCGGCGTGAAGATTACCTGGACATCTCCCAACCATCTCCCCCAATATGTGATTGTCAATCTCCACCACACTGTGATAGTGTGAGGTTTGCCTCCACCCCTTGTTAGCTTGATGGGTCTATTTATGCAATATGTAAATACATTCTCATTGTCTTTCAAAGCACTTTGTCAGTTTCTCCCAGGGGGAAAAACTATATTCCTCTATCTAGGGTGGAGTAACTTCCGGTTGGCTGACTGGCAAACACATTTTAAAAATTATAATTTCAGTTTATGTCCTTAACTTTGCATCAGTTGCTTGCACCTACATTAACAATGATATTAATAACCAGTAAGTCAGGAGCTTTTCATTGACCCCTTGCATGACAAATACATTTAATAACATTAAAGAATTGGCGTAAACTTGAACTGGTTAACTCAGCTACAATTCATTACAAGCTATCTGGTTTGCCCCTTAGACTGTTCTTAAGTAATAACAGAATTAAAGAAAATGTCAACTATATTGCACATTTCAGATCTGGCCTGCAGCCTTGAGCTGTGACCACAGCAGAGCTTTCAAGCTGCACAGGGATAGGGCTGCTTGGAGTTTGGGTGAAAGGCCTCAGAAATGTCCAGGTGTCATTCCAGCATTTGGTGCTGGTGACTCATGAGTTAGCTCTCTTCCCTCTGGGCCACTACTGAACGAATACCCTTACATTGTGGTTGGGGACACTGTATGCTGCTAGAGGGCTTACCTTAAAGAGGAGAGGTGAAATCCAGTTCCTTACCAATTGAAAATTCCATGGTATGATTTTTAGTAGGAGGAGTGGTAGCCCTAATGGCTTGACTAAATTCCAGTGCAAGCAGTTATAATATATTCTTCCTGCTTGATTTTCCTCTGGAATTTTCCAGTTAGATAAGTTAGCACTGCTTAATGTTGTTGCTATAGAATAGCTGTTGCTATTTGTAAGTTAGTGGTAATGGCACAATGCCAGAGCTTCCTTATTAAACATTTGCTAGGAGTAATCTAAAAGTATGTGGCTTTCAGATTGGTGTGATAGTGTGTGTGATTACTACAAATTGTCCAGGCTACTGAAATTCAGGTCAAGCCAGATTTAGAGATGAAACAGAGTTTATTTAGAGTTTATCTCTAAACTGACTATGACCTCAACTATAAAGAGTCAGGCTGCGTCATAATTGTAAGCATTTTCAGCATGCTGTGAAGGTGAATGCAAAAGATGACAATTTGACCTAAACCACACCATTCTCTGAAGCTGCTGTGGAACCCACTAGACAATGATGTGAAGGGGAATTAAGATGGCTGCTCTGCGGCATAATAAAAAAAAATGCTGTTTTCAGGTGCTGACAGCATGCCTTGGTAATTGGGTTTAACATTACCTTGCAGTCTGGAATATTAGATCCATTGGTAACACATTTGCCACTTTGGGGAGATTGTGTTAAGCTCTTCAGATATCAAGGAGAGTTTTACTGAGTGATGTTATATTGCGACATTGCACTAAAGCTGAAAAGCGAATGTAATGTACTCTGGAACGTCCTGGAGAATGGAGTGCTCTTGATGTGCTGTGACTCCTGTGCAAAAATCTATCAGTCACATTATGGGTCAGACAAAGACTGACAATAAGGGGTAAATTTTTAACAGCCGTAATTAACTCTTGGAACAATTTACTAAGGGTCATTGTGGATTCTCATACAGGCAGACTTGGAATGGCTAGAGGCAATTCATATCTGCTGTCAGCACCGATTCCTGAGCATGAAGTGGTTTCACTTTGTGCAAAATGTCAGTCTCAAAGAGACCTGGCCTTCCTTCAATCACTCATTATATTCAAAAGTGGCATTGCAAGGTCTTTGGCCATGTTGCCAGGATGGACAAAAAGACTCCAGTATACTGTGGTCTCAAACTCTGTATTGATGAGTGAAGAGATATACACACTGACCTGATCTGGTGCAACCTGTGGGGCTGCCCCAGAGATTCAGGGATTCACAGGATTGAGCCAGGTTTGGGAACTTCACTACACAATGACTGGTGTGATGCCACAACCTTGGTCACTCTGACTGGTGCAATAGTCCTCAGTTCACTATGCGTGCTTGATGATCGTGGTGAGGATGTGGTGGATTCTCCATCACTGACAGTTTGTAAATCAAGATTGGATGTTTTTATAAAAGACGTGCTATAGGAATTATTTGGGGGGAAAGTCTATGGCCTGTGTTATACAGGAGGTCAAGCTAGGTGATCACAATGGTTCCTTCTGGCCTTGGAATTTATGAATCTATGAAAAAGAACTGATAAAACTCCATTGAAATCCATTTCTCCTGCCTTTTAAAAGTTATTGAAATCAACGGAGCTGTGCTGATTTAAACCAGCTAAAGCTCTAGCTCTATATTGGTAGTCAGTCTGTATTGCTGGTCCACCGTTTTCATTCTGGAATTAGATTGTGGTCATAGTTTATGACTTCAGTTAAACCACAGTTAGTTTTCCACTTGACACTGCATTCGGAGAAGACAAATTGCATAATATGTAATCCCAGTAGCTAACAATAACCATACCAAATAGCATGGAAGCAGTAAGACTCATGCTTTATGTATCAGATGTTTATGAATGCACACAATTAATTTTTAATCAGATGTTGCTTGAGTAGTCCCAGTCTACCCCCAAAATGTATAGATGGGGTGATAATTGGAAAGATTATCTGTGGTGAGAGAGGTTCCTTAATCAAGGGTCTAACAAATGCTTCTTTAAAAGATATTGTCATCTTGCTGGCTTTCAGGAGGATAACAATCATCTCCTATAATGCTCCAGTTCTGCAAAATTTATAAGTTTCTATCTATGCCATTATCTAAATCATTGATGAAGATATTGAACAGAACCAGACCCAGAACTGATCCCTGGGGAACCCCATTCATTATGCCCTTTCAGTTTGACAGTGAACCACTGATAACTACTCTCTGGGAATGGTTTTCCAACCTCTTATGCACCCACCTTATAATAGCTCTATCTAGGCTATATTTCCCTAGTTTGTTTATGAGAAGGTCATGATAGAGAGTATCAAAAGCCTTACTAATGTCAAGATATAACACGTCTACTGCTTTCTCCCCATCCACAAGGCTTCTTGCCCTGTCAAAGAAAGCTATTCAGTTGGTTTGACATGATTTGTTCTTGACAAAATTCAAATTGGGATTATTTTTTCCCATGTGCATTACTTTGCACTCATCAACACTGAAGTTCATCTACCATTTTGTTGCCCAGTCACCCACTTTTATGCCCAGTCACCTACTTTGTAACTCTTTGCAGTCAGGTTTGGACTTTAACTTTCTTGAGTAATTTTGTATCACATCTGCAAATGTTGCCACCTCACTGTTCACCCCCTTTTCCAGATAATTTATGAATATACTGAACAGCACAGGTCTCAGTGTAGATGCTTAGGGGACCCCGCTATTTACCTCTCTTCATTGTGAAAACTGACCTTTTATTCCTACCCTTTGTTTCCGGCTTTTTAATCAGTTACTGGTCCATGAGAGGATCTTCCCTGTTATCCCATGACTACTTACTTTGCTTAAGAGCGTTCAGTGAGGGACCTTGTCAAAGGCTAACTGAAAGTCAATGTACACTGGATCCACTGGATCAACCTTGTCCACGTTTGTTGACTCTCTCAAGGAATTCAAATAGATTGGTGAGGCAGGATTTCTTTTTACAAAAGGCGTGTTGACTCTTCCCCAACAAACCGTATTCTTACATGTGTCTGAGAATTCTGTTCTTTACTATAGTTTCAACCAGTTTGGCTTGTACTGAAGTTAGACTTACTAGCGTGTAATTGCTAGGATCACCTCTGAAGCTTTTTTAAACACAGACGTTATGTTATCTACCTTCCAATCATCTGGTACAGAGGCTAATTTAAGCGATAGGTTATGCACCACAGTTAGTGGTTCTGCAACTTAAGTATCTTAATGATGTTAATTATTCTGCAGAGGAAATGGCAGTCTGTTATTGGAGGCAGGGCTGAGATTACAGTAAGGCCCAGGATCCCTGTAAGAAGGAGCTGTGGGGGCCTCTGGAAAAACACAAGCAGCAATCTCTATTTTTCACAGAGCTTCCATGACAAAAAAAAATGTTCAGAATGCTTTTTATTACGTGAGTGTGATGAACTTGTGATGGCATCACTGTGCGTTTCCAAGACTTGAAACGCCCAGGGTCTCTTCAGCACATATGAGAGCTGCCTTTGACAAAGTATTGCAGGATAAATGTGGGGAGAAGAGACCTGCTGTGTTGCAGATTCTGCCAGCCTCTAAAACATCCATCATCATCTGCTTTTATCTCTCCTGGTGCTGTTCATAATCTTGCAATATTCCTAATATATAAAAGATCATGCTATTTGTGAAGTAAATGGTCTGCAGTAATTATAGTGTTTAACTTCTGATGTAAGGCATTCTTTGTTGTGCATGTTGCAAACAAAAGAGACTAGCTGCTTTGATATTCTTCTCTGAATACTAATTCCACTTGAACTGATATGGTAGAAAGGTGCTTGGCACTTTCCTTTTTTTAAAGGAAATGTAAAAGCTACATTAAAATCAGCCATTAAAAGAAGTTCATACATAAAGAGACAATGGTACTTGCTGATATTGTAATGAATTGCTTACATAATACACTTCATAGAATTATAGCAATTAGACATTGAAAATACCTATTCAGTCATCTTGCCCACACGCAATAGTTCACGCATCTTCCCTAAAGGGTATTCTTAATTGTTTTTCTGGTCAAGATTTTATATTTTTCAAGTGTCAAAAATGCCCTTGAAAAAATTGATGCTGGAGTTATTTTGAGGATTTCTCCTCCCAACAAATTCTACTACAGTGGTATTAGGGGAAATATTCTGATTTGCCAAATTAAACAAATAGAGCTGTTTAGAATGTTTGTGACTTCAGTCAATAAGCACAGTTCATTGCACTATGGCTGCAAAAGCAATGACTGCCTAGAGGAATGTAGTTAACCAGAATAAAAGTATTAAGAGAAATGAAATTGTCTTATTGCTTGTAAAAGATAAACTTGAGCTATTTAAGAAAAAAAATGGATCCAATGGGAAACATGGATTATAAAAGTTATATCCACGGAAAAACAGTATGTACATATACTGGAATTCATAACCTACAATAGACTGTCACACCTATGCAACATTACTTCATTTTTTTGGTATTTTTCACCTTCGCTTTTAATAGCTATGTTTAAAAAAATTGTCATGTCAACAGTTCTGTTTATTTGAGCATTAATTTCCCTCATATCATCACATACCAAAGGAACACCTGGAGACTGTTTTGGTTTTTTTGGGTTTTGTTTTTGTTTTTTGTTTTCCTTGAGACAGGATGATACAAAATGCAAGGAGAAGCTTGGGAAAAAAAACAGCCCATGACACAGTATGTTAATTATTTCACCATTTGCTCCTCCCAGTCATACCATTCCACCTCATCAAATCTAAGTTTATTTGCCATGAGTATTTATAATCACAGCCATATGTTTTATTTCCTAGGTACCGTCACTCCTAGGTATTTTACACGTTGTGGTGCACTTGCTCTGGCAAGGCTATCTCTGGTAAATCCAAAGTCATTTGGGTTTTTCTGTGCTTAATTTTTACCTTATTTAATTGAGGTTTGGTGGCCAACAGGGACAATAGAATAGATTGGGATCTTCCAATCAGCATGAGTCCCTACTTGGACAGTGATGAACATCATTTCCTTTTTCTGGAATCAGTGAGCATTTTCTGTGTGTAAGGATGGCATGATCAGCCTCTAGTGAAATAGAATGTGTAGTGCCATTTATTTATTTGTGAACCTTTTTCTACACTGGGTGAAGGGATCTAGATGTAAAAAATTAATGCAAGGGAGAGATGAAGCATACTCACTGTGTACTGCTTTGTAGTTTGAAGTAAGCAAGTGGTTTTAGGTCAATGGGTGTGTGTATAAAAAATGGGTTAAACTAACATAGTTGAGGCTTAATACAGATATTGTGAACATCACTGCTGGGAGCATCTATTCCACTCCATTGAAAGCTTTCACTGCATTCATTTCACTGTGGCTCTGGGTATGCATTTAGAGTGATAATTAATATACATATTTGTTAACCAGTGCTCTGTTCCTCACAAATGTCTTGTTTGTTAGTTTTTTCCAGCACATATTTTACAATCAAACTTCAGTCTTAAAATTGGGCTATATCAAATGGTGTTCTTTGGAAGAAATAAAAATGGTGGCTTCCCCCTTTTCAAGAAAACTACTACTAGCTTGTCAAGAAGAGAAAAAATGAATTCTTCCACAAATTTGTTCTAATTCTCATTTCAGTCTTGGGTACCTTTCCAGAGGCAGAATTACTATCGCTTCTGTCATCTCTACTTTTACTCTGTTTTCCATTGTTTTCTTTTTTTAACATAAAATTGGATGTAGTTGATGCTTGACAAAGTGATAGAGGAACAAAATTATTTAAATTTAATTTATCCCAATGATAGAAAAAAGGACAAAACCTCCAGTGGCTGTAAATTGACATAACTCCCAGGGCCGCCCAGAGGATTCAGGGGGCCTGGGGCAAAGCAATTTTGAGGGCCCCTTCCATAAAAAAAAAAAAAGTTGCAGTACTATAGAATACTATATTCTTGTGGGGGCCCCTGTGGGGCCCGGGGCCTGGGGCGGCCCTGATAGCTCCATTGACACTAATGGCAACCATTAACCACTGATAAAGATCTGGCCTGTAATGTAAATGCAGTTCCACTCTGCAACGATTGGTTATGAAAGTGTGCGGCTCTATTCAAGGTAAAAATGGCATTTTCTTACTGAACAGATTTGCTCCCTAAGGGTATTCAGTCATATTGCTCACTTCTGAGAAAGTAATAAGTTTTTACTCCTAATAATCCTGAAAAACCAATACAACTAAGAAGGAGTGGACTACGTTGAAGTCTTTCTCCTTATGCATCATCAACAAAATTGTTAACAAAGTTCTATTTAATTACAAATATATAAACCTACTGAAGATAATTGTGAGAGAGTTGTGGTCTGAAAAACCTTGAGGCTAAATGGAGAAATGGAATTGTGGGCCTGATCCTGGGATGAAAGCTGTCATCAGTCTCCCCTAAGAGTAAAAGTTTCCCGTCTGAATATCTGTCTCTACTCAGAGTGGTTTAGCGATTTTTAGTGATGCCTTTTATTGCTTTTTAACAACTTCCATTGCATATCTGTCTAATAAAGGTATGAGGTCAGCTGTATTAGTTTAGTATGCTGAGATAAGCTGGCTGCCCTTGTTAGTAATCATTGAATCATAGAAATCTAGGGCTGGAAGGGACAAGAGGTCCCCCTCTAGTCCATCCCCCTTGTGTTGAGGCAGGACCAAGCAAGTCAAGAGCATCCCTGATGGGCATTTGTCCAGCCTGTTCTTAAAAACCTCCATTGTGGGTTTATGTTCATATATAATTGATTGTCTAGGTTCCTCTCTGTCGCCAGCAAGGCATGTTGCTGCTTGGACTCCTGTGCCTTTGGCAGGCCTGCATGGACTCAGCATTGTGTTGGCTAGCTTGTTCTCTTTCTGGAGTAGTTTTCCTTCTCCAGCAGAGAGCCTCCAACCTCACAAACCATACAGCTAATCTTATTGGGTTTTGTTATTACTATTACACTAATTCCAGAGTTAACTTGTTAAAAATCTGTATTATGCTGCTATAATTTGCTGTTTTATCTTGTACACATCAGCGTGTGTGTGTGTGTGTGTGTGTGTGTGTGTGTGTGTGTGTGAGAGAGAGAGAGAGAGAGAGACCACAACTTTTTTGAAGAACAGGGGGAGGATATATATACAGATATGCACTACAGTGTATGAGACAAAATAGTAAATGATAACATAACAGCAAAAAAGCGGATTTTTTTAAAGTTGAGCCTGGATTTAGTGTTGTAATACATTGATAATGTAACCATGCACAGACTTTAATGAATGTGTGCTTGTATTGTATATACATTTATATGAGAGAGAGAGAGTGTGTGTGTATATATATGTATTGTATACATACAAGACTATACCATGGTGTGTATGTATAAAAGATTCTGGATCACATCCATTGCTGGCATAAGCAGTTACAATTCTATTGACTTTAACAGAGATGCACTTATACCAGCAGTAAATTTGGCCCTTTACTTATTTTGTGGTGTTAAGCTGGACCGTATGGACAAATACTTATCGCCTCATGTCCACAGTAGTCTAGTTTGTTTAAGGACATTTAAGTCAAAGTTAATCTACAGTTTAGCGCTTCTCTAGTGGTTTTGACTCTTTGAATCTATCTTGTATGCATCATAAATGCACAATGCTTAATTTTGATCGTGTAACAAAGCTGGAGGCAGTATGTACTTCACTGATCTAACAATGTCTCTCCAAATTTTAAAAAGGCTTGTTATAGTATTTATATGCATCTCTCAATTATTATCTTTTTGTTTTTCTTGGTGAAAGATTGCTAAATAACTGAATGGCTTTCTGAACGTTTTTTAATGTTTACTATAATGTTAGAATGTCCACTAGAGCAGTGCTTCTCAAAGCCGATCCGCCACTTGTGCAGGGAAAGCTCCTGGCGGGCCGGGCCGGTTTGTTTACTTGCCGTGTCCGCAGGTTCGGCCGATTGTGGCTCCCACTAGCTGCGGTTCGCCGCTTCCCACAGCTCCCATTGGCCTGGAGCAGCGAAACCGTGGCCAGTGGGAGCCGCGATCGGCCGAACCTGCGGACGCAGCAGGTAAACAAACCGGCCCGGCCCACCAGGGGCTTTCTCTAAACAAGCGGCAGCCTGACTTTGAGAAGCACTGCACTAGAGGAAGTACTTCTGTCTTTAAACAGACAAAAATGAATGACAACTTATAACAGATTCAATGCGCTACACACACTCCTTTCAGAAAATACACACTTTATTTGCATGGCCTCTTCTTTCGGTGCAAAATAGATATTGCTCAGTTGGTGTTGTGTGTCCATAGTTTATTTGTAAGAGCAAACTGCTGCCAAAAAAAAAAAAAGTTTAAAATAAGCTATTGGAAAGATTAGCTGAACAAAGGTTATACATTAAACTAGAAAACAGAAGATTAAGAGTAAATACCATTTAATTCTTATCTATAAGAAACATTCTTAACCAGGTTCACTGAAAATATGAGGTTTCTTTTGATTTTTATTTTCTCAAATCTCTTCAGAGGAAAGGGTATCTCCCAAGAGAAACCCCTGCTGAGTGGCACTTTGTGATTAAAAACTCACTATTGCTAGCATTGCACTCCTGGCTAGAAATGCTGGGTGTCTAGGTTGATGTAGGTGGCAATAGCTATTACTGGGCAAAATGGACAGCAGTGACTTTATCTAGCAGGGACTGTCACCATGAGGATTGCTAAATGAAATTTGTGGAAAAGCTGCTTTCAGTTTGAAATGTCTGAAATATGGGAGCTCTGGGAAAATGTGCTTATGAGGAGAGCAGCACTCAGGGCACCAGTGTTAGGGAGAGAATAATGGATTCATTTAAATGTGCCTGGGAATAATGTCAATATGTATATTAGAATGTTAACTAATATCTTCTATATTGGTTCCTTTGGGAGCATTCTAGAAAAGGTATCCCAACTCCAATTATTCTAACACTCCATATAATTAAGCCTGTTGTGGGTTTGGGGTTTTTTTTTTGTTTTGTTTTTTCTAGAGCTGCTCTTCAGAGCAGTACAAGCATATCCAAGGACGAGATTGTATCCTTGTAATGCCCAGAAGATGATGTTTCCCCCAAAATCCCACAATGTTTTGCCACATTGTTTAGCATTAGAATGGTGTGTTGTCATTGAAACTGTTTTTATCAAAATGTCTGAACACTGTTTAGATACATGTTGTGAGCCCAATCCTGTGGATCTGACATATATAGCCCCAATGAAGTCAACAAGACAACATGAATAATTAAAAAAACCCAAACAAATAAAAAAGGCCATTCTTTTGGGAGCCTAGCTTCTCCCAAAAAAAATCGACAGTTTTTTTTGTAAAAAACAAACAATCAATCAAAAATAAAACCACACCAACACATTAACTATGCTCTGCCTATGTGGACACTGAAATATAATTTGTGAAGTCTTTTAGTAGGCTCATCTCCAACACATCTAACGGTATAGCCCTTTTACTTGGCTTAGACTCTGCCCTGGACAGGTGTTTCTATAATATTGCTTCTGGATGCATCAGAGTTGATTCATTCCTACTGTAAGGTAGATGTCTGTCTGAGTGCAGGATGCTGTTATGAGAAGGCTCATTCATTGTATTCTCACAGAAGAGGTTCAGTTGGAAGTAGTGAGCTGCGTTAGGAAACATTGTATTATTGCTGACCCAGCCCTTTCTACAGAAAGTCATGTGTCAGTCTGTGGTGCAAAAATGTCTTTCCCCCCGATCCCGCTGCCACTCCCTCAAAAGTGACAGGAAACATTTCCCTATGACCATGAGACCCAGCTATTATAATTCCCTCTAGGCTGCCAACAGGTCTCCTCTGCCACTTGCAGCTAGAGCAGAAAATAGTAGCTAGAAGGCCTGTTCTCATGTTATGCTCACCCTGTATTCTGTAAAATGAAGTGATTTTGAACTCAGGATGTTTAAGTTCCATAGCCCTTAAATGGGAAGCATTCTGGTGGGCTTCTGCACTCAGTCACCACCTGCTGGTCAGCAGTTCTACCATCATGCCATAGGGATTGCTACTATGTGGTGCCTCTAGTCACATGCTTCTCTGTTCCCTCCCCACCGTCCCTGTGAAGAGGGCACACTACACAGAAGGGTAGGCAGTGTTGGGGCTGCAGTAGTGTCCATGGAGTGTTCAGGTCTGTCAAAATTCTAGCATACAGCCTGGTTACTCGCCATAGGCTTGTGAACTGGGGACAGCATTTGTTCCTTTGATACCTGTCTAAGTGACTGGCCTTGGTCCTTTACAAGGAAACAGAAGCTCTTTGTGCAAGGAGTGAAGTGATTTAATAGAGCATTTAAAAAAAAAAAAGACGAATCTGTGAAGGAGAAAAAAATTGCCATGTCATATTTTCATAAATGCAAGAAACATTTTAAATGTTTCCATTTAGTGTGCATGCACATATCTCTCATGCAATTTTCTAAGGTGTTGGCTTATAGGGCTTCCTTGGAAACCAACTTGAGGGTCGCACACTTCACAGCTTCTACAGACAGAGCACATTGCACCCACCAGGATCTCCTTGCATTCCTCCATTTCCTTCCCCACACCTTCCAAGGTCCCTGTATGCCATTCTCCGACCCCCCTCTGATTCAGGGACTGCCTACAACTCCCACTCAATCTCTCAGGCTAATGGCTGACTCTCCCCACTACTTTCCACCGCAGGGGCTCTGTGTGCCCTCCTTCCCTATCTACCATATGCCAGGGTTCCCCATTTTCTACCCCCATGGAAGGGGCTCTGTGTTCCTCCCTCACCTCCTTCCTCCCCATACCAGGGTCCTGCAATCTGCCCCTCCCAACAGGAGTTCTATGTGCCTTTCCATTTCTGCCTCCCCTATATCAGGGACTCTTACTCACATCACTATGGCAGGGACTCTGTGTGCACCCCATTCCCTTCCATACCAGAGTCCCCTAATCTTCCCTCTGCCAGGGATTCTGTGCTCCCCTCCCCCATACCAAGGTTTCTATGTGTACCCACGTTCCCTCTTCCCTCCCTCCCAGGGGCTCTGACCTCTATTCTCCCTTTTGCCCCCCAAGCTGGAGGCTCTGTGTGTCCCCAATCTCCCCCATCCCTCTATCAGGTTCCCCCTATTGCCTTCCTGCCAGGGATCCTGTGTGCCCCATTCCCCCATGCTAGGGGCTGCATGCACTCCCCCCACCTTTACTGTTCTCTGTCTAGAAGATGTCATTCAAGGTGTCAACAGGTTAAACTCTATTGAGAAGATGGGCAGAGATGAGCTAAGGGAATTGTTATGCTGAAAGGTGTTAATGGCTGCCTTCAGCCAGTTCTTTGATCTATAGACAATGGGAGAGGCACTTCAAACTGTGGATCTGCTAACCACAGGAAAGGGCAACCTGTGCCTCTCATTTCCCGATTCCTCCCCAAAATTTATAGCATTCTTCCCACTGATGTCTAGAATGTTCCCTGATATTTTTTGGAATTGATCAGCAGGGGCGGCTCTAGGAATTTGGCCGCCCCAAGCAGGGCGGCACGCCGCAGGGGGCGCGCTGCCGGTCGCTGGTCCCGCGGCTCCGGGGGACCTCTTGCAGACATGCCTGCGGAGGGCACGCTGGTTCCGTGGCTCCGGTGGAGCATCCGCAGGCGTGCCTGCGGGAGGTCCGCCCGAGCCGCGGGACCAGCGAACCCTCCGCAGTTATGCCTGCAGGAGGTCTGCTGGTCCCGCGGCTCCAGTGGACCTCCCGCAGGCATGACTGCGGAAGGTCCGCCAGAGCCGCCTGCTGCCCTGCTGGCAAAATGCCACCCCACGCGCGCGCTTGGCGCGCTGGGGTCTGGAGCCGGCCCTGTTGATCAGATACAGCATTCAAAAGTTACCATAGAACATACAAACAGACACAGGGAAATTCCAGCAATTTGAGCATTAGGCCTTTGAAAACTCAGCCAATTATTCTATGTTCATACAAACTATTTTACAGAATTGTTGTTGGTCTATTTAGCTGTCAGTTTATCTTAGGAACTTAAAACCTGACTGTGCCTTTAAGACACAGGCCAGGACTAAGTGGTGCAGAGCAACCTCTCTCCTGAGGAAGCTCCAGAGGAGATTGTCTCTAAGGAGACACAGCCCCTGCCAAAGCTCTGTAGCGTGCAAGCTATGCTATCACTCTTTTGGGGAGGAACTTTTTGTTCTGTGTTTGTACAGCACCTAGCACAATGGGGTCCTGGTCCATGATTGGAGATCATTGGCACTCCAGTAATAATACTACAAATAATAATCCATTTGGATGCAGACCATAGGTGGTGTTTTACTTTTCCCCGAGGGGGGTGCTCCATCCCAGCTCTGGCACAAGGCCCCGCCCCCCTCCCCCAAGGTCCCGCTCTGGCTCTGCCTCCTCTCACCCCTGCTCCACCCCCTCCCTGAGGCCGCTGCTCTCTGCCCTCTCATAAGCCCTTCTCTGAGCTGCCAAACAGCTGTGGCTGGATGGGTGCTGAGCACCCACTTTTTTTTGGTTTGTTTTTCCGTGAGTGCTCCAGCCACAGAGTCAGCGTCTATGATGCAGACTGCTCCTCCTGGCCAACTCTGCTGGTTGGGATACGGGGCCTTTACTACACTGTCCCCTCCGCCCTACCATCTTTAGGACAATTTATGCCCCAGTAGGGGAATGCAGAGAACAGTCCCTGCCGTTCTCTGGGCACGGGGGCTGTGATTATCCCTGGCCCTTAAATAGGATGTACCGAGGTTGGGGTTAGCAAAGACTCTGAGCTGCCCCCCCACCTCCACTCCCAAAATAACTTTCATGAAAGCTAGGAACACCATTATGGTTTAAAGAGGTTTTACAAAACACATGGCATTAGGAGAAGTTATTACATAAAGTTTCAATTCCATCAGTGATTGGCTTTGCTTAGATTGAAGCACTTCGGCTCAATTTTCTTCCTTTTTTCCCCCCACTTGCTACTGGAAAAGCAGGAGAGAATTGGCAGGGCAAGGAGAAGGAAAAACAAAAACATGTTTTTCTTTCCCAATTTTGTTAGAAAAACAGAAAATTTTAAACCAATCTAAAGAGGCCCTTTTCAGTGCAACCAGCTCTAACGGCCACCCCTTACAAAGCCAGCTCTAAGTGGGTATAGGATGGGATCTTCCTTGAATGGCTGTGTGAGGGCTAATCACCAACAAGACCATTATTTTTGTTGAAAGAGTTCCTTTTAATAAATAGAAAGCCCACAGTAACAGAAGCAATATAAGCCCCAACCCAAACCACTTAAAGGTGAAAAAAAAATCATTTCATGATATGTTTTAATTTACCTTTTTTGTTTGCAGTGTTGTTTTAGCCGTGTTGGTCCCAGGATATTAGAGAAACAAGGCGGGTGAGGTAATATCTTTTATTGGACCAACTTCTGTTGGTGAAAGAGACAAGATTTGAGCTACACAGAACGTTTCTTCAGGTCTGCATAGCTTGAAAGCTTGTTGCTTTCACCAACAGAAGTTGGTCCAATAGAAGATATTACCTCCCCCACCTCGTCTCTTTTAATTCCATTTTGTAAGAAATACAATTTGAGCATTAGTTTTTAAATTGTAACCCCCTCATTATAGTTAGCTTTGTCATTAAATCTTGCTAGTAAAATAGTATTTAGCTCAAAAAAAATCTGTAAGAAAACTAACATTATAACTAGAAAAATGATCCACTGCCAATAATGACTGTCACCAACATGTTTCCTCTGACCATGCCAGCTCTCCTCTTCAGCAGGAATTGGAAGTGCCTCGCTAATAATATAGATTGGCCAAAACTGCCTTCAACATGGTCTTTGATAATTATCATACTTGCCCTGTTGAAAATGGTTCTCTTGTTTCCTCGCTCCCCTCTCTACATTAAAACTAACCCATTTTCAATGGCCAGGAGAACTTATTGTAGGCAGCCATTGTCAACAGTGGGTTATTGTCCTAGCGTGGAATGGGGCCTTAATGTTATATGCCTTTTAAATTTTTTCTGCAGAGGGCTGGGACTGGGTGAGATCAGAGAACAGGAATGATCTGCTATAGGGAACTATTCACATTAGCAGAAAGGTGGACTACATGATCTAACAAGTCTTTTTTTTTTTCCCCCCATTTTCTGACTTTGATTTGTCCTTGATAATATAAACAAACTAGCAGAAAAGGAACAAAAAGAATGTTGAGGGCACAGTCAATATGCTAAGACAAGCAGATAAGGAAAATGAATTTAAAACCTAAGTGAGACATGTATAGGTTACTAAGCACAGTGGACCAGATTCTGATTGCAGTAACAGTGAGGTAAATCCAGAGTAACTCCATACTTTCAGTGGAGTAATTTTATGTTTCCACAGGTGGAACCAAGATCAGAATTTGGCCCACTGAATTCTAGTTTTTATAGCAAATGCCTAGTGGGGGAAACAAATCAACTGTGGTCTACCAATAGTTCTTGGGGCTTTGTAAAGAGTTTGCTTTGTTTAGAAGACCGAGGGTATATCTTCAGTACCATCCAGATCGGCGGGCAGTGATTGGTCCAGCAGGGATCGCTTTATCATGTCTAGACTAGACGCGATAAATTGATCCCTGAGTGCTCTCCCATCGACTCCTGTACTCCATCTTGGCAAGAGGCACAGGCGGAGTCGACAGGGGAGCGGCAGCAGTCAACTCACCGTGGTGAAGACACAAAAGTAAGTCGATCTAAGTACATCGACTTAAGCTACATTATTCAGGTAGCTCAAGTTGCTCAACTTGAATCAAACCCCCCCTCCCCCACGCACCCCCAATGTAGACCAGGCCATAGATCTTTTTCCCAAAGTCCAACATATGTTAAATTTAATATTTTGCCACAGGCTTTGGAAGTATTTGAATTCCTCTTAATCAATTTTGAAATGTTTGCAACACATTATCTAAGGGCTTGTCTACATGGAAAAATTGACTGCAATAGCTATTATGGAGTAATTTTTATGGTAATGAACAGTGATTTTTGTCCAGAATAATTACTCTGTTTTGGAACCATACTAATTATTCCAGAATAAAGTGACTATTTCACAATATAGTGTCCACACAAGGAGCTATTCCAGAATAACTATTGCAGAATAATATATGATGCAATAGCTATTCTGGTCAATTTCCCAATGTACACAAGCCTGTAGGTAAATGGGTCTCTTAACTATTCAATAGACCTGATCCAAAGTCTGATAAAGTCAACAGAAAGACTTTACTGACTTCAGTGGTTATGGACAAGTCCCATAGTTCAACTATAAAGACTGCTGTGACTAAGGTATCTTTTTTAATGTAACTGAAATGTGCAAAGTAATTTCGCTCTTTTATCCTGTTTTTGGCTTTCCAAATAAATGTCTTAAAACGTAAAACAACAATGCTTTGGGGAAAAGTGGGGGTTGCTCATTTTGAAAACATAACACAGATCAGTGTGACCTTCATTCAAAGACAGAGAATATTCATCTCACGTTGGAAACTAAAACTCTTCATTAATGGTTTAAAAGGCATATATTTTCATGGCTGTACATCCTATTCTGAAAACAATAAGTTTAATAAAAATTAAATGTCAGAACTTGAATATTTTATTATTGAATACAAAAATACTATCTATGTAAAAAGAATAAGTTAGTTTATTTACAGTACTTTACACTATTCTGCCCTAGGAATTCCTTAGTAGTGGATTTATTTGTATACATGCCTTTATAACTTTGCACAAAGCATCTCCAGCAGCATGTCATCCATGTTCACTGTTCCAATGATGGGCTTAAAGAATAGTTCAGCAATTACGTTAGCATTAATGGATCTCAGCAAGGAAAGAACAACATTCAGCTTGGCAAATCTGGCCTGGTCCCCTCGATGAATCAGTCTGACATGTTCATTTAGAGCTTGCTGTGCTTCCCTCTGCAGTCCCTGGATATACTGTACACACTGCAGCCCTGGCAGATCTGAAAGAAAAACAGGAAACTAAATGTCCGTTTACAAAGTTTTTAATCTATAAAACAACTCATGGAAGTTGGCCATCCTGCAGCATGCCAGCTAATTGGTAACTCATAAACATCAATATTAAGTTTCTTAGATGAGGAACAAGCCAAATGCAATTACCTTTCTGCATTAAAATGATTCAGCTAGAGATTTTATTATATCCAACGTGCACGTAGATATGCACAGATTTTACCAGTGCAATCCAAAATCTCACCACATTGCTGTTCTGGACATGCAGTGCTAATCTTAGTTATGCAACAACAAATTTAGATTGCAACAATATTTTCCAATACTCATATTTTTTAAAAATATATAGTTTGTAGGTGATAAAATATGGACAACCAGTACAGACTGTTACTAGTAACGATCTTCAAGGTGCCAAATATGCCATGTAAATAGTAAAGATAATAAAAGGAACACGTTTGCTAATAACTTGTTGACCACTAGGAAATGCTCTATTCATATTAATGTGTCCTGCTGACAGCTACATTGGAACGAGCGCCAGATTGCAGATAAGCAAGTTAACTCCAAGATGTGATAGGATGTTTAGTTAGAAAGAAAACAAAATAGGGGAGTGGAGTTGTTTGCAAGTTCAGTACCTTTTCTCTTGGTCTAAATTTGACAATATTAATTAAAACATTCCAGTAGTATATCTGAGCACAACAAGCGATTCTATTTCAGGTAGGGTTTTAAAAATAAAAATCAACTGCTAACAAACATCTCACTTTATTGTGAGATTATATAAAAATATTGCTTTTTAAACAAACTATGCATACATATATACAAGCTTTCCTCATTTAATCTAACCAGATTCTGTTTCTAAATCTTGAGATTTGTTCATTTTTTATTTTGAAAACCTTATCAACCACACTTTGATCCATTAAGTTTTCTTAACCACAGTTATGAATTACCATGTGATTATTTTAAGAAACCAAACCATAATGCTTACTGTATGGCTTGTGGTGCGGCAGTTGAATTTGCAAAGTTGCAAGTTCAGAAAGAAAAATACAGTCTATTACTATCACTAACCAACCTCTATAGATTAATCTTTTGTAACCAAGAAAGTGGACAGGTAGTGTAATCCTCAGAGGCAATTATTTAACAAAAAATAAAAAGCACTCTAGCTAGTTATTAGTCATGTATGAATTGTAACTGGAAAGACCCCCCCATCAAATGCCTAGACGAACAGGAAAGAGGAGAGATTTTTTTTACTAGGCTGAAAGAGAAATAAATGTATACTGCCCACGACATGAGACAGGTCATTTAGTACCAGTGGCTTTCAGACTCTAAACTGGACAAAGCGCTCTCTACCTGAAAAGGACCCCACAGCACCACCTCCTATTCTTCCCCTCTCCCCAAGCATGCAAAGGGCTTGTCTACACTTAAAATGCTAAAGCAGCACAGCTGCTTCAATGTAGACCCTACCTTTGCTCATAGGAGGGGTTCCCCTGTTGCTGTAGTTAATCCACTTCCCTGAGATGCCCTAGCTAGGTAGAAGAATCACAGGGACTTAGGTTGGTTTATGGTCTATGCTGCTCAGAGGTGTGGATTTTTCACACGCTGGAGTGATGTAGTTAAACCAACCTCATTTTCTAGTGTAGTTTAGGCCAAAGTTTTCTAATTATTGGGAGGTTGGACCAGTAAGGGAAAAAAGATAATCTGCCACTCTTCTAGGGTTGCCACCTCTGAGGTAGGAAAAAAACCAGGACCCCAGGCTGATCTGAGCCCATAAAATGGGACAGCCCTGGACAGCTTTCTCCAAAAAGAGCCAATCCTGGGGAAACCTGGGCAGGCGGCAGGTCTAGCCTCCCTTTCCTTCCGCGGAATGCATGTAATGCAAAGCCCCCTTCAAGAGGAAAAAAGAAAGAAAAAAGCTCCACCTTTCAAAAGTTTCCCCTTGCCTCCCGCTCTCTTTTCTACCCCCCCCCCCCGGCAAGGGCTCAAATGGGGGAATGCCCAGGAGGTGCAGCTGAAGGGGGAATCCCCTTCCCCAAGGCGGCGGCGGCGGCAGCAGCACCCCCGGTTACTCACCCGGGTTGAAGAGCACAGCCCCCTTGAGGTAGGCGTACTCCTTGGTGCTGATGTCCAGGCTCCAGCACTTGGCCAGGAAGCCTTTGATGGCCTGGATCTCGCCGGCCGAGGGCAGCTGCGGGCTGCTGCTCTGGGGGTGCTGCGGCCCTTGCTGCTCCTGCCGCCGGTCGGTCAATATCCGCTGCAGCATGCTGGGCTCCGCGGTCTCCACCGTCTCGAAGTGCACCCGCTCCTGGGCCAGCCCCAGCACCAGCAGGGGAGCCCAGCAGCTGCGCACCAGCACCAGCTGCTCGTCCAGCGGCAGCTCCTGGAAGCAGGGCACGCTCTTCACGAAGCGCAGGGTCTTCACCAGCACGGCCGAGGCCGCCTTGCCCGCCACCTGCGGGCTGCGCAGGGCCACGCGCCGCCGCCGCGAGCCGCACGAGCAGCCCGGCCCCGGGGGCGCCTGCGGCGGCTGCTGCGCTGCCTCCGGCCGCTCCTCGCTCCTGAGGATGCTGTAGAGGATGCTGCTCTGCCTCCTGCGCTCCGTGCAGCAGCGGCAGCCGGCCACGCACGCCATGGCGCCGGGGGGGGAGGGTCCCCTCCTGCCTGCTGGGCTGAGCCAGCCGGGGAGCTCCCGCCGCTTGTCCCCTCGCCTATTTATACCGTGTGTGCAGCCGCGCTGTGCCTCGGCCGTGCCAGGGGGCAGCCGCTCATTACTGGCTGAAAAAGAGAGAGAGAGAGAAAAAAAAATCCTGCTGCTGCTCTCGCTCGCCTCCTCTGCTGCAGCTGCGGTGGCTAGAGGGAGCCTGCGAGCTGCCGGCTCCGGGTCGCCTCTGGCTTCAGGGCTGTAGTCTCCGGCCTTGCTCGCGGACCGCTCCCCGCGCTGCTCTCAGGTGTGTGGGTGGGAGGGGAGACGCCACATACACCCGCTCCTCCCGCCTCCCCTTTCCGGCGGGGCGAGGGGCTGAGCTGCCCCGCGCCTCTCCCCGGGAGCGCCGGACGCTGCCGCCTGCCTCTGCCCGCAGGCGCCGGGAGGGGCCCCGCGCAGCGCAGCGCTTGTTAAATCCGCAAGTTTGCGAAGGGACCTTTGACTCCAGCGCCGCGCGGAACCGGAGCCCTGAGGCCACGTGTTGACAGACAGGCAGTTTCGCACCCGAGAGTCCCCGCACAGTTTCCCCCAATCCCTCTGCGGGAGAGGCCCGCGGGGCTCTTCCCCGGGGGAGTGGTATGGGGCCGGGCAGGGGTGGGACTTCCCTAAGGGAAAGGCAAGGCTGGGGGGAATTCCCAAAGGAGGGGGCCCATGGGGCGCATACATATAGGGTGTTACACTGGCATCAACGGGGAATTATATGATGGAAATGCCTCTGCTTATGCCAATCTTCATTTTTTGCATTCCCAGTGCTAAATTAACTTCAGGCTCTAGGCCAGCTTCCTTGAGGAAGGGGGTAAACGGGTGCAACCTCCCCTGCACTATGAGGTACAGAGGACAGCAGAGCTGGGAAGTGGGTACTAGGCTCAGTAGCCTCTGCCAGCAGAGCTCCTATAACACACTGGGTGAGATTTAAAGATGCTATCCCCCAGTAGACACCTTGAGGAAGGAAAGGGTAGGGGGTGGCATACCCCCACCATCACAAAAAGGTCAATCAACTTGGCACAGGAAGTTGAAATTTCACTACCTTTCACCAGGTTTGGGTAAATCTGGACTTATGTATTTTATATACCTATTTCATCTTCCTATTGTGTTGTTTGCATACCATCAGTCTTCTTAAACAATTATGTCTTCCACAAACTCACCTTCTGCCATATTATTAAATATGTTCAATGCCTTTTTTGTTTCAGTTTTCACCAAAGAGGTTAGTAGTGATCAGGAGACTAACCTAATGAACATCGGTGTAAATGGGCTAGGATCTGAGGCTAAAATAGAGAAAGCACAAATTCAGAATTATTTAGACAATTTACATATCTTCAAGTTAGCAGGACCTGACAAAATACATCCTAGAATACTTAAAGAACTGGCTGAAGAGATCTCTGAGCCAATAGCACTTATTTTTGAGAACTTGTGGAGGACAGAAGAGATCCCCAACTGTAGACCCCTCAGCTTAACTTCAGTACCCAGAATGATAATGGAGCAAATCATCCATCAATTTGTAAGCGCCTAGATGATAAGGTTATAAGTAACAGTCAGCATGGATTTGTCAAGAATCAATCATGTCAAACCAACCTAATAGCCTCCTTTGACAGGGTAACAAGCCTTGTGGATTGGGGGGAAGCAGTAGATCAGTGGTTCTCAAACTTTTGTACTGGTGACGCCTTTTAAATAGCAAGCATCTGAGTGTGACCCCCCCCAAAAATTAAAAACGTTTTTAATATATTTAACACCATTATAAATGCTGGATGCAAAGCGGGGTTTGGGGTGGAGGCTGACAGCTCACAGCCCCCCATGCAATAATCTCACGACCCCCTGAGGGGTCCCGACCCCCAGTTTGAGAACCCCCACAGTAGATGTCATGTATCTCGACTTAGCAAGTGATACCTTCTGATAAACTAGGGAAATACAGCCTAGACAAACCTACTCTAAGGTGGGTGCATAACTGCTCAGGAAAGCCTACTCAACTACAATCAAGCTGGAAGGGCATATAGAGTAGGTTCCCACAGGGGTCTGTCCTGGGTCTGGTTCTATTCAATATTGTCATACGTGATTTGGATAGTGGCCTAGAGAGTATACTTGTAAAGTTTGCAGCCAGTACCAAGCTGAGAGGGGTTGCAAGCACTTTGGAGGACAGGAATAGAATTCACAATGATATTGACAAACTGGAGAAATGGTCTGAAACAAATAGGATGAAAGTCAACAAAGACAAATGTAAAGTATTGCACTTATGAAAGATGCTCCCAGTTCCACACACAGGGCCAGTTAGACAAGCAGAACTGCAGAGTCTCACTGCGTGGTTGAGACGATGGTGTAGGGAGGAGGGGGTTAGATTTATTCGGAACTGTGGAAACTTTGGGGAAAGGGGGAGCCTAAACAGGAAGGATGGGCTCCACCTAAACCAAAATGGAAGCAGATTGCTGGCACTTCAAATTAAAAAGATCTTAGAGCAGTTTTTAAACTATGGGCTGGGGGAAAGCCAACAGGTGCAGAGAAGCACATGGTTCAGACATCCCTTAGGGGAGGATCTATTAATAGAGAATCTCTATGTCCTAGTGAGAACAAGAGAATGGAAAATGATAAAATACACGCAGGGTCTGATCAGAAACAGTCAAATAAAAAAGATTCTCATTCCGTTATATCATGTAATGGCAGACAGGAGACAAGTTTTTAAAGTGCTTATATACCAATGCTAGAAGTCTAAATAATAAGATGAACTAGAGTGCCTCGTATTAAATGAGGCTATTGATATAATAGGCATCACAGAAACTTGGTGGAATGAGGATAATCAATGAGATACAGTAATACCAGGGTACAAAATATATTGGAAGGACAGAACAGGTCGTGCTGGTGGGGGAGTGGCATTATATGTGAAAGAAAGTGTAGAATCAAATGTAGTAAAAATCGTAAATGAATCAGACTAAACCATAGAATCTCTATGGATAGAAATTCCATGCTCCAATAATAAGAATATAGCAGTAGGGATATGTTACCAACCACCTGACCAGGATGGTGATAGTGACTGTGAAATGCTCAGGCAGATTAGAGAGGCTATTAAAATAAAAAACTCAATAATAATAAGGGGGGGATTTAAGAACATAAGAACATAAGAAAGGCCGTACCGGGTCAGACCAAAGGTCCATCTAGCCCAGTATCTGTCTACCGACAGTGGCCAATGCCAGGTGCCCCTGAGGGAGTGAACCTAACAGGCAATGATCAAGTGATCTCTCTCCTGCCATCCATCTCCAGCCTCTGACGAACAGAGGCTAGGGACACCATTCTTACCCATCCTGGCTAATAGCCATTTATGGACTTAGCCACCATGAATTTATCCAGTCCCCTTTTAAACATTGTTATAGTCCTAGCCTTCACAACCTCCTCAGGTAAGGAGTTCCACAAGTTGACTGTGCGCTGCGTGAAGAAGAACTTCCTTTTATTTGTTTTAAACCTGCTGCCTATTAATTTCATTTGGTGACCCCTAGTTCTTGTATCAATTTAATTTAATTAATTTAAATTATCCCTATGTTGACTGGGTACATGTCTCCTCAGGACGGGATGCAAAGATAAAGTTTCTTGACACCTTAAATGACTGCTTCTTGGAGCAGCTGGTCCTGGAATGCACCAGAGGAGAGGCAATTCTTGATTTAGTCCTAAGTGGAGCTCAGGATCTGGTCCAAGAGGTGCATATAGCTGGAACACTTGGTAATAGTGACCATAATATAATTAAATTTAATATCCTTGTGGCAGGAAAAATCACAGTACTATGCTGGAGTACTATGTCAAGTTCTGAGCACCACACTTGGGAAAGTTGTGGACAAATTGGAGAAGACATAATGGACAAGAAGTATTGGATTTAAATTGCAGCAAGGGAGATTTAAGTTAGACGTTCGGAAAAACTTCCAAAATGTAAGGGTGGTTAAGCACCGGGACAAATTACCTAGGGAAGTTGTGGAATCTCAGTCATCGGAGGTTTTTTAAGGACAGGTTAGACAAACACCTGTCAGAGATGGTCTAATAATGTATTAATCCTGCCTCGGTGCAGATGACTTATTAAGGTATTTTCCAGTCCTACATTTCTAAGATTATCGTATGAACTATATCACCAGTTAACACAAGTATTCACTTTAACCCCCACTTTCCAAAGATCAATGCTTTTGATTCCAATGGGGATCAGTGTAATGAGGAAATAATCATCACAAAAATCTGGGGAGGGGAAGACCTAATGTGCACCTTTGGAAAGATGAATATTCTGTATAAACCTGATTTTCTTCTCTTTGTGAACGAGCCATAAGTAACTGTGCTTTCTCAATCAGACTAATTTCAGTTAATTATGTGCTATAGGGAATATTGTAATCCATTTAATAAAGAGTTCATTGTCTGTGCTGCACAAGAAGGAAACTTTGTAAGCTATTGTTCTATTGATTAGATGAGCATTGGAAAAGATTGAAAGGGAGTTGCTTGTTGTAAGCGGTGCTCTCCACCTGTTGTCTCAGTAACTGATTTGATCTAAAGAGCAGTGTAAACTGGGAATGAACCTCTTGAAAATAATTCCTGTTTTCAGATAAAAGGAATAATTTGTTAAGGAAATATAAGTGCATGCTTTGTGTTTCTGAAAAAATATAAGCCTTGGGTAAGACAGCCTTCAGTTACACCCATGGTTCTTATCCAACTTAATGGACATTCATGGGTATAGTTGTGGGCAAACATCCCTTTGTCTATCAATATCTCGGGCTTAAGAGGTTGTATGTTTTGCATGCAGTACTGTATAAGTTCAAGTTATTTATTATGAGTAAACACCAATTTTCCAAATGCATATTATCCAATTTTAGGTTATCCAGAAGCCCCTATAGAATTGATCTGTAACTCTGTAGGTGTTAAAATTTTTGACAACCCCAAGACATCATATATTTTGCACCTGCCCAGCATTTCAGATCATTGTTGACTCAAGAGTCCTTATCCAGTTTTCCAAATACCTGGTCCATGACCTATTTATTTGCTTATAATAGTGGCCATGTATTACTACATGCCTCGGAGAATAAATGGCCAGGCATGTTGTGTTACTGCAGTGGAAAGACAATGAAGGAAAACTTCACTAGATATAAGAATTTCATATTTGACCCTCTACAACAGGCACACAGAAAAGGCAAATTTGTAACAATGTAATTAATTTTCTCCTTAATTTTCATCATATCACAGAAGTTAGATATGAAAAATGCCTTTCTGGTTATCTAGTCCAGCGGTTCTCAAACTGTGGGTTGGGACCCCAAAGTGGGTCATGATCCCATTTTAATGGGATCGCCAAGGCTGGCTTAGACTTGCTGGGGCCCAGGACTGAAGCCCAAGCCCCACCGCCCGGGGCCGAAGCCCGAGAGCTTCAGACCTGGGTGGCAGGGCTTAGGTTACAGGACCCCTTTTGCCTCACCCTCCCCCCGCCCAAAGTGGTGGGGCTCAGGCTTTGGCCCCCACACGCGGATCGGCGGAGCTCAGGTGGGCTTAGGCTTTTGTCCCGCCATCTGGGGTCATGTAGTAATGTTTGTTGTCAGAAGGGGGTCACAATGCAATCGAGTTTGAGTACCCCTGAGCTAGTCCATTCCCTTTGCCAGAAACAATTGTTCTCTAACATATATTCTCTAGAGTTTTTTCCAATGTAGTTATCATATCTTTTTTTTTTCTCCTCTTCTATTTGTGATTCTTTGGGCCAAAATCAGAGATGAATCTAATGAAGTCTTAGAAAATAGTGGGGTAGGTCTAAATTGGTGCAATTTATATTTTCTTCTGATTTCTTTAAGTTCTGTTAATTTAGACCCCCAATCCTGAATTTACACATGTGCTTAACTTTACTCACTTCAATAGTTTCATTGGCTTCAGTGGGACTCCTCACATGACTACGGTTAAGTATATATGTAAGTATTTGTAGGACCGGGTCCTTGGATTCCCATAATCATACTTATTTAGTTCTAGATGGTGACTTGGACTACAGGCACAATCAGAGGTTTAAGGTAGAGTAAGAGCCTCCCTTAAAAATCTGCAAGATTATATAGAATTTGGGCCCTCAGAAGAGGTGGGTGAGGAATGGGGCTGAGCCTTGACTGCAGATATAACACAGAAACAAATTCTCCCCCCAACCCTCAGAAGCAAGGGGGCAGCAGGGAAAAAATTATCTCTGAGCAGTGTCTCTGAGGCACAGTTCTGTTCTATTCCATTTCAGGTACTTATGCTCCCCATTACTGCTGTACCCAAGTGCCTCACAATTTTTAGTGAATTTATCTTCACAACAGCCCTGTGAAGTTGAGAAGTGCTATTTATCCCCATTTTACAGCTGGGCAACTGAGGTTCCAGAGAAGCTAACTGACTTTCCCATGATGACACAGGAAGTCTGTGGCAGAATAGGAATTTGGTCCCCTAAGCCCTTGGCTAGAGTCCTTCCTGTCCTGAGGCAGTGCAGCATCCTTCCTGTCCTGAGGCAGTGCAGCTTACATATTATCCCTTGCTCAGGGCTGTGCATTTAAGGTACAATGTAGGCTTCAGATTAAAAGGACCAAATTCAGAGGTGATGTGTACATTATGCCAGTCTACACTTGCAAATTTTGCCAGTATAGCTATATTGGTTGCAATATTTCTATGCCAGCAAAAACCCTAATGTAGATGCAGTTTTACTAGCATAAAAGTGTGTTTGCTGGTGTATCCTATTTCGCTCTCTGAACTGGTATAAACTAGACCAGCAAAAGCATTTTTTTTTTTTTGCCAGCGTAAGGTGCATCTACAGTGGAAGGGTTTTGCCAATACAGATGTACTGGCAACATTTTTAAATGTAGACTCACCCTAGACCCCTGCTGCCCTTGACATGAACTTAGAGACCATTGTGAATACTTAAACCTCTGTCAGTGTCTAAGGGAATCTGCACTAATTTACACATACCTGCTGAGAAGCTAAATTCTCATCCACTCCTTATTTTCCCTGCACTCATCATGATGTGTCTAATTCTAGATAGCAAGCTACCCAAAACCTTCATATTCTGTTTCCTCTGAAAAGCATCTAGCATGCTTCTGAGCACTGGGGATATTTAGTAGTACAGTAACTCCTCGCTTAATGTTGTAGTTATGTTCCTGAAAAATGCTACTTTAAGTGAAACGATGTTAAGCGAATCTAATTTCCTCATAAGAATTCATGTAAATAGCGGTTCACCGCTGCAGGTCAATGGGGGCTGCTGGAAGCAGCGGCTCGTAAGTCTCTCAGTCCACGCCACTTCCAGCAGCTCCCATTGGCCCAGAGCAGCGATCCGCGGCCAGTGGGAGCCACGATCGGCCGGACCTGCGGACAGGGCAGATAAACACACCGGCCCGGCCCACCAGGGGCTTTCCCTACACAAGCGGCGACCCCAGTTTGAGAAACCCTGTGCTAGGCAGACTGCCCATGTCCTGGTCACCTGACACCAACCTGCAGCCCTAGGGCCGCAAGGATGTTAAAAAGAAAATTTGTAGTTATGAGCTGAAAGTGTGTTTCTTGGGCCACATCCTGCAACTTTTAAACTGAAGCCTGTTTGAGTCAGTCCCATTGCTCTAGGAAGGAGGTAGGAATTGCCATCTTCCTTTGCATGCCTCCCAGCCCCAGAGGCAGCTCTGGTATGAGCCAGCTGTGCACTAAGCAGCTGCTCTCGCTTCCTTTCTGCAATGGCTTAGCAGCAACTCTACTGCCCACCTGCTTACGGAGGGAGGTGAGAGTAACTCTGGCTGCTCTATTTTCCTGCCCAGCTGTAGGATGCTCAGGAAATGCAGATTAGGAGCTTGACTGGTTCTGTCTGACCTAGGGAAGTGGCTAATGTAGAATGTATCCCTTGACCCTGCACAGCCAACCCAGGACAGTCTAGCAGAAAGGAGAAAAAGGAGAAACTGAGAACCAGTTACAGCTTCCTGATTCTTTGCCCTGGTCCATAAATTATGCCAGCTGGAACAGTCCTCAAAAGAGCACTCACCAGTGGCACTTTCCAGCCACTCCCCTGATCTGCCTGCTGATCAGTGCATAGTTTGTGAGAGGCGCTGGAGCACCCTGTAACGGTGCTGCCTCTGGTGGGACACAACCGAGAGTATCAATTCAGGACAAATTGCTTAGAGCAGGGCAGTCACAGCCCCAGGCTGGTGGTTCTCCACTGCTAAGGCACACCAAACCAGCCAAACAGAGAGGACTTCGGACTCACCCCACTGGCATAAGTCATACAAGCAATTCCCTTAGACACTCCAGTTTCCCAGCATCACCACCGGTGCCACTCGTTATGGGGACGAATGGTTATGAAAACCAATATCACAGTAAAAGAAAAAAGGTTCTCTTGATCCCAAAGGACCAGGCCCAAGACCCAGGTCAATATACAAGTTAGATCTTACCCACAAATTACGCTGTTGCCAATCCTTTAGAATTTAAAGGTTTATTCATAAAAAGAAAGATATATAAATGAGAGCTAGAATTAGTTAAATGGAATCAATTACATACAGTAATGGCAAAGTTCTTGTAGGCTTATAGCAGTGATGGAATAAACTGCATGTTCAAATTAAGTCTCTGGATTAAATCCACAGCTTGGATGGGTCATTCAGTCCTTTGTTCAGAGCTTCAGTTTGTAGCAAAGTTCCTCCAGAGGCAAGAAGCAGGACTGAAGACAAGATGGAGAAGATGCAGCTGCCTTTTATAGTCTCTTGCATGTGTCTTGTGCTTTCTTTGTTCCAACCACAAGCCACCCAGCACATGGCATGGAAAAACCTTAGAGTTTTGTCCATAGGCATGTCCCTGCATGCCTTCCTGAGTCACAAGGTATATTTGCCTTCTCTCAATGGGTCAGTTATATAGTTGTATGGGCCATCAAGCAGGCTAGGCAGTGCTGAAGCCACATTGTCTGGGGTATCACCCAGAAGCATAGCACAAGTTTGAAATACAGACAGTATAGAGCCAATACTTATAACTCTAAACACAAAAATGGTACGTTCACACAGACAGCACAATTATAACCTCCTTATAGACACCTCACTTGACCTCTCCTGTACAAGATTTGGTGCCACTATATTACCTTGGTTGCAACAATGGTCTATACAGTCACAGTTTGTGTCAATAATATCACACACCCACAGAAAAAAAAATAGTGGGTGCTCAGCACCCACCAGCAGGTCCTGACAATCAGCTTCTCCCCCTCCCCCACAGCGCCTCCCTCAGCTCCTCTCCCTCCCATCCGCCACTGATCAGCTGTTCAGTGGTGGGCGGGAGGCGCTGGGGGGAGGGGAGGAGCGGGACAGAAAGAGGTGAAGCGAGGGCAGGGGGCACTCGGGGGAGAGGGTGGAACGGGTGAGAAGAGGCAGGGGGAGGGTGGTGAGTGCGGGGGAAGGGGTAGATTGGGGCCTGGGGCAGAGCAGGGGTTGAGCACCCCAAGGGAAATCAGAAAGTCGGCATCTGTGGCTCAAGCAATAGCATACAGTACATGCGAGGTCGCACCTTGCACTTCACTGACAGAAGAGGTGCTGGGGTGCCGCCCCAGTATGAAAAGTGGTGTCAGGGCTGACAGCAAGCCTTGGCACAAATTGATGTGCCCTCCTGTACCACGGACTTTGGGGAAGGAAGCATGTCAGGAGTTGGCTAGGTCTGCTGGGGACTCATCCACTGGAGGAATCTCTGACCGAAGACCTGCAGGTTGTTTCTGCAGTGGAGCTGATTTTGTGGAACCAGACCGTGGCAGGATCAGGACTGGAGGAGCTGACTTCACAGAGCCTGACCTTGCAGCAGCAGGCCTGAGAGAGATCTGGTTGTGTGGACTTTGCTTGACTGCAGCAGACAGGCTGGCAAGAAATGCTTCCTGGGAGCCAATTAACCACAATGGAGTCTGACTGATCTAGTGAGTGAGGATTGTGTTGTGAATAAGAATTGTGGGTCCCAACAAGCAGGGTATTTAACTGAGATTGTGGGGTTGGCCATACCCCTCAGATGCTATATGAGTTTTGCAAATTTCATTTATTTAATCTAAATATGTGTTTATCTTGAGCTCCCAAATAGAAAAAATATTTGTGGTTTCATATTCAAAGACTCCTGAGTGCTCACCAGTGGGTAGGAAATGCTTGTAAAGGTATCCTCCGCAATATTTGGGGATGCTCCATGCACCCCCTGCTCTGAATTTAACCCAGAAATTGCATTGCAATGTTTACTCCATGCAGGGGCGGCTCTAAGTATCTTGCCGCCCCAAGCACCGGCTTGCCTGTGGGAGGTCCCCGGTCCCGTGGATTCGGTGGCAGCCTGCGGGAGGTCCGCCAAAGCCGCAGGACCAGCGGACCCATTGCAGGCACGCCGCGGAAGGCAACCTGCCTGCCGCCCTCGCAGCGACCGGCAGAGCGCCCTCCGCGGCGTGCCGCCCCAGGTACGCGCTTGGCATGCTGGTGCCTGGAGCCACCCCTGCTTAGAAGAATAAAATAAATGCATTTCTAATCTTTATTCTGTGAACCGCCAAAGGCTGATTGTTTCACAGTTTAGCTGCCTATTTAATATTTCTATCCAGATCCATGAAGAAGCAGTTGCTTGCTCATGATATTTTGGCACAGGCCTCCTGACTTTGGAATGCATGAGATTGGCTATATTGTTAGAGTAGAGAAATTTGCAACACTGAAACTAAACTGATGTAGCTACACCAGTGCAAACTCCTATCATAGACGTGTAAAACAGGGCTTGCACTAGTGCTACAAGTAAGCTGCTTCTATTTGGGGTTTGCAGTGGTGTCGCTATATTAATGTACTTATACAAGTGCAAATTTCTTTAACATGGACAGAGCCCTAGAGGGTAGTGTCTGTGTCTATCTGTATCTATCTCTGCTGAGTCAAATGTTCTCTCTTTCCCCACACAATAAGTGGTGTGAAACTAGTTTAACTGAGCAGTCTCTGTGAACACAAAAAGAGTTATTATATTATGCATCTATCAGAGAGTTGACAAAGGGGAAACCAGAGCTCCAGTAGCATTGATTGTATAGTTCTACAGCACAATTCAGTAAACCACTGCATTTCTATAATGTTGCTTTCTTTCTTTTGTGTGAAAGGGTCAGGGTCACATTTTTTGTTAGAAAATCTTGTATTAGTCATCTGTCTTTTCGAAGAACATGTGTATGGGGTATCTAATCTTACTGTACCCTCTCATTCAGCCCTGTCTGCACTGGAAAAGACATTCACATACTGAGGCATGATCTACACTTAGAAGTTTTGCTGTTATATCTATATCCATTAGGACTGTGAAAAAGATCACACCCCTACCCAAGATAGCTATGCCAGCCATTCTTTTGCTGGTATAGCTTACCCTAGTTCCCCAAACACAATAAGCAATACCGATAGAACTGCATCTATACTTTGTCTTTTGCCAGCATAGCTATGTTGATTAGGGGTGTGATTTTTTTCATCCTCCTCAGACCTGGCCTCTGTGTGTGTGTGTGTGTGTACACGCGCGCGTGTAAAATGCATGTACAGGAAAAAAGAAAAGAAATATATTTAAGCTCTTCATGACTGAAATGACGTGAACAACTAAGTTGTTTTGGTAATGTGTCCATATTTATTAATAGGCAAAAATAACTTGACAGAGCCCAACTCTGCTATTAGACTCAGACTTTAATAAGGTCAGAAGGGACCATTATGATCATCTAGTCTGACCTCCTGCACAATGCAGGCCACAGAATCTCACCCACCCACTCCTGTAACAAACCCCTAACCTATGTCTGAGTTATTGAAGTCCTCAAATTGTGGTTTGAAGACCTCAAGTTGCAGAGAATCCTCCAGCAAGTGACCCGTGCCCCATGCTGCAGAGGAAGGCAAAAAACCTCCAGGGCCTCTGCCAATCTGCCCTGAAGGAAAATTCCTTCCCGACCCCAAATATGGTGATCAGTTAAACCCTGAGCATGTGGGCAAGACTCACCAGCCAGCACCCAGGAAAGAATTCTCTGTAGTAACTCAGATCCCACCCCATCTAACATCCTATCACAGACCACTGGGCATACTTACCTGCTTATAATCAGTTGCCAAGTTAATTGCCAAAATTAGGCTATCCCATCATACCATCCCCTCCATAAATTTATCAATCTTAATCTTAAAGCCAGATATGTCTTTTGCCCCCACTACTCCCCTTGGAAGGCTGTTCTAGAACTTCACTCCTCTGATGGTTAGAAACCTTCGTCTAATTTCAAATCTAAACTTCCTGATGGCCAGTTTATATCCATTTGTTCTTGTGTCCACATTGGTACTAAGCTTAAATAATTCCTCTCCCTCCCTAATATTTATCCCTCTGATATATTTATTGCTTCACGTGTATAAAATTGAACTGCTAGGCCTGATTTTTCTTGGTTCACTTTGATCAGGGCTACTGGGCCTGTACTCCTGCTCTATGGTACACCAAGGGCACCCACTCTCAGGCTTCTGTTTCCCCTTGTGGTCACCTCTCTTGGGTGTAGACACGCATCTGTCCACCTACTGACAGAGGTATCTCCAGGCTGAACAGTTCCCTGCCGAAAACTGGCTGCCTAAGTGAGCTTCTCTTGCCGTCTCTTCAGAGACTAATAACAGAGTGACTGCCACCAGTTATAAATTATCACAGCATGTCTAAGAATAAAATAGGCTTGCACAAAGTAAAAGCACTAGAGAGAAAATTAAATATTAAAGAGAATAAAAGAACCCTTACATGCACGCCAATAAGCTTATTCGAGATCACCCCACCCCTAACATGGGCTCTCACTGAATCATTCCTTCAAAACCCCACAAAAAGAGCAGGTAATTAGCAGATAATTAGTTCCTCTCCTCTGGGCATAGCTTCAAATGGATGGAGTCCAAGTGGGTCATTTTCATTCCCCTCACCAGGAGTTATTTCTCAAGAAATCCACTTTACATGCATTGTCTCAAAAAGTCCTTTGAAGTTCTTAACATTTATATTAGTCAAGACCCTAGAAAAGTTATATACCATTCTACAATAAATGTAAACAATTGCATTTTTAATACAATGGATCCCAAAGGTATTAAACCTAATTCGATAAAGTTTATCTTAATTCCACAGAGTTTGTCCAAGATATTAAAGGACATTGTCCATCTGTCACACTTTAAAATTCTTTAATCACTACAAATATGAGTACATTAGCTCTCAAAACAATACTATAAATCTCCTCTTAAAAAAACAAGAATCATGTTCTATTTCATGTTCAGCTAATCAATATGGGTGCCAGAGGCTATTGATTTAACCCTGATTAGACAGAAAGAGGCTAATTGTGTTCTTCCATGAAATAAAGCAATTTATTTTAGAAATTAGAGAGCTTCCATGAGAGAATGCCATAATATTTAAATCATGTTTTATTTATAATTAAAAGATGGCAAATATATTACATCTTTTAATGTCTATATTTTTTGTCCTGTTTCATTTAAGATACCGAGCTAAAGCAAACTAATATTTTCTCTTCTGTTGCTGTATATAACTCTCCACTAGTATTATGGGCTGTCTTGCTACCTATCCCCTTTACATTTGGTTAATATTAAGGATTCGTTGGTTCCGCTATAATAGCAATGTGAAGAAACATAGGTATCGGTGTTTGAGGTAAGTAGGAGTTATCTCTCTTTACTGCATCCTTTACCATAGTATATGAGCTCCTGCTGTGGGGCGGGGGTGCATCAAAGAGGGAGGATGAGAGAGTTACAGGTAGCTGTGAGAAGGTGGATAAGAAGAAAGGAATATGGATAGTGAAAATTAGAAGATATAGGACAGTGAGAACTTGGAAGAAAGTGACTGTAGATTTACGGTGAGAGTATGTGTATGAAATACTCCTGGAGGAATTCTGCACCAAAAACATTAAAAATTTTGTGCACAATATTTTAAAATTCTGCAACATTCTGCATATTTTATTTGTTAAAATAATGCAATATTATCACGCTGGTTTCAATTATTTTGGTAATTTATTTAAGCTACAATACAATGGATGAAGAATAGGAGTGGGAAGCACTGGACAAAATCCTCAAACCCCCTCTGTCTAATAATAATGTAGCTAGTATTAACCCTTACTTTTGGTTATTAGTCAACAAATATATGCAGTCATATGCTCAGTGTTACATCATAGGCAGCTGAAGAACAAGCAAGGGCTGGGGACTCAAACTCATAATTTATATTGGCCATCTCCAGAAAGGTCAGTAGCAAACAGTTCATGGAGCATATTTTGACAGGAAATTTTTTCAATCCAAAAATTTAGATCAGTTCTAATCACTAAGCACCATAAGCATTTATAAGGCCATACTGTCTTTTAGAATAAGGCTCCTTTATGCCACTCTGGCAATATAAGAGAGCCTTAAAACATTTACACCTGTTTTATACTACTGGAGAATTAACTAAGAACAATGGCAACAATTCACTAAGCAGGCAAGTTTCTATATTCTGCTTTGCCTGAGGGGACAGAGCCTGTCCCACACCTACCTCCCCAGAAACATGCCCAAAGCCTGCCCTTCCACGCTGAGCATGCCGCAATAGTGAGCAAGAGGGACAGCATGTATGTCTCTCTGTCTCTCACACACACATGACTGCCCATCCCAGTGGTGATTTATGTCTCTACTGGCTGCTCCAAGGGTCCAAATTGACCTGCCTGCACTGGCAGGGAGGGGTCTATGATTGCTCCTGTGGCTTCCCTTTGTCATTTTTCTGCGGGAAAGCAAAGAAATCTGCAGGGGCCATGAATTCTGCGCACATGCAGTAATGCACAATACCCCCAGGAATAAATAAGAGGAACAAGTAAAGTAAAAAATGAGGAATGGTAATGAGAGAGATTGAGAAAAGATAAATACAGAAAGCTGAGTAAAGTAGAACACTAAGATGATAAGAGAATAAAGAAGCAGAAAGAAAAGAGCAAGAAATATAGTAAGCCTTGGAGCATGAGAGAGTCCTTATTTAAAAAAAAAAGTGGGGAAGAAAACAGAGTGACAGGATGGGGTCCAGAGAAAGCAAAAAAGTGCACAAGGTCATAAATATTATTCCCTCCAAACTCCCTTTTCTGTAGTGTGTTCTAATGTTACTTTCTGAAAAGGGCAGGAAAGGAAGGGATCAGCTGGGTTGCAGTGCGAAAAGGGAGCAGAAGGCATTTTTTTCTCTCCCTTCCCCAGCTGTCCAAACCATCCTGCATGCATCTCCCTGATTACATAAAATTTCCCCCCACATTGTCACCATCTTGATAGGTAATTCCAGGTTTTTGCTTTGAAAACATGGTTATCTTTCAAGAATGAAGGGAGCGAGTTCTCTGAGGAAATAAATAATGATCCTCACCATTTATTTTGTGCACCAGCCACTTGTGTTTAATGTATATTACATATACCAATTGAAAAATAACGTTTATTCTGAGAGGAAAAATAAACCCTAAAAGCTCATTATTGAGTGACCACTCCAGTGTATATTTCTTCCATACAAAAGGTCTTTGAGTTCAAATCTTTTATTCTTCTGAAGGACCACTCTTCTTTCTACACTTTTAATACCGCAGATCATATCATTTCATTAAACTTTTAATCTCAGAACTGCAGTGCCTCAGAAACACACTCTGGTGAAAACTCGGAGAAGTGAGCACTTAGCTGCTTGTAGCCCACAATACCTAAAGCATCTAGCAATCACGTGAGAGATGTTCCAGGAGTATACTTGGCTGTTTGCTTTGAATTAATTTCAGATATTATTATTATTATTAACAATAATTTTGCTAGGGATGAGTCGTCCTTTACGCTGGTAATTCCTCTTTTGAGGGTGTCAAACCGAGTCTAAAATAACAGCGTTTCCTGTGACTTCTTCCATTAGTGGAGTGTAGTTTTTCCTTTTGTCGTCTGCAGAATCTGCAAAGGGTTCTGACGCTTACACCTCTGGATTCCAGAGAATCTCCGGAGATTTGTCTTCCCCCCGACTCCCATAGCAACCCAGCTCTTGAAAGAGCTTTGCTATTATGGCCTTACTGAATGTTGTTGCCTTGTAAATCTTCCCTCGTGAGGGAAGAGGAATTCATTTTGCAGTGGATTGGAATGGAAGTTAAAGGTGGTCTCAGTCAGCTTTAACTTACTTTGGGATTCCCTATAGGACTGGAGAGTGATGGTACTATTGACAGCATCTGTCCTCGTGCCCCATTTCCACCAGTGGAGGCAGATCCTTGTGGAGTTCCCACAGAAGGGCTTCCACAGGGTTGGGAACAAGAAGCAAGGGAAGGTGCACAGTGGAAAGACACACAAAAAGAAGAAGGAATTAGTGTGATGGTCTAGTGGTATCAGAATTCCAAACTGAGGCTGGTCTCTCACACCTGGGGAGAAGCAGGAGCTAGACATACTACAGATATAGAGCACTCTGTGGGTATGTCTACACTGCAATAAGAACACCCACAGATGGCCTGTGTCAGCTGACTCAGGTTCAGGCTGTGGGGCTGTAAAACGGCAGTGTAAATTATCAGGCTCTGGCTGGACCCTGGGCTCTGGAACCTTCTCCCTTGTGGGGTCCCAAAGCCTGGATTTCACCCCAAACCCAAATATGTACATGGCAATTTTGTAGCCCCACAGCCCAAGCCCCGTGAGCCCAAGTCAGCTGACCCTAGCCATGCCATGCCGTGGATCTTTTACTGCAGTGTAGATATACCCTGTCTGTCCTTGGGGCATTGTCTAGCAACTTTCTCTAGGTGAATGAAAGAACAGAGTTAATGAGATCTTGAGGGAGCAACAGCCAGGTCCTGTGGCCATATAATGCCCTTTGAAGAAAGGGAAAATGGAGGTTACTAGAAAACCACTGCAACTCAAAAAATGGGCAGCTACTGGAGTACAAGACAGAGAGAGAAGTTCAGAAACAAGAGTGTTTTGTGAGAGAAGGAAAGACTAGCAGAATAAACTGGTGGAACGATTGAGGAAGGAAAAAGAGAAGCACAAAATTCAAGAGAGAATGAGAAAGAAAAAAGATAAAAAGATAATTTTAGTGAGGATTCAGGCTGAGTTTTTTGGTTTTGACGGTTTGATTGTCAAAAAGGAATGTAGGGTCCGATTCCCCACAATGTTAAGGCAGTGTAACTATGTCAGTACTAATTGAATTGCACTGGCATAGAACTGGTGGAATGCAGAGGTGAAAAGAAACCCGTTCTCAAATTATCTGGGTGTTAAATTATTTGATGCCATGGTTGGCTACACTTCCCTGATGAAAATGTGATCCTAGTATATAGTGTTTATATAAAACACTTCTGGACCCTAATGTGGAAAGTATGTTATAGAACTATAAGAATACTGTCCCTGGCTATTTTTCATAATGTTTAGAATCTCCAGTACTGTTGCTCTAATACAGTCAAGACTTCACATTTGCATGGTTGATACAGCTGGCATTGTAACAGCCTCAGTAAAATCATTGCAGGGTCAATGCAAATGCTACTTGAATATTTAAAGTATTGCAAGTGATGTATATACATCCATGAGTGTTCATTATGTTATTCTCTCTTATGTTTCGATTGACAGCCATTACAATGTCACTGATAATGACTGAAATAATTATACCATCATAAAACAAGAGCTTAAATGTGACAAAATTGTGTTTGAGATTATTAAAGTTTGAGAATTGAGAACTAAAAAGCCAGAGTTTTGTGAGCATTTGTCTTCCTGAATCACCCTGTTGTGCCTGGGGTCGTAACTTACTAGGTTTCTAGTACAGAAATAGAACACTGGATAATCCTGATATTTGTGCTATAATATCGAGAGAGAGAATGGAGAACTCATTCTAAATTGTTTTGCCTTGTCTGGTTTACAGGTACTCTGTTTCAATACACTGTGGTTTTCAGTGTAATACTGTCTCTGTATACTGCAGCTTTCTATATTAAATGTATACTGTTGTCTACAGCTGTCAAGAAGATTCTCTTTAGTAAGACTTCTTGTGTGAGTAAGTGTTCATCTCTGTGCACAAGGATTGCACAATTGGGCCCAATGAGAATATAGACTGCTCATGGATTACATCAATGATACCGTCCACTTTTTATTATTGGTACGATGATGGCAACTAAGACTTCAACTAAGATTGAGGTTCCATTCTGCTTAGGTACTCTACAAGAGTAAGAGACAGTTCCTGCACTGAATTGCTTACAATCTAAATTGACAAGAGAGACAAAGGCATGGAGAGGGAATAGAAATGAAATCACTTGCTCAATGTCACACAGCCAAACTGGAGCAGAACTGAAAATAGAAACCAACGGTGAAATTCTGCCCCCCTTGAAGTCAATGCAAAACTCTCCTGGACTTCAATAGAGCCAGGATTTCATCCCTGGTCTCCTGACTGCCAGTCCAATACTTTATGCACTGGACCACAGTGGCAGTAAATTACAGCTTGATTGTAAAACATCTTAAGTCATATTGAGTATGTGTTGACTTCTCTGAACAAACGAGGGCAAACTGAGAACTTGTCTTTCTAGAATCAAAAGAAATAGACACTAGAGCAATTTCACCATCAACAGAGCATCGAGAAACTTGAGTTTCTTGTAATACTGAATAATTACAAAGGCATAAGTCATGTTGGCTAATTTATAGGTCCAACTGCCACTCTCAACTCAAATGGTGCAAATTAACTTCAGGGGAATTACTCTGCATTTATACTGTCTTAACAGAATGGCATTTGGTCTACTGTGCTGCATTGCTGATGGCGTGCCTGATCTCCCTACAGTAAAACTTCCATGTAGAGATCCACATATGAATTTCCACCCATTGTTCCATCAAGAAAACGGGGTGTGCCTTCTTGCAAAGCCACTAGGGGCCTTGGGCCCCAGAATCTGCATTTGCTCCCTACAGCCAGGTCCATCCACCCTGGCTGCCCGACCCTCCCTTCAGGCTCCATTAATTTTTCAGTGCTGTTAGAAATGATGAATTTCATACACATCGTCATCCTATTTTCTTCCTCACATGTAGCTCTCTTAACCCATAGAGGGCTGCCTTTGGGGTAGGGGTCAGGAAAGATGGGGATAGGCTGATTTTCTGCATGGGGAAAGGGAGATCCATATATGCATCTGTACAAGGGTTCACCAGGGCTCGACCCTCTCCGGGGTGGAGGAGAGCCACGCCGGCTCACTACACACCGATGAGTCCGGGGAAATAGTCCATCCGGGATCTCCCTCGGCAGCCCTTGCGGTAGTCGCCTGCACTGTGGTTACGTCTGGCCCCAGCTCCGGTGGGGCAATAAGCACTGGGGCAGGAGGCTCAGGCCCTCAGGCAGGGCTGAGCCGTATCAACAGCTATGAGCCTGGCCCTAGGTCAGGGCGGGGCAAAAAACACTGAGTCAGGAGGCTCAGGCCCTTAGGCAGGGCTGAGCAACAGTAACAGGCTTTGGTCTCCTCAGGCCAGGGAGAGGGGGAGTCTGCCACCCAGGAATGGGGTGGCAGGGGGGACGCAGGCCCTCCCACTCCACTGCGTCCCAGCCCGGGGCCCTAGCAGTGGCTGACGATCTGCTGCTTAGTCAGTGGGGACCCTGGCCGCAACACACTGACTTAGGCTCCGGTAACGCTGCAGCCAGACTGGGGTCGGCTGCCCCCAGGCTACTTCCGTACTCCCTCTCGGGCCCTACCTGGGTCCTGACATCGGCCTCTGCGGGGTCCAGGAGCATGGGTTCGTCGCGGCTGGGGCTGGTTGGCAGGTCCGGCAACTCCCCCGGGTAGCTGGCACAGGGTAGCTCCGGCAGCTCCCCCGGGTAGCGGGCGTGGGGTAGCTCTGGCCAGTCTGGGCAGCTGCCTTGGGCCGCAGGGGCTTCCCAGTCTCGAGCTCTCCTAGGGACGTCTGTTCTCTCCAGTGGCTGGGGCCCTACTGAGCTCTGAAGGCCGGCCTTTATAGTTCTGGGTCGCTGCCTGACCCTTTGAGGGGCGGGCTCAGAGCTCCCTAGCTCCGCCCACTCTGGCCTCCGACTGGGCTCTTCCTCCTCCGGGGTGGAGGGGAGCCACGCCGGCTCACTACAGCATCCCAGTCCAACGTGATCTGGCCTTATGGGATATGTCTGTACAGCAAATTAAAACCAGTGGATGGCCCATGCCAGCTGACTTGGGCTCAGGCTGCCAGGACAGTTTCATTGCTGTGTAGACTTCCAGGCTGGGGGTGGACTCTGGGATCTCAGACCTTGCGAGATGGGAGGATCCCACAGCTTGGGCTCCAATTTGAGCCCAGAAAGCTACAGAGCAATGAAACAGCACTTTGCAGCCCAAGCCCCACAAGCCCAAGTCAGGTGGCATGGGCCAGCCACGGATTTTTCTTTGCTGTGTAGACATACCCATAGTTCTCTGTGGCATAATTACAGCCCGTTACCTGGAGACAGAAATACACAAGGACAAAGGCAATGAAAGGTATAAATGTACCTCTAAACCAGTGGTCCCCAACCTTTTTCGTCTGGAGGGCGCCAGACGACAAGCCACGGAGGACCGTGATGGCAGACAAGCATCCACCGAAATTCCGCCAACAAGCGGCAACGTCAATAGGCGTCGCCGCCAAAATGCCGCCAAGTAGCATCATCCAGAGGCATCACCACTGAAATACCACCGAAAATCAGCGGTGTTTTGGTGGCGACGCCTCTGGATGACGCAGCTTGTCGGCGGCATTTCGTCAGATGCTCGTCCGCTGGGCAGTATGCGGGTGCACTTTAGACCCCCCAGCGGGCGCCATGGCGCCTGCAGGCACCGCATTGGGGACCCCTTCTCTAAACACTCTCTTATGAAGAAACCTGGGACTATTCTAGAAATAAGAAAAGGATCAAGGACACCATGTGACAGGATGGAAACTAACATTCAAAGATCCTAAAAGATTAAAGTTTGAAATGTGGTTTGAAGCACACATCATACTGTATGTGTCTTTTGGAAAATCAGAAGAAAATATCCATGTTTAACTTAGTGTCAGGAAGCAAGCTAATGAAGAAGGAGCACGGCTGTTTATTTCCCCAAAGTAAGGCTGAACATGAATGTCAGGGATGTGGCACATCAACCTCCAGGGTGCCATAAGACTGTTCAGTCAAGCAATGTTGGTCAACGAAACAGTCCAATTTAACAGGTCTAGGAGGAACATGTAAGATGAGTTTAAAAGACCATCAGAGTGGGCTACATCCTTTCCCCCTTGATCTGTGCATAGAAAAACCCTCTGCAGCACCCATGTGACTACTATGCCAATGTGGCAGAGCTGTCTCTGCACAGACCCTGGTGTGTATGCCGGGAGAGGGATAAAAACAGGGCAGGCTTAGAGGGAGATAAGAAGATGGAAATGGGGCATGGGGGGCTGCTTTTTACCCTAGGCTATATTATCTATTCCATGGATCACTCACTAAAGTCCCAATCACTGTTATTTCTCACAGTGAAATATTTTACCAAATGGCCTCTGGATGGAAATGACTAAGGTTAAGATTTTGTCATGGGTATTTTTAGTAAAAGTGATGGACAGGTTGTAGGCAATCAACAAAAATTCATAGAAGTCTCTGACTTGTCCCTGACTTTTACTAAAAATATCCGACAGGGGTGGGACTAATAATCTGAGAGTCCAGCTGCTGAGGGCTGACCGCCAGTGGCTGCTCTGGCAGCTGCTCTGGCCTAGGGACTGAACTAGCCCTGGCTGCTGCTCCTGCAGTGGGAGCTAGAGTGACCAGACAGCAAGTGTGAAAAATCAGGACAGGGGGTGGGGCGTAATAGGAACCTATATAAGAAAAAGACCCAAAAATCAGGACTGTCCCTATAAAATCGGGACATCTGGTCACCCTAGTGGGGCCTGCTCTTGTAGCCAGGATTGAAGCTGAAGAACTCATGAAGGCCCATTAAAGTCACAGAATCTGTGACCTCCGTGACAAAATTATATCCTTGTAATGGACTATTGTGCACTTTGGAGCTGGTCCAGATTTTCCTGTTTTCTGCTCCAAGTCTCTATCCCAGTAGCAATCACCTGATTCATCTAGTCTCCAACCGAAACCTATTTTAACACACATTTTTTCCTCCCAACTAGCCCCACTATCTGCACTAAAGATGTGCCCTTTTTTTACCCCCTAATGCTTTCTCCTCCTCCAGGCCCAGTATCCTGACTAAGAAGGGCTGGATATTATTCCCGTGGAGTGGTTATGCTAGCCCTTACCTGACTCCGCAGTGACACAAAGTCTTCCCTCTCCTCTCCCCACTGGGGATAACCATGCTCTTACTACAGCATGAAGTCCCAGCTAGCCTGAGCGGAGGACTTAATGTGTGGTGGCCACTCAGGTTCTTTCATGATGGTGCATAGCCCAACTGCTGGGATTTATTACCCTTAGAAGGGGAGAATCTGTATGGCCCAAACCTAGGAATATGTCCACTTTTTCCTAGTACATACAATTGCTTTGAATATAGAAGTGGTGTGGAGGAGAGGGGAGTTGTGGTTTTTTCTTTCTCCCTGAATTGTGCAAAAGAGACAATTTTTTTATGCTAAACACGGAAAGGAGCACACATACTCAATTTCTTCACAAAATTGTATGCAATATATTTAATTTATAGTCAATTGTCTGCTCATAATTCAGCCTTAAATGGGAGTCCCTATAATAACCTGTTTTGTTGGCTTATTCAGTAAACTGGTAGAAGCATGTTCCAATTTTATGAGATTTATTACCTGTGTTGCCAGATGACCTTAGCATCTTGTTCTCTTTCTCCTGGTGATGAGAATTAAGAATTATTACTGAGAGCACTGGGGACTTTTGAAATTGTTCCAGCTTTAAATGGTGTGACTCAACAAGCAAGCTAACCTTTAACTTTTGTTTGCATTGTAGCAATTCCCTGGGATTTCATAGACACTTGCTAGGGAGTGACATTATATTTATACAGTGTCTCATAATTATTTCCCTTGCATCTTGCAATATAGATTCCTCTGACTCCTACCTTTTGCCAAGTAGTGAGTCAGTATATTGCTGGAACAATGCAAGTGCTTCTGAAGTAGCTCTTGCATATTCATAGCATGGCTAATGGTCTGAAAAGTTCATGACATGGTGACTGCTGAAAAAGGTGCATGTTTTCTGAAAAGATCTCATGCTTCAGTGGACAACATAGTCACACCCATTCACTTGATTTGCTCTGGAGTCCACAGATCTTCTCAAAGCTCTCTCTGCAGGAATTGTCTTTGTGCAATGCATTCTACATTTGTTTCATCAAAATACAATTCCCATTTTCAGTGGTTATGGGAGTAGCATTTTAAAAAACTGAACTGGTAGGTGGCTTTCACCTATACACTGATGTTCAAATTACTAGTCTGGGGATGGTCTTAAATCCTTTCATTCAAAAATGAGAGCTGCGAATCAATTCACTGAATCAGAAATTGAGCAGGAAAAAAGACAGAATGTGAGTCATTTTCAGGAATGATAAAGACATGAGGGCAGCAAGAGTGATGGGAAGCAGATTCATAACCTGCAGGGTGCTACAGACAAATTGTAGTATCACTGAGCTGTTTTAAGAAGCTAGGATCCACTGAATTTGCTCTCTAGCTCATTTTGTTTGAGTTCAGAGAGAAGAAATAAAAGTAAAGAGGGTGTTTCTCCCTCTATTTACTGAAAAATTTCACAGTTGTGAAAAGCAGAAAGCCTGTATTTTTTTCAATCTAACCATATTGCCCCATCACCTTGGTACCAGAAAATGGTATTTGCTTTTGGTTCTACTCATTTATCATTGTGGATTAAATAGACTTAAACATAATTTTTAGAAACATTGAGCCAGTTTTTCACCTGATGTAAATAGGCATAGCTCCATTGGCTTCAAATTCTGCAGAACGACACAATAATCATAAATACTTTGCGGTCACATAGTGCCTTTCCATCTAAGCATTTGAAAACACTTTATGTATATTTATAAATTAAAACTTCCAATTCTTTCATGAGGTAGGTAAGTGTTGTGCCCATTTACAGAGGAGGAAACTGAGAAAGTCACACACAAATTTGTCTGAAATCAATAAGGTGAAATGCAATAGAGACAAGTACAACTTACTTGCACAAGGTACTTAATAAGGAAAAATCAAAGGCACAACTACAAAATGGGAAATAATTGGCTAGGTGGCAGTACTGCTGAAAAGGATCCGAAGGTTACAGTGGTTCACAAATTGAACATAAATCAACAATGTGATGCAGTTGCACACATACACATACACACACACACACACACACACACACACACAAAGCTAATATTCTGGGTTGTATTAACAGGAGTTTGGTATGTAAGACATGGGAGGTAAGTGTCATACTCTCCTTGGCGCTGGTGAAGCTTCAGTTGGAGTATCGTGTCCAATTCTCGGTAGCACACTTGAGGAAAAATGTGGAGAAATTGGATAGAGTTCAGAGGAGGGCAACAAAAATGATAACAGATTTAGAAAACCTGACCTTTGAGGAAAGGTTAAACAAAATGAGGTACGTTCGGCTTTGAGGAAAGAAGACGGAGGGGGAACCTGATAACAGTCTTCAGATATGTTAAGGGCTGTTATAAAGAGGACTGTGAACAGTTGTTCTCTATATCCGCTGAAGGTAGGACAAGAAGTAATGGGCTTAATCTGCAGCAAGAGAGATTTAGGTTAAATATTAGGAAAACTTTTCTAACTGCTAAGGTCTGGAATAGACTTCCAAAGGAGGTTGTGGAATCCCCATCATTGGAGGTTTTTAAGAACAGGTTGGACAAATACCTCTCTGGGATGGCCTAGGTTTACTTGGGCCTGTCTCAGCACAAGTGGCTGGGCTTGACCTCTGAAAGTCCCTTCCATTCCTACATTTCTATGATTCTGTGATGCCTGAAATTTTTTTTCTGAGTCACTGCTTCCCACTCTGAGTCACTGAGTAAACCATCCTGTTATAATGTAGTATGGCCTACATTCTCTGTTCCTAGACATGTACATTTACATTTAGCCATTTTAAAATACACATTGTTTGCTTGCACCCAATTTACCAAGCAATCCAGATCACTCTGTATCAGTGACCCATCCTCTTCATTATTTACCACTCCCCCAATTTTTTGTGTCATCTATCCGTTAGCCAGTTTTTAATCCATTTAATCTGTCATATTAATTTTATATCATTCTAGTTTTTTAATCAAAATGTCTCATGATGCCAAGTCAAATGCCTTATAGAAGTCTAGCTATATTACATCAACAGTACTATCAACCAAACTTGTAATCTCATCAGAAAAAGATCAAGTTATTCTGATAGGATCTAGTTTCCATAAGCCCATGTTGATTGGCATTAATTATATTACTCTCCTTTAATTCCTTATTAATCAAGACCCATAATAGCAGCTCTGTTATTTGTCTTGGAATCAACGTCAGACTGGCAGGCCTATAATTCCCCAGGTCATTCCATTTATCCCCTTTAAATATTGGCACAACATTAGATTTCTTCCAGTCGTCTAGAACTTCCCCAGTGTTCCAAGACTTAGTGAAAGCCAACATTAATGGTCCAGCAAGCTCCTCAACCAGATCTGTTAAAACCATTGGGTGCAAGTTATTTTGACCTGCTGAGTCATAAATGTCTAACTTAGTACCTGCTGTTTAATATCATCCTTGGTTACTGTTGGAGTGGAAAGTATTTCATCATCATCATGATATGAATACATCATCTGTTTTTATCCCAAATATAGAACAGAAATATTTATTGAATACTTCTGCATGTTATTCATTATTTATAATTCTACCATTTCCATCTAGTAATGGATCAGTACTATGGTTAGGATTCTTTTTGTTCCTAATATAATTAAACTCCTATTTATTGTGCTTAACACTACTTGTCATAGAATTATCCTTCTTCCCTTTGCTTCCCTTATAAATTTTCTACAATTTCTATCTTCTGGTTTACATTAATTACTATAAACTTCCCCTTTCTTCCATTTGTTATATATAATTATTTTATTTTTTTATCGCTGCCTTCACTTTGTCTCTAAGTCAGTTTTCTCTTCTTTGCTTCCAAACCAGCCTGTTTTTATAGCATCAGTAAATGTTGGGCAAATTCCACATGTGTAAGAGCAGAAACTGCAGTGGTTCAGCAAACTCCCTCACACTTCCAGATAGGTAGCCATGGAAGACATGTAAGCTCTGGTGTTCTAGTTCTGGAACCTTGCTCTGGGGAGGACCCTTTCCCCTATTCCTGCCACATCTACTTCTCTAGAGAAGAATTTGTAAACATATTGAAGGAAAAAAGGCACATGAAAGCTGAAGCTGGTTCATCACTGAACAGCATACCTCCTAAATGTACATCAAAGATCATAGTACATTGATAAGCCATAGTCTTAACTGTCTATTATTTTCATTCATTTTATTTTTTTCATTTTATTGCTAGCACTTATAGGCCTCAACTGAGATTGGAGCCCAGTTATGCTGGTCACTATGCTAAAACATAGGGAAATCCGACCCTGCCCTGAAGAGTTTACAATCTAAATAGACATGATAAAATGTGGGAGGAGGAACAGAGGCACAGAAATCAGAAGTCACCTGCCCAAAGTCACCAACAAAGCCAGGAATTAGAGCCCAGGTTGCTTGACGCCTAGTCCAGTGTCCTAGCCATTAGACCATGATGCCGCCCATGAACTCGATTAATTTCAAATCTTCATCTCCAAAGCCTTGAGTGTGCTAGAGCCTGGTTATGTAAGATGTTATGCTCTCACTGCATTTAGAAAATGGGAGCCATTTCTTTAATCTTCATCTGCAGTAGAATACCATTACAACAAAATCCACTCACCAGCCAAGAAATCAACACTCCAATAATAGGAACGTGGCAAATAAATGCGTATTACGTATAAGTCACCATTAAGTTTTATGTCCATGCACATGCAGTGGGCCATGCATAAAATACATTCATTTTTGTTCTAATTAGTTTGTGCGTCTCCTGGCTGAGGCTTGTAAAGCTCTGCTTCACTGCTCCAGTTGCTGCTCTAACAAGATACTTTGAGAGAGCTTTTTATTTCTATTTTCCTCAAAGTTCATCCTCTTGTGCCAACTTAGGTAAGAGTTGTTGGACATGTCACTGCTTACACTAAGAACAGTAGGGGGATGACTGGGGCAGGTAAGGTGAGAAGAAATATGTTGCAGCTCTTAATTACCACAACAAGACAGTGTTTCAGCAATATGTCTGGACTGCAGTGTATGATACTTAATCATCAGTGCAACTGTTTCAAATGTACCGTACAAACACTGCTTATGTCTTACGCAGTTGTCATACTGTATGATGTGATGAGAGAAGGGCAAAGGTCCAGAAATTTAATATATAAGCAGTTCTGCTATGGTTTTTACACTATAACAGTTGTTCAAAGTGAAGATGCTTTATATTTTAAAATAAGTAAATTGTTGCTGATTGATTATTTATATGGCACTGTATGTGTGTATGACTCTTACCAAAATATAAAAAGTCAGGTCACTGCCCTAAGGAGTCTATAACTGCATACACCTCTACCCCGATATAACACGACCCAATATAACACGAATTCGGATATAATGCGGTAAAGCAGCACTCCGGGGGAAGGGGGAGTGGGGCTGCGCACTCTGGCGGATCAAAGCAAGTTCGATATAACACGGTTTCACCTATAACGTGATACGATTTTTTTACTCTCAAGGATAGCGTTATATCGGGATAGAGGTGTACTTTGGGGTTTCTAGCATTTTCCTCTGAAACAGCTGTCAATGGCCACTCTGACCAAGGATGATGGATGATGTGGTCCATTGGTATGATCCCTGTTAGTTGTGATGTTCTTACAGCCCTAATTACCTATATTGTAACATAACATATGCCAGCAAAGAAAGGGATTCAACAGAAAAGACGTGATTTGTTCTGTTTGTTTCATGTTTATCTTATTTCCAACTTTGTTGGGTTTGTTTTGGGTCATGTTAAGCTTTAAGAGCAGGAAGAGTTAGAGCCAGAAAGGAGATTAGAAAGGAAGCCAAAAGAAATGAGTTATAAGAAAAGATTTGGAAGAGGAGCATGAGGGCACTTAATAGAATTTAGGAAATACTATTTAGAGCAAATAATTAATTAGACAAAATTTGCCCTTTATGTTTCATGGATACAGGAAACATTAGAAACTGTGAATAGTCAAGTGATCTTTTCACTAAAAACACTCTTCACTGAAATGACTTCACGATAAGAAAATCTGAAGGGAAACCCAGGACAATAGAAATATTATGTTCCTCTTCCAAAAAAAAAAATTGCATTGTTTATCAAAAATGGTGGTGCATCACTGAAAGACACCTGGAAAATTACAATAGTTCACACTGGTGAATTAAATTTGGCCTATTGTGTGTTCCTAATGATGACACCTTTATTTCCATTTTCCACCTCTTTCATCTATCTAATCTTTATAAAGGTAACCAACATTTAAATTAATGTTGAAGTGTTTTCTATATCTTAGAACATAAGGCTAGAGACCACGTTTTCTTTATATCGGAAAGTATATATTATGAGTACAAACAAAGAAAGGGAGAAAATCATAGATGTACAAAATGGAAAAGTGTTAAAATTTATCTTGGTTATCAAGGGCCATACAATTGCTTAGGCTATTCAGCTGAGGGTTAGTGGTGTAGATTTGCCATTACATATTATAGATTTTGGTCTGTCAATTAATCGTGTATTAATGAAGGGGGACCATAGTGCCTCAAATGTCTCCCAGTTTTAGAACCATTCCAATGTTTTATTAGGCATACTGAGAATGCTGCTACAAAATGGTTATCAGATACACTCCTGTAATACAAAGCATTGTTTCTTGGGGTATTAAATGCATTAAGCACTATTTATGTTTATGGAAACATCTGCACACAATAACATCTTTAGCAATAAAAAGAAGTAAAATATCATTGTATTTGCACATTGTCTTTAGTACTTATCTCTTTCGTTTAGATGTACAGGTCTGAATAAAAAACAGATTATCTTCATGGAGAATTAAATATTAACTTTGTACTGTTGTATCATTTAATCCTTGACATTGATCCAGTTTTCTCTTAATTATTAAAAAAGTTATTGTGTGAAACCCTATGTTCTTTTTATTGTAAAATATCAATCTTGCAGGCTGTTTTTAAAATAACTGCTTCTTACCCAAAACTTTAGTTTCAACCATTTTAACTCCTTATTACTAAGGCTTGCAAAGAACCTCATTGCTACAGAGGAAGATAAAACAAACACTGGCTTTTGGTGTGGTTGTTTTTTAAGTAAACTGTAGTCCTACCACATGGCAGAGCTTGGTTTCCTCTAACTGCAGTGGCTACTGTTACATCTTCCCTATGTTTAAGTTTTGTCTGATTTGCTTTTCAAAAATTCCAACTAAAAGCAACAACCATACACTCATACACCCAATTAGTAAAACACACCCTGAATCAGGGGAGGAGGTTAGAGTAAATTATCTGAACCTATCAAGTGCCATGAGGTATATTCTTCCCCTCACTGGACTCCTGGCAACAACTCCTATCACTAAACCCCAGTGCCTTTCTTAACTTATGACCACCCTTTGTTCTCAAAATAGTTCCTTCTGCTGTTTGGCTGCTAAGGTGGATCCAACACCTGCAGCTTCTATTTGTTTCTCCTCATGTTTTTAATTGGCAGTGACTTGATGAACAGGTGTTACTTCTGTTAACATCGTGAGTGCAGTCTGTAGTGATGTTTGAGTGACTGGGATGCATTAAAGGTATATAACACATTGATAGAGTTATCTGTGTGCCACCCAAAATATGTGCATCACATAAAGACTGATTAGCAATGAGTGAAAAAGTAAAAGCTCAGTTTGATCAGATAGCAGAATTAGATGTTACTGAGCTGACTCAGATGCCTTCAGACTGTGTTAACAGTATGGTCACCATAATAAAACCATGCTGGTGAAGGAGTTTCATAGCTCTGAAGGATCTAACTATGGCCATCAACTCTGAGCAATCCCTCATGATAGCAGTTAAGGAGATATGTAGACTTAAAAATGCAAAAGTATTTTCCGTTTGGGATAAAACCCAAACGTCTTGGCAGGTCCCCACTTCATACAGAAAGTGTAAACCTCAGCATTTTGAGCTTGCTTTATCTCCACACCTGAGATGTAATAGAGCATCATGTCTTGTAGCTTTGACATACAGTTGATGGAGTTGAAATAAATGATGATAAGCTGTTGATCTGGAGGGGAAAGTATCACTAACGTATAATGAAAGACAACAAAAAGAGAGGTGATGGGAGAAGACTGCGCATGTAGGGTTCAGTGGTGTTTTGTTTTGTCCACTTTAATGAGTTTGCCCATGAATACCATTTGTAAGTGCAGTCACTTCTCTAAAACTTTAACATTAAGCAAATGGAATGAAAATGTGCCTGGAATTCAAAATTAACAGATTCTGTGGTGAGTTCCTAAGTGGAACTTTGATACTGAATGATGTAACTTTAATTTATTAAGAAAAAGATACATTAATTATGAAGGACTGAGTTGTTGATCTTAGAATGCCTTTTTGGTTTCATTAACGTTCTCATTTTAACATTCAAGATAAAAACTAGAGACCTACTCCTATCTCATAATAGATTAATGTTGTATATAATATATATGTACATGCTATTAAATTTGCTGCTGTACACCTCGTTAGATTTTCTTTTACCTTTAAGTTAGACAAACGATGTTATTGGTCCCTCTGATATGCCATCACTGGCATTGCTAATGTTTTCCAGATACATGATAGGGATATATTGGATTGAAATATTTGCAAATTGCTTTGTAGGAGCTCTTACTATTATTTAATGTTAGAATGCCAAGAGTATGTTTGGTGCTGTACAGAATAGAAGAGACAAGTATCCTTCCTTCAAAGAGCTACAGACTAAAGAAAACACTGTGGCTGATCAAAGTATGGACATTTTCCCTTAATACTTTTTTTTAGGGAGAGAACTAGTTTATCGGCCTTTTTGGAAGAAGTGTGATTCAAGGTGCAATTCTGCTTTGAAAAAATGACTATAGTAGAATCTCAGAATTATGAACACCAGAGATACAAACTGACCAGTCAACCACACACCTCATTTGGAACTGATAGTACCCAATCAGGCAGCAGGAGAGACACTAAGAAAAGCAAATACAGGACAGTACTGTGTTAAATGTAAAAAAATAAATAAAATAATGGGAAAGTTTAAAAAAAGATTTGACAAGGTAAGGAAACTGTTTCTGTGCTTGTTTCATTTAAATTAAGACGATAAAAGCAGCATTTTTTTCTGCATAGTAAAGCTTCAAAGCTGTATTAAGTTAATATTCAATTGTAAACATTTGAAAGAACATTTTGTTCAGAGTTGCAAACAGCCTCCATTCTCGAGCGTATTGTACATGAAAAAGTCACCATTTTACTCAACAGTTCTGCTCCATATATATTCAGTCATATCTGCTTACCTTAGTGACAACAGTACGTTTGTATGATTTTTGGCTTGTGTTAGCATTACAGAATCAGCATACCTGAAAAAAAGTAGGAGCTAGATTCTATTCTTTCTTTTATACCAGGGGTCGGCAACCTCGGGCACACAGCTCGCCAGAGTAAGCACCCTGGCGGGCCGGGCCAGTTTGTTTACCTGCCGCATCCCACTGGCTGCAGTTTGCCACTCCAGGCTAATGGGGGCGGCAGGAAGCGGCGCAGGCCAAGGGATGTGCTGGCCGCCGCTTCCCACCACTCCCATTGGCCTGGAGCAGTGAACTGCGGCCAGTGGGAGCCACAATTGGCCGAACCTGCGGACGCGGCAGGTAACCAAACTGGCTTGTCCCGTCAGGCTGCTTACCCTGGTGAGCCGCGTGCCAGAGGTTGCCAACCCCTGTTTTATACCATCAGCATAAGACCATAAGAATGGCCATACTGAGTGACACAAATGGTCCATCAAGTCCCGTATCTTTTCTTCTAACAGTGGCTGGTTCCAGATACTTCAGGGGGAATGAAAAGAACAGGGCAATTTTTGAGTGATCTATCCCCTGTCGTCCAGTCCCAGCTTCTGGCAGTTAGGGGTTAGGGACACCCAGAGCATGGGAGTGCATCCCTGACCATCGTGGCTAATAGTCATTGATGGACCTATTCTCCATGAACTTAGCTAATTCTTTTTTGAACCCACTAATAATTTTGGCCTTCATAGCATCCCTAGCAATGAGTTCCACAGATTAACAGTTTTAAAACTGCTGCCTAGTAATTTTAATGGGTGACCCCTGGTTCTTGTGTTATGTGAAGTGGAAAATAACAATTCCCTATTCACTTTCTCCACACCATTCATGATTGTACAGACCTCTATCATAGTCCCACTTTAATTATCTCTTTTCTAAACTGAATAGTCCATGTTTTTTGAATCTATCCTTGTATGGAATCTGTTCCATAGCCTTGATCATCTTTGTTCCACTGTATCCTGTCTGAGGTAGGGCCACCAGAACTGCATTCAGTATTCAAGATGTGGACATGGATTTATATAGAGGCATTATGATATTTTCTGTCTTATTACCTATCCCTTTTCTAATAGTTCCTAACATTCTGTTAGCTTTTTTGATTGCTACTGCACAGTGAGCAGATATTTTCAGAGAACAATGACTCCAAGATCTTTCTTGAGTGATAACAGCTAATTTTGAACCCATCATTGTGTATTGTGATAGACCCAGGCCAGTTGGGTATAGCAGAAGGCAGATATACTGGCCACTGGATTAACAGTTTTCTGTTCCCTGACTGACCAGAGCAGGGGCTGCTCCAGGCTAATGAGAACACCTGACTCTAATTAAGCTGTAAAGAGTCAGGTGAGGCCATTCAGTTAATGTGACCACCTGACTCTAATTAAGGCCCTGCTGATACTATAAAAAGGGCTCACTCCAGTCAGGCAGGGGAGTCAGGGAGCCAGAGGAGAGGAAGTGCGGCTGAAGGGCTGGTTACTGAAGACACCCTAAAACATCGTTAAAGGAGCCCTAAAGTAAGGGTGAAGAAGGGAGAAGCAGGAGATCTGTGGGGAAGTGGCCCAGGGAAATGTAGCAACTCTGGCAGTGAAAAGTTGGCTGCCAACAACTGCTACCATTAGGGTCCCTGGGCTGGAACCCGGAGTAGAGGGCAGGCCTGGGTTCCCCCCAACCCACCACTACAGGAACAGCTCCTGGAAGGGGAAGTCAGATCCCTGTCAGGACAGGAGGCTGAACAGAAACTGTGGGAGTTCTCTCACCAACCTCCTTGCAGGCCTATGATGAAAAGGGCTCAGTAGACTGTAACCCTGGCCCTAGAGAGAGAAGGGCTACGTGGAGGGTCACAGTGAGCCACTGAGGCTAGCAAAAACTTCCTAGAAGCGCAGGACCCACCAGAGCAAGGTCAGAGCTCTGCCACAGTATGTATTGTTGGAATTATTTTTCTCAATGTGCATTACTTTGCACTTATCAACACTGAATTTCATCTGCCATTGTATTGCCCAGTCACCCAGTTTTGTGAGATCCCTTGGTAACTCTTCACAGTCAGCTTTGACTTAATTATCTTGAGTAATTTTGTATCCTCTGCAAACTTTGCCACCTCACTGTGTATGCCATTTTCCATTGTTTATGAATATATTGAACAGTGCAAGTCCCAGTACAGATCGTAAGGGGATTATTCACTTAACCCCAGTTCAGAGGCCAATGATTAATACTTTTTTGACCCCACTGAAAGCACAGATGTCACTGAAGGCAGTGATGGTGATGGTGGTGAAGAAAATAACCACGCTGGTCTCCCAGATCCAGATTGTTTGTGGGGAACTCTCATGAAAGAAGGCCCAGAGATGACTGAAAGAATAAAAGTACAAAGGAGTGAGTCAGGCTTGGGCAAAGTGCAAGGGCAGAAGGGGAGTGGGCAAAAACAGAGACAAAATTGTAGAATTTAAGCATGGCCTGAGTCACTTGACTTGAGATTTGGATTTGTAACTACTCCAGGTTTGAAGCTATTTGGACCTGGGCTGTGGTACTGCCCATTACAGAGACAGGGCCTATGTGTGAAATTTTGATCTGTATATGAGTTAGGATTTTTTGACTCTTTCACCCTCAAGTTTAGGGGTGAACAGATTCAGGATCTTGATTTGGACCCATCTCTACTAGAAATGTGTAGAAACTGCTGTGGTCAACTACTTGTTAGTTACTTGAGGTGTAGTAAAAAGGTGAGCCAATCTTTTGCAGATTGTTGGATCTTGTTTTCTATATCGTATGTTGATTAGTTTAATTAAGAACAGTCAAAACTCAATTATCTAAATGGAACAGGGACACTGGATAAATGAGATCTTAGACCACTGAAGGGATTTACAGAGCAAATTAACATATATGAGGGGAACATGACCGCCCTTGGACAAATGTGATTTTCAGATAATTGAGTTTTGACTGTGGAGGTGTGAATAAATACACCCCATTTTCATCATGGAAAAGCTTGGATTGTTCAAATACATGAACAATTCCCTAATATTTAATGTTTTCCACTAGGAGAGGGAGTGCAGCCAGAACCACCACAATGCCAGACAAGGACGCTGCAGAGAACAGCAGCAGAGATGATAGCATGCCCTTACAACCCTAATTTGGTTGTGGAAGCAGATAAACACCTAGTTAATTGGTACATTCTGTCAAGGCCAGGAAAATTTTGATCTGGCTACGTCAAGGAAACAGTTTTCTCAAGCAGCAAGTTCAACTCACTGGAACACACTACACTATACTATACACTATAAGCCTAAGAGGTTTCTTCTTATGCGCCATAAGGGCAACTTATTTTTATCTTCACATATTGGAGTCTGTCGCTATTTTAGATCTTCCATCTCCTTGGGAAGTTCACGTGTGAAATCAGTAGTGGTGATGCAAGTCTAATTCTGTCATTTATCCAATATCTGCCCCTTGAGTCTAATCCTGTGAATTCTATAGCACATCACCAGAGCAACTGAATGGCCCTAACTCACATTTATTCGTACTCACAAAGAGCTAAAGGTGCAGGTGCAGCCTTAACGTTGTCATTTCTAACTTCTAAATGCTTAAGCCATAAAACCGTAATGTTCTCTTACCATAGGTTTTCTATGGAAATTCTAGGATTAAGGAAGGGAAGAAAATCAACAGAAGGCACCTCCATGTCCTAGACTTGGAAATGCTAGTGACTTACACATGATTTGAAATTTTGCAGTTTGATAATTCACCTCCCTTGCTGCAGCTTTTGCAACTGTTACAACAGTCACAGGAGAAGCCCATTCCTCAGACCTTGTTTGTTTGTGGATGTTTTTTTTCCAGATTTGCTGGCCTGCTAGAAGCATTTTAATCCATTTTTTGCTCTTTTTGTGTTTTCCCCTACAAAATAAGAATATGCGGGTCTAAAATTCTTGTCGCTCTTCCTCTGAAGCACCTTCCCTGTGCAAAATCCTTCTGCAGAAAACTCTTTACAGGTAGTAAAGACTACAAGCCTACAAACTAACTAGTCAATAGAGCTGGTCAAAATGTTTTTGATGAAATAGCTTTCTACCAGAACATGCTGTTTTGTCAAAATTGAATTGTTTTGCAGAAACATATTGTTCTGATGAAATTTTGACAGAAAAAATTCCTGCATGTTTCATTTCGACTTCATCATTTCACTTCATGTTGACTTTCTCATTTCGTTTTGACTAAATGTGGGGGAAATTCCATTTCAATGTAATGTAGTGGGATTGCCTTGTCCACGCGTTGCCCTGTGTTCTTTCATTGGTTGAGAGGGCACTTGTTCAGTTTATCCACATGACATGATGGTGCGAGCAGTGGGTCTCTATTGGTAGCTGGGCTCAATCACTGAATCAGTCAGTGAAATCAAGGTTGAGTGATGGTGAATTTTGCTGTAATGGAACAGAGATTCCCAGTAGCAGGTACTCTGTGCATCTGTCTCTGATCACCACAGCTCCTGGGTTTGTAACCAACATGCTTTGTGCTGCAGCCTTTGATTTTTTAAACCCAAAAGAAAGGGAGAGATGCAATGGGGGAAGACACATGGATGTTAGTTTGGAGCACTCTGTGACTCCACAGACATGCAGGAGGGGAGAGAGGGTGACTCAGCCGGAAAGGCCCAGACACATCCAAAAGTAAAGTGTGGCAGTTACTGGGACATGCTCAGCAGCTGTTTCTGAAGCTGTTCGGGAAGGCTTCATTATGGGTAATCCACCTGGCAGGTCACACCCAATCACCATCTAAGAGGTGAGCCAATCAGAGAGCAATGGGGGAAGGCAGCTCTGTGGATTCAGTGGCTGATATATGAAGGACCAAGAGATGTGTCTGCTGTGTGGTCTGGTCCCAATACCTGTACCACTTCAGATACATGTCAGTGCTATTCCAGTTTACTTATGTCCTCCATTAGGATGCCCTTCATTAGGATAATACTTGGTCTACCATGGCGTATTTTATGGATGAAGAGGAAGAACTGGGGGGAGACCCACTCTGTAGTCACTTTTAGAGGATACAGAGCCTATGGAACTTATATTAGCTATAGGATAACAGCTTTAAACTGGGATTCCATCTCAGTTAGAGAGAGAGAATGGGGTAGCACTCAGTGAAGTGAGGATTTGCACATTCCTGCCTGATTTAGGGAGATAATACCCTATAGAATGACAGCCTTACAGAAATGCAGGAATGAATATTTTGTATGCTGATCCCAGTACCTGTACCACTTTGGATACAGGCTACAGACTTCTGTTTCAAGAACAACTGAGTAAAACCAGTCAACTATTAACCCAAGGACTGGAATACAGCTAGATGTGGAGATCCTCAGACTGTTTGCTGACAGGAGTCTGAAGTCTCTGCAAAAGAACTGAGATCTTGCCATTCTTGTCAAGCTCCAAAAAACCCACCTTACATATTATGAACAGGAGTACTTGTGGCACCTTCGAGACTAACAAATTTATGTGAGCATAAGCTTTTGTGGGCTACAACCCACTTCATCTGACGTGGGCTGTAGCCCACGAAAGCTTATGCTCAAATAAATTTGTTAGTGTCTAAGGTGCCACAAGTACTCCTGTTCTTTTTGCAGATACAGACTAACATGGCTACTACTCTGAAACCTACATATTATGTTACACTATAGAGACTGAGAAATCATCTGTGAAAGAAGATAATCAGGGAATGTGTTTGTGTGTGCGCTAAAATACAGAGGTGTAGATGTTATACTGAAACCTTCCATTTAAATATAGGTAACAGCAACAAAATGGGCAAGTCAGAATAAAAACCACCAGTAGATTTATTACCTAATAGCTTTTGTTTAAGAAATTATTTATAAATATTCCAAATACTATTTACAGTGTTTTTGTGCATTCTGAATGTTTGTTTGCTGAGAAACTGTATGATACTTTTTTTGAAGCTGACTGGGAACTGTTATTACATACAGGGTTTTTACATACAATAGTCCTGATGTTTAACTCAGTGTAATGCTTTCAGAAAGGTCCTTAAAAGACAGACCTCTGGCCTGAGCTTCAGCAAAGAGTTAAAGTGAGCTGCAGGAAAAGGGGGAGTGTAATAGTTAAAGATATTACCTCAGCACCTCCCTCCCCATCACAGGTGCCGCTGTGAAGCAGGATATATTGATTGATTTCATGTTACAAAGTCTGCCCTACCCCCTGTTCTGAAAGGTGAAGAGAAAGCATGGAAGTAGAAGGAGGACTTCAGGTCAGACTTGCAGGCAGCAGCAGTTGTCTGGTTTCCAAACCAAAAAAAAAAAAAGAGAGAGAGAGAGACTTTTTTTTTCTGATGCTGCTCCCACTGCAAGCACCATTGCTGCGCCATTCCTCTGATAGCCCCTGTCGGAGAGCTGTGTTAGCGGAACTGGCACACCACAGCATGAGGCTGCTTAGAAGCAGCATTCTTCTACTGATCAAGTTGGGTTGGGAAAAGCTCTCATGGTTTTGGACGGTTCAGTGGCAAAGCTGTGGTGGAAGCTCTACACCATGAATCCCAGGAAGGGAAGGAAGCCATATTCTCATGAGGAGGAGCAGTCAGCAGAATCCACTTTTTCCATGGCTGGCAGCTCCTCTGGAGCAGAAAATGTTCCTCTCCTCAAGGCTATCTCAATCCTGGAAAGGATTTGGTTGTTAGTCATAGCTCCCTGGTGGGGGAAAAATCACTGTCTCCATTTCTGATGGACGTGGTTTTGGTAGGAACACCAGGGACAAGGCAGTGCTCCCACATTACATTTCTCTCACCAGCAACTGTTACCAGCTATGATCCCCATACCTCTTCCTACAAAACATATTAAACAAATATCAGCCTGGCTTAGGCAACATTTCAGATTTGATGTACCACTGCCATTTGCCAGCTCTGTGGATGTAGGGTCGTTCTGGGCCATGGCTCCAGAAGGGTGTGGACATCAGGGATGCTGAAACACAGGGAACATGATCACAGAGTGCACGTGTCACAACAGGTCAGCTTAGGAGAAAAGCAAACAGCTACTGGGTCTACTGTTGAGGCGAGGCTGATGCCACCAATGCTTTCCATGATATCAGCAGCTAAGTCCAACAGCAATTTTCAACAGACCATAGCAAAGTGTATTCAGAAGGGGTAAAAATAGGATTGCAATGAGCCTAGAGCCATGTATGGAACTCCACCTTTTACATGCTGGAACATCTGTATGAGCAGAGAGACACATTGTAAACAATCTTCTATGGGCCCATAGATGTAGGACAGACAAATGCCAGCCTCCACTTGTCATCCTCCCAGTGGCTGCTGGTGAAGAAGCTAATTGACATCCTATAGCATTCTGATGAGGCCCCATAGCTGGTTAGCATGGATAATTCAAGGATCAGCCAAATAATTCCCTTGCAGTGTCTGCTGGAGAGAGAACTGACACACACAAAGAGTCTTCCTTCAGGGAACTCCCCATGTCCAAGCCGTCAGGGACAAGGAGCGCTACTTGATGGCGTCATATGTAGACCCCAGATTTAAAAGCATCTTGACTTCCTTTCTGTCAGGCAAGAGGGACGCCAAGGGAAGCATATCCCTTAAAAAAAAAAAAAAAAAGACTGAGCAACATGGCAATTGAAATCTGGCCCTCCAGAACATGAGCAGCAGCTTACTTACCATCAGGAGGCAACTCAACAGTAGAGGAGGGTGCCGCAGAAAGGGAATCCCACCATGGCTGATGAGGAAGAGAGAAAAAGGTCATTTTGATGGTCCACATTGATGGTCCACATTGCCTCTTCCCACCTTGAGGAAGAGGAGTGTGCTGCTACTGCAACAGAGCGGATGAAGGGATATTTACAAGATATGCTGCTAGTGCCCAGTGAATCAGACCATCTTCATTATTGGCAACTGAGGAAGGATATGTGGCCAACATTGTATCAACTGACTGTCATTCACTCATCTTGTCCACCATCAAGCATGTACTTGGAGAGTCTCTTTAGTACAGCAGGTGCTATAGTCTCCAACAGGCACACATCTCTCCACAGGGAATGTGAAGAGGTTTTCATTCATCCAACAGACGCTGGTTTACCCAGGAACCTATCCTGAGTCTCACAAAGGACACCAGCTGCAGCCTGGTGAAAGCCCCTGAGACCATGGTTGGTGAGGAGGACACTGGTGAGGGGGATTAGTGCATTAGGTGCCATTGGGGGTGGGGAGGGCACTGGGAGGAGTTGTGTAAGAAAACACACCTTTTTACCTCCTTAAATTTGTTGGTTGGTTGGTTTTTGTTTTTAAATAATGTGAAAATCGCACTTGGGTATTCTCTCTCTACATTAGTTTTGCTCAGTGTATGCTTCTCTCAGAATAAATCTTGCTCTTAAATTATTGGTGAGGAAAGGAATTGGAAGAACTTGTGTGAGCAAATACAACTTCCCTGGTTCCTCTTCAGTTTGGGGAAGCGGGGAACAAATTAGTGTGTCCCCCTCTCGGAACAATTCTATACAGACTTTTCAGAATTTCTCTCATGTCTGGTCTGGCTCTGGTTTCAGGACAGAAACTACTATGTAGATGGATGGAGTGTATGCATGGGGTGGTTCCTAAATGGGGGTACTGGGTAGGGGTGGCTCCAGGCACCAGCACGCCAAGCGCGTGCCTGGGGCGGCAAGCCACAGTGGGGGTGCTCTGCCAGTCGCCGCGAGGGCGGCAGGCAGGTTGCCTTCGGCGGCATTCCTGCGAAGGGTCCACTGGTCCCACGGCTTCGGTGGACCTCCTGCAGGCGTGCCGCCGAATCCGCGGGACCGGGGACCTCCCGCAGGCAAGCCGCCGAAGGCAGCCTGCCTGCCATGCTTGGGGCGGCAAAATACCTAGAGCCGCCCCTGGTACTAGGAAGATTTTATTTTTTTTAATCATCTGAACTGGTAATAGTAACCTTACCCACAAATCAACAATAGAAGTTATGGCTAAAGTATCCCATTTGTTGTTTTAGAAAAGTTTCCTAAATAAAACAAGTATGTTTGGATGAAGAATTGATGCCAGAACAGCATCTCAAGTGCCTGTCTTTAGAAGCATACCAAAGGAGTGATTACCAGGGACACCATCGACAAAGCAAGAGGAAGAGGAGATGTTAAGCAAAGCACAATTGTGTTGTGGGCACCAATAAAATAAGATGCAAGTGTGTACAATGGGCGTTCGGGAGCCAGCAGTGGGCAGTAGTGAGGGCAGTGGTGTTATAGACCCTGGACCCCAAGTAGCAGAGAAACAGAACTAACTAGATGAATGTCGATGTTAACACTTAACATTTGTTTGGCGGGAATTTTTATTTTTGTGTGTGTTAAATAAATCAATACAATTTAAGGAGCTAAAGCTTAAAGTTAAATCCCTTGAAACTTCCTCCTTCTCATCTGTCACGCTTCAGGGAACTGCACCTGTTTTCCCCCTCCAAGGTCCAGCAAAGGCACCAACTCTAGGCTCAGAGCTCCTTAGCTGTCACCTCTTCTGGGTGGAGATCCATGTCTCTCTCCCCCTCGTGACCGGGCTGCACAGTTCCCTGCTACACTGTTCCCTGCAAGTCAGACTGCCTAAACAGGCCAACATCTGAGCTTTGTTTTCTCTTCAACAGCTATGAACAGCTGTAATTGCCAGAAGTTGGATCCTGGCGGCTCCGGTCAGCACTGCTGACTGGGCCATTAAAAGTCCGGCTGGTGGGGCTGGCAGGCTCCCTGCCAAGCTCTGAGCAGCTCCCTGGAAGCAGCAACATGTCCCTCTGGCTCCTAGGTGCAGTGGTGGCCAGGGAGGCTGCACGCGCTGCCCCTTCCCCAAGTGCCAGTTCCACAGCTCCCATTGGCCAGGAACCATAGCCAATGGAAGCTGCAGGGGCAGTGCCTGCGGGCAGAGGCAGCGCACACCACGCTGAGTCGCCTGGTCACCCCTATACCTAGGAGCTGAGGGACATGTCACCACTACTGCAGAGCCCCTGAGGTAAGCGCTGCCTGGAGCCCGCTCCCCACACCCTCTCCCACACTCCAACCCTCTACCCCAGCCCAGAACCCCCTTCCGCACCCAAGCTTCCTCCCGGGGCTTGCACCCTGAACCCCCTCCCACACCCAAATTACCTCCTGGAGCCCACACCTCTGCTTCATCCCACAGCCCCGTCCCACACACTGAACCCCTTATCTATGGCTGCACCCTGGAACCTACAACCCCAGCCCACAGCTGGTACCCCCTCTCACACTCCAACCCCCTGCCTCAGCCCAGAGCCCCCTCCCACACTCCAAACCCCTTGGCGCCACCCCTCCCCCAGCCTGAAGCCCCCTCCTGCTCTCCAAACCCCTCATTTCTGGCCTCACTCTGGAGCCCACACCCCCAGCCGGAGCCCTCATCCCCTCCTGCACCCCAACCCCCTACCCCAGCCTGGTGAAAATTAGCGAGTAAATGAGGGTGGGGGAAAACGAGCGACACAGGGGGGATGGAGTGAGTGGGTGGTGGGGCCTCTGAGAAGGGCCAGGGCAGGGGCGGGGCCTCAGGGAAAGGGGTGGGGCAGGGGTGTTCAGTTTTGTGTGATTAAAAAGTTGGCAACCCTAGTTATAAGTCACCACACAGCCTTTTAAAAGCAAGAGCATTTATTCTTAAGGTGAAAGCATTATAGAAAAAGAAACATTCTAACCATAAAATAACCTATGTGCATGCTAATAGGCTTACCAGAGATCACCCCAACTCCAACAAGGGCTCTGATAGGTGATCAGTCCTTCAGACTCCACCAACAGGTTTTTCTGTGGTTACAAGTTCAGAACAGTCTTCGTTTAGAACTAGCACGGACCTGAATAGTTCAGTCTTTCCTTTATACAGCTTGTCCCTTTGGTCTTCAGAGTCTGAGAACAGTTAATCAGCAGAAAATGTTCCTCTCCTCAGGGCACAGCTTCAAAAGACTGGATTGTTTCCTAACCGGAAGTGGGGAATTTCCCTAGAGATTCCCCAGGAAAAACATTTGATACTGTTTTGTACCAAAAGTCCATCCTTGGCCGGCCCATTGTTCAGCATAGTCCACTGAAGTTCTAACACTTTCCAGGGTTCACATCCCATCTCTCCCTTAGAGAGAGGTTACATACAATCCTGGTCCATACTAATACATAAATCATTCATGAAAGACAAGGTGGGTGAGGTAACGTCTTTTACTGGATCAACTTCCTAACAGAAGTTGGTCCAATAAGAGACATTATCTCACCCATCTTGTCTCTAGTATCCTGGGACCAACACAGCTACAACACCACTGCATACATAAATCATTCATGTAATACAATGGATTCCAAACATATTTAAATATTACATGTTTGTGGAAGCTCCATATAGATTTAAAAAAGCAGGCAGTGTTGATAGTTTAGCATCAAATATTTCACACAACTCTGTTTTGCAAGGATGCAGGCCACTGACTGGATAATAACCAAAGTTATTGTGCCGTAATGAACAACACAGAGTTGTGGCTCTTTTTCTCCCTGGCAACTGAGAAAAGTGGGCAACACCATCTTGTTGGAGCTCATACAAACTAGACACTGAATATGATGTATTAAGGGAGAGCTTCCGTGTTGCACCTAAAGTATCAACACCATGTATGGTCTAGAGCACAGGTATTTATCATAGTATTAACTGGAGATGGAAACTAGTGTGTATTTTTATGGCCTTAGTCTGGAGAATTTTATAAAAGCAGAACATCGGAATCAGAATTCTATGTCTCATTTTGATAAACTACTCAAAAACAATACTCATTAACTGAATAGCAATGTGACACTTTAATGCTAAGAGGAAAATGGCCACTGAGTGTGTCTTTTCAAGGTCTGAATGGTTATTTATTTTAGTGTTGTAATTGTTTATGCTGCTGATAGGTCAAGGGGCTGTGCAGGTTTTGTCAATAGGATTATGTTCCAGCAATTGATTTTCTTTCAATGAGTAAATAATGAAGTAGTTTTACCTTGTCTGTTTCCTAATCAAAAACAGCCCTTTTATTTTGCCATGACAGAGGCTGCCTATGCTTATCTTTCAATAAGTTGCACATAAATTGTTAGATAAAATATCACTGCAAGCAGGAGTCACCTGTCTCTACCCCTGTTGCTCACGTATATAATGTCAATAAACACTATATGGTGTAGTGGTTGCCAAGGTCATACAAAGCTCACGCTCCCAGTCTAATAGTAAATTAGTATAGCTGTTACATCAGAGTTTGTCTGCTGTTAGTGACCTCAAAATCAGTCTCTTTCTACATGTATAAGCAGTAAATGCAGGGATTGTCAGTTACTGACCTTAGAATCAGTCTTTCTCTGTTTTCCACACATATGATAAACAGTGCTGGGTTTTCAATGTTACCATGGAGCCGGGCCCATGTTCAGAAGGGGCCCAAGCCTGCTCCACTTGCACTGCGCCCCGAGACCCTGCTGGCTCCCTCCCACCCACCACTTGCTCCTCTTGGCCTGCCTCCCGGCCAAGGGCTCCTCTCTGCCCTCTGACACCACCCCCCTGCTCCTTTCTTCCCCTTGGCCAGACCCCAGTGCACCTCTGGCTCTGGTCTGGGAAGTCTTTGCTTCCTGCCATCTGTGGGGCCCCACCTGTCTCCCCACAGCTGAGCCACCTGGGACTGGTGCAGAAACCTAGCCAGTCTCATCCAGGTGGGGAGAGGGGGCGGACAGTGTTGGGGGTTTGGCTGGGCCGCTCCAGGCAAAGGGACAGAATGATTCCCAGCCCCAGCATCAGCCCAGCCTTGGCTGCACTGCCGGCTGAGCCTGGCAGACACAGTCGCCTCCCAGCAGGGCCGGTGAGAGTGGCCGAGAGACAGGACACAGGGGAGTGGGTCTCTGGAGGAGTCTGGAGGGGTGCTGGGCTGTGAGGGGGTGGGGGAAGATCTCTGGGTGTTGGAGCACTAGGGAGTGGGGCTTCTCTGGGCGGTGCTGGGCAGTTATGGTGAGGCTGTGGGTAGGGGGGCACTGGGCAGGGTGGTGTGCAAGGTGCTGTGCATTTTTAGGGGGGTTCTGGGAGAGGGCACTGGGCATAGTGAGTCCGGGAGAGCTCTGGCTATAGGGAGTTGCGGGGGGTTGGGTAGGGGGGCTGTGTGGTGTGGCATGGGCCTGCCCCCAAGGGAAGGGGCACGCTGGCAGCACAAGTCTGGGCAGGCCACTGTGCATCTGGCAACTGCTGGTTCGTAAATAGTGCCCTTGCACTGGGATGGGAGGAATGGAGCCACCTCTGCTATGCCATGCCCCATTGCCTCTGGCAGGTTCCTCACTCCGGGGACCGACCCCCCAGCAGCATGCTCCATTGCCCCCATGGGGGCCCACCAATATGTTTGGGGCCAGGCCCACAAAAGGTTAATCTGGCCCTGATGATAAGGAATAAAAACAGGTTACCTTTTATATTCAGACCAGGTCATTCTGTTTATTTGAGAGGAATAACACCATATTATTTTTCAACCTATGCGTAATCAGCTCTCATTAAATCAGTGCCAGGCAAAGCTTTCACCGGTCATCCTCAGCTGCTGTAAGCTAGCATAGCTTTATTCACTTCAGCAGAGGTACGCCAATTTATACTAGCTGAGGAACCGCCCTTACACTCTCATGCCAAAAGATTTGTGTTCCCATAGGCTCAAAATATGGCTTACCCCACTACCAGTATCACACCTAATGATAAAAAAGAATAAAACACAAGTAGAAATCTAATAAAACCCAAAGAGGGAAAATTACATGTTAGAAACAAGCTAAAAAGCCATAAATAGACTTCATACTAGAATACACCTTTTTGCCTCCCCACGTCGGCGGCCCTGCCGGTAGGGTCCCTACCAGCAGGGCAGCCGAGGGCTGGGGGCGGTGAGGAAGGGGCAGCAACATTCAAGCGCTGCCGCGGCAGCGCTTTAAGGATGTTCCTTTGCCACGGCAGTGCTTTGTGGATCCTTAAAGCGCTGCCACAGCAAATGTTGCTGCCCCTTTCCCCCACTTCCCCCCATCGGCAGTAAAGATGTACAACACGTTTCCGCTCTGCACTTCCTGTCGATTTCTATGTCAGTGAGTTAGTGAGCAAATCTTTAGCACTACATATAGCACGTTCCTGTACCATGTGTTAACGAGTGTCACGTGTTAAATAGGTAGCACTGGGAGGCATGGCACTACCGCGCGTAAATGGGTCTGTACTGTATTTGAAGATAAAATAAATCATGGGACAAGGCACTAAACATGTAGATTTCATTAACAAGCATGAAAAGAACAAATTCACAGAGGAGATGTCTGCATACATGAAAAAGTGGGCATGAAAAGAGTTTTGTTTTGTTTCATCTTGTGACCCAGGACCTGCATTCTCTGAGACAATTCACTTTCTGCAGGGGAAGAAAAGAAAACGTGGAAACTTATATCCACCTTGGCAAAGCAAGAGAATTAGGTAGGTGTGCTTAGAGTGTGGAAAAGATAAATTACAAAGATAGGTTGTTACAGAGGTGCATGGCAGTGAGTCCACAGTTAGGGCGGTATTCTAAAGTAGCTTCAAATAGGGCCTAAATTCCTGTTTTTCTCTAAAAAGCCTACCGGTGTGAAATGTCACAAATGGTTAGTTATGCTGCTGCATATGAATATACATGCAGTTTCTCTGCAGAATAGAAAAGGCTTTTATGTACATCTCCTGAGACATAAGGGTTTATGGGTTTGTCGCAGGGCAAGTACACTCCGTTACCCTTTGGGGTTGGAGGAATGGTGGTATAGCCCCAGACAGGCCACTCTCATTACCAATACAAAAGTGATTTTTCCTCTCTTGGTATCCTACCGTTAACTGAATTGTCTCGTTAATGCTGACCCCCACTTGGTAAGGCGACTCCCACCCTTTCATGTGCTGTGTGTTTATACCTGCTACTGTATTTTCCACTCCATGCATCTGATGAAGTGGGTTCTAGCCCACGAAAGCTTATGCTAGTCTCTAAGGTGCCACAAAAACTCCTCGTTGTTTTCACTGAACTATATTTGCTGCCTTGTACATTTTTTATACATTTATGGCAAATTACTGGTCAAACTCTTCCCACAGACTTCAGAGGAATTACTATACGGATGAATTTGTGTGTTCAGCTATTGAAACACAGAATGTGATACATTACCAGGCAGGGGGAGAAAAAGGAAAATGAAAGAGAAGATTATTTTGTGCTGCTTAATCATATTCTAGAGGAAAATAGATGGCAAACACATTACATTTCTCCCATTTCCTGTCAAGCATATTGTGCAAGATCTGTGGACAAGATTAACTAAGTAAATAAGTTTGCATAAGCAGTATCGGGGTTTTCTATGACTTCCATGTGATGTTTGCTCAGCAAACTAGCAAAGTATCTTTTCTCAGTTTATCAGTGGTTCACGTTGTAATCTTTCTCCTGCACTGTTTCAGGTTTGTGGATTTCCTGTGATTTTGGACATATTTTAAACCTGTTTTTGGCTTTGTTCCTCTAACCCTTGCCCCTAGCATAAGCCTAGTTAAATGGATACCAGCAGCTTCTGGGGCTCCTACAACTGCTACTCAAAAAGCCAACATGTGCATAATCAAGACCATTGCTATAGTGTCTGGTCTGAGGAGAGAGCTGCAGGCATCAATGAAAGGGCCCCAGCACTTTCCAAACTGCCACTGTTAGGATATGCCACAGAAGCAGGAGTTTCAGACTTTGTCAGTTAGATTGAATTCTAACTTTATTGGAGACACAGATGACTTGGGGGGGAGAGGGTCCCAGAGCTCAAGCTCCAGCCCAAGTCCAAATGTCCACACTGCCATTAACCAGCCCTGTGAGCCTGAGTCAGCTGGCATGGGCCAGCCAGGGGATTTTAATTACAGTGAAGACATACCCTGAGTGGCCAAGATGCTTCATTGTTTTCAGCTCAGTGGCTTGCCCGCACCACCCCCAGTTCTCCAGATCCTATTGGTGTGGGTGATTGTTGCTGTTTTGATCCTTTAATGGATCATCATGGCAGCTGATGCAATGGACTTCTAGGGCTTATCCAACAGCTGAAGTTGCTGAATTGCATGAAGCTGAGGTAGAGACAGTAAAGCCTCTCTTTTGAAGAAAATTGAGTCAGGAGAGTTTTGCTGTGCTGGGTGGAAGGGATGAAAGAATGGGAGTATTATAGGTAGGGATTAAATATGAAAGACTGCTGATCTGGGGATTGTTGAGTCAGTTGAAAGTAACTGAAACTGGTGCAAAGGGCTAAAAAACTACTTAGACAGGAAGAACAAAAAATGTTTCTAAAAATGTTCGTATCACTCTATTTGTTTGTTCATTTTTTTAACCTCCAGGTATCATTATATGATAAACATTAGAACTTTGCAAGTAAAACGAGGTGAAGCCTTCTTAAACTCACCCCATGTCTCCTGTCAGAATATCTCTGGAAAAGAATGTTTTCAGATTATGCTGCTGAGGATGTGAGGGAGATTCCTACACCTGAGACATTTTTAGGTGACAAATCTGAGCAATTGCCACAGAGTGAGGTGTCAATAGAGGACATTTTGGAACAAACTGATAAATCAAACAGTAATAAGTCACTTGGACCAGATGGTATTTACCCAAGAGTTCTGAAAGAACTCAAATATGAAATTGAAAAACTACTAAGTGTGGCATGTAACTTATCACTTAGCCTCTGTACCAAATGACTGAGGGTAGCTAATGTAATGCTGATTTTTTAAAAAGGCTCTGGAGGTGACAATGGCAATTAGATGCTGGTAACCCTAACTTCAGTACCAGGCAAATTAGTTAATACTATAGTAAAGAACAGACTTCAGACACACAGATGAACACCATATGTCGGAGGAGAGTCAATATGGCTTCTGTAAAGGGAAATCATCCTTCACCAATCTACTAGAACTCTTTAAAGGGATCAACAATCTGTGGACAAGGATGATCCAGTGGATATAGTGTATTTGGACTTTCAGAAAGACTTTGACAAGGTCCCCCACCAAAGGCTCTTAAGAAAAGTAAGCAGTCCTGGGATAAGAGGAAAGTTCCTCTCATGGATTGGCAACTGGTTAAAAGATAGGAAACAAAGGGTAGGAATAAATGGTCAGTTTTCACAGTGATGAGAGGTAAATAGTGGGGACCCTGAAGTATCTGAACTGGGACTTGTGCTGTTTAATGTATAAATGATCTGGAAAAAGGGTAAACAGTTAGGTGGCAAAGTTTGCAGATGATACAAAATTACTCAAGATAGATAAAACCAAAACAGACTGCAAAGAGTTACAAAGGGATCTCTCACAACTTGGAGACTGGGCCACAAACTGGCAGATGAAATTGAGTACTAATAAATGCAAAGTAATGCACACTGGAAAATATAATCCCGACTGTACATACAAAATAATGGGGTCTAAATTAGCTGTTACCACTCAAGAACTATCTTGGAGTTAATGTGGATAGTTCTCTGAACTCATCTGCCCAACATGCAGCAGCAATCAAGAAAGCTAACAGAATGTTAGAAACCATTAGGAAAGGGATAGGTAATAAGAGAAAATATCGTAACACCCATGTACAAATCCATGGTACACCCACGCCTTGAGTGTGCAGTTCTGATGGCCTCATATCAAAAGTGATATAGTAAAAATGGAAAGCTTCAGAGAAGGGCAACAAAAATAATCAAGGGTATGGAACAGCTTCCACAGGAGGAGAGATTAAGAAAAGATTGGGACTGTTCATTTTAGAAAAGAGACAACTAAGGGGGGATATGATAGAGGTATATACAATCATGAATAATGTGGAGAAATTGAATAATGAAGTGTTATTTACACCTTCACCTAACACAAGAACCAGAGAACACTCAATGAAATTAATAGGCAGCAGGTTTAAAACAAATATAAGAAAGTACTTCTTTATACAACACACAGTCAACCTGTGGACAGGGGATATTGTGAAGGCCAAAATTGTATCTTGGTTTTAGATCAGTTTCTGCAGGATAGGCCCATCAATGGCTATTTGCCAAAATGGTCAGGGATGCACTCCCATGCTCTAGGGTGTCCCTAAACCTCTAACTGCTAGAAGCTGAGAATGGATGACAGGGGATAGATCACTTGATAAATTGCCCTGTTCTGTTCATTTCCTCTGAAGCATCTGGCAACAGCCACTGTCAGAAGACGGGATGCTGGGCTCAATAGACCATTGGCCTGATCCAATATGGCTATTCTTATGTTCTCTTGCACCTTGCATTTCATTGTTTTCTTGAACATCAACAGAACATTCAGATCCATAGTAGGTGGACTTTCAGTGGAGTGCACTGGGGAATTAGTCACAATTCCCTAGAGTGTTAAAGGTAGTTAATTTTTCATACATCATGTTGAAAATATCATGTTGGAAGATATTGAGTCATGTGGCTTAAGTCATTGACTTCCTAGCATTTCCAATTCATACTTTTTACACCTCTACTATCTCTTTTGCAGATCAGACACCATAGTAACATCATGGATGCTGAAACTAACTAGCAGGACATTAAAACAGTAGCTCTAATTCTGCAAATTCTCCTGTCCAGGAAAGAGCTGGTGAGTCTTTTCTTTTCCACTGTGGTTGATAAGACAAGGCAATTGAGTACAATTGTTCTTGTATTTTTTTTTCAGCCATAGTTAGCGTAAAGGGAATTGAAGTGACAATATTTTTCCTATGCAGCATATTCATCGCCAAGGTTAAGGGAATGTATGTTTTACTATTAATTGGTTCTAGTCTGACATAGCTGGTTCCCAAGGTTATAGAAAATCTTACTCATGAGTACAGAAATTGAATGTTAGCAGCTGTTTTAGTGCAGTGTATATTCAAATCCGTATTTGAGGGTAGGTCATTTTTTTTATTATTATTATTATTATTATGAAGAAAGGTTAAATAAATCTACTTTTCCTAGTTGATCAATAATCTTACAATTATTTAAAAGTAAAGTAAAAAGCTGAAAAAGTAGCAACATGAAGCAACACTGCACCCAATATTCTTCACAATGATATTATTATGATATGATTATAATGTATTTTATGCAAAATAAGTCATGTGAGATGTCATTGAAAAGGTTAGATTTGCTGAATATTATTATTCTATTTGTATGCATGTATCATTTTTGTGTCTGAAGTAATGAATATTGACTATGTATCTATATTTCAAATGTAGTTACACTTGGGTAACGCACACTAGACAGGATGTTTTCAGTCTAGGTAGCTGGGTAGGGAAGGGCCTATTGAGGGCAATGAGCCATTTAGAAAAAACAATAGGCCTTAGGAGATGCTTATCTCCCACCTAGGGAGCCTTCCTGAGAACGCTACAGACAGCCTTCTTCTCTGCAACATCACATGTCTCTAGACTCCATTTTGGGATGTTAGTGTTTTTCCACAGACGGGTCTGGGAACCAAGCTTTGAAACAAAGGGTTCCCACCATATTCAAAACCTATATAAGGCGGGGAGTGACATCATCAGTTGTTCTTCACTCCCCACCCAAGAAGACTCCTGGAAACACTTGAGGAACAAAGACTGAACTGGGGGAAGTGCTGGACCCAGGCTAAAGGGATTTTTAGCCTGTGCATAAAACACCTGGGGATTCCAAGCTGTAAAGCAAGTGCAGCTTGTCCCTTAAGAATCTGCAGCCTGTTTGTGTCATCTCTTAAGGTGAGAATCTGTTATTCATATCCAATCTATTTAGTATATTCAGCTTAATTTGCGTTTTTTGTTTATTTGCTAGGTAATCTGCTTTGATCTGTTTGCTATCACTTCTAATCACTTAAAATCTGTCTTTTGTAGTTAACAAACTTGTTTTTGCTTTATCTTAACCAGCATGTGGGACTCATAACTCAGGGGCAAAAGGCTGTTGCATATTCCTCTCCACATTGAGGGAGACGATGAATTTTATGAGCTTATGCGGTACAGTTCCTTGTACAGCGCAAAACGGTATAATTTTACTCCAGAGGGGGGTGCATACTGAGGAGCTTTGGAGTAGCTTTCCCATGCAGGGGCTGGTCAGAGCGCCTGCTTGTAACTGTTGCTGGGTGTGTCCCTACTTGTATGTATGCTGGTGAAAGTGCAGCCTGGAGGGCTTTGTAGCTTGTCACAGCAGTACAGTGTGAGAGGGAGCCCAGGCTGGTGGGTCAGGGGGCTCAGTGGTACCCAAGTTCCAGTTGGCACCCTGAGGGGAACCTGTCACACCCTCCTCTTGTCCCTTCTGGAAACCAACCCGTATATATGAATGGCCAACGTGGGTGAGGTTAGCTCAGAATTTGCAAAAGGACTTCAGCTCCCATTTAGGAACTAAAATAAGTAGCCATATTTTCAAAATAACTCAGCACACTGCATGTTGAACTCTGTCGAAATCTGGACATAAGTGCCACAGTGAGAGCTGCTGGGCACTAAACACTTCTGCAAATCTAGTCCCACTGACTTCAGTGGGGCTATGATTTCACTCCTGGACTTTTGTTACGAGCTTGAAAGAAAACTGAGCTCTTTTGAAAATCTGGGCCCAATTGTGGGTTCTGAGCACTTCAAAATCTGGCATCTCAAAGTCTGATCTTGCAAGGTACTGCACGTTCTCTCGTCTCACTGGTTTAATGGGAGCTGAAGGTGCTCTGCACCTTGCATGACTGAGGCTTTTGTAGACAAAAATTCTAAGGGGAGTTTTATTGTTTTAATGAGCTATTGTTCAGATAACTCACGCAACCCTTGTAACTGTTCTGGCTAGTAAATGGAGCCAGATGTGGATGTAGATGGACAAACTGTATTCTGAATATGACATTTAAAATGTTCTCAGTTCATTCTGAGTATATTTTGAATGTTCACTTTGGCTATTTGAAATAAATATTTCAGTACCATTCTATGTTCTTCTTAGCAAAACTACAGAACACCATGGCTGGACAAAAACAATGATGCTGGAGGTTTTCCTATTGAAAAACCCAAATGAATGGTGGTTTATTTTTTAACTGTTGTTAGCATCAACTTATTTTATTGCAGGGTTGCCCGGAGGGGGAGGGGGCAAGTGGGGCAATTTGCCCCGGGCCCCGCAGAAGCCCCCATGAGAGTTTTTTGGGGCCCCTGGAGCGGGGTCCTTCACTCACTCCGGTGGCCCCGGAAAACTCTTGTGGGGCCCGGGCCCCTGGAGCTTCTTCCGCTCCAGGTCTTCGGAGGCAATTCGGCGGCGGGGGGTCCTTCCGCTCCGGGACCCGCCGCTGAAGTGCCAGGTCTTCGGTAGCAATTCGGTGGTGGGGGCTCCCCGCCGCGGGTCTTCGGGACGCTTTGGCAGTGGGTCCCGGAGTGGAAGGACTCCCTGCTGCTGAATTACTGCCGAAGCGGGGGGCCCCCCGCCACCGAAGACCCCAGACCCCCTGAATCCTCTGGGCAGCCCTGTTTTATTGTTGTTGCATCTGGGAGCTTCCATTATGGCCAAGAACACCATTGTGCTAGGTGCTCTACAAACACAAAACAAAAAGACAGTCCCTGCCCCACAGAGCTTACAATCTAAGTGCAAGACAATCAACAAAGGGTGGATACAGACAAACTGCAGGGAGTACACAAAAGTGATAAGATGATGTTGATCAGCATGATAGGCAGTAGTCTGCATCCTAGTTTTCTCAAACTCCAAAGGCTGGGAGCAGAAAGCATGATTGGATAAATGATTTTTTAAAAAATTAATCAGATTCGAACCTTTTTCAAAGTGAATCCAAACAGATTCTGTTAATTTAAAAATATATTGTTCATAGCTCCAACTGAGTTTCCAATGGGTAAGTCAAACACAGACTCATTTGCCTGATGCCGAAAGCCAGATAGCTGTTCACTGCAACAGTTTGTGTATTTCTCTCATCAATTGCTAGTTCACAAATATCTGGAGTATATTTGTTATGGAGAAAATTACATGCCAGAAAAACAATAATAGCGTGGATTATTAATATACACTGTGTCCTGTCCTCTGTTAATAACAATGATCAAGTAACTAAGTCCCAAGCATTGTTTGGCTTTGATCCAAGTAAACTGCTCCTTCGCTTAATACAATTTTAATTGCGTCTGTAACCTAAGCAACATGCAGAGCAAAAACCAATTAAACTGAATGGGTCTGTTAAGCAATCCATTCACCTTTCCTATTTGGTAATTATGTAAATAGGGATGTTCTATGTTATGCAACCAGTCACGATGTTGCCTATTCCTTTTCTAGGAAATATAAAATGAAAGACTTTTTAAACCGTTTTAACTTGATGTATTTTATTTTTATATTACACACACACACAATCCCTTTCTGATGAGTATGTAAATGCCATATATGAGTACAGGCTTGTGCTCAGTGTAAACTGTATGTAAATGTAGTTTCTTGATGGGGCATAATACAATCCGTTTATAATTATGTCACATTATCAGTCAACAACAGAGATGGCATAAACATCCCTTGTTACCTATAAAAATTAAAAAACAAATAATAAATATACCTAGGTTTCTTTGAGGTTGCTGATGGCACCTCAAATTAATGCATAGGATGAAATCTTGGCCATACTGAAATCAATGGGGGGTTTGCCATTGGCTTCCACGGAGCCATGATTTCATCCAGTCGGTGCGGGAAGGGTGGCTAGAGAAGGAAGAGTTTAAAGGTGAAGCCTGAAATGGTTGTAAATTGTTGAAACCTCAGTTTCCAATTAACTTTTAAGAAAATAGAAGTGAAACTGACAAACACAGAAAAGCTACTAGAGATGATAAATTAAAACTGCAATGCTGAAATGGAAAATGAAAATAGTACTTTTTCCCATATACAATTAATCTTTTCTATTTCCAGTCAAGTGCATGAAAAATGCTATTCGTCATGATTAAAGAAAACTTTACATTGTGTTTTCCGGTGTCCTCTGAACCTCCATTGAATGATTAACTATGGGCTTTAATTTGGGTCACATTCTTCCCATGGTTTGCGGTGTATACTGGAGTTTTCCAAAGAGATCACATACCACTGCCAAAGAAAAACTAAATGATGATGTGATGTCTTTTTTTAGTTTTAATATTTTTATACATATATGGATTTTTAAACTTTCTTTTAGCCATTTTTCCAAGCAGTACAATTTAACCCAGGTGCTGATAAATTATGGTAGACAATGGTATCTACAAAGGAAAAAAATAACTTGGCCAAATTCAGTCTAAGGAAATTGTGAGCGATTGGAGGCTTTCCGTTTCTTCTCTAAGAGCATGGAATGATTTGACTTGGAATCCTGCATTTTGGTGCATCTGTTCTCTTCACCCCTTACATATACTGGCGATTGATCACCGTCAGGAGAACTCTCCTCATATTTTGTCTCCTTGCCCCCACACGACTCATTCTGTAGCTGGGCAGCCACTATATTTTTATTCTGTATGTGTGTCACATTCTGGGCTGCAATCCAGACCAGTGAGGGGTTGTGTTACCACCTGCCCCATAACAGTGGGTGCCTCAGAATGCTTTGTTGTTGTAGCTTATAACTGGGCTGCTCACGACCAGCCTATTAGCATGCAGGTCGCACCTTGAGTATCTGTGTGCTAGACAGTCTTGGTTCAGCAGCTCTGACCCCAGCAGCCTGTCTACAGCCCCACTCTGGCTTCCACCAGCCTGAGTTACTAGTTGCAGGGTAACCCCAACACGCTCCTACTCCTGGATTTTCCCAAAACACAGGTGCTCTGCAATGTCTAGCTCTCTCCTGGATAGTTCAGGTATTAACATTTGGTGCTTCTGTTAGGAGTCAATATTCAACAATTTGGTATTTTAACTGTAGACACCAAACAGTTCAATTTAAACACAACACTGGATTGGTTTAGATTAAAAATAAAGCAAAAGAAAAGAAGATAGGGTTTTAGGTGAATTTGAGTATAAGAGATCAAGGTAGAAATGGTTAGAAGCAAATAAAACTGAAAACATGCATCTAAAACTTAATCTAGCAAGTTTTGATTCAAGGTTTTGTTGAAGATGGCCTTCCTCGTGCAGCAAGATGGTGCCTGATCCTTTCCTTGGTCAAGATCTCTCCCAGAAACCCAAAAGTGCTGGTGCCTTTGTCTTCTTAGGTGAAAGAGATAACTTGGAGCTCTCTGCCTCTTTCTTTTATAGTCCAGTCAACATTTGAAGTGGATTATTTTGAAGGTTACCCCTCAAAGCAAAGTTTATCCAAACAATGAGGAAAGCAGCATGGAGTATGGAGGTGAAGGAAGCTCCATGCTCTTTCCTCCCCCACTTGTGTTTGCTAAAATGCAAATTATTCTATTTCCTGTCATCTCCTCCCCCTGCTGCTTTGAGGACCCCATTTACTACTTATGTAAATTGAAATAAACACACATTCCTTTGTTTAGGATAGACCTGTTTAACAACTTTTGCTTAGACACGGCTGTCTGGTTTTGAACACGTGCTAACATCATCATAGAGGGGCAATTCATAACTTTACATATAATGTTGCTACATACATTTTACCAAGATACAGTATTATTGACCTGCATGTTATTCATTTCCAAATGATACCTCACATGGCATATTTTGTACAGAGATTATTACTCTCTGTAATTATTACTCTCTATTCTGTGTGAATAGAAGGGTTTTTTCTGTCACAATTAGTGAGACCATCACTGGAGTACACTGTCCAGTTCTGGTGTCCACACTTCAAGAAAGAATGTTGACAAATTAGAAAGGGTTCAGAAAAGAGCTACAAGAATGATCTGAAGTCTGAAAAACCTGCTTCATAGTGAAAAAGTGTTACAGTGATCCAGGAGTTCACATTTGTTACTGGGTTGGTGAAATCTAATTATAGAACATACCACCAGTTTGGGGATCTGCCCTACTTTTGACAGTCTGCCCTGAGGTTGGCAGTCATGTTCGTGAACCTCTCCAGACAGCGTGACCACAAGATCTACTGGTTGCAAGGTGATGGTAGATAAATCAGAATAAAAACAAGGTGTGAATTTAACTGAGAGGGTAATTAACTGTTGGAACAATTTACCTTGACACATAGTGGATTCTCCACCGTCTTAAATATTTAAATCAAGATTGGATATCTTTCTGAAAGAGAGGTGACCACTCAAACAGAAGTTGTGGGCTTGATACTGAAATCCCTGAGTGAAGTTCTATGGCCTGTGTTATACAAGAAGTCAAACTTCAGGCCTTAAGATCTATAAGTCTTCATTCTGTTTGTTCCTCCTTACCAGGAATGGATTTTTCTAGGTATAATTAAGCTGCCAACCTCATTGAAGGATGGGTTAATAGAGGGTTTGAGCGTATAGTAGAAATGGGAGAAGTCTAGATTTGATCAAAGTGATTGTCACAGCTGAGGGAATTCACTCTCAGGAAAGGAGGAGGAGGAATGTCTTGATGTAAAGACCTGTAAATCTTCTAGGAAGTAAAGGGAGTTAGTTGCAGATGGGGAGAAAGTAGGTATCCATTCAGGCTACAGAACAGAAGATTCTGTCCCTGACTGATATATGAAACCCTCAGGTGGTATTTCCTATGCTGGGTATGTTAAGTTTGCAAGGAGATAATGCAGTGTTTTCTAGACTGTCCTTATTGAACTTTCTCAATTTTGGTTCTGACTTTTGTGGGAGGAAGATGGGAAGTTTTTTCATTTTAGGTGCAACTTTATGGCCTCAAGTTTATCTGTCCAAGAGCAAGACCTTCAGTTATCTTATGGGACTCTAACATGGTGGTGTAGCTTGCACCTAAGTGTGTGTGTGTACAGGATTCTATGGGATACATGCAGACTCCCTTAGACTGACATACACTGGCTTGAAACTTACCTCCTGTTTACAGCGCACCTCTAAAATTGTTCTACTTAGTCTAATTCGGTTTATCTTGGCTTCTGAGGATCCAGAGGGGAGGGGAGTAGTAGGAAAAGAAATTAGACTGACATCTGAATTAGATCCAAACTCTCAATCCAGAATAAAGACCAACTCTCATCTAACAACAAAATAACCTTATATTTATTGGAAGAAATTATTCCACTAGCAGGGAGCAAGCTTGCAAAGTCCCTGGAGTAGTCACTTATCTGATATGACAATGAAACTCACCCTGTTTTTAACACTACTGCGTAACTGCCCAGCAACCCAAATATTTCCACTTCCTCAAATTTAATGCTAATTGTACACTCAGAGGCAATGTGCATAAAAGTGAAATAATAATAATAATAATAATAATAAATCTAGGAGCTTCTAATCTATTTTGCCCATCATTGCCATTAATGGGGGTTCTGCATTGTTGTTATTATTTGTATTAAAGTAATTGTTGACTGTACTGTGCAACCACATAGTAGAGAGAGCCCCAATCTACACTCACAAGGTTGGCAAAGGGTGCGAGAGGAAATGCAGTTAGAGAGAGATAATGATTTGTCCAAGGTCGGACAGAGCTGGGAGTAGAACGCAGATTCCCTGAGTCCCAGGCTAGGGCCCTGTTAACTGGATCATGCTGCGTGAATTGTCTCCTTAGTCATACTTGTAATCCTATTGCCTTCAAATTGTGCTTTCAGTTATACCTGAACTGACCGCATTAGCCTTTGGTAGGTTTGCACAGATGTTAATGGAGACGTAATTTTAAGACCGTTCAATTGCACAGGTGTAACCAAGGACCTAATTTGGCCTGCAGACCCCTGTGAGTGGGGATGGTGTATGGATGGAAAGAAACTGGCTTGTCTGTTGGATACTGGCTTGTCTGTCTGGAGGTGGCAGTTTGAAAAAACATTTTTACTTGCAAACTTGAGAATAAAGTTCTATGAAGATAGTGAGACACAATGAATATGGACCCCCAAGATGTCATGGCTGCAGAGGCACATTTGAGAGTAGAGCACATTGTAAGTAGTGGGCCACAATATGAAAAGTGTGAGAACTGCTGCTTTTTTATTAATAAACTCTTGAAAGTTACACTTGCTTTGCTTATTGTAGTCCAAAATAAAGTGGAACAAATAGAGTGGAATTCCTTAGGGGGACTTCTAGGTGCCCCACTGCCTAGTAGAATTCACAACCCCGTGTTGAGTGCCCAGGCTCCCTATCGAACATGTGGGGAGAGTGAGACCTGGCCTACATAAAAAGTTAGGTTGACCCAGCTTCATTGCTCAGGGGTGTGAAAAATCCATATCTCCAAGAGATGGAGTTAAGTTGACTTAACCCTCTCTGTTGACTGTGCTAGAATTCTTCCGTTGACCTAACTACTGCCTCTCAGTGGGGGGCAGGGGATAGGTACAGTTGAATAGGTAAAGTTGGAGGAGGTTAGTCTCTGTTGTCACCTTAAGAAGAACCCTCCATCAGCCACCTCTTTAAAGAAAATTAGTCCACGGATTGCTTTTCTTAAAGAAACACCCATGACAGTTGAAATATGCAAAATTTGCTTCTTCATCCTGTTCTTCACAAAGGAGAAATGTAACTGGTCTGCAGCAAGAATCCACAGGAGCTTGCAATTCAGCCTTGTATGTGATACTTTACATGGCAAGTTGTTTATGAAACATCTATGCTCCCAATAGTCAGTGTGTTGATTTCTTAAACTGTGTAGCGAGGCAGTTGCCCCACTTCTGAAAAAGGTAGGCTGATTGGGTGTGGCTGCAGCTGTGGCCGCTTTGTCAATCGGGCCACAACTGGCCCTGATAAAAGGGTTGAGGGAGGAGCTGGGTCAGGAACTCTCTCTCTCTCTCTCTCTCTCTCTCTCTCTCTCTCTCTCTCTCTCTCTCTCTCTCTCTCTCTCTCTGGAAAGAGAAGAACCTAGCTGCCCAAAGGAGCAAGGGTATCTGAGGCTGATCAGTGCTGGGGAAGGGCAAAGGTGATGGGGAGCTCCAGCCTGGCAACTCCCCAGGCTGAGGCCTTGGTTAAGTCCTAAGAAGGTACTGGGGCAGCCTGGGGATAGGCAGACGCAGCTGGTCCAACCCCCTTGCCAATGATGAGTGGCCATTACGGACTGCAGTTTGCCCCAGTGAGAGGGGCTAGATGACAACTGGCAGTAGCCACTGAGGCAAGGGGGGTGTAGAAGGTTGAGGGTTCCCTTGGGAGGGGAGACCCAGTATGTGGGGGTACTGCAGTGGGCAGAACCCCAGGGTAAGGAACGCCGGGGTCTGTGAGGGACACGGGGGCCCTAAGCCAGGCAAGACACCAGCCTGCAGAGGGTGCTCTGGGCTGGACAAGAGCTAATTCCCAAGATGACCAGCAGGAGGCACTGCACCGGTGAGTCTCGATCCGCTACAAACTGATTACATTACTAATGCCATCTTTGGTCTCCTACATAAATCCTAATGATTGGCTTTAACTGTGTAAGTTTGGCAAACAAAGATGAAACTCCCTAGGCTAGTTGGAAGTAAAGAAATTGAGGCTGGTAGCTGATTAACAAACTAACCAGTAACACGTGTGGCATTTTCTGCATCTTAAAGGTACAGCTTGTGCAGGGGGAAAAAGGTATCACCACATTTTCACATATATTGTATTCTGCTATCTCACAAGCTTGTGGAGCAAAAACTTTGTCAGATTTACCATATTTTAATTTCAGAATGGATGAACAGAGCAGCCAAAAGGGTCCAAAACAGTTTGAAAAAGCCTGAACATGGCTAGAAGGCATAAAAGAGCAAGAGCCATCAGAACATCTATAGTGGGGTTCTCAAAAGCACTCAGTGATGGCCTAACTCTGATTTCACTAAAGAAAATGGTTAAACTCCCATTGTGACATCAACAGGAGCAGAGTTAGACCAATGCTGAGCACTTTTGAAAATCCCATCCTTGGACTTTCAGGGTCATAATTTCAAATCTGGCCACTTAATGAGCAGGCACACGGAAATAGTTATGATCATATTGTAAATACCTGCTTAAGCAAACGTAAAGCTTTGTAGGGAGCAATTTTGCTGGTGCAGGTTTGGTGAGTAGTTTTTAGCTAATAAAAAACAGGAAAAATGGTCCTTTTGCTTGATCTCTGATGTAAAAAAAGCTGTCTTTGAGGGGGAAAACTTGACCTTTTGGAAAACCTAGTGGTTCCTCATTTGTGTCTCAGTGCTGGAGAAGGATCAGATCAAAACATAGCCACTTATTTGCTCACTCTGATCAGAGCTAGATCGACAGTATAAAATCAGACTGTTCATGAAAACCTTTACGATATGATAGTAAATGCCTACTGCAGCTTACAGCCCACCTATGGATGTGTATTCAGTACATTGTTCCAGTTGGCCCCAGCTATATTTATATCATCTTAGGATAACCTATAGAAAATGCTGTGTTTCTGCAGTGTCTCAGACTGACAAATGGAAGGGTCAATTTTTCCCATTTGCGATCCCAAATCAGCAGAAGGTTTAATAATGCATCTATAAAAGAGTCCTTGACTTCCACTGCCTTGCAGCCAAAACACTGAATTATTGATGAACAGATCCTTGCATGTTTAAAGGTTAAAATATGTATTATAAATCATAGACCAAAGATGACCCCAAACGGAATATAGATCTGAATTCACTTTAGTTTCATATGACATCAGCAGAGCTCCTTGAGTGAGTTACAGCCTTGCATTCACTCTGGGGCTATCTATTATCTAATATGTCTTACTTGATTTTCAGTTTTGGGCAGGCAAATTGACCATGTATACTTGCTTGTGTCAGTAGCTAATTTTAGGTAGCTAATCTAATTGAAGATGTTATGCTCCTTTAGCTTGTCAAATAGAAATTCACATTTTCTGATTAATGTGATTCATTTACATTAGATTTGACTTGACAGAGTGACAATGTGTAATATAGAATACAGGGATGACAAGGTTCTCAGTCTCTTCAGTCACATTCCTTATAAATGGTCTAGTCAAGGCTAGAGCCTATAACATCTTATCTATAACATGATGAAATTTGAACTGTATTGCAATCATATATGGTCTACATAATATGTTCTCACAGGTGGCAATATGCTTTCAGAAGGGTGACAATTTTAACAGCTTTCTTACATTTGTAATACTTATACATAACTGTCTCCCTGACACCCTGCTGTGACTGAAAAATTACTAAGAAGAAGAGGAGGAGGAACAGAGTGAATCCTTGAAAAAAAGTGAAACAAAGTTTCACCACTTAGGAAACAAAATATATAAGAAGGAAAAAGTCAGGTGAAAAGTAGAAAGGCAATCATAAATGGATGGGTGGGAGCAGCGATGGAAAAATTGAACAGCATGAACAAGATGAAACATATGCAATGAAAAAAAGAGAAGCATAGGATGGAGAAGAACAGTACTGTAGGAGTCAACGCCGGACAGCATTGAGAAGCGGAAGATAATAGAGAAAAGCAGACAATGAAGAATGGAGTTGTCATAAGATCACAAATAACATTAAGATGGTATTTCTAACTAGACAGTTGCACACTCTGTTGATTGTGTAGACTAAGTACATTGCACACACCAGAGGCTTCTTGCATTTCTCCCCACTCTAGCTCTCTGTGTACTTCCCTCCCTTCCTCCTCCATTTTGGGAATTCCCTGCAACCTTTTGTCCTGGCCATTGTAAAGTACCCCCTGCTAGACTTGGGTGCTTCTAACCTTCCCTGGGTCTGCAGAGGCTACAGCCCTCTCTTCTCTGGCTTGCTTCCTGGCCACACATTTAGTCTGTTACTCCTTCACAGAAGCAAGACCTCATGGTCCAGCTGCCCTAGGCCCTCAGGACCAGTGCTGACCACTCAGGACAATCCAGATGACGAAGCTCATCCTTTCCCAGAACGGCTACCTTGGGGGCACTCCAGTTTCTCTCCAGAGACATATGATAGTTGAAGCAAATAGACACAGACTTTGTATAGGTTTCCTAACACAATTACTCTTTACTTTAGCTAGCACAAGTGACAGACAGACAAGACAGCTCTAGTCAAAACAATTAGACACCTATAAGTCATCCTTGCCTCAGTTTCCCCACCACTCTTGAGCATTCTTTGGGAGTGGGTAAGAGTCCACTGCGAGTCCAGGATTCCCCTGGGATGATCTGGAGTGTCACATCCAGTATGGCCATTCCTCTGTTCTTAACCAGTTTTTTGATCATACAGAGTAGATGAAGCTGCTGGGTCTGCTAACCAGATGCAAGGGGTTCCTTCTCTTTTCCCCTTTTTGTTTTCCAGTTTTCACCCAAATCAATAGGATTCTCCCAACGGATGCTTAGAATATTCCCTGATTTATTTTAAATTGATTGGATGGAACATTCAAAAGTTATGGTGGCACTGACAGACTGGGAAATGCCTTTGTGTAAAGTGTAAAACCTCGCTTAGCTCAGCCAACTGGCCAGGACTTATACAATGCTACATGATTACAGGGCCGGCGCTTCCATTAGGTGACCCTAGGGCGCCAGGATTTGGGGGAGGGGGCATTTTGTGCGCTCCCCACTGAGCGCTCGGGAGCTTCCAGTTCTGCTCCCATCACACCGCCGAACAAGGACCTTCTGCCGACGTGCCGTGGAAAACAGAGGCAGGCAATTGAGCAGCTCAATGACTGCCGCTGTCTCCTGCAGCGTTTCGGCAGAGGGCCCTTCTTTGGCAGCGCAACGGGAGTGGAACTGGAAGCTCCTGCATGCCCTGTGGGGAGCGCACAAAATGCCGCCCCCCGAATTCTGCCTAGGGCACCAGAAACTCTGGCGCCGCTCCTGCATGATTGTCCAATCATTCTTCCACCCTGTTCTACTAGTATATCATCATCAGCTCCCAAGAACTTCTTGAATACTGTATTTGAGGGCCTGATCCACAGCAAATTGAAGTCAATAGGAGTCTATTGGCTTCAGTTGGCTTTAGATCAGGACTTTTTTGCCCACTTCAGAAGCAACTTCTCCTCTCTACGGGGAAGATGTTAGTGACTCACTGTGCAGTGTTTCAGAGTAGCAGCCATGTTAGTCTGTATCTGCAAAAAGAACAGGAGTACTTGTGGCACCTTAGAGACTAACAAATTTATTTGAGCATAAGCTTATATGCATATGCTCAAATAAATTTGTTAGTCTCTAAGGTGTCACTGTGCAGTGTGTGTTCTCTCTCTCTCTCACCCACAGAGGATGTCACCTGTTACAACATGCAGCTACAAGAGCAGTCCAACCTGTACAGTCAGATGTTCATGCTTTTTGCTCTGGAGACCCTCAGTTTGGTGTCTTAACAGCCAAGATACCAATCTTCACATAAGCAGCACTTAGAAAGGCGATGTTGCTTTCTCAGGGGACACTTCACTGCAATAAGGGGAAGGCAGACAATCCGCAACTGGTTGTATATGTAAACTTTACACGTGATGTAAAGGTCTGTCCTTCCTAATGGAGACGCAGGGTGGATGAGTTAGTATCTTTTGTTGAAACAACTTCTGTTGGTGAAAGAGACAAGTTTTCAAGCTGCACTTAACACTTCTTTAGGTCTAGGCCCACAGTAAGGACTGCTGACAAAAGACCGTGCAGGATAAATTATAAATCCTCAAGATCTAAGTTTCAAGATGTTTCAGCTCTGATATTACTGATTTACAGGATTAAACAATAGAGCTAGGAGCAACTTTATGTGAAATGGAGGCAAATTACTCCTAGAACCATGAAATGCACCACAGTGGGTGAGATATAGTTAATGGTATAAATACATGATATACAGAGTCTGCAGAATATTTTGATGTTTTGGGAGGACTTGTGTGCAGTGACCTGTGAATAGCATGCTGTGTGTGATCAGTACCACCATACTTCCAGGGTTATGCTTCAATTTACCCTCCATCCTCAAAAGTGGCAATAATGATAATGGCATTGCAGCAACATACACTCTAAGAGGCAAATATTGTGAAATCATTCTTGGATCTTCAGCTATCTGTTAATGACATATGTTCATGGAGGGTCCATGCACTTGTGGATAAATGTAAGTACAGTAGGGGTAGCTTAGTTGGTATTTCTGTAGCTGTATAGCTCCTGTCTTATATAAGGGCACAGTGGATCTTGCTGTACCAAAGTAATTTATTTGCATAGCCATTATATACTACAGTGTTGGGAGGTAGAGAAAACCTTTAGATTAAATGTCTTTTTTAAAAGAGAGAGAGAACACAAGCTTTACAGAGCTGGAAAGATTAAGTTATCACATGGAAAGACAGGATGGACAAAGAAATTAAGATAAGTCAAGGTGAAGAACATCTTCAAGAGGAGCAAAGAATCCTGTGGCACCTTATAGACTAACAGACGTTTTGCAGCATGAGCTTTCGTGGGTGAATACCCACTTCTTGCATCCGAAGAAGTGGGTATTCACCCACGAAAGCTCATGCTGCAAAACGTCTGTTAGTCTATAAGGTGCCACAGGATTCTTTGCTGCTTTTACAGAACCAGACTAACACGGCTACCCCTCTGATCTTCAAGAGGGTGAAAAAAGCCAGAATAGACTGCCTGTGCTGCAACAAAGTAGAGAAGATTCATTAAAACCCAAAGCTGGCAGATGGAACAAAGACACTGTCACAAAGAAGCCACAAGAACTGGAAGCCTTTGCAAGATCTTATACAGTCATGTATAGTTCAGCAGAATGTTTGCAGCCCTGGTGAGTGAAGCTTTTGTGTTGTACTGGACAGACGGAGAGTTAAGGATGATTACAGAAAAGGAGATTAAAGGGAATAAATGTGTGAAGATGAGGAACAGCTGTACCAGATATAATATGAAAAGGGTAGTGGAGCAGCGAAATGACACTTCTTTGCCTAGAAAAGAGTTTTTAATTTTATACAAAACTTGAAGCAAAAATAAGATGTTTTGTTTTTTCTTGCAAATATAAGTGCAGAGAATGTGGCTACGTCTTCACTACCCGCCGTATCGGCGGGTAGCGATCGATTTTTCAGGGATCGATATATCGCGTCTCATCTAGACGCGATATATCGATCCCCGAACGCGCTCCTATCGATTCCGGAACTCCACCACCGCGAACGGCGGTGGCGGAGTCGACATGGAGAGCCCCGGACATCGATCCCACGCCGTGAGGACGGGTAAGTGATCGATATAAGATACTTCGACTTCAGCTACGTTATTCACGTAGCTGAAGTTGCGTATCTTATATCGATTTTCCCCCTTAGTGTAGACCAGCCCTGTGTTATTCCAGTACTACATAACTATATTCCTCTTTTAGATATTACTATGGGGGATACCACAGAAACACCTAGAGAGAGAGATTTGGGGGGGTGGAGGGAGTGGAGTCAGTAAAAATGTATTTATTTTTCTACAGACATTACAACCCAGGGCATTCCAATCCATGTTTCCTTCTCTGACTAGGAGGCTGTACTATGCTGCTCTGTTCAGAGCTCATTATTATTTATAGTGATGTGTACTAGCACCACTGTAGTTGAAGTTTCCATGATAAATTCCTATTTTATTTTTAGGAGTTTATAAGTCATGTGTAAAAGTCCACTTTGGCCTGAAATATGTCCCGACCACCTAACACCCACTTATCTGAACTGGCAGTAATAGGTGATAGATATGGAGGGGAGAAGCAGCACTTTGAATAATTCAAGGTGATTACCCACTGTGAAAAAAATCATTCTCATCATGAGCATGTCATCAGAATGGCCATCTGCATTTGCACCTGGCAATGTTAGGCTAAATCAGCATTTCCCAAACTTTTTTGGCCACAGAACACTTTTTAACCTATTATGGAACATTTATAATATTATTTTGTAGTCATTTGGTTTTCAAATAAAAAATTGTGTTATTTATGCTCAAATATATTTTATTTTATTAAAAAAAGCAAAAATACAAATGTAAAATAACTTGAACTAACAATTTCTAGCTGGAAAACGCATATAAAGTAGTACAATAATCAAATGCAAGAGTCAAAATTAAAAATGGTGTTCTACTTTAAAAAAATGTTTTTATATATACACAAACACCAAACAAATTAGATTTTTACTAGGAAAATCTATTTTTATAAACAGAAATAAAATTTGGATTTATTGGGATTGGTGTTTCTGCGTTTTTCTATCACAGATTCGCTTAATATTAGGAATAATGCTAGAAAGTTGAATCCTCATGTCAGGCTCAGCATCAAGTCTATTCCTATATTTGTTTTTTGTTGCAGTATATGAAAATCCCGTCTCACACAAATAAGTTGTAGCAAAAGGAAGGAGCACTCAAACTTCACGTTTAGCCACATTAGGGTACCCTTCTATTAGGCTGCTCCAAAAATTATTCAGCAGAAGATCCTTAAACTTTTGTTTCAAATCAGAGTCAGAAATGAGTCAATTAGGCTTTCATAATCGTGTGCAGTAAAGCCGACTGGTTTGGCTGTAATTACAAACGGATTTCGAACCCAAGCATTATCATCAGTAGTTGTAGGAAAATATTCTAATAAAGAGGCCTGCAAGTCACGTAAGTGCTGTAAAATGGTGCTGGAAACTTCTTCATGGACTGTAGAATTTATTTCAGTCAGAAATTCATGTACTGTAGAGTAGCATTCAAAGTAATTCTGTTCTACAGAAAATGCCCAGAATTCCAGTTTCTTTTTTAATGATGAAATTTTATCATTGTAGTAAAAATGGTCACATTCTTTCCTTGCAATGACAGATTAATTTCATTTAATTTTGCAAAAATATCTGCAAGATACGCAGGTCTCATTAGCCATGAGGAATTTGTCAGACAGTCATTAAATTTTTGTCCTGAATTATCTGAAGTGAAGAATACCAGTAGTTCACCACGAAGCTCAAAAAGCCTCACAAGCACTTTTCCTCTGGATAGCCATCGTATGTAAAAGAAGCGCTTTGTGCTGACTACCCACTTCCTCACACAAAATTTTAAAAAACCTGGATTGAAGTGGTCAAGATTTGACAAAACTGATAATTCGTACTGCTTCATCGAGCACAATTTTCAGATATGCTGGTATTTTTTTAACTGCAAGTGCTTGTCTATATAGAACACAATGGCTCTTAGTGCTTTCTGGTGCCACACTTATGATTCACGTTACAGCTCCCTTCATCTTCCCGATCATTGCCCGAGCACCGTCAGTACATAGATCGATATATTTTCCCCAACTAATTTTGTGCTTTCTGATAAAATTATTGATGCAGTTGAATATTTCTTCTCCAGTTGTATTGCTTTGCAGAGATTCGCATAAGAGCAGGTCCTCTTCAATAATATTATTAAATCTATATCGGACAAATACTAGTAGCACAGCAAGTCCTGAAACGTCAGTGAGCTCATCTAGCTGCAATGAATACTCATGGCAAATTTTCAGTCGGCAAACTAGCTCTTTTTCTATGTCATTGGCAAGATCTTTATACAGTGTGCAACAATATTATTTAACAACTGTACAGCATCAATTTTTTTACCATATTGCTCGCTCAACATGCATGTTACAGTATCTTTTGTGCAAGGCTTGATAAGCGTTTCTCCAATAATGTGAGCTTCTCCGGCAAGCGCTCTACAGTAACTTACTCAATAAGATGCCTCTTGTTGTCTGTTTTAGCAATTTTAATAATCGAAAGTTTACAATTTCCAAGTAAGTCATGCTTCCTATTGAAAAAACTTATATCTTTGTCTTTGTATTCAGCATGCTTAATTTCCAAATGTCTACGAAGTTTAGCAGGAGCCAATGAACTGTTTGCTAATATTTTGTTGCACACGACTCACTGTGCATCAGGAACATCTTTATTTCCAACACACACAAAACCGAAAGACAAATAACTTTCATCAGACTTTCGTTTCGGTCTTTTAACACCTGCTTCTTGTTTTTTGATATACTTCGGTGGAAATTCTTTCACCTTGGATAACTCACAAGTACTAACAGATTTTTCAGCAACAAAAGACTGCGATTGTTCATCCTCACTTTGAAGTGTCACAATATTTTGCTCGTTTATTTTGGCTACAGTTGAACTTGCTTTTCATTTCAAAGTTCCTTCTTTTAGCCATAAATCCATGGTGATTAGGTTTAGTAACAATATTTAGTAACAACATGCATCCGACGAAGTGGGTATTCACCCACGAAAGCTCATGCTCCAATACGTCTGTTAGTCTATAAGGTGCCACAGGACTCTTTGCTGCTTTTAACAATATTTAGAAATACTGATTTTTGTCAAATTTTGTTTGTCACAAATATTTATATTGTTTCGAGCGAAGCTAGTTTAGTTGTGCTTATTGCACACACGGTAAAGACCCACAGGTTTGAAACATGTTGAGTGACTATGTTATATTCAGCAAGGCGTAAAGAGAATGGTGTGTGCATACCACTGCAGTTCGCGCAGCCTCAAGTGGAAAGGGTACGACATCACTAAGTGAAATGTGCCCAAAAGGGGTAGACGTAAACATGCTTGCATGCCACATTCTCTTTACGCCATGATATTCAATATGAGATCTATCAATAACCGGAAAAATAGTTTTATGTTAAATTATAGTCATTCAAAAAGAGTTGTAAACTACACTTCAAATATGCCAAATTTAAAATTAAAAAAAAAAATTATTGACTCTTTTTTTCTAATTATGATTCTTTCACGGAACACCTATTCACATCGTGCAGAACACCAGTGTTCCGAGGAACACAGTTTGGGAAACACTGGGCTAAATCTCAGCATCGCCCTGTATCAATAAACAGAGGCCAGTCCCCTTCTCACCACCCCTGTGCTTATCAAAAAAACATGGGTTTAAAACCATGCTGTATAAGAAGTGAATTCAGTATTTTTAAAGGATCACCTATGCATGCTCAGCCAGAAAATGTTAGTTGTTAGGTGCTAGATGGCTTGGGGGATAACTAATAGTATATAGCTCCTTTTTATCTTTAGTTCACCAAAGTGAAAGTAGCTCCATTTGGAACCTGTTACCATGTGATGGCTTTTAGAACTCTATGTGAATTGACTATGTGGGTTTAGTTGTATTCTTAGCAGGAGGGCATGTACATCACAAAGCCATTGATGCTAATGGAATTTTGTCTGGGATAAAGTCCTCAGGACTTGGCCCAGTAATAAATAGTAACAAAATTATTTTCCTAACTGAGACTTATGCAGACTCTACCTGAGATCCAATATCCTCTCCTCTCCCATTAGCTAGTGCCACGAGGAGCAGCCCTTGCACTCAGGCCATGGAAGTCTATGAGAATTGAGGGCATCTAGCAAGCATCACCTCACAGAATCAGACATTAAATGGTGAGGCTCCATACTGACCTTTCTCCTGAAAGAGTATTTTTCATCCACTTATCACACATTGGGAAAGTGCCAACTATTCAACGATAACAACATGAATATATAGAAATGTTATTAGTGGAGAAAATGACCAGTTCTGGAGATAAAGTAGACATCTTTTCTCTCTCCAGCAAATCCTTGTGAGGCATTTTTGATAATCCACTTCCTACCTAACCAGAGCACTGCAGAAAATAATGTAGAAAATAACATTACAGTAGATACAATCCTAACTTAATCTGAATTTATATTAGGGCTGTCAAGTTATTAAAAAATTAATCACGATTAAAAAAAGTATCACAATTAATCATGCAATTAATTGCACCGTTAAACAATAGTAGAATACCATTTATTTAAATTTTTTTGATGTTTTCTACATTTTCAAATATATTGATTTCAATTACAACACAGAATACAAAGTGTACAATGCTCACTTTATTTTTATATTTATTACAAATATTTGAACTGTAAAAAACAAAAGAAATAGTATTTTTCAATTCACGTAATACAACTAGTCCTTCTGGTATGATGTCCATCTTCCTAATACAACTACTTTAGTGTAATCTCTTTATCGTGGAAGTTGAACTTACAAATGTAGAATTACATAAAAAAAATAACTGCATTAAAAAATAAAACAATGTAAAACTTTAGAGCCTACAAGTCCATTCAGTCCTATTTCTTGTTCAGCCAATCATTCAAACAAGTTTGTTTACATTTGCAGGAGATAATGCTGCCCACTTCTTATTCACAATGTCACCTGAAAGTGAGAAAAGGAATTTGCATGGCACTGTTGTAGCCGGCATCGCAAGATATTTACATGCAAGATGTGCTAAAGATTCATATGTCCCTTCATCCTTCAACCACCATTCCAGAGGATATGCATCCATGTTGACGACGGGTTCTGCTCAATAAAAATCCAAAGTAGTGCGGACCGACACATGTTCATTTTTATCATCTGAGTCAGATGTCACCAGCAGAAGGTTGATTTTCTTCTATGGGTGGTTTGGATTCTGTAGTTTCCACATCAGAGTGTTGCTCTTTTAAGACTTCTGAAAGCATGCTCCATACCTTGTCCCTCTCAGATTTTGGAAGGAATTGTAGATTCTTAAAACTTGGGTCAAGCGCTGTAGCTATCTTTAGAAATCTCACATCTGTACCTTCTTTGCATTTTGTCAAATCTGCAGCAAAAGTGTTTTTAAAACAAATGACATGCTGAGTCATCATCCAAGACTACTATAACATGAAATATATGGCTGAATGCAGGTAAAACAGAGCCCAAGACATACAATTCTCCCCCGAGGAGTTAAGTCACAAATTTAATTACCACATTATTTTTTAACAAGTGTCATCAGCATGCCCTCTGGAATGGTGGCTGAAGCATGAACAGACATACAAATGTTTAGCATATCTGGCACGTAAATACCTTGAAATGCCAGCTACAAAAGTCCTATGTAAATGCCTGTTCTCACTTTATGGTGACATTGTAAATAAAAAGTGGGCAGCATTATCTCCTGTAAATATAAACAAACTTGTTTGTCTTAGCAATTGGCTGAACAAGAAGTAAGACTAAGTGGACTTGTAGGCTCTGAAGTTTTACATTGTTTTGTTTTTGAGTGCAGTTATGTAACAAAAAAAATCTACATTTCTAAGTTGCACTTTCATGATAAAGAGATTGCACTACAGTAATTGTATGAGGTGAATTGAAAAATACTATTTTTTATTTATCATTTTTACAGTGCAAATATTTGTAATAAAAAATAAAAACTAAGTGAGCACTGTACACTTTGTATTCTGTGTTGTAACTGAAATCAATATATTTGAAAATGTTGAAAAAATCCAAAAATATTTAATAAATGTCATAGATTCATAGATTCTAGGATTGGAAGGGACCTCGAGAGGTCATCGAGTCCAGTCCCCTGCCCTCATGGCAGGACCAAATACTGTCTAGACCATCCCTGATAGACATTTATCTAACCTACTCTTAAATATCTCCAGAGATGGAGATTCTACAACCTCCCTAGGCAATTTATTCCAGTGTTTAACCTCCCTGACAGTTAGGAACTTTTTCCTAATGTCCAACCTAAACCTCCCATAGCCTCTAAGGATAAAACAAGAAGCAAAGGTGAACAAGTTTTCTCCCTCCTCCTGACGACACCCTTTTAGATACCTGAAAACTGCTATGATGTCCCCTCTCAGTCTTCTCTTTTCCAAACTAAACAAACTCAATTCTTTCAGCCTTCCTTCATAGGTCATGTTCTCTAGACCTTTAATCATTCTTGTTGCTCTTCTCTGGACCCTCTCCAATTTCTCCACATCTTTCCTGAAATGCAGTGCCCAGAACTGGACACAATACTCCAGTTGTGGCATAACCAGTGCAGAGTAGAGCGGAAGAATGACTTCTCGTGTCTTGCTCACAACACACCTGTTAATGCATCCCAGAATCACATTTGCTTTTTTTGCAACAGCATCACACTGTTGACTCATATTTAGCTTGTGGTCCACTATAACCCTTAGATCCCTTTCTGCCGTACTCCTTCCTAGACAGTCTCTTCCCATTTTGTATGTGTGAAACTGATTTTTTCTTCCTTAGTGGAGCACTTTGCATTTATCTTTGTTAAACTTCATCCTGTTTACCTCAGACCATTTCTCCAATTTGTCCAGATCATTTTGAATTATGACCCTGTCCTCCAAAGCAGTTGCAATCTCTCCCAGTTTGGTATCATCTGCAAACTTAATAAGCGTACTTTCTATGCCAATATCTAAGTCGTTGATGAAGATATTGAACAGAGCCAGTCCCAAAACAGACCCCTGCAGAACCCCACTTGTTATACCTTTCCAGCAGCATTGGGAACCATTAACAACTACTCTCTGAGTATGGTTATCCAGCCAGTTATGCACCCACCTTATAGTAGCCCATCTAAATTGTATTTGCCTAGTTTATCGATAAGAATATCATGAGAGACCGTATCAAATGCCTTACTAAAGTCTATGTATACCACATCCACCGCTTCTCCCTTATCCACAAGATAAATTGAAGTTTTTGATAAGGACTGTATAAATTATTTAAGCACTCCTAGGCTACGTCTACACTACCCGCCGTATCGGCGGGTAGCGATCGATTTTTCAGGGATCGATATATCGCGTCTCATCTAGACACGATATATCGATCCCCGAACGCGCTTATATCGATTCCGGAACTCCACCACCGCGAACGGCGGTGGCGTCGTCGATATGGAGAGCCCCGGAGATCGATCCCGCGCCGTGAGGACGGGTAAGTTATCGATATAAGATACTTCGACTTCAGCTACATTATTCACGTAGCTGAAGTTGCGTATCTTATATCGATTTTTCCCCTTAGTGTAGACCAGCCCCTAGTTATGGTTAAGGCTGTGATTTAGTCACAGAGGTCATGGAAGTCACAGAATCAGTGACTTCCAAAGACCTCAGCAGCAGAGGGGACCCTTGCCTGCTTCCCACCGCCATGGTGGCAGAGGAGTAGGATGACCAGATGTCCAGATTTTCTGAACTTTAGGGTACAGATGTGGAGACCTGCATGGACACTTCTAAGCTTAATTACCAGCTTAGATCTGGTCTCGCTGCCACCACTCTCAAACTAGCTCCCTTTTTTGGATAGTCTTGAGAGACTTCCTCACCAAGTCCTTGGTGAACACCGATCCATGCCCTTGGATCTTAACACAGGGAGAATTTAACCATCCCCTCTCCTTTCCCCCACCAATTCCTGGTGAGTCCAGATCCAATCCTCTTGGATCTTAAAACAAGGAAAAATCAATCAGGTTCTTAAAAAGAAGGCTTTTAATTAAAGAAAAGAAAGGTAAAAGAAAGAAAAAAAATAAACCCTCTGGGAGACAGCATATCAGCTAACCTCACAGACAATAGATTGAAAACACAGGATGTTCCCCTGGGCAAAAATTCTAATTCACACAAGAATACCCAATTTGATAATTCCCTTAATGGCACCAAGACAGTTTACAAAGAAAATAAACATAAACCTATTTATTCCTTTCTAAAACTTACTACTCTGATAAGAGGCTGGTTCCTTGATCTTTTTCACTCCCGCTGAAACTGACTAAACAAAGGAGGAAACTTCCCTCCTTCCTTTTGAAACATCTTGTTCCCCCATTGGTTCCTCTGGTCAGGTGTCAGCTAGGCTAGGTGAACTTCTTAACCCTTTACAGGTAAAAGAGGCATTAACCCGTAACTATCTGTTTATGACAGATTTTTTGGGTCTTTTTCTTATATAGGCGCCTATTACCTCTCCACCCCGTCCCAATTTTTCACATATGCTGTCTGGTCACCCTACAGAGGAGACCCCCACAGCTGGGAGCCACCAGTGGCGGTGGACCCTGTAGCACCCAGCCCATGGTAGATGCTCAGGCTCCCCATGTTGTCATGGATATTTTTAGTAAAAGTCAGGGACAGGTCACAGCCTTCTGTGAATTTTTCATTATTGCTCATGACTGGTCATTGACTTTTACTAAAAATATGCGTGACAAAATCTTAGCCTTAATAACGTTTTTTGGGGAGCTTTTTAAAAAAATTATTAAAGATACAATGGACAGTTAGTATTCTATTGTTTAACAGTGCAATTAAAACTGTGATTAATCACTATTAATTTTTTAAATTGTGATTCATTTTTTTTAGTTAATCGCGTGAGTTAACTGATTAATTGACAACCCTAATTTATATCCATAATTAACGTGCAATAAACCCCGGTTACAATGTTCATCTCTCACTTTCTCTACTTTTCTCTCTCCCTCCACTCTTTTTTCCAATAGTTCTTTTTATTCATGTGATTTATTTAACAAGAAAATGCACTGGAAATGTACAGGAGTAATTCAGTTAAAAGTTGGTATTTTATGTACTTGCTGAACATTATTAGATTATTATTGATGTCTGTTTTAATAGGAGCACAGCACCAATGGTTTAATTTGTGAATTTTCGTGTGTGGTTTTGCTAGCGTCTTACCTCTGTTTATATACATTATGAACTCTTGCCTTGTAATTCCCTGTTTACTTAGTGTGCTGATTAAGTAGACTCATAGAAATGTAGGACTGGAAGAGACCTCGAGATGTTCTCTAATCCATCCCTTGCACAGAGGCAGGACTAACTAAATCTAGACCATCCCTAGCAGGTGATTTGTCTGACCTGTACTTAAAATCCTCCAGCGATGGCAATTCCACAACCTCCATTTAAAGCCTATTCAAGATCACTTTACAATTGGAATTTTTTTCCTGATATCTAATGCAAATCTCTCTTGCTGCAAATCTTCCTTGCCCATTATTTCTTATCCTACCTTCAGTGGACATGGAGAACAATTGATTCCTCCTCCTCTTTATAACAGCCCTTAACACATTTGAAGACTTAGGTTCCCCGCTCAGTCTTTTTTTCTCTCAAGATTAAATATGCCCAGTTTCTTTTAAACCTTTCCTTATAGGTCAGGTTTTCTAAACCTTTTAACATATTTATTTCTCCCTACTGGACTTGCTCCAGTTTGTCCACATCTTTCATAAGCATGGCACATCCAGCTGAAGCTCACAGTGCCAAGTAGAGCAGGACAACTACCTCCTGTGTCTTAGGCCTGGTCTACACTACGGGGGGGGGGGGGGGGTCGAACTAAGGTATGCGACTTCAGCTACGCGAATAGCGTAGCTGAAGTCAAACTACCTTAGTTTGAATTTCCTACCTGGCCAGACGCCGCAGGATCGAACTCCGCGGCTCCCCCGTCGACTCCTCCACCGCCGTTCGCGGTAGTGGAGTTCCGGAGTCGACGGGAGCGCGTTCGGAGTTCGAACTATTGCGTCTAGATTAGACGTGATAGTTCGAACTCCGAGAAGTCGAACTTTCCGCGTCGACCTGGCGGGTAAGTATGGACCTACCCTTACTTACAACATTCCTGTTAATACACCTCAGAATTTTAGCCTTTTTAAAAATTGCATCACATTATTGACTCATATTCAGTTTGTGATCCACTATAACATCCAGATCCTTTTCAGCAGTACCACCACCTAGCCAGTTATTCTCCATTTTGTACTTGTGCATTTGATTTTTTCCTTCCTAAGTGCAGCACTTTGCACTGGTCTTTATTGAGTTTCATCTTGTTGAATTCTCCAATGTATCAATGTGGTTTTGAATTCTAATCCCATCCTCCAAAGTGCTTGCAATGCCTCCCAGCTTGGTGTCGTCTGCAGATTTTATAAGCATACTCTCCACTCCATCATTCAAGTCATTAATGAAAATATTGAATAGTACCAGATCTAAGATGGACACCTGCGGGACCCCACTAGATACACCCTCCCAATTTGACAGTGCTGAAAATAATAGTGTGGATGTTGCAGCTCAGACAACAGCTTGGCCTCTCAAGCCCACCTGGATCCCTCCCCCAGGTTTGAACTTGGGAGAATCTTCACCACAACCACAACATCCACACTACTGTTTCAGCACGCTACCTCAAGCTCTGCTAAATGAGTCTGTCTACCCAGGCTGGGAGGCTTGAACCAGATTTAGAAGTACGGAGCCAAAGACGAATGATTTTTTTTAGAACAGGAAAATTATGTATCATCATGCAAATTTCTTTGATTTCCTGTGAAATCCCTCTTTGAAAGACTAATAATTTTCACTGGTCTTCCCTGTATATTTTTAAAACCACACAGCCTGTCATATTATGTTTTTATTCTTCTGAAACTGTTTTATCCTCTCTCTTTACCAAAATATCCATTTAATCTTTCACCCTTTTTTTTTTTTACTCCTATGGCCTTTTCTTTCATTTTCTGCTCTTACATGTTGATAGCTTAAACTAGTTTATTCCATCGTACCTGAACCTTTGGCATGGGCTGACATGACATTTTAAAAACAGTGCTACTTGCTTGTGGAAAAAATATATTTTTCCATTCACAATACTAGTAGATCCATCATTAAACAATGCCATACAGCAGTCAGGTATACTATCTCCTATCTCTTCGGAAGAAGTTAAGAGGAAGTTTTCTAAATGGTCTTTAATTATGAATCTCACTTATTGAAAATAAAATGGGATTATTTTTAATGAACAAGCTTAAAATGTGATTTTGTCCTCGAACCTGATATGCAATGTGCAAATCACTGTGGATTATAGCACATTACTGACTGCACTTGTTGGAGCATTTACTGGAGCGTAAGTTACAAACTAAAGTTAGGAATACTTTAGTTGTGCCCTCAAATTCCAGGATCAGGTATTGAATATGGCCCTGAAATTTTATGTTCCTGAAATCCTAAATGTCTGATACTAGAAGAGAGTATTTGGGAATATTAAACAGATAACTTGGGAATCTTAAATGGTTCACAGAAAAAGTTCCTTTTGATGAGAAACAGCTGCTAAGAGGATATCACTGCAAAAATGGAAGTCATCCATGAACATTTATGTTCTGAATATATTCACTGGGCAAGGCATATTTAGAAAATTTTAACTGAAGTTTTAGTCTAAATATATTTTTAACTGTTTTAAAATTGTTCTACTCTATGGATAGATCTAAAATATCACACACATAATTACATTTTAAAACAAACAAAAATATGATTTGTAGTACTCTCGTGCCTACAAGAGCTAATTTTGTACCAAGACTCCATTGTGCTAGGCTCTGTACAAAGAAAGAAAAAAAAAGCCCCAGGGAGCTTACCATTAAAGTGTGGAAAGCAGCATTTCCTTTGGTTATTTTTGAAAATTTGAGTTCAGGGATCTGTTTTTCCTCCTGCAAAAGTGGATGTTGCATCACAAGCACTGACTACACTGCTGAAGAATATTCTTCTTAGGCATTAGTATTATCAACCACTTTGTCTATACAAGATGTTTATTTTTATGTTTGCATTGTAAACATTTTAATATTTTTTTAAAGTTTTTCAGTTCACTAACTTTAAAGACAAATTAGATGAATGAATACATGGTCATTCTTTGTACACCGAATATAATATGACCTAACTATATGAAATATGACCTAACTATATTGAATTATTTCAGGATACCTTACAAGTAATATTATTGTCAGTGTCTATATCTGTTCCTCAGTCACTCACCTTTCCCTTTAAAAAATAATATGAAAAAGAAAAACAGCAAAGTCAGAAAGCACACCCACATAGTTGGCATTAGAAGAGCGCACTTTGTTTCTGCACCTCTTTTCTATTTTGGCTGGAACATGACTCAACCACCCAGGGTTGTGAGTTCAATCCTTGAGGAAGCCACTTAGGGATCTGGGGCAAAAATTGGTCCTGCTAGTGAAGGCAGGGGGCTGGACTCGATGACTTTTCAAGGTCCCTTCCAGTTCTAGGAGATTGGTATATCTCCAATTATTTCATTTCATTTCAAGAGAACATTCAGGAAAAGATGTTCAATTAATTAAAAAGCCCCTATTGAGGGTGTATCCACTGTACCCTTAGATGTTCTGCTTTTAAAGAAATCATCCACTTGTAATGTTGGTCAAAATTAATTTTTGGAAGCTGGCATTTGAGATGCTTGTTGAGAAAATTGTAAGTGATGAAGTAGCCCCAGGAAGGAATGTCAATGTGAACAGGAGATTTTGATGTGAAGCCCTAGCTTCCTAATTGTTATTATGCTTACAAGGACATTCAGTAAAAAGAAAAATGAATGCCTTGCTAAACACCTGCTGTAAGAGGTACTCTGCAACTCTAGAGCTTACTTAAATCATTCTTCCTGAAACAAACTGCCAAAAGAGCCTTAGCCCGTTTAATTCCCAAATACCAGTAATTAAAGTGAGTCACATCATCAGAGTTTGGCAGGGCTACAGCCTTCTTTTCCCTTTTCATCTTCACATAAATTTCAGTGAAGGTCAGATTTGTTGGGGCGAGGAGGAGAACCTGCCTGCTTTGTGCTCACGGGAGGTTAAAATATGACTTGTTCACAGTGTCCCTCATAGTTCAAAACTTAATGGTCCTTGACGGGGATAACCTAGAAGTTAATTTTACTCTGTGTCCCAAAAGCAGTCATTGTCACTGCAATCCTTCTTTCAGACTGAAGGGTACCTTTACCACCTGATCAGACTTTCAATAGCCATTGATGGGCAATATCACCACCCGAGAGCCACAGAAATGTCTGGTTATTGATCTGCCGTTGCTAGCATTGTCAGATTTAAGACAGAAGAAATCAGTCTTTGCCTTCAAGTGCAATCCACTTTTTATAAAACTACTCTGAGAGGTATGTTACTTGCTTTTTAATGCCATCTTATGCTGTTCACACATATTACATACAAAAACTACCTTAGAAGAATGTTAAGGTTGCCCTCTTAAGCACTCTACAGCTAGGAAGTGACAGAAGACTGGATTCTTTTTCTTCCTCACTGCCCGGGGGCCAGAACAGGGAGACAGTCTTCCAGCTCTCAGGTCCAGTGTCCAGAACCACAGTGGCCCTTGGTAGTCAAGGGCAACAATTACAGGAAAAGTCCCGTTCAGCCCTGAGACAGAGCATGCTCGCTCACTATGTGGGGGATGATTCATGCATAGTCCAATCAGCATGTAGGAGCTATGAGGGGTGGGAGCATGCTCAGGGCATGCTCAGGGACAGAATCTTAAGAGAATTTAGCAACCAAACTCTACAAGTCTCTACAGGGCATGTGCAAACTAAGATTTTTTCAGAGACTTATTACGGCCAAATTTGGGTGTGTTTTCCATGGTGTGCACCTCGATACCTGGGGAATCCCCATGCTAAATTTCAAAGCATGGAGGTGCTAGAGATTCTTAATGAAAGGGTTTTAAGAATTTAATTGGGGCAAACCAATATTTTTCCCTAACCTTATTCTCATAAATGCCATGGAAACTTTTAAACTGAAACTTAAAAGGCAATCAAGCATGAAAAGTTTCAGCCCAAACAGTGGGAGACCACCTTCATGAAGACTACCTGTGCCACCTATAATTAATACATTTTTTTGGTTTAAGGTTTGAAGGCTATGATCCTTTAGCCTGACTTCCTGCTTAACACAAGCCTTAGAATTTCATCTAGTGTTTCCTGCACTGAGTTCAATGACTTATGGTAGTGCTAGACCATATCTTTTAAAGAGATAATGTACACTTACTCCAGGAATTTGTCATATATAGAGAGGAGATTTTCCAAATCATAATGCCTGAAAAACAGTGAGGCCCGGAAGTCATTTGCCATATAGATAAGAAGTGATTTTGATTTCCCTTATCACTTACAAACACAATTATTCTGTATCTGTATCCGTATTAATGTATCACAAGCATTCAAATATTGTGAGTCATCTCAAAAGAATCATGATACCTTAAAAATATTTTTTGTTCTTTTATTTAATTTGCCTTCTGGGTTTTGAGCTTGGGGCATGTTTTCAAGATTTTCTCTGCAACCATGAGAGCTAAATATTTTTTGTTTGTCATAAAATCATAGGGCTCCAGAAGCTGAGGTTTCAAGAAAATTCCTTAATATTGTGAGACTCATGATAAGAGTCACAAAAGTTGGCATCACTATGGAAACTAAAGGTGAAGTAGGTAGAATAAATAGCATCTTTAGGGAAGGGTGCATCAATACTTTTGTTGTTTTCAGAGATCTGGAACTCTTGAGTTCTTTACTGACTGTAGTTAAGAAATTCCTTTGCCACAACTATTTTCCTTCATCACCTGACACATTGTTCCTAAAGGGGTTAAACGAGACACCCAGAGAGCCGACAGCCCAGGTGACTGGGGAGTGTGTTGTAAGTGACTGAAGGGGTTCAGGAGGTCTCAGTCACTGGTTTCAAGGTCTAAGGTGGCTGGGCAGCAGCAGCAGCCTACATCAAGGTAGGGCTCAGACAAGCGGTGCCTTACAGTGAGAGCGCTAGACTCTATCCAGATCCAAATAGCTTAGAAACATGTGGGACCCACTGATTGGGTCCACTCACAACAGACTGATGACTGTATCATGGGTTACTGGACCAGTTTGTAATACACAGATTCACAGACACTAATCAAGTTTTTTGGCGGGGAGAGAGAAGAGGAGCAGCATTTGTTTATGCACAGGGTAGAGGCAGATACTGTCATTGCATGTATTGTTACTGGCATTGTGTTTTGATTTTCTGTTCATGTAAACCAGTGTTTCCCAAACCTAGGACACTGCTTGTGTAGGGAAAGCCCCTGGCGGGCCAGGCCAGTTTGTTTATCTGCCCTGACTGCAGGTTCTTCCAATCGCGGCTCCCATTGGCCGCGGTTCGCTGCTTCAAGCCAATGGGAGCTGCTGGCAGTGGAGGCCAGTATGTCCCTCAGCCCGCGCTGCTTCCAGCAGCTCCCATTGGCCCGGAGCAGCGATCTGCAGCCAGTGGGAGCCACGATCGGCTGGACCTGCGGATGTGGCAGGTAAACAAACCAGCCCGGCCCGCCAGGGGCTTTCCCTACACAAGTGGCATCCCAAGTTTGGGAAACACTGATGTAAACTAAGCTGTAAAGATGTTCATCCACCCATTTTCTGTTGTAGAGTTCTGCTGTGTTGAAAACTAGTAGTGCTGTCTGTAAGCACCTAACACTAATTGCACTTTTCACATCTATCCTTGGAACTGCCAATATTTCTGAAACAGGTAGTGTATGAGTGTAGGACAGTCAGAAAATTGTTTGCAGTATCATGGCATCAAACAGTTATACACCATTCAATTTCATGTGCTATGAATCGTGGGGCCTAACCTGAAAACATTTTCAGTCCATCATGCTCGGGAAGGAGGAGCCACACACAAGTCAACAAAACTATAACATTTAGTAAAAATATGAGATGAAATGTGTAGTTAAAATATTTTTAAAAGAACTGTCAGACAATCATCTTTAAAACATTAGGGGAATGAATCTGTGAAAACCAGACCTTTATAGATTGGGTAAGGGTCAGGAAGAAGATGGTTCACTGCACTGTGAGAATTGGGGTGGAGGACTATTGAAACTTAAGACCTGATACATGCTCCTTGCCCAGTCCACATGGCACACTGGCACAGGTATGGGCCATGCCACAGCCTAAAGCGTACTTACCCACACCCCACAGGTGTGCTATCTTCCTTGCTCTGTACTCTCCTTCAGATACGTGCATCTGGGGTTTAGAAACTTCTACCTAGTGGCCGAAACTCTGCCCCCTCACATACCCATGTAACCCCACAGGCTTTGCTGGAGTTGCACAAGGGTATCTGAAGGCGGAATTGCACTTTAACATATTTTCTGTACAGCCACAGGTTAGATTCAGTTCAAAACCAAGTTTCTTTGTTCTGCTTCATTGAGGCTACCTTGATATTTATGTTCTGCCCTAAACCTTTTTTTCTTCTGGCTTTAAGGGAAAAAATTATTACAAACATATCATGTTTACTATAAGGTTTCTGACCTACAAGAACATTGAAAAAAGGGTACTGTACTCTCATGTGTAGTCACACTGATGTCCATCATAAACCATTTTTATCTAATATGTATGTAAGCAGAGTCAGGATGAGATCTACCCTGACATCTGGTAGTACATTATGAGGAGTGGGCAAAGGAATTTTAGGAATGTGCATTTGCATTGGTAAACCCACTCCACTTAGCATAACACACAGCAGCATGGGATGGTTATTTTCACACTGTGGAATCCCCAATTTCTTTGTTATTGGGGCAGGAAGGAAAAAAAAGGGCTGTTACCTTAATTATGTGAATGAGGAACTATGAGACTGCTTTATGACAGAAATGACTCAACCTACATTAAATAGTACTTGCTAGACAAGGGACATGGGTTCCAAAACCCAGTGAAGGGAGAGAGGTGGGGGACTGGTGTGTGTACCTGATGGTATGGGCCCCTTTTGAGGGCCTGGAACACCAATTGCACATCCTCCTCTCTCCACTGTTAAAGAGCAGAGCTAATTTTGAATCCTTTAGGAGTCCATCTGGAGGCTGCTGACCTGAATTCACGTTGGCCCAAGGTGGCACTGGGGCTCCTCTACTACAAGCTGAAATCACTAAAAGAGCTAAGCTTACTGAGCTGAGATCACTGAGTGGGGGAGCCTGAAGATCGATTGCTAAGCAGCTGGCAGAGCGGAGCAGTCTGCAGCACGTTGGCGCAGCCCGTGGAACAGTGAGCAGTGTGGAGCGGTTCGCGTGGACGGCTGATGCGGTTCATGGGTTGGCTGGAGGAGTGGCACAGCTGGTGGAGTGGAGCCAGTCATGGTGAAGGCTACAGCAGAACTCCACAGAGAAGCGGGGCAGTCGGCCCTGGCCCATGTAAGGTGTCCCTTAACACCCTGCGTGTGCCCCCCCCCCCATTTCCACCCAGGCTGGGGGGGTAAAACTCTGCAGATAAACTTTTGAACTCTGGGGTGGCACTGACCAGAGACAGAGACTCTTGGGTTGTTGGACTTTGGGGTGATTGGACTTAAGACCCTAAGGGGGAAAGGACAGTGCCAAATGTACTTGGAGGTGGGTTTTTTTATTATGGTTTGTGTATAGTCCTGTTTGTGGTGTCTCTCCAACGTGATGCCGCATTGTTTTTTTCCTTTATTAAAAGGATTTTGCTACACTCGGACTCTGTGCTTGCGAGTGGGGAAGTATTGCCTCCTAGAGGCGCCCGGGGGGGTGGTAGGTAATTGTCCCAGGTCACTGGGTGGGGGCTCGAGCCGGTTTTGCATTGTGTTATTGAAACGGAACCCCTGGATACTGAACCCGGCCCTTGTTGCTGCCAACTCAGAGGGGCAGAAGGGTTACATGTACCTCTGCAGAATATAAAAACCCTCAGAATCAGCCTTGAAGTGGTTATGTTCTGTTTAAAATGTCTAACTTTTCTGTACTTTCTTTAACCCCTGGGAGAGCTTGATCCGAAACTGCAGCTTCATTTCAGTCTTGGCTTCTCCCATATCCCTTCCCCATCAGAGATGTTGTTTTTATTTTGTCTATTTAAAAAGTGTGCTGCCACAGTATGCTGCATCTGTCCAGACTGCCATTCATTGTTGAGTGGTTAGGCCATTTGCTTTCAGTGTTTAACTCTCCAGCCTCTTACCCTGACTTATCTATCCAGCTTATAGGCTCTGCTACACTATATGCCACTGGCGGAAGCATGTAATGTACGTGCAGCTACAAGTTGCAGTGAAAAAGCACATCATGCCCACATTGCTGTGTGTAGCTACACGAGCCAGTGAAAGGCTCTGGCAGAGGGGAGGAGGCAGTCTTTCCCCTCAGCATGAAAGGGGTCCAGCAGTGGGGGGTTGCCACAGCCTTTCCCAGCTGCCTCCCTCCAGCCAGAGCCTTTCCCCACTGCCAGAGTTTTTTCCTGCAATGTGGAAAGGTTCCAGCAGCAAGGAGGCAGTGAGATGCTATACTGCTAAAAATAGCAGAGTACATGGAGGCACGACTTGGGTAAATAGCGAGCTGTGTAGGCTGTGTATTTGCATACATACCTACACCCTTCAGGTGTGTCTTTACTCGCCTCAGCTGTGCCTCATCATCTACATTGCTGTTTAGACCCATGATAGGGGGACTACGTGTGTACATATATTATGTGCTACTGAAAGAAGGGTGCAGTGTAGACACACCCTCCATGGCTAGATCTAGTTGGAAAATTTTCAGACAGAACAGACTTTTAACGGAAAATGCTGTTTCATTGAAATTGACTTAATTTTTAAAACTAAAGCTTTTACTTTTTAATATTGGACATATTTCAATATTTTATATTTATTGAATGTTTGATACTGGAATTTTTTTACTTTATCAAAGTTATGTTTGCTATTACCAAAGCAAAATATTTTGGAATTTCCATTTCATAGTAAATTTAGAAATTTTGATTTTTTTCATCCCAAATTGGAATGAAGGGAAATTTAACAGTTTCTTCCAGGATGGAAATCTGTTTTCCAGATGGGTCTAATAATGATCTGGTGAAGGTTTTCAAGTTACATAAATGTCATTCTATGTGTCAGAAGCAAAGCTGGGTGAATAATGAAAATATTTAATCAGTAACAAATTGCTGCTCAAACCCCTTTTTATTCACTTTTTCTCTGGTCATTTGAATGACAAGACCAATCTGCATGTTTGTTTTGGGTAGCAATGTCTCTTCATGCAAGCATAAGCATTATTATTATTATTATTATTATTTTATTTTTACTACAGCATTTCCTAGAGATCCACTGCATCATTCTAAATGCTGTACATATATGTAATAAGAGCTCTCTTGAAGAGCTTGCAATCTAAATAGACAATCAGACAATGTGTGGGAGAAAGTAAAGATTATTACCACAATTACACAGATGGTGAGTTAAGGGCACAGATTAAGTGATTTGCCCAAGGTCATATAGATCATCTGTGGCAGAATCAGGATTTTTAACCCACATGTCTTGAGACCCAGTCCACAAGACCATCCTGCCTCTCTACGTGCATGAGCAGCAGCAAGCAGGGAGGTATAGGACAGGAGGAGATGATGAGCAACAGAAAGATCTTTTGTCTATTAATACTGTGAATGTTCCAGAACCAGAATGTGAAGCAAAGTGCTGTGATTAGACAGTGGGGTGAGGCAATCAAAGACAGAGAAGTTATGACATTTTCTGTATTATTCTACATCTTTTTCTTAATACAGTCTAGACTCTAATGTTTATTTTTGAACCGTCACAGCGTATTAACTTGTCCACGGTGACACAGAGCTCTCTTCCCTGAGTGGATTCTATTAGTTTGGACTCTGTCAGCACATGTGGCATTCAGAGTGGAAGGAACAAGATGCATTACCTTGCACTTGTCAACATTCCATTTTTTGCTAATAATTGTGTTGCCCAGTCCCCTAGCTTTAGTAGGTCTTTCTGCAGTTTGTCACATGCTTTTGAGTCTTGGATACCTGCATTTATTCTGTTTTTCTTTTAGTTAATTTAATAGAGCAGTCAGGAAAGAGGCCCCATTGTCCTAGGCATTATCCAAACACATGGAACCTGGATCAAGGGGTGAGAGCTTTTCTTGACTAGGGAAAAAAGTAGGGTTGTTTCCAGAGGTTGGCTAACAAACATGGTAACTAATGTGGTACAATCCTAGCGAAGACAAGGCAGTTTGTAGTTTTCACATGAGTCAGCATCGTCAAGGTAAATATTAATGTGTGAAAGCTGCAAACTGCCTTGTCCTCACTAGGATTTTACAATGTGTTAGTTACCATGTGTTAGCTAGTATGGTAAAAAAGATCTTTTTTTTTTCTAGTGTGGACACACATTCAGACGAAATTGTGTCTTATCCACAACTCTCACTACAACACTGTTCACTGTGTTTGCCATATCATTAACATGGGCATGACTCTAATCATGAAGTAATCTATGGGAGTGACTATGCTAATACTTGTGTTTAAGTTACTGAGCATGCCCAGTGTGCACTTACAAGTTTCCCGAAGCCAGAGATGTCTGACTGGCTCCACAGTTGCAAAACTCTAGAATTTTTCTTGAGTATCACATGAAAGCATTTGTGGGGAGATGCATTCAAAATCTTCAGGAGAGGTCCACAGTTACTCTCTCCCCTTTTCCAGGTACCTCAGAAACGTCAGGCAAAAATCATTGACAGGCCAGACTGACACCTATTTATCGCTTCCTACTAGCTGTTCAGACCATTGTTTAGTGGACCAGAACCAAGCAGTCTTCCATATGATTTTCTGGACGTTTTTTGTAAATATGAGCTATATATAAAAAGATCAGAAGGGAAACTCTGCTCCGAAGGATTCTCTGACGATTACAAGTTAGCTGACCAGTAATCATTTTTAAAGATTTCAGAAGCAGGCTTGAAAATCCTGCTTTCATGCTAGAAAAAGACACGTAGCTAGTCAAATGATAAAGTTGATAGAAACTTTGCTCTGTGAGCTTAATCAGGACCAAGAGTTCCATCCCTAATAACTGACTATGTAATCAAAACCACAGCCCATGGTAACCATTAAATCATATTCATTGGCTTTGGCCTCTTTTCCCTGGGTAACCAAAACCAGGGAGAATAACAGGCTAGTCACAGCTGTCTTCCTATCAATATCTGTCAAGGCAAAATATTGTTTCCTTTTGGGGTGTCAGTGCTTTACTCAGCTATTAAGCCTTAAGTGACAATGCCTCCTGCAGTATCAGAAACTTCATGACAGAACTGGTAGGTGTGCTAGTTTATTCTGGTCACATCTGGAGTGTCACAGCTGTCTCTTGAGAATCAATGAGCCTTGGATGAGAGAAACTCTAAAGGCTATAAATTTCTCTTGACAGGGAGACACACTGTAACCCAATTCTTCTGACTATATTTCCATAGACAAACAAGAGTATGTGTCTCCTGCTGTCTGAAAGGTCTAGTGCTAGAAGAAATGGCAAAGACACTTTGTGACAGCACAGGTCCCTAAAAACCAGTCAAATCTAATAGAATTAAGGTCTCAGTCTCACAGAATCCTTAGATGCTTTTAAATATAAGACCTTCTCTGTCAGCAGAGCTGATACTTCAGTTAACAAGCATGATGACATAGCCACAATCCTTTTTTTTACAGCCCATCAGTCAGTAAACAGAATCTTAACCAAGCATTTACAATAAACCCTCAGACGGGCACAAGCAATAGGCAGCTGCAAGTGTCGGGTACCAGAAAGTGTTACCTCCCCAGGTGGAAAAACAATGTGGCTTTATTTTCCAGTTTGTAGAGACCTTGCCTTTTGATTTTAAGAACAGGTGATGCTGTTTATTTGGGGGGGGGGGGGGAATAAAGACTCGTTCCCCCATCAAATTCCATAAACTTGTGTATGCTTGACAGATGTATTGGAGCATAAGCTTTCGTGGGTCAATCCCCACTTCGTCAGACGCAAGTGGGTATTCACCCACAAAAGCTCATGCTCCAATACGTGTGTTAGTCTATAAGGTGCCACGGGATTTTTTGTTGCTTTTCACAGATCCAGACTAACACAGCTACCCCTCTGATACTTGTGTCTGCTTGTGGATCATCTTTCCCACATTTTTGCAAAAGTGTTGCATCTTGTTTAAGTGAAGGCAATTTTCCATCTTTTCTCTCATCCCTCCCAGGAAGACAGAGGCTGTAAAATACTGAGATCCTACATCAGAATCTGAAACAAAATGTTAGGTTCCTTCTGCTTTGATTATTTTCTCAGATGTGGAGACTACAGTGATAGAACAATACAGAAATAAGGATTTCACATCCCAGCTATTGATAAGTGAGTTCTTGCCAGACAGGATGCTATCAAACTAAGTTTACTTTTACATCTTCTAGGCTCTTTCTTTTCTCTGGAGGTGATAGGAATATCAGAACAGGATTGTATTTCTAACAGCCCAATAGCACCTTATTTCAATATGACTAGTTTGGAATGTAAGGATGTGACCATCCACCTCGCAGTTTATGGCTGCCTTTGCTGCTTAGCCAAAGGCTTAGCCTAAGAACAAGGCCTCAGACTGTCACAGTAAGAGAAGGCCTTTACACCGGCAGACAGTGATTTTGATTCTTTCTTTTATACCTCTATAACTAGCTAAGTGATAAGAATACACCTAAATTTTTAAAGTATAGGCCTTTGCAAACAGGCCTGAATATCTATATCCTAACAATGACCACTTTACTATAGTCTTAGTTTTATTTTTTTGGAGATGTGATAATAGGAATTAGATCTCAAACTTGTTTATTAAAAGTTGGGAGAGTTTTTCCTAGATAAATTGTTGCTGCAAATTGTGATTGAATACAAAAGGTGATTTTTGTTAGGTGCTCTTCAATCAATGAAGTTGCATAGTGTAAGGGAAAAGCCTTCATTCAAGTTCCCATGTTTGTGGAAATGTTAATATATCTTCAGGTTGGTCTCTGATATTCAAAAGAGAATATCTTTGCTATTTGCAGACATATTCACATGTTGACAGGATAACTATATTTATTCTTATTAAGGTTGCTAATGTTATTTCCTGTTGGGAATATTAAGCATTTGTCATACACCTGGTGACTGTATCTTCTCTAGTAGAATCTAGTTCAAAATCCTTTATGATAGGAAGAGAAACACTCTTTATGGGAGCCCCAAATATCAGGTTTTAGAGTGGAGGTTCTGCTTCTCCTCATCTGAAGTCATAGAGCTTGGCTCATCTCTACTGATACAGAGGATGCAGTTCATACACTTCGCGTCATCAGCAGGGGGCATTCACCCCTGCCTGGGGATGCAGTATTTCTCTTACTGCCCTCCCTGAGAAGTTCACTAAGAGCCCTGATGACCATGAGCATGCAGAAGATGTGATGAACCAGTGCATCTCCCGGGCACTGTGGCATCCCCCACTTTCTAGGCCGCCCAGGCCAGTTTAGACCTGGCAGATTGGAGACTGTGGCCAGCTTGTTTGGATTTTTTCTTTTTTTTAAGTATTTTTTTCATAAGAAAAAAAAACTTCAAAAATGTCATTCAAACCGGTATTCTTTTATGCGCTGGACAAGTTTTAGGTTAATGTGACATTCTCTATTAAATATTATAAAATGTATTGGCCTTGAAAGGTTTGTGACTATGCTTCCTGATTCATGTTACCTTAGTAACTAATAGCACATGGCCTTGTGAGTATTAGTGACCAGGAAAGCTGAAAGCAGTTTAAATGTTCCAAGTGGAAATATGTAATTTTTCAATTATATTAAAGCAGCAGCAGGATTTTCACTATGAATAACTTGTTGGGGCTTGGGGCATTTCTAAACTAAAACTGTTAGTAGTGGAAGAGAATGTATAATTAGAAGGCATTTGTAAGAAAATGGAACTACACAAAAGCAGGAAATGATGCCTGCACTAAATGAGATATACACGAATATAAATATTGGGTTGTTAAAAAACATTCACTTCAATGGGACTCCACACATGCATAAGGATTACTCAAAAGTTTAAATGATCATGCCTTTAGTAAGGTGCGTTAGAGTCACTTCTCTTGTGGGGGGGACACAAAACGCATAGTGCGACAATTGCTACAAAAGAATAAAGAAGAGCACCGGAGAAAGAATCACACATCCAGGATAAAGTGAATGAGCAGGGAGTCTTCCACAAGCATCTCTCTGTTTAGGAAATACACCAACTGTTATTGTTCTAGTAGCCTTTTTCTAGTTGAGTGAAACTTTTTTTTAACTTGGTTGTTAATATTTTTATATCCTGTAAGATGGTTTGGAATTCTAAATAGGTACTTGCTTGCTCTCCTCCCCTCATAATTGTGGTTAAACAGAGGACAAATATACTGAATCGTAGATATAAACTGTGCTCTTATTAGGATAAGTCTGTGCTACTCAAGAGGCACTCATTTCTTGAAGAGTTATTTAAATCTTTACTCTCTTTATCTTGAGAGGACTTGGTCTGGAGTGGATTTAAACACACTGTGATTGCATGGTCCAGATCCTTTCCTTCACTGGTGTTGTGTCCATTGCAACAGGGAGAGGAGCACAAAGGTGACTTTATGCCACAGTAGTGTCTCCTGGAATCTAGGGCTGGCCATGGACCAGTTCAGTACCTGGCACAACTTTGAGTAGTCTCAGCTCTGCTATAATTTGCACCTGGCTGCAACGGCCTCAGAAGATCTGTTTCAGAGGCCAGGACAGAATACAGTGGCAGTCCAGCACTTCAGTCATTTTCCCCACACACACATGCCCTTTCTGTTCCAGCCAGGAGGTAGGGTTGTGCAGAGCTGAGGTAGCCAAGTCTGTGCTATCTGCTCATTCCCTTTAGTCGAGGGGAATTCCCAGCCAACCAACTGATAAGGATTTTGTCCCTTAATGTGCAGCAGAAGTCAGAAAGGTCAATTAAGTGTTAGGCAGTATTGAGGAGAGGAAAGAACAAATATTACTCCAGTTCATGTATGCGTATAAAAGAATGAGGGCTGCTGCTGAGGACACTGGTATTGTTTGGGCAAGAGAAGCTGATAGACTTAGATTTGGCAGGAAATATAGTCATACTGGATATCAGCTTGGATGGAATGAAAAGACTCTCTATGGGCATAAAGGTAGAAGATGCTAAAGTGAGCGTTCATATCAGTAGGCTAAAGATCAAGTCCATGGAGATAGGTGAGAATGCTGTCAAGGGTCATGGATAAGTGATTGGTAGAGAAGCCTATGACTGAACTGATGACATAGTTTATCTTGGAAGTACAATATCTGTTAATTGCCAGCTCACTAAAAAAGTGAAAGCAAGACTGGTAAAGCCAGTGGATCATTTTTTCTGTTTGTCAAACATCTGGAAGAGTAAGAAGATACATCTAAACACTAAAATGAAACTGTACAATGCTGCTGTCCTCCCAACACTACTGTATGCCTTGGAAACATGGTAGGTGGTGGAAGTATACAACAGGAAGCTGAGTGCCTTCCACCAGTGTTGTTTAAGAAGAATCTTGGGAATTCATTGGAGAGATTGTGTAACCATGGAAGCAGTGCACTGCACTGGTCAATAGATGTTGACTCAATAATTAGACAGAGATTTGACCATGTCATCAGGCTACCCCATGTCAGATGCACAAGGTATGTCTTAAGTTGGATTCCACCTGAAGGGAAAAAGAAGATGTAGATGATAAAGAATGACCTACTGCAGCACAGTCAGAAAGGATACTGCCACCCCGGAGACAACTTTTAATGGAATTGAACATCTTGCTCTGGACAGACAGCAGTGGGGATAATTGGCTGCCTCATGTGCCAGTAGGTACAGGAAATAGTAAACCTAAATAAGTCTTCCAATGTAACATCTTTGATTCTATACTTTAGCACACACAAATAAACACATTCCCCTCTGATCTTTTGTCAGTGATGACTTCTCAGTCTTTATAGTGTGACCATAATATGTAGTGTTTGTCCCCTGGACTCTCCAGAGCTTGAGAAGAATGGCAACGGATCAGCTCTTTACAAAACACTTCAGATCCTTGTCAGCAATCAATAGTCTGAGGGATCAGGGAGTATTGCAGCCTTTCGGTTAGTAGTTGACTGGTCTCCTCAGTTGCTGGTAAAATGGAAATCTGGAAAGTGGTACAGGTATTGGGATCGGTTAATAAAATCTCCATTCCCTGAATCTCTATAAGGTTCTCATGCTACAGGGCATTATCTTTCCCCCATAAAGCCAGCTAAGCCAGGTAAGAACATGAAAGCCCTCACCTCACTGAGCTCTGCCCCTATTCTCTCTTTAATGGAGTCAAAAATCCCAGTTTAATGCCGTTCGTTAATAGGTAGATATAAATCCCATAGGCTCTGTAGCCTCAGATGTCTACACTGCAGTAAAAGACCTGTGGCTGACCCATGTCAGCTGACTCAGGCTCAAGAGGATATAAAATTGCAATGTAGACATCCAGGCTCCAGCCCAAACCCAAATGTCTACACTGCAGCTTTATAGCCTTGCAAACCGAGCCCTGGAAGCCCTAGTCAGCTGATACAGGCCAAATGCAGGTGTTTTATTGCAGTGTAGGCCTACCCTATTGAGCACAAATGCTCCACTTTCAGCTCACTCTCTAGGTCGATAAAACACACTGCAGTGGACCAAACATTATCTTAATGGAGGACTTCCCTTGTAACTAAAGCTGGAATATCACTTACCTGTATCCAAGGTGGTACAGGTATGAGGACCCAACCTACAGAACAGACCGAGCTCTCAGTAGTGGATCCAGCCAGGACTGAGTGCACAAGGCTGTCTTTAACTCCTATGTTTATAAACTAGCCCTGTTCCCATTTCCGCCTCCCCGATTGCCTCTGCTCTCAGATAGTTATTGGGTGTGACCTGCCAGGTGGATTGCCCACAATGAAACTTTCCTATACAGTTTCAGAACCATCCTGTCTATTAACAGCCACACCCTATTTCTGGATATTTCTGGGCTCTTCTAGCTGAGTTGGCCTGCCCTGCACTCTCTACATCTGGGGAGGGACAGAGTACTCAAGCTAAAATCCACATCCCTTCCCCACCGTTTCTCTCCCTTTCTTTGGGCCAAACAAAGTAAAATGCTGCAGAATAAAGCATGTGGCTTCCATCTGTCTGCACCTTTCTTTGAAAATCTGGCCTTTAACGCTTGGCTTTTCTGCTTAGCCTGCATACTAAGTGGGAGGGAATATATATATTAGGAGAGGAGAGGCGCGTATTTCACAGGAAAACATTTGTTATAAAAGGGGAATCCATTTTCTTAAAAAAGGAGGGAAATTATACATTAGGAATAGTCATGCAGAAGCTGTCCTAACCAGAATATAACACGTTATGGGTAGGGTTAGTTGTTGGAAAATTGTCTCGTCTAGGAATAAGCACTTGACAATATGGGGGGGGGGGGGGTAGTTGCAGAATACGCATTAAAAGCACTACAGGTTGAATTTTCAAAATATAAATCTTAGTTTTGCAATTTTTTTATTTAATATAATTGGCATTCTTCCCCTCCTCCCCCAATAAACTGAAAACTAAATTTAAATTGGTTATTTCAGCAAAAGCAGACACAGTAAAACATGCTATACTTAAGTAAATAAAGGCAAGGTTTTATTTTTAGTGTATCTATTATCTGAAAGCAAGTGACTATACCCATCTGCAGAATATTAAGGGTTAAACACAATTTTTGAAATTTAAAAGTCGGTGTGAATATAAATCAGGAAATTCTAATATAGCATCTTAAACTGAGTCACCTGCTTTGAGTCTAGCAGATTAAAGGCTCAGTCCTGTAGGTTACTGAACCAGAATTGCTTCATTCAGGCTCTTTGATATTCATTTTAAATCTTGAGCTATTGAAAGACCTGACCCAAAGTTCTCTGAAGTCAATGTAAAGCTTCCATTGATTTTACATTGCTCCAGGGATGAAAATTAATTTATCGGACCTCATTTCAGCAAGACACCTACACATGCACATAACTTTAATTTGACTTCAGTGGGTCTACTCACATGTTTACATTTCTTGCTGAACTGAGGGCTCTATTTCCAAAATCAAGTTGTTATTATTTATGTATAGGAATACAGTGCCCACATATCATGGCTCTAGGGTGACCAGACAGCAAGTATGAAAAATCGGGACAGAGGGTGGAGGGTAATAGGTGCGTATATAAGAAAAAGCTCCAAATATCGGGACTGTCCCTATAAAATCGGGACATCTGGTCACGCTACATGGCTCTTGACTGTAACAAAGCTCCACAAGATGACCCCAAGACACATTTAAAGGAATGAGGTGATGATTAAGAAAAAGTGTCTATACTATTTGCTAGAAGATGTCACTTAGCAAGGCAGTCCCCCAAACTCAGATGAGGTGGACAAATATGCAATATTTGTGAAACCCCAAAGGGAAAGAAGGGGAAGCCAATTAAAACCACTAATACTCGAATGATTAAAGAATGGCCCTGGCAATCATAACCTAGAACAACAGGTCAGGAAATCTATATTCTATTCCAAATTTGCCATCAATTTTCTATATATAAACATAGGCAAGTCCCTTCACCTTAACTGTGCCTTAGTTACCCCATGTGTAAAACACCACTAATAAATGCTAACTAAATCTTTGTATATCATTGGACAGAAGAACTATGAAATGCAAAGTCTGATTAATATTTGCACTTCTAAACTATCTTTCATTTAAGGAGTTCAAAGCACTGTTAAAAATCTAATAGTTCTTAAACCCCTGTCAGGTAGGTGAATTAATATCCCCATTATCCTGGAAAGAGAGGGACAAAGAGGTTAAGTGATTTTCTGAAGGTCACATTCTAAGTCGTGGCAGATCCAGCAACATGACAATCCTCTCTGTGCTCTGAAGAAATTATGATGATGCAGAACAGGGAAAAGTATAGCAAGATGCTTCAGAAACCTCTGAACTGTGACCTGTAGCTGGCTACTGGTCAGCTATATGACTATGTAGTATGGAATGAAGTAACAAATGTGGTCCTATTATCCTCCTCAGTATGGGGTCCAGGCTATGCATAAACTCTCAAACTATGCCCAGTGTCATGCCCAGTGTACCAGGAAAACTCATTGGAATTCTGTTCTGTGTTATAATAGGTGTCCAGTTTGGATCACCAGTGCAGCAAAGACACTGGACTTGATTCTCCTCTTTCTTGCCCCACTTTTAACCTGGCATACTTCTATTGACCTCAATTGTTCTTAATTTAGACCAGTTTCTGTTGCCTTTTGGCCATACTGTGGTCAAATAAAAATGTTCAGGGTTTTGGTCCATGTAACTACATAATAATATCCATGTACTCCAACAGCAATAGTTACTTTTTAAATGAATACTAAATATTATGGAATTGATACTTCAGTGAGTTAGGGCCTCTTTGCACTACTCAGGCAGGACAAAGGGGCTACAATTTAGGGGCAATTTAATGTCCTTCTTTGACAGATGGACCAGTCTACTGGATAGGGGGAAGCAGTAGACATGATATATCTGAACTTGAATAAGGCTTTTGACACAGTCCCACATGACATTCTCGTAAGCAAACTAGAGAAATATAGTCTAGATTAAATTACTGAAAAGTGGGTGCACAACTGATTGAAAGAGCATTCCCAAAGAGTAGTTGTAGAAGATTTGCTGTCAAACTGGAAGAATGTGTCAAGTGGGGCCCCACAGGGGTCTGTCTAGGGTCTTGTACCTTTCAATATTTTCATTAATGACTCAGATAATGGAGTGGAGAATATGCTTATAAAGTTTGCTGATAACACCAAACTGGGAGGAGCTGCAAGCACTTTCGAGGACAGGATTCAAAATCAAAATTATCTTGATTGAAGAACTGGTCTGAAATCAACAAGATGACATTCATTAAAGACAAGCGCAAAGTGCTACACTTAGGAAGGAAAAATCAAACGAGCAAATAGAAAACTGGAAATAGCTAGCTAAGCAGCAGTACTGCTGAAAAAGTTCTGGGGATTATAGTGGATCAAAAAATTGAATGTGAATCAACAATGAAAAAGGCAAATGTAATTCTGTGATGTATTAACCAGAGTATCATAAGTAGGACACAGGAGGCAATTGTTCTGCTCTACTCAGCACTGGTGGGACCTCAGATGGAGTACTATGTCCAGTTTTGGGCACCAATGAACAAATCGGACCGAATCCAGGAAAGATCAACAAAAAGGATAAGACAGGGTTTCTCAAACAGGAGTCACCGCTTGTGTAGGGAAAGCCCCTGCTGCTCCAGGCCAATGGGAGCTGCTGGAAGGGGTGGCCAGTAAGTCCCTCAGCCTGCGCCGCTTCCAGCGATCCACGGACAGTGGGAGCTATGATCGGCTGGACCTGCGGACAGGCCAGGTAAACACACCGGCCCTGCCTGCCAGTGGCTTTCCCTACACAAGCGGCGACCCCAGTTTGGGAAACCCTGTGATAAGAGGTATAGAAACCAAGACTTATGAAGGAAGGTTGAAAGAATTGATCATGTTTTGTCTAGAGAAAGAAAGGCTGAGAGAGGAACATGATAACAGTCTTCCAATACGTAAAAGATTGTTATAAAGAGGACAGTGATAAATTTTTCCCCAAGTTCACCCAGGATAGGTCAAGAAGTAATTGGTTTAGTTTACAGCCAAGAAGATTTAGGTTAGATATGAGGAAAATCATCCTAACAATGAAGATAGTTAAGAACTAGAACTGGTTACCTAAGAAGGTTGTGGAATACCTGTCATTGGAGGTTTTTAAGAACAGGTTAGGCAAACCCATTTTAGAAATCATCTAGGTATCTCTAAGTCCTTCTTCAGCTCAGGAGGCTGGTCTACATGACCTCCTGAGATCCTTTCCAGACCCATATTTCTATGATTCTGTGATCTGGTTGCATAGCCAGACAGAGACCTCCCCTGTCAAAAAGGAACTCCCTGCTGGTGCATTTATGCAGAGGCCAAATCCTGTGCCATCTTCTCCCCACCGCTTCCATGGAAGCATATCAGGGGATAGAAGGGAAGTCTGCAATAGCTGCCATTTTCTGTTTGATGTTCTGTAGGGTCAATTTGAATTTGTCTGTCTTATTTATTCTATGAGCATTTTTGGTAGTTAATCATGCACTCTCTTCACTATAGAACCTAGCAATATGTGGCATGTTTTCATAATTTATTTGAGATCTATTGCTTATATTTCACACCATAGTCTTGCTGGCTTCTCACAGTTTAAAACACTAATCTTCAGGTTTCAGCTGCAATAATTTGTATCTCTTATTTGAAGCAAGTTTTTAATTTGAATTACAAATTCTTTCATGTCTGACTTATCAGCAGTCTGTTGTATAGTAAGAGTCTCCAGGAGTGAATCATTTTCCAATTCAAACTTTGCAATATCACCAGCTTATTGAAATTAAGTATATCATACACTTCAGGCATTTCAAGTTTACAGCTAAAAATTCTAGCAGACCAATCCACAGCTTGTGATCACATTAAGCTGAGATGTTGCTGTATTTTAAGTTCATGCCTATCAGATGTAGGGCTGTGCATTGTATTTGAGTCTGAATACAGAAATCCTGAAAATTGTTTTCTCCTACAGTTTTTGCAAGGGGACTATCAGCCTGACATATTAGGATCTGGACCTGGGGAAGGGCATATAGCTATTGCTCAGGGACAATCATTTCTTATACTTCCTGGTTCACAGATGTCATGGGTGGATGATTTCTGGAATACATATATTTTTTTTAACTTTCATGTAATCCAAGTTGGATTTTCCCATCCTTCAGCAGTCTTTTTCTTGGAGGTGTTTTATAAATTGATTAGGAATGGATGAACTGGCTCAGATATAATTAGAACTCTTGCCAAATCTTTCTCAAAGTTCAGCAGCGTCATGGTGGTGGTGATAGTTGTGGTTTTTTGCTTGTGAGTCTGTGTTTCTTGGTCCCAGCCACAGTTGGAATTGGAAGTGCAGAAATATTGTGAGAAAAGGGCATTCCGGTAGTAAAACTGCCCTAATTATCAACAAGAAAGATTGGAAGTCTTAGAACCATGTGTTGTGAGATTTCCTGCACAGTTTTGCAGACCTGAGCAATTATCTAATCTTTTAGGTGCTTATCTAAACCCAAACTATGAGCCAACTTAAGCCTCCTTAATTATCAGTGTTGATAATCAGGCAAAAAACCTCCTCATTTTTAAGTTAAGGCTGCTATTAGGATCAAATACCAAGTAATATTACAGTTAAAAAATTCTAAGCATTTAAGAGCAAGGAACCCAATAATTAAAAGAAGATAAGTATTTGAATACACTGTGATAGACCCAGGCTGGTTGGTAACAGCAGAGTAGTCCTGTTGGTATCCAGGAAGTTGGCGGGCGAAGCCTGCCCACTGTGAAAGGACCTCCCCCCAGCCTAACGGGAGGATCCACAGGGCTGTGATACCAAATAAATACGGGGGACAATTAATGAAAAAACAGGATCAGGAGTGAGGTCATAGGGCTAAACGAAGGGAACCTGATGGGGCCACCGAGCAGAGAACCCCGGACAGCGCCCACTGCTCCTCGAAGGCGTCAAGGGAGCCAGTGGACGCCGCCCAGAGGAAGGAACAGCAGAGTAGTAGAAGGGAGATATACTGGCCACTGAATAAGCAGTTTTCTGTTCCCTGAGTGACCAGAGCAGGGGCTGCTCCAGGCTAATGAGAACACCTGACTCCAATTAACCTGCTAAGAGTAATAGGTAATAACTGGAGTTATACCAGTCTCCTAGAACTGGAAGGGACGTTGAAAGGTCATTGAGTCCAGCCCCCTGCCTTCACTAGCAGGACCAATTTTTGCCCCAGATCCCTAAGTGGCTTCCTCAAGGATTGAATTTACAACTCTGGGTTTAGCAAGCCAATGCTCAAACCACTGAGCTATCCCTCCCCCCTAGGTGAGGCTGTTAAGCACCTGGCTCCAATTAAGGCCCCTCTGATGCTATAAAAGGGCTCACTCCAGTCAGGCCAGGGGGAGTCAGAGGAGAGGAAGTGTGTGCAAGGAACTGGGAGCAAGAGGTGTGCAAGAAGCTGAGGGTGAGTAGGCATACTGCTGGAGGATTGAGAAGTACAAGCATTATCAGACATCAGGAGGAAGGTCCGGTGGTAAGGACAAAGAAGGTGTTGGGAGGAGGCCATGGGAAGTAGCCCAGTTTGTTGTAGCTGTTGCACAGCTGTACCAGGAGGCACTCTAGACAGCTGGAGTCCACAGGGCCCTGGGCTGGAACCCGGAGTACAGGGTGGGCCCAGGTTCCTCCCAAACCTCCCAACTCCTGATCAAACACAGGAGGAATTGACCTGGACTGTGGCTTCTACTAGAGGGGAAGGTCTCTGAGCTGTTTCCCGACCCACAGGGTGAATCTGTGAGGCAAGCAAATCCACCAATAAGCGCAGGACCCACCAAGGTAGAGAAGGAACTTTGTCACAACACCCATTGCTCATATAAACACCTACATGTACACAGGTAAAATATTATATTGCATATTCAGAAAAAATCTTCATGCTGCCTCTATATTTCTACCCAGTGTCAAATAGATGAGAAACTCTCCGTCTTCCATCCAACATATGATGTTGGTCCCCAGGCTCACCCAGAGACCATATTTCAGTTTACCCACCCATTATTAGCGAGTCACACCATTAGCATTGCCTTTACCCCCTACCTCAAATCTCAATCTATCCTATTTACCCTCCATACATAGACTCAAAAAACCAGTACGACTTTCCTGTGTGCCCCTCAAACATTTTTATTAGTTGTGGTTATTAGGATACTTCTCTGGCCAGGGGTAAGGGTGGAGTTAAAGTTGTCTGTTCAGAATAAACAATCTGAATTTTTCAGGCCAAATCAATTTTGCCAAAGTTACAGGGGGCTAAAAAATAGGACTTACAATATAATTTGATGACAGCCCTAACTGTAAATTGATCACAAAACTATTGTCTGTTCATACTGTAATAGTAGTGGTATTACTTATGATTAATGCCAAAGACACAGTAGAAGTACATATCACTGAGTAGTGCTGATGCTAAGGAGGAGGGTTTCTTCTTTCCCCAAACTCTTGTTCACCTGAGATAGTGGATAGAGCACTGCACATGGTCAGGGGACAAGTTCTAATCCCAGCTCTAAGCCCTTGACTAGTGCAGGATTTAGGTTGTGATGTTAGCACGTGTTAACTATAATGTTTTACAAGTCTAGTGTAGACAAGGCACAGTGACACAGATTTTTTTTAAACTTACTTATAATTTGGGGTGCCTCACTTTTGGGTGTCCAACCTGAGAGGCTTTGCAAGACCTGATTTTCAGAAAGTGTTGAGCTCCCGTCCTCAGAAGATCAAGCCCTTTGAAAGAGGTGTCTAGTTGGGCAGTGACCTAGGGTTGCCAACCCTCCTGGTTTCGCCGGGAGTCTCCCAGAATCGGGCTCTATGTCCCAGAGGCTACTGAAGCCTAAATGGGAGATTTTAGGCAGCTAAAAGTCTGGCAGCGCAGCAGGGCTAAGGCAGGCTCCCTTAGCGAGCAACGGAGGGAGGGGGGATGGAGAAGGGGTGGGGCAGGGAGTGGGACAAGGGTGCTTGGGTTTGTGATTAAAGAGTTGGCAACCCCAGAGGCAACTAAAATAACTAGTCAGTTTTGAAAATCTTGGCCTCTGACTTGAACACATGCAGTGCTTAATTTGTAATGAAAGAGGTGCCAGGTCTCAAGCAATTTTTTTACATTCAGAACTGATGCGTGAAGTCCATGGGTACCAGGGCTATGAACTGCAAAGCCTAGAGGCGCTGAGGTTCAGCCCTGGCACAAATTAAGCAGTGAACACATGCTAAAAAGGATGAGTTAAAGCCAGAAAGGCGCCCAGGCTTTAACCTGGCCACCTTAGTATGTTTTAATGACAGTGTGCCTTGTCTACTCCAGTCTTAAAACATAGTAGCATGTTTTTGCTAACATTACTGCTTTAAATCTTACTCTAGGCAAGGCTTAACATGCTGTGTAACCCTGGGCAAGTTACTTCCCTTTCCGTGCCTCTCTTTCCTCTTTGTCTGTGACATCCTTTTAGATTGTAAGCTCCTCCAGGCAGGGACTGTCCTCAAGAAGTGTTTGTTAGGCACTTATCAAAATGAGATGCTGATCTCAGTTGGGGGTCTGCAGGCACTACAGTAAGATGAATGGAAGACATTTTTTTTCAGAAAGACTGTGTGGGGAAAAGGAGAGAATTCACTCATATAAGTAGGACTAATATTCTGTTTGTATGGCTGAATCATAGCTCTGTCACCCATGTGATCAGCTCTTTCTCTCAATTAAATGTGTCCTTTGCTCTGAACACAAATAGCCTCCTTTGCTGGGTTTTGGTCCAAACCATCAAGTGCTAAAAGCAAGGAAATGTTAAAAACAAACAAAACAGCAGCCTTCTTTTTAATCTTAAAAAAAAATTAGTTCCTATTTTATCCAAACTGATTTTTCACATCCTTAAAATAGGACCCTCTTCTCTATAAAAAAAAAAAAAAAAGCACCATCTAAAAAACCCTTCTCTACAAAAGCACCATCTATTTTTGGATAGTCCAGACATTTTTGCTAAATGGCATTTGATCCATGACTAGGATTTAACCCCTCCCACTCAAAAAGAAAAAAAGTTTAATAACAATCATCTCTAAAAAATAGTAGCATCTTAAGGAACATGTTCCAGAAGCTTAGTTATCACCAGTGCCATTTACTAGGATGACTATTAGTGCTAATAATAAGGACCTGATGTATGTGGGCTTGACTCAATTGCCTTGTTGTGTCCTTTTTTGCCTATGACATACTACTTAGATTGTAAGCTTTGGGGCAGCTCTTTTTCTTCTGTTTGTACAGTGCCTAGCACAATGGAATTTTGGTCCATCAGTAGGGCTGCTGGGTCCTGCTGCAATACAAATAATAATTAATACTAAATGTTGCTGCTTTATTTCAGGCCACCTTAAATCAAGCATTGCAATTAAAGGTGAATAATGCTGCAAACATTTCTCTGTAAATATATTTGTTCACATTTGTACATGAATTGGCCTTCTGAAGCCTTTTTGACCCTTTTGTATTCACTTTCCATGAACATGCTGGCGTGCACATGTATTTGGCAGGAAGGTTCAACCATACAGCAACATTCCAATCAAAACAGTGCAAATATTGAAAGGTAACAATGAACTGCAGGTGAACAGTCTATGGACCAAGATTTAGTCACAGAAAGTAACTGTAAACAATTAATAAATCTGAGATTAAACACAATCTGTTCATGGACAATTTACCAGCAGAAAATGAGGTGGAATTTGTCAATGAATAATTCATTATTAATGGTTGCTCTACTTGGGCAGCATACTGCATCCACATAGAGCCCTACTGACATCAATCAGGCTGTGGATAGGTACAGTGGTTGGCCAGCTCAGGATCAAGACTTTGCAGCTAGACCATTAAATTGGGGTTGGCAAGTGATGGTTACTTGAATAATGTGGTTTGTCAAACTGTAAATTCTTTGGGACAGGGACCATCTTTTTGTTCTGTGTTTGTACATGACCTAGCACAGTGGAGTCCTGGCCCATGACTGTAGCTGCTACGCTATACAAGCAATAATAACAATTTAGCTCTAATGTATGGGCTTTTGATAAAGGTCCAACATGAGTCATGCTATCCCAGAAACCACGACTTTTCTCAACATCTCTGATTTTAAGCATTTTTGGCATTTCACCATTATTTTTTGTATTTTCACTGGGAGTTCTTAGCCTGAGAAAGATCACTTCTTCGGGGGATTTGACAGCATGTTCAGTCATTGGGAAGTAGGCTCGAGTTCTATTTCTTACCATGGGGATTGAGCAATAGAATGGCGTGATCTCATCGTCACAGTCTTTGTGGGATTGTGGCTTGGAGGTGGAATAGAGTCAGAGCTTTCATGGTGGTTGTGGGCAGGGCCGGCTCCAGGGTTTTTGCCGCCCCAAGCGGTGGAAGGAGAAGAAAAAAAAAAAGCCGTGATCGGCAACAGCTCCACTGCGCCACTTTCTTCTTCAGCGGCAATTCGGCGGCAGGTCCTTCCCTCCGAGAGGAACCGAGGGACCCGCTGCCGAATTGCTGCTGAAGAGCCCAACGTGCCGCCCCTTCCCCTTGGCCGCCCCTCAGCTGGTGCCTGGAGCCAGCCCTGGTTGTGGGCTACGTAGTAGATGTGATTGTGTTTCCTTGAAGGCTGGACCGACAGATTGAAGATGGGAATAGCTGTTGTCATTTTTGAAGGGATTTGTAGGCATTTTCGGAAACTGGTAGAAGTTAAAATGCAATACCTCTGTCTATCCTGTGACTTTGGCCTTTTTTTTCTATGAAATTTGACAGCCTGAACCATGATTCAGGAACGGCTTAATGCATAACTTTTGAAGTTGCTTTACCACAACATCTTTGCACTCCACTGAAACGTTAACGTGATTCAGTGCAATGACTATTTATTTCTGAATTTGAAGGTCTCTTCTGCAGCACACTGGAAAATAGTCTCTGATGTGCTTCCCTGACTTCAAAGCATATCCAACAAAAGAAAACCAGAGGAAGAATAAAAACAGGCCCATTTTTGTATGTCTGTCTGCTGAGTTAAGTCTCCTTCATTAAAGCACACAAAGTCAAAGGTCAGAGGATCTGTGTACATTTTAAAAGGTGTTGAAAATGCCTATGATGTCACTGCATGAGTGGGATGCGTTTTTTAGAGATAACATGCTGTGGGTCATGCCGCACTGTTATAGTCTCACAGACGTGTGTTCTTTTCTTTGCGATATACAATATATTTTCCTATCTCTTCTCTTGTTCATTCCTATTACCATGTGGGCCAGTAGAGGCAGGTGGGAGGCTAAGTGTATGGTTAGATAATAACAAAATGTACTTTTCTAGTTTTTCAGAACGTCCAATCCTTTTCTGGTGAAGGAAACATGGTGATGACATTTATTTCATGTTTTTTCTTCTTTTTGTACCTCCCCTCGTGTGTTTTTAAATAGAGATGGGCTTGAACAAAACCCTGGATCTAAATATTCCTGAATGTTGGGGATGTTTGAAATGGAAATACATAATGCACACCCACATTCAAACTTTGCAGATGACACCTATATTTATAAAAGGATAAATCCAAAACAGGCCCGTGGCTGGTGTAAGTCATTGGCGCTCTACTGACATCAGCAGAGCTGTGCCTGTTCACACCAGCTGAGTATCTCTCTCTCTCTCTCACATCTGAAGGCACCAGGCTAGATTTTTGAAATCCTGATCCAAATATTGTGACTTCTGCCTATCTATTCTGTTGTGCTTCACATGGGTAGAGAAGGGTTCAAAGAGCAAATAAGTACAGCTTGGTTATCTAGATGAGTATCTTCTTTAGTTCCTTGGCAGTGATTAAATTACATGCTCCATAGTGATTTTATTAGATGTGAAGAAATGCCCCATCTGCAGTATCGCCAACCCTAAATGCTCAAAAATCATGAGTCAGGCTCACCATGAGATTGTCTTTACAATCATGAGATCATGTAAAAATAATAGATTTGGTGTTCTTTTTATTTGCCATCTGCTCTTTGTCCCTTTAATGTGCACTCGGGGTCACATTTTGAAGCTTTCTCCACAGCCAGGAAGACTAGAAACTTACTTTTTCTTTAAGAATGAAGGCTGAAATCATCCCATATCCACTTGACTCCAGGAGCTGGGGCTTTAAGGAAAACAATAATTATCATGAGACTCATGACAAAATCATGAGAGTTGGCAACACTGCAGCTGCCAAGCCAAATTCTGAAATAAGCCAGTCAAAGGTAATAGGCAGTTTAATAGGCAGCAGGTTTAAAACAAATAAAAGGAAGTTCTTCTTCACACAGCACACAGTCAACATGTGGGACTTCTTGCCTGAGGAGGTTGTGAAGGCTAGGACTATAACAGCGTTTAAAAGAGAACTGGTTAAATTCATGGTGGTTAAGTCCATAAATGGCTATTAGCCAGGATGGGTAAGGAATGGTGTCCCTAGCCTCTGTTTGTCACAGGATGGAGATGGATGGCAGGAGAGAGATCCCTTGATCATTGCCTGTTAGGTTCACTCCCTCTGTGGCACCTGGCATTGGCCACTGTCGGTAGACAGATACTGGGCTAGATGGACCTTTGGTCTGACCCGGTACGGCCGTTCTTATGTTCTTATTATGTTTAGATATATGCAGACTGATGGCGTATTTTGTGACAATAGCTATTTAAGTCCTTTTTGTTCCCTCACTTTGGACCATGCTAAACAGGTCAGCTGCAACTTTTTCAGTTTCTGAGGCTATGTCTACACTTTTAACACTGCAATGGCACAACTGCAGTGCTGCAGCTGCACCACATCATGCTTCAGTAGACACTACACCAATGAGAGGGTTTCTCTGTCACTGTACATAATCCAGCTCCCCAAGAAGCAGTAGCTAGTTCAATGGAAGAATTCCTCCATTGACTTAGTGCTGTCTACACTGGGGGTTAGGTCAGCTTAACTATGTCTCTCAGAGGTGTGGATTTTTCAGTACTGAAAATGAAAGAAAACTAAAACCAAAACCATTGCTATTAGATTTTCTTTCCCTTTTCTTTTGTTATGAACTGTAAAGTGCTCCTAAGGAAACTTTTGGTTGGTTTTAAACTATAAGTAAAAAGTAAACGGTTAATACATTGTCTCACTTTACCACTTCAGTCAGGACCTTTCAGCTTCAACTACCCATTACAGCTTACAAGACTAACTGTAAACATAAAAGGAAAACAATACAAATTAGAGAATGAAAAGACAATTGCAATATTTCTAGCAAGTCTGAATAGACAAGTGTTAATCATGTGCCCTTTATTCCTGAGACTATTTAACATTTCTTTATCAACGGTTTGAAAGAAAAGTCATGCCTATGAGACAAATGGTCAGAACACTAGTCTGGGACTCTAAAAATGCTGGTTCAATTCCTACTCTGCCCTCATTTCCTGTGTGACTCTGGGCAAGTCACTTGGTTTCTCTGTGCATCAACTATTATAAGTCACTTGGATATTATGGTAATGGGGGCTACAGAAGTACCTAACATAGATATATGGCTGAATCTACACATTGTCTAACAAGGAGGGAAGTATCTCTCTAAAAGGTTGAGGAGACCCCTAATAAACCAGAAGCTTTGGGGGAGATCTTCAAAAGTGCTTTTGGAATTTAGGAGTACAAGTTCCATTGAAAGTCCTAAATTGGTTAGGTGCTTTTGAAAATCTCCCGCTTTATTTTTCTTCTACAAAATGCTAAAGATGATTGTATTGTACTGGAAAAATAATTATCAGAACATAGAAGGGGTTTAATGCAGTATGAGTTTTCAGAAACAATATTTTCTGCAATACCTAACATAGAATTAAATGTAATTGGAGTAAGCCATTGAAATAAGCTCAAACACTCTACATAATAATGCTTTCTGACAAGATGTAATATAAAAGCCAGCTTATGCTTTCCTACTGGTAGTACAGAGCAAAGGCTGCAGTCTCATGGGAGAATAATGAAAATGAGACTACGTAGAACTGAAAGGTAAAATGCAGAAGTAATAAAATAAATGGCATAACACACTGGAGAACTGTAATATTTCTTGAGAGAAGACTTTGTTCAAAGGAGTTTTGTTAGTATTTTTAATTGATTAAATGTGACCTTGACATATTTGGCAGTGTGCAAAAATAATAAGGTTGCTTTCTACGGTATCTAGGTGAACAAGGTCAGACTAAGGCATGAAATAAGATAATGCCGACTCTAGTGTAAATATAAGAGCCCTTCAGAGGCCAGTCAGAATTATATAATGATTTTTCTGACTCTCTGAAGTCCCTGGCACATAAGAAGTTCATTCAGACTTGTTTGGGGATCTCTTAGTTGACACATTCTCAATAAAGTTACAAGCTATTCATTTTTATTAAGAATGAAAAACACGTTATTTGAAAAGTTGGATCTGGCTTATCTTTCTTTGGAAGAAATAGTTGATGTTTCACTTCACCATCACTTGTATAGAGCTAAATCCTGCAAATTCTTCACTCAGTCATATCAACAAGTAAAGGCTATAGGATGTGGCTGCTTATGGCTACTTCGCAATAAACAAATAGAGCAAATGTCAGCGTTTCTTAAATTTTACTATTGAGTTTGACTATCAAATCTATTTTGAATTGGATTATACGAATTGCAAATCATGACAGACCAGTGTCTTCTTCTTGACAATAGTCAATGGCAGATGCTTCAGAGGAAAGCCTAAACCCCTTCTGTGTAAAAGCAGCAAAGAGTCCTGTGGCACCTTATAGACTAACAGACGTTTTGGAGCATGAGCTTTCGTGGGTGAATACCCACTTCGTCGGATGCATTCACCCATGAAAGCTCGTGCTCCAAAACGTCTGTTAGTCTATAAGGTGCCACAGGACTCTTTGCTGCTTTTACAGATCCAGACTAACACGGCTCCCCCTCTGATACTTGACACCCTTCTGTGTAGTATGCCTAATATTATATAATGTATCACAGGGAGGAAATGTCTTTCTGGATGGTTCTTACTATGGCCCAGCTCCGCTTTCCAGCCTAGCCAGGGGGTGAAGTCTCCAGGGGAAGAGGAGGAGCCGGGGGCAGGGCCCATTGTGAAATGGGGCTAACACCCACCTCAGCCCCCACACACACCGGGAAGAGGCTGGCGCCACTAGCAATGGCTGTGCTTTGTGGCTTCAGAGCTGATCGCCTGATCAGCTACCCCACCACGAAGTGCAGTCCCTGCCACCACTGCTCTGCGCTTGCCCAAGGCTAATACACACTTGTTAAAAAGTGAGTGAGCATAGCCCTCCCACTTTTAAAAGTGGGGAAGGCCATGATCTTTCAACTCCCTCCCCCAGTTTCAGCACCCCTGGGCCCCTGAAGTGTGAGGAGGGGCAAATGTTTTTTATGCCCAGTGCCTGAATAAATCTTAATCCGCCTCTGCTTCTCATCACAAAGTCTATGACAATTGAGAAGAGAAGTGGGGATTGTATACATCAAGGATAGGCAACCTATGGCATGCGTGCCGAAGGCAGCACGTGAGCTGATTTTCAGTGGCACTCACAATGCCCGGGTCCTGGCCATCAATCCGGGGGGCTCTGCATTTTAATTTAATTTTAAATGAAGTTTCTTAAACATTTTAAAAACCTTATTTGCTTTACATACAACAATAATTTAATTATATATTATAGACTTATAGAAAGAGATCTTCTAAAAACGTTAAAATATATTACCGGCACGCAAAACCTTAAATTAGAGTGAATAAATGAAGACTCGGCACAGCACTTCTGAAAGGTTTCCAACCCCTGGTATACACTATGGATTTTGTAAAATCAAGAAAGTTAAAAACAATCTTCTCCTGGCTTTCTAAATTGTTTTCCAGGTGAAAATCTTGTCTGAACACAACCTAGCAGATTAAATCCAGCGTATTATTCCCTAAGTAGTTATCTGCAGCAATTTTCATTCTATTCAAAATGATAACGCAAAACGCTTCTTCAGATACAGCGAGGAGTGTCACCCATTTTCAGTTATCACAAATAAGCTGGTCCCCATTTTTAGGAATTTTGCACTCAACACCGTTTCTTCAATCTCTCCTGTTCCCAAACCATTCTGTACAACCTCACTATGTAATTCACCATCACTTTCTCTCCAGCTTTTAACATTTCAGCATCTATCTTATCATAGCCTGGTACTTTACCACTGTTCAGTTGGTTTATGGCCTTAGTTACTTCTTCAAAGGCCATTACTTCTAGCGACATAGGTAAGTATGCTATTTCTTCACATCTCTCACTATGTGGTTCTCGTTGACTGAGCGCAGCCTAGAAATGTTCCATTCAATGGGCTCTACGTCCTTCCTCTGTGGTTAAAATTGTACCATCTTGAACCTTCACAAAGCAACAATGATTCATGAATTGTGATGTAAGTTTAGATACTAGAAAAAGCTTTTTAGAATTTCTTCTTTTATATTCCTCCTCAGATTCTCTTGCATTATTTTCCATCCATTCTCTCATCTCCTCTGGCTGATTTTGATAACTTCCTTGTCTTTGTCTGCATATACTTGTTGCAGAATAGTTCTGCTGCTCTCTCTTTCTTGCTGAATTCTCCTTGTTAACTATAGTGGAATCTTATTTAAATATATGTAACAGCAAAAAAGGGGCAAGTCTGTATGGTGAACATAAGTAGATTTACTAACAGCTTTTGTTTAAAAGTTATTCATAATATGCAAAATACTACTTACACTATGTTCTGTGTGCAGTAAACGTTTGTTTCTCTCTCTTTGAAGTTGACTGAGATCTATTCTTGCCTACTTATCAGGTTTTTTACATATCCTAGCCAAAATTTTAACTCTGTATAATGCTTTGTGAAAAGTCCTGAAAAAAGCAAACTTTGGCCTGTCCTTTAGCAAAGAATGAAACTGGTGCAAGATGAAGAGGAGTGTAATATAATCAGATATAATATTTCCACAGCAGCCTCCTACCCCATTACACAGGGATCAAGACAGATTTTTCAAAAACACCTAAGCAGTTTACATGCCTAATTAACATTAAAATCAGTGAGGGTTAGGTGCCTATCCTACCTTGGCACTTTTGAAAATTCTGGGAGCCACCTATCTGCATCTCTAAGCACCTAAATACTTTAGTAAACTTGGCCCTAAATGCCCAACATAAACATATATTTATTTTTAAAAGGTTTTAAACTACATAGAAAATCAGTGCATCACACTGCACTTCTATGTATCAGTACTCCCAGGAAGCATAGTACTTCATTGTGACATGATAACCAAATACTCTACATTTCTTATCTCCTTATTGAGGCGAATCTTAATAATTCTTCTATATTACTGCTTACCCTAGTGTCTCCTTGCAGAACGTGGGCTTCTGCAATATGTATGAGCTCTCATTGCCCAGGCAACAATGAGTAGGCCATTCAAAAACAATACTTTGAGAAAAAATCTGCCACAAAACTTTCAGTGAATTGGTGAGCTGTATGTCAAAACTTGAATTTCCCATTCCCAAACGTGTTGCTCCTAGAGGTATGTCTACACTGCATACTAAGCCTGGCCTCTGACTCCAGTTTGAGCCCAACGCCCCCACCCCTTTCTGTCCACACACAAATCAGTCTGACTCTGATCAGCAAGTATTCAGGACCAGGTCCTACAACCCTGGTAGGAGGGAAGTGAGTCAGAACCTGAGTCCTACTGTGATTCTGTTCCAAGCACCATCATTTTGCAGTGTGGCTGTTCAAACACGGGCTTGGAGAAACCGATTCCACAAGTGTAGACATTCCCTAGGTGGGCTGCCTCCTGAGCTCTAGGGCAGCTCTTGCTCTGTAGGTCACCAGCATATGGGAAATAAAATCTTCAAGGCAACAGAGAACTCAAAAACTCTGAAGCATTTGATGTTCCAGTTATGGGTCACTAATTACCCAAACCATGACGATTACACATATTTGGCTAATGCATTTTGATGAAAATGTCCCTTTATGCAGTGTTTTTAGTTCAAGTCTATGAGACTTTATTGGTATGATTAGCTATATGAGTGTTGTCAAGGTGAAATAATATCAAAAAACAAAAATACAGTTTCAAACAAAAAATTCTTAACAGTTCAGATTAAAATTCAGTCTGTTAAAATTCTGACTCTGACATTCCTTTTATTGAAGGGATCATGTTTGACTCTCCATAAATGTTATTGAATTCATAATGACAATAAAAAGTGTATTTGTATCTGCTCTGAAAGTAAAGTAGTATTTGGCTGCTAGACGGACGGTTGTGCTAAATAATATCAGAGGCAGCTATTGAAAAGACTGAAATGAATGTGACCCAAGGAGATGTATGTCAGGGGCTTCATGCTTTTGTTAACACATAGCTTTTTTTGAACAGACGTTCAATGTTTAAGAAGCTTACAGTAGGTCACAACAATTGCCATTTGCAAAAAAAAAAAAGACAAAATACATTTTAGTACATTGTTTTTAAAAATAAAGAGTGGAATTTATTGCCTTAGTCAGTGATGGCATCTGAATACATTTCCTAGAACATGTTTTATTCCTTCTCAGAGCATGATGGGGAAAGGTAGAAACATAAATGAGAGGTACAAAAGAGAGGTACAAAAGGGGAAAGGTCCACTCTGGTTTCAAGATGACACAAATGACCTATTATTTCTCATAGCCTCTGTGCATGCTCAGAGCATATTGTTTTACACGTGCTTACAGCCTCCTAAATGTTACAGTCCATTGGAAAAGCTGATCTAGATAAATTACATGTGGGATACAATACACAGATTCTGGTTTTTGAAGACATTCAAATGGCTTTCTTTTTCAATGTAATCTCTTATTTCCCTGCATGCTGCTTCTCCACTTCTCCTACAGTGATACTACAGAAACATACTCACTTATGTTGTAAAAAAAACAGGAGTACTTGTGGCACCTTAAAGACTAACAAATTTATTGTAGCATGAGCTTTCGTGAGCTAAAGCTCACTTCTTCGGATGCATAGAATGGAACACACAGACAGGAGATATTTATACATACAGAGAACATGAAAAGGTGGAAGTATGCATACCAACAGGCAGAGTCTAATCAATTGAGATGAGCTATCGTTAGCAGGAGGAAAAAAAACTTTTTGAAGTGATAATTAAGATGGCCCAGAGAAGGTGTGAGGAGAACTTAACATAGGGAAATAGATTCAATTGGTGTAATGACCCAACCATTCCCAGTCTTTATTTAGACCACAGTTAATGGTATCTAGTTTGCATATTAATTCAAGTTCAGCAGTCTCTCTTTGGAGTCTGTTTTTGAAGTTTTTTTGTTGCAAAATTGCCACCTTCAAGTCTGTCACTGAGTGGTTAGGAAGGTTGAAGTGTTCTCCCACTGGTTTTTGAATGTTATGATTCCTGATGTCAGATTTGTGTCCATTTATTCTTTTGCGTAGAGACTGTCCGGTTTGGCCAATGTACATGGCAGAGGGGCATTGCTGGCACATGATGGCATATATCACGTTGGTAGATGGCCCCTCTGCCATGTACATTGGCCAAACCGGACAGTCTCTACGCAAAAGAATAAATGGACACAAATCTGACATCAGGAATCATAACATTCAAAAACCAGTGGGAGAACACTTCAACCTTCCTAACCACTCAGTGACAGACTTGAAGGTGGCAATTTTGCAACAAAAAAACTTCAAAAACAGACTCCAAAGAGAGACTGCTGAACTTGAATTAATATGCAAACTAGATACCATTAACTGTGGTCTAAATAAAGACTGGGAATGGTTGGGTCATTACACCAATTGAATCTATTTCCCTATGTTAAGTTCTCCTCACACCTTCTCTGGGCCATCTTAATTATCACTTCAAAAAGTTTTTTTTCCTCCTGCTAACGATAGCTCATCTCAATTGATTAGACTCTGCCTGTTGGTATGCATACTTCCACCTTTTCATGTTCTCTGTATGTATAAATATCTCCTGTCTGTGTGTTCCATTCTATGCATCCGAAGAAGTGAGCTTTAGCTCACGAAAGCTCATGCTACAATAAATTTGTTAGTCTTTAAGGTGCCACAAGTACTCCTGTTTTTTTTGCGGATACAGACTAACACGGCTGCTACTCTGAAACCTGTCACTTATGTTGTGTTCACTGACAGCCGTATTCAGCACTCCTCACTTTCTGTTACTCAGTCACAAGTGTCTTTGAAGTCAGGGGGTGTTTTGCCTTGCTAATAAGTTCTGAAAAGAGTCCATAACTATGGTGATAAAAGTAAAGCCAAAAACTGGGGGGCATGTGGAAAGAGAAAAAATATCCTGCCCAGCATTAGCTGAGTGGTGATCAGTCTATAGACAAGAGACTTGGAACTTCAAGAGTCACAAATCTAAAATAGTTTGATGCCCCCAATAAAGAGTATTTACAAAATGTTCCAGAAGCTAAGGCTCATGAGACATGATAAACAGACAAGGGACAGTAGCCATACTGATAAGTCATATAATGGAACTTACTTCATAACTGTCCTCTCAGAACATAACAAGGCACAAATGGGGAGCTATATTTATAATGCTCATCCTCTCCCTTCTTCTTGGCCCTTCTCTTATTGGAAAACTAAATTTTGAATCCACTCTAATATAAAACCAAATAAAATGCTTTACAGTTCATTTGGGCTGCTGTCACAATCAGCAGGAATTCCCAAGAAATACCATGCAGACAATGTTTCAGGCAGATCTTTCAAGACATTCCCTGTAGAAATCTATGGAGAACTTTACTGAGCACTTCCAGTACAGAAATTTTGCACTGACGCTTTTAAGTGCAGCAGGCAAACTCCTGTCCTCACACCTTCTGAGATCCCACTGAAGTTAATTTGGCACAGAATGTCCATGGTAGCAGAATTTGGCAAAGCAAGTCAAGGTTTTCTTGCAGAAGATAATGTGCAGCAGTAAACACTTGTCTGCATTTAAAAATAGAAGCATATTTGAACATGATAGTGAACGACTGAGTTAGCTGATATGAGGCTGACCATGACTTGATGGTCAGTGTAGACCAGGACAAATTAGGTTTAATCATGGTTCGCTGACATAATGCTGGATATGATTTGTTCTGGACCACTAAGCTCTAGTCAGCATCATGTCTGGCTTGATTACATTAGACATCACATGTCTAATTTGACTGTATTCAACAAAAGCACCCCATGAAGTCAGGACAGCCAGGCCACCAGCCATGGTGGGAGCAAGCACAGGTGAGGGAGCAGACTGGAGCTGGGGCAGGAACATTCAGTCAGAACTACTAGGTAGCAGGGAGTATCTGCAACAAGGAAGTGGTGTTGAGCAGGCTGGAGTGGCTGCTTTCATTAGGAGCCTATATACCTGCAGTTAGACCCTTGTTTGTGGATTGGCTGGGCCTTTAGGACTTGCAGGTAATTATCTCAAATGACTCATTTCAAATTATCTCTGCAGGCTCAGAAAGACAGGGTGGGTGAGGTAAAATCTTTCATAGGAGTAACTTCTGTTGGTGAGAGAGACAAGTTTCGAGCCACACAGAGCGCTCAGAAAACTCATCACCCCTGAACACATTTTGGCCAACATCATTTTAAGGTTCAGAACTGTGATCAGAGCAAGTTATATATAAGCAGTGCAATGTATCTTCTTCTCAAGCTCCTTCTGGACTTTAGGGGTGGATGAACTGATCTGGATAAAATGAATTCCCCTGACCTTTGCCTAAAATGCAGAAATAAACTTGTTTTTAAGTTAATTTGCCAACTTCTGAATTGCCTGATCCCAGAGATTACTAGTCAATTCAGAGATGAACTGCAGATACATTGCAAGAAACATTATCCTTTCAGTAGAATATTTCCATCCCAATCAGGAACAAGCAGTCAGAACTGACATTTTGTGAGGAAAATGCTATTGAGATAATTATAACCTAATTTGTCAAGCCCAAGAGTTTCACAGAGTTCATATAAGGTGTTCTGAGAAGTACTCAAACCCACGCTGAACTAAACTTCTGAACTTTTAAAGGTTCACCAATGCCAGTGTTTCTGAAATTGGGGGTCCCACCCCAAAAGGGGGTTGCAAGGCTATTGTAGCAGGGGTCGCAAGATCACAAAAAAATATTGCCGGGAGTGGGGGAGGGTACAGCAGCTGCCGTGCTTCGGCCACCCAGTTCTGAAGGCTGCGCCATTGCCAGCACCAGTGCAGAAGTAAGGTTGACAGTACCATGAGTGGAATGGCAATATACAAAAACCTGTAGGAGAACACTTCAACTTCCCTGGCCATAAAATAGCAGATCTTAAGGTGGCCATCCTGCAGCAAAAAAACTTCAGGACCAGACTTCAAAGAGAAACTGCTGCACTTCAGTTCATCTGCAAATTTGACACCATCAGCTCTGGATTAAACAAAGACTGTGAATGGCTTGCCAACTACAAAACCAGTTTCTCCTCCCTTGGTTTTCACACCAATGAACCAGCCAGCACAGATGACCTGACATGGAGGGGGATGTACACGTAAGTAGGCATATAGCTGGTGCAGATTGCTCCTTCCCTCCCACCCTGCTCCCCTGAGGACAAAGTGGGAATCAGGGACCATATTATGACACCTGGAATCACAATATGGTTTCAGATCTGCTCCTGGGGCACCTCAGCTGCTAGAAGAGGGCCTCATCCTCTCTGATTGAACTAACCTCGTTATCTCTAGCCTGCTTCTTGCTTGCCTGCAGGGCCGGTGCAACCATTTAGGCGACCTAGGCGGTCACCTAGGGCACTAGGATTTGGGGGGCACCATTTTCTTCAGCAGCGACCGCGGCGGCCGGATCTTTGGCCGCCCCGGTCACCACCAGCATTTAGGCAGAGGGAGCTGGGGCAGGGGAGCGCGGGGAGGGGCGCCTGCAGCAAGTAAGTGGGGGGGCAGCATGCAGGGGAACTCCTTAAGGCTTTTTGCAAAGCCACAGTTTAGCCCAGTGATGTGCCAAGGGTCTTCCAGGCCCAGTTCAAAGACTTAAATCTATCCCCGACCACAAAACCCCCCCCAGCATTCACCACAAGGTACTTTTACAAATGGACTTTCCTAGCCTTCTCTGAAGCAATCTCGTTAATTAGCTCATGCCCAGGGGCGGCTCAAGGCACCAGCATGCCAAGTGCGTGCTTGGGGCGGCAAGCCGCGGGGGGCACTCTGCCGGTCGCCGCGAGGGCGGCAGGCAGGTTGCCTTCGGCGGCATGCCTGCGGAGGGTCCACTGGTCCCGCAGCTTCGGCGGACCTCCCGCAGGCTGCCACCGAATTCGCGGGACCGGGGACCTCCCACAGGCAAGCCGCCGAAGGCAGCCTGCCTGCCGTGCTTGGGGCGGCAAAATGCCTAGAGCCGCCCCTGCTCATGCCCATCTATCTACCTTGCTCCTAAGTTCCCTATAGCGATAACTGCCAGTTTGCTAAACTTTCCTGCCCCATAGATGTTCTTAGGTAGGTCTTGATTAATTTTAGCTTGCTGAAATGCCTTGCATTAGCAGCCATAGTTACACAAAGACAGCAAAAAATACACAGTGCTGTTTCTGTGTTAGGGAGATTCAGTTCTAAAGACCTTTTGTGAATGTAGCTAAGAAGATCAATAGGCACCTTTATTTGCATGTCCCCCTTTAAGATTTGCTTTCAAAAACTGGTGAAGAGCTCAGTTTTGTTCTCAAAACTATCAGGAGTTTAAATCCTCAATGAAGCTGCTTCCTAAGATGCGAGTGTGGCTCTTCAGGTCTTTGCTGCTGAGTTTTCAGTTTCTCTGCCCATCAAAATGGCAAACCTTTCCCTGACTCCATTGCACTTACATATCTTATCAGGTGCTTGTGTTAATATTGTATCTAAGATTGGGTTGAAAACCTCATATTCAAAATTTTGGGGGGGAATTGATAAACCTTTGTCTGTTGCAAGTTCACCTATTAATTCTTTCCTCCTTCAGGATATTCTCTTTTTGAACTGTGTGGTCATCCCTAATGTTCCAGCCCATGAAGAAGCTGCTTTCTTATATACAGTGAACCCTGAAGACCATAATTCCAATCAAATTTCTTGAAGGCCTCCAAGTAAACCATGAGCTCTTTGATTGTCAAGTCCAGACCGTACAATGTTTTGCTCACAATGTTCATTTTTTGTATACAATATGGTACACTGTCTTAGAAAAACAAGAAACGAAAATTCAGAAATGTTTGTTTGCAAGCTATCAGTTTCCAACTTAAGTTCCAACTAGGGTTGCCAATTTTCTATTTGCACAAAACACTCTAGCCCCGCCCCTTCCCTGAGGCCATGCTCCCTTCCCCACCCCTTCTCCGAGGCCCTGCCCCCTGTTCACTACATTCCCCCTCACTCGGTGGCTTGCTCTCCTCCACCCTCATTCTCTTTCACTGGGGTGGGGCAGGGGGTTGGAGTTCGGGAGTGAGGACTCTCTCTGGGGGTGCAGGCTCTGGGGTGGGGCTGGGGATGAGGGGTTTGGAGTGCAGGAGGGGGCTCCAGGCTCTGGGGTGGGCAGAGGGATTCAGGGTGTGGGAGGGGGCTCTGGGCTGGGGTAGGGGGTTGGAGTGAAGGGGGGGTGAGGGCTCCATCTGGGGATGCAGGCTTTGGGGTGGGGCTGGGGATGAGGGGCTTGGGGTGCAGGAGGGGGCTCCGGGTTGTGGGGAGCTTAAGGCTGGAGGTTGCAGCTTGGGGTTGGAGTGCGGGCTTACCTCTGGCGGCTCCCAGTCAGCGGTGCAGCAGGGGGGCTAAGGCAGGCTTCTTACTTGTCCTGATTCCACACTGCACCCAGGAAGCGGCCAGCAGGTCTGACTCCTGAGTCCTAGGCGGAGGTGCAGCAGGTGACTCTGCAAGCAGCTCCCGCCTGCAGGCACCGCCCCCCGCAGCTCCTATTGGCCACAGTTCCCAGCCAATTGGAGTGCGGAGTTGGTGCTCCGGGCGGGGACAGTGCGCAGAGCCCTGTGGCCCCCCACCTAAGAGCTGGACCTGCTGGCTGCTCCTGGGGCGCAGTGCGGAGCCAGGATATGTAGGGACTAAACTGCCTTAGCTCCACAGCACCGCCGACTGGACTTTTAATGGCCTGGTCGGCGGTGCTGACTGGAGCCGCCAGGTCCCTTTTTGACCGGGTGTTCTGGTCACCCTAGTTCCAGCATAAACCTCAATCTCAACCCAGTTCTGTTGTGGGTGGATTACCACCATCTTTGCTGACCATCTTGTTATGCTTTGGCATTCTAATGTAATGGTCTTATGAATTTTCAATGACCAGTAGAAGTGAAAAACCAGGAATACAATCTTTGAACAATTCCAGAAACTGGAACAACTTGGGGAACCACCATTGCAGAAGCTTCTCCAACGAGAGTCAGTGAGTGGGCAGGACATGGATGAAAGACATGTATTGATTTACCGGGTGATTCTGAATTTGAACATCTTTGCATGCTGCAGCATGTTTAGTTCCATGGTTTTGTTCCCTGCTGTCTGCAATATCTAAACTCTATTTTTTTCAGTTTCTCTAAAATAATCTCTCTAATACCCTCTCTTGTTGTGCTGCGGATATTAATAAACTCTACAAAGCATTAAATGGAGCCCCTAATGGTATACTTGGGACAATAAATGCAGCCCAGAGTACACCATATGGGGCACTAATCGGGGCCCCAAATACACAATTCAGGGCAGTAAATGGGACCCTGAATGGTCCATCTGAGGCACAAACAGAGACGGCTGGGGCCCCACAATGGAAGAAAAAGCAAGAAGGTTTATTTATTTTTATTTATTTTTTTTAAAAAGGGCCTTTATGGGCCCAGGGCTTCTACTTCTGGATCCTTTTGAACCCCCGTCCTCATGGCTCTGATTTAGCCTTAAGAAAATAAAGCAGAGCACACTACATGTTGTTGAATATCTTGCAGTGATTTTGAAAAGGGAAATTCAAAACATTTTATGCAGTGGTGTTGTCTGCAATTTGTACACAATGAAGAACTCTATGCCTGTCCCAGTAAATATTTGTTGTGGGTTTTAAAAAAAAATTTTCCTCAAGTCATGCCTGACCTTGTACATGTCGTTTTGTTTAGTGTCCTTGAGCCTGGCTTTAATCTTAAATAAAAGCACAAGAAATGCTACTTTTTCAAAGACAAAGCTGAAAGGCCATTGACAACAAATATTGTAATACTTTTATTCCACTTCACTAAACTCTTCTCCTTGTTACAAGCTCTGATTCAATCCAGCTAACAAGGTTATCAGATTATATGTCTATTGTCTTCTTATGACTTCCTTGGCTGAGATCCTGCAGTAAACAATGCTGATGTGATGTTTTGTTCAAGTAGGAGAACAGGGGGGAGTTAGGGGGAGGCAGGGAGGGGACAGCAGAGGAATGAGGGTTATGGAACTGTCAAGGCCTCCACAGCGGTGGCGGTGCACCAACTGTTACCTGCGGTCAATACTAATCAGTCTCTTGCTACATGTGCTCTTGGGGGTGACAAGCACTCTCTGAGAGTTTGGGAATCTGCACAACATGCTGACCGGGATATAAGAGAAAGAGAAGGGAAGTAATACAGAGAGAATCTAAAAGCGTACGTTCAGATTAATAGATAGCGAAACCCTCAGAGGAATGAAATTAAGCCCATGCAAAAACACTGAACTGTTTTATTAAGTGTGTCAGTATGCATTTCCACTCCCTGAATTACATAGCACACAAACTGCTCAAGGGACAAGGGTAACTGCCTTTCCAAGGTTCAACAATCTGGTAGAAGGGAAATGTCATTGCACCCTACCATCTCTGCTCCTCCTAGGTAAAAGCCATGTGCATTCAGATTTCTGCTAGGCTCTTTCAGAAACCTGCTGTGGCCCAGTTGGCATAATTAAGATAAGCAACAGTTGCTATTTAAATAACAAAGAATGGCCAAGCAGCCGCTGAGCAGTTTGGAGAACTCCTGTCAACATCACTTCTGTCAGCTAGTAATATTTTTAAACAGTCACGATACTTTGGGAAGAGAGTTGTAATTCCTGTGAAACACCACATGGAACTATAACAGGAGTTAGCTTCACAGCTCAGTGAACTATCACAGAATTTATCTGGACCTATGAAGTAAATATATGAAAACCAATGGAGGAAAACAAAATCACACTAGTATATATATGATACCTAATGTTACTGCTACTATTACATCTTGGTAGCTATAAAATTAGCTCAGTGGCTCTCAACCTTTCCAGACTACTGTACCCCTTTCAAGAGTCTGATTTGTCTTGCATACCCCCAAGTTTCACCTCACTTAAAAACTACTTACTTACAAAATCAGACATAAACATACAAAAGTGTCACAGCACACTGTTACTGAAAAATTGCTTACTTTCTCATTGTTACCATTAAATTATAAAATAAATCAATTGCAACAAATATTATACTTACATTTAAGTGTATAGTATATAGAGCAGTATAAAAAAGTAATTGTATGAAATTTTAGTTTGTACTGACTTCGCTCGTGCTTTTTATGTAGCCTTTTGTAAAATTAGGCAAATAGCTAGATGAGTTGATCTAGAAGACCTCTAGAAGACCTCTGCGTACCTGTACCCAGGTTGGGAATCACTGAATTAGCTCAGGCCACATGCTTGTAGGGCCCCCACTCATGTATGAAATAGCATAGGTCAGGGGTTCTCAAACTTTTTTTTTTGACAGGCCCCCTTTGAAAATATTTCAGGTTGTGATGACTCTTCTCAAAAGTGAAAGCAAAGTGTTGTACATATTCATAGGAGCATACTCATGGTACTAAGTATCAGAGGGGTAGCCGTGTTAGTCTGGATCTGTAAAAGCAGCAAAGAATCCTGTGGCACCTTATAGACTAACAGACGTTTTGGAGCATGAGCTTTCGTGGGTGAATACCCACTTCGTTGGATGCATGTAGTGGAAATTTCCAGGGGCAGGTATACAGGGCTGGTGCAAGGATGTTTCGCGCCCTAGGCGAAACTTCCACCTTGGCCTCCCCTATACCCCCGCCCTGAGGCGCCCCCCCCCCCCGCAGCAGCTCCCCCCTTCCGCCCTGAGGTGCCCCCCCGGGAGCTCCCCACCCTCCGCCCTGAGGCACCACCCCCGCTCCAGCTCACCCCTGCTCCGAGCACGAGCATCCCAAGCACGCTGTGGCTGCTTCACTTCTCCTGCCTCCCAGGCTTGCGGCGCCTAAGCTGATTGGCGCCGCAAACCTGGGAGGCAGGAGAAGTGAAGCAGCCACAGTGTGCTCTGGGAGGAGGAGGGGCAGGGGTGAGCTAGGGCAGGGAGTTCCCCTGCATGCTGCCCCCCCACTTACTTGCTGCAGGCGGCCCTCCCCGCGCTCCCCTGCCCCAGCTCCCTCTGCCTAAATGCTGGTGGTGACCAGGGCGGCCAAAGATCCGGCCGCCGCGGTCGCTGCTGAAGAAAATGGTGCCCCCCAAATCCTAGTGCCCTAGGCGACCGCCTAGGTCACCTAAATGGTTGCACCGGCCCTGCAGGCAAGCAAGAAGCAGGCTAGAGATAACGAGGTTAGTTCAATCAGAGAGGATGAGGCCCTCTTCTAGCAGCTGAGGTGCCCCAGGAGCAGATCTGAAACTATATTGTGATTCCAGGTGTCATAATATGGTCCCTGATTCCCACTTTGTCCTCAGGGGAGCAGGGTGGGAGGGAAGGAGCAATCTGCACCAGCTATATGCCTACTTACGTGTACATCCCCCTCCATGTCAGGTCATCTGTGCTGGCTGGTTCATTGTAGAGGTAGGGACTAATTCAAGGCTCCATCCATCACTGCCCCTGCTCCTGTCTGCCCAATTTTCCCACTCGCTTGTGTGTATGGGAAGATTAGCAACCCTTGCAGAGGCTGTCCTCCCATGATAATGGGTAGCCCATGCAGGAGAATAAGAGGGGGAAACTCACACCATATTACTGCAGAGGTGCATGGGATGGGTGACAAGCTTGCCCTTCACAATTTCAAATTAATCATCAATTTTACTATTTCATATCTCAAAACTACCTCTGGTTAATTGATATCCATCACATAATGAATCTGAACATTGAGGTTTATTCATACGATATACTGTCTGACAAATAATTTTTGGGATCTGAGAGAAAATATACATTTTCTTTCTTGCTGTATTTCTTGCTTTCTCTCCCTTCATCACTTAACCCTGTAACTGTAGCATGGGTTTGTAAAGCATTCAGGGCTAAAGTTTATTAAAGGCACTATACAAAAAAGTACACAATTTTTAATAAATAAGAATGTAAAATTTATTATTTGGGGTCCTGACCTTTCCCTGAAGAAACAAAAATCTCAGGGGAAACAAATGCCATTTTAATCTTACCATTTTCCAGCTGCTAGAAACAGTCATGTTGTGGTGCATTGCATATTTCAGTAGGGGATTTTCTATAATTAAGGGAATGAAAAATAAATGAAATTGGCAGCATCCATTTTACTTTTAGATGAGAAAAGAAGGGGAAATGTACCAGATATAACTAACTGGGAGGAGGGCAAATGTTACAACCAAAATTTGCCTCTCGTTCATTATCTTTGAAAGTGGCCATAATGATAAAGGTGCAATATTAAAGGGGGAGCTGCTGGGTGCTCATCTCTTTTGAAAAATCAAGCCACTTTTTAGGTGCCTAAATATAGATTTAGGAACCTAACTTTAGGTACCCATTTTTAAATTGTTGACCAGGTATTTTACATTATTTCTGAAAATCAAGCTGCTTATTTAGGTGCCTAAATATGGCCTTATGAGTCTAAATCTAGGCATCTATTTTGAAAATCTTGGCAATCTTGCTAATACAAATATGTGCTGACTACAAAGCTTCTTTATTATTATTTTATTTCTTTATTCTCTATATAAGCAGTCTCACTTACATCCTTCCCATGCCAATGTGGGTGCAAAGGGCAGGAACCACTCTCACCCATTCCTCTGCTGCTTCCATTTGCCATATGGGGTTGAGATCAACTATTCTGCCCTTCCTGCTAAGCATTCTTCATAAGGCTTCTCTTGGGTGCCTTCATTTTCTCACACCAGTTGATTTCCACTTGACAGTTTCATGGGGGAGTTTAGATGTTGCCATTCGGAGTACATGGCCCAAATATGTCCAGCATTTCCTTCTGATTCTGGTGGAAACATAATAATGGTTTGTGATTTCTCAGTTCTCTGCATTGATGATGAAGTCTTTCCAACCAATGCCCAGAATCTTTCCCAGGCACTTATTTTCAAAGGTGTCTAGTTTTCTCTCCATTTTTTTAGTAGCTCTCCAGTTCTCACAGCCAGGTGTTAGCATCAAGATTATTTTTAATTTAAAATTCTCAGTTTTGCTCTGGACTGTATATCTCTTGATTTCTGTACATTGCTGAGTTTAGTGAATGCCTTTCCTATCCTTGGTGTCACTTTCTTTTTGAGGTCTCCAGTGGATAATATGGTGTTGCATGGGTAGATGAACTGTTTTAGTATCTTGAATTTTTGCTTTCTAATGTGATGTTATTGCTTGACATCTGGTTTTCAAAGAAGTCTGTTGTAGCATAAGTAATTCTGAGTCCCACTTGGCCTGCTTTTTTTTTTCTGCCAAGTTGCTTGTTTTTGTAACTTTGTGAGGTCTTCTGGCATTTGCCCATGCTATACCTGTGTTTGTGTTGTTAAAACACTTCTTCATTATCCTGTCTAGGGCAATGCCAAACAACAAGGGAGATAAAATGAAGCCCTGTTTCACACCGGTGTCTTCACTGAATCACTCTGTTGTCTGATTGTTCACCCTCACAAAGGTATATATTCATCTCTTCCTAAAGCAGAAACTGTTTGTTATGGGGAGGAAAGTCACTGATATATAGTAGGTGTAAAATGTGAATGTTGCCTCCATTCCTATGCTAATAAGTATTAAAGACTCATGAAGACATTCTGCCATATAAAAAATGGCAACAACAGAATTAAAAATTTTCATTCCCACTATACTCATTATCACTATTAAGATTTTAATAGCATTTAGGCACCTAATTACCATTTGTGTCTTTCAAAACCTTCCAAAATATTAACCTAAATTCTCCTTATCTGTTCTTTTAATCTGCCAGTTGGATGAGCAACATTTCGTAAACCCTTCAGAAATCACATTTCTGGAGTTGAGTTTCAAACCAAGACACGGCTGGTTGACAGACAGCAAATGAAAAGAATGGCTTTCTTGGGATCAAATATCCTTTATTTGTTATGGTGGATTGTTTTAATATATGACCGCTACAAATTCAGTACTAGTTAATTATTCTATACCTACCATTTCTTGTATCTAGAAGGAGCTCCTTCCTACTCATAAAATGAGAAAGTCCTTCTGTTTTAATTTATACCACTATTTCCTTCTGTTGACTATTTGAGCAATGGGCTGGTGAGGCACGAGCATTCTACTCTGCAGTGGTTTTGAGGCTGAGACAAGAAAAAGTGTGACTGTGATTCTTTCTCCCTCTGTTTCTTAGGGTTTCCAACTTTCTAATTGCAGAAAACAGAACACACTTGCCCCCCACCCCCCCTGCCCCACGTGCCCCCCCCAGCCATGGCCCCTTCTCTGAGGTCCCGCCCCCACTCACTACATCCCCCCTGCCTCCATCCCTCTCGCTCACTAGCTCATTTTCACCAGTCTGGGGCAGGGGTTGGGGTGTGGGATGGGGCTCCAGGCTGGGGGGGGCCTTGGGCCAAGGAATTCGGAGCTCAGTGCTGGGGCAGGGGGTTGGGGTGTGGGGAGGGGATGAGGGCTCCGACTGGAGGTACAGGCTCGGGGGGGTTGGGGATGAGGGGTTTGGGGTGTAGGAGTGGGCTGTAGGCTGGGGGATGGGGAAGAGGAGTTTGGAGTTTGGGAGGGGGCTTCGGGCTGGGGCAGGTGGTTGGGTGTGGGAGGGGATACAGGCTCTGGGCTGGGGATGCAGGTTCTGGGCTGGAACACAAAGTTGGGATGTAGGAGAGGATGAGAGCTCCAGCTGGGGTTATGGGCTCAGGGGTAGGGACAGGGATGAGGAGCTTGGAGTACAGGACCTAGGGGTTACAGTGGACGAGAAGCTGGATATGAGTCAACAGTGTGCCCTTGTTGCCAAGAAGGCTAACGGCATTCTATTCGAAATTGGTGAGGCCTCATTTGGAGTACTGTGTCCAGTTTTGATCCCCACAATACAAGAAGTATGTGGAAAAATTGGAAAGAGTCCAGCGGAGGGCAACAAAAATGATTAAGGGGCTGGAGCACATGTCTTATGAGGAGAGGCTGAGGGAACTGGGATTGTTTAGTCTGCAGAAGAGAAGAATGAGGGGGGATTTGATAGCTGCTTTCAACTACCTGAAGGGGGGTTCCAAAGAGGATGGATCTAGACTGTTCTCAGTGGTAGAAGATGACAGAACAAGGAGGAATGGTCTCAAGTTGCAGTGGGGGAGGTTTAGGTTGGATATTAGGAAAAACTTTTTCACTAGGAGGGTGGTGAAGCACTGGAATGTGTTACCTAGGGAGGTGGTGGAATCTCTTTCCTTAAAGGTTTTTAAGGTCAGGCTTGACAAGGCCCTGGCTGGGATGATTTAGTTGGGGATTGGTCTTGCTTTGAGCAGGGGGTTGGACTAGATGACCTCCTGAGGTCCCTTCCAACCCTGATATTCTATGATTCTATGATACAGGAGGGGGCTCTGGGCTGGGGCTAAGGGGTTTGGAGTGTGGGAGGGGGGTCAGGGTTGGGGCAGCGGGTTGGGGTGTGGGAGGGGGTTCACGGTGCGGTCTCTGGGCCACACTGACCTCATGCGGCTCCAGAGAAGCGGCAGCATGCTCTCCAGCGCCTAGGCAGAGGAACGGCCAGGGGGTTCCGCGCACTGCATCTGTCCACAGGCACTGCCCCCGCAGTTCCCATTGGCCATGGTACCCAGCCAATGGGAGCTGCAGAGCCGGTGCTAGAGCGGTGCCTGAGGGCGGTGGGGGGCAATGCCCAGAGCCCCCTTGGCCGCCTCTCCACCCAGGAGCTAGAGGGACGTGTTGGCCACTTCCCCGGAGCCAGGAATGGAGCCTGCCTGCTCCACTGTGGCCAACCAGACTTTTAGTGGCCCAGTCAGCTGTACTGACCAGAGGCGCCAGGGTCCCTTTTCGACCAGGCTTTCCAGTTGAAAACTGAATTCCTGGCAACCCTATTGTTTCTCCACAGCCTAGTGGAAGCATGACTTACTATGAAAGGGATGTTCTGTAGTTAGCTTGATGGGATTGTCACCAGTCACAGCCTTTTAAGCTGATGACAGTGACATGAATGTTTCATTGTACACACCTTTCAACGGAGACTTTCTTGGAGATTGTAAAATCTTCCAAGCCCCTTGCACAGTAATGTGGAATTGAAATTTATATATATTTTTTTAAAATAAGCAATTTTGTACAATTACTAAACCTTCCGGTTACTGCAGTTGTGAGGCTCTGCATTCAAAATGTGCAGCACAATGGCTATAACTTTATTTTGGTAATTAATGTATTACATGATGTGTAAAGAATTAAGCACACCATTCTCGTTAGCAATAGAGCAGGAATGCCTAATTCCTTCTAACAGAGGATTAATTATCAAAAGGGGAATTATATGCATAAATTCCCGCACACTGTGATAAAAATAGACCCTTTTATCTCTAAAATGCTGAGGCACCATCATATTGTATCTTGTCAAACCATCATTTAAAATTTGTAGCTGCTATTCCCTTTTCCTTTGTTGCTCCAACAAACTGTCTCGTTTTATTAAAACATTTGTTAGGGACGTTTATCATCTTTCCAGCTGAGATAGTTTTCGAAGATTTATAAGTAACTCTTTAATAGGGAGGGATAACGTCTGTTTCCTAAGGCAAAGGACTTGATTTTTTTAAACTCTTACATTCAATGAAGAGAGAGTTTGAACGTCATGCACACATCCAAACTCTGCACAGCTTTTTCCTTCTCATTATCTAGTTGTCTTACTGCAGCTGCACAGCTCTTGCCTTTCTTGGTATCAAACTATGCTTCCAGCTGTCACTTGTTGACTTGGAGACTGGGTTGCTCTCTTGTCCTCTGATTATCCAGCTGCAATTGAGAATTACCACTAGAGCAATATGGTTTCCCATTAGGTCTATTATGAGAGAGAGACTTACATGGGTGCATTGCATAAGACTCTTCTCTTAATCGGACTCTCAGTATGATCAATGCTTTTATGAAGAAGCAAGCAATGACTTTTCAGAGAACCAAATAAACCTATTATGGCCCCAATCTAACAAAGCACTTAAGCACATACCTAAAGTTCAGTGATTGCTGAATCGATGCCTATAATCTCCATTCCAGTACACCTGGGTAATTCCTTGATGTGAAGTTTTGGATAAAGGAGCAAGGAGTCTTTCTTTAAGTGAATATTACACAATTGCCAGTTTGGTTTATTTGAGTTTACTATAGGCAGATAGTCTAGATAGGTGTTTTAAAGCAGTTGTAGCGTGTACTCCAAAATCTTTTGGACTATGGAATTTTCATGCACAAAAGATATAACAAAGCACAGATCATATAGAAAACAAACAACATCCTAAATGCAATACCCCTCACTATAGCTCACCCTTCCTTTGGGAGACCATCTGTGTTCAGGCAGACAGAGCTCATCCCCACCCGGCTCTTGCAGGGGTTTCTCTGTGCTTGAGCTGGTGAAAATGGCTGAAAACCCCTGCACTTTATGATCTTGCATCCCTCTGTCAGGAGACTCCTGGATCAGTTTCCCCAGGTGAATCCAAACCTCATTGTCAGGCAATCCCCTCCCCTCACTAAACAGTTCTAAAGAATTCTATAGCCGGGATATAAAGCTTTATTACACTCTAGAGCAGTAGTTCTCTGTTATATGTGCTTCAGGCTGCATCCACACAATATATATACTAACTGAATGGCCCTGAGGACGTCATATGGGCTGCAGCTGTGTGCTGATGTGGCTCTAGAGCAGCAGTTCTCAAACTTTAGTAACCTGAGGACCCCCATTTTGGTTTAAAATTTTGTCGCAGACCCCCAAGCTCCCTGCTCAACCCCAGGTCCTGTCCCCACTCCACCCCTTCCCCCAATGCCCCCCACCTCACCTCTTCCCACCCCCGCTGCACCCCTACTCCTCCTCTTCCCTGCCTCTTTCCGTCCCCTCCCCTGAGCACCCTCTCCTCCCCCTCCCTCCCAGCACCTCCTGCATGTTCCCCAGCATGCAGGGGGCATTGGGAGGGAGGGAGAGGGAGGCGTTGCGGGAGGGAGGGGAAGGAGTTGATCAGTGGGGCCCCCAGACTCCCTGGAGTACCCTTGCGGACCCCAGTTTGAGAAATGCGGCTCTAGAGAATGGTTTAAAAATGATATGGGGAGGATATTCCTCTTCATTAAATTATCTTACCTCTTTTGACCTGAGTGGCTACCCCAAAAATTGAGGTCTAGTGGGTTGTTACAGTTAGGAGAAGAAAATGGTCATAGTCAGGCATTTCTCTTATGCAGTTTTGTTTATTTATAGAGAACATATGAAGTCCTATGCCTCTGAACACAGAAAAAATCAAATAGCAAGAAACAGCTTTGGCTCACAGGACCAAAAACACTCTTTTCAGCCTGTACCCTCAGTCCAAAAATGTTTCCCCAAACTTCTTCCAGTGTCATACCCTGTACTTTCCAGTGCTCCTTCAGGCTGTCTGTGTGGCTTTCTGGTCTTCTGTCTTCCCTAATTTATTCTCCCTCCTCCTCTCTCCCCCACCCTGCCAAAAAAAAGAAAGAAAAATACCCAGAAAAATCACCTCTGCCCACCCAGTCCAAAACTCCTGGGTGGGTTCACTCATTCCTTTTGTCACAGTTACATTGATTGGTGTAAACACACTCTTTATCTCAATGAGGATTTAACTCAACCTATAACAAGGTTTCACCCCACTCATAACAATTCTATAGCTTTTAAGAGTAATTTCTATAAAATATTTTGGTGTCATCTTTATTTAATACTGTCTCAGGACTCTTTCCCCCTACCCACCTTTTCCAGCTTTTCTCCCTTTTTTCAGCTAAAGGTGATGAGTGCATGGGGAGGATGGCCTACCTGACACTAGTTCTCTCATATTGTTTTCTCCTGTACTTGCAAGTCCTTTGTGATATGAGGAAACTGTTATTTGTTCAAGGTGAACCTCTGAATGAATTTGTGTCCTTGTTCAATAGGTTATATTTGATTAGTTAATTAACATCCTAATGAATTTCAGATGAAAAAACACAAATTTATTTTTAGCCTTGACTAGAGGTGTTAATTGGTAACAACAGACTGGGAGAGCATTTTAGAATTGCTTTGCATATTTTTACTTAATCACCAAAATATCTGTATCTTTTTTGGGGTCGGGGCTAATTCTGCGAGGGGTTGAACACTCCTGGAAGATGCTACACAGCATCGACTTCTATGGTATATAATAGGAGCTGAGGGTGCTTAGTACCTCCCAGGGACCTTTATCGATTTGCAGTATTGGACCTCTACTCAGTAACTTTCTAAAGCCTCTCCACTGTGCATATGCTAGTCTTGCTATGTTGTACAGTCTTCCATAGCTGATTTGACATCATATCACCAGAACATTGCCGAACAGATGAAATGTTCACTAAATATATAGGAATGGAGGCTTCCATTTCAATGTGATTGAATTTTCTATTAGCAGTGATATTAGTAGCTCCAACTATGCTACAGCAGCAGCCACTTTTTAAAAAGTGGGCTCAGCAAGAACATTTGTGCTACCTGAGTATATGGGACATAACTTCCTTTGGCACTGGAGATACAGCTGTACTTGGAAGCCATTTTTTAAAATAGCTATTCTTTTGTACTGTAGAAAGAGTCAGACTCCTATCTATCATTTTCTCTCCTAATTAATATTTAGTCATTTCATATTTCTACACCACTCAAATAAAGCCTTGTCATTTTCCTAGAAAACACTGGGGGATGGGTAGAGTAGCAGAGATTCCCTTTTCCCCCTCACAACAGCCAGTCAACCATGCTATGCCATTTAGGACCACATTCTGAGCTTACTTACACTAAAGCTATGTTTACACTATGGACCTTACAGTAGCACTGCCATTGTAAGGTCTCCTGTGTAGCCGCTCTATGCCGAGGGAAGAAAGCTCTCCCACTGGCATCATTAAACCACTGCCAACAAGTAGCGGTAGCTATGTCGGTGGGAGAACATCTCCCACCAACATAGTACTGTCCACACTGGCACTTTGTTGGTGAAACTTACGTCAATCAGGGGGCGTGTTTTTTTCACACCCCTGATGGTGACCAACAAAAGTGCTAGTGTAAAGCCTAATATAACTAGCATATAACTCCACTGGGGAAAGTCAGTTGAATAGCTCTTGCCCTTGCTGTACATGAAAGGAATATGTTGCTGATGACCCTCGTGACTGCCTCAAACTCCCTGCAAAATAATAATGCAAATGATTAGCTCAACTGATTTACTCATGTCAGCAGCTGTTGGAGAAAAGATAGCTGCAAGTTGCAAGGATCAGAGAGACAGTGTAGGAGAGGTAAAGGCAGGCTGTCTGTCAGACTGTGATATGATAACCTGCTGCGCTGTGAAGAAAATGGGCACTACATTTTATGTTTAAATAACAGGGGATATATACAGACTGCTTTCAAGAGGGAGGTCTGAGGAGGCTAAATACATTTTCTACTCTAAAGCTCAGGCCTGATAATTAATTACATTAAGGCCTGAAGTGAGTGCAAATGTAATCTACATGTGCATAAAGGAGCCTAAAGTGAGTGTAAATGTAATCTACTTTGAAGCGTTAATGTAAATTACAATAAGGTTCATTATCTGAATTGATTGATTCATATGCAAGGATGAAAGAGAACTTTCAATCTCTTCTGACAGCAAGAGATTCCACGTTAATATGAACCTTATTTAGTATGCATTAAACAGTCACCACCAGAAGATGATAACTTTAAGGTAGGATACATTATTTGTGTAAATTACTTTAGTGATGGCTGTCCTACAGTCAGATATCTTTTAAAGTATTTATTATAGATATTCTTACATTATTGTTCTGTTAGGGTGATTCTCCATCATATCACTTGATGTTGCTAATGATGCAAAGAGGTTAATAGCTACTGGGATATTTGCAAATCTTCCCATTAACCTCATGGGCTAGAATGGATTTTGTGTGAGACAAGAAGATCTAAGACCAAAACAAAAGTTACATACTGGTATGTAACAAATGGCAGAGAGAATTTAAAGATCAAAAGTTTACAAACTACTGTTGCAGATAGACACACCTGGGCTTTCTAGTATACATTCTGAAGAACCCAGATGAAGATTTCTCAGCAGCGTTCTACAATGTATATACTAAAAAGTATGAGCCAGATTGTGTTTAGTTTTGTATGAATCCACAGGGGAGGAAAAGGAGGCTTCCCTCACCCTTTTCCCCCCTCTTCATGGTCCAAAGTCAGGAATGCAATTACATCTTAAAACTAGCATTGACAGAAGTGTTTGCTCCCCAAAGTACATTTGGCAGGGCAAAGGAGGACCAATCGCAGAGTTGGCCCCACTTGGTGTGAGGGAATACGCTTTGGCATCCTGAAAAAGGGTGCAGCCAGGACTGCCCCGGCTTGCCATCCCACCAAGCACCAAGAATTGTGCCTGCCTCAAAAGATTTCCCCTTCTTATGATCAATGTTACCAATCTCGGTAGAGCCCTTCCAGCGTTATCTGACACACCAGACTAATGATTTTTTTTTATTCTCAACAATGAAATGTCTAAGATTAAAATATTGGTAAAGTGGCAGGGCACGTATGATTATTAATTTGCTCATAAAACACTGTGCCCCCCTTTTTAATAATCTGATGAAATTGGGTTAGACATGCCTTTGGCCAAAGTTAATACCATCTGTTACTGTTTGGATATCATACATAGTTTCCCTGTGTAAAAAAAGAGAAGATAGTCGTGAAAGATGATTAAGATTTTTAGATCGTTCTCCATATATTTAATGGGTATAAAGCCTGTTCACTAGAAGTGGGAAGAATCTTATTTAAATATTAAAAAGGAATGTGTCTGAGTAAAGAATGAGGACTTTTATTATTGTTTATTATTTGTGTTCTGTGCTGTTTGGTATTTATTGTCAAACAGATAGACTTGAATATGTCATTGCATAGTGTCTCTGTCATAAGATCATTTTTGTAATGGTTAGTGTTGCAGTTTTGGGCACTAGTATGGCAATAACTTGTAAAATGCTCATACAGTTATTTATAAAGTGTCTGTCATGAACTCTAGATATTTGTACGTATATATTAAAAATGGGTGCCTACATTTGGGCTTCTACATACACTTTTAGGCACCTAAAAAGGTACCCTACATTTTCAAAAGTCCTAAGCACTAAGAAGCTCCTGTTGGGTTCCTGAAAATGGATTTAGGTGTTTAACTTGAGGCCCTATTTTTTTTTGTCTAGTTACAACAGTCTAATACTTTATTATTTTTCTGCCCCAAAACTAACTGTATCTAATCTAGAGAGTCATGTCCTCCATTTTAACCTTTGGAGCTTGTAATAAACATAGTACTAAATCAAATTAATTATTTTCAGTTCTCTCAAAATGTGCTTGATATATCAGAAACAAGATTCTATGGGTGGGATTTTCAACAGCACTGAGTTCTGGTCTATCATTATGAAGTCAGTGGGAGTTTTGCCATAAACTTCAATGGAAGCAGACTTCTGTCAATGCTGAGGGCTCTTGAAAATCCCGATGTTGCCAACTGTTACAATATTTTGCACTTTTTAAAGGGTTCTTGTGAATTTCTGGCTTCAGTTTCTCAAATTTTGTCGTTAACATTAGCCATTTTGGATATCTCCCATTATGTACAGTCAATGGGGCTGAAGCAAAAGGCTGCCCTCAAGATAGCCACCATATTCTTTAATCTTTCTAGATTAGAGAGGTTGCCTTCAGTTAAGATGCAGGTACCCCCCCATTGTTTCCAAGGGGACTGAAGCCAACCTGCACTCAGAAAAGATGCTGGCCAAATAATCACCATGGGAGTGCCAAGCAAGGAACAGGGGAATATCTGAAGATGTCAGCAGTGGAACTGTGTGGGCAGCAGAAAGGAAGAATGTATTAGAACGGGGAGTGCGGGGGAAGGCTAGGAGCCAGAGGCAGACTGTGGGGACACAGGAGTGTGTGGGAGCTGGAGGCAAATTAAGCAGAACAGTGGAAGGTAGCATAGATGAATAGGAGAATGGGGTGGATAAAAGGCTGTGAAGGGAAAGGGAGGGAAATGTGGGAGGTGACTGAATGTGGAAGTGGGGCAGGTGGGAGACTGAAGTCTCTGGGGGAGCAGGCAAGGAGAACATCAGTGTAGCATCTGTCACTCTATCCTGTCTAAAGAAGGAGGGATATAGAGAGGGATAGAATGATAGTTCCCCAGCTCGAGGGATGAGTGGAGGTAAGGAGCAGTAAGCAGAGAGGTCTGCATTTATTCATGCATATTGAAGACTGAATTTTGATCCTGAGATAATCACACACAAGTTGGAGGTAGGTGAAAAAATCAAAAACCAAACAAAATACAGTGCAACTCCTCTTCTTAAACTCTCATCATTTTTAAGTCTACCTTTAAGATGTTTGGATATTTGGGATTGGCAGTACTTAAATCCTGCACTGTGCTCCTCTGTGCAGCTCCTCTGTGCGGCTTCTTTCTACAACAGTGTAGAGGAGGGATTGGGGGATGGCCAGTAAATTCATTACAAGCAGATCCACAAGATTAAACCATCCATGCATCTGAGCTGCCCAATGGAAGAAAGTGTTCTTTTCCCTTCCCACTGCAATACCTTTCTGATTAGATGCCCTGCACAAAGCTCTTAGAAGATGGTCAAGAGGGCAGCTTTGGACCCTAAGGGTATGTTTACACAGGGGGGGGGGAAATCCCACAGCAATGAACCTCAGAGTCCAGATCTACTGACTGGGGCTAACACGAGGGCACTAAAAATAGGTATGTTGGGAGATGTTCAGGCTGGGGCTGGAATTTGGGCTCGGAAACCCAGCCCTTCCCCTGAACTTCAGAGTTCAAGCTCCAGCCTCAACCTAAATGTCTACACACCTAATTTTAGCACTGTGGAACAAGCTCAAGTCTGTAAACCTGGGCTTTGCCATTCGCTGCCATGGGGATATTTTGCCATGTAGACTTACTTTGAGATATCAAAGCCATTCTTGGTTAGTCCCAAACTCTGTTTATATCTTTAAGTTCAAGCAAACATGAAAAATCTTCCAAACCTACTTACATGAATCTCAGTTATGTCATATATTTTTATAATATGTAACAAAGCAAAAGGGAAAGAATGTATTTTTTATCCTTCTATTTATAGGCATAGACTTTTATGATTAACTCCTTCAATAGGAGCAAGTATGTCAGAGACCTGTGTGTAACAATCTTTAGTGTTTATGAGGAATTAATTGAAGGAGGATTTCTGTTTTCAAATGGGTCAAGTGGATTTGCTTTTAATTCAGAATTTTCTGAAGTTTATGTAGTGTGATGTTGCTGCACTCAACAGTGTGTATTAAGCAGTAAAAAGTTCTGAAGGTTAAAACATCACTAAGATACATTGTGAGTCATAAGGCTGAGGGATCAGAGATTTCAGTCACCAGAGCAATGCAGTCATCTCCCAGAAATGCACTCTGGAGTGACTTATTATTATTGTATAAATATAATGCTACTGTAACTGAGTTCAGATTTCTCAGACTCTTTATTGCTGACATTAAGCACAGGCAAAGCAAGCAGCTTATTGCAGTTACTGCAGTCCTACAACTCTGTCCCTATCTCTGTACTTTAGGGTCATGCCTAGCTATGGTGCTATATAAAGGTTTTCTTTGGCAACAGATCTAGGGTTGCCAGGTGTATGGTTTTTGACCGGAAAGTCTGGTTGAAAAGGGGACCTGGCACTGTTCAGTCAGCAGTGTTAACGAAGTCCAGTTACTGCCAGGGGCGGCTCTACAAATTCGGCCGCCCCAAGCAGTCATGCCCGGGAGGCGCCCCCGAGCCGCGGGAGCAGCGGACCTCCCGCGGGCATGACTGCGGAGGGTCCGCTGGTCGCGCGGCTCGGCTGGACCTCCCGCAGCTGCGAGCGGTTCGCTGGTCCGACGGCTCCGGTTGAGCTGCCGCAGGCATGCCTGCGGGAGGTCCAGCCGAGCCGCGGGACCAGCGAACCGTCCGCAGTCATGCCTGCGGGAGGTCCACTGGAGCCGCCGGCCGAGCGTCCCCTCCGCAGTCATGCCTGCGGCAGGTCCGCTGCTCCCGGGGCTCCGGTGGACCTCCCGCAGGCATGACTGCGGCAGGTCCGCCGGCCCAGCCTGCCGCCCCCCCGGGAAAGGGCCGCCCCAGGCGGGTGCTTGCCCCGCTGGGCTCTGGAGCCGGCCCTGGTTACTGCCACTTGGGGGTGGGAAGAGCAGCAGCTGCTGCTGGAGCCTGGAGGCACACTCAGGAATGGCTCTGGCAGAGAGAGAGATACTGGTGGCTCCCCCGTCCTGCCCCAAGGGTGGCTCTCCCTCCTCCGCCCTGCCCCACTCACCCCCACCTCCAGAGCCCTGCTCAACTGGCAGAGGGTGCGAGGTGGAGAGAGCAACGAGTGATGGTGGGGGATGGAGAAGAAGAACAAGGGTCGGGGCCTCAGAGGAAGAGGTGGAACAAGGAGTGGGGATTTGGGAGGAAGAGGCGGAGCAGGAAGCAGGGGAGGGTCCAGCACTCAGTGTCTGGTTTTAACAAATTAGAAAGTTGGCCACCCTAAACAGAACTGGTGAGAGAGGCGGTTTGTGGCTTGATCTTACCCCAGAACCTAAAGTTCTGACCTAACAAATAAAGCCATTCTTGCTTTAGTTGATACAGTTTAACAGCCCCATACTGACTTCACATTATTTAGACCACAATTCACTATTTAATTACTGTTTAGGAGGAGTAAGAATAGCTAAAAAATATGGGCGTGACTGTGCTAATGCTTTTTAAAGGATCTGAGCATTCTCAGTGTAAACTAGAGATCTCCAGAAACTCGAGCAAACCCCTTTGAGCTGATTATTCTTGCAATTATTAACTGCTGTGCCTTCTTTCCCTTCAGACTGCCTCCTGAGTGCTTTACTAAGGCCTTGTCTACACTACCAAGTTTTGTCACCTAAAACTGCCTTTTGTCGACCAAACAGTGCATGCGTAAACACTACAATGCAACTTTTGTCGGGAAAGATGCCCGGTTTTGGTAACTAAATACATCCACCTTGATGAGAGACTTACATCTTTTTCCTCTACATTTTTCTTGACAAAGTTCCAGTGTAGACACCACGCTTGATTTCATCACTTTAATTAGCCTCCAGGAGGTGTCCCACAATGCCCATTGTGACCACTCTTGTCAGCGGTTTGAACTCCACTGCCCTGCAGCCAGGTATGTGTCCATCTGCTCCTCCTCCGTAGAAGCCCCAGGAATTTTTGAAGTTCCATTTCCTGCTGGCTCAGTGTGGATAGGTCTCATCACATCATCCCAGGTGACCATGGCAGCTTGTTGCAGCAAATGCTCTCCTGCTTGGACCACTGTAGAGTTGCTGGATCTGCTCAGTATAGGGGGAGAGGAGGCTGTGCAGTCCCAACTGCACTTAAGCTGTAGGAATTTTGATACCTACAGGCACATTTCTTGACGCTTGTGCCACAAGCATGGAGTAGATGTATCCTCGCTTCCCTGCTTACCCTCAGCAGTGAGATATCTGCTAGAATGACTCCCACCTGTGGAAAAGTGCAGGAGAATTTTAGAATGTTTTCCATAGAATGCTGCACCACAACCCTTGCAGAGAATGAGTGCTCTTTTCCCCTTTTTTAAATGGTGAATCATCTTTAATTTTTTCTACAAATTGAGATTGCAGGCACTGCCAGTACATGCACAGGCATTGTAATCATTGTCTTGCAGGAATATAAGGCCCAAAACGACACCATTGCATCCTAGGAAAACTAACACTGGTTACAGAGATATACATTACTGGTACTCATTGTCAAAGTACTGCCTCAAAGCCTCCCTGACTCAAATGGTCCCCCTCTGGGCTCCTCTGACAGCCCTGATATCTGGCTGCTCAAAGTCAGCGGCCAAGAGGTCTGCCTCAGCACTCCATCCCTGAGCAAACCTTTCATCCTTAGTGTCACAGAGATTATGCAACGTACAGCACGCAGCTATGACCATTGGAATATAATCCTCGTTAAAGTCTAGCCTGCCATAAAGGCATCGCCAGCACATCTTTAATCTATCAAAGGCATATTCAACTGTCATATGGCACTTACTCAGCCTGTTCTTGAACCTCTCCTTACTGCTGTCCAGCTGTCCTGCTTAAGGTTTCATGAGTCACAGCTGTAAGGGGTATGCTGGGTCTTCCAGGATCGCTATGGGCATTTCAAAATCCCCTACAGTAATCTTCGGGTTTGGAAAGAAAGTTCCCGCTTGCAGCTTTCTGTACAGGCTGGTGTTCCTGAAGATGTGTGCATAATCCACCTTCCTGCACCACCCCACGTTGATGTCAGTGAAACATCCTCAGTGATCCACAAGCGCCTGCAACACCGTGGAGAAGTACCCCTTCCTATTGATGTACTCTGTTACAAGGTGGTCTGGTGCCAAAATTGGAATGCATGCACCATCTATCACCTCTCCACAGTGAGAGAACCCCATTCCTGAAAAGCTGTCCACTATTTAATGCATATTTCCCAAAGTCATGGTTCTTCGTAGCAGGATGCGATTTATTGCTCTGCACACTTCAACAATCGATTTCCCAACAATCGATTTCCCCACTCCATATTGATTCGCAACCGACCAGTAGCAGTCTGAAGTTGACAGCTTCCACACAATGATTGCCACATGTTTCTCTACTGAGATGGCAGATCTCATTCTGGTGTCCTTGCACCGCAGGTCTTGAGCAAGCTGTGCACACAGTTCGAGGAAGGTGTCTTTCTGCATCCAAAAGTTCTATAGCCACTGCTCTTCATCCCACATCTGCATAATGTTATGATCCCACCATTCAGTGCTTGTTTCCCAAGCCCCAAAGCGACGGTCTGCCATATGAGCTGCTTTGTGAATGCCAATCTAAAGTTGCTCCTACCCATGTCACTCAGAATGTCGGGTGCCTGCAAGTCTTCTTCAGTTAGGAACTTGACGATTAACTGCACTGCCATCCGTGATGTCTTCATAACAGTTAACAGAGCATAGGAGAGCAGTGCGGGGTCTATCCCTTCTCACAAAGATGTTGGGGTGCACAGGAGAGAATGGCCATTGCAAAAATGTTGCCAAAGAAGGCCGGAAGCCCATGGAGTGCTGGGACACAAAGCAATGCATCATGGGACATTTAGCCAGGTCCCAAGATGCACCGTGACCCACTCCACCTTCTCACAACACCTATCAACAGGACTGGGGTGGGATAGGTACCCACAGTGCAATGCTCACACTGTTGACAATGGTGCCCCCAATGTGTATGTGATCTGCTGACAGAGGGAGCAAGTGTGAACATGAAATTCCAATTTTTATTATGTCGTCTTCTGGGTGTTGATATCACTTTTGTCGACAAAAATTGGTAGTGTAGACATGGCCTAACCGTTACAGGAGGGAGAAAGGGAGAATAAGAATTGTGAATATCTGGGTCTGAATCTTGCAGTTTGGGAGCTTCAGCTAGGCAATATTCATATTAATTTACTAACTCATATTTTCTTTATAATAACAGTAAACAGGAAGCACAAAAATTAAAAGTCCATAAGTGTGTGCTTACTGGGAATTATGGATACTGACCAGCCTGTCAAGCTCTTTTTGTGTCAAGGTTTCTAACACCATTAGAAAATGTTTATTTCTAGGCAGCCAATAATTGTACTATCCTGTACTGTTTGTTTAAATAGATAAACAGAACAATCATATTCTGCTCCATATCTTAATGCATGACATAAATCATATTAACAACTGAACGATACTTTATTGGCAGTAAAATTAATATTAATTAATGTCTGAACAGTGCTTTGAACATGTAAATCACAACATAATTGCTAATTATTAGTACAAAGTAAACTTTAAGGTTTGGACCAGCTCCAAACATTAGTTCTGATTATTTTATTTTGGTTTGTTGTAAAGTTTATTGTACTCACTCACATAAATCCCGACTCCAAACTATAATCCAAAAGATGCCAGTAAATGAGAAAGTCAGAAGTAATATAAGAAAAAATTATTAAGGAAAATACAGTTATTTCAAGTGGCGTAATCCCCTGAGGTCCCCCCCAAATTACTATAGAAATCTAAGGTACAGTCTTGGATTCACTTCACATGAATTAACAGATCATGAGAGGATGTTCGTTTGTTTGTGACCAACATAGATTTTGAAGTTTTTTGAGTGAACCCAGTTATTCATCATGTAGTCATTCAGAGCTGACAAATCTATGGCTTTGTCTACACTACAGACCTTACAGCAGCACGCTAAACCACTGCAACTGCGCCGCTGTAAGGTCTGCCATGTAGCCGCTTTTGGGGGGAAGAGGTGGGGCAGGAGCAGGGCCTTGGTGGTTGGGCTACCAGTAATTAGAAAGGTGGCAACCCTACTGATGGAGCTGCTCAGGTGTAGCGATGGTAGGAAATGCTAAGAAGAAAACAGAGTTTTAGACACAGCCTCTCCACGCAAAAGAATAAATGGACACAAATCAGACATTAAGAATTATAACATTCAAAAACCAGTAGGAGAGCACTTCAATCTCCCTGGACACTCAATAACAGACTTAAAAGTGGCCATTCTTCACCAAAAAATCTTCAAATACAGACTTCAATGAGAAACTGCAGAACTGGAATGAATTTGCAAACTGGACACCATCAAATTAGGCCTGAATAAAGACTGGGAGTGGATGGGTCACTTCCCTCTGCTGATACTCACATCTTCTTGTCAGCTGTTGGAAATGGGTGACGTCCCCCTTGATTGCATTGGCCTCATTAGCACTACAAAAGTAATCAACTGTTGAGAATAGGCCACTTCCACCTTAATTGAATTGGCCTCATTAGCATTGACTCCCAACTTGGTAAGGCAACTCCCATCTTTTCATGTGCTGTAATATATATACTGCTTACCGTATTTTTCACTCCATGCATCTGATGAAATGGTCCACGAAAGCTTATGCCCAAAAAGATTTGTTAGTCTCTAGGGTGCCACAAGGACTCTTCTTTGTTTTTGCTGATACAGACTAACACGGTTACCACTGTGAAATCAATTCAATGGATGGCTCGTTCCCCATTCACAATTCAGATTTGAGATTAGTCAGCTACTCTAACTCCATTTAATATGGACCACATTGATTTAGCACAAAACAGTTGACCTCAGCTTCGGCTTCCCATCTTTTAGAGCTGTTGTTCCATTTTCCTTGAGATACCAAATAAGAAATATATTAAACCCTATATGAGATTAGCTGCCTTGACACAGAATGTACAAATGAACATTAACATAAGACAATAGCAGCATCTTTGAGGTCAAAAATATCCATTATATGGATCTTTCTTTTTTTGTATTATAGCCTCATAACCCACTTGTTCAAATGTTATGAAATATAATGTTTCTCATTGTATTCTTTTATGAAGTCAGGAATCTTTCAATAAAAGAGCCTCATTCTAAAGCTGTTAGCACCCTATTATGTTATTGCCGATGGTACAGAAGGTTTCCATTCTGTGTTCTCCAGCTGCAAAAAGGGAATAATTTAGAATCGCTAGAGTTATTGTACTCACAGCACTGTACAAGCAAGATGTAATTGGAGCATTAAAATGAATGCTCCATATGGTGAAGGACAGTCTGTACGTTAGGGTGTTAAGAACTGGTAACAGTGAGGATTACTTGAAAAAGACTAAAATTAAATGTGTATTTTTCTCTATTGTGCTGCATCTGGTTTCTGTCAGAATGAATCTTGTTGATCTTGGTTTCAAGGTTTCCATTCTGTGAGCTTTTAAACCAAGGTCAAGCAGTAGGCAGCACTGAGACCTTGAAGGTGTCATTGACTAGGAATATATAAGCTTTATAGCTACAACACTAATTATTTATCATTCATAGAAAGAAATATAGGTGGGCAAAATGTTATAGTTATACAGATTTTTCTATAGCTGTATACACACCAGCATATCAATAGACAGCCGATAAAGATTATGTGAACATATGTGATCATACACACGTTTATATAAATACATGTGTGTATATCGAGAGAAAGATGCATATATAAAACAACACAATGTGAAATTATAATATGTGCATATCCCACTAGAGTTATAGGGCTCTGTCATACTCAGGCCCATTTACATTGCTCTGACGCATAAAATGGTCTTTGAGTCAATGGATTTCCTACACCCCTGGCTAAGAGGATTCCCCTGTGGCCTAGAGCTGACAAGGCAGCTTTAATCAAGCCCCTCAGCTTCCCAAGGGTAGGAGTTGTGTCTGGAACACTGTGGTGCTCTGCTTATCCCCTGCTTCCAAAGCCCCTAGGAAGTCACAAGAAGTGGAGCATCGGACCGTTCCTGAGACTGCTTTAACTTTCATGGGGAAGGAGGTGACTATGCCTCACATAAAATACCTCACAATAAAGGCAGCATTTTGCCCCACCTCCAGCCCTCCATTGCTGTGCTGCGCATGGGAATAGAGATACTGAAATTGGGCTATTTGTGACATTGTAGCTGCATGAGTAATGAGACTTGAAGCAGCCTCCTGAGCTGATTTTGTTTCTGTTAATACAGTATGTGTTTGACATTGCAGCCTTCATATATTATGTCCAAGCTGAAGTATAATTACAAAAGAAAAACAACTTTAATAACATGTTTTATCAGAAATGGTTTCTGAGAGCTCCACAGGGAATGTGTCTAATCTAGGCGTTTTCTCGGCAGGCATTCTCTTTTTATGCACCAGCAATGTCTGCAGTGGAAATGAGACTTCTAGGCTGGTATTCCTAGCAGGGAGGGATCCAACCAAAACCAGGTTTCATTAGTCAGAAGGGAAATGGATTTATATGGGGTTTACAATACTGTCCAAACTGATCAATAATTTCGTTAATGTCTTTCGCTGGCCTTTAAGAGTAGCCATGTGATGTTTGAGGTGCTGTAAGTGGGTTGGAATTTTCTGAATAACACTTCCAACATTGTTGGCACATTGTTATGAATGTAAGGTCAGCGCACTCCTGTATCAGAATGTTAATACTTCAGATGAATTAGGGTTGTAAGGATTACCTTAGTTTTGGAGATCTTACGCCAGGCCTTTCTGTGGATTTGATTTAGTTCTGAACATCTCCTAAAGCATGTCTTGTTTCATGTTTTGTTTTGTCTGTCAATTAGAGCAAATGCATTCCCCTCTTTTGACAGCTTTAATATCATCCCACAGGCTAATAGTGGGTCAAGGTTGCTGCTTTCTGAAAAAGCCAGTGAGAGGTAATTCTATTTCTTGTCAGAAGGATCCATAATTATGTGGTATTGTCTCTTTCATTCCCTTTCTATGGGACTATCATTAGTGCTATCTCCTGCTCTTTCTCTCCCCTCAGCCCCTGTAGACCCCACTCTCTTTCCCAGGGTCCTCTTTCTCCCCTCTAAGTACCTCCATCTCTCTCTCCTTTCTATCTAAGAATAAATTAAATTATTATTATTTCAGGTTTGTACCATTTGAAAGCTAGATTTTCTTTGTTTATTGTATGTCAAATTTAACAAAATCTTAATTCAGTTATCCCTTTTGCATCTTCTTCTAATTCCACTGAAGTAAATGGGAGTTTTGCCATTGGCTTCAGTGAAAGAAAAATAAATCTGGTCCTATGTTACAACAATCTAATCTAGTATAGATCCACAGGATCACTTAACTATGCACCCACAGGCAGTAATTAGGCATCTAAATGGGTACTGCTGCACAGTTAAATGCAGGTGCAAAATTACACCCACATATCAGAGGGTAGGTTGGGGTCAGGCTAAAAATTAGTTATATCCTTTATATTCTTGGTCTGTGCTGAATAAATAAGTATTTTGCCAGTGATAAGTTATATCGCACAGCATTCTGAGCATTTCTTAGTGAAGAAAAACAATGGTACTGTGGATCCTTTATGAAGAATGTGATTTCTTTAGTGGGTTCAATCAGATAGTCTTTTAATATAGTGTTTGGCATTTAATTTCCTTTCCTGCAAAGCTATTTCATAATTTGATACTGATTTTTGGGGGACCTCTTTTTTGACTGAGAAAAGGCCATTTATTCCTACTCTCTGTTTCCAAAGGCCTTGTTGGAGCTTCACAGACAAGATTTTAAAGCCTCAAATGTTCAAAAATAATCAACTCAAATGGTAATCAAGGCATCATAGAAATGTACGGCTGGAAGGGACCTCAAGAGGTCATCTAGTCCATCCCCACATGTTTAGGCAAGAAGAAGTAAAACCAGACCATCCCTGACAGGTGGTTGTCTAACCTGTTCTTAAAAAAAACATGCACTGATGGGGGATTCCAAAACCTCCCTTGGGAACTTATCAAGTACATAACTACTTTATAAAGTTTTTCCTAATATCCAACCTAAATCTCCCTTGCTGCAAACTAAGCTGATTACTGTTTTTCCTACTCTCTGTGGAGATGGAGAATAATTGCTAACCATCCTCTTTATAATAATCTTTTACATATGTGAATACTGTTATCAGGTCCCCCTCTTCTCCCCCCCCCCAGCCTTTTTTTCTCTAGACTAAACATGCCCTAGTCTTTCAACCTGTCTTCATATATCAGATTGTCTAAATCTTTGGTTATTGTTGTTGTTCATCTCTGGACTCTCTCCAATTTTCCTGAAGTGTGGCACCCAGAATTGGATGCAGTACTCCAGCTGAGGCCTCACCCAAGTAGAGTGGAACAATTACCTTCCATGTCTTACATAAAACATTCCTGTTCATATGTCCCAGAATGATATTTGCCTTTTTTCCAATGACATCACACTGTTGACTCATTCAATTTACGATCCACTATCACCCCAGATCCTTGCAATATACATTTCTACACTGCTTGCATCCGAAGAAGTGGGTATTCACCCACGAAAGCTCATGCTGCAAAACGTCTGTTAGTCTATAAGGTGCCACAGGATTCTTTGCTGTTTCTACAGTTTCATTTCTACAGTTTTTTCTACTCCGGGCATACACTGTGGAGGAACTAAATGACACAAGTAAAAGAGAGTGGGAAATTTCTAACAATGAGTATTTAAATAAGCCTCTGTGAAACTGAGGACATTATTTTCACATTTTCTATAATTTTGTTTTCCCCATGATTTCACCCATGAAATTTTATATATTCATGACATTTTCCAAAAACATGCAAATTTTGCACTTTCCCATCTTTTTACACTGAAAATCATTTTGCTCAATAATGTGCTTGTTTTCTCTGAAAATGATTTCTTTTTTACTACAAAATATTGCAAAAACCAGGACCAATTTTGAATTCACAATTAAATGTGAAAAGGCTTAAGTGTTGGGATCCTGAATTTTGCTGTGAATATTTCACCCCCTGAAGTATTTGTATTCACTAATACAATTCCCTGACTTCCCTACTCATCTCCTGTCATAACAGAATGTGTACCAGCAAACCCAGGAGCAGATCAAGGCTTTATCAGGATCCAGATGCACCAACATTTCAGAGCCCCAAGATACACTTTTCCTCCTAGCTCCTTCTCTTCCTCCCAGCCACTTGTAAACCCTTATCTTTTTCACACTTCTTGCTGGTTCTCTGAAGTAAGGCACCACAAAAAAACCAAGTCTACCCCAGCTGTCAGGCAACACCATTCATTTGTGCTCTCCTCTTTCTGATCCACATCTGCTGCTCTCCTTCTTTGATCCACTGCTGTGCTTGGTCCTCTCTGACTGCAAAGCCTGGATTTTAATATTCCATTTGTTCTTCCTTAACTCTCCAATCAGCAAATCCCTGGAATTATCACTGTTTCTAAATGTAGAGCACCAGCTCTACTTGTTTCTTCCTTTTCACACTGTAAAATGTATCCCCTTTATTACTAAAACATGAAAATATTTATTATCAGACTGTACTCCCATTACTGTTCTGCTGATTAATACAGTCTCTGGGACAGTGGCATGTGAAATATTGCTTGTAGTATCTCAGAGTAGAAGCAAATCTGCTCTTAAAACATTCTTTTCAGAGTTTAACAAAAAGAACAAAAATAAATAAGGTCTGTTCCTTGCCAAGATCTGCCTGTTTTAAACTTTTCAATAGTACAAATCATTATTAATGAAGTGCTTACCATTACACTCCCAACAGCATGGTATAAAAGTTACTGCAGTCATCCAAAGGATAAGAAGAAACACAGCAGATAACTTCTGGAGGGGAAAGATTTATGCTCTTTATGGGTTCAAGTTTACATGACAATAAAGGAATGGGGGATGTGTTATCTCTTGAAAGCTTTTGGGGGAGAAATGTGAAAGAAAATGAGATTTTGATTTTCAAATTAATGAGAAAGCAACCAGAGATCAAGGTCGCAGCAGTGAGGAAGTCAGCTCCCATCATCAGCTGTTTGGTTGGTTTTTTTTAATATAAAATTGTGAAATAAAGCTGTAGGACAGGGCTTCTCAAACAGTGGTCGCCGCTTGTGTAGGGAAAGCCCCTGGTGGGCAGGGCCGGTGTGTTTACCTGCCCCGTCCGCAGGTCCAGCCAATCGCAGCTTCCACTGGCCGTGGATTGCTGCTCAGGGCCAATGGGAGCTGCTGGAAGCGGCGCGAGCCAAGGGACTTACTGGACACCGCTTCCAGCAGCTCACATTGGCCCTGAGCAGCAATCCACGGCCAGCAGGAGCCGGGATCGGCCGGACCTGCGGACAGGGCAGGTAAACACACCAGCCCTGCCCGCCAGGGGCTTTCTCTACACAAGCGGTGACCCCTGTTTGAGAAACCCTGCTGTATGACATGGAGATTTACATTACAATGGAGACTAAAGTAAATTATGTAATGTACATCTTCATGTTATAAAAATAACTGAGGAGGAGCTGCACTGCTGATACCTTGGTCTCTGGCTGCTTTCCATTAATTTGAAAAACAAAATCCCATTTCCTTTGTATTTACTTTATATTAAGCATATACAACAACATATTATTATGTCTGCTCTGCACTGATCAGTCTGTACACCCATGAGTGATGTGGGATGTGAAGGTATGTCTACACTACCCGCCGGATCGGCGGGTAGTGATCGATCTATTGGGGATCGATTTATCCCATCTACACTAGACGTGATAAAATTGATCCCCGATCCCCCTGCTGTCGACTCCAGAACTCCACCGCGGCAAGAGGCGGAAGCGGAGTCGACGGGGGAGCGGCAACGGTCGACTCACCGCCGTCCTCACAGCCAGGTAAATCGACGTAAGATACGCCGACTTCAGCTACACTATTCACGTAGCTGAAGTTGCGTATCTTAGGTCAACACTCCCCCCCCGACACACACACACACAGTGTAGACCTAGCCTGAGAGGAGTCCATATGAACAGTGTCCAGAAAAAAGGGCCTGATCCACTCCATTGAAACTAACAGCATCTTTCCATTGACTTCAATATATGTTGGATCAAGCCCAAAGCTGTGGGAGAGAAGGTTCCTTATGAGACTGGCTACTCAGTCTCCTAAGAAGAGTGGGACTGTTCAGTCAAGGCTGTTCTGTAATGGGAACTGAGTTTATGCCAGGTCCTGGCAAAAGGGGAATGGGAGAACTCCTTTGAAATAACAGTATTTGTCAGCCTAGGACAGAAGAATGTGGAAAAGAGGGAGGGAGGAAAGGGTTAGCAAAAACAAAACAAACAAATGGAAATTTCAATGCCACATTTCTCCTGCAACTGTTTTTTAACAGAAACAGGAGGAGGAGGAGGAGGAGGTCATTTTTGGTTTTGATTCATAGGGCGTGTGATTGGAAGTACAGCAAGACTTTTTATAACAACACAAACCCTCCCACAAGGGTTTGCACAGTTTAGCCGAGTGAACACAGAATCAGTTAATAGGCACCAGAAGTCAGAAATTCTACCGAGGGCATCAGGCTATGTTGCTCCCTGGAGAAATATGCTGAACAGAGGGAAGAGACAACAGTTCTGCTGTTTTAAAAATAGGCACATGTTCTGAAATTCAGCATGTCAGCTTATTAAAGGAAACATTTACTCTCCTAATTCAATGCATTAAGTTAATCAATCATTTGTTACTTAAAAAGAAGATAATAGTGTTAGACCTGTTCATTTTCCTTTGCTTAATTTGCTTGACAGAGTGTGGTTTGGGGATTATTTTCCCCAGATACATTTGTCACGGCTCTGGGCAAATGCATCAGTATTTTCTGTCAAGGGTCCCTCGAAAGCACAAACTCTTAAGTTTCTGGCTCCCAGCTGTCACCTCTCTTGGGTGGAGATCTGTGTCTCTCTCCCTCCTGACCAGGGTATTTCCAGACTGAACAGTGCCCTGCCTACACTGTATTATTCCTAGCATGCCGGACTGCCTAACTAGGCCAGTGTCTGTGCTTTGCCTTCTCTTCAAAGGCTATGAACAGCTGCAATTGCCAGCAGTAATAGGTTACCACACAGCCCTTTCTAAGCATGCACGTTTACTTTTCAGGTGAAAGCATTACAGAGAAAACATATATTAAAACCAATACAAGAACCTACACACATGCTAATAAGCTTACAAGCGATCACTCCAACTCCAATGATGGCTCTGGTAAGTGATCAGTCCTTCAAATCCCACATGAGGGTTTTTCTGTGGTTTTTCTAGCGGCTTTAGCTCAGAACAAGAACTCCCCGAATGGGTTAGGGCTGGTCTACACTGAAAAGTTATATCGGCATAGCTATGCATCTCAGGGGTGTGAAAAATCCTCTCTCCAGAGAGACATAGCGAAGCTAACCCCCTGTGTAGACAGTGCTAAGTCAATGGAAGAATTCTTCTGTCGACCTAGCTACCGCATCTTGGGGAAGTGCCACTATAGCAGTTTAAGAGCTTATCTCTACATTACACAGTTAAGTTGACATAAGGCAGCTAAAGTTGACCTAACTGTGGAGGTGTACACACTGCTATGCTCTTCCCGCTGATTTAACTCTCCTGCTGCGCTGACATCATAAAACCACCTCAACAAGAGGCATAGCGCTTAGGGCAATGTACTTAGAGTGACACAATGTCAGTGTACACACTGCATTCCTTACGTCACCCTAAGTGGCCTCCAGAAGGTATCCCACAATGTCCATCGTGGCCAGGGAGCCATCAGTGCTAGCAATACCATGGAAAAGTAGACCTTTCTGTTGATGTACTCCATCACAAGGTGGTCTGGAGCCAAAATGGAGATATGTATGCCTCACCTTGCCATAGTTAGGGAATCCCATTGTTGCAAAGCCATCCACTATTTCATGAACATTGCCCAGAGTCACAGTCCTTCATAGCAGGAGGCGATTAATGGCCCTGCACACTTGCATCACTGCAACCCCCGTGGTGGACTTCCCCACTCCAAACTGATTCTTGACTGACCAGATTCCACACAGCCATCGCCACTCACTCTCTACTGTTAGGACAGCTCTTATTTTTGTGTCCCTGCACCGCAGGGCAGGGGTGAGCGCCACGCACAGTTCTAGGAAGGTGGATTTCTGCCTCCGAAAGTTCTGCAGCCACTGCTTGTTGTTAGGGGGCTTATTCCTTCACCCTCTCACTTCCCTGGTCCTTCTCGCATGAACAGAGAGCAACAATACCCAAAGTCCAAAGGCGCAAACAATTTGATGTTTATTGGGGTGAACTTCCAGCAAGCATGATTCCAGTTTCCTTCCTTAGTGTCCCCCTTCCCAGCTCTGACACCACAGAGCCTTGCCTGTGTCCCAGTCCCTGTTCCCAACCCCTGTTCCCATTTCCCCCTTTAGCAAAACATGATCCCAATTCCCCCATCCCCAGTCCCTGTTCCCAACCCCCCCCCCCCCTTTACTTCCTGATTGACTGCAGACTATATAGTAAAACTTGAGTTCTGCTCAGTTAACCTTAACCAATCATTTTACTGAAATTTAACTAACCAATCCTAACATATTGTAACATGGTTATTTAACCAATTATACCCCACCACCTTCATTGGTTTACACCCAACAAAATTAATTATACAGCAGACAGAAACAATCACAGAACCAGACAGAGACCATGCAAATAAACATACAAAACAATACAGAAGTACAACAATACTACATCTATACAGACATAAGGGTTTTCCAGCTGTGTCTATTGATAAGTGAGTTCTTACCAGATAGAAAACTATCAAACTAAATTTCCTTTTACATGTTCTAGGATCCTCCCTTTCTCTGGAGGTGATAGGAACATCAGGACAGGATTGTATTCCTAACAACCCAATAGCACCTTATTTCAATGTGACTAGTTTGGAATGTGAGGATGTGACCATACACTTCCCAGCTTATGGCTGCCTCTGCTGCTTAGCTGAAGGCCTTAGCCTGTCACAGTAAGAGAAGGCCATTACACAGACAGACAGTGATTTTGATTCTTTCTTTTATACCTCTATAACTAGCTAAGTGATTAGAATACACCTAAATTCTTAAAGTATAGGCCTTTGCAGACAGGCCTGAATATCTATATCCTAATACTTGTCATCCCATATATGCCTCACAATCTGATCCCACCAGTCAGTGCTTGTTTCTTGTGCCCTGAACCAGCGGTCCACCATGTGCAGCTGCTCCATGAATGCCAAAAGCAATCTGGAATTGTTTTTGTCCATGGCACACAGCAGGGCAGACACCACGGTGTCATCATCAGATTTGCAGCTCATGAAATACTGAAGAATCAGCTGTGTTGTGTTCCTAATACTCATAACAGGACTGAAGAGCAGTGCAGAATCCATGCCTTCAGACAGAGCTGGCAGGCATACAGTTTACAGAGGCTGTTGAAAAGTAGCACAAAACATAGTAGAAAGCCCATGGAATAATGGGACAAAGAAAATGGCATCATGGGTCACTGAGTCTGCCCCTCTGAAGCACAGTGATCCCTTCTCAAAACACCCAGTGGCAGATGGTGTCAAGCTGCACAGTGGGATACCTACCCACAGTGCACTGCTCTGTCAATGCAAGAGCAGCAACTATGAACATGCTCCCCCCATCACAAGGAGAATTGCGTGAATATGCAAAAGTGGTTTAATTACAGTGGTGGATGAATGTTGATGTAACTTACATCAACTTAACTTTGTAGTGTAGGCGTAGCCTAAGTGTTGACATACTCATAGTCTTAGGCCTGGTCTACACTAGGAAATGGGTGTCAAAAATGCATATCCCTGAGTGACGCAGTTAAACCGATCTAATCCCCAGTGTAGACAGCGCAAGGTCCACAAGAGAATTCTCCTATCAACCTAGTTATAGGCACTGACTCTGTGGGTGCTTGGAGGCTGGAGTGCTCATGGGAAAAAAATAGTGGGTGCTCAGCATCCACCGGTGACCCTGTGGATCAGCTGTTCCTCCTGCCCACCAGTGATCAGCTGTCAGTGGTATGTGGGAAGTGCTGTGGGGGAGGAGGAGAGCTGTGGGGGGGCAAAGAGGCAGGGGAGAGGCGGAGCGGAGGCAGGAAAAGGCAGGCTAAGGATAGGGGTTTCGGGGAAGGAGTGGAGTGGGGAAGGGCTCAAAAATGAACACTGCAGCACTTCACTAGAAACCACCCCCCAAATTGGCATGTTACTATTTATCACTACCCTACATGTGTTCACAGGCCTCTAGCCAGTTTCCAACCATATGACAGTTCTCCTGAGTAAAACACAGTAATTAATTTTGAGATTAAGATTTCAGAAATGCTTTCTAAAAATCAAAGTATGTCACTACCTTCCCTTCATCCATTAATTGTGGTTGTTCTAACAAAAAAAAATGATGCAGTGTTACTGTGGTCTGATTTATTCTTTAGAAACTAGAGCTAAATGAATAACTGGTTACTTACTGGGATATAACAAATATGATCATATTTAGGGTGACCTTCCAGAAGGAAGATGGTGATATTTATGCTTGTTATGTTATATAATGTTTTCAATCGATCCCTTTTTCACCAGCAGTCTTGATGGTTGCTGTGGGATGCTGAGGCCATTCTGCGTTCCTGTTAAGTTGAAATATATCCCTATGGTTATTAATTTTTGAAATATATGGCTAACACTTGTCAGCATAGCTCTGGGATATTCTGAAATGTGGTGAATGTTGGGGATCAAGAAATTGTTGGAAGGATGTTCGGCACCTTGCAGGGAGATTGCCAATGGCACAAATGGGAATTAGGTGCCTACTTCTCAATGGGACCTAGGCAATGGACTGCCATTTGTGCCTTTGAAAATCTCCCCCATTATGAAGATTTAAAAGGAGAGATGAGAGAAAGAGAAAAGTGTCCATAATTAATTGGTCCAAAAATATCTGGTTCTTAAATGGTTCTCGGAAACAGGCAAATTATAGTGAGAAGAGGAATTATTCTGAGGTGTCAAATTATTGTCTCTTACTTGTTTCCACAAATCATACCTACACCACAGCTATTTGAGTCCACCTGAACAGTATGCTCTTTGTGGAGTTGAGAGCAAAGTTAACATTTATGAAATTATAGAATGAATAGAAAGTCTGATTGTAACACTTGACTGTTCAGCTAGGAAACTCCACCCATTACTGACCTCCTTCCCCCCAGTGTCAGTGGTGACAATGCATCTATGGTAAAGCTTAAGAAAAGTGTAGAGACAGATTTAGGATTGGCTCTTTCATTGGTGTATGATGGAGAACATTCTGTCTCAGGGCAACCTGCCTAACCTGGAGAGCACTGCAAAGGTTAATCTTTTTAAAAAAACCCTATAAATAAATCCTTCCCCTAGTGATGCGTGGGGATCTTGGCTTGAATTTTTAGAAACCCCATTATGTAAAATTAGACTGGACAAAGTGCTTGAAGATAATGCAGGGAAGGCATTTGGGGACCAAAATGTATCATTTTGTTAACAACTCTTGATTGGCTACTATAAGTCAGGAGCTTTAAAAACTGTTGGAAAAAGAACACATTTATTAACTCTGTCCCCCTCCTTTTGGATGGTGGAGTAGTTAAACACTGCAATGATTTCTCATGTTTCTCTGCCTAACTGTACTGAGTGACACACAAATGTTCTCAGAGATCGCAGTTATGGGCTTGGTTTCTATACTGTTTCAATTAAACTCAAAGTGAAGCCACACACCAGTCCTTGGCAATAAAGATATTGTGGCCAAATAGGGTGTGAGCATACAGTGTAATTTACAGTCTTTGGACTCTATAATCCTCAAGAGAAGTAGTTCTCTACTTTAGAACCACAACCACAGAAGCATTGCTAGTGGTCATAAGGCCACAGTTTCCCTGTTAAAACATTGGGAGGCAAAAAAGCTGAAGTTTCACTCCTTCCCTAGTTAGGACCGATAAAAGTAAACTGGTACACAATATAAGGGCCTGCCTCTGCTCCCAGTGAACTCATGGGAGGTTTGTGAATGACTACAGTGAGAGCAGGATTGGCCCTTGCAAATGTACAATACATTATCTGCTATATTTTTCTTTTTGGTTTGACGCTTAATACATAAATGAGGAAACACTAAATAAATACTTGCAGTAGAGAGCAGTGGTTTTATGAACCGAGTCAAAAAGCACTCAATTAGCACCATGTCATTTGCTGGGAATCATTAGCAAAGGTGATAGGGACCTTTGATAGCCTTGGAGAGGCTTTTAAACAGCTCAGAATGAGCTTACATTGCCTCCAGTCTCAATGGCATGAGTCATGCACTGCCCGCCAGTGATAGATTTAACTAGTACAGCTGGAAATATTGGTTTTGTGAGTACTGATTGTCAATTAAATATTTAACAGTTGTAAATGCATTGGTTTAAACCTAATGAAAATAGAAATAAAAAAAAGAGAAGGAAATGGCTAAAGATGCTTAAACCTGCCTCCAAATATCTTTCTGCTTATAAATACCAGAAGAGGAAACAGATGAAGTTTTATGAAACACAAAAGAACCAATATCCCTCACTAGGGGTACCATCCTGTAGGCGGCTTGGAGTACCCGTTGTCAACAAAGTTAATGGGACCCAAGGGCCCTGTGCGCCTCACAGAATTGAGCGCTAAATAAGAAACATTTACTAGCAAGTAGGCCATGATATAGTCTGTACATATGTCAAAGATGAAGAAAATATGTGTAGCTGGAATGAAATAAAAATTGGACTCTGGGATAAACGGGGTGCAGTGCGGGAGTCAGCTTAATTTTTAGTTCTTGATATTTTAATAAAAGACTGAGTCAAAGAAAGGCTCCACAGTTAAGGCTTATTTTCTGAGCACTCACAGCTCACATCCCTCCAAGTTCTATAGACCCCCAAGGTTACCAGAAAAAAGGGAAAGGAACTGAGCCATGTTTACCACCTTCCCAAGACAGTCTGACTGAGGAAGACAACAGTAACCATTGTCCTCCTGCCATCAGTTGGGGTCCTGTTGAGCTGCTCCATGCTTTTTATGTTTCAGTGCTTTCAGAAGAGTCTAGATATTTATTCACAGAGAAAGTGAAGCAGGGGCAGCCCAGTGTAAGCTTTCCACATGCCGGTCTTCATTCTAACCTGGAGGAACCAACCACATGCTAGGAGTGATGAGCTAAACACCCAAATCTCATTGTGAGAGAGCCAAATGCTCTCTCCACAGCTATGCTGGTGGGCTGAGAGCACAGTTGTGCCTAAAAATCTCAGGATGGAAAAAGTCAAGAAACATCTCCCTGTGCTATACCCTGTAACTCTCCCTCCTTCCCTGCAGCAAATGCTAGTTCCTGGTGGTTGGCTGACTCTGTGAATCTTGCTCCTTTTCTAAAACTCATACTGGCCTGGGACTTTGGGAATTTAAAATTCACTAGGAATAGTGTCTCTCTATCTAGAGCAGCCAGTGAATGGCTGGAGCCTGAGCAATTTAACTTGTGGCTCCTGGTTTATGGCAGAAGAGTCTCTGAGTGATTTTGAAAATCCTGACTGAAAAGCCAGTCCTTTAACCCACACCCCGGAAGAGCCCTCTAGGAGTGCTAAGCCCTTAGAGCAAACCACCTGTTTTGAAAATCCTCTGAAGGGCTAGCCATTCTCAGAGCCCTGGCTGGGCCACACCAGCTTGCTGGCATTGGTGCTCGAGTACACTATAATTCTGAAATGCAGTTTATAATACTGAGAAACCAATTGTTCCTTTGTTGCAACATTCTAATGGCATTAGTGTCCCTATATATGACGTTGGCACAGCAAACTCATGTCGCCAGTGCATGTGACACTGCGTCACAGTCACTGACACCACATCCAATGTGCTGATGTTAAGCAATTGACCAGAGAACTCTCCCAGTCAGGCATTTTAGGAAGGCTGCAAGGAGATTGTCTACAAATCTGATATTCATTTGAAGAAAACAGAAGCCTAATTTGGATATTTATTTTAAAAAATGCTGCATTTTATCCCAGAAGAAAAATCCAGAAATAAATAATAAGAAAAGATCAAATTTCACAGCAAGCGAACCATATGACCATATTAGATGCATCTACACAAATAACCAGCTTGCAGTCCTTGTAGTCTCTCTGGGGTATTAGAAGGTGTCACAAAGCTCTTTTTGATTTGGTCTTTGACAGGTTGCCATCCTCTCCAATTCTCTAGCAGCTAAATCTAGATAATTATCTGCATACGTTTTCAAGAAATCATTAAAATACCAAGAAAAGGAATTATTGCAAAATTGTCTGCAGTGTAGACTTTCAAAGCTTATATTGGTAGAATAGTGACATCTTGTGGTGAGAGACAGAAATGAAATCCACACAGGTACATTTTCAGAATAAAACCATTTCAAAGAGGTAGGTTAAATTCCCCAAAATGTTTTGGATCACCAGTTTAATTCCTGGTTATAGACTTTGAGAGTGACATAAACTTTTCTTTGGTACAGACAACATGACTGGGAGTATAAATGTAGACAATCATTAATCCAGAACATGTAAAACTTCTTTTAAATGTGGTCATTTTCTTTCAGAAACAGGATATACAATCACCTTAGCATATACGGGGAACAAAAATCATTCAAACTTCCTTTTCCATCTCTTCTGCCTCCCTGACTTTGCTCCTATTTTTATCAGCAAACCAGGTGTTTTAAAATATACCAGCTTGAAAAATGTTATGCAGAGCTATTCAGAGAAAAGATGAGCTACATATCAGGCTTATTCATGTTAGAAAAAGGGAGTAATGGTCTATGTAAGGAGGAGGTGCTGTTAGAGCACTGTAAAAATTTTGAAAGAAAGCCCGAGACTAAATAAAACAAGTGAATTGTGCTATGCCCTCATAGGTGCGGTCAGATTTGAGATTTGCAAATTTGATAGCTGCTCTGTATTGTTTTAAACTGAAATGACAGGAAAGTTGACAGTTTGCTCTTCATTCTTCTTTGAATTTGGGGGTCTGTACAATCCCCAAGCAATCACAAAGTTAATTGGATATGAACTCACATGAATTAAAAGGAAAAAGGATTGCAAGAGCCCTCCATGTATTAAAAGCCCCAGTTTCCGCTGTCCAATCCACTGAATGTGACTTTCAACACTGGCACAAATTGTTGACCTTGTTAGTGTATTCCTTGATCTCAGTATGGACAAGCTAACTGCAAATTATGGTTATTTTGAATGAATGATGATCTGATTTACATGATTGGTAACCTGTGCCTGGTATTACATTATGCAACTAAAATGTTATGCCTATATACACATATTTTATAACTGTCTAAAAAATTGGAATCTTTTTGTCAAGATAATAACATTGTTGGGACAGTACTTCTTATTTTCAAGGGTATTCTGGGGACAAACAGGGAAATTAAACCCACAATATTATACAGAAAACACATCATAGTCAGAGAAGTGATATACAGGAACAAGGGATATTCGGTTCCTCAGTCATCCATCATGGGAAAGTTTCAACACTTGACAGCAGTTTTGCATCAAGAGGCAATTTATTCCAACGTGATGGCAAAAGGTAGGCAAAAACTATATGTTTTACACTGGCATGCTGAAAATTACAAAATAAATCTTAAATAGTATTCAGACAACAAACAAGTCAAATATACTAGCAATGACATATGACTAATAGCACACTTATATAAAATGTGATGCCAGGGAAATCATTTTCCCTCATGTAAGGAAACCCATACAAGCTAATTATTGCAAAATCTAATGATGCATATATTGGTTGCTGTGGGCAGTGAGCATCCAAAATTCACCAGGCTTGTTTAATAGCCATTAAGTAGAGAAAGATGCTCATGCTACACTCAATATTGCAGCACAGGAATTGGCATTTGCTCAGCTACTGTCTTCCTAACCTCTAACTTTTGAGTGTGTCCAAATCCAGAAAGGGCAGCCTATGTCAGGTGTACATGTCAGTCACAAGAAGGGCCTGTAATAGGGCACACATGACTCCACCCAAGGCAGGAAGGGGTTAATGGGCTACTAAAGGCCCAATTAGTCAAAATTAAGACAGCTGGAGCAGGAAGCAAGCCTCCAGGGAGGGGCTTAAAAAGAAAACTCTTGCCCTATAGCAGAGATCAGCAACCTTTCAGCAGTGATGTGCCGAGACTTCATTTATTCACTCTAATTTAAGGTTTCACATGCCGGTAATACATTTTAACGTTTTTAGAAGGTCTCTTTCTATAAGTCTATAATATATAACTAAACTATTGTTGTATGTAAAGTAAATAAGGTTTTTTTTTTCAATGTTTAAGAAGCTTCATTTTAAATTAAATTAAAATGCAGAGCCCCACGAACCGGTGGCCAGGATCCGGGCAGTGTGAGTGCCACTGAACATCAGCTCACGTGCCGCCTTCGGCACACGTGTCATAGGTTGCCTACCCCTGCCCGATAGGAAGGAGTAGGCAGAGAGAAAGCAGATATGAAGGACTTATTGTGGGAGAAAGGCAAAGGGCCTATTGCCTGCCATATCTCCTAGAAGAATTGGAAGAGTTTGTTGCTTCAGACTTGTTTTGATCTTTGAGTGCCTTGGAAGGGATAGTATCAGAGGGGTAGCCGTGTTAGTCTGGATCTGTAAAAGCAGCAAAGAATCCTGTGGCACCTTATAGACTAACAGACGTTTGGGAGCATGAGCTTTCGTGGGTGAATACCCACTTCGTCAGATGCAAGACGGCGAAGTGGGTATTCAACCATGAAAGCTCATGCTCCCAAACGTCTGTTAGTCTATAAGGTGCCACAGGATTCTTTGCTGCTTTTGGAAGGGATAGAACTGTAAGTGATCTAGCCAGGGAGCTAAGTCTCTGCAACCCAAAAGGCATTGGAGGGTGGGCAGAGCAGCAGAAGACCAGCTAGGAAACTGAGACTGAGTGCTTGCTGCACTGCAGGATGCCAGAATGGGGCACCTGGTAGGGAGGTGCTGTGACAAGACCATATAGGCATGGTGTTGGGGGTGATGTGGAGCTGCACTGCACAGGGTAAGCAACGGAGACATTCTGCTTCTGAGAGGCAGACTGCTATGCAGCTGTGCAGGAGGAGCATGTACCAGGCTACACTCTGACCAGCAATGGTCAGGAGTCTAAATCCCTTTGAGGATCTGTGCTGTAGTGCTTAAGACCCACTCCAGGAGTGGGAGAAGCACAGGATTCCATCCCAGGGAAGGTGACATCGAAAGGCCTAATACCCGAGGAGGGTTCACTCAGATACCAGGGAGGGGGGTCAAAGGTACAGTTAGATAGATATAGAGCCAGACTCCATTCTGTGCAGGCACAGGGACACAGAAGGGAAAATGTGCACCCCCCGTATTCAGTGGTTTCTGGCCTTTAGCCCCCGATAGAGGCTAGAGCAGTCCTCAGTTGTATGCCTTCTTCACTGAGCACGATGGGGCTTTGCAAGTGTACAAAGTAGCCAGGTGCATGTCTGATGTAACCATGCCTCCTCCCACCCCCAATCCACCTCTATAGTCTGCTCTACCCACAACCTGCCTCCACTGTGCCCCAGAATGCTACCTGCACTCAGTGCTGTTGTGCAGGTGGACATCGGAGCCTCTGAAATGAGGGCATTTCCCAAGGCCCTTACCTACATGCCCTGGAACCCATTTGCACCAACCTAGCCGAACTTGGCCCACAGTAGATGGTTGCTTGTGTGGACTGAGTATTCCTTGGCTTATAACTGGGTGTGTGATGTACAGGGGTAGACCATATACCCTTGTTATAGAACAAGCAGCATTGGTATTAGTGATTAGAGAAAAGGATTGCAAACTCAAGACTCCTGGAGTCTTTCTCCTCTCATTCCACTGACTTCAATGGAGTTTTCCTGATTTGCACTAGGAATAATAGCTTTAATGTCAATGTTGTTACACTGGTGTGGAGGAGAATCAAGTTTCAGGTTTATACCCCATGGCTCTTATCTAACAATTATTTAAATTGGACTGCTGCATATGGACGCAAATGTGTTTCGCACTCAACTATTTGGGGAGAGATCTTCAAAGGCACAAATAGCCCTTGTGTGTCCTAACTCCCCTTTGATTTTTGCAATGGGAGATAGATGCCTCACTTTCCACCTGTGCCTATGAAAACTGTCATCTTTGTGACTTTCCATTCCTCTGTTGAGAGTTTAGTTCTCAGCGAAATCCAAGAGTCCTGGATCTGTTTGTTTAAATTTGTCCAGCCATGCTTAAAAGTTACCACAACACATAAGGCTGTTTGGAAAAAAGCCCGGGGAAATGGTAGCAAATCATAGTTATTAAAGTGATGCACAGCAAAGCAGCCTGTGAACAAGAGGAGTGCAACGCCTACTTCCTGCAGTGACACAATGATGAGACTGTGCCCACTATGTCTGCACTAAGGAGATGCTTTTAAGATAGTACCTCAATGAAAGTCATTAGAGGAAGGCTTTTGATGAGCATTAATTTTTACATCAGGAAAAATAAATGAGTCTCCACTTCCTTCCTTCTTCCTATGTTTTCACCTTCAGGTTAAGGTCTTAGCAAGGACAAAAAGCTGATACTTTTGCAGCTCACAACTCAGAATTAACTGTTCCCATGCCAATCTGAGTTTGGAGAAAATTTCCCTTCTAGAATTGCAGCGCTGTGAGCTAGTGCTGTGGCACTTTTGAATGATTTAAATATTTTAAAAGGGCGATTAAAGAGCAAACAAGCCATGAATCCACTAAAATAGTAGAAGCCCCTAAACACTGATCACCCCGTCCCAAATCAGCCCCTTCATTTTTCTACCTCCTGAGCTCTCCCAATTGTCTAGTTTTATCCTGCTATCCTCCTTGCCACCTTCTCTTAACCATCCTTGGATTTACAGGAAGCTAGTCCTGGTTAGACAGGTGTTCTGTCACATAACCTAGGCGGGGAGGGGGATGTGCTTGGAATTCTGAGCTATAAGTCTCATATATCATTTTGGCTGTATTTCGGCCAGGTAGGAAGCCTTCCAAATCCATCTGTCTTCTAAAATCTCTTTGAGAAGTAATAATGGTTTAAAATATATTTTAACATATGAAATATGTGAACTGCATGTCAGAGTGATGATGCGTCTTTCTGCTGGTCCTTTACAATTGATTTGCTACAGCTGCTGCCAAAAATGAAATCCTAACAGGGAAAAAATTAGATCTTTCATTTCCAGGGGCTATTTTGTACTAATATTTGAACTAGAATTTAGAGCAGTTAGAGCTCAGAAACCCTCACATCAGAGCACAACCAGAGAAGAACTGCAAAGGGTCAGGAATGAATGGATGAAACTGGGATCTGGCAGGCAGCTACCCAATTCTGAATGACACTGTCCCAAATTTCCAGTCTGAAGGGGGAAATTGTTGAAAAGTACAGCTTTATTCAGCATTTTTCTCTCCCTTCTCCATTTGCATCTTTTCCTCCTTACAGAAGTGGCAGGTATAACAACATTTTCCCTTCTGCCACTTGTGACGTGTTAGTGAGAGCGAGCAGCATATTGGTCAACAGTTCTGCATCCATTCCTGCAGACTGAAGAGGCAGAGTGCACAGTACACAAACCATTGAAAGATGGCTCCAAATGCGGACGGAAGCACAGGGATTGCTGGGATGCGAAGCAATACATCACTGGGCATTGGGACAGGACCCAGGATGCTCTGCGACCCCCTCCGCCTTCCCACAATTCTTAGCAGCAGAAGAGGAAGAAATGCTCTGTGGGATAACTGCCCAAAGTGCACCGCTCTGAATACTGATGCAAGTGCCGCAAGCGTGAACACTCTATTGTGAAGTGTGAACGCACAACAGCAGTTTCCCTTCTCAGTGCTATCTGAGCAGTGATGTAACTGCCAGCGATGTAACTCTGCCAGTGTAGACATACCCTAAGTTACACATATGCGTAAGTACCTTACTGGATCAGGGCCTAAATGAGACAGACAAGAAGCCAACTGCACTCAAGGCAATCAGGGACTAGCATATGCATACTATTACTTTGGTGGAAGAAATTTAAATGTATATTCTGCACCTAACCAATAACTCTTTGCATAGTCTAATTTTTCTAGGAACGATGCCTTGGGTAAGGCTTGTGTGGCCCAGAAAATAAAAGCTTTAAAATTTTCTAAAATTCCATAATCCAATTTATCTGCTACCTCTTGCTGAGCGATTTAGATGTCCAGGGGCTTATTTAAAGCCCTCCATTCAAGGACAAGAAACAATGCTATTTAACTTCACTTATATGACCAATCTCCTAACACAGCTTGAATTTTAACTGAGTGTTCACAACGAGCTGTTCATGGTCAATCCATAAAGTAATAAAAGATACTAAAATTCACTGAGAAATATTTTTCAATGAATACGTTCAAAAAACGCAATCTCCTCATTTTTTTTCTGCATTCAGAAAAAAGGGTAAAAAATTGTCAGGCTAATTGTGATGAATGTGGTGGTGTTTGTTCTGTGACAGTAATTCTAATAAAGAAAATCAGCATGTGCTCCTCAGAAAACTAATTATTCACAAACATCCTTTAAAGATCTAATCTTCACAGAGAGGCTATTTTATTTTATGCACTTATATGACTCCATTAATACATAAACTCAAAGTCTGGGCTACACTATTTGCTTCACAGTTCACCTGGTTTCCTCATCTAACCTTATCTAAAGAAAAGTGAGGATGGTGAGATGTTGACTTTGCAGATTCCTGCAAGTAAGTGAAACATCTTTTTAATGAAGATAAATCACTTTTCTGAGGCATGTGCTCCTCTGTACATCTGTTCAACACCTGGCCCAGCTACTTGAGCCAGGCCCTGGGGTCAAGGTTTGCCCTCTTTTTAAAAAAATCAATTTTGGGAGTCAAATGCGGCCTTTAAAATGGACATCATCTTTAAAAAAGAAAAGTGTGCCTCATCAGTCAGGATGAGGTCACGTATATCGTGCCTGTGAGCTAGTTTCATTGAGTTCTGTTTCTTTTGTGTGACGTAAATGTCACTCACTTCCAGTTTCAACTGAGGATTTGAGTCTGTTTTGGCTCTCTCTGGTTTTGCACCAACAGATGGTCACTGGTGCCTTCCAAGTAGTACCACTTTTCTAGAGTTTCATCACTGCACATTTCTATTAAAACAAAACTGCATCTACAATTGAAACTACCGAAGAAGGGCGGGGGCGGGACAACAGTGACTGGAGTTCACTGAGCCGTTTTTTCATTTTTTCAGTGTGTATTTGAAGAAAGGTTTCAGAGTAGCAGCCTATGTTAGTCTGTATCCGCAAAAAGAACAGGAGTACTTGTGGCACCTTAGACTAACAAATTTATTTGAGCATAAGCTTTTGTGGGCTACAGCTCACTTCTTTGGATGCATAGAATGGAACACACAGACAGCTTTATGGACTGGGGGGTGTTAAAGATCCTCTCAGCTTTTATTGTTTCACACGCTTAACCTACATGGAAGTCTTAAGTGATACACCTAAAATAATTAACTAAAGGACAGTTTGCAAAGGACTGGTCTAATCTGTTTTTATAAGGATGTGCAAGAATACAAATGATCAATCATGAATAGTAGGAAAGTCATAGTAATCAAAAAACAGTTTTATTCAGATGTTGCTATGGAAGGATACCGGTCTCTCTCACATTAGAAGTTGTAACAAGCTTTCCATTATTATAAGCCTGATTTTGAACAGCCTATCCTAAGTTTACAAAACTAAAAGCTGTCCAACTGAAATTTCAGAGGCATCAACTTATTCCATGGTAGATTTATTTATTTATTTATTTTGGTAAGTTTGGGACAAATTAACAAGGAATTTGGACAATGCATCAAATGAATCTCTGAGGATGCTTATCCTGGGTGCTTAACAATCAGGCCTCAGAACTGGGCATGGAGTGGTACTAAAATATAACCCCAGGGCAATAGATGCAGACTATATCTTAGGCTCGGTCTACACTGCAGAGTTAGGTCGACATAAAGCATAAGGTTGACCTAACTCTGTAAGCATCTGCACCACAATGTTGCTCCTGCTAATATAAGTCACCATTACACCAACCTAATAACTCCACCTCCATCAGAGGCACTTAGGTTGATGTAGTTAGGGCAATGCAGTGCCAACAGCCTGAGCTGTGAGCCCCAGAGCGGCGGGGCTCCAGCAGTGAGCCCCGCTGTCAGTCCAAAAGGGGGTGAGGGGGAAGCTCCAGCTGTCAGTGCCCCACACAGATGAGTAGATGGAAGCGCTCCTAGTGATGATTGCAGTGGCTGTATTGTAGGGATATTAAAAAAGGTTTATATTAAACATGGTTTATATAAGAAATGATTTATTGGTTTATTGTTAATTGATACTTTATAACTTAAGGTTTATGTTAGAAGTAAATTTGTGATTCCCAACATTTAGCCTCTAACCTGCAAGCCACCAGCTGTGTCTGTGTGAACCCTGCTCAAAAAGATACGTGGTATAAAACTTGCTAAACATTAATTAACTCTAAGTAAGCCAAAACAGTAGCTGTTATAGTGTATAGATAGAGACCCCCACCCTCTGTAAGTTTTCATCTCACGTTATCTTTGCTTGTTAAAAGACAGGGAGTCTCACATAAATTGGTAATACCCCAAAAGGTAAAGAGACAGTGAACTAAATGTAATTAAGATAGAGAATGTATGTAAATGAATGGTTAGGGAGTTACCAGCCTGAAGAATTCAGTGTCGGCTGAAGAAGGTGTCAAGTGGGATCAACCAGATGACCCCCGGAGGGCAAACTGGAATCCACCCACCACACCTCAAAGGAAGGAAAAACAAAACATCTGATAACATGGAGCCAGCCATCTGCTGATTGATTTAGCAACAGCAAAATGAAGCAACTCCTATGAACTAACATAGGGAAAAATCCCTATAAAACTGGACTCTAAAGACTGAGGACTTTGAGTCTATGGTTCTGCTGCCAGCCTCCAGGAGCATCAGATGCATCTGACACAGACTCGGCTCCATCCTCATGACCAAGATACCTGGCCAGTAACTTGGCATGAGCAACGTCTAGGCTGGTAACTATAACACCTATACAGAACCTGAATGAATGATTGTGTGAATGAATGTGTGTGTGTGTGTGTGTGTGTGTGTGTGTGTGTATAAGGAATAAGTAGTGATAGAAATAAGTAGTAAAACAACGTTGTTTGCTTTTGTCTTTTGCTGTCTTTTGTTTTGTTATGGTATTTACAATAAATGTGGCATCTTTGCCTTATCCCTCTTAATAAGATCCTGCTGGTTTTTATTATATTGGTATAACAGTATGTCGACCTAACTTATGTCAACTTAATTTTGTAGTGTAGACAAGGCTTTAAACTTCATACTACCCAACTTATGCAAGTTAAGTGCATTTCACCCCAAGATAGTGTTTATATGGGTCACCATGAAAAAGTCAGAGTTTACCAACGTATTTTGATATGTAAGCAAAGTTGCTTCCAATGTAGGTCTAGAAAATTGCTGTGGGCTGGCATTTTCAAAAGTCCCTAAGTGTCTTAAGAGCACAAGTCGCATTGTGGCTTGTAAAAACAATGAGGAGTCCTTGTGGCACCTTAGAAACTAACAAATTTGTTTGGGCATAAGCTTTTGTGGGCTAGAATCCACTTCATCAGATGTATGGAGTGGAAAATACAGGAGCAGGTATAAATACATTAAAAGATGGGAGTTGCCTTACCAAGTGGGAGGTCAGTCTAACGAGACAATTCAATTAACAGTAGGATACCAAGGGAGGAAAAATAACTTTTGAAGTGAGTCACTTAGGTGCTTTTGAAATCTCTCATCTGATGTATTAGGTACCACAATGTAGTACATAGCAGTAAATACTGACTTTGGAGAGGTAACTACTGAAGGATGTCTAATGGCAAACAATATTGATAATACAAATAGGGGGTTCACTATGAAGAAGTATGTGTGTATGCTGTTGTTTATGTTGGTTTTAACACAGCGGCTACATGCCCTAGTCATGGACCAGGACCCTATTGTTCCAGGCACTGTATAAATGCAAAAAAAAAGATGGTCCCTGCTGTCAAAGAGCTTTCAATCTAAGTACATAATGTGATAAGCAAGAGAGAGAAAAAATATATTTTTAAAATCCAGAATTAGGAAACTTGAATGCTTGATATTAGGAACATAAAGCTAACCTTAAGCACCTGAGAAAATGGCTTGATTTTCAGTGGTGCTGATCACTCGCAGCTCCCATTCAAGTCAGTGGAGTTGCATCCACTTACAGTAAGGCTGAATTTGTCTCCCTGACTTTATTAAAGGTGCATGATATGTAAGGGCTTGATTCTAATGCCCTTAACTCTTGTTGAGTGGTATTTTACCCATGATTAGCTCCACTGAAGTCAGTGCGGGTAACTTGGAACAGAAAGTTCTATCTGGTATGGGTAACGGTGGCAAAATCTGGCCCTATGTTAGGCAAAAGTTGGCCTTTAATTCTCATTTTAAAAAAAAATCTGTACTTGATGGGGTTACCTACTTCATTTGTGGGTGCTCCCTTGTAATTTGAAATGCTGATTAAAACTAACAGGCCAGTATCAGATGTCATATGAAGTTATCTAGGTAAAATTCAGATAATTTACTGTCTTGTATGCAGTTGACCATACTTTTATGATTGGAATGCAGAAACAAGGTCACTGAAGAATTTAATTTCGCAGCTCATGACAATTGGGATGTAAATTAAATAGAATGTGGAACTGTATTATCTTCTTGTAGCTGTCTTTGGTCTTTTAATCCTTACAGAGTCCTTTAAGTGTATCAGTGGTGTAAGGACCTTTGCAATGTATTTAGTGACAACTGGCATCAAATTCGTTGCCTCTTACACAAATACCACCAAAATGTGATCAAACCATTAGCAAATACTTTTGTTCCTGACTTTAAAAGTATATTTATTGTTTTCAGAGGGATGCATATATTATGTTAATAGTTTCAAGTTGATTTAATGAATATGATGGTAGTGATTAGCATTTTCATCTGTCCACTCTTTAGGCAGACTCTGTGTCCAAGGAACCCTTCTGGAATTTCCTTGAGCAGCGGACCATAAGTTGATAGAAATAAAGGGAGTTTAATAGGCTTGTGCTGAGAGTTGTGTATTGTTCTAATACTTACTTTTAATTGGCTTTTTCCAAAGACTGATCATATACCTCCTTCTGCAATTTTAGCTGAGCAGATAGTGAACTAAAATCTCAGTCTTACTCTACTGAATATATTGGCTTTACCAGTAGTTAAAGGCGACTTGCAAAGCTTTTTCACCCCCACCGCCGCTTTTTGGCTTATGAAACTCATGATCCATGAAGATCCATTTCTGTTTTATTTAATTTGCCAAAATGCCTGCATTTGTGATTTTTTTAAATTACAAATGGTGGCTCTGTCCTATTTCCCCCAGAAAAAACAGAGTGAGAAGGAATTATGTTTTGCCCTCAACTGACATCACTGCTTATTTGCGTGCCAACCACTAGCAAATAACTTTCCTCTCTCACCCTCATATACTCTTGCCTTGGTTAAAGTTGTTATATTGCAGCCTCCCAGCACAGACAGTTTAGGAAGGAAAAATACTCACTGGCTAGGAGCAGCTCAGATTACTCTCCTGTTCTTTTTGCGGATACAGACTAACACGGCTGCTACTCTGAAACCTGTCATTATGCAAGGCACTGCATTTAGGCGTATGGAGTGGAAATCCATCAACTTCATGAAAAAACTCGTACTGTCTGTCCCTGATTAATGTGTCCACAGTGTTTGTGATATCACTGTTTCAGAGAAAAGCAAGGTACACAAGTTGCTGAGGGCAAAGTGGTACATCCAAAGGGCAAGCTTCCAGGAGGAATAAAAGACAGAGGGGAAATGTTTGTCTGGGGTTTTTTTTTGTTTTTTTAATTATTAGGAAAACTTAAACATAGCTGGTAAGATAGAAGGGCTGCTAGGAAAATTCAGGAAAGCCTTACAGGTCACTATGAAGATTTTGAAAATTGTCTGAACCAAACCAAAAATAAGTGTGTGAACTTCAAACACCCTCCCCTGCCTGCCCCAACATACCTAGACACCTCCCATTCCTCCTGCCCCAGCTTCAAGGCTGCCATGTTCTGTGCAGCTCTATGTGTAACATGTTATGCTAGTTATTTAATAGCTAATTTGCATATTTATAGGTTATTTGTATATGATTATAGGCTTCAGTTTACGATCAATACACCGTTCCCCAAGCAGCGAGGCAGGCAGAACATGGAAATGCATATAATCTGGCAGTTCTGAGGCTGAGGCTGGGAGGGTGTCCAGGGATGCTGGATTGCTGACAGGTGTGGGATTGCCAGGTTAGGTGGGTGGATCCTGAGGTGGCTGGGCTGGTGGGTGCTGAGAGGTTTCTGTGGTAATTGGGGGCTGGAAGTGCTGGGGTAGCCAGGTAGGTGGTGTCTAGGAGGGGAGCTGCAGCCTCTCTGGAGGATGATGGCTGGGGTCTTGCATTTGGCTGTGAAGTAGAGGGTCTTATTGGGGGACAGAGGTCAGGCTTGGGGTAACCTGGAGGTAACATTGACTGAGCCCCCCCACATACACACACACCTCTGTCCCTGCCAGCTAACTGACTGCTGTGCGGCCACCTCTCTGCCTCTCTTTGCAGCTGCGGCTTCTCTGCACAAGTCCAGCAGGGGGAGCAGGCAGAGGGGAAGCCAGACAGTATGCCTGAAAGCAGGCTTCACAGTGACTACCAGAGGCCAAAGGTGGATCTGCAGCTTACAGATGGTGGTTCTGAGATAATGGGGGATAAGATCCACAAATAATACCACAGCTATCAGATATAGGGTGATCAGACTGCAAGTGAGAAAAATCGGGACAGGTGGTGGGGCGTAATAGGAGCCTATATAAGATAAAGAGCCAAAAATCAGGACTGTCCCTATAAAATCAGGTCATCTGGTACTGTATAATCGAAAGCAGTGGTGCCTATCTAAGCTAGCTTTTGCAGAGATTGAGACGAGATACATTATGCACGCCTGTGAACAGGTGTCTTTCTCACACTCTGTGGGACAGAGATATCCCAGTCTTGGTATTTGACTTTGTCACCAAACAAATGATAATAGGACAACATGAAGTCCATCTGCGCTCACAGGCTCTCTGCTCCTAGCATTCATAGTTCAGTTCAGGCTCAGCCTGAAGTTTTCTCTACATCTAATACCAGATTCCTCATTCAGGACAGCTCAGGTCTAAAGCCTGTTTCATTCCCCCTGTTTTATTCCTCCAGCTGGGGGTGAGGGTCATTCCTTCCAGGCTTGATAGTGCTGACAGGTGTTGGAGGTTAGAGACATCTCCAACCTCTGTCTCCACAACAGACAATTAAGCTCTTCCTGCCCTGTTGAACCCAAGGCTTGTCCACCCTATCATCATGCCATTCCTTTCGATGTAATGTGTTTTTGCTTCTCTCTATTCTTAATCTTGTTGTTAACACACACATTTGAGTCTGGCATTGTTTTGAGGTAAAAATCCCTGCAGTCCATTCTGAGCAAGAAAACAACCTTCTGACTTTTTGTGAGAGGTGGTTGGGGAGAAAATATCACCTATCATGGGGCACTTGGGAGAGTCAGTATTCTTCAAAGTGCCACTGCATGGCTGCGATCAGCAGGTGCACAGGGAAAGCTTGCTGACCACAAAGAATGTCAAAATCAGGAACCTTCGGTTAAATCAAAATCAAAGCAGTTAAATGTTACAGGTGTTACCTTTCTGTGCATTGGACAAAATAAATCCTCCTGAGACAGAATGAGCCCAACACTCCACCACTCCTGCCCTCTCCCAAGTGTGCGTTTATGAATCCAAGTGCAGGGAGTGACTTTTTAAGCATTGCTATTTCAGAGGGCCTGATGATTGGTCCTGCTTTGAGCAGGGGGTTGGACTAGATGACCTCCTGAGGTCCCTTCCAACCCTGAGATTCTATGATTCTATGATGAGTACCTCTGACTCTCATTGACTGGTGGTTGCTTAGGCTTCAAAGGAATCTAGGTATCTAACGCCCATTGCAATCAATGGGAGGTAGGCACCTAAATATCTTTAAAGATCTGGGCCTCTGTCCCTCTCAGGATCAGCCTCTACATAGCTAATCTTTTCTTTTCTTTTTTTTACTGGATTCTTTTGGTAAATGCCATGCTTTTATTCCGCTGATCTGTTTTTTCCCTATCTTGTTTTCAAAAGAAATAGATGCTGGTGGTTTGTAATCAAATAATTCAAACTACTGCTTGGTTCATCTCCAGCTATAGAGACAGTACCATATATTTGTAACATGCTCTTATTAATGGGCAGAATGACAGAGGAATATATGAAGGTAGCTTTTGAATAATGTTCAGCAATATCTCTTCAGTCAAACGGTCTGCCTCTGGAGTGCTACTTCAGCCAGCTTTGCATTTGCTAAATACTTCAGCAACACTTGAGACTGATTGGTTTAAAGTGGTGGAACTGACAGCCTATAACCTCAGTTTCCTAAAAGCCCCAATTATTGCTACGCCTGCCTGTGACATGTTTAATATGTTTCTTTCCTTTGATAAATAGCTTTCATTTAGAAATGCACTGGAGTTTGCCCATTGTGGACAGAAGACTGTAGGTATCATATAAATTATTATTGACTTTTTCTTCAGCTCGTTCTTATACTCCTATCCCCAAAATAGGAACCACTTTCCAGCAGAATAGTTTGCATTTAAAGGACAAAAGTTTGAGGATTGTATAAATGCAAGTACATAGGTCAGCTCTTGTTGTAATTTGATTCTAAGCCAGAGTTCCAGCTCCTGGTTGTTATACTGAAATTATACCAACAAAATATGCTGCCTAACCGAGCTGCATGCCCATTAAATCTTCCTTTCCCATAAACCATTTTAAAAAATCTCCCTTATTCTATTTTTGCTTATAATTTATTTACCCAGGATCTTCACCAAAGGGTATTAAATATCCAGGTTTTGGCTAGCCCTACCTGCTAGCTTGTCCAGGTTCACAAAATGCCTCAGTCCATCCTAAAGCAGAAGTTCCTGTGGATTTCCCTGTGCTTCACTCCCACTACTAGAGTGCCCAAGATCCTTATTCCAGTGAGTAGGGTTCAACCAGTAACACTGGGTAATTGGTTGTAGGCAGTGATGAGCTGCCAAAATATTAACAACTGGTTCCCTCCTCCTCACCCCATGAGGGGGTCATGCCCCCCCGGGGACTCCTACCCCATCCAACCCCCCCATGTTCCTTGACAGCCCCCCCCGGGACCCCTGCCCTATCCACCCCCCTTTCCTGTCCCCTGACTGCCCCCTGCCACCCCATCCAACCCCTTCTCTCATTCCTGATGGCACCCTGGGACCCCTACTCCATCCAACCACCCAGTGATTTCCCTACACCCCCCCTGAATTTTCCCAACACCCCCCCAAGTTTTGTGAGCTAGTTACATACCAATTTAGTGACTGTTTGGAAATCTGAATTTAAACTGAAACATTAATACACACTTTAAAAGCTTATACAGTGTATGGTAAAATATGTCAAGTATCAGAGGGGTAGCCGTGTTAATCTGGATCTGTAAAAGCAGCAAAGAATCCTGTGGCACCTTATAGACTAACAGACGTTTTGCAGCATGAGCTTTCATGGGTGAATACCCACTTCTTCGGATGAAAGTAGTGGAAATTTCCAGGGGCAGGTATATATATGCAAGCAAGAAGCAAGCTAGAGATAACGAGGTTAGTTCAATCAGGGAGGATGAGGCCCTGTTCTACCAGTAGAGGTGTGAAAACCAAGGGAGGAGAAACTGGTTCTGTAGTTGGCAAGCCATTCACAGCCTCATCCTCCCTGATTGAACTAACCTTGTTATCTCTAGCTTGCTTCTTGCTTGCATATATATACCTGCCCCTGGAAATTTCCACTACTTGCATCCGAAAAAGTGGGTATTCACCCACGAAAGCTCATGCTGCAAAACGTCTGTTAGTCTATAAGGTGCCACAGGATTCTTTGCTGATAAAATATGTGTATCTGAAAAAGTATACTATATTTGAAAAGTATGAACATAGACTAGCTTCCTTGCTTCCTTATACAGCTGTTTTTTATGATGTCAGTGCATTCATTTAGTTGATGTTGGCCAACCTAATAATTTCAAATGATGATTTGTAAGCAAAGTCTAAATGAGTTCTCCCTGACAGCTAGTGATGAGCTGGGGGCTAAGGCTTCAGGGCCAGATTATATTTACATTCACACCTAATCTACCTAGGTATCCAGCAAACAGAGCTGTGTTGTCCAAGTGATAGATTTTGGCTGGGGTTGGGTTACAAACCACTTGAATGTCGGGGAAGGGGGGATGAAATGTTGTTCTTATTGTATGAGTAAAGGGCAGTAGAACTGTACTTAGTCTGTGATGATTTTAAGGCATCAAGAGAGAGGGTGGGGACCTGTCCCTCTCCACTGTTTAAAGACAGAGCTGATTAGGCTCTATAGATAGTCTTTTGTTCTGTTAAGTGACCACTGCAGCTGAAATCACTGACAATCTGCTTAGTCCTGTTGTGGGGACAGTGTTCCTGTGGGTACAGTGTTTTTGTGTAAGAGACAGCCCAGACTGCACTAGCAGCAAGGTTCCCGCACTGAGAGCTCAGCTGAAATCACTGAGAGCTGGTGGAACCTCAAGAGACCAACTCGCAGAGGTCACAGTGGTAGGTGACAGCAGATGACTGTGCAGGGCCATTGGCAACAGAGTGGTAAAGTGAACCATGGCACAACGAACAGCCATGGCCAGAGCAAACTGTGCCTTTTTGTCCCCCACCTGGAAGGTGTACTCACGTGAAAGCACCTCTGAACTCTGAGTCTCCACTGACCAAGGACAACACCGGTGAGTGGAGTGCGGTGGAGGGAAAAGTGAGGGGCATGTTAAATAAACATTTGTTTGTTGGACTATATTTTAGTCACTTTGCTCCAGAATGCTAGATTTGTGACTGGGAATGGAAACTTATATAAATATATTTCCCAGTAGGCCAAGATTTTTAAAATGCAGTATTTGCCAAGGTTATCATCTCACATTGTTGCTATCTTGAGAGGTCATGAGAGGTCATTATGTTGGGGAGTTTCTGTACTAAACATTTTTATTATAATTAATTTTTACATAAGAATGGTCATACTGGGTCAGACCCATGGTCCATATAGCCCAGTACCCTGTCTTACAACAGTGGTCAAGGCCAGGTGCTTCAGAGGGAATTAATAGAACAGGGAATCATCAAGTGATCCATCCCCTGTTGCCCATTCCCAGCTTCTGGAAAACAGGCTAGGGACACTCAGAGCATGGCGTTGCATCCCTCTCATCCTGGCTAATAGCCACAGATGGACCTGTTCTCCAGGAATTTATCTAGTTCTTTTTAAAATCCTGTTATAGTTTTGGTCTTCACAGCATCCCCTGGCAAAGAGTTCCCTGGGTTGACTTTATATTGTGTGAAGAAATACTTCCTTTTGTTTTTTTAAAATCTGCTGCCTATTAATTTCATTGGGTGACTGCTAGTTCTTGTGTTATGTGAAGGATTAAATAAAATTTCCTTATTCACTTTCTTCACACCAGTCAAGATTTTGTCGACCTCTATCATATCCCCATTAGTCATCTCTTTTCTAAGCTGAAAATTCCCAGTCACTTTAATCTCTCCTCCTGTTTCATACCCCTCATCATTTTAGTTGCCCATCTCTGTACCTTTTCCAATTCCAATATATATATTTTAGGATGTGTGACCAGATCTACACACACTATTCAAGGTGTGCATGTACCATGGATTTATATAGAGGCAATATGATATTTTCTGTCTTATTATCTATCCCTTTCTTAATGATTCCCAACATTGTTTGCTTTTGTGACTGTTGCTGCACATGGAGTGGATGTTTTCAGAGATCTATCCACAATGACTCCAAGATCTCTTCCTTGAATGTTAACAGCTAATTCAGATGCCATCATTTTGTATGTATAGTTGAGATTGCTTTCCAATGTGCATTACTTTGCATTTATCAGCATTGACTTTAATTTGCCATTTTGTTGCCCAGTCACCCAGTTTTGTGAGATCCCTTTGTAGATCTTCGCAGTCTGCCTGGGACTTAACTATCTTGAATAATTTTGTATCATCTGCAAATTTTGCCACCTCACTGTTTACCCATTTTTCCAGATGAATATGTTGAATAGGACTGGTCCCAGTACTGACCCCTCAAGGATACCACTATTTATCTCTCTCCATTCTGAAAACTGATAATTTATTCCTACCCTGTGTTTCCCATCTTTTAACCAGTTACTGATCCATGAGAGGATCTTCCCTCTTACCCCATGATGGCTTACTTTTCAAAAGTCAATTTAAATTAAATACATTTTTTTTAATTTTTTTTTTTTTTAGAAATCTAGATCTGTTATATGTTTTGGTGTAACTTGCATTTTCCTTATGTTAAATTTGGATTATCCTAACAAAACATTTACTTTATTCACTTTCTTCACATCAGTCAAGATTTTATAGACCTTTAGCATATCCCCCCTTAGTTGTCTCTTTTCTAAGCTGAAAATTCCCAGTCATTTTAATTTCTTCTCCTGTTTCATACCCCTAATCATTTTAGTTGCCCATCTCTGTACTTTTTGCATTTCCAGTATGTCTTTTTTGGGATAGGGTAACCAGATCTGCACACAGTATTCAAGGTGTACATGTGCCATGGATTTATATAGAGGCAATATGATATTTTCTGTCTTATTATCTATCCCTTTCTTAAAAAAGCAAAGGTTTCAGAGGAGCGGCCGTGTTAGTCTGTATTGCAAAAAGAACATAAGCTTTTGTGGGCTACATCCGTTGAAGTGGACTGTAGCCCACGAAAGCTTATGCTCAAATAAATTTGTTAGTCTCTAAGGTGCCACAAGTGCTCATGTTCTTTTTAAAGAAGCAAACAGAATGTTGGGAATCACTGACTGCCGCTGCCCACTGAGTGGATGTTTTCAGAGAACTATCCACAATGACTGTAAGATCTTTCTTGAGTGTTAACAGCTAATTCAGACTCCTTCATTTTGTATGTATAGTTGAGATTGTTTTCCAATGTACATTACTTTGCATTTATCAACATTAAATTTCATCTGCCATTTTTGTTGCCCAGTCACCCAGTTTTATGAGATCTCTTTGTAATTCTTCGCAGTCTGCCTGGGACTTACCTATCTTGAATAGTTTTGTATCATCTGCAAATTTTGCCACCTCACTGTTGAACAGCACTGGTCCCAGTACCGACCCCTCAGGGATACCACTATTTATCTCTCTCCATTCTGAAAACTGATAATTTATTCCTACCCTTTGTTTCCCATCTTTTAACCAGTTACTGATCCATGAGAGGATCTTCCCTCTTACCCTATGATGGCTTACTTTTCAAAAGTCAATTTAAATTAAATACTTTTTTTTAAAATGTATATATTTTTTAGAAATCTAGACCTGTTATGTGTTTTGGTGTAACTTGCATTATTCTTATGTTAAATTTGCATAATCCTAACAAAACATTTACTTTATTCATATCTCTTTTACATATCTCATTGGTCCTGACACCCCCCCTGTAAATTCGAACACCCCCCCTAATTTCAGTTCCTGGGGAAACCACTGCAACCACCCCTTCTCTCTGTCCCCTGACTGTCCCTGGAATCCCTACCCCTAACTGCCCCGCACCGCCCCATCCAACCCCTGCTCCTTTCTGGCTGCCCCCTGGGACCCTTGCCCCCGTTCAATCCCCCTGTTCCCTGCCCTCTGACTGCCCCGACACTAATCCACCCACCAACTCCCCTGCCCTGTATCCAACATCCCCTCCCTGCTCCCTTACCGTGATGCCTTGAGGTGGGGGCCCAGCTGGGCTGGGACTGGAGCCACTCGGCCGAGGTTGGGGCCGGACCCGGGGGCCGGGCAGGAGCTGCGCCGCCCGGCCGAGTTCGCGGCCGGACCCGGGGGCCGGGCAGGAGCCGCACCGCCCGGCCAAGTTCGCGGCCGGACCCGGGGGCCGGGCAGGAGCCGCGCCGCACTGCCTGGCGAGGTCGCGGCCGGACCCGGGGGCCGGGCAGGAGCCGCGCCGCCCCGCCGAGCGCGCGGCCGGACCCGGGGGCCGGGCAGGAGCCGCACCGCCCGGCCAAGTTCGCGGCCAGACCCGGGGGCCGGGCAGGAGCCGCGCCGCACTGCCCCCGGGTCCGGCCGCGACCTCGCCAGACGGCGCGGTGCCTGGAGCCCTCCTCCCGCCCCCCGGCCCCAGCTCAAGCTCACCTGGTGGAAGCTGCTGCTTCCTTCTCAGCCCTCCCAGGCTTCCCGCGCGAACAGCTGATTCGCGGGAAGCTGGGAAGAGGGAGGAGAAGCTGGAGGAGCTTCAGAAGAGGAGGCAGAGGCGGAGTGAGGTGAGCTGGGGCCGGGGGAAGTGTAGGGAGCTGCTAGAGCTTTTGTTAAATTTAGAAGCCCTTTTGGAACTAGTTGTCCCTCGAGGGACAACTGGTTCTAAACGGGCTTCTAAATTTAACAACCGGTTCTCGCGAACTCGTGGGAACAGGCTGCAGCTCACCACTGAGGTCCCCAGCTCTGACTCTCCTCTGGAAATGAAGGGAAGGTGGATGCTTAGTGTTTTCTGAAAATCAGAGCTGTTCTAAGCTGGCCTTGCAAAAATTGTCACTTTTGAAAATCTTGCCCCCAAATTGCTGTCCTCCCTTCAATATTCAATGAGGAATAGCTGGAACATTCTGTTTCCTGTGAGACAATTCTTAGCACGAACCATTTTGTGAAATATATTTCCTGAATGTCCTGCAGAAGCTGAGCACATTTCACAATCCCCATGGGGCAGGGATGTCATTAACTCTTTAGTCATCTTCACACCACACTGCTCTTTCATTTCTGTTAACGGTGAGTCTGCTGCCATCACAAGGCTTTGTGTAGTCCCACCAATACAGTCTGACATCACTCAGGGTTGCCTCCAGGTGTCTAGTATGCTGCTGTATTGCTTCATGGATCCTTTCCCCATCCTCTTATACACTCCAATGACTCCTTTAGACTGCTGTCTTTTATCCTTTCTCTGTGATGCCATGAGCCCATTCAGTACTCTTACTTACTTTCCTGATTCACCCCTAAGAGCACAGCAGTTTTAACTTATATTTCTCTTTGCTTATGGAAGGATCCCCCCTCACCTCTGTGCATGGGGAAAGGAAAGCAGTGGTACTTGCCTCAGCTCCATTTCCTTTCTCTATGCTGGTCATCTCTAAGTTCTTGGCTGAACAGAAGTGTGACAGACTGTGGGGAGACAAAATGGGGAGGTAATATCTTTTATTGGACCAACTTCTGTTAGTGTGAAAGACAAACTTTCAACCACACACAGCTTTTCTTCAGGTGTGGGAAAGGTACTCCCAGCGTCACAGCAAAATGCAAGGTGGAACAGGTGTTTTAGCACAAGCTGTTAGCACAAATTGTAAGGGACCATTCAAGGGAGAGTGACCCATTTGACACCTCTGCCATTATAGGGAAAAAAAGAGGGGGTCAGTGGGTTACAGATTGTTGTAATGAGCCATAAATCCAGTGTCTTTATTAAGGCCACTGTAGTCTTTATTTTTAGCTAAAGTTAATTTTAGTGATGTTATATTACACCATCTAGGGTTCGGCTCTGGCAGCTACAGTCTCAAGTTCAACAGAGTTATCTCTGCTTGTTTTAGAGCGAGAGCTCATAGGAACACATGAAACCATAGGCAAGAAACACATATAATCACGAGAACAAGGTCCACTATCTCTTATCAATTTTATTAAAGTTGCCAACAAAGTTATGAATCTCACAGCATATACAACTCCTAGATATATCCATGCACCAGTTATAGCTACAGACATGCTCACATCCTCCTAGATAGTGTTAGAGTCTGATGGCGCTCTCCTGGATTGATCATCAGTACAAGGATGGTTCCTGCTGGAGGTCTCCCAAGGGAAGCACAATTTTCCTGCTTTGGGCACCTCCTTGTTATAATGTGATTCTGTCTATACCTACATTCTGCACATGTACATGAAAGTGTCAACCCTCTTTTCCCTTATTGGTCCATGTCCCCTAGAAACTTGAGACCCCGTATTCTACAGGTTGTGTAGGATCACTTTATTCTCATCAGCACTGACGTACAACCTATACCCTCGGGCTAAGACACATGTTAGAGACAGAAGTGCCTCTATAGCATTTTTGTGATTTAAAATTAATCTTCTGGCTAATTTTTTTGCAATATTACCAGTTGGTATCTCTTTTCCCATAATCTTAGGGCATCGGGTTATTCTTCAGTCACTTATTATGTCAGCATTTCTTATCTCCAAGGCCTAAAATAGCTAAGCTAATACCTTGCAGGCCTCAGCCAGCAGGTCTTGCACTTCAGCCTTTCTTACTTAGATATCTAAGGGTATGTCTACACTACAAGAGTAGTTCGATTTAACTTAGGTCGAATTTGTGGATTCGATCTGATGAAGTCGAATTTGTGTATCCACCCTAAGGACACTAATTCGACTTTGTGAGTCCACACTAACGGGGCAAGCGTCGACATTGGAAGCGGTGCATTCTGGGCAGCTATCCCACAGTTCCCGCAGTCCCCGCTTCCCATTGGAATGCTGGGTAGAGCCCCCAATGCCTTCTGGGGGAAAAATGTGTCGAGGGTGGTTTTGGGTAACTGTCGTCATTCAACCGTCACTCCCGCCCTCTCTCCTTGAAAGTGCCGGCGGGAACTCTGTTCGCGCACTTTTCTGGTCAGTGACAGCGCAGACGCCACAGCACTGCGAGCATGGAGCCCGCTGCGATCATCGCTGCACTTATGGCCGTTGTCAACTCCTCGCACCTTATCGAACACCTCTTCCACAGTCAGCTGCTGAGAAATCGGGCGAGGAGGCTCCGGCAGCGCGGTGAGGACATGAAGTATCAGAGTGGCACAGACCTCTCACAAAGCACGGTACGCCGCGCCGTGGAGATCATGGTGGCAATGGGTCATGTTCATGCTATGGGACGGCGATTCTGGGCCCGGGAAACAAGCACGGACTGGTGGGACTGCATAGTGCTGCAGGTCTGGGATGAATCACAGTGGCTGTGAAACTTCAGGATGCGTAAGGGCACTTTCCTTGAACTGTGTGACTTGCTGGCCCCTGCCCTGAAGCGCCAGGACACCCGGATGCGAGCAGCCCTGAGTGTGCAGAAGCGAGTGGCCATAGCCCTCTGGAAACTTGCAACGCCAGACAGCTACCGGTCAGTAGCGAACCACTTTGGCGTGGGCAAATCTACCGTGGGGGTTGCTGTGATGCAAGTAGCCCACGCAATCGTTGACCTACTGCTCTCAAATGTGGTGACCCTGGGAAACGTCCAGGTCGTCATAGATGGCTTCGCCGCGATGGGATTCCCAAACTCCGGTGGGGCTATAGATGGCACTCACATCCCTATCCTGGGACCGGCCCACCAGGCCAGCCAGTATATTAACCGAAAGGGCTACTTTTCAATGGTGCTGCAAGCACTGGTGGACCATAGGGGACGTTTTACCAACATCTACGTTGGGTGGCCGGGCAAGGTTCATGACACGCATGTGTTCAGGAACTCTGGTCTGTTTAGACGCCTGCAGGAAGGTAGTTTCTTCCCGGACCACAAAGTAAGTGTTGGGGATGTGGAGATGCCTACAGTGATCCTCGGGGACCCAGCCTACCCGCTAATGCCCTGGCTCATGAAGCCCTATACAGGCGCCCTGGACAGTGACAAGGAGCTCTTCAACTACCGGCTGAGCAAGTGCAGAATGGTGGTGGAGTGTGCTTTCGGACGTCTCAAGGGGAGATGGAGGAGCTTACTCACTCGCTCGGATCTCAGCGAAACCAATATCCCCATTGTTATTGCAGCTTGCTGTGTGCTCCACAATCTCTGTGAGAGCAAGGGGGAGACCTTTATGGCGGGATGGGAGGTTGAGGCAAATCGCATGGCTGCTGATTACGCTCAGCCAGACACCCGTGCGATTAGAAGAGCCCAGCGGGAAGCGCTGTGCATCCGGGAGGCTTTGAAAGCTAGGTTCCTCAGAGAGCAGGGTAACCTATGACTGTCCAGTCTCTTTACAGAGAAGCTGAACCTGCCCCTGTTTCAGTTACTATTGACTTTTTTCAGCGGTTACATACCCCGTTCACCAGCTTTCCCCCCTTCCAACAGACGTTTAAAAATAAAGTTATTGGAACATTTTTAATTAACAAAGTTTTCTTTACTAACGAATTCTCGTTCAAGGGTTCCAACAGGGACGCAGACTGTGGTGGGTACGGTGTGCAGTGATGTACAGACCGCTTCTACACTCGAGGACTGACAGGCTCCTGCTCCTACAGCGGTCTCTGGCGGGAGGACGGTTACCGGAGGGTGTGCAGGAAGGGGTGGGTTTGCAGGAAGGGGGTGAGGGGTGTGTGGGAAGGGTGAGTAGGTGTGGGGGGATGATGGCTCTGGCTGGGGCTCAGGGCATCGGAGAGGTTCATGGCTAGGGTGGAAGGGCATGGTAAGGGCAGCCTGCCTTGCCATTTGTGGATGCCAGGCGCTCGGACCCTGGGGCAACATACACCTCCCAGACTGACCTGGGGCAGCAGACACCTCGCAGAGTGACCCGGGTGCCTAGTGACTGCACTCTGTGTGTGACCTGCTGTTGATCCTGCCCCCATGTCTGTACCCTGTTAATGGTGGCTGTCCTATGCAATTAACAAACCCCTCCCCCCCCTTCACACAAAGTCTTCTGCAAAGAAACATGACGGAAACAGTAATGAACAGCAAACTATTTTTAATACTCAACTACACAGTTGGGGGATGAAACTGGGATTTGGGATCAGGTGAGCCAGGAAGGCAAGCAATTCTCATACTTTAGGGAATGAGAGCTGTTTGGTTCATGAGCGCTCTGCTGGGGTGGAGTGACAGTTTTCATGGCCCCTAGCGCCCCTTCTTCTTGTGATTTTGGGTGAGGGGGGACAGGACTTTGTGGCGGGGGAGGGCGGTTGCAGATACAGTGCAGGGGGGCTCTCTGCTCCTGCCTGCGGTCCTGCAGAACATCCACAAGGCGCCGGAGCGTGTCCGTTTGCTCCCTCATTAGTCCAAGCAGCGTTTGAGTCGCCTGCTGGTCTTCCTGCCGCCACCTGTCCTCCTGTTCGGTGTGTGAGTGCTGCTGCTGAGAGAGGGTCTCCCTCCACTGGCTCTGCTGGGCCGCCTCGGCTCTGGAGCAGGCCATCAGTTCAGCGAACATCTCGTCCCGAGTCTTTTTCTTTCGCCGCCTAATCTGCGCCAGCCTCTGTGAGGGGGATGCCGGGGCAGTTCGGGAAAGAGCCGCAGCTGTGTGATGGGAAAAAGGAAGTGATTTCCTTCCAAAGATACATGTTTGCGAACACTGAACACAGTCTACTCAGTTTCTGTGAACAAGACCATACAGGGCACCTAATCTCATGTGCTCTCAGGACAAGTTCGAATTTTCGGCATTCGCTTTCATTGCCTGGGGTCTTGCACTGGAGATCGGACAAGCGGGGCAGGACAGCAGAATCCGTGTAGCAGCCAGGCCTGGTAAGCCGTAAACTTTAGGCTGCTTAACAGTTAATGGATAGCAGTGCCCTCCTGCTGCAGGCAATCTGGAAAGCATAAAGTCTGACCCTGTTCCAGCCCCTCGCGGCTGTCCCCGGGAAAGATCCCTGTATGCTTTTCCTCTGCAGCCTACAACACGTGGCTGTTAAACGACGGTCATTGTTATGCAAAGGAAAAGTCAAGCATTCACAATAGTAACATTAAAGTAATTCCCCTAATTAGATGCAGCAGTCGCCTCAGAGATCACCCTGAGGCGGGTCTCCAGGAGAAACAGAGAGCGCATGCTGCGTGAATCCCTGCACAGACCAGGGCCCTATGCTGCCATGCTGGTCGAGGTGATGCTCCCATTATACCTCAGGATGGCCTGGCGCGGAAGAGTGTGCTTCCACGGAGCACCCAACAAGGCACCTCTCCCCAGGAACCTCCTGCGGAGGCTTTTCGAGTACCTCTCAGAGAGCTTCGTTGAACTGTCCCAAGAGGATTTTTGTTCGATCCCTATATGCATTGACCTTCTTTTTATATAGTTTTTATTCCTGTTTTGTTAAAAAATAAATGTTTACATGTTTATAGCACTTACCGACTGATCCTTCCCCTGATTCGGAGTCCGGGTTAACGGCCGGGGAGGGTTGGTAGGGGATCTCTGTGAGGGTGATGAAGAGATCCTGGCTGTCGGGGAAAGCAGTATTGTAACCGCTGTCGCCTGCCTCGTCCTCCACAAACCCTTCCTCATCTTCCCCATCGGCGAAGATCGCCGAGAAACTGCCCCTCGACACTATCCCATCCTCAGAGTCCACGGTCACTGGTGGGGCAGTGGTGGCAGACCCACCGAGAATGGCATGCAGTGCCTCGTAGAAGCGGCATGTCTGGGGCTGGGCTCCGGAGCGTCCGTTTGCCGCTTTGATTTTTTGGTAGCCTTGTCTCAGGTCCTTGATTTTCACGCGGCACTGCGTTGCATCCCGGCTGTATCCTCTGAGTGCCATGGCTTTGGAGACCTTCTCGTAGGTCTTTGCATTCCGTTTTTTGGAGCACAGCTCCGAAAGCACAGACTCATCGCCCCACACAGTGATCAGATCCAAGACTTCCCGGTCAGTCCATGCTGGGGCCCTCTTTCTACTCTGAGATTGCATGGACTCCTCTGCTGGAGAGCTCTGCATCGCTGCCAGTGCTGCTGAGCTCGCCACAACGTCCACACAGGAAATGAGATTCAAACTGGCCAGACAGGAAAAGGAATTCAAATTTTCCCGGTGCTTTTCCTGTATGGCTGATCAGAACATCTGAGCTCGGACTGCTGTCCAGAGCGTCAACAGAGTGGTGCAGTGTGGGATAGCTCCCGGAGCTAGTAAGTTCGATTTGCATCCACACCTAGCCTAATTCGACATAGCCATGTCGAATTTAGCGCTACTCCCCTCGTCGGGGTGGAGTACCGAATTCGAACTAAAGAGCCCTCTAGGTCGAACTAAATGGCTTCCTGTTGTGGACGGGTGCACGGTTAATTCGAATTAACACTGCTAAATTCGAATTAAAGTCCTAGTGTGGACCAGGCCTAATACATGATTCCCTCTAAATACTGCTTAATCTTATGCTTCTATGATCCTAGAATTTAACTCTATTTAACATACAATGATTTTATATATCATGACATATGAAGTAATCATAACATCTCACAATAAATGGATAATGAACTAAAATCATTGGCTACACTGCTGTCCTTTGCTGGCCATAGAGGGCTGTTGAGCAGCCCCGGACACAGCTGTCTTTTTTAATCAAAAGGGCTTGATTGAGTTGGTTTGTTGGTGGAGGCAAGTAGCAGAGCAAATTAGTGAAAATGCACCAGGCCTTTCACCTCCAAACACTTGGGTTCCAATCCTTTGCCACAAGAAACAATTAGCTGGCAGGCTCAGAGAGCCATATCAAAGACCACCCCTCGAACCCAGCATGGAATAACAGGGCTGCTGCAGGTCACAACGGAAGATCTGTAGCAAAGCTATATAGGGAGTTTTCCTAACGCCTGCTCACAGGAAGGGGAATTCATCACTGTGCTGTGGCTACTTTATACCAGTTCCAGCATAAAACTGGCTGCAAAGTAGGAGGTGCCCACATAGGACAGGCACAGGCCCATCTACACCAGCTCTCTGCCCCATCCACAGGAGGCCATGGCTTAGTGGGGAACCTGGGGGTAGAAGCATGGTGGGATGTCCCTGCCTACGGCAGCAGGGAGAGCAAGTTAAGACAGAGCTCAGGCTGCTCACACCTGCTCCAGGGGTCGCTCCAGCCCTACAACAGAAGAGATGCAAAGCATCCCCTCTCAGTCCTTGCAACGGGCTCTGCACTGGCCCTGAGATGTAATCCCAGCAGTGCGTCCGGCTCTAGGCAGTGCTGTAACTCTTTTCATCAATGGATTTTGGTGCTTAAAGGTCAACTAATTTATTTAGGGTCATTAAGTGGCCAGTAAAAAAGCTTTTTGTTCTCATTTGAACATAGCCATCCTGGCATTAAATGGTCATTTTCATATCCCATACACAGACGTGTGCATTACATAGCCATCCCCTTTGGGCTGCACTGGACATTGGAACTGGTAAAGAAGCCGAGTCTAAGGTGCAAGACTTGAACTGAAAGGCAAGCCTGCGACCAGCTGAGCCACAGGTACACCTGTGTCATCTTGCAACAAATTTGTGGCCCCTTCAGGTTACACATTTGACACCACACGCCATGGCTACTTGGATTTTCACAGTGACAGTATTCAGATGGTGATGGGCATGGAACCTTAACAGAATAGGGGCACGCTTCATCATAGGGTTACATTTATAAGCAGTTTATAAAGGACTAATAGATGTTATAAGCAGGTCACAATGTGTCGTATGTAGTATAGAAAGTTATAAGTACATTTGTAGAGGGTATTGAAGATGGTTTTAAGTCATGTTTGTAATCAATCTTTTGACTTGTTGGAGACTATAGCACGCACTTCACCACTCATTGAAACATCTATTAATCATTTATTAAGCTTTATAAACTGTTTATTAATGTACCCTTAATGCAAAGTGGGACCTGGAAGGGATTACAATAAAGTGGGGGTAGCATTCAAGCTCTTTTTCAAAACGCCTAGGCTCTGCCACTGGAGCTAAAGCTGATTCTCCAGAAACATTGTAATAGAAGGAGCTTCATGTGTCAAGAGCTCATATGATACAGGGTAGAAATTACTGTCAGTGGAGTTACTGGAAAATAGGAGCTTCTCCTTTTCAATTTAGCATCCAAGAGAGAAAGAGAATGATAATCTGCTTTAGGTAATCACCTGACTTAATTTAGTAGGAGCCAAATTAGCATCCAAAGGGCTTTCAGCCAGGAAAGAAAGTGAGACCTAGTGTGGTAGTGACAAAAGGGATGTTAGTTTTGGCTTGAACAAAGACAGATATGGGAATGAACTTCGGTCTGAGTACAGAGAAATCTAAGGAAGTATCCATGTGCTTAAGGTAATACCTCCCTAAATTCAAATAATGTTTTGAAAATAACCTGGCCAGGGACAAGAGGTGGATGACACCTAGTTATCTCGAGGAGTAGGTTCAATACAATATTAAAAAAAAAACAAAAAAAAGGAAGATATATGTAAGTATTCATACAGGAGAAGGAAACAACTGTTTGTGTCCAGGGAAAGGTTGATTATTCAGCTTCCCAAAATATTATGGCCCTTATATAAAAAACACCTTAACATTTCATACTTAATTGGAAATTAACACCCTGTGATAAACTCAGGACAGACAGTTGCCGGAGGGGGGGGGAGGAGTCAGTCCCAGAGGGTTAAAAGGCCCTCCTCCTTATCAACTGAGAGGCAACTACAGGTCAAGCAGGTTCAGCTGAGAAAGGGTTACCAAGGTAGCAAATTAGAATCAGCTGAGGGGAGCTACCTGAGGGTAATTAGGATCAGCTGGTTCCAACTTGGAGCTGCCTGAGACCTTTTTAAACCCCTTCCTGGGAGGAAGGAAGGGAAGGGGGGAAAGCAGAGAGAGAGAAGGAGCCTGGCTACCAGGAGTGTTGAAGCAGCAAGCCTCCCCAGGCAGAGCGGCAAGACGCTCTCCTACAAGGCAGGGTAAAAAATACTTTAATTAAGACTGGTGAGAAGACAGGGAACAGACTTCCCCTGAGCCCTAAGGGGAACTGCATTACCCTAGCCGGTCTCACCAGAGCTAAAAACAGCAGAGGCTGCGGAGACTGAGACGGGACTTTGCCACAACCCTTACTTTATGGATATTCAAGAATATATCAAGGGGAGTTTCCTTGACAAGAAAGGTTTCAGAGTAGCAGCCGTGTTAGTCTGTATCCGCAAAAAAAAAAAAAAAAAAAAAAAACAGGAGTACTTGTGGCACCTTAAAGACTAACAAATTTATTGTAGCATGAGCTTTCGTGAGCTAAAGCTCACTTCTTCGGATGCATAGAATGGAACACACAGACAGGAGATATTTATACATACAGAGAACATGAAAAGGTGGAAGTATGCATACCAACAGGCAGAGTCTAATCAATTGAGATGAGCTATCGGTAGCAGGAGGAAAAAAAACTTTTTGAAGTGATAATTAAGATGGCCCATAGAAGGTGTGAGGAGAACTTAACATAGGTTGGGTCATTACACCAATTGAATCTATTTCCCTATGTTAAGTTCTCCTCACACCTTCTATGGGCCATCTTAATTATCACTTCAAAAAGTTTTTTTTCCTCCTGCTACCGATAGCTCATCTCAATTGATTAGACTCTGCCTGTTGGTATGCATACTTCCACCTTTTCATGTCCTCTGTATGTATAAATATCTCCTGTCTGTGTGTTCCATTCTATGCATCCGAAGAAGTGAGCTTTTAGCTCACGAAAGCTCATGCTACAATAAATTTGTTAGTCTTTAAGGTGCCACAAGTACTCCTGTTTTTTTTTTTTTTTTTTTTTTTCTTGACAAGAAACTTACTGTGGCTGTGCCTGCACTAGAGAACTGAACCATTGGTAGTTGATCTAATGAGAAAGCATCAATATAAGTACCAGAGATTCAGTTGTGTCTGCTCTAACTGTGTTCTTTCAGTTTTACTCTCAATCCCCATTTATGCTTTAACACGCTATTACAGTTGCGCTTCCCTGTAAGTACTGAGCCTACAGTTCTCAACTCAGCTCCCTGAAACCTGCTACTGGGAGTTTTCAGTGAGCTCAGGGTAATTTTTTGGGAAAGAGGTGAAATTCTCACTTTATGTTGGGCATCACCCATAATCCTTGAGGGATTTTCCCATAATTCCAGAGGTGCTGATGCTAATTCCAAAACCTTTTCTCAAAATGGAGGCTAGGGTGAATATTTATCTCTTGCCCTTTCCACAGCAAGAAAAGGGGAGCTTTAAGAAAGCAGTTCCAAGGCAACTGAGAGTATGTTTTGTCAATACCTGCACAGGGCCAAAAAACAAGGCAAATAGTTCAGAGTTATTTCTACAAAGCTCATCTGCACCCTCTCACCCCACCAGCAGCACAGGAGAAACATGTGCTCTTACAGTGTTTGAGAATGGTGTTCACTGAGTGCAGGGCTGGCTCTAGGCACCAGCAAACCAAGCACATGCTTGGGGCGGCACATTTTCAGGGGCGACATTCCGGCCATCTTTTTTTTTTTTTTTTGCTTCGGGCAGCAAAAGCCTAGAGCCAGCCCTGGCAGCAGGTGCACATCATGCACGGGGGTGCCCTGGGGCCGCTGCGGTTCGTGCCATGGGGGAAACAGCGCCTGCACCTTGTGGCTGGGCTGGGCAGGCTCCAAGCCGGGGACACTCGGGCTGGGGGGCCGCCCCGCAGGGCACACAGAGCCGCTTGCAGGTGTCGCCAAGTGGCTGCCCCCCAGTGCCACAGCAGAGGCTGGGCAAAGCGGCCTGAGCAGCCCAGGGACTGTGGCAGGGAGGCCAGAAGCAGCAGCGGGGCCATAGAGGACGAGGCGCTGCCATGTGGGGCCTGCGTCCCGCTCTCTGGGGCTCTGCTCCCTCTGGAGCTACCCTGCCCCGGGCTCCTCAGCACCCGGCTGGGGCGGTCCCCCATCTCTGCCCTCCTGGGTCCCGGCCAGTCCTGGATGTGGGAGCCCTGGCTGGAGGGATCCTGGGCTGAGGCGCGGCCCTGGACCCCCACTGCTTACCCCGACCCTGCCAGCGCAGGTCCGTCTGGAGGTGAGGGGGGGAGTGGGCAGAATCAGCACTGGTTGGGGAGAGCCCGGGCTGGGGCGGCAGGGGGTGCAAGTGGGGGAGGGTACTGGTGGGGGGGGGTGAGAGCCCAGTGCTGGGGTGGGGGGCAGCCAAATTTTTTTGTGCTTGGGGCAGCAAAAAACCTAAAGCCGGCCTTGACTGAGTGGACTGGACAGATACAACTTTGAAGTCCACAGTGAAGTTTTGCATAGCAAAATATAGTGTGTTGCACATGCTTGTGATCAAGGCAGCTGATGTTCTGGACATCATTGTGGGCTTTAAGCCACTGGGATTCCTGAATAGCGCAGGATGTATTGATGTAACATATGTTTCCATTCTGAAGAAAAGAGTGGCAGGTTCTTGTGTGGAAGGTAGCCACATCAAATACTTGATGGCAGGGGGATGGAGCCTCGGTCACTACTGCCAATAGAACGTATTATTAATCATCCTTTTCAATGATGCAATTCTAAATCAAAACTCCAATGAGACAGCAGCCAAAACTGCAATATATTAATCTCTTGTATCTCATTTAGCCATCTAACTGTGCTAGGTTACGTACCACCTCTCGCTATAGCTAGTTACAGTTGCATCTCAGGAATCTGGGGGATACCTGCCATGCTACATGACTCAGTGGAAACACTTTTTAAAACATATTTACTGTACTTGCTAATCAAGTGCCCACCATTAAGGAAAAATAAATCAAGTTGTGGACTTATGAGAATCAGCTGATTAAAATGTCAATTGTGTGATCACAAGCCACACAGCAAATGCTATGCTTAGAGTTGAGTGTTTGCAAGGAACAATTTCAGTGCCTTGATGAGGATGCAAGCACTTTGGGCAAGAATATTCATGCCTCTGACTTTGCAATTCATTTTCTACTAACATTTGTATCAGTAAAACGCAATCATTTGAATGTTAGCAGAAAGCAACCAAAACAGGGTACAAGTATGGTCAAACTAAACTTATTTAAAAATCTAAATGCATATCTGTTTAAAAAAAAATTGCATTATTCACTTACTCTAGTGGTGCTCCACATGCTATTCGCAAATAGCTTCTAAAGGGCCCAGCATATCCATATTTTTCTGGGCAGGTTTAAACAAGACCATAAAGAATTTGAAGAGATGTTTATTGTTAACTGATGTTGCATAACTCTCTACATGCTACCATGAAAATGTGTTTCTTGGATGGAAAATAGCATCATTTCTATTTGTAAATTGCATTTGATCATTGAAGTATCCTGAACTGTAACAAAGAAAAGATTACCTTTCCTGATTTGCTGCATAATAGTATTATAGTAGGTTGCTATGACAACAAGATATAACGCCCCTGTATTTGAATGGGGCCCTCACTTCAAAGGTATTAGAAATCTACAAATTTCAACAATTTTTACTTCAAATATTCATTTCATCCTGAAATTATCACACAGTAGAGAAGTATACATGTTATCACTAAGCAATTTGTCACAAGAGAGCGGCAACAAAATGAAGTTTCAAGTACAGTAACATGTTTATTTTTTTTAAATGTTACATGCTGATAAAAAAAACAACTGTACAGATGAAAGTAAAAAAGATCCCGCCAAGAGAGATGCAAAGGCAACTATTAAGCTTTAACGAATTGCCAAAGCAAAAATACCTGGTGGATGTTTATTAATAATTTATCGTATTACAGTAGCACACAGAGGGGCTGGCCCGCCATCATGCTTGCTATTGTACAAACTCATAATAGGAGATAGTGCCTTCCACAAAGAGCTGAGTCTAAAAAATGTGAATGCAAGTCTGGGGGGTGGGAAGGACTTCCTTATAAGAGTACAGCAGTAGCCAGGCTCTGTGATCTGAGGTGCATGGCAGTGATCACAGCAAGGGAAACTATTCTGAATAAACAAGTTAATTAGGAACAAATAAGAACAAGCCCAAACTTTAATGTACTGCTTGCTGCGTACGTGTACCGCTGCCCACTATTGGGTGGGATATTTAGACTTCCTCAAGCATTCAGTGGAAATAGTCCCGTTACCTTCAATGGGTCAGGCCTTTAGTGTGCAGCTTGGAATTCTCCCAACTATGATGAATCCGATTTTCTGCTCCCTTCAATACCCTACACCACTTGATTCATAAGAAAATATTCATTAAACAGCCTAAAAAGAGGAAGTTAAGGAAGATTCTCTTTTAGCTGAAGTGGTAGAGTGCTATGTTTTCTAAAGCTCAGTTACATTCCCCAAGCTGCATTGTATCTAGCTAGCTGGCAAAAAAAAAAAAACCCCAATGTCTGCAGGTGATTGCAGATCACTCTTCCCAGTTCTTTTTAAAGGTTCAGTTCAGAGAAAAACAATTTTATACACACACTTGGGGAACCTACTTGGCTCAGAATGGACCTTAGATTGGATCTGAGGGAGAGTGGGCAGGGGGGAAGGTGGCGAAACAAAGAAAGTAAGGGGATGGATAGAGTTGGGGCAGACAATAGAGATTAGTCATAGTTGCGAGATCTGGACACAGCCAGCTGTGTTTGGGAGGAAGGCTGAGGATCACACTTGTACAAATGATTAGAGCCCTGCCAAATTCATGGCCATGAAAAACACGTCACGGACCATGAAACCTGGTCTCCCGCCATGAAATCTAGTCTTTTGTGTGCTTTTACCCTATGCTATACAGATTTCACTGGGAAGACCAGCATTTCTCAAATTGGGGATCCTGATCTAAAAGGGAGCTGCAGGAGGGTTACAAGGTTATTTTAAGGGGATTGCAGTATTGCCACCCTCACTTCTCCACTGCCTTCAGAGCTGGGTGTTCAGAGAGTGGTGACTGATGGCAAGCACCCAGCTCTGAAGGCAGTGCCCAGCCAGCAGCAGCGCAGAAGTAAGGGTGGCAATACCACACCATCCCATGCCACCAGGGGCGGCTCTAGCCATTTCACCGCCCCAAGCACGGCGGCATGCCGCAGGGGGCGCTCTGCCGGTCGCCGGTCCCGCGGCTCCAGTGGACCTCCCACAGACGTACCTGCAGAGGGTCCGCTGGTCCTGCGGCTTCAGTGGAGCATCCACAGGCATGCCTGCAGGAGGTCCACCGGAGCCGCGGGACCAGCGGACCGTCCGCAGTTACGTCTGCGGGAGGTCCACCGGAGCCGCCTGCCGCCCTCCTGGCCACCAGCAGAGCGCTCCCCGCGGCATCCCGCCCCCAGCACGCACTTGGCGTGCTGGGGTCTGGAGCCGCACCTGCATGCCACCCTTACTTCTGCGCTGCTGCCTTCAGAGCTGGGCAGTCGGAGAGTGGCGGCTGCTGACTGCGGGCCCAGCTCTGCAGGCAGCAGCATAGAAGTAAGGGTGGCAATACCATACCGTGCCATCCTTACTTCTACATTGCTGCTGGTGGTGGCTCTGCCTTCAGAGTTGGGCTCCGGGCCAGCAGCTGCCAAGCTCTGAAGGCTGTGCCGCCACCAGCCACAGTGCAGAAGTATGGGTGGCAGTACTGCAATTCACCCCCCCCCGACAATAACATTGCGACCTCCCCACAACTCCTTTTTGGGTCAGGACCCCTACAATTACAACACCATGAAATTTCAGCTTGAAATAGCTGAAATAATGAAATGTACTATTTTAAAAACCCTACGACCATGAAATTGACCAAAATGGACCGTGAATTTGGTAGGGCCCTATAAATGATAGAACGGCAGATTCCAAGCAGGAGGGAGAGCTTAGCAGGACTGGGGGTCCTGGGTGCAATGACAGTACAAATTATAAATAACAATAATGTTTGCAGTGTTGTTGTAGCCTTGTGGGTCCCAGGATATTAGTGAGACAAGGTGGGTGAGGTAATATCTTTTATGGGACCAGCTTGGGTTGGTGAAAGAGCCAAGCTTTTAAGCTACACAGAGCTCTTCTTCAGGACCAGATCTGTGTAGCTCGAAAGCTTTTCTCTTTGGCCAACAAAAATTGGTCAAATAACAATACTATTCGTTATAACAGGGTTTAATTCAATGATACCAGAAAAGTACTAAACTGAGAACTTTACATTTGTATTTACAAAACCTGTGAGCTTTCTAGCTGCAGAGACCTTAATGCCACCAGTCTACATACTGATGCTGCTTTATTGCGAAATTTGCAGACTAGGGGTGCTTATTTCACTAGATACTTTTCCACTGGCCAGTCGTAACAGGCAGTTAATGACCATGTCTTTGGCCTTGGTGGTCTCCATATTCCTCTCTCGTGATATCTGCATGCTGATTTGGTCTACGTTGGTCATGATGAGCTCAGAGGCCAGGATCTGAGTGGGGGATGCACTGTTGACCATGCTGTCCATGATATACTGCTTGTACAGCTCCACCACTTTCTGCTCTAGGTAGTCATTCAGTATTGAATTGGAGAGGGGCTGCTGGTGTTGCATTATGCTGGTCACTCGCCAGCATGATGAGTACCCTTGGACGGGCTTGCGAATGAGGTCATTGGGTGGCATCTTCATGGATTCCATAGGCGGAGGAATCTCTGATGACTCCAAAAATGGGCCTATCCCACTGTCACAGGTAAAATCTGTTGTTACTGAGCTGATAGGCATCACATGGCCACCAGCAATGTGCAAATCATTGTAATTCTTGCAAATGCTTTTACAGGAAGAAGGAACCAGGTAGGTATCTCTACTTGTGGATCCTCCAGACATATCCCCAACTGGAGATGTTTGCCTTTCAAACTCTGTGCTCTGAATAACCTGCAGTAAAGTCTCTTTCTGTCTTCCATTGTGTTTGCTTCCTTTGGAATGGACTGAAGAAAAGAACTTGCCCACAGTCCTGCACCTCTGAAAGAGACTTCTGCCTTGTGTTTCATCCATGGAGGAATAGGTAAAGCCACACATGGAGCTCATCTCATGCACCTTCTCCTCTGCTGCTCGCTTTCTGTAGAGCTTGGAACTCAAGAAGTCATCACAAAAATAGGGGATTCCACAAAGATACCCTTCTGACAACATTCTTGAAAAAAGAGGAAATGAGACATCAAAGATTAAATTAGATCATCGTTATTAGGAATAAACAAACAGGAAGATGGAACAGAAAAACAACAAGAAAAGGAAAATAGTTCATTTGTTTGTAAAAAGACTTTTGTATTGATTATGTTCCCCCTGAAAATCTGTTATTGTTTGCATATAAATTAGCTTTAGATCAGGCTATTAGCATGAGAGTTTATCACTTTTTAAATGGCTTGAGTTAATGCAGTGAGTGGCTAGTTCTCAAACTTTTATACAGGTGGTCCCTTTCAAATAGCAAGCCTCTGAGTGTGACCCCCCCCCTTATAAATTAAAAACACTTTTTAATATATTTAACACCATTATAAATGCTGGATGCAAAGCGGAGTTTGGGGTGGAGGCTGATAGCTCGCGACCCCCTGAGAGGTCCTGACTCCCAGTTTGAGAACCTCTATGTTAGACCAGTCACATAAAATAATTTTATGCACACTACCACATGCAGTATACTGTGTTTTTGTTTTATAAGGGTATTTTGTGCAATGGCTTGTGGTTTATATCTATGTGGTTTCTGCAGAAAGTGTATTGATTTCAACAGTTGGCCATAAAAGATTGGTTTTTTTTCCATTCTCCATGCACATTCAAGCTATGGGATTTATTCCAAAACTTGGTGGCCTTCACATGCCACAATTGGAAAAGGTGGATCTCAGATTCATGTTCTGAGTGTAACTTCTTCCTTCTTCTCAGGCTGAATAATTGTTATTTTCGTGGTTGCTTTTTAATTTAAAAACCCCCACCGTATAGTGATTATACAAATTTCTGTACTTGAACTGGCTAATAATGGTTATCAGCCAGTCCGAATGCTCATTTTGAGTTCCCAAACTGAGACAGCTAGGGCCTGGTTTTCAGACATTCTCAGTACCCACAGCTCCTTCGGTTGGAGTTTTGGATGTTCAGCAGTTCTGGAAACGAGGTCACACTATCTCAATCAGACACCCAGAAATCAAGGCTTCCAAATCATTGGCTAGTTTTAAGAATTTAGGCCACACAGTATAGTTACAGAAAAATAGCCATACAATGATTATTGAAATCAGACACTTAGAAACCAGTCAGAGTGCATAGTACTGCGTAACTGGGAGACACATGCATCGCTATGCATCAGCAAATGTTCAGCATCCCTGCACTCTGATCATTCAATTTCAGTATAATTATTCATAATTATACATCAGTTTTTCTAAACCAGTGGCAGGAAAATATCCTGTAAGAAAGGGGTCCTAGACCAGTCTAACATGGTATAGCAAAGAGGAAGTTGAGTTTTACCAAGTAGATTTCACATGTTCAAATCATTTTTATCACAAAACTACCAAGTGATTGGTGAGAAATTAAAGTCTTCATTTTAGTAGTGTGTAGAACTCTTCATGTAACAATTAATCCAATTATAAAATGTAATAGGCACAGATATTGTCTCTGCAGGCAGGAACACCTGTTATAGATATTTCTCAGTTTGACTGTTTCAGAATACCAGAACTGAGAGCACACAAGTGACTGGAAAATGCTTATACAAACTGTGAAAGGAAAGGGAGTATCATTATGTGGCACATGGGATACTACATGCCAACTCTGTGGTTGTCGCTCATTATTGGTAGGTGTGATAGGGCTTTCACCTCCTCCAAAAGCCATTCCTTGCATTACAGCAGCCATTTCAAAATGTTGCAATACATATTGGACAAAGTCCTGGTCCTGGCTATGGAACCATCCTCTGAAACTGGGGAAGAAAGGAGCTGTCAGCAGGAGAGAACAGGCCCATCAGAGCAAGAACCCATTCTGAGTTAGCAGGGAGGAGAAAGCAATTCACCCAGGGCCTCTCAGAAAATAATCTATGTGTGGAGATAATATCTACATACATATGTTAGGGCCTCTGGGTCCTGGCTGTCCTCTCTTCCTGTGGCAACTCCATGTTTACCACAGCCCTGTGACTGCAGAAACTGTGGTTAGCAGAACACAGGAAGAGACATGGTCTCGTGTCCATGGAGGGTTCCAGAGAGGGGGAGATCTCTTTCCCAAGAGGACACCTTTGCCCCCTCAGATGACTGGTTTCTAGCATCCCTTCCTTTTAAACAGCTACAGAAACCCTATCAGGGGTTTAATTGCCCTTAGGATTAGTTGCTGCTGGTATACTTTATTTATTAGCCACACTAAGAGAGCCATGAAAATCTATTGCAGATGCCAGATGAATTCTGCTTCCCTCATAGCAGGAGGAGATGCCAAAATAGTTCTCTCCTATAGTCTTTCACAGGAAAGAGTAGTGTGTTGGCTTTAACTTTGGTCAGAGCAAAGGTGGAATTATTGTGATGCTGACCCATATACTTATTTTTGGTGTAAATATTGAGAAACAAGTAAAACTATATTACATGATTTATCCCATTTCTAATAATTGTACATAGTCTGTGCCCAGTTTTTGCAGCGTGTGTCATCATTGTTTTCCCAGCTGCCAGATGTACCATTCTTCTATCACAAAGTGATGTAGCAGGGAATTGAAACTGCTGGTTTCATTTCTTTGGCCAAATTCTGTAGTTCTTATTTTCAGAGTTAGATCACACCCAGTGTTGAGGGGGGAACCCAGAAAAGTCATGAAACTGAGCAAGTTCAGACCCACAGAGTACTTGGAAAAATCTAGTTGGCTGAGTGGGCTTTACCCTCTTGCTCTGTAGAGGATTGTTTCCCTTTCAGCCTGCAGATGTTCCCAGATCTTCAAGCGAAATCGTGCTGAGGTGAGTGGCAATTCTGAGGGCCTGGACATTTACACAGAAGCTCAGTACATTCACATTATCCCCTACATCTTCTGCCCATCAGTTCAGCTAGAGGCAGGTTTCCATAGTCTCACTACTGGCAACTGGCCACACAGAGGGGATTTGCATGTGGAAAGGGTCAGCATTATTTCCTGCAGGTGCTTTTTCTTTGGTAACGGAAGAACAGTTATTCCCAGTTCCACTTTCTCCTGCCTCCAATACACATGCACACCACAGCGTCCCAAATGCACAGAGATCATGTATGAGAGATTCCACAGAGTTGGCGCGATGAGGATTTCATGCTCCTTTAGATCAGTCCATTTTTCTCCTGTCCTCCCTTGAAAAATGCACATGGATGTTTCATTCCATGGGGGACAGAGAGAGCAGATGGCCTAGTTCACAGTCTTTACTCTTGATGTGTTTTGTCTGAGACAGGGCTGCTGGACTTTTCCCTTGCTTGGTTGTTATTTTTTAATATGGTGATTGAGTAAATTCTAAAGGAATACTAGCATAGCTTGCACTGGGGAGGAATAAAAGAAGTACTGCCTGTTATAAATTCTTTATTACCTTTATCGTTTCGGTTTTTAAAATCAAATCCCTGGCATCTGCCTTAACCTGGGTATTTTCTATATTTCAGTGGAGAGAAGAGTCGACCCTTGATCTATGCTGCTAGCGTTAGTGTGACTACAGTGAGCCTCTGCGCAAATGCCCAGAACCCAGAAATATCATAGGCTTTCTCAGACTGGCAGATCCACTGCTTGGAGATGATGGCAATGTGTGTACAAAGAGCCCAGTGCACAGCTGATAGAGAAGCTATATAGCTACATAGAATTGAACTGACTGCCCGGCCTAGGCTAAGCAAGAGCCTGGAGCAATATATATACAACATGAAGAGTAATAATAAAATCTGCTTGTCCCCTGAAAAGCCTGAGTGAGGTGGAAGATTTCTAGAGAAAGTGAAAGGAATGTAGTGCAGCTAGTGGGCAAAAGGATATGTAGGATGGGGCTTTTAGAAAGGGACAGACGCAAATACATTTGGGCATGCAAAGTCCCAAAGTACGGTCCTAAATAACGTTACAGGTGTGCTGCTCAGTCTCTGGAGTTCAGCTTTGTATGTGATCCCTATACATACACAAAGCTTCCTAGAATCATAGGTGCAAATAATCCCTTCATGGGTGTGGGGGGGAATGAAAATCCTATGGATCCCTTTCAGGAAATCCTCTCCCACCCCCTAGGATTCAGAGAAGCCCTTCCACGAGGTCTGGATCCTGGTGGGGGGATGGGAGGATGTAGAGCCAAGGCCCACCCTATGGGGAGTTTATACAAAAGTTATAGTGACTATCAGTATTAACTTTATGCCTTATGGCACTCTTACTTCCTACTCCCGTCTTGAGGAGCTATAGCTGGAAGTGGAGCCCTGACAGTGCAGTATCTGTGGAGGCCTCACTGGCAGGATCCATAGGGGGCTAGGAAGAGCCAGGAAAGAGGGCGGAGCCATAAGATTTCCATGAAGATGGCCATGCCTGTGGTGGATTCCCTGTCATCCCCAGATTTAGGAAACTGAACCTCCTGCTCATGGCTTAAATTCAGCTGGAGCTGTCCAGATCAAAGCTCTGATCAATATTTTCAAACCCACAGGACAGAAGCCCTGAGCCCCAGGGAGCTCTGGGAAATACTCTATGAGAATTTAAGCCCTGCTCATTTGATGAGGAGTAACTTGCCCCCTGCCACCGCCCAACATGTACACAATGGAACAGTCTTGTACAAATTGTCCATGGAGAACCCCAATAAGTTTCCAGCCCCCTACACCTTTTTGTCCAATTTGGTCTTTATTTCAGGTCAGAAAAGGTTCCCTGGGCCATCTACTCTAAATTGCATTTTGCAAGACTCTGAATTTGAAAAGCCCTATAGCAAAGCTGTGTGATGTTGCACTCTATATGATTTTATAAATATATGCTAATGAGTGAATATAATGTAACTGGAATATGCTTCATGCAAAAGGTCTCTTGTAAGGTATCATGACAAAGTTTATAATCTACTGAGTGTGGTCATCCTATTTGTATAAATGTATCATTCTTTTATCTGAAACTAGAACTATGAAATATAACTCTGAGGGCCTATTGTAATTAAGCAAAGTGTGGGCCATTAATGGTGGTTTGGAATCTTGATGGCTCCCATCAACCAGGACAACTGACTGTGGATGGCTCTGTTTGCAGGCAAGCCTTCCTGTGAGTCAGGCTGGGAGGAATGAAGGTTTGAAGTCTTACAGTGACATGTCATCATGTCACCTGAACTGGAATCCATCTTTAACCTGGGGCTTTTCCAGTGAGAAGGAGGGGGTGGGACCCCAGAGAGGGACAAAGGATTCCCGCCTTATGCAAAAGATATATAAATGGGTGGAAAAGAACAAAGGGGAGGAGCCATCATGAAGAATCCCCTAGCTACCACCTGAGCTGGAACAAGAGCCAGGGGAAAGAATTGTGCCCAGGCCTGGAAGGTGTCCAGTCTGAGGAAAAAACTTACTGAAACATCTCTGAGGGTGAGATTATCTGTGTTCAGTTTGATTAGACATAGATTTGCGTGTTTTATTTTATTTTGTTTGGTGACTTACTTTGTTCTGTCTGTTACTACTTGGAACCACTTAAATCCTACTTTCTGTATTTAATAAAATCACCTTTTACTTATTAATTAACTCGGAGTATGTATTAATACCTGGGGGAGCAAACAACTGTGCATATCTCTCTATCAGTGTTATATAGGGCAAACAATTTGAGTTTACCCTGCATACGCTTTATACAGGGTAAAACTGATTTATTTGGAGTTAAACCCCATTGGGAGTTGGGCATCTGAGTGTTAAAGACAGGAACACTTCTGTTAGCTGCTTTCAGGGAAGCCTACAGCTATTAGGGGATGTGGTTCAGACCTGGGTCTGGGTTTGCAGCAGGCTAGCGGGTCTGGCTCAAACCAGGCAGGGCACTGAAGTCCTAAACTGCCAGGGCAGGAAAGCAGGGGTAGAAGTATTCTTGGCGCATCTGGTGGCAGCTCCCAGGGCGGGTTCTGTGATCCGACCCATCACAAGCTGTTTTTAAATATTTACAGTGACTGTGCTTCAAGTCCTTCTATTGGGAGTTCATTATACTGCTAAGAACCTTTCCAAATAGCAAATAAACACTTGTCTTCATTAGCCTCAGACAAAATCTCCTTTGCCTACTGCCACCTAAAGCTAGGAGTTATTTCCTTCCCTTGTGTATAACTTTCTTGAGGGTGTTTGCCAGCTGTGATCATGATTTCTCCGAATCTTCTCCTTGTCTAGATTACAATTATATGGGCCAAATCTTCCAAACTAGCTGCCTAAATTATACATAACATGCATTTGCCTGCATAAAGGGGGTACAAAGGAACATAGGAATTGCCATGCTGGATTGGGCAGTTGCTGTCTTTAATCCATTAACCTGTCTCTGACAGTGGTCAATACCAGATGCTTCAGAGGAAGGTGCAAAAAAAACCCCCAAAACTCCATAATGGGCAATCATGGCACAACCTACCTATAACTAACTCCACTAGTGTGAAGCCAAAGCCCAAAGATTTCAGCCCCAGACGGGGTCTGTAATCTGACCTTGCTGCCCAGGGCTGAAACCGAAACCTGAGCACTGCTTCGACTCTAGGCCGTAGGGCTCTGGCTTTAGCTTTGGGCAGTGGGGCTCAGGCTTCAGCTCCGGCCCAGGCCCCAGAAAGTCTGACACCAGCACTGGCGACTCCATTAAAACCCACTGGCAACCCGCAGTTTGAGTACCCCTGTACTAGACAATTTAGAATGATAAAATCTTTGTTTCTACACATCTACATGTTTCTCTTATAAGCAAATTGAAATCTCTGTTTAGTCGGTCTTAACTTTGTGGATTTTGTATGTGCATTTTAAAGCTGTATCCATGTTGTGACAATTCATTAATATTTTGCATCTAAAGTAATTGGAGCAGGGAGAAATGGATTGATGTGCTCTTGTCACTGAAAGTGTTGCACTTACTAGGAGTGGGGGACAGAGAAAGAGCTACAGTACATTGTTATTGAAACTATTGCCATTTTATGAAAAGGGAACAGTAGGAGAGTGCATGAATCTCACCATGGAATGAAAGAGTTACATCTGCTGGGGACTAAATGTAAGAGAGAAAGAGAGAGTGTGTGTGCATGTGTGTGCTTGTGCACTCCTGAATTTGCTATGAGTCTAGAAAATGCAAGGATTATAGGTCCTACGGGTAATATTTATTTTAACCATAATTGGGTTGCTCAGAAAAATTCTAAACCTTTTGACACAGATATACAATATCCATTTTTTACTTGGGGAAAACAATCTGCATATCCAGTACTCTACCTCTAAGCTGTCGCTTGGATAGCTTCCTAACTCATACACACACATCAATGAAAAATGGTATAACCAGCATAAAAGCAGCACATTCAATTACACTTGCTTTAAAAGTATTACATAATGTAGATTATTATTATTTTATTACTTGTATTATGGTAGTGCCTAGAGCCCTAGTCATGTACCAAGAGCCCACACAGGATCTGAGTGACTATGTTTTCATATCCTTAAGCCACATCAAAGACTAACTATTGTGACTCATGGTTCTGGAGGCAGATACACTAGACTGGAGTTTGTAATATACTTACATTTCTGAAGGAACCAGAAATTGCATGTGGAAATTCACAAAGGCTATGTAAAATCCTTGAAAAACTACACTGCCTACATGCCAATCAGACAAAGATTATCTGGATTTTACCAATGTGATTGCCAATCAGACACTAACAAGCCAAGTGTAGAGGCAAGAAAAATATTTACAGAGAATTGAACAGTGTATACTGTGTTTTAGTTCTTACCTTCAAGAGCTCAGCTGCTTTCCTGAGACAGAAGATACACAACAGCAGATGACCATGCAGAGAAAAATTGTAGTTCTTCCAGACAGTTTAAAAGCTCACTTGTATGTAGCTTTTTTTACATTGCAAAGTTGACATGTATTTTGTTTCTCACTCTCCATTACTCAGAAGAATTAAAGGGAAGTCCCTGGGAGATTTGGAGGTTTTATAACTGACTTATTAGAACCACACCATATTAGACTCTTTCTTCCTCTTTTTATGCCAAAATGAAACTGTGTTGTGAAACTAAATGTTGTTAAAATAGTATATTGCAACAGAACACGTGTGTACCCATCAGCCTATGCTGCCAGTTCCGTAAAGAGAGATGTTAATTAAATGAAAAAATATAGCAATCTGAGAGAGTTGGATAATCTAGAATTCAGTTGTGCCTTACCCCAACTTCACTCCATTCATGTAATTTTTCATTTTTACAGAGATGGTAAGTCACCATAGGACCAAACAGGAATCCATTCCTTAGCAGGCACACGGTCTCATAAAGACCCTATTACATCTAGCCTACTGCCAAATGAGCCCGTACAAGATGCTACTGGCACATCTGAATTGACCCCAAAAGGCTGAATAAGAGTTAGCAGAAAAGGGGTTATCAGATTTCTGTACTGGGAAAATGATTGCAAACTATTTTCTTCCTCTTTTTTTTTAACTAAACCCTATATTATTTTTCTTTCAGAAGTCTAAAGTTTTATTAGAAGCACAGAATTCTAGCTGCTAACCAGCTGAGGTATATATGCAGGTATATATACAGGTCACTTGGAAAAATTGGAATCAATCAAAAAGACTGAGATCCATGCTATCCTGGGACACTGCGGGGGAGGACAGCTTTCCTTATCCCTTCATCTGTTCAGGAGAAATTGTACTGTACCATGGAACTATTTTCATTAGGTGATGATGGCTTTTCCACAGAGCCCAATAAGGTCCTTCATTTTACTAGAGCAGGGATAGATTCTAAAGAAAAATCTGAGATATGTAAATAATCATCTTCATTGTGATAATACATATACATCCCTTGAAACTCAAATTCATTAGATCCCACCTTATGCTATTTCAGATGCCAGTGTCTCATTTTTTCATTTAGTCCAACTTTAAGTCTGAGTAGCAATAATATACAATGTCCTCTTAACCTTAGTCTTGAAAATCTGCAAGAGATACCTGTTATCACATGTGTACATTTAACAGACATGTAGTTTTTTCAAGCTTCATTCTTTGGGGCAAATTCAGGCCTGGTTTTGCCCATCTGCCTGGGATAAATTTGACTCTGCAGCTGGAATAGGGCATATCAAAGGTTCAAATAGTGAGTGATATTGTGAAGTATTACATTGATTTTCAGGTAATTATAAAATGATGAATATATGCTACAAGTTATCTTTTTTGGGTAACTACCATCTTCAGAAAAAGAAAGATAAAATATGAATTTTCCTCCACAGATAATGCAGCATCCTCCTCCCCTCCACTAATATGATTCCCTTAATGTGCTGCCACTTTTAGACTCTTCTCCCAAACCTCCATTACCCATTGAGCTGCTGGGAATCACTAGCTTTTCTGTTTCTACAGAGCTCCATACGGCTGGTAGCTCAACAGTTCCGCTGAGAGTAAAAACATCAAAAAATGAGTTTTTGCTAATGCAAAAGCACCTCCAGGAATAACTCTTAAGAGTGGTCAGAATTTTAAAACTAGGTGTCTAAAGTGGGGCTTCTAGATGCATACGGTATATCGGCATCTAGATACAAGTGGCCTGATTTCCAAAAGAGATGAGCACTTCTAAGTCAGTGGGAGCTGCAACTTTCCAGAAATATTGAAAATCTATATACTTTTATTCTGGTGCCTCAAGGGATTTAAAGACCTAACTTTAGGCACTCGGCTTGAAAAAATTAGCCAGTGCTCACTGCTTTACAGGACACAAAAACCAAGATAGTCTGTTCTCATTCATCCTACTGTAGCTATAAGTTCCAGAGGAAGAGAGTTTTAATACTGTACTTTCTCATAAGACAGGTTGAGTATTAACACCCTGATATTTTGCAAGAGCAAGGATCAACCTTTTTGGTGGATATCCATGTTTCCTAGTGCCCTTGTTCATCTTCATCTGAAGGGCTATCCTCAGGCGGGCAGAATTATCACATGAATTGTTATGCTCTGATTTATAATCTGTTCTTTAACTGTAGCAGTCTGAGGGTCAAACTGAAAGGTGAGTGAACTGCAGGGATTCTAAGATGCTGTAACACATCACCTTCTGCCCCCCTTATCCTGTGCCTAAGTTGGCTTGAGCTGGCATTACTGCCACGATGAGAGGGCTCAGAAGATGGTGCAAATTGCAGCAGCTTTGAAATTCCTTCAGATTATTATCTGAATTTTGCTCTGACTGATTGTGGCTACATTTACTTATTATGCTCAATAGCCTTTGCCATCTAATGTGTACCTGTCTCAGGCAGACTGTGAGCCAGATTCACTGACGCTGGCAAAAAGCCCATTTCAATGGCATCTCTCTGCATGAGAGAGAGGATTCCCCTTGGAATGACAACTTTAATTCCTACTTGTGATCCCATAATCAGTGGGAATGTGCCGACATAGCTCAGCCCTGGCTCCCCTAGACCTCCCTACTCCCCAGCCAATGTTGCCCACCTTTTGTGGGTGGTAATGCTGCACTATTACAAACATGAAGAGAAGGCTGATGCTGCTTCACATACTTCATACAAACTCCACCACGTGAACTTTATGATTGAGATCCTATATCAATACAGGCTGAATATGGGCCTGCGTAGTTAAACACTGCAAAGATGGCTGCATTTCAGCAGTGAGTGAAAGGTTATTTGTCTTTGTAAAGTTTGTGCTGTGTTTCGGGAACCGGTGAGGTGAAAGACACTTTATACATTTCTATTGTTATGAATATTATTATTAGGTGCCGACGCTGTGAGTTTTCCAGGGCTGGAACACCCATGGGGAAAAAAATGCGCTGCAGCCCCCCATCAGCTTCTCCTCCTCCTCCCCAGTGCCTCCCACCTGCCAGCAGCTCTGCCAATCAGCGCTTCCCTCTCCCTCCCAGCACCCACCATGGATCAGCTGTTTAGCAGTGTGCAGGAGGTGCTGGGGATAGGGGAAAGAGTGAGGGCGGGACGTGCTTGGAGGAGGGGCAGAACAGGGTGGGAAGAGGCAGGGCAGGGGTGGGAACAGGAGGAGTGGGATGTGGCGGGGCTTGAAGAAGTAGGCGGGGGTGGGGCTTTGGGGGAAGGGGTGGAGAGGGGGTGGGGCCTGGTGGAGTAGGGGTGGGGTCTGGGGCAGAGCAGGGGTCAAGCACACACACCCCTGGGAAAGGACAAAGTCGGTGCCTTTGGTAGGAAATAAATTCAGTCTGCATGCATGCAGATGTCCATATTTTTTTTGTGGTGCATATATTCAAGCTGTACAGAACAAAGGTGCACATTGACATATCTGCAGACCAAACCAATTCAGAAACTCCTTCATGATCATATATCATTAACTGGGGACTCTGGAACTGCAAAGGTTATAATTGCATAGCCAAACTTGATAGCCTACTCTACTTATGATTTTATGCAGTATCACAAAGGGCTGCTATGAATCTTTTCCCTCTTAGAAAAAAAGACAGGCAAATATTTCAATACCTTAATTTATTATGTGAGAAATATCATGAATAATTCAAGAAGCGTGACCATGTGTTAGCAAAATCAATATTTCAAGTTGCATAATACACCACTTTCTTAATTACAGTCCAGCACTACTTTCACACATTGATAATCACATACATACTATCAATTACTTAAATAAAACAACAATGATCTTTCAGTGAGGAAGAAATATCATGGTTCTGTACAGTTCCTCTTTCTCACCCTTCTCTGTACTTAATGGAAAGCAAATTAATAGAGTGTCCTAAATAAAATATAGTGCCATTCAGTTAAACATCTATTTGCAGCTGATTCCTCTACTCCCATGCAAAAAACTGCATCAGAAAAACACAGAAGCAAATACCCCTTCACTGCTGCTATGCATGTCCCGGTACTGTGTGCATGTATGCAGCTCAGTAGCATCTTTCAGTGAGATGTTCTTTCCAGGGCCTCATTGAAAGCCCACTGAACTGAATGGAAGGACTCCCATTGAAATTGATGGGGTTTTGGATCAGACTCCAAGGAAATGAGAGTTATGAACATACCTAATAATGGAGTGTATTTCCTGGATGTACCCTGTGTGTCATTCAACATTTACAGGGCCTGGTTTGGGAAAAATGGATCTAGAAGCAAAACATGTCCACAGAATCCAAATCTGTGCACACAAATGGGTAGTTGAATATGCTACTGCCCAATTTTCATGTGCAATTAAACTTCTGCATGCACAACTACGCGTGTTGAGTTTTGGAGAGCAGGGGAAGGGAGCAGCAAATATGAGCTAGATTCACAAAAGGACATAGGCACCTAACTGCCATTTTAGGCACCTAAATCCCAGACTCAGGCCCAATTATGATTTACAAAGCTGTCGCTCAGCTGCTCTGAACTCTGTAGGCACCTAAAGTCACTAGTTACCTAAATTTCTGGAGTAAAAATTCCTGAGGCACTTATGTTTCTGCCTATGGGCATGCACACTGCATTCCCACAGCAGGCATTCAGACACCTAAGCCCAGAACAATGCACAAACAGAAGAAGACAGATGTTCCTCTGCCCAAGTTGCTGGCATGGCATGCTGATATGGTAAGCGTGCTCAGGCCTCGCCTACCAGATCTGATTCCTGTAAGCAAGCATGCACGTAACGGGCAGCAGGGGAACGAGCAGCTCCCTAATAACTTTTAGGGTGGTTAGGATGCTCACCTGGGATATGGAATACCTTCCCCCCACTTTAAGTCCCCACTCTGCCTGAGGAGGAGAAGGGATTTGAAGTGGGAGCTGCTGCCTCTCGGGTGCATGCTCTAACTACTTGGCTATGGGATATTCTGATGTGGAGTTCCTTCAGTCTCTCCAGCTGTGAATAAATAAATGGTTCAGGCACCTAATCCAAAGATCAGAGGGGTAGCCGTGTTAGTCTGGATCTGTGAAAGCGGCAAAGATTCTGTGGCACCTTATAGATTAACAAACGTATTGGAGCATGAGCTTTCGTGGGTGAATACCCACTTCGTCACATGTATGTAGTGGAAATTTCCAGAGACAGGTATAAATAATCCAAAGAGACTCCCAAGCAGAGGGAGGCACTTCCCTGCAGCCTGACTTAGGCCTGGTCTACATTAGAAAATTAAGACACACCCCTCATCTTGGCATCTTCCACTGGCTAGCTTAGGTGAGAGCTGCCTAGCGTGTTGGCTTTTGTGAATCCTGTTCTAAATCTCCAGTCTTCCCCATTCATTTTATAAGGAACCTAGGTGCCTCGACCAGGCTTTGTGAATCCCAGTAATTTTCTAGCTGCCTAACCGTTAAGTGGGGTCACACTCAGCATCACCACATCTAAGTTTCTTTGTGAATCTAGCCCTAGTTCTCCAGCTCATAATTTGGTCCAAAGGGTAAAGTGGACAGCTATAATTCAGGCCCACGGGAGGATTACCCTTGGGAAAACAGAACACATTTACCATTTTTCTTTTAAATCAGATCTTTTTTAAAAAATCAAGCCAGCTTAAGGACACCTCTGCATTTTGAGGTTTGGGGGCCATCTTAGCTCTTTCATTTTTACCATGTAATGGAGCTCAGATGCATTGCCCAAAGTTGTGGGCTACCTCCAGCTAGTTATTCCATGAGTGATGCCATACTGACCCTGTCAGAATACAATCACCACATCCATGGCCCTCTAGAAAGGAGATCCATTGAGGCTTAAGAGGGCACTGGGTGGTTTCCAGACTGCCAAATATTAGAGAACTACTAACCACCTTAGTTCCTCTTCCTACTCAATCAAGGGAAGAATGGATATATTTATATTTATTTTTATTCCCTATTTATATTTCACTTTCATGTAAACCTTTTATTTGCTCATTCATCTAGCATGTAGTTTGTTTACATAGTTCCAAAGCATGGGTGGTGCGTGACTCCTGCATTTGGGGAGGCTGGGCGTGAGCACCAGAAGTTCCGTAGAAGTGGCGGAGCCCCGACACCTGGACCATGGCCCCGCCCGCTGCTCCACTCTGAGGCCCCACCCACACTCCACTCCCACTCCAGCCCAGGCCTGGCTCCCTCCCCCGAGACCCCCAACCCACCTCTCATGCCACTTTTCCCCCTCCCTCAAGGCCTCCCCCTGCCCGCCGCTCGTGCCTCTCTGCCCTGAGCGGCGGGTGGCGGGATCCTCAAGGGAAGAGGAGGAGTGAGGGCTGGATCTCAGGGGGGAAAGGTGGAACAGGGGTGGAAAGAGGAGTAGTGTGGGCAGGGCCATAGGGAAAGAGGATAGGCAGTTGGGGGGCCTCAGGGTAGAGCTCAGGCAGAGCTATGGCCCGAATGTCCTTTCGGTGGCAGCACTCCAAAGGCAGCAGGCCAGCCCGCGTCCAGAGGGAGATCCTGTTTGGGGATGCTTAGCCTCCCCTGGCCTCTTACAGCCACCACCCATGTTCCAAAGATATAAATGGAGACGAAAAGACAGGCAAGGCCTTTGCTCTCAGAACAGCTGAAGTGCCTGATCCTGCACACTTTGCTCTGACAAAATCTCCAGTGAAATCAATGGGAGTTTTATTGGAGAAAGGACTGGCTAAAGGGCCTTTTTTGTCTAAGCTGTTCTGCATTATCTTCTTGCTATCAACCATCCCCTTCACCCAGCTATGTTCCATTGTTTCTTCTCTAACTCCTGCTATTGTCTCGCTTGTCCCGGTACACAACCCTTGGATGGCGAAAGCTCCACAAATTACAGTAAAACGATCACTTGGCGTATTTACTGTTTCTCTAAGGTACTTGTATGGCCCCCATCACTGTAACATCCAAGTGTGATGTTACACTCCATATTCTTCATAGAAATATTGTTATGATATGAATATGGCATAACTAAGATATGTTTTATGCAAGATGGGTCATGTGAGATATCACTGGAAAGGTTATGATTTGCTGAATGTGGCTCTCCAATTTGTATGTCTGTATCATTTCTGTATCTGGAGTTAGGATTATTAACTATGTAACAATTACAACTGTGTTTTCACCTGGGAAACACCCACCAGACAAGAGGCAAAGAGTCTGGATGAGCCATTTATGAGAAAAATAGAACTTTGAAAATACTAATCTCACTCCTTCCTGAGAAGATTACTGGGATGCTGCATTGACACAGCAGGGTCAAGTGACTGTGTCACCTGGTGCTGGACAATGTCTTAACTTGCTGGTACTTTTCCACTGTAGGGGGATGGGGCCCAAACAAAGGATTCCCACCTTAGGTAAATCCTTTTCAAGGCTGGGGAGGGGGGTTAATCTTCACTCTCCTCCACTGCCTGCCAGGAAGGAAGACTGCTAAAAACACCTGGAGGGAAAGGCAGGGTTGAGTTCAGGCCGAGAGGGCGGTCCAGTCTGTAAAGACAAACAGCTGGAACTCTAAGCTACAGAAACTCTGCAACGTGCCTAAACCAACATGGAGGGTGAGAAATTACATTTTGTAACCTGTTTCTTGAGTGTATTAAGCCTAGTTTGCGTGTTTTGTTTTATTTGCTCAGTAATCTGCTTTGTTCTGTTTGCTATCCCTTATTATCACATACAAGTTACCTTTTGTAGTTAATAAACTTATTTCTTGTTTATAACATAACCCAGTTTGTGCAATTCATATGGGGGTGGGGGGGGAGAGAAGCTGTGCATCTCTCTCTCCACACTGAAGGAGAGGGCAATTTTTATGAGCTTGCACTGTGAAGATTTTTCTATGTAGTGCAAGACAATATTATTTTGGGTTTACTCCCCAAAGGGGGTGGGCACGTGAGTGCTTGATGAATCTCCAAACTGAATTCTCTCACACAGAGCTGACTTCCGTCTGTGTCTGCAGCTGGGTGTGGCCTTACGTGTGTGTGCTAGAGAAGGCTTGAGGGCCTGGCACAGCATAAGCAGGGTGAGGAAGCCCACGCTGGTGGAACAGGCGGGCTCAGTGAGACCCCAGCACATCAAGTGGTATCCTAGATGGGGGATCGAACCCATCACATCAAGCACCTCACATTTTCTAATGTTTTTATTCTCCTAATACCCTCTGAGGTAAGGATGTTCTATTATCCCAATCTTACATATGGGAAACTGAGGCACACACAGGCAAAGTGACTTGCATAAAGCCACAGAGGAAGTCTGTGCATGTTGGCGGCTAGCACTCTAATCACACAACCATCCTGCCTATTTGGGGAGACCTGGGAGAGAGCGGCCATAGCCAATCTTCCTCAGCCTGAGCAATGATCTCCAGGATGCAAGGGCCTTGAAGGTGAAAATAAAAAAGTCAAAAACAATGCAAGAGAAGGATCCTTGAAAGTCAATGAAGGTTCAGACTAGCCATCCTCCCTAGGTGTGGAGGAAGGAAAACAATTCTTCAGTTCCAAGAAAGATAGCCAGGAGGGGGCTCAGGGCTGGAGTAAGGGGTTGGGATGTGGAAGGGGATGTGAGGTGCTGGCTCTGGGAGGGAGGGTGTTCTTACCTGGGGTAGGGGTTTGGGGTGGGGGTATGAGGTCTGGGAGGGAGTTTGGGTGCGGGAGGGGGTTCTGACCTGGGGCAGGGTATTCGGGGTGCAAGCTCCACCTGGGCAATGCTTACCTCAGGCAGCTCCCGGTAGGTGGTGCAGTAGGGCTAAGGCTGGCTCCCTGCCTGCCTTGGCTGCATGCTGCTCCCACCAGCACTGCCCCTTCAGCTCTGATTGGCTGCAGTTCCTGGCCAATGGGAACTGAGGAGCCAGCGCTGGAGGTGGGAGCTGCACGCAGAGCTTCCCTGATCATCCCTGCGCTTAGTGGCCTCAGGAACATGCCAGCCGCTTCCGGGAGCCTGCCTTAGTCCCGGGCCCCTGCTGCACCACCAACGGGACTTTTAACGGCCTGGTCCGCAGTGCTGACCGGAGCCGCCAGGGTCCCTTTTCAACCAGGCGTTCCAGGTCAAAAACCGGATACCTGGCAACCCTACACTCCCACCCTAACTCTGTGCATGTCAAGGCAGTTCACCCAGGACAAGGAAATGTTGGAGCCTAAACCTCTTCTCTGTATTTCCAGGGGTGATGTGGAACCCACGTCCACTTTGGACACGGGAGGTACTATATTGGATGCTTCACAAGTATGATGGTACTAATGGCTCTAAACACTATTCCTAACATCTCCTGGATTAAACCACTCTTAACACACATCACATAGAAAGGAATCATTACTGGGCCTGTGATATGACCAATCGGTAGGCCCAGGAGGAAGTTAATAAAGGAGCAACAGCTTGAAAATAGGTGAGGCCTTTAATTTAGGGATTATTTCAGGTGTAACAGTGACAGGACAGTGAGCTGCAGCCCTGAGTACATGAGGAGGCGATGGTTGAGGACTTGCCTTTATTTCTTGGGGGTGGGGAGGGACAGGGGAGAGAATTCCTTTCCCCAAGAGCCCAGGCAGCTCCATTCCGCCCCCTCCATTAACCAGGTGGTCTGGTTCCCTTAGCTAATCCATTATTTTCAGGCTAATTCTGAAGGGGCGCTGGCTTAATATAATGTCGAGCTTTCTGATGACACTTTCACTGAAAGTATGAAACAGCTGACTCCTGAGCTCCTGGAATAAGACAGACATTCTACCATAGAAGCTTTTATTCAGTCGCATTGTGCAAAAAGGAATCTTGCATCACATTTCTAATGTACTTCTCAACCTACTACTGTGTGTTATTAGGGGGAAGATTTTAAGGTTTTACACAGAGCGCTTTTCACTGGAAATGGGATTGTGAAATAGATGGGGGCATTCCCTTTTGTGTTCTTATTGTATCCTCAGTTCGATATAATGAAGTATAAACAACTCAGGATTTTTAAAACAACGTGTGTTAAATACCAAATAAGATGTGGAGAAATTCAGGCAGGACTGCTGTGGCATAAGGGCTGGTTATTTCAGCTGTACTGAAAGATGTGTGCACTAGCTATTTGGAGCCATCTAGTGATATTTTAATTGCATGCAACTTAACTAAAATAACGTGTTTTCCAAATACTGTATCTTATTGGGGGTTTTTTATTTGTTTTGCTCTCTTTTCCGTTTCTCTTCCTCTGCCCCAGCTACTCTTATTTCTTTCGGCTACCAAGAAAATAAACATTCAGACTGGGACAAACTAATCCCTGGTAAAACTCCAGTGAAATTAGTGTCTGAATTCAGGCAGACTGTGTGGTAGAGTTACTCCTGAAATGAGTATGGCTCACCGTACAGGAAATTTCAAAGCAGCAATAGCAAATGTGGTAGAACTGCTGAGTAATTAAGACAGTACTGTCAATGTTTTTCCCACATGGCCAACCAGTTCACAGAAGGGCAGTCATAGGCATTGCTTGCAGTGTTGTTAAATGTGGGTTCTTTTGGTAAAAGCAGCTCTCTAGAGCTGACTTCCATGTGTCAGACTCCAAGGGAGAGGAAACAAACATTAGGAGATGAGACAGCCACAATGAACAGGATCAGTTCAAACTACAAGTATATAAGATTACGTTATGCAATAGAAGTGACATTCATGGATGTGAGAGGGGAGAGGTTATCATGAACAAATTTCTGGAAGGCTGGTGAAATATGGATAAAATGGAAGGCTCAGGAAGTAGGATTTTGTTGAAAGAGTGTCATAGACCTAGAAGAAAAGATAAAATTCAAAGAGTCAGGTATCCAAATAAGCACAGAGAGGCTGTTTTAGGTAGAGGGATAAGCATGGAAGAAGGAGGCGAGATAGGGATACAAGCAGTAAGAAAATTAAAATTTCTAGGGATAGAATAGAAAATATGAGACGATACGGCCAGGAAGATGGAAGAGAGTGCCAGTCAGTTGAGCACCTCCAAAACTGAAGGGAGAGAATGTGCACTAGATTCTGGAATAGACAGGACGGCCTTGAAAATCTTTGAGGATAGAATATTTATATGCCTGCTTTTTGGTACTGAGCGATGGGAGGGAAGTGGAGGAGAGTCAAGTGCTTAGTGTATATTCTAATGTAGCTGCAATGGAAGCTTCCAAAAATCCATGAAGAGAAATGAGATTGCAAGATCCAGAAGATCAAGGCCACAAATGGTTAAAGATGAAAACATATTAGGGAAAAGTTAATCATCATCACATTATCTATATGCAAAGGAGAGGAAGTCTTTCTCCATGAACATGTACTGTATTACCAATGCAGCATAATAAAAAGTTGTGTAAGCACAATAATAAAATACATTATGTATAATTATCAGAGTAGATAAAAGTAATAAAATAAATACAAGAGATAAGGCAGAGGAACAGCTGGCTGGGGAATAAAGAGAGGACAGTTATATGGTTAAAGCAAGGTCTGAGTTGTATTCTCAGCTCTGTCCCAAGCTTCCTGTGTGACTTTGAGTGAGTCATTTAACCACTGTATGAATCAGCTTCCCCATCCATAAAAACAATACCCTCTTGCTAGAGGTTTTTTAAATTAAATTAATCAATGTTTATAAATTGCTTGGAGAGCCTTAGAGTGAAGGTATTACACATGTGTAGCATATTATTATTCTATAGATAAGGAAAGCATTATCTCTGTGGCCTCAATCATGTGAGGGTGGGAGGGAAACAAAGTAAAGAACTTCAGAGTGGGTTTTAAGACAAGTGAATTCAATAAACATTAGGTCAGATCAGACAGTACAGCAAAGCCAACTTTAGAAGAAGGAAGTAGGTTAAGTAATTTCAGTTGCCATTGATCATCATATTGTCAATCTAGTTCTTATCTCTGTCATTTGGAGAACACCATGTCAGCATGTGGATTTCACCATGTTGGAATAGGGTTCTGCCGATGACTAGATCATTCATATTGCAGAAATCAACACGCCTCTCTCTGTTTTCATTCATGGTGCCACACCATTGCTCTGGCATTGTTTGTGTTGTCCTTACCGAACCTGGCATTCAAGTCTCCCATGACGATAGTTAGGTCAGGGCATAGTACTCTCTCTCTATCTCTGCCTGTAATGTGAGATAGAATTTGTCCTTTGCTTTTCATCACTGTCATATGTCAGAGCACTGAATCAGAGTAATATTACTGCGTTTCCCTTTCAGTCTGTCTCTCATAAGGCTGCTGCTGATGGATTTCCATTCAAGCAGGGAATGCTCCACTCCCTTCTTCAAAAGGATGGCAACACCATCATGGTGTTGTCCATCATCCCGTCCAGAATACAGCAAAGTTTCTCCCGAGGCTATTGTTAATCTTCCTGATCCCGTCCATCTGCTCTCGCTGACACCCAGGATGTGTAAGCTGTAGCTGCTGTGACCTGAGTTACCTTCCCTGTTTCATACATTGTCCGTACATTCAAAGAAACAAGTTTGGTTTTTGTCTTGGTGTTGAGCACTTCAGTCTTCATGCCAGTGGCGTCCTTTTGGCTTTCATCACTGGCAGTCAGACAGGTCATTGACTCCTGAAGGCCATCACACACAGTAATGGTTGATTTCTCCACCGCTGTTTCCATAAAGTATTTTGTTTTTTATGGGACAGGGTTGTTAGCTCTGTGCCTACCCCCCAACCTGGAGGACCAGGGTGTCTGTTTTGCCTAGCCCCTCCCCCACAGGCCAATCCAGCATGGTTGAACCTGCCAGGAGCAAAAAGCCCCCACTGACACAGACTCTGGGGATTGTTAGAGCATGCAAGCTGTCCTGCCACAACAAGGAATGGGCACTTTTTTGCTTTAAGTGCTGCTTAATGCTTGGTTTCAGGGCCAGATGCGTCTCTAGATTCCAGAAATGGTTGGCACCTTTAATGAGTTGGCAAATAGTTTGCTTTAGGAAGTAACCTTAGAAATCATTAGTTTTAGTATCCGCACCATTTGAGTATGTTTTTGTTGCATAATTTCATACCTAGATGAAGTCTGGATAATGATTTACAAGGATTGAGAATGTAAATTGGTTTCAGCTCCAAACTGAGCAGGCACTTTAAGAAGACTTATTGGGCACTCAGGAACTCAGAGATGTTGACTCTATGCACTTTGAATGCTATTGGGTATCAAAGTAAAAGTAATACAAAAATGTTTGCAATGTAATTATTCACACCCAAATACCATGGTAAGATAAGGAGCACCTAACACTAGGAGAGCACTTTGCCTTCTGCTTTATAGCTACTATTACAAGTATGGCTCAAACTCATCCCCCTCCCCCCATGTGATATATTGCACAATGTCCTATACTATTTCATTCAGAGCAAAATGAAAGACATGTTGCAATGGTTTCAGCAATTTTTGTTAGTAATAATTCCCCTGTGTGAGGACACAGTAGACATGAAGTTAACCATGTTCTTTCCATGCAGGATTCAGTCCTCCTCCAGGATATGCAGGACTGCTTGCTGCCCCGAAACAGGACAATTGTCTAGCACTTATGCTGAGCATGTGGGCTATTGAGCGGAGAACAGGCTAATTCCACACGCCGTACTACAGTGGTGTCCATCATGTGGCTCTGGAAGCTTAAAACCATGGCCCTCAAGGGCAACTGTGTTTGAAAAGAAAATTTGTATTCGAATATGAATTGGGGAGATGGCCCCTCAGCTGTGCCCTGTGGTTTTTAAACTAAAATGGCTGACTCACCCCTGTCACCATGGAGAGGAGGTGGGGCACCAGCTGTCTCCCTAGGTGCCTCCCGTTACATGCTCTATAGCCCATGAGGCAGCTGTAGTGTGAGCTGGGTGCTCATGAGCAGCGTGCTCATGAGCAGCTGCTTTCCCTTTGCTGCTACAGCTGCTCCTCTGCTAGATTAGCTGATCCCCAAAATTATTTGAACTGCTGGTCCAGTAGCTCCTCCCCATAGTCTGGGGGAGGGGCCGTCAGACACAGGCGGGCTTGTGCCTCCCAACTCCTGGCTTTCAATAGCTGCTCCTCTGCTGGCTGCCCACTGCATCTAAAGGGAGGGAGGGAGGGAGGAGTAGTTCTAGCTGCTCTGTGGCCTGTTTCCCTGCCAGGCTGTGGGATTCCGCAGGGAGAGCTGACTTGACTGTCTCTGCCTGAACACATGGAGACGATCTAGTGAAGGATGGTTGTCCTCCTGCATACAGTCATCCAGGGCATCCTAGGAGAGAGGAGAGGAGAAGCTAAGATCTATCCCCCAGTTACAGCCTCCTGAGTCTCTCCTGCAGACCTGGCACAGGTTAGAGCACCCCGTGGACTGCTCTAACTTGCACAATCTGGCTATGATACCCACAGCAGAGCACAATGGGAGCAGAAGAGGCCAGATAATCTGCTTGTCAGTATTAATTTTGGCCTTTTTGAGGTAATATGTTTGACCGTCAGGCTTAAAAGGTTGCACACCCTTGCTGTATTACGTGGTAAAGGGCCACAATCTACTTCATTTTGTGATGAGAAAAAGTAGGCATGTTTGTAGTGCAGAGCAGGGGAGGCGAATACCCAACCAGTGACACTCTGTTTGCCCTTTGTCAAAAGTGTCTGTTATGCAGCCACTTGGGAGTCCAGAAATTGCTTCACCTGAAGCCCAGAAGAAACAGCCCTTTCACGGTTATTCCTATTGAGGATCAGAAGATATTACTTCTTTCCAGGGCTGGTTGAGCCAGGCTGCCAAGTCTGCAACTTCAGAGGATTAACGGCCAAGGGGGATGTGAAGACAGAGGTTGTCCATTCCATGGACACAAATCAGACATTAGGAATGGCAATATACAAAAACCTGTAGGAGAACACTTCAACCTCCCTGGCCACACAATAGCAGATCTTAAGGTGGCCATCCTACAGCAAAAAAACTTTAGGACCAGACTTCAAAGAGAAACTGCTGAGCTCCAGTTCATCTGCAAATTTGACACCATCAGCTCAGGACTAAACAAAGACTGTGAATGGCTTGCCAATTACAGAACCAGTTTCTCCTCCCTTGGTTTTCACACCTCAACTGCTAGAACAGGGCCTCATCCACCCTGATTGATCTAACCTCGTTATCTCTAGCTTGCTTCTTGCTTGCTTATATATACCTGCCCCAGGAAATTTCCACCACTTGCATCCGAAGAAGTGGGTATTCACCCACGAAAGCTCATGCTGCAAAACGTCTGTTAGTCTATAAGGTGCCACAGGATTCTTTGCTGCTTCTACAGAACCAGACTAACACGGCTACCCCTCTGATACTTCATTCCATGAAGGAGATCTAAAGGTTTTTATCGCCATCTTATGGCTACTCCAGGGACCTGAGCACTGTTGAGTCTCATGCTGGTACCACATGGAATCCCTAACAATCAGTATACAAAATCTCCATCCTTACCTAGTGTCCTTGGCAGCTCCACATTAAGCTGCTGCTCATTTGACCCTCTGGCTGGTATATCTGTGCAGTTAGCTTTCCAGTATCTAGTGAGACATTTTTTTAAAACCCAATAACCATAGATGACTCATGGCTCTTGATACTGGGGTGGGGGGGAAGAGGTAATCTAAAGGGGAGGACACCTGACCACCCCATGTCTCTCCTCTGCCCAGCAACACCCCACCCTGTACCCAGTTCAGGGCTGCCACACTCTCCCTGCCCCATCAGAATTACCTGTGGGGTGAAGAGGAGCTCTGTCCTTCTCTCGCTGCGTCTCCTCTCTCTCCCCCCCACCTCTCTCCCACCGGCATGTTTGGCCGCTCTTCCTAGCAGCCAGGCCCAGGTAGGGACTGGAACGGAGCCACTGCTTACACAGCTGAAGCTGGCAGCTCCAGGTTGCTGCTCTGCACAACACAATGGCTGCCTGTGAGAGATCCTGGCAGAGGCAGTGGCCTGCCCCACCCCCTCTGCTTTCCTGCCCAAACTGGCTGCTGGGGACAGGGGCTGGAGCTCACCCTTTCCCCTCCAGCACGTTTCCGGCTTGCTCGGCCCTGGACCCGGCAGCCAGCCCCAGACAGGGAGCAGAGGGGGCAAGGCAGGCCGCCACCCCAGCCAGGCTCTCTCTTAGGCAGCTGCTGCGCTGCACAGAGCAGCAACCCAGAGCAGCCGGCATGAGAAGTGGCTGGTTCTGCCCCTTCTGCTCCCTGCTAGAGCCCAGCTGCTAGGGACAGGGGCTGAGCGTGCTGGGGGGCAAGCACAGTGGGAGAAGGACAGAGCCTCTCTCCCTCCCCCCCAGCAGGCCAAGCAGAAATCTGGAGGGGCGCTTGACTCCACATGCCCCCCCACCATGCATCATTTATGCCTAGGGTTGCCAACTTTCTACTCGCACAAAATGGAGCACTCTTGCCTGGCCCCCTGCCCTGCCCCTCCCCTGAGGCCCTGCCCATGCCCCACCCCTTCTCCAAGGCCTCGCCCACTCCATCCCCTCCACTCACTCGCTCATTTTCACTGGGCTGGCTCAGGGGGCTGGGATGCAGGAGGGGGTGAGGGCTCTGGCTGGGGGTGCAGGCTCTGGGGTAGGGCCAGGGATGAGGGAGTTTGGGGTGCAGGAGGGAGCTCTGGGCTGGGGGGTTGGAGCCAAGGGGTTTGGAGTATGAGAGGAGGCTCTGGACTGAGGCGGGGGTTGGGGTGTGGGAGGAGGTACAGGCTCTGCACTGGGGGTGCTGGTTCAAGGATGGGGCCAGATATTAGAGATTCAGGGTGTAGGAGGGGGCTCCAGGCTGGGGCAGGAGGTTAGGGTGTGGCAGAGCTGAGGGCTCCAGCTGGGGTTGCAGGCTCTGATGTAGGTCCAGGGATGAGGGATTTGGGATGTAGGAGGGTGCTCTGGGCTGGGATCAAGGGATTCAGAGGGGAGGGGGATCAGGGCTGGGGCTGGGAGTTGGGGCCGGGGAGGGGTCGGGGTGCAGGCGCTGGACTCTGGGCTCCTGCGCGGAGGCATGGCCAGACAGCTCTACGCGCTGCCCCATCCTCAGGCGCCGCCCCTGCAGCTCCCATTGGCCCTGGTTCTGCTTGGGGTGGGGGTAGCCCCCTGGCTGCCCCTACACGTAGGAGCTGGAGGGGAGACATGCCGCCTGCTTCCCAGGAGCCACATAGTGCAAAGGCTAGCCAGGAGCCTGCAAGCCCCGCTGCGCAGCGCCACCAACCAGACAGTCAACGGCCCAGTCAGTGATGCTGACAGGAGCCGCCAAGATCTCTTTTCGACCCGGTGTTTCAATCGAAAACCGAACACTTAGTCACCCTACCTATGCCAATAACCTCTCAAACATACCAGTTAAAACCAATCAATGGAGAGGTTGGTTTTGACTTTGTGATAAACATCTATGTCCATGCGCTACCCCCTGACATTTGGCGACGAATGTAGAACATACCACGTGCAGGGGAAGTGAGCGTCTCCCTTTTTTTGGGATCCCACCCAGCTAAGTATTTGCATATCTGACTTTTACATGATATGTAGTTGTTTCATGTTTACATCATGCAAACATCAGCACATAACCCTCACCATATAAAGACAGTTCAGAGCTTGCTTCTACATAGTTCCTGCACAATGATGTAAGCCCCATATTTAATATTATTGGATTCCTGCTTGAGCAGGCCACTTAATCCAGTATTCTGTGCTGAAAACAGATCTGCCTTGGGTTAGCAACACATACATTTTCAAGAAAAACGTCTCCTTTGGTTGTCAAGATATGTCGCTGAACTGTCTTTTTGCATTAGGCCCCAGATCGAGCCTTCATGTACAATCCTTAATGCTATTGTGTAATTCTTAAATCTTTCACTCTTGCCCCAGAAAGTTACATGTGCAACATGCTGCATTAGCAGAGGCCACCAAACATTGCATAGACTGCCTTAATCATCAAATTCATCAAAATAAATCCTTCAGCACATACATATAGAGTGAGCATGACATAACTGCACCACAAAGTTCCTTTTTGATTACAGGGATCTTGCTATTATTATCAAAATCTACAAAGAAAAGATAAGCAAATGGAAAAATAGCAGCAATTCATCCTGGAATAAATATGAAAAACATCCTCCTGTTTTGGTGCCATTCGTGCACATAAGTTTAAGGAAAAGCGTGCCTGGCTCACTACAAAAAGATCACCCACTCTGAGAGTAGCTTTCCAGTGATTTGGGTGTAGTGTCTTGACGATGGATGTTGAGGTGCTCAAAGAGAATGAGATCAGCATTTTCAGAAACAATTCAAAAGTTACCCCCCAGATTTGAAACAAAACTGAATATTTGTCTCTGTACAAAGCCCTAATATAGATTTAATTGCCTAAGTATGATAGCATATAATTCTGCTTGTTTCACAAATATTATGGTCTATAGTAATTTGGGGTTTGGTCAGTTTATCTGGGCCCACTTCCAATACATGTATGATTCTGTGTGCTATCTGACCAAGTTTTCTTCTTCAATTTCATAGTTTGTACTGTGGTCTTCTAGCAGCTCATCAACGGGGGTTGTATTAGCCCATTGATTCAGACATATGGTTTAACTCCTACTAGCATGAATGGAAGTTACACACATGTGGTTAAATAAACCCTATATATATTCCAATAATCTGGAGGATTATTTACTCATGGTAATTAGTTGTCTTTTTACTATTTTCACTGTGTTCTTGTACTACCCTAATGCAAAAACAAGCTCTTTGTTTTTAACTGCATCAGTGTGTTTTTTGTTTGTCTTGTATTATAGAATCAATAAAGCTTTTAATCACAAAGGGTCAAATCCTGTGAAGTCTTCAAACAGTTTTTATTCAGTCCTTATTTAGGCAAGACTCCCATAAACATAAGTGTAATCAGTGCATGAGAATGGACTGATGGCTTTGTCCTCTGATGGGTGCTGCATACCCTCATTTCTCATAGACTTAAGAGTGTTCAACATCTTCCAGGATGGGACCCTAAATAAGGACTGGGACCAAAGTATGTTGTAAAGTAGGTAATGAAAAGAAGGAATACTAAACCCATGCAAATGTATCATTGTATACTGTTTTGGGTATATAATGCCTGAATTCTTTTGACTATGCCACGATATAATTTCTGAGTAATTTTGGTACTTATTAGCAGCATCCTCTATTTAACTGCAGACTGTGCCTTCAAATATTGTTCATAGTTTTCATTAATCAAAGCATTGTATCAAATAGTTCACATTTCTGTGTCTGTTCCTGTTAACAATTCATGTACAGCAGTCTCATGGTTCTCTGTCATTGCTCTTATGAGGATTAGGTGGAGAGAAGTCCATAACGGATATTCTTTGTTTTTTAATGTAGCCACTATTCTATTAAAAAATAAACACAACAAACATACAGAGATAATGAATGAAGCTCCTCAAGCAAAGTATTATTTGCTGTAGTAATTCTGTAATCAAGGCTAATTCTACAATAAACATGGCAAAACAAAAGAACACACAAATTTCAATCCAACACAAACACCAAACAGCACATAGACTGGGCATAAATTAAGGCAGAGGTCCCATGCTTGTTCTTTGTGAACTCAATGAAAAAACTCCCATTGACTTCAACGGGAGCAGGTGCTGGCCTATAAATATTCTTGAATATTCAAGCAGTGGTGAACTAAGACTCCAGGCACCTAGTAGCTTGTCTTACTAGCTGGATAACAGCCCAGCGGCTATTGTGTATAGCAGAAATAATAGAACTAGGTATACAGCACATGAAATCAAATCTCAAAGACATGGCCCATGTTCAGTGTGGGCTGAAGCTGACTTCTTGCCTCATGAAGCATGATGGAAGTGCCAACATAGAAGCAGGTAAGGGTTGCAATTAAATGTCTTTTATATTGGTGTCAAGTATCAGAGGGGTAGCCGTGTTAGTCTGGATCTGTAAAAGCAGCAAAGAGTCTTGTGGCACCTTATAGACTAACAGACGAAGTGGGTATTCACCCACGAAAGCTCATGCTCCAAAACGTCTGTTAGTCTATAAGGTGCCACAAGACTCTTTGCTGCTTTTATACTGGTGTTATCTCATCATAAATATAACCTGTGCGTGCCGAATGAACAGCCAGGTATGAACTCTTCTGTAGGAGTCATGTCATTGCATAGGTCATTTTCCTTGATTTGCAATAAAATCTAGGAGCCAGCTCTTTAGCTGGTGTAAATCAGCGTAGTTTCATTAGCTTCACTGGAGCTATACTGACTCATACCATCTGAGTACATGACCCTAGGATTTTATCTGATGCCAACATCATGAAATATTAATTACCCCTCAAAAAGGGAATATACAGGCAAACGAGTCTTTTGTAGTCATTAGAATGTTATTAAATGACATGGATGTAATCAACTAATAGAACTCTAGCTTCTAAATTTAAATGACTTACACAGGCTATACCCATTCCTTAGGCTTTGTCTAAATTAGCACTTTAGTCAGCAAAACTTTTGTTGGTCAGGGATGTGAAAAAAACACTCCCCCCCCAACTGACATAAGTTTCACCAACAAAAGTGCTGGTGTGAACAATGCTATGTTGGCGGAAGAGCATCTCCTGCCAACATAGCTACTGCCGCTCATTGGGAGTGGTTTAACTATGCTAATGGGAGAGTTCTCTCCCACTGGCTTAGAGTGGCTACACAGGAGACCTCACAGCAGCACAGTTGCAGCAGTACAGCTGTCAGGTCCCTAGTGTAGACAACGCCTTAGACTGGTAGCTTCACTACGTAATGTGTGAAAGGAAACATTTGAAACTATTCAAAGAGCAGAGATTGCTAGATTGTTTGTATTCTTGACGGATACATAGTATGTTATTAGATGGTTCAGTCCTGCTCCAACTGGGCTCAATAGAAGTATTGTCAAACATTTCTGAGGGAATGGGATTAGGTCAACAGGAGAAGTTTAAGGACATGAGACTCTAATCCTACAAATAGTGACCCACTCTAAAGATTCATTCCTGGGTGGTTGTGCACGTCATCTCAATAGAAGTTGAGAGGGCTCAGTGCACTGCAGCATTGTCCAGTGGTTTGAGTACTAGCCTTGGACTTTGAGAGAGCTTGGTTCAATTCCCTGCTCCATCACCACGGACTGTGTGTGTGACCTTGGGCAAGTCACTCAGGCCCAGATTCTCAGAAGTCAGTGGGAATTAGGTGCCTAAATAATTTTGAGGATCTGGGCCTTAGTCTCTCAGTGTCTTGATTTCCTATCTGTAAAATGGGGATATTAGCATTTCCTTACCTCACAAGGATTATACATTAAATATTGTGAGGCATTCAGATACTATGGGGGTCACATAAGTAACTAAGATAGATCAATAAACTCTAAAATAGTGGGCAGTTCTGAATTTCCAAAACCTTGTGTGAAGATAAGATATCATACTGCGGGATCAGCAACATCTTTGCCACTCTGTAGCAGAACAGCAGAGGCTTGGGAGAGAATGTTGGTAATGTCTTTTTAAACATTTTATAAATGAATATATTTCTATAAATGATGCTGTCAGATGTTATAAAATAACCTACCCTGCAATGCTGAACTCCATTTCACTCTTGGAGCCCACTGTAGACATGTGATTGCTCCAGCCTGAAACCCGACTCATTTATTCTGCTTTATTTAATTTGTATTAGTTGTATGTGAATGTGGAGCTCAGACCAGCAAAGGATTAATAAAATTTGCTTGAGACAGAGTGATAGCCTCAGGGTTTTCACACAGCTCAGCTAATGCTTCTTGTTCCTGATGTGTCAATCCCTACTACTTCAGTCCTAGATTTTTTCAAAAATTTATTTATTTATGCACGCATTTCAGCTAGAGTTTAGGATGAAAATCACCAAACTCATTTTCAGTTCTGACCTGAGCCAGAGTTTACAGAGAGCAGACAGCTGCTGGTGTTTACAATAATTCATCCTTTTTTAAATGTTGCTATTAATCACAATCTATCAGTTTTACTTGCACATCATTTTTGGCAACATTCACCTGTTTATTATAAAACAATGTATGTGAAATGAGGCACTGTACAAACTCTCTCTGCCTTGCTTCTGTGGAGTTAAACTGGAAGACAGTGCAAGGAACAGAGCCTATGGAAAACTGTACTCTTCTCGTGTGCTTTTGGAATGTGAATAAGCTGAATTCAGTTGACTAAAGCAGTAAGATAGAAAACAAAACATGGCTTCTGGAAAACTAGCAGAAGGCTCAGTCTCACCTAACACTTCTCTTTAATATGATAAGCTTTTTCCTTCCAGGATCCTACAAACTGTCTCTTACAACAGTCAAATGCTTCTGAACTAACCAAACTATTGTTTGTTTGTATAATTCTCTTCATTTCTCCCCATGAGGAAGCAGAGGTCATACCCTGTATGATGAAAGAAAAGACCCAGAATCCCCTGCAATAAATGAAGTACAGCTTACCAAGGAAAGTGCTAGCATAAACAGTCTCTTAAATCGATAGTGACCACTAATTGACCAGTGAAGGCATGAAATAACCTCCCAGGACAGTACAGGTCAGGTCAGGTCAGGTTGAAATAATTATTATCTAAAGGTTTGTTGATCAAAATGTTTTGCAAACTTTGTGATAAGATGCAGTAGATATTATTACACCAGTTAGTGACTGTGGGCAGATGCAGGGAAACCCAATGGTACTTTTAGATAAGCCTAAGCCTTGTTGCAAGAAACATTGCAGTTCATTTTAAAACTTCTGCAGCACAATACAGAGAAAAACTTTCATCAGTGTGGATGGAAAAAAAAGAAAACAGAAAAAACAGCTCAGCAGAAGAGCATTGGTGTTTTTATACATTTCTAAATAAAAGTTTCTCCATGTTGATTTTAAAAGCATAGCATTTCATCCAGTTACTGTTCAGTTATCATAGGTTTTATGGTAAATGACTTACAGAATATAACTCAGATATTTGCTATGAAAAAATACACTTCTTTATCAGTTCACTGACTGATAATACGGCAATTAAAGTGGGATTTTATTTCAGTAAATAAATCCTTTTTGCCTGATTTCCCTTAGCAGTAGCAAAAGAGGACAACATATGAATGAGAGATGCTAGTACATATTCCAGCTGTTCTTTGCTTGAGCCTTACTTTTCCTTTCCTCTATTAAATGCCACCGTCCACCTTTTACCATTCATTTTATAAAATCCTCCACACACTTACTAGCATTTAACAAAGAACAGATGGTAGAGCTTCTAAGAAGGGAAAAAAATATGGTTGTCTGCCTAAAGAAACTGATAAGAACAGATATAATTTAGATAATTTTTTCTTCAAGGTTCCCAAGACACAGACCAGGTTTTCATCTCGAGGCCAAAAGACCAATAACATCAAGACGCTTGATCACGGCCTTGGATAGGCCAAGAGACTACTCACCCCATCTGAGCTCAAAGAGCCAAGATCTCTAAATGGCTTTGTCCAAAGAAAGCCTGGGGTCAGAGGAACTGAGTATTGGCAATTTCCATTTGTGCTACAGCGGGAGCTTAGTATGCTGGCAAAGTCCCTTTTCCTGCTGTAATAACAAAGATAAAATGAATCAGCCATATGAAGATAATTTGCATAAGCACATAAAGATGAAAAGTAGGAAGGAAGAATTATTTATCTGAGGGCTCAGTCAAACCTACTCTGCAGTGAACTGACTATGTCTCTTTCCCCTCCTGTTATGCAGAACACAGTCCTTCCCTGAAGAAGTAAATGAGTTTCCCCACTTCATTCTTTCTGTCTTTGAACACTAATGAGTGGTGAATTTAGAGGGGTTAAAGGCTCAGTTCTCGTTGAATTTCATTACTACCAGAGCACTTGGACCTATGTGTCTATTTGCACTGCATTACTGAATTTACCTTAAGAATTTTACAGTATGTTTCCTTTGCACTTTTTTAGTTCTTTCCATCCATGTATCCTGATTTTCTTTACCAATGTAAAGTAATCTAGCCTCACAACAACACTACGAGGCAGGGTAGTCAATAGGTGGACTGGGGGCCAAATCTGGACTGCCAGATGCTTTAGAACAGACCCCCAACTCTTTTTATTTACTTATTACCATTATTTTTTTTTATTATTATTTTCTCTGGAATCTGCACCTTGACTAGACCTTGCCCAAGAATTTTGGACCTTGCCAAAAAATAATTGACTACTCCTGCCATGAAGAATGTCTGATTATCCCCATTTTCCAGATGAGGAAGTTGAGGCACAGAGAGTTTAAGTGCCTGAGGACAGAACTGAACCATCCCTCTTGACTCAAAATCCTGTGCCTCAGACACAAGACCATCCTTTGTCCTTGGTTTGTATTTTTTTCTTAAGCCATTGGTCTTCCTTTCAAAGCTAACAGGTGTGCCATGAATGCCAAGACTTCACAAGTACAGTTCTAAAGTAGAATATTCAAATGTACAAACCCCATGTGAAATAACTGCATGTGAAAAAATTGCGTTTTCCAGAGCTACCTGCAAGCCCTAGGTTGTGCTTCTACAGTAGCTCTGCAGTGTCCCAACTGTGTGGAGTTTGGAGGGAGTGGAGTGGGAATGGGTTTCTGTCCCCAAACCTAAAGAGGAAAAACAGTGGAAGTTTTCACAACTTGAAACTATATTCATTTGTGCTGCTGTCCCTCTGTGCTGTGGAACCTTCTTCTGGGGACATTGTGGGGAGTGAAGTAGAGTGTCCAGTAGCACTACTCCTGCAGAAGCCCTACTTACCAGGGATCATGCAGCAATACAGGGGCAAAGGGCATCCACAAAGATGCTCTCTGCCTTCTGCGAATCCCCTGAAATATGAGAGTTCAGGGGTTGAACACCCAGCTTCTTCCATGGAGCACACAAACTCCACATCCATATGCGACAACATATAGGAAAATCCACACGTCAAACCTGAGAGCTCTTTCACCCCTTCCCGCCACTCCATTCCCCCAGCAGGTTCTTCCCATAAAGAAGCAAATGCTCTTCCCCAAACCATGAAGAAAAGCTTGCAAGAAGAGAAACATCTTCCTCACAATGAACATATAATAATCTCAGACGCTATGAAGGCCCAAAGCCCCTCTCATTATACATAAGACACAGGAATGTTGCCTCCCTTCCCCTACCTCTTAAAAGCTTCCCTGCACCTTTACAGATTTTGCAGTTTTCTGTAGTAACTTTGATTTACAGGTCTTGAAGAAGTTTTGGTTTTGCCCTGACTCCTCTCACATTTCCAAAGACAGCACACACCCTTCTTTGATTTTGCAGATAGTTTGAGGTTCTGCATAGGACTGTTATAGTACTATTAGCTGGTTTGGCAGCATAAGAGGTTTCAGCTTGTACATAAAATTTGGAAATGGATTTTATAGTAAATGGCAACAATTTTGGCATGCAAACCAGGGGATAAAATGTTTTATAGCTATAAGTTCTGAGGCAGAGAATACCCAACACCTTGCTCATAAGTATTTATTTCTCCAGTAATTATTTATTCTAGTTTTCCAGAAATGTTCATTTTCTAACTATTAGATTATTTTAATATATTATTTTTGCCTGGTTTTCCTTTTTTTCCTTTAGTTATATGACTGTTAATTGGTTTACATAGAAGAGTTTATTGAATTAAGCAAAGAAGCACTCAGGATAGTCCAACATATTCGACTTCTTAAATTTGAATTAATTTAATCTAAGATTTGCTTTTGGCCACAAGAATAATGCAAAGACTGACCAATGTGTGACAGAGCCTTTGTGTAAAAGGTCATCATGAGGCAAGAGACAAACAATTCTTTCATACCAGTTCAAAAGTAAAATGCCTACATACTACAACACAGCTATAAATTTCAACACTACAATTGCAGCTTCATGACTCAACGCTTCTGGCCAAATGCTGGCAGGGTGCTGCACATAGAAAAAACCCAGCACAGGGAGCATGGATTGGAAGTTTTCCACTCTAATCTTGACTTCCCCAACATCCACAGAGAAGCTCCTGCATATTCTTTATGACAGGAACTATAAATTGTCATTTTATGGTGGGGCCTTAGCATTTGGAGCATGATCTATTTGTAGGTGCCGCCTGACCCTAACAGAACCTGTGTGCCAACAAGTGCACTCCGACACACATTATTCATGCTCTCAGCAGGGCACTGGAGCGCATGTGACCAATGACCCAGAAAGTGGGTATGCATCAGTGCTTATGATGTGCACCTGTCTTGGAATAATGTGCAAACTGAGTTGGAATATGGTCAATACAAAATCGGAACAAATCTGTGTGGGATGCTGAATATTTGGATTCAAGTCGCTGGACTCTCACTCACATGAAGAGCCAGCATGGAAAGATGTGTTGACAGCTGACATCTATGCCTTAATTTACACTGTCACATGCTAGGACAAGCCTGGTGCAGTCACATTTTGCCCTTTACTTGGGTCAAGAGAGAAGAATCAGTTAGGAAGAGCAGGATTTAATTAGATGAATTCATCTCATTTTGCTGAGATGAAAATCTGCTTCTCTTCTATTAGATTATGGTTCTTTAGCCACTGGATTTTGTGCATGTGTTTAATTCCTCTTGTGACTGTAGCTTGAAACAAAAATTTTGTCTGAAGCTAGTCAGTGTCAACCAGAAACTGCATTTTGGGCAAATAAAGCATCCGTCTGAAAAATTTTGTCAGTCTCTACTCCCTGTGTAATTGATACCAATATGTACCAGGCTCCAACTCAGAACTCACTAGAAATTGGTTTAGATGGCTCTTAATATTTGCTTTCACAGTCAACTTTGTCATTTTTCTTGTGAAAGAATTCTTTTGAGTCACTGACTTCATCTCAAAGAATTATTTCACAACAAAGCCAACACCACCCACAACTGCTATGTCACCACTGATACGCATAAGAAAAAAGAATCGTCTGACAGGATACTTACATTGCAGACAAAACCACACACTTGATCTTTACATTATTGTTTCAGGAAAATAATGGACTAAATACTTGACAAACATCACATCCACCACAATCTTTCCAGTCCCTGAAATCCATCCACCAGATAATGATCACATCAGCATACAAAAGGGGCACCATTGTCATCCTCAACTGTGATGACCACATCAATGAGGCCGACACTCTGACTCCAACTCAGAGAAGACCCCACACTTCAGTTCACCCAGGAATTCAAGAATACCATCAAATTCCCAAACAACTCCACGAGAAACTCTACAACCTCATCCCCCCATGAACCCACCCCAGGGATGTACTACACTCTTCCCAAGATACACAGACAAGGGAACCCCAGACAGAGCCATCATATCCGGCCACAGCTCTCCTACTGAAGGAGTATCAGGACTCACAGAAACCATCCTCAAGCCATTCACCACATATAGGGAGAGTTTTCTCCAGGACACAACAGACTTCCTCTAGAAACTCCACAACATTATCAGCCTTCCTCAGAACAACATTCTTGCCAGTATGGATGCCACCTCCCTCTACACCAACATCCCTCACAAAGGTAGCCTCACTGCCTGCCTCAAATATCTACAAGACAATGGACAACACTCAGATATCCACACAAACATGCTGCCAAACTCACCCATAACAACTTTACATTCGACAACAAACATATTGTCCAAACTATGGAAACAGCCATGGGTATTAGGATGGCTCCCCAATATGATAACCTCTTCCTGGGCCACATGCAGAAAGAATTTCTGGACAAATGCACAATTGAACCAATATCTGACATGGATCAATATTAAGCTCTCTTTACAACACGCCCACACAACTACCAACTTCCTGCACACCACTATCAGTTTCAGCAGTGGAATCCTACAGATAACTATATACAAGATACCTGTGGATCACACACTTATCTTCACAGATCCAGTAACCACCCTGAACACACCAAAAATTTTGTTATCTACAGCCAGGCACTCATGTACCACTGAATATGCTCCAAGGAGAAAGTCCAGCATACACACCTCAATACACTTGAAACTGTCTTCACCAAACAAGGACACTCCACCAGATTGTAGATCACATCATGGAATGGGCTAACCAAATACCCTGAAAGAACTTGCCTCAATACAGAAAAAAAAAGCCACTTCTGACAACCTGAGTTGTAACCTACCATCTCCCACTGGAACCCATTCAGGGTATCCTTAAACAGTTACAACCCATACTTGATGGAAACCACATCCTGAAATAAATCATCCAACAGCACCCCCTAACTCACTAAGGCCTTGTCTACACTACAGGACTATTTCGAATCTACTTAATTCGAATTTGTGGATTCGACCTTATGAAGTCGAATTTGTGTATCCATACTAAATACACTAATTCGAACTTCTGAGTCCACATTAACGGGGCCGGCGTCGACTTTCGAAGCGGTGCACTGTGGGAAGCTATCCCACAGTTCCCGCAGTCCCCGCTGCCCATTGGAATGCTGGGTAGAGCCCCCAATGCCTGCTGGGGGAAAAAATGTGTCGAGGGTGGTTTTGGGTAACTGTCGTCATTGAACCGTCAATCACGCCCTCACTCCCTCCCTCCCTGAAAGCGCCTGCGGGCAATCTGTTCGTGCACTTTTCTGGTCAGTGACAGCGTGGACGCCACAGCACTGCAAGCATGGAGCCCGCTGCGATCCTCGCCGTTTTCTCCTCCTCGCACTTTATCGTCCACCTCTTCCACATTCAGCTGCTGAGAAATTGGGCTACTTTTCAATGGTTCTGCAAGCACTGGGGGACCATAGGGGACGTTTTACCAACATGAACGTCGTATGGCCGGGCAAGGTTCCTGATGCGTGTGTTCTCAGGAACTGTGGGCTGCTCAGACGCCTGCTGGAAGGTAGTTTCTTCCCGTACCACGAAATAACTGTTGTGGATGTGCATTTGCCTATAGTGATCCTCGGTGACCCAGCCTGCCCGCTAATGCACTTGCTCATGAAGCCCTATACAGGCGCCTGGGACAGCGACAAGGAACTCTTTAAATACCAGCGAGCAGCGTGACCTGTGACTGTTCAGTTTCTTTACAGAGAAGCTGAACCTGCCCCTGTTTCTTTACCCAGTTACTGTTGACTCTCCTCTTCGGTTAAATACCCCGTTCTCCCCGTTTCCTCCACTTCCAAGACACGTGTAAAAATAAAATACATGTCACACTGTTACTGAGGAGAGGTTTCTTTATTCATGACTTTTCGTTAAAGGGTCGAAACTGGAACGCAGACTGCGGTGGGTAGGGTGTGCGCTGATGTAAAGACCGCCTCTAAACTCAAGGAATGACAGGCTCCTGCTCCTACAGCGGTCCGCATTGCTGGACTGCTTGTTTCAACGGAGCCTGCCATCCCTCCTTTTTGGGATTCTGTGTGCGGGGGGCTATGTGGCCTTGTGGCGGAGGAGGACGGATACAGATTCCTCTGCTGCGTGACTCAGCGGTCCACGACAAGGACCGCTGTATAAGATCTGTACCTGCCCTCCCCCGCTAAAAAGTCACATCCCCACCGCCCACACAGAACCTGGAAACCACCTCCCATACCGACCACGGTGCCTGCTGACTGCACTGTGTGTGTTACCCGCTGCTGATCCGGCCCCCGTGTCTGTACCCTGCGAAAGGTGCCTGTCCTATGCAATTAGCAACGCACTTCCCCACGCACCCCATTCAAACACAGTCTTCAGTGAAGAAACATGACGGAAACAGTACTTAACAGCAAAGTATTTTTATTACTTAAGTACACAGTTATGGGATGGGACTGGGATTGGGACTTGTTTGAGTCCGGAAGGGAAGGACTTATGCAAACGTAGGGTAGGAGAGCTTTTGGTTACTTGAGCACTCTGCTGGGGTGCAGTGACAGTATTCACGGCCCAGGGCGGGCATCCTCCTGGTTATTTGAGGTGAGGGGGGAATGTGACTTTGTGGCGGGGGAGGGCAGTTGCAGAGATACTGCCGGGGGCTCTGTCCTGCAGCGGTCCTGCAGAACATACACAAGTCGCCGGAGCGTGTCCGTTTGCTCCCTCAGTAGTACAAGCATTGCTTGAGTCGCCTGCTTGTGTTCCTCACGCCACCTCTCCTCCCATTCGCTGTGTGAGCGCTGGTACAGAGAGACTTTCTCCCTCCACTGCCTCTGCTGGTCCGCCTCGGCTAGGTAGCAGCCCACACATTCATCGAAAATCGTGTCCCTTGTCTTTTTCTTTCGCCGCCTAATCTTCGCCAGCCTCTGCGAGGTGGATGCTGTGGCAGGTCTGGAGACAGTGGAAGCTGTGAGATGGGAAACAGTTAGTTAATTCCTTGCAATGATACTTTTTTGCGAACAATTAATTGAGTCTAGGCTGTCTCTGTGAATTTTTTGTTGAGACCCCTGTGCCTGCTGTTGCACAAATCATTTGCGCGGTGGATTCTGGGTAAATGTCGCCAGTCATTCCTTCCTCCGGGAAAGCAATGGCAGACAATCATTTCGAGCACGTTTTCCATGAAATGCCCTGGCACACGCCATAGCGTGGCAACAATGGACCCTATTTTGCCTTTTGTGTATGTCACCGTATGTGTACTGGATGCCGCTGACAGAGGCGGACCAGCAGCGCTACACAGCAGCATGCTTATGCTTTTGCATGACAGCAGCGATGGTTACCAGGCATACTGCACCGTCTACCATACCATGAACTGGTAAGAAGACGGTAATAAGATGGTCATGGTTACCTGTCCTTTTGCACTGCGCCATTTGGTGCTGTCATAAGTGCCCCTGGTCGATCAGCCAGGGGCGCAAAAGCAAAATTTGGGAATGACTCCCCGAGTCAATCCCTCCTTTTTGGGTATCTAAAAATAGAATCAGTCCTGCCTAGATTATGGGCAAGTGTACTAGAGAACCACTGTATCATACAACCAGAGACCACAGCTGCTCTCTGTCCAATCCTGCATAAATTTTGAGCTGAACGCTATTCACAGGGTGTGCTCCTGAAACAACCCCACCTGTTCATTCCATTCTTCCCCCAGCCTTCCTGGGTTCCAATACCATTGTCCCCCCACTTGTGTGATGAAGTAATATAGAATGCATGAATAAGACACAGGTAGTCGTTTGTGAGAAATGAGTGGAAGGAAGCCTCCAGCTGCAATGATAGTCCAGAGATGACATTAAGGGGTGTGGAGGAGGGAGCCACTCATCCCTCTGCTAGTCCAGGGGCAATTGAATCTTTTCTTTACAATGAAGGGTGGGGGCTGATGGAGCTCAGCCCCCTGTTGCAATGATGAGGACGGTTACCAGCCATACTGCACCATCTACCATGAAAAATTAGCAACAGGCGGCCTTGACCGACCTGTTCCAAGCAAGTTGGTACGGTCGTTATGGTTACCAGTCCTTTTGCACTGCCCCATGTGCTAATAGGCTGATGATGAGGATGGATTTCCATCTTATTGTACCATCAGCCATCCATAGCGTGGGGGGAGCAAGGATGTTGGTGTTGAGTGCTGCACCATCGCGTCTATCTGCAGCATTCAGTACAGATACGGTGACATGTAAAAGAGTCAACAGAGGATTGTTTTCCCTTTAACTTCTGGGGGTCGGGGGGCTGCGTAAATTGCCGAGCTATGCCCCGACCCACCGCGGACACTGTGTTTGACCCTAGAAGCATTTGGAGATCAGCCAAGAATGCAAATGCTTTTCGGAGACAGCAGGAACTGTGGGATACCTTGCGTCCTCGTTCCCCCCTCCCTCCATGAGCGTCCATTTGATTCTTTGGCTTTCCGTTACGCTCGTCACGCAGCTGCGTGCTGAGTCTGTGCTATGCCGTCTGTCCGTTTATTTATTAAAAATACTTTGGACCAGGCGTAACGTAACATTTCTTCCCCTACTTAGATGCAGGAGTCTCCGAGCGAGATCACCGTGAGGACGGGCACTGAAGGAGATAGAGAGCGCATGCTGCGTGAAATCTAGCACGAACCACGGACCTATGCAGCCGTGCTCTGGGAGGCAGTGCTCCCTGAATACCGCATGAAAGCCTCGCGCGGAAAAGTGTGCTACCACGGAGCACCCAATAAGGCAGCTCTCCCCAGGAACCTCCTGCTGATGCTTATCGATTAACGGCAGGAGAGCTTCGTGGCATTCTCCCAGGAGGATTTCTGTTCTATCACCATATATACAGAGACCTCCTTTTCACACACTTCAGATTCCTGTTATATTAAGAATAAAAGTTAACATGGTTAAAGCACTTACCGACAGATCCTACCCCTGATTCAGGATCCGGGTTCCTGGCCGGGGAGGGTTGGTAGGGGATCTCCGTGACGGTGATGAATAGATCCTGGCTGTCGGGGAAACCAGCGTTGTAAGCGCTATCGCCTGCCTCGTCCTCCACAAACCCTTCCTCATCTTCCCCGTCCGTGAACATCGTCGAGGAACTGTCCGTCGACACTGTCCCATCATCAGAATCCATGGTCACTGGTGGGGCAGTGGTGGCAGGCTCCGTAGCGTCCGTTGGCCGCTTTGATTTTTTGGTAGGCTTGTCTGGGGTCCTTGATTTTCACGCGGCGCTGCGTTGCATGACGGCTGTATCCTCTGTCTGGATCATGGCTTTGGAGACCTTCTCGTAGGTCTTTGCATTCCGTTCGTTGGAGCGCAGCTCCGAAAGCACAGACTCCTCGCCCCACACATCGATCAGATCGAAGAGTTCCCGGTCAGTCTATGCCGGGTCCCTCTTTCTATTCAGAGATTACATGAACTCCTCAGCTGGAGAGCTCTGCATTGCTGCCGGTGCTGCGGAGCTCGCCCCGATGTGCAACCAGAACGTCAGATTCAAACCGCCCAGACAGGAAAATGAATTCAAATTTTCGCGGGTCATTTCCTGTGTGGCTGGGCAGAGAATCCAAGCTCGGGCTGCTGTCCAGAGCGTCAACAGAGTGGTGCAGTGTGGGATAGCTCCCGGAGCTACTAAGTTCGATTTCCATCCACACCTAGCCTAATTCGAACTAGCCATGTCGAATTTAGCGTTACTCCACCTGCCGGGGTGGAGTACCAAATTCGAACTAAAGAGCCCTCTAGTTCGAATTAAATGGCTTCCTGGTGTGGACGGTTGAGCGGTTAGTTCGAATTAACGCTGCTAAATTCGAATTAAAGTCCTAGTGTAGACCAGGCCTAAGTTCATCATCAGAAGCAAACTCCTCACAGACTAGGACTCACCAACTCTAAGCAGTACCAGACCCTGACAGAACAACAAATGCAAAACCTGCAGACATATCTCCACTGCTATAATGATCAATACCCACCACAACACCCCTTTCAAGATCCATGGGTCCTACACTTGCCTAGCACAACATATGATATAACTCATCCAGTGCACTAAGAGCCCCAGTGACAACTATGTGGGTGAAACAAGATAATTACTACAATTGGTAATAGACAAAAACACCCTGTGTCCTGTGGGAGAACGTTCAACCACAAATCATTACATATCTGACTTATCAGTCCTCATCTTCAAAGGAAACCAGCACAACACCGTCAAAAGGTGAACCTAAAAGCTTAAATTCATAACTTTGTTAGATACTAATGTAACCCTTCTGCCAATCAGAGTTGGCAGCAACAAGGGCTGGGTTCAGTATCTTGGGGTTCCTTTTCAACAATACCACACAAAACTGCCTCGAGCCCCCACCCAGTGATCTGGGACAATTACACACCTCCCCTTGGGCACCTCTAAGAGGCAACACTTCCCCTCTCACAAGCACAGAGTCTGAGTGTAGCAAAAAAAAATTAATAAAAGAAGGGAAATAATGCAGCATTAATTTGGGGAAAACACTGCAAACAGGATTTATAAACATAAACCATGAGCAAAAGATCCACCACCAAGTAAGTTGGGCAGTGTCCTTTTCCCCTCAGGTTTTTAAGTCCAGCAACCCAGAAAGTCCCTTTAACGTGCGCGCCCCTTCTCTGCACCCCACTCACAGTTGCTGTCCTTGGCCAGTGCAGCCCCAGAGTTCAGAGGTAAATCTGCAGAGTTCACTTCCCAGCCTGGCAGCTGGGGGGGTGGGGCGGTGTTAAGGGGCTCTGCTCTGGCACTCTCCGCCAGCTGCCCTGCTGGCTGTTCACCACACCTCTCTACCAGCTGTGTTTCTCTGCCAGCCGCCCTGCTGGCCACGCCTCTCCACCAGCCATGCCTAGATGTCTTCAGGGCCCCCCACTTAATACAGCTCTCAGTGATTTCAGTTGTTAGTGGGGGAGCCTCACTGCTGGTGCACACTGGGAAGTCTCTTGCATCAGAGACATTGTCCCAAAGCAGGTCTAATACTTCGACCTAGGTATCAGTGATTTCAGCTCTGCAGCATGTAACAAGACTCTCAATTGGGTCTATATTAGCTCTGTTATTACACAGTGGAGAGAAGAAGGGTCAAATGGTGTCTGGGGCCCTTAGGCAAGGCCCACACCACCTGGCACAAGTACCTGTCCCCACTCTCTCCCAACGCACTGGGCTTTGGAACCCATGTCCCCTACCTAGCGAGTGTTGTTTAGTTGAGGGTGAGTCCCTCAATCAGGAAATGCCAAGCACAGTTCTGCTGCCTTGGATTCACACAACAAGGATAACAACCCTTTATTACTCCTGCCCCAATAACAAGGAGACTGGCTTTGTCAAAAGAAAGCCTGGGGTCAGAGGAACTGAGTATTGGTAATTTCCATTTGTGCTACAGCGGCAAAGTCCCTTTTCCTGATGTAATAACAAAGACAAAATGAATCAGCCATATAAAGATAATTTGCATAAGCACCTAAAGATGAAAACAAGGGAAAGGAAGGATGGAAGAATTATTTATCTGAGGGCTCAGTCAAACCTACTCTGCAGTGACCTGACTATGTCCCTTTCCCCTCCTAGTATGCAGAACACAGTCCTTCTCTGAAGAATTAAATGAGTTTCACCACTTTATTCTTTCTGTCTTTGAACATGCCAGCCAAAAGTGACTATTTGGGCAAGCAATGCCATCATGCTGAGCACCTAGGCAGGGTGAGTGTGCCCATGCAAACAAGATCAGCTCCTGAAGTCCTTTTCAACAGCTCAACACTAGATGTCAGGGGAGAGCTCATTCAGAGTCTGCTTACACTAAAAATCGTGAACTTAATAAAGACACCAGATTTATGGCTCATTACAACAATCTATAACCCACTAACTATAAGGTGATGAGTCATCCCTGAACTAAAGCCTGATTAAGCCACATGCACTGAATAGTTATTCCTGTGCTAGGCTCCAACCAAACCACAAACCAAAAGGTAGTCTGGTGACTATCAGAGCAGATGTATAAGCCACTATCAGAAACTGTGATGAGGATGTGGGGCCTAGTGGCTGGATCTGTGGCAGTTGGGCCTAAAGATCAAAACCAGGGGGTCAGAGCTGGAATCAGGAGTCCACAGCAGGATTGAAGCACAGCTAGAGCAGGACTAGGAACGTGGCTGAAGCAAGAGCAAATGTGGAGCAGGCGAAGGCTAGTGGTTCTGTTACCACTATCTGTTACCAATATCTATCAGGCAGGGGAGAGTTCAAAGCCATGAAGTGACACTCAGCAGACTGAGTTTCTGTTTCTCCTGTGAAGCTAATATACCTGCCCGGAGGGTCATCAGACCAGATCCTGGCTTGTGGACTGGCTGGAGCCTAGCACAGGAATGACTCTTCAGTATGTGTGACTTAAAAAGGCTCTTGTTCAGGGATGACTTGAAGGTCCACCAGGTTAATCTGTTGAATGATCCCATAGGGGCCTAGGTAACGGGCATCTAGTTTCCTTGAGGGTCAAGAGGTATTTGAGAGCCATACCTTGTCTCTGATGGCCATGGAAGGATGGTCTTGTTGATGGTCAGCGTATTGTTTGTAATCCTCCTTGGCAGAGTTTAGGTGTGATTTTAATTCCTCTTGATTGCAGTGGACATGTTGAATCAAATCAGAGGCCACATGGACATAGGAGAACAGTAGTACAGATGTATGAAATGAGGGGTGGAAGCCATAACTGGCATAGAAGGGACTGTGGCAGATTGATCTGTGATCAGAGTTATTGTAAGCAAACTGGTGAAAGCCAAAAGTCAGAGCCAGTCATCTTGATGATAGTTGATGAAGCAGCAGAGATATTGTTCTAGAACAGTAGTTTACGACCTGAGATCCATGGACCCCCAAGGGTCCACAGAGTATGTCTAAGACAGGGTTTCTCAAACAGGGGTCACCACTTGTGTAGGGAAAGCCGCTGGTGGGCCCGGTCGGTGTGTTTACCTGTCCCGTCTGCAGGTCCGGCCGATCACGGCTCCCACTGGCCGCGGATCGCTGTTCTGGGCCAATGGGAGCTGCTGGAAGCGGCGGCCAGTTCGTCCCTCGGCCTGCGCCATTTCCAGCAGCTCCCATTGGCCCGGAGCAACGATCTGCTGCCAGTGGGAGCTGCAATTGGCCGGACCTGCGGACAGAGCAGGTAAACACACTGGCCCGGCCCACCAGGGGCTTTCCCGATACGAGCGGCGACCTCTGTTTGAGAAACCCTGGTCTAAGATTTCCAAAGGGGCCCGCACCTCCATTTGAAATTTTTTAGGGGTCTGCAAATGAAAAAAGGTTGAAAATCACTGTACTAAAACTTGATTTACCCATTCTGTCTATCCATCTGGAGGTGATAAGCAGAGGAAATATGCAGGGTTTGAACCATGCTCCCTAAAAGCAGAATTCAAATTGTTGCCCACTATTGGATGTAATGCCAGTTGATAACCCAGGGTTATCATGCCAATCACCAAAGGAATTATTCCTCTTTAACACTGAACAAGGCACTTCAATAGAAGAAGAAATACAAAGCTACAACTCTGCTTCATGGGAGAGCTTCTGCCTAGAATATTCTCCTTTGTCATTCCTGCTTGACTTCCTGATATAGATTTTAAGGAGTGAGTACACATATCATCATCAGCTTTCCAACTCCATGTCTCTGAAGACCTCTAGTTCAGGGGTTCCCAAACTTGGTTTGCAGCTTGTTCAGGGTAAGCCCCTGGCAGGCCGCAAGAGGCTTTGTTTATCTGAGCGTCCGCAGGTATGGCCGCTCCCAGCTGCTGCGGTTCGTCAAGTTTGGGAACCCCTGCTCTAGACAGTTCAACTTCACCTCCCTACTCTCCTCTCTACTCCCCAACTTTAATTTCAAAATTTTAAAAATCTAATTCACTTTTCACAATTTAGTTATCTGGTGATTTTTTTTTTCTTCTTCAGTGGTGGGGTTGTTTGGTTTGTTTGGGTGGGTGTTTTGTTTTGGTTTTTTTGCTTTGTTGGGGGATGTGGGGGCTGTATTGCACTAATGTACCTCTTGTAAACTTAGGAAAAAATAAATGTTTTCACTGAAATTCAAAACAAAATTATTTTAAATAATTACATTAATATTGGAATTGGACTTGTACATATTGTTTCTTTTACAAAAGAAAATATTAGGCATATACACATTTACAAAAGCCTAAATGTTACACATAGACTGATACTACCCCTTTAAGTTTAGGTGAACTTTTTAAAGTTCATTGAGTTACTTAAGTGTGGCAGTACTCTTTCAAGTTCCTGTTTTGCGTAAATACCAGTAACTCAGCTGGAATGATTACAAATCATAGTATTGGCGTCATTTCATGTAGAGGAGGAGCAGTAACCGTAAGCTTTGTAAATTGTAAGATTCAACTCATTCCAGTAGAAAAATATTCAGAAATATCTCAAATTACTGTCTCCACATCAGCAAACTGTGATACATTTTTCTAATGACTGCAAGCAGATACGATTCAATTTTACTTATTCTCACTTTAACATTTCCATTTCCATGCTGCCTTGTGTCTCAACTCTCCTCTATAAGGATCACTATAAGAGACATTCTTCATTTTAGACTCAAATTTACTTCCATCGCACACAAAAACAAACTGTCCTGTCCCTTTTGTTATGGGAAGCTGCTGTCTCCTTTTGTCCAAACTAAAAACATGGCCTGACTCTCCTCATGGATGTCTATCCATCAGTTCAAACTCAATATGGCTAAAAAAGAGCTCTGAGGCGGGGAACTGAACCTATGTTTACACCATGCCACAGTGCAGATTACAGGGGTGTGAACTGAAGAGTGTACCAAAGTGTTGCGGTGTATTTCCCCCATGTAGATGCTGCTGGCCCAAACTAAAAGATACTTAGTTCGCATTAACACACAGTCCTCTTCAAACAGGAGTATGTTAACACAAACTAGGTACCTTTAGTTTTAGTTCATCTTAACACCATCCACACAGGGCAGTTACAGTGCAGGACTCTGGTGTGCACTGCAATTCACAGCCCTGTAGTCCAAACTGAAGAGCTGTGTAGACAAGCCTTTAATCATAGAATCATAGAATCATAGAATCTCAGGGTTGGAAGGGACCTCAGGAGGTCATCTAGTCCAACCCTCTGCTCAAAGCAGGACCAAACCCAACTAAATCATCCCAGCCAGGGCTTTGTCAAGCCTGACCTTAAAAACCTCTAAGGAAGGAGATTCCATTACCTCCCTAGGTAACCTATTCCAGTTCTTCACCACCCTACCAGTGAAAAAGTTTTTCCTAATGTCCAACCTAAACCTCCCCCTCTGCAACTTGAGACCATTACTCCTTGTTCTGTCATCTTCTACCACTGAGAACAGTCTAGATCCATCCTCTTTGGAACCCCCTTTCAGGTAGTTGAAAGCAGCTATCAAATCCCCCCTCATTCTTCTCTTCTGCAGACTAAACAATCCCAGTTCCCTCAGCCTCTCCTCATAAGTCATGTGCTCCAGCCCCCTAATCATTTTTGTTGCCCTCCGCTGGACTCTCTCCAATTTGTCCACATCCTTCTTGTAGTGTGGGGCCCAAAACTGGACACAGTACTCCAAATGAGGCCTCACCAGTGCTGAGTAGAGGGGAATGATCACATCCCTCGATCTGCTGGAAATGCCCCTACTTATACAACCCAAAATGCCATTAGCCTTCTTGGCAACAAGGGCACACTGTTGACTCATATTCAGCTTTTCGTCCACCGTAACCCCTAGGTCCTTTTCTGCAGAACTGCTGCCCAGCCATTCGGTCCCTAGTCTGTAGCAGCGCATGGGATTCTTCCGTCCTAAGTGCAGGACTCTGCACTTGTCCTTGTTGAACCTCATCATATTTCTTTTGGCCCAATCCTCTAATTTGTCTAGGTCCCCCTGTATCCTATCCCTACCCTCCAGCGTATCAACCACTCCTCCCAGTTTAGTTAATCTCCCCCCACAAAATCCTTCCCACTATCTCCTTTCTCAATCACTGTGGACAACACCAGTATCTTGACTGTCAGTCGGAGCTTGACTAGACTTCACAGTTGTTTCAGATCAACTTGATTTTTGGAGGGATAAACTGTTTTGCTTCTACATACAAAAGTGTTTTTTTTTTTTCAAATTAACTGATTCTCACCCTCTTTTAATTAATCCATTTTGGAAGCAAGTTACCAACATTTGGGATACGTTTTCCCACAATAAGGTAGGTGAGGATACATTCCCATTATAATTAAACTGCTCTGCCTCTGGCATCTGCTCCTGGAACTCGGTTCACTGCTTTAACATAGGAAAGGAGCTCTGCTAGGGTACAAAAATATCAGGGACAATAACAGGACCTCTGGCAGACCTTGTATGGCCAGCATCCACTATGAGGAGTTGTGCTATATTTTTGAAAGGAAGGCCACCATCAAACCCTGGCATGTTGTGGACTTCACTGAGGATGCTCCCAGGGACACGAACCAGGCTACCTAGCAGAAGGAGATTGACCAAGACACCCAGGATCTCTTCAACCCACTAAAAAGTAAAGCAGAGACAGTACCAAAGACCCAGGAGATCCCTGAATCACAGGTGGAGAGCCATCCTGACTGAGCTGAAGTGGGGACTTCTTCCAATAAGTATGATATGTTATATTACAATACAAATGTGCAGGGTTATTTAAATAACTTTAAATAACTTCCGGGTACTGTCAGGGCACCACCATTTTTGGCAAGACTTTCTCTGCCTCCTCAGATTTTAGCTGTGCTGTACTGAAAATTGTGTTAAAACTAAAAGCTCTCACTTTAATTTGTAAGGGATTTCCTGGTCCTGTTTGCAGGCTAGGGGACCCTGTAGGGAAGCATTGAACTGAATCAGCCTGAAAGGAGCCAGCCTAGATCAACGTGGATTGAGCTGTGCCTTTCTGCCTGCTTTGTCTATCTCTGGTTTTGGTTTTTGTGTGTTAGAGTTCTGGATTCTAAGAAAGTAATGTTATGTTGCAACCTTCCAGAAAAAGAAAAACATAAAATACTCTAACTTCTCTGTGTGTATGCTGAAAACATAACATTAGCTATCCCCTCTGGCAGGCTTAAATGGCAGCTGCGCTGGAGAATTTAAAAGCTCCATACAACGTATTCATCTGAAATATCAAATTCTACAAGCATCAGGAGCAAGTGTTCTTAGTCCCTGTGACCCTAAGAGCCCCTTTATGCCAACTGGGAAACCCAACATACTGTTGTCAGAATATTTAGCCAAACAGCATCATATAAGGTATCATATCATACAGGGGCGGCTCTAGGTATTTTGCTGCCCCAAGCCCGGCAGGCAGGCTGCCTTCAGCAGCTTGCCTGCGGGAGGTCCCTGGTCCTGCGGATTCAGCGCCGTGCCTGCGGGAGGTCCGCCGAAGCCGCGGGACCAGCGGACCCTCCGCAGGCAAGCCGCTGAAGGCAACCTGCCTGCCGCCCTTGCGGTGACCGGCAGAGCGCCCCTCGTGGCTTGCCGCCCCAGGCATGCGCTTGGCGTGCTGGTGCCTGGAGCTGCCCCTGATATCATATAAAAACTGGTGAGCCACTTGTCATGGAAATCATTGTGATATGCATATGGGTTGTGTACAAAGAGTTATGTATGTATGCTGGTAATATGGTCTCAACACATGGTGTGAAGGCAGCTGATAAACAAGTTTATTCTAGACAAACAAATGTGGTTTTGCCTTTGTTTCCATTATAAATCAAGCAAGCCAGTGCTGTAGACAACGGAAGTTCATTTATACCTGAAGCCACATTAAAAGCAAATTAAGCGGGGGCAAGGAAGGCATCAGCTTCCTGGAGCACAACCCGCAAGGGAGAAAAACTGTATCAGGAATATGTTTGTTTGAAAGTCATCTTGGCTTGACTCGGAACCAGGTTAGCACAGCTCTCTGAAGGGAAAGGGCTGAGGGCTGCTTTGCCACAGAGAGAGGCACAGGGAAGGACTGGGGAGGGAACTACAGCACATTTCCCGCACTTTCCCTCTCCCCACCCTGCGACGTTCCCGTCCGGCCTCTGACACCCAGGGACCTTGGCCAACCCGCTCCCAGAGCCAGCTGTTTGCAGCACGTGACCGCCTCCAGGCGCAGGCGCACCTCGAACACTGGCCCGTTGCCCGCAGCCTGCGCCTCGCCCCCTCCGCGCCCCGCGCGCTGATTGGCCGCGGCGGCGCAGCGTGTCGGCCGGCGCCCCCTTCCCTCGCCCCGCCCCCTGAGCCCGAGCGGGAGCCACGCGCCGGGCGCGCACGTAGGCAGAGAGCGCGCTGGAGGCGCCGGGGAGCGTTTTGCCCGGCAGTGCCCGGCCAGGGTCGCCTAGGAGACGCGGCTCGCGAGCGGCTCCCATGGCGGCGTCGGACCGAGCGGTGCTGGGGCCGCTGGTGGGTTCGATCGACCAGGGCACCAGCTCCACGCGCTTCCTGGTGAGTCACCCGCGCGGTGCCCTGGGGTGGGAGCCGGGGTGTCCACACGGAGCCCCGGCGCTGACTCCGGTTTGACCTCCCTGGGATAAACCCCCCCCCCCCCAAGCCCTCCCGTCCGTCTACACGTAAATCGCTGTGACTCAGGAGCTGCAGTCCCAGGTGCCTGCTTAGGGGTGGTCAGAGCCTCAGTCCCCTTGTGAATTGGGTCCAAGCCCTGTCCCTTTGCAGGCCTGAGTTACAAGGTCTGCGTAGTGCACTATGGCCGAGTTAGCAGCACTGTGAGAACTGGGTCTAGCAATTGTAAACCCAGGTTCCCAATTCAGTGTGTGTGATCAAGCGTGGGTTTGGAAACACGGGTACACCAGTGCTGCAATGAGAGTGTCTCGGAGCCTGGGTCAAGTGACTTAAACTCATGGAGCTCAGGCTCTGGGGCTAAACATAGCAGTGTAGACATTTAGGCTTGGGCTGAAGCCTGGGCTCTGAGACTATCCCCTTTTGAGGTGTTTCAGTGTCTGGACCCCAGCCTGAGCCTGAAGGCTACATGGCAGTTTTTAGCCATGTGAGACCACATCAGCTTGGGGTCCCATGGACCTGGGCTTAGTGTGCAGTGCACCATTGAACCCACTAGATGTTTTGCCACTCAGTTCAGTGGTGGCAGGATTCTCCCCATGGCTCACATTCTCTGCTGCTATATTGCAGCTTGTGTTGTTTCTGACAGATATGAAATCTTGCTTTTCTGATCTGGGAGTGGCTTACATCCACTGTGCACCCAGTCAGCATGTGTGGATGTGAAATGAGTAAACCAGGTGCCTACACAGAATCTGGTCCCATGGCTTGCCTTAAAGTTACTGATAAGGAGTAGTGTAAAATAGCACAGTGACTCAACTGCATTGCCACCCTGAAGCCTGTTTCTGCCTGTCTGAATAATGACTCCTGCTAATGCCTCGGGTAGACCCCGATTCTGCAAAGACTTAGCACACACTTAAACTTTACGCACTGAGAAGTTCTAGTGACTTAAATGGACTTTTCACAGTGCATGAAGTTTAAGCATATGTGTAAGTCTTTAGTCTACAGGCCTTTGATAGGTCCTCAAATTATAAAGGCCCTGGTATGCACCACAGCTTACCTAAAAATATATTGGTGCTGAAAGCTAGTGCACAAAGCTTAAGGCCAGTAATGGTTCTTTTATCTTATTTATTTAAAAAGCCAAACTCTGTTCTGCTTCTTATTGCAGAAGTGCTCAGAGACCACCAGTAAAAGTTAAGGCCCTGTTGTGCTAAGTACTATACAAACACATGGGAAGAAATGGTTCCTGTTCTCAAAAATTTAATGCCCTAGTCCTACAATTGGGTATGCTAGTAACAGCTGTATTGCAGTAAATGAGGCATAGCAAGGATGTGGGGTTTCATGCTTTTAGATCCCATTGCAGGACTGAGGTCTAAGAAGACCAATAAGCCCCCTTCCCTTTCCAAAGTGAAAGGGTACTAAAAAAATCAGTGTAGTGGTGTGATAAGCATCTTGTCTTCTGTGAGTGAGGGTTTTTTGTTTGTTTGTTTAATTCTGCCCCTCCTCTGAGAAGAACCACATGAAAGGTGTCTGGAGGGGATATACTCATAACATAGAGAAATGTGACTTTTATAACTGGTTTTGGATGTTCATTGAGCATTTTTTTTTGTTTGATTACTCCAAAGCAAAGGCTACCTCTACAACCAAAATACTCTTACACATAGGGTATTAGAAGCAAAGTAAGTGAATGGGCCATTTTTATTTCTTCATCTCTGGGTGTGTGCTCTAAAACTACACAAGTAGATGTGGATGGCCTGAGTTGGGCTGGGTAGGAAGAGTAGTGTAGCCTTTTGTGGAACCAGGAAGCTTGCAAAGGGAAGAGTTAGAGAGGTGCTTTAGCAGCCAGGAGCTGGGGGAGGGATACCCTACACTTTTTTTTTTTAATGTCATTTTGCAGTTACAGAAATATTCCAGATATTAATTTTACTACATTTTATCTTTATATGTTGGAAAATATTCCCTTCCTTCAGCATTCCCTAAAAGCATTCAATTTCCAATATTTATTTGGAGAAACAAATAATTTTGTAAATAAAATTTTGTCTGTTGTATTTTAAAGGCTTGTTAATACTTCAGTGTGTGATTTTTATTATAAACAAGGAAACAAAAATCCATGTAACATGTCCTGTTATCTTAGGGGTTTATGAAGAATGTTTCTTTACATAGCATATGTGCTGCAGTATCTCTTTAAAGCAGGAGTGGGCAAACTTTTTGGCCCGAGGGCCATCAGGGAATAGAAATTGTATGGTGGGCCATGAATGCTCACAGAATTGAGGTTGGGGTGCGGGCTCTGTGGTGGGGTTAGGGATGAGTGTTTGGGGTGTAGGAAGGTGCTCTGGGCTGAGACTGAGGGACTCAGAGGGTGGGAGGGGGATTGGGTCGGGTGGTGGAAGGGGGTGCAGGTTCCAGCTGGGGGTGTGGGTTCTGGGGTCGGGATGGGGATGAGGAGTTAGTTTTGTTTTTAAATGTGTGCATTTGACAGCTTTTTGTATATAGTCAGACTAGCTTTCAACCTTATAAGATTAGTTTGGTTTTATTATAAATACACAAAGAAGAGAAAATATTTTTAAAAAACAAAAGTGTGATTGTAAATTTCCAGAAATATATGTGCAGGTGCAGGTGTAGTACCTACAACCACTCCTAATTCTTTTTGAACTTAATAAATTGCAAAATGTTGCTGTTCTCCTAAAATAGCAAGGTGATTGAAATATTACAAAAATAAAAAGTGCCGTGAACTTGAGTGTCAAGAAATCTCCTTTTACCTCAGTGAGCGGAGAGTTAACTCATAAACACCAGCATGGTGAAAAGAGCATAGAGGGACCTAGCCCCTACCACCCCATTCACTCAGAATAAATGAATATGTATAAAAATAGAAATAACACTAAATGGAGGAGACTGTGCTGAGGATTTTACAAGGATAATGTTTCAGGTGCTAGTCTACTGTTACAAGTCTAGTGTTCCGTTAGTCTGTTTTTCACTAGATCTAGCCTCTTCTTACCTGTCCACCTTATTGTCTTGGCTCCTATGCATGTTTTCCTCTTTATATATGTCTTTCCCTATCATTTCCAATTGTGTTTTTCTTTTTATATCTGCATCATCCATCTCAGTAGGAGGCAACAGTTACTTACCTTGCTTATGCCTATTATTAATACAGAAGCACTTGTAGCAGCAGTGTGAATATTACTCTGGCCATGTGATTTTAGGTAACTTCCAAGTGATATTTGCTATCGTCAGGAATAAAAATATGGTCATGGAGCTAAAATGCTGTGCGATTCTCTTCCTTGTGTGAGTGAGAAAAATGTGTGTGAATCCTACATTGCATTTAAACCCCCTGGATACTACTAAAACGTATTTCAAAGCATGGCTGGAAAAATCAGGTAGTCAAAACAAATGCTCCTAAATGGATTAAAATCTGGCCCAGGTGTGTAACTCATCACCAGGAGTATTTGGCATTTGACAGGGAATTAGACTGAGGGGTTTTGTTTTGTTTTTTTGACTTATCCGTGTTCACATTGTACAGGTTTCCACAGCACAAAGTTACCAGCACTACCATCACTAATTGGCACACTTGCTGGCAGTTTCAGATTGATGGCTATCAAGACTGATTTACCATCTTGCCCACAGAGAGGGTCCCTGTTGAGTAAAGGTTGAGGCACTTTGGCTGGGTAGAGCAGAGAGCCTCGGTGGCTGTTGCCTGTGTTGTGACTAAATCTGTTACCCCAGGTTCTAGGTCTGTCCGCCTGCCACGTACTCACTTTAAAAGAGAGGTGGTGTTACAATAGAATATTTATTCTGTTTTAACATTTATATAATGAACACTTACGGTAAAATTGCATCAGACTGTAAACACTCTTCCTTTGAGTAACCAAAAATGGCAACTAATTAAAAGAAACGTTAGCTTCCAGTAACTAAAGTGACCTTGTCAGCCTCATTCTGTTAACTAGCTGACAAGAGTAAATAGCGTCATCTAACTTCTTAGCGCAAGGCAGAATTTATGTGAACCTAGCCAATCAGAAAATCTTAAGAAAATTAAAATATTGCAGATATTCTAACTGGTACCTTGTGATATGTCTTGATGATTACTTAAAAGTAAAAATAAAGTAAAATACTGCACAGCTGCAGACTGTCACCTTTTGTCCCTTAAATTTGTTTCATCCTTTGTCAGGTGGTGCTTCCTTTGTGTCCGTCAAGTGGCAGCCCTGCAAGCAACAGTTTATGGGAGAGGAGTTCTTAGTCTGTTCCTTTTTTACCAAAAATCCCATTTTGTTTGACACCCTTTTCTACTTCTTTTTAGAGGCTGATGATTGTTTTTATGAGGGTTTTGTTTTCTTTTGGGGTGGCCTTTGTGCAGTTCCCAAACAGCATAAGACACAACTTAAACCAACAAAACTGGTCTAACTTAAAAACAAAACTTTTTCAGACTAACAAGGAGAATCACATTAAAAGAAAAGAAATGGCATACCTAACATATGGTTTGACACTCCCTAGAGATGATAGGTAGATTCTGGAATCTGGTAAACTTTTTTTCACTGCAAGTAATATTCACCAAGCCCATAGTCTCTGTAAACAAAATGACAAATACAGTAATAAAACAACTGACCAGTTTGTTCTCATATTCTATTGTTACCTTCCACTTCTGAATAGAAAGATTTTGACTTACTCTTAGGGTATGTCTGCACTACCCGCCGGATCGGCGGGTAGTGCTCGACATATTAGGGATCGGTTTATTGCATGTAGTGTAGACGTGATAAATGGATCGCCCATCACTCTCCCGTCAACTGCTGAACTCCAGCTCCGTGAAAGGTGGAAGCAAAGTTGACGGGGGAGCTGCGGCAATCGACCTCGCGCTGCTTCCCCCCCCCCCCCCCCCGGGTATAGACCAGGCCTTAGCCACATTAGTTTATACTGCTTCTCCATTCTTATTTATACCTTTGGGGACTAAACATTATAATGGAATTCAATGTGTGTGTAATCACATGTGCTGGGAATTGAATGAGCACGTAAGTCTGTGTATTGCAAAATGACTGCATTGATGACAGCGTCCTGCCGGGGGTAAATAGTTATGTGGGAAACAACACCAAGGCTGGCGAAATGGGGATGAGTGCACTTCCTTCCCCATGCTTCAGCCTTTGTTGGCTTAGGAGTGAAAGCTTGGCCTGGCTTAAAATGTGCTGACATTACACTGTCTGAGTGACTTCACCCATTTGTGCCAACAGCCTTCTTAGCCGAAAGAAAGACAGGAATATGTTGTCCTCCATTTGGGAGCATGTATGAGAGTATGAATGTTGCTAATGTGCCAAAAGATGTTTTTTGTTTTTTTTTAAAGAAAGTCTGATCTTAGTGAAAGAAATGCTTAGCAAATGGTTTTGTTACTAGGCTTTTGACTTAAAAAAAAAAAGTCTCATCTTTTTCCTCTTGATGTGCACACACAAGCCCTCGTAATCATTAATTGAAGTTAAATAGGTACACTGAGGAAGAGATTATTTATATTGTCATAGCACCTAGAAGTCCTGATGCAAGGCACTGTACAGACTTGTAGTAGTATAGGCAGTCCCTTCCTATCCCGAAGAGTTTAGCGTAGCTTAATTGCAAGACTGAACAGGCGGCTGAAACACAAGATGCGTAGATGGAGGGAAGAGGAAGGATGACATAATCATAGTATATTTTGTGTAATGCCACATAACTACCAGGCAAGGGGCAAGTTAACAACTGGCAGTGTTCTCTGGAATCATAGCAGAAATGAGTCTCTGAGCTTAATTTTATCACTCTGGACAGTACAGAAATGAAATCACTTTACCACCTTATGACTAGCTACTTGACTTGGAAGCATGGTGGGGACAAAGAAAGCAGCTATCACATCTAACATCACTTGGGGTAATTTTACACACAGGCCTAGGTTGCTCCTTTAGTGTTGCCACGCGTCTGGTTTTCAACCAGAACACCTGGTCAAAAAGGGACCCTGTCTCCTCATATATGGTTTGTCTAATCCAGTAGGCATAAATGTATTTAATCTGTATCCTTTTATCTGCAGGTTTTTAATGCGAAAACAGCAGAGCTCCTGAGTCACCATCAAGTAGAAATAAAACAGAAATTCCCTAAAGAAGGGTATGATCTCTGTATATCTTCTATTCCGTTTCTGTCTACCTTTCAACATGGCAAAATCCTATTTAATAGGATCTATGTATGCATAATTACAATTGAAGCCAGTGAGTAATCTGTTGAAAATATGGAATCGGTTGCTAATGTTTGAATGGTAGGAAAGAATAATTTAACAGATCCTTTTTAAAAAACAAAAAAAATTCCCTCCTTTGTGTGGCCTAATGGAAATCTTATTAACTCCTAAAAATGTTTATGAAAGTTCAATCCTCACTATAGTCACTCACCCATTTTCTTCCACTGTCCAATCTTGCTTAAAATGGTGACACTACTCATTCTCTTGACTAACTTGCCTACATTTACATTCTCCAGCTTCACCTATGAAGTCTTCACAACTTATTCTCTGTCTCTAAATTTGCTGTACACTGTTCACCTGGAGTTATCCCCAGACTCTTCCCCCTCTGTACTGAGGCAGTATACATGTATCTGTAGAAGATAGGAAAAAGGCTCTTCCGATTTTGAAATATCCACATCGCATTTTTAGAGAAAGTGAGACTGACTATTCAAACTATTAGGCTGCTTGATTAAACAAACACTTTCTATATGATGCAGAATAACGTTGGTCATTCTGACGTGGAATCAGAACAAGTTGACCAGAAGGAAAAACTAATTGAGTTAATTTTTTGATACTCTTTAATAGTGTGAACATGTGACTCTTTATGCAGCTCTCCATAAATGTAACATCTGCCTCATGTTTGCTTCTTTTTTGATTGCTGTCTAATATTTGTTAAAGATGGGTGGAACAAGATCCAAAGGAAATCTTGCAATCCGTTTATGAATGTGTGGAGAAAACATGTGAGAAATTGAACCAGCTAAACATAGACATCACCAACATAAAAGGTATTACTGCAGTTTCTTATGTGTAACTAGCCACTTTTCAGAATATGTTTTTGGGACTGGGGATGGTCAGAACATCCAGTAATGAAGTCAGTGATTAGAAAAGACGCAGGATTTAGCCCCGTGTCAAAAAAAGCTCTGCATGTTGGGGAAATAAGGTGTTGCTAACACTTACCAGCAGTGCATTGTTTTGCCAAATAGACCCAATAAAATTCTCTGTCTGGGAGTTGCAAAGAGGTTAGAAAGCTAATGGATGAAATACTGATGACATTACACTGCAGTGCCTTCTGTTACAAAACTTTAGTTTCTTTGTTCATGTCAGTTTGTGATCATCAAACAGAAGAATAAGAGATGTAGAGCAAGGTTCAATTTTTTTGAAATGATAGAAAAGTGCTATACCAAGAAGGTAAAAGGCATAAGCCAAAAGGGTTTTATTTTCCTTTCACTTCCTTTTCTTCCCTGTCCTCTAAAAATCTCTAAAGTGTACTCTATCCCCCTCCCCCCTTTGTTTTCCAGCTGTTGGAGTCAGCAATCAGAGAGAGACAACTGTGGTTTGGGACAAGACAACTGGAGAACCTCTCTATAATGCTATTGGTACGTGTATCAGTGCCTACCTGGTGTCTATAGCTTCTTAAAGCTTATATACTCTTCCTTTCAGTACAGCGTCGCTGCAGTTGTACTAGCAGATTTTTAGAAATCCCATCTAAATCTTGTTAAAACCTGCTGCTAATAATGACAATTTTTGGTGGCCTTTCCCAAAAGCCGTATGTTTGCAACCACTGAGGCTGCAGTTACACAGAAAAATATCCTAGTTAAATAAATAAAGATCAATAATAAAGATGAGCTATCACTTCACAATTTAGCTTAATAAATCTTTTAATAGGGCTTCAGTAAAATAGAATGTTCACAGTTTGTGTTTGTCAGAGGTCTGAAGTTCTGCCTTGTCTTTTTTTGTAGAATTGAAGGGTCCTAAGGACTTTCAGAAACCTGAACTTGGCATTGCTTTGAGAGAGGGGATTTAAGTTCTTTCTTCCGAGTAGCTTTTTGTGTTTAATGTTCAAGTGTGTGATGTTTAAGACTTTATCTTAGGTAAAGCTGAGCATCAGTAATTCTTTAACACTGTTTACTGCTGTACCTGAGTGTTTGCACAGAAATAGTAAATAATCAACTTAATACTGTATGTACTTTAAGCTTTCTAGTTGAATGGCCTTGGTCTTCTGGTAAGCTATTAAGTATTGTTACTCACTCACTTGTTTGACCTCTGTATTGTTCACGAATAGACTGAGAAACACAAAATATATCCATGGTAGCCTCTTTTTGTAGAAAGTCACATTGTTATGTTACGGACCAGTTAGCCTTGCAAATAGAACGAGGTTACCTGTCCCTCCTATATTTTTACAATGACACAGAAATATGCATATGAATATTTCTTTCCTGCCAATTTTTTCTTTACTAAAAATATTTTAGTGTCAGTTTTCTGACTTTAAGGACTTCAGCAATTTTTAGCAGAAGCTATACAGTTCCACTGTCCTTTGGCTCTGACAAATAGCAAATGGTGGTTGAATTATTATAAATGTGTTGTGTGTGTGCTCTATTTTGGTTTGTAGTGTGGCTTGACCTGAGAACCCAGCCAACAGTTGAGAGGCTTCTTAAAATAATTCCAGGGCAAAATAAATCCTTTTTTAAGGTAAGGGATTTTTCTAGAATATCCAGTTAGTAATGCTTTAAAATAAGGTTTCCAAATAGTCTGTGTGTTTAATTATTTTCTATTTGAAGTCTTGGGCATTATGTACCAGATGCCTGTTTTAAACCCACTAAACTGGGAGTTAAGGCTTCCACTAGAACTAGGAGTTAATATCGTCTTTAGCCCACTTTCCCATCCCATGTTTTTCATACTAAAAATTAATTATTAGAGTAACTTTTAATTTGTAGCACTAATTTAATATGGCTAATTTGAGAGTTGAGAAGCTGTTTCACTAGAGTCCATCTTCCTTTCACATTCAGCTTTTAACCTGGTGGCTGTATACTGGCCAAATGATGTCCTGCTTCTTTGTCCTGTAGCCACATTTGATTGGAGTGGGTTAGTGAACCAGAATATCCACTTGCTTGGCTGTCAAGCTACAAATGTAACTGAAAGTTCGTCCTTTCAGTGTCAGGTTGCTCATTGCAACATCCGTGTTTGCTATCTTATCCCAGGCAGCTATCATAAACAAGATAGGATGTCTGTATATGCCTTTATCTTGTTGCCACGTGGGAGGTCTTTGAACTGTAAACTGATCAGTTGTGATCTTTGTTCATAGACATGTTGGTCTTTGGTTTTGGTGTGAGAGGGTTTTACGGTATTGGGAATGCTTGGTCTTATTTAAAAAAAGAAGAAAATGAGGTTTAAATAAAGAATCTTGAGTTTCCTTTCTCTTTCCCTAACTTCATAGACAAGTACAGTAGTTACTGGAGGGGATTAACTCATGGCATGTCCTAAATTACTCTCACTCTTGCAGACCAAGACTGGCCTTCCACTTAGCACATATTTCAGTGCAGTGAAACTTCGGTGGCTCCTAGATAACGTGGAAGAGATCAGGCAAGCTGTTCATGATGGGCGAGCTATGTTTGGTACCATTGATTCATGGCTTATATGGGTATGTGTATGGGGGGTTCTTTTCTTTAAAAAATTTTTTTGTACAACAGATTTTCATTGTCCACCTTTATACCAACTATTGATGATAAAGGCATTCTCTGGAGGTCACATAACCAGAACTATGCATTTTGTGGAACTTTCTTGGTACTTGTGTGGCTACAAGCAAAATTTAAAAAAAGAAATCTTTAAAAAAAATATATATCAGATGCCTTAGATCATATGGGTGGAGGAGAAATTAAAACTTACATAAAATTTAGATCGATAACCTTTTTCTAATCTGTTTTGTGTATATGCATTATATATTCTGTCCATTATGGATATTCTTGTCTAGCTCTTCATTCGCGTATTGCAAAGATATCAAAGTTCCAACTTATCGCAAGGGTGAAAAAATACTATTTCTATTTCTCAAAATACTTTATTGATTTCATTCTTACTAACTATAAAACTGATTATTAAACTGTGGCTTTTCAAATGTTCACCTGTTACTGGAGGGCTAGTAACTGGATTATTTTGTTTGAACTGTTGACTAATTTATTTATTTTTTACTAGCATTCTTGGTTGCTTTTTCCAGAGTTTGACGGGTGGGAAGAATGGAGGTGTTCATTGTACAGATGTCACCAATGCCAGTAGAACAATGTTGTTCAACATTCATTCCTTGGAGTGGGATTCTGAACTCTGCCAGTAAGTTTAATTTTTCATTTAAATCTATTGAAATAGCTGTATTAATCAATGATGTGTAAAGACAGATACTAATTGTGCTTTTCAAAATAAAAATCTTCCATCAATGCTTGTCTGGTCACATTTGTGACTAAGAGTGATTAGTTGGATTTATTATGAATATAACAATTAGGCTTTATTCTCTCTAAATAGGGTGACCAGATGTCCCATTTTTAAAGGGACAGTCCCACTTTTTGGGACTTATTCTTATATAGGCGCTATTACCGGTCCCGTTTTTCCACAGTTGCTATCTGGTAACCCTATCTCTAAATATCTACATAACTTCTATTTGAATCAATGAAGAGGCCAGATCTTAGGGTCTTTCTATATTGAAAACCTGGTACACAGAAGTGATTGAAATATTAATAGTTTTCCTTTAATTTCTGAGTTATCCGACTACTCATTCAGCATATTATACAAATATAGTACAAAATGGTAGTCTCATTGCTTTAAATTTAAACTTAAAAAATTTGATACCCCAGCATGTATTCACTTTATTTTATTTCAAAATAGGAATGATTTTCCAGCTGTAAAAATGGAGTTGGATCTGTTTATAAAAAAGTTCAGCAAAGCAAATATTGCTTCATAACTCAAACATTCCAATACTTTCCCACATCTTTCTAGGAAAGACATTAGGTCATGATCTAAGATATGGCTATCAAAGTTCCCTTTACATTATGTTTAATTTGTCTCAAAGTAGAAAATGTAAAACAATGTCCATAGCATAACTAAATGCAAAATATTTTTTTCCAGTTTTTTTGATGTTCCTATGGAAATACTTCCAAAAGTGCGGAGTTCCTCTGAGATTTATGGTTTGATGGTATGTTTTCTTAAACTTGCTCTCAAAGATATAGCTATTGGCGCTGGGCGGTGGAGGGGTTGAATGACTTTACGCTGATTAAAAGCAAGCTAATAGCTCTCTAGTTTTCTAGAACAATGTGGGTTGCTTTATCAAACGGTATGAATCTGATGTCAGCATCTGTTAGCCTTTTAATAGTATGTCAAATTAAGATAATTGCAGATAACAGCACTCTTGATGAGTGTCAAACTAGTAAAACTCAGTTGGAAGTTTTTGAGACTAGTAAATATCTGATTCTTGTGAACTGCTTATTGAATTTTGATAAGTAGCTGGTGAATTAATCTATAAGCAGCAGATTAAAAGTAATAAGATAGCTTCAAATAGTGCCTTTCCTGGGGCCACCATCCCGTGCTCCCAGAACAGCCAAAACTCCAATGGGCAGCTTCCATGTGAGTCTTACCGTGGCAGGAATGCTGGGTAAGTCACGTTCAGTGTTTTATCCCTGTGGGATTGAATAAAGGATTTGGTAGGGTTCTGTGGGAGTTGGAAGAAATGCAGGTTCCATCTTGGATTGCCTACTTTTGAGAAGTACATTCTAGTTGATTGTGTGTAAAGTTTGTTACAAAAACATGTTGGAGCATTGCTGATGTGTTTGTAATCAAACGGTGCTTTTAGAGCACCTGCAGAGAGGTTCCCCAGGAGTGATTGCTGAACCGTGGTCATACAGTTGAAAAGAGGTGGTGCACAATTGCAGAACTTAGTAACAGATCTTCATGTTTGGATAAAGGCTGCAGGACAGGATCCTGTTTACCTATTGCTTATTTTGCTTTCAAGGATGTCCTTTTATCTTAATTCCAGAAAAAGATTCTGAATTGCTCTTAATTTAACAAACCAAAAAGAAAAAGAAACCACTTGTAGCTTTTTATTTTTATTTTTTTAAACCAGGTTCTAAATGTGAGTGCTACTAGGAGTCTTAGTTGGTGTCTACTAATTTTGAAGGGGTTAGATCAGAGTGAATTTTATTTTGACTTGAACCAATGCAGCAATTGGAAGAAGAGAGAGAGCTGTTCATGGGAAATGAGACAGGATAGCTGATTATGATCTTTTTTTGTCTTTCTCCTTCCTACCTATTATTATTTTCTTGCTGACTGTAGAAAATGTGCCCTAGCCTGGTGAGTAGAGACATTCATTAGGCTGTCCACAAGTTATGTCTCATCCATTCCGTTCAGATACAGTGCATTTCCATTTACTTAGAGGCATGCAACATAACATTTGTAAAACTAACAGATCCAGCTAGCGTCTCCAGATTGAGACATTGCAGTTAAGTGACCAGTGTTACTAGTATGTTTGCATAAAATTTGACAATTTCATATTTATAAAGAGAAACAGGTCTGTCTGTCTTTGTAATGAGAACAACATGTGGTATTTCAGTGTAATAGAATTAAGGCTTGTAATGTTTGTTTAAATAAATTTAATATTAAACTATCAAAAAGCCCAGTCAGTTAAAATGGGACTTGTGGAAACTACTGAGATTTCCTAATTGGAAATGCACTGTCATGTTTTATGCATGGCTTCAATGAAAATGTATAGTCACATCTCAAGAAAGAATCTACTAGTTACTTAAAACAGACTGATTCCTGGCGATGCCTGTGGTCATTTATAGAAATACAGCTGAAGAATCTTTCTAGCACATGGTTGTTTTTTGAAGTACTGCTTAGATTGAAAACACTATGTGGTCTTAAAATAAGATCTGTTATTGTTTACTTGTTAAATCACCTTATCACAATCACTTTTAATAGGAAAGTATCTGTTCATAGTATCTCATTGAACCTTATTGTTATAGGCCACATGCTTGCATACCTCAAATGACAGTCTGTTTTTTATTTTAACAAGATTGCTTTTTATTTTAACTGTATATGGAAAACTAACAACTAAAACTGGTTTCTGGATTCCTCTATCTTAGGCTATGGAGTAAATGCATGAATCTTGCTATTTATTGTTTTGATTTTAGGCCTGATTTGACAGATTAAGCAGAGGTGCTGTGCACACAAGAATTCAAACCAAAGTGCTGTAGCAATCCAAATTCCTCCTGTAAACACTAGGACCTGCTCTGTCCCTTAACTGGAAGGCATCAGTCTGCCTCAGTACTTTTCTCTTCTGTTCTGCAGAGGGTAGGAAGCCACTCACCCTACCTCCCCTCATAGGGAATGTTGCTTTGGGAGGTGGATTACCTACGTTGATGGCAAAATGCCCTCTGTTGATGTAGAAAATATCTATGCAACAATGGTACAGTTGCTGCTGTAGTGCCTGTAGTATAGAGGCTCCCTGAGAAGGCTATTTTCTGGTGACAATAGCCAGTGGGAATTATCTGCATTCACTGTGTTAGATGTTGCTGACTGACTGGTGGAGGAATAAATTGGAGTAGCTTTGAAGAGATGTCATTATGATATAAAGTGAAGTCAGTGGGAGCTGGACCAAGTAATTTAGCTCTCAGTGACACTTTATGGGTTCCTGAGAGCAGAAAGATCTTTATCTCAAAATTAGCGAGCAGACTGTTGATCTGTAAATGCCATTTTTATCCATGACAGTTGTTACACCATATGGCATTGATAGTAAAATGAAAAAGCGTGAAAACACAAACAAGCAGAAAGAGTTTACAATATTTTTGTGGAGCGCCTCTGAGTGAAAGAAAAAGCGTTATTGCAAGCTGGCTTCTACAACATAATATCTCGCTTGTGCCAAGAGGCAAATTTTCAGTATTGTTGAAACTCTTTAGTCAAGGCACAGATTTCCTTTAAATGCAAACTTTTCTTTTTTTTTTTTTAAATTTTTTTAAAAGCAGCCTTTTGAAATGGCAGTGACACGCCTTGCTTTTAAGTTACTACCCATTCTGGTACGAGGGCTCTTTGCTGCAACTGTTTCTGTCCCCACCTGAAGCATGCATATCTCCAATAAAAACTGAGGACTGTCTTTCCTTTATTGCTTAAATGTTACAATAATTGATAAGCAAGCAGTGTGAAATAACTGGTTTGTCTTTCTGTACTTTTGTCAGAAATCCGGAGCCCTGACAGGTGTGCCAATTTCTGGGGTGAGTTCTTCTCCAATTTGAATTCTGGCATGAGGACTTGGCTCTGCTTGGAGAGACCCTTACTGGATATAATTTTAAAAATAAACTGATTATTTTAGAAAACTGACTTATATTTGCAACAAAATGCAATCATTTTAAACCAATACAGTATACTTGCTAACTTACATTAATAATGAAGACCATTGTGAATTAATGAATTAAGGCTGATCATGCAAACAAGTACAGTAGAACCTCAGAGTTATGAACACCAGAAGTACGAACTGACCAGTCAACCACACACCTCATTTGGAACTATAAGTACATGATCAGGCAACAGCAGAGACCAAAAAAAGAAGCAAATACAATACAGTACTGTGTTTAACATAAACTACTAAAAAAATAAAGGGAAAGCAGCATTTTTCTTCTGCATAGTAAAGTTTCAAAGCTGTATTAAGTCAATGTTCAGTTGTAAACTTTTGAAAGAACTTCCATAACGTTTTGTTCAGAGGTCCAACATTTCAGAGTTACGCAAAACCTCCATTCCCCTGAGGTGTTCATAACTCTGAGGTTCTACTGTGTTAGCAATTTAACTCTCACAAATAGTGCCATGGAAATCTAGGACACTTCACAGTAAGTAAACATCATAAATGGATAACTCATCAGAAAATGAAAGATTGTCATATGGCTACCAGATCTACATGCGCAAATCTTGAAGTGAGCTGAGAATTTGGTGACTGTCAAACACATGCAGATATTGCACTTGATCATACTTACTAAATGAATTGTTACCATAGCTAGTGGTACTAATTGGCACTTTTCGTTTGCGGTTTCAGTAGAGGGGAGAAGGAATGAATATTCATGAAGACTGCGCTTGTGTTTACTACATTCTAATTTACAATGTACACGACCCAAATTGGGATTATAGGCCTAGAAGTAATTGATTTAAGGTTACTGTTGTTATACAGCGATTCATATGCACTTCTTTGCTAAGAACATGTCTATCCTTTCAGTGCCTGGGTGACCAATCTGCTGCTCTAGTTGGACAAATGTGTTTCAAGGATGGACAAGCAAAAAACACGTAAGTTAGCACAACAATATTGAAAGCAAATACTAGATCATCTTTGTCCTCCATTGTGAATGCAGTGGGGATGGGGGAAAACTGGATAAGGTTACAAAGGCTAAACACTAGCAGTTTGAACACAGGTGTCTGCAATTCCTTCTCCTTCTTGCTCCTTTTCCTTTTTAAAAAGATATTAACAGAATTAATTTTTTTTTTTTTTTTTACCATTTAAGGTTGCCTGGCAATAGCTCATGCCCTTCCAGAATATGTACTTCAGCAAAACTCATACTTGTGAAAACCAGGAAATATTTAGTTAAAGTACGTGTCCATTCAACCTTAACTCTGCCTGCTTTGAGTGATGCCACAGTAAGCCCATGTATTTGCACTCTGCTTTTGCCCTGTACTGAACAGGAGCTACCTATGCCTGCTCTGCACTCACACACTTAGCCTACTCCACAGAAAGACCACCACACCTACTAAACTCCCTCAGCTCCTTCATCCTTATGGACACAATGCCATCAAATACTGGCCTTCACTTACCAGACTCTCTGACTACTCTTATCTCCCACCTAACTGCTGACAGTTCCCCTGGCAAAACCACCCCATGCTCTGCTAGTGACATCGCCTACACAACGCAGCGCTGAAATGAGGCATACTGGATATCCCAAGTTACGTGTTGTGATGCTTCCCAGGATTATGAAGCACCTCCTTACTACCTGCCCGTAGCATGAGGAATCCTTGTGTGTGCCTGCTGTGGGTCAGCTCCCTCCCTTCGCTGGCCACAGGCAACACAAGCACTCTCCTCTCAGCACACACAGGCTCCACTATCCCTCTGTAGGTTATCAATAGGCACATTCCAATTTCCGAGCATCTCTCTGGATTGTCCACTGGACACTCACAGTATTCACAGCTTCCAAAAAAACAGTACATCCTAACATACCAGATACACCTCGGATCACCGCTCCACTTAACACACAGCACTTGGATAAGTCCATAGTGAAAACAAGTAAAAGTTTATTTAATGGAGTTAGAGATTCAAGTGGTAGCAAGTAGAAATATTGGAAACAAATAGTATCAGAGGGGTAGCCGTGTTAGTCTGGATCTGTAAAAGCAGCAAAGAATCCTGTGGCACCTTATAGACTAACAGACGTTTTGCAGCATGAGCTTTCGTGGGTGAATACCCACTTTTTCGGATGCAAGTCTTGCATCCGAAGAAGTGGGTATTCACCCATGAAAGCTCATGCTGCAAAACGTCTGTTAGTCTATAAGGTGCCACAGGATTCTTTGCTGGAAACAAATAGTTGCATATAAAATAATAGAGCACGCATTCTAGAGCCTACACTGACTTAACTAGTTACTGTCATGACTTACAGTGAAAAGCTCTCACAAAATCCTTCCAGCATTTTACAGTCAACCTTGGCTGTGATTGTCATTCAAGAGACAAGCATGCTGTTAGCTTGCCTATCAGTGCAAACATCCAGGGTGTTTCCCTGTACCTTGGGTTATTACCCACCCCACCCCTGAAAAAACCCTGTTGTCCTTACTCAGAAACAGGATGTCCCTCCTGCTGGTTATGTTTTCCTTTGTGTCCCTTTCTTGTCAATTGCTAATCAAGAGATTGTGAATTCAGCTCAAATTGTAGCTAGGCCTCCATTGTGAAACACACCTCACAATATGCACATGACCAACCAGAGAGAGAGAAATCTCTCTTCCCTTCTACCTAACAAGAGCATGTTTATCCCCTTCTGGGGACATACCTTAGCTCTCATACCTTAATAACATATTTTCAATACAGATACATAATTCTCTCAACATTATATATACACATACATTTTTGAAATGATTATGACAACCAGTTGGCTACTGGTTCTTGGTAGATGTCGTCAGATGACACTGGTGTGGTGCTCTGCTCTGTTCAGTGTTGATAACAGTCGGCTGCGTGCATGTGTTCCTTTGTGCTGCCCGGCTCTGCAGATCGCTGGCACAGCAGACTCCGAGAGAACCCCTAATGATCACAGACTCCGATAAGGTACAAAGGCACCCAGCCAGGTTTATTGTCAAATGAAGCACAGTAATAGTTCCTCACAGACTCTACAGGACATACTGCAAATATGTGCTCCCTGACAATGGACCGGTTCAGTCAGTGGTGGGACTCTCCACTGTCCCCTAGGCCAGACAAAGACGTCCACTGAGGGGTACATTCTTATACCCAGGTACAAACAGGTTACACATCATTGAACGCACTGAGGTACAGCCCCTCCATGCATTAGGATGCTCCCTTTCTCTTGGTACAGGCTGGTTCGAACAAACAAATCTATCCATCGTATTGTTCTTTTGACCATCTTTAGGCTGGGTCTGCCTGTTCCTTGTTATCTTTGTGGGACGTCCTGGCACACGTTCTTTTAGCAGCCTTCCTCTTGCCAACTTTTGTGAGCAGGGCCTGCCTCTGGCTCACAGCCTAACTTTGCTTTATGTTAGCAACGTCTTGACCATTACTTCAGTTCAGGCCTCTGATACCAAGGGTGTATGTCTCAGGGCCTCATCTTACTACAGTAGATACCTCGCATGCCACTTTCTGGTAAATATAATGGTGCATATATCTAACCTATAGGATCCCAGTACCCCCTCTGCCAGTTGACCAGGAACCTCTTGCTACCCCACGTGTCCCTTTTTCCTTTGGTCTCTCTCACACAGGAATCAGAGAAGGGGCTTACGCACACATTCACGCACACGCACACACACACCAAGGGCCAAAATCCCTGATGACCTCCTATTGCAATCACATCTCTTTAAAGGTATTCCAACTTATTTCTCAACCAGCTACAGCTAACACTGTGAATGCAGATAATTCCCAGTGGCTATTGACCACTCCACAGGGACAGAGTTAAAGTTGCATGGACATTTACCTTAACTCACTATTTCCTGTTTTCCACAAGTTTGAGTTCTGCTGACTTAGACACTTTGAAGGAGCACAAGCTATGTTTGGGCAACCTTCACTCTAGGTTAATAAAGCTTTTTAATGTTTGTTTTCCTATGGTTAGGTTTGGTTTGGTTTTTTTAAGAAAAATGTTGATAGGATTTAGTGGTCACTTAGGCATTTGTAATTACCACATAGATGTTCAGTTCAGATGCTTCTGTGGACAGGTAATAAGTGTTAGCACTTACAAACGCTTTACGTCAGATCTCAAGGAAGTAAAGTTATTTTTCTCCTTGTGTAGATGGGGAAACTGAGGCACAGAGGTGACATGACTTAGCCACAGTCACCCAGCATGCCAGTGACAGAGCCAAGAATAGTCTGAGTCCTAGCCATTGGGGGTCTACACATCCAGCTGCAGCATAGGAGGCTCAGTGGTGTGAAGTGGCCTTTTCCTTAGATGTTCTTAGCTGAATGAGAACAAGACATGGAGATGAATGTGGCCTACAACAATGCAGCTCGGAGACATGTGAACTCATAGGAGGGTTGTTACCATCCCCCTCCACAGTGCAAGGGAGCCTGTGATATGCACATATCCTCACCCTAGTCTCAGCAGTGTTGTCTTGATGCATTCTTCAAGCATGCTTGTTCTAAGCTTACTCCACCCAGAGAGGCAGGGCTTCACCACATCCTATCTCACACCGGTGGGTGGGGAGGATAGAGAGAGATTTCTAGAGGGATAAGCCTCCCACATATCCCGACTCTCATGTGGTTGGGGGCAGGCAGAGGGGCTCAGATGCCCTCAGGAGGACTAGCCCACTAGCTCTCTGCTCACACAGGGATGTGGAAAGGGTCAGATTCCAGTAGTTGGGCAGAGGCCCCTACATCTCCCAACTCACAAAGGGGATCAGGCAGAGGAGCTCAGATGCCTCCTCAAAATAGCAGTGTATCTATGGACAGCCACTTGGGCTAGCTGCTCTGAGTACGGTCCCACCCGACACTCCTGGGAACATAATTGGGCAGCTTTCCCTACCCACTGCCCGTGCTGCAGAGCACACATTGTTATTTTTCGGTGCTAGCATGGGTACATCTGTGTGAGCTGGGAGTCACCTCCCAGCATAAATGTAGACATACCCATAGAGTCAAGCTTTAAACAAAAAACTGGTCTAGTCCTTACTGTGATGGACCTGGTCTGTTGTACTGACATGTGGTAGGTAGGTCAGTCATGTTGGTTTTGGCTCAGTTTAAAATACTGAACACACTGAAACTTGATAGCTCCAAAAGTTTACTGCAAGGAACTAAATCAAATTGGAATAATCCCCAGGATATAGTGGTGCATCTTGCAAAATCTGAAAGTTATAAAATCTCTTGTCATAAATTGAGTCGCCCAAGCACAACAAACATAGGTGCTGGAGCGTGGTAGGATTACAGTGTAAGGGTGAATGGCAAGAAAACATTTCAGTGCTCAGCCAGCAGGCTAGACCAGGAGGGAGGATTCCATTTTGGATGGAGCATTTAGCCTAAAGCCAGAAATGTTAGGACATCTTCACCTCTCAGCCTTGTCCCTTGGTAGAATAGCTGATTAATTAAGTTGGAGAAGTACAGTTTCAAGACATACCTGAAGTGTTTTTGGAGGTGGAATTAAACATTCAGCAGATGCATAATTCTTTGCTTAGTTGAGTTATTGTTCAGTTAAGCATCCAACTCTCACACGATCGCGTGCATTATGGAGCAAATGGGTACATGCAAAATAGCCTTGAAACCTGATGCAATCTGACTAAAAGTGTCGGGACTGAGTTGGGTAGGAAAAGAACTAGACCCGATCAGGTCAATGTAGGAGCAGCTGTCTGGCGCCCAACAGGAGCTGGGCACTACCTTGCTGCGCTCACATGTGCAGCAAGGCGAGTATGCCAAAGAATTTCAGTACACTCGCACAGAGCAGTAGAGGGTGGTGAATAGTAGTACAGCCACTGCTGCACTGACACCACAGGCAGGAAGAGGAAAGCTGACCCTGGGGCAGGCGGTAGCAGTGGGGCTGCCTGAGGTTCAGGGGGAAGGGTCAGGTCGGGTCCGGGTCAAGAAAAATGACTTGACCTGTAAGCATTGGGTGAGCTTAGGTCCGGGTCAGGTCTAAAAATTAGGCCTGAGCTGCCAACCTAATGCAAAATAGGTTTTTAACACAATATAAGAATGTGTGCTCATTGCTAGTTGCATTTTGATCATTATCCTTTCCTTATTAATCTCCACTTTACCACCTGTTTATACCCTAAGTTACCATTTAATTGTCTTCTACTTTACTGGAACACACAATGATCTACATAACTGACACACGAATATTTTAACCTATAAGAGCTTTTTTTTTTTTTTTAAACAAATGCAGTGACTAAAAAGTGTCTTTCTGGATGCATTTTACTTGTTTCATATGCACATATCAATTGTTTTGTCAAAATATACCTCTGAAATAATTCATGCATTACTCTTTTAAGCTAACCTGTTGCCTGCATGTTTGTTACAAAGGAATTTCTCACTGTTTTTAATTACACATGATGAAAACCTATTGTAGTTTATTTAAAAACATGTTTGTCAGCTTCATATTTTCTTAGAGAATTTGAAAATGCACCACTCCCATTGTGTGGTGTTTCTGAAAATGTTCTCTCTCTAGTGAGAGTCTCTTGTAGTTAGTCTTAAAATTACTCTTCCTATTACAAGCTCTGCAAACTGTCCTTCTTCCTTAATTGCTCAGTTAAAAGTTGGAGACATAATTCAGCTAAGTTTTATACGAAGCTCATTTTACAAGTTACTCCTAGACTAATTGTAAGGTGGTGGTGATGTTTTGCTATATTAAGTTGCCTTATCATGACATTCCTAGAACTCAACTATGATAAATGAATGTCAAAGATGTCTGTCTTCTGTTCCTGGTTCTTCATTTTCTGTTTCTAAATTACTACCTTATGTCTTTTTTTCCACTACAGATATGGAACAGGATGTTTCTTGCTTTGCAATACAGGTCAAAAGGTTGGTTGCTTGAATTGGAAATAGCTTGCTAGGAGTATGTATTTTTTCAGTCAAGTTGCTTCTCTTGCTAAATAAGCAGGTCTTGTTCCATAAGCCCTTCATACATTTTCCTAGTGGGTATCTCTTGAGTCACTTCATTTCCTTATCCCCGTATAATTTTTTTGTTTTTTTTTTTTCTTTTGGTGCAAGGTCATAAAGTGTGTAATGTGCACAAGATTAAGTGAAATTATTTTATGTTTTAAAATGGAGAACAAATTATAATAGCAGACAATTGAATATACAGAAGGTCTAAAAGGAAAATAGCTCACTTGTGTGTGCTCATGTGCTGTCTTGTTAAGCATGAGTCATTTAAAATAACCAACGTTTTTCTTATTCCACTTAAAAGTTGCTCATATAGTTCCTACAGGTGTGGAAAAAGGGCATCTTGTAAGCTACAAGACTAGAAAGCAACATTTCATTCAACATGTGGCTTGCCAAGGCTCCATTTCCTTGTTTTATGGTTCCTAAATTGCTAAAAAGGGAAATGACAAACTTTCATAATCTCACCCTGTTCTTTTGCATATGCTTTTCTGCCTCTACCTACGTGATTCTCTGCCTGTTGATTCCCTGTTCCCTTAGCTGTCTGCTCCTCTTCTACTCCCTTGGCAATACTTCTTGACTACTTCCCTTCCCTCTGTTTTCTTGGAAATTTCTTCCTTGCCTCACAGCTCCAGTCTAGAGGCAGCTAAGCTTGAGTCTGATCCTCGTTACCAGCTGCTTCTGCAGGCCTCCAGGTTCTTCTTTGTGGTGAAGACCCTGGAAGCTTCTGGAAATAAGCAGCATCAACAATTTCCATGGGTTTCAGATTGGGAACTGTGCTAAAACATTGGCTAATTTAGTTTCTGAACTTACTTACCTGTTATACTAAAGATCGTTTTTTCTCCTTTATTCTTTATAAATAAGGACCTCTCCCAATTTTACTATTTTACAGTATTTTATGCAGTAATTTCTCTTAGAAATGCGACTCCTGACTTTTCCGATTCAAGCACTTGATGGTTTATCCATATTTTATTTTTTAGCCTGTTTTGTCTGAACATGGCCTTCTGACCACAGTGGCTTACAAACTGGGCAGAGACAAACCTGTATGTTATGCACTAGAAGTAAGTATATGTGGCAATTGCTCCCGCCCCCTCTTTTTGACACCTTTTTTTTTTTTCTTTTCATTCTTGGAATCTTGATTCAGAGAAACTTGTCGAGCAGATGGAAGAGTAAATCCTTCTATGTGCACAAAAACCTTAATTATGTCAGAATGTTTCCAGCCTTATGACAGACCTTTACACATACAGTAAACAAAAAGGAAAAAATAAGAGGAAGTCCTAACGTTCTGTTCCATTCTTAAATACACACTGTTATCCTTAAAACTAACTATCTTCACTCAGGGCAAGCGTGACTAGGTATTGCTTTGTCATCTAATGCCGTGGTTTTTTAGAGCAAACTTCTAAAAGATCAGGAGCATCTACCAAACCTGTGGGAAGGCTCAATGTTCTTAGACATTGATCCTCCAAACACTAAGCACATGAATAGTCACTCCGAAGTCAGTGGAACTATTCATGGGCCTGAAGTTTAGCACACCTTTGTATCATCAGGATTTGGAGGCCTTAGGTTGAGATACGTAAGGCATTCAGACCTCGCAACTGTGTATACCGAAGTCCAGATGTGACAGCTCGGGCCTGGGCCATAAAGCCAGTCTGACCAATATCTTGACAATTCTTCGAGGGGAGAATCTCCATGTGGTAGAGAACTGGAGTAGTGTTGACTTCCCTGCACTACTGTGCTCTGACGCTCCCCCAGCCGCTGGACTGCCTGTGGCTCCAAAGGGTTGTTCAAGTACAATTTAGAGCTCTGCAAAGCTGATGGGCATTTTTGTCCCACCTTTCTGGACTCTTGATTTTTTTTATGCTAGAAATTAGTAAACTTCATGTATGACTGTTCTTGTTTCCCTAGGGCTCTGTTGCCATAGCTGGTGCTGTTGTTCGTTGGCTAAGGGACAATCTTGGTATAGTAAAGTCTTCAAGTGAAGTTGGTGAGTATTCATAATTTGTAAAAGTTTTTCAAACTGAATAGAGAGCGAACACGGTCTAGGAGTCTATAGTGTTGAATAAAAGGTCAAAAGATGCAAGTAAAACTGAAGAGAGGGACTACAGTAAAACATGCATAAGTGTATACCAGTCCTTTTTGCAATTACTAAAAAAGATTATGTAAAGTTACATTTTTTACATATAGCATTGCTGCTAGTCTAGCAAAACCTCATTACTGCTGAAATATGTAGAAATTACTAAGAGCTGTGCTACACTGACATAGCAGATTTATTGGTTCATTTTAGTATTGAGACGTTTGGGATAAATAGTATACACATATCGCTGTGTGGTCCACTGAAAATTGTGTCACAACACCTACAAACTTGTTCCCGGACTAAGAAATGGGGGACTGAAGCCCGAGACTTGCAGTGTGCTCTGTGCAAGGGGTGCATGGAGTTCATTGAAAGATTAAGACCTCTGTTTTCAGGACTGTACCAAATGGCATTTAACTTGGAATGTGAATGTAATATCTGAGAATAATCCATTTTGCCTGAGAATGGATTAGCCAGTAGAAACTTGGGTAGCTAACACTTATATTCTTAGAAAATTAAACTAAAAATGCAAGTGTGTAATGCTTTGAAATTTTGGAACAGAATTGACTTCTGAAAAATTTACCATATACAAAGGATAAAATTTTGAAAAAGAAAGGAACCTTTGTTATTGACCAAAGTCATTTGGACAGTCTTGTCAGTTTTACACCAAGTCTGAACAGATTTCATGTTTTTGTATTACAATTTAAAAAAAAATGGTAACAGTCAAGTATTGAACCTATTTTCTAAAGTTAGGCTCCTAAATCCATATTTCGACATCTAAATAGATATATCCTGAAGTGCTGAGAATCCACAGTTCCCACTGACTTCAGTGGGAGCTGGGGTTGCATAATTCCTGCGCAACTGAACTTCTGAAAATTTTAATGTTCAGTTTTTGTCAGCATTACTCAACATTTAGGAACATACCTTTATTATTCTCATGTGTGGTTGATCCCAGAGAACTTCTTTAGAGGGAAAATGTATTGTCTATACATGAATGCTTTTTTAAAAGGACATTGTCGGCATAAAATCTATTCAGTTTCAGAAGAGTTGAAAGTAGTTGCAGATCCTATGCATGACCCTAAGTTCTCCTCACCAATTTTTACCATTGCATATTCTTATTCTTGGTTTCTAAGTTTTGATCCACACAAATGGGAAATTTACTTCAGGGGAAACTATGAAACAGACCCTACGGTATTGTCAGATGCAGAAAGCAAATAAGTTGGACGGGAGAGGAAACAAAGCAATACTCTTTTCCATAATTTTTCAGTTAAGGTTGGCATAGTTGCTACCTTTAATGATGATAGGTAAAACTTTCAGAAGTGCAACTCTTAAATATACTGTCCCTTCCAAGAACCAAATGAAATATCCAGAATTGCAAAGGGAGAAATAAAATGGCTCCTCATAACTGAAATCTAAGGGTATGTCTACACAGGAGTTGAAGGGGTAAATTCCAGCTCAGATAGACATACCCATGCTAGCTTTGATTTGAGCTAGCATATTAAAAAATAGCAAGGTAGCCTTACCTACACTGACAGCCGGATAGGCTAGCCACCCTGAGAATATACCTAGGATTTCAGACGGGATTGTACTTGAGGTGACTAACCTGTCCCGCCACTGCACCAATCTTTAGTGTGCTAGCTCTGATCAAACTAGTGCAGGTATATTTATCAAAACTGGAAAAGACACCTTCCAGTTCCAGTGTAGACATAACCTAATCAGGCATTGCTCAGACACTGAAACAACTTGCTTTTCAGAAGCAAATAGATCCTAGTCCTGTGATATCAGTTTTTTGGTGTGTTCCTGGTAACAAATTTCAGCTTGTTTTTTCCACAGGGACCTATGTGGGGTTCAGTGCCCAAATTCCATTGAATAACATTGTAACTGGCTGAATAACAATAATACAACCATCTAGGTATCAGAGTAGCCATGTGGTATCTTCTAACTGCAGTTGATTTTGTTAACTGTTTTCATAAATGTGTTGTGTGTTTGAGCATTTTGTCTCTTAAATAATCTCTGGAGCAGATGGCAAAATCAAACATTTCTTTAGCCTTAGATATTGTATTTGTGCAAAACTAAAGGCTTTTTATGTGTGTGCTAGAAAAACTTGCTGCCGAAGTGGGAACTTCGTATGGCTGCTACTTTGTCCCAGCATTCTCAGGATTATATGCACCATACTGGGAACCCAGTGCACGAGGGTAAGGATAACTATTATATTTGTAGGAATGGCTAATTATACTATGAAAAATCCATAGGTGGCTGCTAGAGGGCAACCAGAACCACTAACCATCCTGGACCTTTCAAAACACAAATTTTCTTGAATTTGTTTTTGGGTCCCCCAAGAGCACCGCCCCCTGTTGTCTCACCAAAAGGGGCCTGGAGCAGGGGCTGCTTGTGGTACGCAGCTGGTAGTAGTGATGGCAGCTGCTGCTCAAAACAAACAGCTGTCTACAATACATCCATGAGCAGGAAGTTCTGTGTTCAGCATCCTTCCCCAAAACAAAAAACTCAGTAGAGAAAGCAGGGAAGAAACCTACCCTTGAGAGATGCAGCTGGCTGTGGAGAGGGGAGAACAGGAGAAGCCAAAGTCTCCACCTTACCCCAAGAGCCTGGCAGTCTGTGGTAGGAAGAGTGAGGCAGAAATTAATCGTGATGGGTGAGTTTTGAGGGCAATGCTGCAAAAGATCTCAACCTTCATTACGGTTGCTGTTGCCTGCTGGTTTCTGGTGTGCTTTTAGTCTGCCACAGGAAGAGTTAAGGAAGCAGAGCTTGTGTGTCTTCATCTCCTTGGACATACCTCTGCACATACAGTACATGGCCTACTTCCTCTCTTCTAGAAGAGTCACTAGGAACCAGCAGGCAACAGCAGTAGGAAGTGAGGAACTTGGTGCTGAGAACTGTCCATGTTCAGTTCATCAGTGCTCCCCACACGTCCTCCGGGTATTTTTAACTACCCCATGGCGAGAAGGGTTCTCAATATGGATCCCGTAACTGTCATTCCTTTTGGGGAGGACGTATGCTCATGGCCAACTCTCCCTCTTTCCAGCCTATTGGATTCTGTCTGGTGTATTCCCATGCCCCATCTTTGTTTCAGATTTAACCAGCTGCTGTTTCAAGTAGCAGTCTCTTATGTTTGTGCTCTGCTGCTGCTGACTTTCCCCGGTCTCAATGGGCCTTGGCAATGGGATATGTGGGAGCACCACAAGCATTATTTAAATGTGAAATAATTTTCTTAAAATTCTTAAGAGGTCACTTACTCTTCCTTGTGGGGGAGAGATAGCTCAGTGGTTTGAGCATTGGCCTGCTAAACCCAGGGTTGTGAGCTCAATCCTTGAGGGGGCCATTTAGGGATCTGGGGAAAAAAAAATAGTCGGGGTGTGGTCCTGCTTTGAGCAGGTGGTTGGACTAGATGACCTCCTGAGGTCCCTTCCAACCCTGATATTCTGAGATTCTTTTTTGGGGGGAAAAAAAAAAAAAAGGAGGAGGAGAAAGTGGGAATAGGGTAGCCTCACCTGTTAAAACTTTAAAATAGGCATCCCATTTAGTGACACACCTATGCAGTCCTGTTGAACCTCTTGTCCGCCTGTTTAAGATTTTTTTTATTAATACAAAATTCTGTATAAAAATACTGATGCTAATTTTTCAGGCCATTGTTTAACATTTATTAGCTGTGACCCATGCCAAAATCAATTCTAAGATAATGTCTAAAATAATATATAAATTGGCTTGTACTCCTTATGGTGTCAAACTGGGTTTATGTGTACAGTATGTTAATGCATCATTCAGATGCAGAACTGTTGGAGAAATGAGGTTGGCTTATCATATTCGAAGTACCCTAACTTGATGCAATTTATCTAAGGGCAAATACTACATTACTTAGACCCAAAACTCCTTTTGTTGGAACTCTTGACTATTACTTATTTAAAGCAGACTGGGTAACATACCAGTTTTACATACCAAGAACATAGTCCTGTCCCCAGTGAAACCCTTATGTGAGAACTGAAAGAACAGATATATAGTATACGGTGGAAATCAGAGGTTCTTTTGAAACATAAGATGGGGAGGTCACCCTGTTTGCACACTTTTTTGGGGGGCGGGGGAGGGCAAATTAGTAGAATGTAATATTAGTTGGTTTGTTTTTTCCCTGTGAGGCAATGAAATGAAGTGTCCATGTTATAAAGATAATCATGTTCTCTATGTGAAACAGAAATTTTTAGTATTAACATCCAAGGAGAGGTTTTTTCTATTTTTAGGTCCTCTAACTTTAAACCACAGTATCTGTACACAGTGAAATACAAATGTGCTTGAAAATCTCAGGTGTAAGATTTAAACATAATCTGATCAAGATTAGTGATCCTAGTCACTTATTATCTGTTTTGTCTTAACAGTATTATCTGTGGCCTTACTCAGTTTACAAATAAAAACCACATTGCCTTCGCTGCATTAGAGGCTGTCTGCTTTCAAACACGAGAGGTAAAGGCAAACTTGCTCCTAACTTCTGGGGTTTTCTTGTTTTTGAGTGTGACTATGAACAATAATGACTTGTGGTATTTAAAAATTTCTCCTACAAACTGAAGAAAAGATCCAGTTAAGTTTAGTAGCCCCAGATTTGTAAAGCTATCGAAGCATTGCTGTGCTCAGTGTTGCAACACCTACCTGATTTAAGAGCCTAAATTTCATTTTTAAAAAATGATTTAGGCATTTAAGAATCTAAATCCCATTGATAGTGAGATTTAGGCTGTTAAATCAGGTAGATGTTGCAATATTGAGCACAGCAATGCTTCGATAGCTTTACTAATCTGGGCCATAGTGCATATTCCACCTCTAGAATTGTTCTCCTCTAAGTGTTTCACCTTGTAGTATTGTGGCTGAGGGGTGAAAACATGATTTAAATACTTGTTATAATAGTGTCTGGTGCTACTTTGGGCCCCATTGTGCTGAGCTCTATACAAAAAACAACACACAGTCCCTGCTCTGATGGGCCAACAGTCTAACCCTGAACCACTCATGTATCTTTATACTGATAAAATGCACATGCGTGCTCACACATACACCCTGGTTATAGGGGACTGCAATTTGCAACTTCTGCGGTTACAGGCCTGGCTGTAATCACTGGTGGATTAGGAATATTACTGGAGAAAGGCAGCTAGAATTTTACCTCAGGATTCATACAGCTTCAGTGATGTAGGCCCCCTAAGAGAGGTTGGAATCAGTACGTCTACTGGTTGGCCTGGTTCCAGCCGCTTTTGAGGTTGGGCTAGCTGGCACACTGAGCCCCCTGAGATAAGAGAGCAGTGAGTGAAGGTGCAAGCAGCTTGGTGTCCCTGCTCATGCTGTCAGGAGTAAATCTGACCCATTGATTTTGTGATTGTTTTAAGTAGTCTTGTCTCTCTCTGGTGCTTATTTGGTCCTCATCACAACAATATATGAGCCCCTCGTTAGGGGTCTGACTGTGCTAAAATAGTAAATTGAATCTCCTCATTTTATTTTCTTTCTGCTTGGAGGCTCACACAAAATGCAGGTAAACTTGTCACAGAAATACTCTTCCCCTGTCCCTATTTTGCTTTTTTCACAATCAGAACATTTTTCTGTGCTTTAATTCCAGTTGAAGTTGGAGGTATTTTACCCCTACAATAAATCCCAGCATTACAAGTTCATTCTTTTTATGAACTGCCATCAGTAAATCCTTATGATCCTCTTTCACCTCGGTTCCTCTTCCCTGCCCAAGGAACTCTGGAAGACCTCTGAACAACCTGTCTAGGCAGTCAAAGGTCTCCATTTGGTAGTCTGAGTCTCCGGGGTCAACTTTGTGTGAAGATGAAGCCATCTTCTCACCTCTAGAGGTTAGATCTATTTTTATTCAGGTCCTATGTATACAGGCCTTTTAAGCATGGTTTGTAGACCCTCTCTACATGTCTAGTAGTAATAAGAATATAACACTTTTCCCTACACACATTTTAAGAGTATATTGGAATATGTTTGAGTAATGTGGGAGCAAACCAGTATTGTGTCTGCCTGCTTTCTGTTTTGTGGAGGAATAGGACTTCAGAGGAATGTTCTCAGTCTGGAACTCTTCAACAATCTTTCTTTTTGTTGAAAGAGGATCTTGTGTTTCTGCACAGTGAACTGTATAATATGTAGTGCTCTTCTTTCAGATTTTGGATGCTATGAACAAGGACTGTGGGATACCACTGAGTGAGTTACAAGTAGATGGAGGAATGACCAACAACAAGATTCTCATGCAGCTTCAAGCAGATATTCTCTGTATTCAAGTAGGTAAGTGCAAACTGACTGTTTAGATTTCTTAAAATCCGAGTTCAGATTCTAAACCCACATATAGGTCATTGGAGTCTGATGGTAGAGGCCAGTTTGCAAGACTGCACCCCAGCTGCATCATACATATGGGGGAGCCCTAAACAAAATCGCCAGTAGGGTGGCAGCTGCTAGGAGTTACTCTTCCCCCCCCCTCCCCAATTCTGCCTCCCCAGCTCTTCCATGTGGCTTAAGGGGAAGGAAGTTCCATGACACAGTGTAGAACAGGGGTCGGCAGCCTTTGGTACGTGGCTCGCAAGGGTGAGCACCTTGGTGGGCTGGGCCAGTTTGTTTACCTGCCGCATCTGCAGGTTCGGCCGATCGCAGCTCCCACTGGCTGCGGTTCGCCGCTCCAGGCCACTGGGGGCTGCGGGAAGCGGCGGCCAGCACATCCCTCGGCCCGCGCCGCTTCCCACAGCCCCCATTGGCCTGGGATAGCAAACCGCGGCCAGGTAAATCTGCGGATGTGGCAGGTAAACAAACCAGCCCAGCCCGCCAGGGTGCTTACCCTAGCGGGCCGCGGGCCAAAGGTTGCTGATCCCTGGTGTGTAGAATGTGGAAAGATGGAGGAGAAATGTCACTGTCTTCTGCACCCTAATGATGTGGGGAGGAAGGGGTCTCTCCCGCATTAGCTATGAAGAGGTGGGCTGAGAGGGAAGAGAAGCAAATGGCAAATCCCTCAACTATGTATTAACATGGTGAATGTAGTGTAGAAACCTAGATAAGATGCCTCCCTTGGAAGAGGCAGGTCTGAGGGAAATAAAGAGCCACTTCTTCAGCAAATGAAGTTTCAGAGACCAAAGGTATTGATACAACAGCAGCGCAACGTGATTATAATAAAGGGTATCGAGCTGTGCCTGCAAAGCCATTGTATGGTGAAAAGGCTCTTCAGCTCTTGAGACTGAGTGCCATTGCTCTAAGCAAGTTGCTGTGTAAAGCCTCTTGCAGTATTACACCAGAAAACTGTACAGGTTTGCAGAACTTCAGCAGCAGTGAGAACAGAACACCTTTCCCAAACCCCTATTGTCATACTGTTGTGACAGATGTGGAGCTGCTGTGAATACTGATACATAATTTATTAATGTGGTATCTGACCTGGCCAGGGTAGTTTCCGTATAGTTGTATTGAGTTAATAGAATTTTCTGTGTCAGTGTATTGAGCTAGCTTAATACGGGCTGCTGGAAAAACAAGCAGGAAGGCAACACAATGGTTCCTCTGTAAGAAAGCCCTGGCACACATTTCATAACTTTGAGAATCCTATATTCTGTCTCCATTGAAGTTGCCAGCCTTGTTTTCACCATTGCTGAGAGTTAACAAATCGAAGGGTTGTAAAGAATTAAAGTGATGTATTCTCTGAGAAGGGAAGTGATCAGAAAGACTGAGCAGAGCCAGGAGGGAGAAGTGTCTCCCTCCTGCTTCTCTTCCCCCCTGTGGAAGATGGATAGAGACCTGTTTAGCTAGATGTGTGTGTAATAGTTTGTCTATTTTTAATAGTAGTTTTCTCTTAAATGTTTTTGTTCTAAATAAATACTTAGCTTTAAGAAGGCTATTATATGGTCACTGTGATAACCACAAGTCACTGACCAAGGGCACAGAACTGCAGGACTGAACCTAAGTCATGCCTGTTGAGGTAATAGTTGTTAGCATCTGGGAACCACAGCCCGAGGCCCACTCTGAGAGTGAGAGAAGCCTAGAAGCTTGGGGGGCGGGGGGGTGCTCCAAAGAGGTCAGACATATTAGACCAGGAACTGTGACAACTGTGTTAAGGTTTAAAGTTTGCAAGCCTCCCTTTAGGGAAGCTATAGTAGCCCAGTTAGACCTCTTTGTCTGTGCACTTTGACCCATAAAGAAAAATGGTTCATGGTCCTTTGTTTCACTTTAGTGAAGCCATCAATGCCTGAAACAACAGCACTAGGAGCTGCAATGGCAGCCGGAGCGGCAGAAGGAGTTGGAGTTTGGAGTCTGAATCCTGGGGATTTGACAGCAGTGACATGGGAACGATTTGAACCACAGATCAATCCTGAGGGTAAAAGAAATTTGAAGTTTGAACTTTAAAATGATCTGAAACCCTCCTCCCCCTACCCCCCAAACCCTTTCTGTCATCATACATGTAAATTTAAATTGAATGGTTGGCCAAACTCTGTCAGTTCTTGATGCCGTTGAACACCCCAGTGTAAAGATGGTTATTGGTAATTAGCAGTACGAGTTCTCAGACTGTGGTGACCAAGTCTGCAGTGCTTGATGCTCTGGCTTTTTAGGAGGGAGGTGTGGGTTCCAACTGCTCGCTTTGCCAATAGTTGGGCAGTAATGATGGAGCAGGCAAAAATGACTTCATATCATAGCTCTTTATATAAGAGCTTGTCATTTAGTGTGGCTTGATTTGCAGGCTTTTGATTTCAACCAATTGAAAACTGATAAAATCCCACTTCCCCCTCTGATTCTACAGTGTTTAAAATTGTTGGCAGAGGATGCTAGTGGTCCCTAAAGATTCTAGGATTTCAGGGCTTCAGAAGGGGCCAACTTTTTATAATTTTAGGGCTGTCTGTGTAGAGCAGGTCGTTATCTGTAAAATTAGCTCGCTGTTCTAACTAACGTGTTATCTTGCATCTGTTCTTAGATAGTTCTGGAGACAGAAACTTGGCATTATAATTAATACATATGCAAGACTCAAGCATTTCTCCCTTTTCAGTAGAGGTTTTAATATTTGATAGCATATGCTCTTTGCACAACCTTTCTGTCTGGGTGTTTTTAACAGCAATAAATTTCTATCAGTTCCCTCTCCTGGTATATTAACTTCAAAGGATTTGAAACTGATTATTACTGCTTCAATTTGGATTATACTTCCAAATCTGCCTAGGGAATTTGTAGGGGAAAAGTTGAGTTTTAAAGTCTGAGTCTCCACTGCCCATATCCCAGCATATTTAGTTTCACCTGTATTGAGTCACAGTTGAGTCCGAATGACAGCAAATAACTGCCTAGGAACGAGAACCACAGAAAAGGATGTGAGGGTTAGAGTGGATAATAAACTAAATATAAGTTTACAAAGTTATACTGTCTCCAGAAAAAAAGCCAACATCATTCTGGGATGTATTAGCCAGGGGTAAGGCCTCAGGTGAAGTTCTGTTCAGTTCTGGGCACCACACTTGGGAAAGATGTGGATAAATTAGAGAAAGTCAAGAGGGAGGAGAGCAACAAATGATTAAAGGTCTAAAAAACATGATCTAGGAGGACAGATTGAAATGAAAAAAGCGAATGTGTTTAGTCTGTAGAAGAGAAGATTGAGGGGCCGGGGGGACATGACTACAGTCTTCAAGTACTTACAAGGTTGTTATAAATTGTTCTCCTTAACCACTGAGGATAGGACAAGAAGCAATGGGCTTAAATTGCAGCAAGGGAGGTTTAGGTTGGACATTAGGAAAAACTTTCTAACTGTCAGGGTAGTTAAGTGCTGGAACAAATTACTTAGGGAGGTTGTGGAATCTTGGTCATTGAAGGTTTTTAAGAGCAGGCTAGACAAACACCTGTTAGAGATGGTCTAAATAATACTTAGTCCTGCTGCAGTGCAGGGGACTGGGGTAGATAACCTACTGAGGTCCTTTCCAGTCCTACATTTCCATGATTCTAAGTGAAGTGCAGTAGAGAATAGAATATGTAATCCTTACTCTGTAAATATTTGGAGTTGTGAAGAATTGATAAATTGCTAGTTGTTCATGCATTATTTGTTGGTTTTTTTATCACTTCAGACATTCTGTTAGAATGGGGATGAGTTCTTAAGTAACTGCTGTGTATGCTTTGGAAAATCCTTGCAGGACAAAGGTTTAATAATGAATTTAATGTGTGGAAAAACTAAAGTTAAAGTACATTAATTCCTCTTTGTGATTCCAGAGAGTGAATATCGCTATGCCAGGTGGAAGAAAGCTGTAATGAAATCAATGGGCTGGGAGATATCTGAACCTCAGGCAAATGGTAAACCATTATATTTTATACTTCAGTGACTAGCACAAGTTGGATGTCCTTCAAAACCTCAATAGCCCTCTATTACAGAAATGTATTTTTCTCCTGTAAAAGACAGAAAAAAAATCCTTACTTCTTGTTTTTTAAAAATTGCTTTTTGTTAAATTTTAGCACTTTATTAAATTTTAGAACTGTCTAGCTCTGCTTCTAAGAAAACGGCATTTTAACATTTAAAAATTTTTATCGCTGGAGCTCTGAAATCATGTAAAAACAAGCTATTTAACTTAAGGATGAATTATTCCTTTTAAAAAATAAACTGTACAGTTGAAAGGATAATGGCCTATTTCCTTGTTGGCATTATCCTTTAGCTTAATTGAAAAAGAGATTATTTGCAGTAAAAGGGCTATAGATGTAAAACAAATCAAACAGGAAGTAAGTGCATTTTACTATGTAATTATTAATGAGATTTTACTTCTAATGTTTGAGTCACTGCAAAGATATTAAAATCTTGGGGATGTAAACCAAGAGCAGACTGTAGCTTCCTCTGAACTGCATCAGTAGAGATGTCTGCATTAAGACACAGTATAAAGCTGGGACAGCTATGAGTTAATACAGTGGTTCTCAAACAGTTCCGAACATGACCCCATGCTACAAAAGGAAAATGTTTTAGGACCCTCATGTCCCTCTTTTTTTTTTTTTTTTTTTTTTTAAGTGGATAGGTGTGAGAGGAAGGTGGTCACAACCCCTTGAAACCTGAATTGTGACCCACAGCTTGAGAATCCATGTACTAATTTTTATGAAGTAAAAATAACGTGGGACTGACTATATGCCCCATACAGCGAAAGCAACAACTTTCTGAACAACTAAACAGTAGCTACATTTTTAAAGTAGCATATCATTTCATACTGTGTGGTATTAGCAAGGTCAATTTAAACAAAAGCTGGCCCACAGCTGCTGCCGGACTTGGAGTATAATCATCCACTAATGAAGAATAGTCTAGATTCAGGCCTATAAAATAAGGCTGATTTTGATCTGAGCTAAATGAGCAATAGAAATGGTCCATGCGGCATGCTGCCCTCTCTCAGTGAAAGGGCAAACCTTCCTCAGAGAGGGAGAGAGAAAAGCTTCATGCAAAAGACATTTTCAGACCATGTTAGTAAGGTACACGAAGCACTGGCCTAAGATCAGTGAAAGTATTTCTGACCATGTTTGAGCTAGATTACTCAAATTAGGATTATAATAAATTTATTTGGGGAAGGAGAGAGATTTAAAGCACACAATGCTAAATGCATTTCTCTAGAGCACACAAAAAATACAACTATATTGCAATGTTATAAAAACTGGATTTAAGAACCAAATTCAAGAGAAAATGAAGAGCTTGTGGGGGAAGCATTTTGAAAGAGGGAAGCTGCAGCAACTAGAGGGAATTACCTTGCTCCTGGGGACAGCTTAAATGCATATTAATTGGACATTTTATTAATTCAATGTACATTTAAACACTCAGTTCATTGTCATTTTTTTAAAAGGATTGGACTAGGTAAACATACTTCAAATGTCACAAGCGCAAAAAAACAAATTTATCTGGAATCCCTAGAAGAGCAAATACATAACCTTAATACAAATGACAAAAGTTCTTTTTCAGTAAACTGTCAGTTGTGACTGGGATGCCTTACCTGGGACAATCACTAATGTTATGTACCCTAAAATCCCCAATAGCCAGATAATGAAGTGTGTATACAGGGTGTTTCCCCATTAACAGAATTGAAAATTCTGCCAGCCCTCAAAAAATATGCTTAATTCCCTTTTCACCTGAAGTGATAAGCAGAATATAAGTATTTACCAAAATCTGTTTACAATCATCTCAGGTTACCTCTGGGAGAATCTTTGATATTTGCCTTCCCTCTTGTTTTGGAATTGTTGCACTTGCTTTCTGCTTGTTGCTTTATGCTGAATAATATTAGAGATGGGCTCTACCTAATAACTTTGAAAGCTAGAGGATTCTGGATCCAGATTCAAATGTATATGGCTTGGGCTTATCTCTATATGGTGTGCATGTAACACTTTTAATAACATTTTGGCAGATGTTACTACTTTTTTGTAACTTTTTTGCTGTTCATGTGATTCTTAACACAAATATTGCAATTTATATATATTTCTCTTTTGATTTGCTTGACTGGAAACTCCTTCTACTGGATGACATCAGGTGACTCTAGTATCTTCTCTAGTCTGCCTTTGGGTTTTTATATAGTGAGTAGCATGATAATGTTAATCGGAGCAAAGTACATCTCAGGTTAGTTATTTGAACTAGATAATTCTACAAGGTCTCTACACTAGTTTTAAATGTATTTATCTTCCATTTGTTTGTTCTCAACAAGAAAGTTTTCAATGCTCTTTGTTGCTCATGCACACAAAGAAAAGTTAAGGGTGGGAATTAAACCTATAATTAGTAAGAAAATTCAGGTGAATGCTGGAACTCTATTTGGAACTCATCCCATTGTGCTTTAAGTTTTTATGCAAAATTCTGCATAAAAACTTGGACTGTATTGTCCATGGTGCTTTTTTTATTTGATTTGTACATCTAGTATACAAGATGTACCCTTTGGAGCATGCTGACAGAGGATCATATTCTCTGCAGTAGCATGGCATAACTGAGAGTTAAAATAAGCGTTTTAGCCTGTGTCCTGTACTACTTTTCATTTAAAATACATTGAGGGCCTGGCTTAAAGTCATAACAGGCAAATGTATTTTCAGCTGTCCCTGCAAGAGATATAGGAGTTCAAACAATTTGAATATGTTTTCTGTTCTGATCCACTTGGAGCTATTGGTCTATTTGTACAGACTTAACAGACTAAACAGCTTCATTATTTTGCTCATATACACTTTGCTTCCTCCAATCTAACTAACTAGACTTGTCCGTGTGTATAAAGAGAAGAGAGCCTAGTAGGCCTATGCATTTAAAAAAAAATTTTTTTTAAATAGGAAGAATTGTGTGCATGTGCAGTAAATATTTATTTTCAGTCACAGTTGATCTTTTGTTTAAAAGGAAGTTAACTGCAGATCAACAAGGTTTAAAAATAGTGTACTTGAATACCAGAAACACACATGTCTTATTTATATACTTTATTTTGCTTTCTTACAATATAGAGACCCACGTGGCTTATTTTGAGCTTTTTGTTTTAAAAAAATACAAAAGGCAAACTGTCAGCCTGAAGCAGCACAGTGGCCATAAATTTCTGAAATAATGTTTCTGAAACACTGACCCAAACCCTTAATGACTCTGGAACACTTTTCTAATGATCTGAAAATAATTTGTTTCAATTCAGTCTGTTGCTCATACTGTTCAATGCTATGTTTTTTTCCCATGGTCTTTAAAGACTGTGTGTGGTCTGCACTTGTCAGAAAGTTTTATGGTAAAAATCTGGAACATATCTGAAAGTGAGTTTGATGAGCTGCCGCTTAAGTGGATAGTGCAGCACTCGAAGGAGGGCCCTGGCTGGAAAACCCAGTTACAAGTCAATACTTTATAAAAACAAATTTATACAAATAGGTAAATTTTTAACAAGCTTAATGAGAAAACTCTTCAGTTTTAATTGCAGTACTGATTCCTGACCACACGTGGGACACCTACAACAATATGAAATTTGACATTAGAAAGCAAGTTAATACTTTGCCCACTTCTGCTTATGATTATTATTTTTCAAAATGTTGGGTTTCTCCAGTAACCTAAGTGCATATCTAAACTCACATGCTTGGAACCAATGTCAGTTTTAGTGGGTGGGGAGGAATTAAGATTAAGTCTCGTCAGCTCTCACATGACATCTGCAGGAATAAAGGCCTGGGAAAACAGAATCTCTGAATCACTCTGACCTTCAGATCATGTTCCTCCTCTTGTTTTCAAGTTATCATGAGGTGAGGGTTCACTAAAGACAAACTTTAAAAATATAGCTGAAGTGTTGAAAAGAAATTAAGGCAGGCATGCACAGATGGGCTTTTAATGTATTATTTACACGGTAGGCTTCAGGAGCAAAAATGTAAAATTAAAACTGGTTAACAAACTCAAAAGGAAAAAAAATCCCTTAATTAGAAGGGACTTCCCTCTTAAAACAGTCACATTTGGTCATATTCTTATTTACAGCAGTGTAACCCCACTGACTCATTTGAGTCTTGATGACTGCATTGGAGCTGCAGTGTCAGTTAGAAGATAATTTACTTAATTTAATAGAGGGTTAAATTTCCTGTCTTGTATGCAGTGAATCAGCACCAGGCAACAACACAGTTGTTAATCATGTGCCTTCAGGGCAACCTTGTGATGCTACACCAGGGTTTCTCAAACAGGGGTCGCCGCTTGTGTAGGGAAAGCCCCTGGCCAGCTGGGACGGTGTGTTTACCTGCCCTGTCTGCAGGTCCGGCCGATCGCGGCTCCCTATTGGCCACGGTTTGCGGCCAGTAAGTCCCTCGGCCCGCCTTCCAGCAGCTCCCATTGGGCCAGTGGGAGCCACGATCGGCCGGACCTGTGGACAGGACAGGTAAACACACTGGCCCGGCCCGCCAGGGGCTTTCCCTACACAAGCGGTGGTGACCCCGTTTGAGAAACCCTGTGCTAGAGCTACTACAGGGGGAGAAGAATCTCTCTCCTTGCTACTACAGTATCTGGAGCACTAGTGCAGCAAGGACATTTATACTGAAGCTGCCAAATTGGAAATTATCCTTAATTTAGTAACTTCATCACAGCGTTTCACTGTACCAGAAATCAAACAGGAATCACTTAATTAACAACACCTAAAGACCTCAGAGTATGACCTTTTGCTCCAGGGAAAAAAAGGACTAATGATGCATCTAATAAACCGTGTTTTCATTGTAACTTATGCAGCATGCTGAGTCTTGGTGCTGCAGTCTCATTAGATTTATTTTTTTAAGCTTAGCTGTTTGACTTCTCACTTGATGTGAGATCTCTAAAGAAATATAAAATAAAATAAAACCTTGCGTGCTGTTTGAAGTTGCACTAATTATTTCTTGTAGTGATTTTCTTATTTTGACGAAAATTGGCATTCTTTCCTTAGAGCTGGAACTGAAGCAACGTCTCTGCATGGTGCATTGTGCTGTCCCAGTTGCTTCCTCTGAAAGATGGTATAAAATAGAGGGGTTAGCTGCATCTAATTAAGATCCCACAAAAGGCGGCATTAGCCCTGCTGATGAGGCCATGTTCCAAAACATGTCTCATAATTCTGCCTACCTAAATTCCTGTGCTATTGCTCATGGATGAGACATTCTTCCTCACCTTTTGTCTCTTAAATTGGTGGGTGTTCTGGTGGCTACTGCATTCAACCACAGAGGTGGCTATGAAATTGCAAACTAGTACAGATGGCATAACAGCACCCACTACGGAAATGCAGAAAATTCTGTGCAAATTGGCTCAATTAGGATTTTAACTGTGGAAAAGCTGATCCTCATTTCAAGAAAATGAAGCTAAGAGCATCCCATGTCATCCCCTCCATGTGGTGTTAAAGACTTTTACCCATCTTATGTGTTGTCTCCTCTCCCCCACCACACAACAAGAGACGCAGCCCAAGCTCTGGGGCATAGTGAGTTACAATAGTATAGTGGAGTCGCATCATACGCGCATTTAACTTATGCAAATTCAACTATATGCGCTCAGCAAAAAAAAAAGAGAAATAACAATTCCACCCACCATTCCACTCAATGAGTGTATGCCCCGGAGTGAGCGTGAGATGGGAGACATGAATCTGCTGGTCCCTCAGTCTGTCTTAGTTCCCAGGTGTCTCTCATAGTGTGAGCATCTCACTGCACTGAGTGTGGTTCTAGTGTTTAAAGATACTGTCAGAGGTGAAAGTAAGCCGGTACAGTCCGGTATGGTGTACCAGCGAGAGCTGGTACGCCATGCCAGACCAGAGCAGATCAGCTTCCACAGGCTGATGATTTAAAGGGCCCGGGCCTCCCTGCAGCAGCTGGAGCCCCGGGCCCTTTAAATCACTGCAGGAGCCCTGTCACCGCTACCCCAGGGCTCCAGCAGCTGGGCTCTGGCGGTGCTTTAAAGGGCCTGAGGCTCTGGCTGCGGGTATTCCCGGGACCTTTAAAGCGCTGCCTGAGCCTGGCTGCCAGAGCCCTGGGGTAGTGGTGGCAGGGCTTGGGCGGTGCATTAAAGGGCCAGGTTCCCTGCAGTGGCCAGCACCCCGGGCCCTTTAAATCACTGCTGGAGCCCTGCAGCCACTACCCCAGGGCTCTGGCAGCAGGGCTCGGGAGGCAATTTAAAAGGCCCGGGGCTCCAGCCACTGCAGGGAGCCCCGGGCCCTTTAAATCGCCAGCCTGGGGAAGCCGGTCCAGTCTGGCATTGCGTACCGGCTCTTGCCTGTACATCGTACCGGCTTACTTTCACCTCTGAGTATACTGTGCTGTATGGGCAATTTTACGGGATTTTCAAGGGTAATTTTGACTATATGCGATTTTCGCCTTACACTTTGACTTTAGAACCTAACCCCCGTGTAAGATGTGACTCCACTGTATGTATTTGCCATGTGAAACATCTAGTTATAGCCTCATTTTTGTAAATTGGCTAAGAGCTAGTAAAAAAAAATATGGCATATTCCTTTTATAGCATAACTGAATGATTCCATGTTATAAAGATATGTTTTATGGTAAATTCTGTACTTCTGATGTATAATCTTTTCTGTTTAAGGAATTGACAAATGAGGCTACTTAATGGATTACCAGAATTCAGCCTGTTTGGTTTATGTACGAAGAGAGAAGAATCCAGTTATCTCCCAATATGATGGCCTTGTTTGTATGATTAGTTAATTTATAAACCCATCTGTTGTCTGACCTAGAGAGACATCCAAGACGATGGATTTCTAACCTGAAATAAGGAAACTAAGCTTCCCCCACCCCCTCCCCATAATTATGCCCGTCTTTTCTCCTCCCTGATTTCCCCCACACACACCTTTTTAAGTAGCCTTTCAGGGTCCATAGGCTCTAACTTTGTTTGAGGACGTGCCATAAATAGAAGTTGTAGCCTTTCTAATTGTTGGTACTTTATTATAATGCACTATAGTAAGTCATAAAACAGTAAAATTATTTCCCAGCTACTGTGAATTACCATAGTTATATTTCTATGGTTTCTAAAAGCATTTTTGGTTCAGTGGCCATTGGATTGAAACATCTCTATTGATATAGGGTTTTTTTTGTGTGTTTGTTTTTTTAACACTAAGTGTATAATCCGTACCGGGCACTTTAATATCTGCTGGTAATGTCGGCAGACTCTTCTTAAATATTGCTCAAAACATTAAATGAGGTTTGTTTTATTGTCTCTTGCATACATTCATGGGATGATCATTGATAAGAACTATTTAAGACACTAAATCCTAACTGTCTCTTTTGGAAGGGGGTAGGCAAAATCAACTTTTTTGTAAAGGCCATTTTTGTACGTTTGCATTGTTTTGAAAGCTAGATTTTACACAGGTACACTGTCCACGGGGGAGCCTGGTAGTCCTTAAAAGCCAGTAGTCCTTACAGTTCAAAGGATGTATTGACCCTTGTTGTCCAGTGCTGCATTTGGTCTTTTCTCTCCCGGTTTAGGATACTATATGATGCACAAAACTTTAGAAAGATGCAGCTATTGCTGTTTACAAAACAGGATCCACTCTAAATAAGTTGTTCTCCCTCATCACTTTCTGTTCTTGATCACATGTAGTGTATCTTAAGGACCAAAAGCTGCTTCTGAAATTGCATCACCATGTTTTTACTTCACAGTGAGCTTGTTTTGTGTCTTGAATAGTGGTGATTGCAAGCCCAAATCAAAGTTTTGGGATACACAAACTTGAGTATCCAAAACTAGGCACTTAAGGTCTAAGCCACAAATTTAGAAATTGCTTTCAGTCCACTTAAAAGTTTAGACCCTGTATATCTGAACAAATAGTCATCTAATATGATTATAGGTTCTTCTCACTTTTCCTGTTTGCATAGTGACAATCTGACAGTAGCAACATAAATTATTTAAAAGTTTATTTGGTAGGGCAGAGAAAATGATTCTGCAGTTTCTACATAGGCAAAATGATACTAATGTTACAGTGACACTGAGGAGGAGGGTCAGTGTGGGAACTCTCCTGTCATTTATTTTGAATGTTTCTCATAGATGCACTAGGAGCTAAAGGGAGTGCTTTTGTGTTCAAAAGATCTCTCCTGGTCTGCTTTATGCAAAAGCAGTCATTCTTTAATAAAGCTTTATTTCTCCCATAAACTGTAAAGGAGGAGCTAGTAGAGAATATGAAGTATTGGAGCTGCATAAAAGTTCAGGTCTGAACATGTATTTAATATAAACTGCCTTTTTATTATCAAGTGCAATGAAGTCTGAAAACATCTGCTTTTTAAATGTTCACTGAGGAATATATTTTCCCATTGGTGCTTGTATAACTGATATTCATGGGAGTCTGATGCATTGGTGGAAATATATAACCTCCCTTCATACCCATAATCTATTCACTCAGTCCTTATGTCACTTGAATGTACTTTGTCCACACTAACTTCTGTAAATACCTAGTCTTTGAATATGTGTAGCAATGAAGGTTTCTGGTTTTCAGTATGTATTCAGATGTATCTGTAGAAGTATACTGAAGGAGTGTCATCAGTAAATAATGGTAAAACAACAAAGCTCCTCAGCTTTACACAATTCTTAATCTTCATACCCTTTGTGACTTCCTCTCTTCAACCTCACATCTATACTACAGGGACTACATTGGCATAGCGACAATGTAGTTATGCCATCTTAATTCTGTGCTGTGGCCGCAGCCTGCTCCAGTAAAAGTTTTTCCATTGGTATAGGAGCAGCACCTTGCCAGGTGATGGTATCTTGGTTGACGGAAGCATGCTTTTGTTGACCTAGCTGCATCTACACAGGGAGTTAGGTCGGCATGGCTACATTGCTTTTGGGAGGTGAGTTTTTCACATCCTTGAGCAATGCAGCTATGTTGAGCTAACCACCAGTGGTAGGCCAGACAAACACCAGGAACCAATGTCGTGCTAATAGCCCTTGGAGGAGGACACTGATAAAGAGTGGTGCATACCCTAGAAAATGGGGTTTCTGGATAGTTATTTGCCAAAATTACTTCCCAAGTGGTTATTTTCTCCAGATTAATGCTGAAACAGGAAACCTGTAATAAGTAATTAACCGGAAATCATTAATTTCATTGTGTTGCCTTTTACACTGGTGTATCTGTCTTTTGCAAACAGTATTGATTCTGCTGGTTTTCTGACAAATCAAACCTGTTGTGAGATGATGCTGTTCCAATTGCAGTTTGTGAGTAAATGACTGTAACTTATTTTTTGAGAGATTCAAATTACTGTTGCAGATATTTTTTTAAAAATTGTTACTTCAACACCATTGTTAATTTTCTACCAAAATAGCTTATATTAACCGTAAATAACTTGAAAACCTCTTCAAATAAATTGTGTGAATAGACGTTGACTCTTTTTTCTATGTTGCCAGATTTATAAATTCTTACTCGAGAAACACATTGACATTGAAATACCATGAATAAATTGGCTTAAAAATTTCTCAGTTCTTGCTTGCAGATATGTATTTGCAGAGGAAAACATGAATGAAAACTTAACATGCAGTATACCATATGTACAGTGTATTCCTATCTAAATCACCCCCCATTTATTCAGCTCTTGATAAAATCTTATTTTCCAAAATTCGGTTAATTGGTTTTGCCGCTTGCTCTCACTTGGGCTGATCGGTGGCATTTTCAGTTGTAAGGATCAGATTTGAAAGTGCTTTGATATTTTTCTGTTTCTGGGTTATTGAAGGAAATAAGACTATTGTACATTGAGGAGCCATGGCGGTGAGGGGCGGGGGGGAGAGGCGGGGGCGGACCAGTAAAACAATGAAAGGACTATGGTTTGAGGATATTGTCGAAGGGTAGATCAGTAGGTGGGTGCAGCTGCATGGTGCTAAAAATCTAGCTGTCTTAGAGAGAGAGAGGTTACCTATGTGTGATGACTCTTACTTTCTGAGTGTACATTGTCTCCAAAGGCACACTATGGGTATATGGCTACTACATACTTTACTTCAGTGTAAATTGCTGTCATCTGTCTGGTTATGGGTCTGAGTAGTAACTGGTGTATAGGGGGTGCATGCAAGTCTCTTGCCATTACATTCAGACCCCCATCTATATCACAAATCCATGTCTGGGAATTGCTGCAAAATCCATCTTTCACACACAATTGTGCCTAGAATACCAACTTCCATTCAATTAAAAAAAAAATTTAAAAGCCTTTATGGCCGTGAGTCTGTAGAACATTGGCTCTGTTCTGCATCAAAATGGGTGAATTGTCTTTAGGTTTCAAACTTAACAAAAATGAATGACCACTTCACCGCTGATCATTTTAGCAGAAACTTCCAGCAGATGGGCTTACTCCACGATATCAAGCTGTTTTCCATTCCTCTGCAGGTATCCGACGCCCCAGTGGCCTCTTCTTAACAGCCAAGATTCCAGCTGTGCCCCAGAGAGCTGGCATTAGGAAATACACAAATCACTAGTATATCAAAACCTAAAAATAGTGATGCTAGCACAAAATCGAACTTGATATAACAATAAATATGCCTCCTGTACTGACTTGTTCAGAGCTCCGTCTGCTGGAGCAAGGTGCTGTAAAATTCACTTATTTAAAGTTAGGCTTCCAAATAAAGAGACCCTGCTTTGCAGGGGCACTGCAAATTTTGGACTAGATTTTTTTTTTTCAACACCCAAGTCTACAAATTTTGGCCATAGTCCTTCTGCCTAGAAAATAATGAATCTGTTTCTCATTGAGAAACAAACATGCTATGAGATTTAATAAATTCAGGGTGATCGTTTTCCTTTTTTATTCAGTACCAAAGGAACATGTTTAGCCCAGTGATGCCCAAACTTTTCCTGTTGTGCCCACCCCTTACCAGTAATGGAATCTGTCTGTGTGCCCCCCTCCCACCCCCAGTTGGCTCAGCAGAGGAGCTTGCGCTGAGGGCTGAGCTGAGGGCAGAACTGGGGATGGTGGAGAGTAGAGGCAGAGCTGGCCTGGGGGCAGAGAGGGAGTGAGGGCAGTGCTGGGCTGGGGGTGGAGTGGAGCTGTGGTTGGGACCAGAGCAGAGCTGGGGGCAGAGTGGGACTGGGTGGTGCTTCTGCCCTGCTGCGTGGCCCCTAGATGTTCCTCTGGGCCCTCACAGTTTGGGGACCACTGATTTAGCCTGATGGAAATGCAAATCACACTGGGGCAAAGGGCCGGCGAATTGCTAGCAGCCCTGCTGACTACAGAAAAATTGGAAAATTTTGCTAGCAGAACTACGGACTAGGACACTTCCCCACGTGGTCCTGAGGGAACAACCAGTGAATTTTGTCAATAGTCAAGTCTTGCACACCTCAGAATATGGGAGTGATCCTAACTGTATGAAAAGTTCTGTGGAGGGGATTAATTTACCCACAGTAACTTAATGGATCTTGAAGATGACGCAGACCTATCTTTGATGTGAAGAGATTAAAGCAACTATTAAAATGCTAAATATAGGTTAAATCCTCTGGGAGGATAGCCTGCGTGCTGTTTCACAAAGCTGCTTCTGATAAGATAGCTTATTCTGCAGTCATTTATGCAGAGAAAGTGCCCATTGACTTCAGTAGAAGTTTGCCTGCATTGTGTACTGCAGGTTGCGCCAGGTAGTATTAGAGGCTGAGGAAAAGAAAACATTAGTTCACTGTTTTGTAGAAAGCAGTTGGCCCTTCCATGGCAGTTTTCATCCAAGGATCTCAAAATATTTTTATTGCCATTTTATTATTTGCCTTTTTTAAAAGGGATTTTGATGTTTAGCTGTTGACAAGGAGTTAACTAGTCAGTTGGTTAGGAATTGCCATACGGGATCAGACTCATGATCCACCTAGTCCAGGGGTTTCCAAACTTGGTTCACAGCTTCTTCAGGGTAAACCCCGGGCGGGCTGTGAGACGCTTTGTTTACCTGAGCATCCACAGATACGGCCACTCGCAGCTCCCAGTGGCCGTGGTTCGCCTTCCCAGCCACTGGGAACTGCGAGCAGACATACCTGTGGACATTCAGGTAAACAAAGTGTCTCGCGGCCCACCCAGGGTTTACCCTGAACAAGCCACAAACCAAGTTTGGGAACCCCTGACCTAGTCCGATAGCCTGTCTCCCACAATGACCAGGATCACCCATCTCAGAGAGAGGCTCAAAGAATCCAGCTGTAGGCAGATGTGGGATAATCTGCTCCCCATGAAGGCCTCATCCTAATTGTTTTAAGGCCTGAAGCATGAGTCTTTATCTCTAGCAAAAGTTTAACAAGACTATCCAGAGTATGTGGCTAACTTATGAAACATCCAATCCCTTTTTGAATCTTGCTAAGTCTTGGCCTAAGTGACATCCTGGGATAGTGAGCTCCAGAGTCTGATTCCATGTTGTGTGAAAAAGTGCTTCCTTTTATAAGTCTCTAGAATTTGCCATCTTTCAACTTCATGGACTGTCTTTGTTCTTGTGTTATGAGACGGGGAGAACAAAAGTTCTCCTACTTTCTCAGTACTATTCAAATTTTTTTAATATATTTTTACCATGTCCCCTCTCATCTCCTCTCTAAGGTAAACAGTCCAAACTTTTGCAGTCTCTCACTACATGATTTTTTTCCATATGCCTAATCATTTTTGTCATCCTTTTCTGAACACCGCTTTAATTCTACAATATCCTTTTTGAGATGGGATGGCCAGTATTCTATATGAGGCTGTGTTATGAACTGAGCGTAATGGTATGTTTTCAATATTAATCCCAACCCTGTGGGTATGTTTGTGGTCTCCAAAAGCTGACCTAGTATTAAATAATCTTTTTTAATAGCGTGTGTCATCAGAAACTGTAAAACACTTTACATACTTAAGCCCCTTAAATTAATAAATTATGACAGATCATTATAAGAAATTATTCCATGTTAGTGTTGAGTGGTTTGTTTGGAAGGCTGATCTAATAAGTTTCATTTATCTTTCCCCATATGCTTACAGGTCAAATAGAATGCAAGTGCGGGCTTGTCGACACCCTAAATTGGTTTGAAATCAGTTACGTTAGTACAATGCCCTCTAATGTGGACACAGTTATATCGGTGTAAAGGTGCCTTGTACTTGTGTAGCTTATTCCTATAAATTTAGGGGAATTCTGTTCCCTTAGCTGTGTGCATTAATACAGTCATTACTTATGTGACCATATATTTTTTTCCCCACATGACCTCTGTCTTGACTAGTGCGTAGGCTGGATGATGATCACTTAAGTAGCTGTTCCATATTTTAGTTTTAAACTCATTGCTCAATGAATGGCCTATGATTTAGTGCACACTGCTCAGTCTACATGTTTCCTCTTCCTGGCCTGCCTCATATCTCCTTTTCATCGCAGTCCGGTGGATTCCTCTTCTGTGCTGCGTGGGTGCAAGCAGGGGGTCATTGAAAGCACATGGGGTGGGGAGGAGAGACTCAGTGCTCTCTGTTCTATTGCCCAATCCCACACTAGCCTGCAACAGCCACTAGTGGGGAAGTCCATGCTCCAGTCCTGGGCTGTAGGGAGCATGCTCATTTGCTCTGGGGGGATGGCACATATATAGTCTGGCCAACACTAGCATCTATCAGAGGCTTGAGTATGCACAGTGACGACAGAATCTTCAGAGATATTAATGGCTAAGCTAAGCGTCTACTGAGCATGTGCCAACTCTGATTTATTTATTTTTTAAGGCTTATATCTTGGCTACATTTGTGCACATTTTCACAAAAATAGCAAAATGCACATCCTTGACCTAAAGTTCATCTCTGCCAAGTTTCAAGTCCCTACTCGGAAACGGGGGGATGCTAGTTTCTCAAAGAAAGGGTTGCTAGCATTTTTTTTTTAAATGGGAAACATATTTTCCCCTGGCCTTAGTCTCAGAAACAGCTGAATCATTTTGGCTAAAAGTTTCCAAAACAAATTTAGCCTGAGCAAGAAAACCAACATAGAAAACATCACCTCAAATGGTTCAAGTTGGTAAAATTATAAGCAACATAAAACAGGGTCTTACAATGGAAAGTGTCAGACAACCTTAATTAGGCCGTGCACCTGTCCAGCCTATAATAAATTAATCATCTAGTTCTATTCACAGTGGCGGTAGGGAGATAGGATAGTAAGATATGGTCCTCAAGCAGTTGGACACTTGAATTGGCAGTGAGTTGTGTGACAGTTACAGTTTTTGAGTGTGTGGGTGTAATCCTTTGCTGTTTAATGGACATTACAGCCCATATCAGTAAAGGGAATTGTGTGTATATATAGTAGATATGAATAAAAGAGGCTGTGTTTATGGTCACTTACTTCTTTCCTAACAACAAGATAACCTCCACTTCGTAGCCAGACCTCTTGCTGGTTTCCAGTCCATTCCTGTTACTACAGGATTATCTCTCTTTCTTCCAGCCCCATTGGTTACACGCAATCCGCTTTCTGCATTTCTACCAGGTGGGAATATTAACTCGAGAAGTAGGATTCATTACAGCTTTATTTCAACTCCTGTGTTTAAACAGAAACCCTGTTGCAGACTATACAAGTGAAACTTCAGGAATATGCCAGCTGAGCAGTGTAAGAGGCTCACAGCTGTGCCAGTGCACTTTCGCAATGTCCTGTTGGAAAGAAAAGGAATTCTGATAGAGTACTAGTGTTCCTCGCAAGGCACTCTAAAATTACATCTCACCAAGCACAACACCGGCTTCCCTAGGCCTACAGCATCCCAAACCATTCTCCTATATCTCATCCTCAATTACTCACAAAATCCCTCCCCAAACCCAGGATGAGTTTCAATGTGAGATCCTCTAAGAACCTTAGAAGCACATTAGTACTAAATTAGCCAAAGCAAGGGACTCAGGTAGGTTAGTCATGCCCCTACAGACTAGGAAACTAAGGCACAGAGTTCGTGGCCCAAGCTTGCTCAGCCTCACATAATTTCCCAGGCTCAGTGCTGTCAGGGCATGGTTCTGAGTCTGCCTAGCTGAGCTGAAGTGCTGGGTACCTGTCTCTTAGAGTTAGGGTGACCAGATGACCCGATTTTATAGGGACAGTCCCGATATTTGGGGCTTTTTCTTATATAGGCTCCTATTACCTCCCACTCTCTATCCCAATTTTTCACACTTGCTGTCTGGTCACCCTACTTAGGGTCTGCCCATTCTTGGCCCTCATGGCCCACTCATATCTCTTTGAGCCAATGTTATGCCATCCTCAGTTCCCCATGGTGGTTACAATACTGTGTGCTTGTGGTGCGGGCCAAGCATGCCTGCTCTTGGTTCCCAGCCTGCACCCTGCCTGCTCTTACTATCCTAAGCGTTTCTGCCATTCACCAAGCCTTCCTGTTCTTAGCTCCTGGCCCCTGTTGTTGCCTGTGTCTACACTGCAAAGAAACGCTTGTGGCAGCCACTCTGAGTCTGGAACTACAGACCTGGTTGCTCTATAGCCATAACAATGCTCCTGCTTGTGCTCTAAAATCCAGCGAGGGGGTTGGGTTTCAGAGCCTGTGCTTCAGCCCAAGTAGGAACGTCTACCCAGCTATTTTCGGTGCCATAGTATGAGACCTGCAGACCTGGGCTCTGAGATTGCTGCTATAGACTATTGCAGTGTAGACATACCTGGTGATGTGTCGATGGCATATTCTGAGCTTGCCTCATCTCGGCCCTTACAATTTGCCTGTATCATGCATGGAGCTGTCCTCAGTCCCTACTGTGTATCAGCCCTGGCATGCCTGGGGCTTGCACTAAGCCTGTCCATTTGCAGCTCCACCCCCCACTAATAGATTTGTGTGAATATGCCTTGCATCAAACCAGTTCATAAGCAGCTGCACACCCAAGTCTAGCACAGTCAGTAGTATAGGCCACACTGTTCTCCATGCCCAGTCTCACTCTGTGGCATGTAGCAAGCATGCCTATTCTTGGGTGCCTGCTCTGGTCCCAGCTCCCTGGTCCTGTGATATGCCCCACACCTGCCTGTTTTCCACTCCCCATCTTATAGCTCTGGGTGACCAGGTCGTGCACCTACCCAGCCCATTCTCAGCTACATGTCTCAGTCTCAGCATGGACCAAACCAAGCTTCTCTTAGCTGACAGCCCCAGTTGAAACTGTGCACCTCTGGCATGCAGCAAATATGCCCATTCCTAGATGCCACATCCAAACCTCATCACTGTGTTTAGGCCATGCATTGAGCCTGCCTGTTCTCACCTCCCTGCCCCAGTCTTAGAGCTCTGTGCCTGCACGTTGTGTCTGCACCTTGTCTGTTCTCTGCTTCCATGCTCGGTACAGTGCTGTGTGCCTGTGACATTCACTGCGCCTGTCCAGTGTCAGTTTCCCTGCCCAGTCTCAACAATGTGGGTCTGTGGCCTACACTGAGCCTGCCTCATCTCAGCCAGGACTGGTTATCAGCACCAGGCACTGAGCTTTCACCTCAGCTTCCCAGTGTATATCAGCATTGAGTGTCTGGGGTGTGCACTGAACCTGCCCATTCTCAGCTACACGGGCCAGTCCCAGCAGGATGTGTCTACAGCGAGGACCAAGTCCATCCATTCTCATTGTGGATGGTTCCCTGAAAACATCTGCTCAGTGTGCAGTGGCAGTCAAAAAAGCTAACAATGTTAGGAACCATTAGGAAAGGGACAGACAAGATCATGCCACCATATAAATCCATGGTAGGCCCACACCTTGAATACTGGGTTCAGTTTTGGTTGCACGCTCTCAGAAACGATATATTAGAGTTGGAAAATGTACAGAGTCACCCAACAAAAATGATTACGGATATGGAACAGTTTCTATTTGAGGAGAGATTAAAAAGATGGGACTTTCATTTTAGAAAAGAGATGACTCAAGGGGGATATGATAGAGGTCTTGAAAATCATGACTGGTGTAGGGGAAGTGTTATTTATCCCTTTATGTAACACAGGAACCAGGGGAGTCACCCGATGAAATTACTAGCAGGTTTAAAACAAACCTAAGGAATCATTTATTCACACAGCACACAGTCAACCTGTGGAACTCATTGCTAGGGGATCTTGTGAAGGCCAAAAGTATAACTGGATTAAAAAAAGAATGAGACAAGTCTGTGGAGAAGAGATCCATCAATGGCTATAAATCAAGATGGTCAGGGACACAGCTGCATGCTCTGAGTGTCCCTAAACTGCTGACTGCCAGAAGCAGGGCCTGGAAGATGGTATGGATCACTCAATCATTGCCTTGTTCTATTCTTTCCCTCTGAAACACCTGACATTGGCCACTGTCGGAAGACAGGTTACTGGGCTAGATGGACCACTGGACTGACTCATTATGGCCATTCTTATGCATCTCACTCATAATTTTGTGCATCTGTAGCATGCAGGAAACCTGCCCAAACCCATGAGCTACCGCTGTATGGCTGTGATACATACCGAGCCTACGCATTCCCATTACTGAGTGTTCGTGCCATGCACTAAGCCAGCCAATTGTCTACTCAGGACTGTATGTCTATAACATATAATGACCACACCAGTTCTCTGCTCCCCATTTTGCTCTCAGCACTTGCTTTCTATGGTATGACCTGAGCCTGTTCTGCCCACCTGTGCTCAGTGCTCTATGCCCATGCACAGAGTATGTCAGTGGCACAGGACAAGCCCATCTGTCCTCAGCAGCCATTCCCAGTTGTAATGTGGTGTGCCCGTGGCATGCCGCACATCTGCACAGTCTCAGTTCCCCAGCCCGTGACTGAGCCAGCCCATTCTCGACTCTGTCCCATCACTACACTGTATCCTGACCACCCCATCTCCCACAACCTTGGTGACTGCCTGAACCACTGGGCTATGGGGACAAGGTTGACGCTACTAGCCTGTTGCAAGAAAGGGCTGACCAGGCTTACGTGCCTAACTTCAGGCATGGGCTTCAAGTGGAGTTAGGGGTTTAACTCCCTGTGCCAGGCAAGGCTGGGGCAGAGGGAGTTAAAAAAAAAAACCATGGCAGCAAGTCTCAGAGGCCAGGGCAATTGACTAGTGCTCTGGGGGGGCTAAAGAGAGCAGTCCAGACTTTTGGGCCTGGGGGGGTCTATGACCACCACCCCCTTGCAGGGATTCAGAGCCCAGGCTCTAGCTCAAACTTGTTGCTGCAGGTCTTTTGTAAACCTCTCCTTTGTGCCGCCAGTCCTGAGCATGCCCATTCTCAGCTCCCCATCACTGCATGTCTGTGCCATGCTCCAAGCCAGGCCATTACCACCAGCCCAGCTCAGAGTTGTGTCTATAGGCATGGTCCCCAAACTGTTCAGGGGTGCACGCCTCCCCCGCCCCCCCCCCCACACACAATCTCTGAACACAACCCTCCCCCAGCTGAGAGAACGGTCACGCGGACGGGGTAAAGGTGCCTAGGCTGGGGCCACAGCTGGGACCAGGAGTGGAGCTGGGTGACCCTCCCTGCTCCCTGTGGGGTTTGTCTGGGCCCCAGCCAGGCGCCCCCCACCCTACCCCAATGGTCCACCACACCTCCCCACCCAGGGTGACCAGACAGCAAGTGTGAAAAATCAGGACGGGGTGGGGGGTAATAGGAGCCTATATAAGAAAAAGACCCAAAAATCAGGACTGTCCCTATAAAATCGGGACATCTGGTCACCCTATCCCCACCCCCGGTCTACAGCACATAGTGACCATACCAGGTCTCTGTGCCCCATTTCAGTCTCAGCACTTGCTGGCTGTATTATGAACTGAGCCTGTCTGTTCTCAGCTACATGACCAAGCCTAAACTGTGTGTGTGTGTGTGTCATGGAGCAAACAAACCTGGGCTCAGCACCCTATTCTGGCCTCACTACAAGGTGCCTGTGATGTACATCACTTCTGCCTTGCTGTGCCAGGCACCAAGTCAGCCCATTCTCAGCTACACAGCCTAGTCGCAGCATGGGCTGTCTGCGGCACAGACCAAACCAACCTGTTTTCAGCTCCCGCCCATTATAGACTCCAGTTGTAAGGTGGGGGGGGGGCGGGGGTTAGTGCTGTGTGCTTATAGCAGGGGGCAGCAACCTTTCAGAAGTGGGGTGCCGAGTCTTCATTTATTCCCTCTAATTTAAGGTTTCGCGTACCTGTAATACATTTTAACGTTTTTAGAAGGTCTCTTTCTATAAGTCTATGATATATAACTAAACTATTGTTGTATGTAAAGTAAATAAGGTTTTTTTAAATGTTTAAGAAGCTTCATTTAAAATTAAATTAAAATGCAGAGTCCCCCGGACTGGTGGCCAGGACTCAGGCAGTGTGAGTGCCACTGAAAATCAGCTCACGTGCCGCCTTTGGCACCCATGCCATAGGTTGCCTACCCCTGGCTTATAGCATACACTGACCACACCTGTTCTCTCAACCCCTTTTTTTTTCAGTCTGAGCACTTGCTTTCTGTGCCAGGCATTGAGATTTTCTGTTCTAATCTCCCCACCCCAAGCTGTTTACGTGCTATGGTATTTGGTGACTAGTATGCGCTGAGCTTGCTGGTTTTCAGGGTCCCGCCATAGGCTCCGGGTTATGTTCCTGTGCCATTCTCTCCCTCAGCGCCTTGCCCCAACCTTAGCGCTTTGTGGCTGTTTGCTGTGTGTTTGCGCAGCGCTCACTCTGCACACAGTGCTGTGTACCTGTGACATGCACATGCTCATCTCCCCACCTCAACAGCCAAACTCTGTGTGCGTGCGTGTGTGCGCGCGCGCGTCATACGCTGAGCCTGCCTTATCTGAGCACTGATCTGCTGCAGTCTCAGCTGGCACTTTAGCCCGTACCAAGCATGCACTGAATTGTCCATTTCATGGCAGAGTAGGACTGGAAGGATCCTCAAGTCATCTAATCCAGGCTCCTGCACTCAAGGCATGACTAACTAGACCATTCTTGACATGTGTTTGTCTAACCTGCACTGGAAAAAAACCTTCAATGACAGAGAGGCCACAACCTCCCTAGGCAATTTCTTGACTCCCTTATGTGTAGCAATAGTATGGCCCTGTGGCATGCACCAAGCCTGGTCTTTATCAGGTCTTCTGCTCCAGATAGTAGTTCTGAATGAGCATGTCGTGCACCTAGCCAGCCTGTTCTCAGTGCCTGCCCCAGCTGTAGCATGGACCAAATAACCCCTGTCTTCGTTCCCAGCCTCAGTCATAGTGCTGTGTGTCTATAACATACAGAGCTATGATTGAAGCTGGGAACAACATCTAACAACACATGCCCATTCTCAGCGCCCCTCTACCCAGGCAGCAGTTCCTGGGTGCTGTGATATGCACCAAGCCTGTCAGTTCTCAGGTCCCCAACCCGATCCCATTACTGAGTACCTGAATCAGTCTGTGCTCAACTCCTCATCCTTTTTCCATACAACTAGGCACTGTGCTGTGTGTGCCCATACCATGCACCAACCATGCCTGTTATCAGCTCCCCATTTCAGTCTCAGCACTTGCTTTCCATGGTATGAACAGAGTCTGTCTGTGCTCAGCTCCTCTGGCCACACTCAGTTTAGTTTACCTGTATCATGCACTCAGATGGCCTGGTTTTAGCGCCTCCTGTGCATCTATCGGCACTAAGTGATTGTGGCATGCACTGAATGTGTCCATTCTGAGCATCCCACCCAGCTAATAGCTCTGTGTGCCAAGGCCAGGCACCAAGCCAGCTCAGTCAGCACTGTGCATCTGTGGTATGGAGCAAAGAAACCTCAGCTCCCAACCCTAGCTGTAACTCTGCATGCTTCTGGAATACAGCAAGACTGCGCATTCTTATCTTCTGTTCACAGCCCTCCTGCTGTGTGCCTGTGATATACCACAAGTCTGCCTGCGCTCAGCTCCTCCGAACCTCTGATCCCATTACTGAGAGCACTGCACAGGGAATGGGACAGGCAGTGTACATATGGCATATGCCTGTTTTTTAAATCTTAATAGTTGCTTTTTGTGCCGTGCATCAAGCTTGCCTGTGCGCATTTCCCCACCCCAGTCTGTTTACTGTGTGTCTGTGCCGTGCACTGAGCCAGCCTGGTCAGAACTCCCTGCCCAAGTCTCACAGCTCTGCCTGCCTGGCCGGCTCTCCTCTCCCAGGCTGTGGGTACTGTTCTGTGTGCCTGTGTTATGTGCCAATCCAGCCTGTTCTGCACTCACAACTCTCGCCTTGCAATGTGTGATTATACCAGGGACTAGCCTGCCCCTTCTCAGCTCCGCACACTGGGCTTAATGCTGTGTGTCTGTGGCATGCATTTCCTGTTTTTAACACTCCACCCTGGATTTAGCTTTGTGTGCCTGCACCATGCCAGTCTCAGTTAATCCACAATCCTGGCACTGTGTGCCTTTGGCACGTAGCATGTTTGCCTGGTCTCAATCCGTCACCCTAGTCTCACAGCTGCATGCCCTTGCCATCCACCAAGCTTGCCAGTTATCTTCCTGCAATGCTACTTGTCCGTGGCAGTCACTGAGCAAGTCTGCTTACAGCTCCATACCCTAGTCTCTATATCTGGGGTCTTTAACATGCACTTGGCTCCTCGTTCTTAACTTTCTCCCTTGTCCCAGCATTGTGTGCCTTAGACGTGCACTGCCTGTGTCAGCTCCCCATTTCTGAGGGGTGTGTTAGTGGCATTCACCAGCCCTGCCCAGTTTCACTTCCCTCCACTGCTCTCTATGCTGTGTGCATGTGGCAAGCACCAAGCATGTTTGTTCTCAGCTCCCCAACCCAGTCATAGTTCTGGGTGCCTGAACTATGTGCTGAATCTGCTGTTCTCAGCTTCTCACCCTATGGCATGCACTAAGTATATCTCCCAACAACCGTCTCAGTGCAGTGAGCGTGTAGCTTACACTGCCCATGCTAGTTCTCAGCTACCAGCTCTCCAGGCCCATCCCAGTGCGGCGTGTCTAAGGCCTGGACCATGCCTGCCCATTATCAGAGCATGTTTAATGGTACTGCAGTCAGGCCCGACCCGCTAACGCCTCTAAATATAAACGGAGCCAACAAAATCATCATTTTAATATAATCCCTTTTTGATGGGGATAAATATTTAAAACATAACAGAAAATTAAATTACTTTAACTTAGTCACTTAAAAAACCCCAACAAGTTTACAGGGTCCCTCTAAAAACTGTTTGAATGATTAGTTGGGTGCATTGATTGATAAGATTCGATGCGCTCTCTTGCTTCCTTTTTGAGTCATCAATCTCTATTTCCCTTTCCTAAACAAAGTTCATCACAGCCTGTTCACTGGAACCACACATGGTTGAAGGTTTTTCCGAAGAACAGTGCAACAAAACAGATTTGTCTCCACTATCATTTCTCTATCCAAGCAGATGTTAAGGAAATGCAGTTCTGGTTGTAAAAACAAAACTCTTATTTGATCAGCTGGGTAGCTAGATACTGCCGGCCCAATTCATGGGGCTTGCTTTATTTGAGTAAACAGTGCTTTGTACTAAGAAGCCATTGGCACAAATGTGATATTTATGTTAGTTTTTAACAAACCCAACTTTGCTTTGCCACTGGATGACGTCTTTCACCATTTACTAATACAGCCTGAATTAGCATTAAGAAAATGTCACAAGCAAATTGTAAATGATCGCGTAGTTTATAGGGCAGTCGCAGTACGAAATGCTCCTAGGTGGCTATGCAAGTTCTGCTTTTAATCTGGGGCTTTGATTGATTAAGTATAAAAAGCATAAATTATATTTTCTGAAAAAAGAGCAGAGAATTGTTTTCGTTTTCTTAATCACCTTTTTTTTTTGGCCTTAGCTCAAAAATTACCAGCTGTTTTTAATTAAAAACAAGACACTTGTTGACTTCACTCATTTTTCATGGAAGCTACATTCACTTATAATTAAAGGTGCTCAACTCAGCACTGTAACGTGAAGGCCTGTGTGTAGCCACATAACAAATCATGCATGGATAGCAGGCTGCCTAAGTTTCACAATGTCTTCCCTCATGTTCCACATAAACAGGGAAGGCAGTTCACTCCCTGCCACCTCTTTTGAAATTACAAAGAGTAGTGTAGCCACCTATCCACTAGGAACTGAGGCTATGTCTACACTACCTGCCGTATCGGCGGTAGCGATCGATTTTTCAGGGATCGATATATCGCGTCTCATCTAGACGCGATATATCGATCCCCGAACGCGCTTATATCGATTCCGGAACTCCACCACCGCGAACGGCGGTGGCGGCGTCGATATGGAGAGCCCCGGAGATCGATCCCGCGCCGTGAGGACGGGTAAGTTATCGATATAAGATACTTCGACTTCAGCTACGTTATTCACGTAGCTGAAGTTGCGTATCTTATATCGATTTTTCCCCTTAGTGTAGACCAGCCCTGAAAGAGCCCCCGTAACTCACTGCCTGCAGGCCAGCACCATTAAAGGGAAGTTGCCTTTATCCACCAGAGCCAGATTTGACTCAGTAATCCAGTAACTGGAAGTTCTGGATTCCACTGACAGTCAAGAAGCTGTCCAGGCTCCTGTTTGTTTGCAAGTCTTCAGGATCCTGAATGTGCACACCTATGTCAAGTTCAGGCTCTCTTTGCAGAGCTAATGGGAGTTTTGGTGACTCAAGGAAAGCAGGCTTAACTTTTAATGAACACATGGGGTTTTTTAGGGTGAATCACCCTTTGCAACAGTCCAGCACCAAGCTTATACGGTATTGCCATGACTGAGAATTCAAAAAAACATGAGTCATGTCCCTCCAAAAACTGAGATTGGCTTAAAAATCATGATTTTTAAAAATAACAATCAACAATGGATTCTTTCTATTACTTGCCTTCTGGTTTTTGAGCTTTTAGGGGTTCATATTTTCAAGCTTTTGTCTGCAACTGCATGAGCTATAAAGATATTAAAAAAAAAAAAAGAACTACTCATATAATCACATAACTCCAGGAGCTTGAGTTTTAAGAAAAACAACAAATATTGCAAGACTCATGATAAAATCTCAAGAGTCAGCAACACTGGCTATGCACCAATTAAATCATACCTATGGCCTCAAAACAAGGCTTAAGTGGGACATAAGCAATGCACGGTCCTTGTGTTGGACCTTTGTACAAGGGCAAATGTCACCTTTAATTATTCTGAAATATTTATTATTTTAGGTCACCTCTGAAAGGGATCCCACTCAGGGTTGGGGGAATAAGGGAAGGCAGGGTTTTATGACATATGCCAATGGAGTGTGTCTACATATGAGTGATACTTATGTGGCCCCCCCATCACCTTAGTATTTGAACACCTCACAATTAACGTATTTATCCTCACAACATCCCTGTGAGGTAGAGAAGTGCTATTACCCCCATTTTACAGATAAAAAACTGAGGCACAGAGAGGCTAAAGCCCAGATCCACAGAGGTATTTAGGCTCCTAACTTCCATGGAAGTTAGATGCCTTTGAGGATCTAGGCCTTAATGACTTGCTCAAGGTCACAGAGGAAAAGAGTAGCGATTTGAACACAGGTCTTCCAACTCCTCGGCTAGAGTGTACAGCAGGATACTACGTTTAGCAGACTGACCAGTTGTCGGGTTGTAGTCATTGCCTTGAAAAAGCACGATGCTCAGGAACAAGTCCTGCTCAGCCATTTGTGGCACATCATCCTTCCCTAGGTGTCACTTAAAACGCGTGAAAGCTCATGACAAAAATAAATAAAAACAATTAAAAAATCTAGAGTACTGTGATTGCATCTATTTATCAAGTTTACCAAGTAATTGTGTAAAGCAACTCAGTTTAAAGCACTGCACAAGTTTTAATTAAAATTCACATCTATATAAAACAAGGAATTCATAAAGTCTTATAATTATACCTTGACAGAAGGATTTTAATGGAAAATGCCAATGTTTAACTTGCATTAATTATGTAATGCAACTCAGTATGATTTTCCCTATGGCTTTACTGATGGAGCGGGAGTGAGAAAAACCTGAGGGAAAAAAATGGCCACAGCAGAAATGTCTCTGCATAGGAGAGGGCATTATTCACAGGGGCTGCAAAAGCTCACTTGGACTGCGGAGAGCAAAGGTGCATAGTGAAACTTAAACATATAAAGCACCATACTAAGCACTGGGAGAGGGAGACAAGTGAGAAGTCACAGTGAAGTCAGAAGAAGCCACAGTGGGTGCTCTGTATAGGGAGTGGGGGCAGTCATGGGCTGGGGGAGAGGGGAGGTTGGAGTGTCACTATCAGGGATAGGAGTTGGGTGGGAAAGGAGGGAAGCTATTGAAATTTGGCAGGGAGGGGCAGCTGGCTCCAGGTTGGGAAGCCAGTGGTGACAGTTCATATCTTTCTCCTGGGCTTGCTATACCCAGCCCTGTTCTGATCACCCTGGTTCCTACCTGGTCTCTGGCCCAATCTCAGGTGCTGTGACAGCCCTCTGAGCCCTGCTCTGGCCTCTACTCCCAGCAGTCACGGAGCCCCAACCGGCCTAACCATGTGAAAAACCTCATTTAAGAATGACTGACAGGGGTGGAATTAATGGAGATCCAGGGCCGGTGCAACCATTTAGGCAACCTAGGCGGTCACCAAGGGCGCTGGGATTTGGGGGGGCGCCATTTTCTTCAGCCGCCCCTGTCACCGCTGGCATTTAGGTGGAGGGAGCTGGGGCAGGGGAGCGCGGGGAGGGCCGCCTGCAGCAAGTAAGGGGGGGCGGCACGCAGGGGAACTCCCCGCCCCAGCTCACCCCGGCCCCTCCTCCTCCCCGAGCACGCCGTAGCTGCTTCACGTCTCCCGCCTCCCAGGCTTGCGGCGCCAATCAGCTTAGGAGGCGGGAGACGTGAAGCAGCCCCGGCGTGCTCGGGGTGCTCGTGCTCATAGCAGGGGTGAGCTGGGGCGGGGGGGTGCTTCAGGGCGGAGGGTGGGGAGATGCCGCAAGGGGGGTGCCTCAGGGCACGGGCATAGGAGAGGTGCAAGGTGGAAGTTTCGCCTTGGGCGCGAAACATCCTTGCACCGGCCCTGTGTAGATCAGCCCCCACAGTATTTCCGGGCGGGAGGGTGCTAGCTCCTACAGTCCCCTGGTTCTGCTGCTCAGTCACTTCAAAACATTTCATTGATTAATAAAATATATTCACTTAATTTTCTGCAGGTGAAAGGTAATATGTTCTCAATGGTAAGAAGCACCTAGGTAATATTAGGGGCTTGCTGTCAGCCCAAAGCTTTCTCCACTTCCACGTTCCAAACATCTAAGACAGTGGTTCTTAACCTGGGGAGCATGCACCCCGCCCCCCGGGGGTGCAAGATGCCCTTTCTGGGGGTGCAAGACATACCAGATTTTTTTAGAAGGTAAATCATTGAAAACACAAATTAAGCACATTAAGCAAATTAAGTTGTTAAACAAACAACTTCTTTGTTTCATCAAACCTGTGTATTTATTACCGTTATACATTTTTTAACGATTACTATAATATATATCTAGGTTTAAGGGGTGAGAGAACATATTTTGAGAACCAAAAGGCTGCAGTAAAGGTTAAGAACCACTGACCTAAGAAGACCTCCCTCCCCTTTGCAACTTTGTCACAGCAAGTTTCTTACCCCATTTCCCACATTTTAACCTTGCCAGCTCCACATGATAGCTGTCCATTTGGATCAGACAGGATGTCCTTTGAAGCTTGGCAGTACCATTCCTTACTCTGCCAAAGGAGTCACTGTTGGATAACGTTAGGCATTTCTTCTCTTCAGCACTCCCTGGTGGTATTACCACCATTCCCTCTGTGACGTTACACTCCATATGCTTTATGGAAATATATTTATGAATATGACATAACTGGAATATGCTTTATGCTAAGTGCCCCTTGTATGGAGCCATTAGAAAGCTTGTAATCTACGAAGTGTGTTCATCCTATTTGTTTGCATTTATTATTTCTATATCTGGAGTTAGGAGAATAAGATATAAACTTGTATTACTGATGTAAACATATTAAGTAAATGGCCTCAGTTACTTGAAAGCCTTCCTGTGTATGTGTGGGCCAGCCCATGGGGAATGGCGACTGGGGGGGGGGGGGAAATCTTACAGTGACATGTGACCATGTCACCTGATAATGAAATCCATCTTAAATCTGGTACTTTTCCATTTAGAAGGAGGGGTGGGGCCCAAGGGAGACAAAAGATTCCCCCCTTGTGCCAAAGCTGTAAAAGGGGGTGGAGCAGGAGAGGGGGGCAGCCAGTCATGAGAAAACTAAAAGTGTATTTTGTTCTACCTTACTTTGAAAAGGGAGCGGATCAAAGTGCATGACAGCAGGCGCCACATGGACACCTAGCCTGCCGCAGCCTGGTAGCAACTGGAGACGCCCCAAACTGAAGTTCAGAAACTGCCGAGCACTCACCCGCGGGGAGGGGGAGACGCCCCCTTTGAAGCAGTTTAAATTGGGCACCCAAAAAAGGGAAGCACCCAACATATTACTAATCGCTTTTGAAAATCGTGGCCTGCACCCAGGGGAGGTCGAGCTCAGCTCTAGTGTAGCCACATTCGTACCCCCACCCCATGGTATCACTAGCACTCCAGGAGTGCGTGGTTTAAAAAAACCCTTACAAGCGTGTCTGAAATAACCCCAACAAAACAACCCAGCCACACCCGGAAATCGGCCAGCTCCGGGCAGGGGGCTCCCCTTGCTTAAAACACCCTCCCCCTCCCCTTCAGCGCAACGGCGGGGCAGCCTGGCAGCCGCAGTCCTGGCCGTGCCCGTGGCCTGCTGCTGCAGCCACGGCCGCCGGCCCGAGGCAAGTCCCAGCCTGCTCCGTCCTTTAGCACCAGCGGCGGCTCCCTGCCTGCGGCGGCTGGCAACGCCGGGCAACGCCTTGGGGGCGCAGCCGGGGCACGGGGCGCGCCCAGCGGCTGCTGCCGGCGTCCCACGGCGGGTTCGCGGAGCCGCCGCGGGCGCCAGGCACCAGCGCGTCTTCTCGCTCCAGGTAGGTGCGGGGATGCGCCGCCGCCTCGGCCTGGCCTGTGTGTGGGGCTGGCGAAGGCGCCACCCCGCGCCCGGCTGCGCGGCAGCCCCCTGGGGCCGGGGCTGCTCGCTCCGGGGCTGGCTGGAGGCGGGGGGGCAGCGCCGGGCTTTGCACAGACTCCCCGGGTCACAGTCACAGACTAGCCGCAAGGTGGCGCCTGGGGCCGCGCGTCGCTCCTTGTTGGGAAAGCGGCCCGGCCGCGGGGGAGGCGCTGGGAGGGGCGGGTGTAATTGTAAAATCTGGTTTGTCTGGACTTCCCCCCCCCCTCTGAGAGTGCGCTGGGGGGGGGAGGGGACGGGACTGGCCTTTATCGCGAAGAGCCGGCCGGCTCCTGCTGCCAGGCCAGGAGTCCCCCACAGGAACAGGGGGCCGGCCCGGCTGGGTCAGAGCAAAGGGCCAGCTAGCCCAGGCTCCTGCGGGCCAACAGTGGCCAGTGCCGGGCGCCCCAGAGGGAATGAACGGAACAGACGAGCAGAGGCTCAGGGACACCCTGACCATCTTGGCTAAACTTAAGATCTTGTCATGGTTACTTTGTTTAATAAACGTCGCAGCCAGGGCCCAGGAACAAACACAAATGGACAGAAGCCCTGACTTGTTACTAACTTTTACTAAAAATAATGGTGACAAAATGGGGTTCAGCCATTGGTTGGTGGGGGGGGGTCCAATACTCGCCACCACTATGGCTGGTAGCTCCAGGGTTGCCCAGCTGCCCATGATGGCTCAGAGCAGCGGGGCCCCGGCTTGGCACTACAGGGCTGGCAGCTGACCCCTACTCTTCCTGGCAGCTCGGAGCTGCAAGTTCCCCCTGTAATGGCTGGGAGCTGCTGGGCCCCGCTGGCTGACAGCTCCTGCCCTGCCACCCTGGGGCTGAAGTGGAAAATGTCACAGAGGCCATGGAAAGGCCAGCCACCTGTGCCATAGTTTTCCCCTTTCCCTTGGACACACCACAGGGCACTCCACAGACTGGGGACCTGTGTGTGTGGGAAGGGAAAAGATTGCCCCCACCTCCCACTCACTATCTCTGTAGAGCTCAGCATTCTAAATTGCAGCATACAGGAGCTGGAGATATTTGCAAAGTGCCAACTAATTTGGGGTGCCTCCATTTTTGTGTGGCCAATTTAAGAAACCAAGAAACCTAGCCCAAAACAGAGGCACCCAGAATGAGTGCATGCTTTTTCAAATAGCGGCCCACAACTTTGTGTGTTCCCATTTCGCCCACCTTGGCCCAAGCTGCTCTGCCACTCCTGGGCCCACATGGTATTTTTCTTTGTGGCCTTATGCAGCAGGTCTACTTTCTTCCAAATCAACCAACCTGTTGCAGAAGTCAGAACAGAGGCTAAGCAATTTATTTTTAAAGGTGACTTGTCCAAGGTTAACCTTACACAGAGAGTTGAGGAAGGTTCCGTCCAGCTAAGGCTCATTTTTCTTATACCACCGGCAGGCCTCTTCTTCTGGCAGTTACTGGAGAGGATGGTGGAAGGAGGCTTCTATCCCCCATTATTACCAGCTGCTTAGTACATACAAAATATGAGCAATCCATGTCCTGAAGATCTTACAATCTAAGGCTCTGGTTCTGCAAATAAAGTTACACACGTGCCTACATGTTTGCAAAATTGGGACATGAGGGAGAAACACAGTGAAGATGGTACACTCTGGGGAAATGCAAAGGGGAAGAGGGTGTTTTGTGCGCTTCATCAGTGATTCCAAATGGTGGACATCTCTCCACTTTCCTAATCACTCTTATCTGGAAGAATTAATCTTCAATTATACGGGCCCACTGTCAGGGTTGCCAATTCTTGTGATTTTAACACAAGTGTCACAATATTTCATGTTCTTAAAGCCCAGCTCCTGGCATCAAATGACTATATGAGAATGTGATTATGTGCTTGCCCTTTTTTTCAAGTGAGTTTGTAGTTCTCATGATTGTGGAGAAAAGCTTGAAAATGTTAATCCGAAAGCCTCAATAACCAGAAGGCAAATAACAAGAATGTCAAGTCTATAATTTTTTCAAATCTCATTATTTGAAAACTAATCTTATGATTTTGGAGGGACTGAAGCATGGTTTTTGAACACTTAGGGTTGGTAATGCTGCATCCTTCTTCTCCCTCACTAGACTTTGGAAAAACTTTTTGCCAGGGAAGTCTGCTGTGTTCTACTGATGTCATCTTTTCTGGAGTAAATGCATATTTTTTTCCCCCTTGATACAAAGTAGCATGAGGACTAAAAATTTGTACTTTAACTTATTTACATTTTCATTACATTCCCTTGTGAAGTGGTACAGGAGCAACTTCTCCCTTCAATTGTAATGTGTTAAACAGATGATCTTTCAGCCTGTTCTCTTCTTCACCCACTTCCTCTCCATATCTATCTTTATTTAAAAGATATTTGCAGCTTTCTGGAATTTGCTTTTTGTCATGATTGATTATATTCTCTCAATTTTGGTCCTTTAATATATTTTGGGCGGGGGGGGGAGGAGGGAGAAGGAGAAAGGATTGTGTGTGTGTTTTTTGAGCATGCAAGAGGTTTGCAAACTCATCTAAAAGCAAAATTTTACTGTGTGGATAAATATATTAATTACTGTAGTCTCCAGACCTGCAGGATTTACTATTTATGGAAAATGAGTGGTAGTTTGTGCATTAACCAGTATGTCCCAACAGCTTCAGACAGATTCTAGCTAGACTTTTTGTTTAATTGCACAGTGATTTAAATTTAAAATCACGTTAGCAGCTCCTGTTGGCCATGGGGTAGCTAATGAGCACTGTTTATGTAAAGTACCCAAAGGCAGCACAAAACACATAAGTAACTGCTGGCAAGGGACAATTTTGATGAGATTATTGCTATTCTAAGCCACGATTAGACATTTAAAATAATCCAGTGGCATTTACTAAGCTCTTCCAGTAAAATGTTCACAAGAGGCTTGATCCAAAGCCACTGAAGTCAATGGGAGTTTTCTTTTTAACTTCTGTGGGCTTTGGATCAGGACCTATTAGCACATTTAACAGGAAATCTACTGTTCCTGGAAAGTAAGGTCTTTGGGAGAGGGAATCACATGCAGGAGCAGGAGATACAGGAGAATGTGGTGTGTCTCAGCATTGTTTAGTTGGAATTGGACTGAATTTAAAGAGATGATTTGCAAAATGTTTGCCAAGAACATGGACTAGGATTAGGGGAAAAGGGATATGAACTGCCCTTGAGTAGAAGGAGCATTTTGCCAGTGACCTACCCCTGGAAGAGAGCTAAAACAATGTAGGTAGAAGATAGGGTGACCAGATGTCCCAGTTTTATAGGGACAGTCCTGAGGCTGTGGCTACACTTAGCACTTCAAAGCTCTCCCAGCGCTGTCCGTACTCCACCTCCCTGTGGGGAATAACGTACAGCGCTGGGAGCCGCGCTCCCAGCGCTGGGGCTTTGACCACACTGGCGCTTTGCAGCGCCGCAATTTGCAGCGCTGGAGAGGGTGTGTTTTCACACCCTGCTGCAGCGCTGCAAATTTGTAAGTGTAGCCAAGCCCTAGGCTCCTATTACCCTCCACCCCCTGTCCCAGTTTTTCACGTTTGCTGTCTGGTCACCCTAGTAGAAGGGGAGAAAATGGTTGAACAGCTTATTTAATGCAGAAAAAGAAAAGACAGTGTAAAGCCCTTGCCCTGGGGACAGCCCCTCTGTTGATCCAGCCCTGGTCAGAAATTCAAAATGGAGAATGTTCTCAGAGAGGTGAACACAGTTCATGCTGGGAGAAGACTTTGGGAGTGCTGCATGAATGCTCAGTTCATTAAGTATGGCTGGTTTATAGCACTTAATTCTGTGCCTCACACTCAGATCTCGGGGCCTTAGTGTGACGAGCTCACAAGTGACCGGGAACAAAGCTGTCAGCATCGAAGATGCTGCGATCCAGAGGAGCTGCTAACTAACTGCTGGGACTGCCTCACTTGCCGCATTTTCTAACATATGTATTGAGACTTCACAACTTCCCTGCAGGCTGTCATAAGGGAAAGGGGAGTGAGCTTTGTTTCCCTACCAAAGAGAAAGGCCTCTACAGGGAATTTCATCAAGGGCTTTTCGCTGGTGAGGAATGAGGTTGAGGATTTGGCAGCTGGCAAGTGGGCTGCTATGAATTTGGTGAATACAAAATTAAGAGTTTTCTCCAAGGTGTTGTTTGGTCAGTCACTCCTCTGCTGGGTTATGAGTTGCTCTTTTTGAGTAAGGTCTACAAACACTGTAATAAGCTCCTCCTGGTTTTCAAAGGTGAATGGCTAATTCACCATATTTCTACTAGGTACAAGCTTAAAATTGCCAGCTCCATATTGGGCAATGGTTCGGGCCATTCAACTGCCCTAGTTAAAGAAAAAAATACACCTTTTTCAATTTAAAATCACGTACATAGCCTGCAGAGGTGTTTATTTCATTGCCTGCTGTTGTACTTGGCTAATGAGATGAGGGAGAATTTAGACACACAAACAGTATTGCTAATGCCTAATTTTACTGTGATAAAAATGGAAAATTATCTTACATTTACTTAGTTAATTAGCCATAGCATCTTTGATTCTGAAAGATACTGAAATGCTTGACAGACAACTTACTTCCTCCTGCATGGAAATGCAGCCACCCTCTAGTGTGGAATAAGACAGCAGTATAACAAAATACAATAACCTTATATGATAGTTTAGAACAGCGGTCGGCAACCTTTGAGAAGTGGTGTGCCAAGTCTTCATTAATTTAAGGTTTCGCATGCCAGTAATACATTTTACATTTACAGGGGCCGGCAGACAGAACCACAGACCGACAGCACGGGTGGCAGATGAAACCTCAGACCAGCAGTGGGGTGAGCTGCTAGGCCCGCTGCCGGTCTGGGGTCCCAGCCACCGGCCCAACTTGGCCCACTGCCAGCCTGGGGGTCCGTTCATCCAGGCAGGCAGCGGGCTGGGCGGGCCGGTGGCCAGGATCCCAGCTGGCAGCAGAGTTCCACTAAAAATCAGCTCACGTGCCACCTTTGGCACGTGTGCCGCAGGTTGCCAACCCCTGGTTTAGAATAAGATGTAAAGTTGAAATTGCATGGGGTATTTAGGATATAATTAAACAAACTGGAACATAACTAGGACACAGTAGTTAATGCTCTTACAAAAAGATCTTTATTATTATAAACCAGGGATTGGCAACCTTAAACAAACTGGCGGGCCACATGCCAACCTGCCATGTCCGCAGGTTCAGCTGATCACGGCTCCCACTGGCTGCAGTTCACTGTCCCAGGCCAATGGGGGCTGCGGGAAGCAGTGCGGGCCGAGGGCTGTGCTGGCTGCCGCTTCCCGCAGCCCCCATTGGCCTGGCGTGGCAAACCACGGCCAATGGGAGCCGCAATCGGCCGAACCTGCGGCAGGTAAACAAACTGGCCTGGCCTGCCAGGGTGCTTACCCTGGGGGGCTGAGTGCCAAAGGTTGCCGATCCATGTTATAAACGTACATAGCCCCACAGATGGACTTATGTACACAAAGATATAGTCCCTGCACCGAGGATTTTACAGTCATTGTTGGAATGATGTTGTACAAATATTTAAAGGATGCAGCACAAGGAATTGGAGCAGACAGTCATAGGAAATCTTTACTAACTGTGAATGGACAGCACCTTGATTTTACATCTTATTTAGAAGAAACTATACAGAGGAGGATAGTTTACTAGCTTACCAGCCTTCTCAGCTTCCATAGAACAGCAACAAAAGGAATAACTACTAAATACTTTTCTTATACTTTAAACATAAATGAATTTATTATCTTGTAATTCACAGATATTTTATCAATCTCTGATGACATCCATTGATCTGGCTACAATGCACCCTACCACTGCTGGTGTTTTTCCTACATGTTAATGCTGACTGTTGATTTTTGTAAGGGACAGACTGTCTTTAGATTCTGGCCAAGTATACATTTCTTCTTTTAGGAACAGAAACACATTTTCATTTTTCTCATGAACTTCTGCAGAGAACAAACAATTTTGGTAATCTGCCAAAAGAACAAGCTGTGAAATGATTTCCCTTAAATGATGTACCTGTTCTGTCAAAGCAACTGGAATTCTTCTGAATTATGCCCATCTTTTCAACACAGATGAATTCAGAAAACTAAGGCTCAGTCCTTTAAGGAACTAGATACTGGCCATGATCCAGGAAATCATCTCTATTCAGGAAAAGCATTTAATCATATGTTTTAACTTTATTGACTTCTGTGGGAGATAAACACATGCTTAAGTACTTTCCTGAATAGAGCCCTATTGGGACTGTTCACTGCTTAAAGTTAATCACATGCTGAAATGTTCTGCAGGATTGGGCCCCAGAATGTCTTGCACTTTGTAGAATGAAGACACCAAATATGCTGATCTAGTTTGGCAATTTATTTTATATTTTAATAGGTCTGTATGTGAATACACTTTGTACTTGAAGACAATTCATGTATCTCTTAAGAATGATCATAATACAATGGCTGAGAGGAATAGTTCAGAATTAACTAAGAAAAATGTTGGTATGTACACCACAGCACAGAAATAACTTATGTCTTGGAATAATAACTTACCTCTATATTAATAAATGTAAAGACTGGAGAAGCATACTATAGAAACAAGTTTGAAAAGTAATAAATATTTCAGAGGTTTAAATGCTAAAAGGAGTCTAATCAATAATGGGAAAGGTACCAGAACAATTCTGTAACACTGTATTGATTTTTAAGTCTTCTGTGAAAGGGAACTGCATGTCATTACTAGGTTAGATGGGAAAGCCCTGAAAAAGATAAAGGCCTTATGTTCTTCCAAATATTCAGTATTAAAGATCAAACTCACCTACTATATTTATTCTTAGGAAACCACAGTGCCACTCGGTATATAAGGAAGAGCTCTTTCAATTGCTAAGCAACAAGTCTCTAATTTCTCTGTTTCGGTCTAACCATTAGACAGGTTACATCTGCAGTGTGTTTCATGGTTTCTGAAAAATATAGGTCCTCTCTGACTTCCAATATACAGACAGATCCAGAATTAAATAAATTCTATTTTAAACTTTTATTCAGCTAATTACTAACCCACTCCCATTCATGTCTTCTAATATAAAACTATAGAAGGGATATGAATATGCCTGGTTACAAGCCTTAACGACTAAAACTGAGACACCATTATCACTTCCATTCAAGATTCTGGTATAAATGTATTGCAGATCCAGCAAAGAACACTCAAGGATTCTGTCCAAATCCAGGTTTCTCTATTCCTTATCAACTAAAAATCTTCTGCAGTTTGTGACTTTTTTTTTCTGAGAATGTTTTAAAATCTGTATAGTAATTGCAGACTGAATAATTTACCCAAACAGCCTGAGGAACTAAGGTAAAATATACCCAGAGTCGCCAGAGTAGTAAATTGCCCTTATGTCAAAGAGATTGATGGATGAGTTAAGGATGATGTCGTCACTGGAAGTCCTGCTTCACCTTGATGTCATAGGAAGTTATATTGTCACAGGACATGATGATATGACTTAAATTATCCTTCCAGAGTCTGGCTTAACCCTTGTCTCACACCCGGTCCTCAACCAGAAGTCCCATCTTACCTAAAGAGGAAAAAGAATAGAATTTAAGATATGGTCCAGAACCCCTATGGCCCCACCTCTCGAAGTGGTAAAGAAATACAGCTAAATGTACAAAAAAAGCTAAAATGTAAATCAAGAGAGATGTTTATGACTATGTGCAAAGAGACCTATAAAGGAAAAGGTGTATCTCTGTAAATAACTAAAATGCTCCAGAATGTTTTCATTGGAGAGGGTTGTGACCCAACCTTCTGTGAGATCCCCAAGGCCCTCTTCACTTCAGGAAGGAAACCAACAGCATTAGGTGTATAGCCCAGAACCAATGGTTGATAAGTAGAAATGATAAAGAAACAGCTAAAAGAATGAAAAGGCTAAAATGTAAAGGGGCAGGGGAGTTAAAAATATGTGCAGAGAGATTGGCTAAAGGAAAAAATGGATATTTGTTTAAAAAAAAAAAGTCTGTTAGAATCTAAGTATTAACCAAAAACATCCCTGTGAGAGAGGGCCCTAGTCCAGACCCTTATGACCTCTCCGAGGCCCTCCTTACCTACAGAGGGAAACCAAAAAGATTTGACATATGGCCCAGAACCCCTAAACCAGTGACTGATAAGTACTACCACCCCTAGAAATGAAAACAAACTGCAACTAAAAGTATGAGAAAAGCGACAATATAAAAAGATAAGTGTTTGAAAAGACTTACAAAGGGACCCGATACAAAAAAAGGGATGTTTGTAAATCCAAATATTTACTACAAATACAGTAACAAGTTTTGCCGCATGCATAATAATAAAAAGTTAAAACAGGACTGTCAATACCTCTTATAAGCATTAAAAGAGAGTGAGCAAATACAAAAGGCGAGGGGATATAGAAGAGCTGCAGCCCAGTAGGTATGCAGATTGGTTTTAGTGTAAAATCGGTTAATGATGTTTAAAACCCAGTTCACCCCATTTGCCCATCTTTGCTCAATTGTTAATCTAATACAGGCAGTAAGTCACTCCATTTATCTTAATTATTTTATTTGGCTCTGTAGGGGGTGTATGTGTTTGTAACCAGAACAAATAGATGATGTTGGTATATAGATGATGATGATATTGGTATATTCACAAAGATCCTAAAAGATTTTATTTAACTTCAGACTCATCAGAATCTGTTCTTGTCGTTGTGGCCACAGGAACTTGGTCCCCTGACTTAAGTGCCGCATCAGTTTTCTTCTTATGCATGACTTTAAAGTAAGAGAGAAAATGCTTGTACTGTCTGTATGTGTGTTGTCACACATATCATATAAATTATATATTCATAATACCCCTTTGTAATAATGACTTGAGAAAACACTTGTGATGTATGTACCATGCTGTCTGGAGTGGTTCACGATGGTGAATGTGAACCTCAGGACAGACTGTCAAGAAGCAGGGCAGAGACCCCAAACTGGTTGTATATTCTATAATTAGATTTCACCAACCCGGTATCAAATGTGACCTCCTAGAACACTATGGAAGTCTTACCATGGAGTCACAGACAGTCCCCTTGAGCATTCCAGTCTATCTTGCCACCCAAGCAAGCTGGACTTAGTGATAGTTGGTTGCTGTACACATAAAATCACAAAATATTCAGGTTGCTCACAGTCCCAAGAGACCAGTCACTTACCACTTACCAATCGGTACCTTAGATTTCACACTAAAGACAATGCTTGCTATAGGATTGGCTACAAACTAACTAAGAATGTATTAACTAGGAAAAAGAAATGAGAGAGTTATTTACAGGTTAAAGCAGGCAAACGTATAAACAAAAATGAGTTACGGTCTATGGTTCCACAAGGTGACAGAGTTGTAGTTAACTGTCTGGATGTCTTTTAGGGCTAACCCAGGTTGACCCTGGGGATCTCTGCTTCTATTTCATAGATCCAGCCCTGTGAGAGTCTAAACAGCAAAGAGATCAAAAATGTTCTTTTCCTCTATCTTTCATAGAATCATAGGGTTGGAAGGGACCTAAGGAGGCCATCTAGTCCAACCCCCTGCTCAAATCAGGACTAATCCCCAGATTTTTACCCCAGTTCCCTAAATGGCCGCCTCAAGGATTGAACTCACAATCCCTGGGTTTAGCAGGCCAATGCTCAAACCACTGAGCTATCCCTCCTTCTTCCAGAATGCAAGCTGATGGGACAAGCCTTTTTGCACATAGCCCTTTCATGGCTGTGCAGGGACAATTAGCAAATTCTTTGTATTGTGATGTCCCACAATGGCCCATTTAGTGTTGATAGCCTTCCCAATGGGCAGGGTAATGTCTTTCATAGGGATTTAGCATTTTGCACTAGTATGTCCCTTGGTCCGTGCCACTTTCCGCAGCTCCCATTGGCCTGGAGCAGCAAACCGCAGCCAGTGGGAGCCGTGATCGGCTGGACCTATGGACGTGGCAGGTAAACGGCCAGGGGCTTTCCCTACACAAGTGGCGTCCCAAGTTTGGGAAACACTGCCTTATAGCATGGGATACAGACATAAGTAGGATTAATTCATGAAGCAGCTTTCAAGCATTTCATAAAGTCTAAACACATGGTTAGAAGTCCAATATCCATCTTAACCATACTAACACACAGATGAGCGGGACTGGTTTCCAGCAATGAATTTGTCAGTGCTTGGCCGGGGCTGAAAGTCTTCTCAAGAGCTGGCACTGGTTTACCAGCATCACAGTGTCTACAACTTAAATTATTAAAACTAAAACCATGCAAGCAGAATAATTTTGTAAAAATATGGATAGAGAAAATATAACTAAGTATATACGAGCTCTCACCCTGTTCTAAAGGCAGGGGATTTTGACACAGTGTTACCATAGTGGTATATCTAACTTATTTTTAAACCCATAAACACACTCACAGGCAACCACCCAGACATATGTTTACATTTGTTTTTAATTTATTTTAGCAAAACATACAAACACACGCACCCAGAACCATTCCTTTTTTTTAAATGGTTTGGGCTAGTTTAAACTGGCACCTTCAATTCTTTTTCCTTTGTTAGTTTGCAGCCACAAGTGATAATTTAATCTTTGTATTTTTAATGTGCGTTAGTGTGCAACTTATTAATAAAATAATACACAGACTGATTTAAAAAATAAATGGATGGTTATCTATACAAAAAGATGCAAATTGACAAGGTCATAGTGTATCTTGTACTGTGCTGATTTCAGTGTCAGTTTCTTTTCTCTCTTCTTCTGCCTCCTTGTATTGCTCACGCTTTCTTTCCCTATAGTGTGTTCTCCATTCTTTTCCATTATATCTTGTATTGTTATCATCAACAGGTGTTTACCTAAATGCTCAATATTTAGAAAGACATGAAGAAGCAAAAACTCCAATAATTAAGCTTTCCCTATGGTATTGCTTTACAACAGCTTTTAGTCAATTCTCTTCAGTATTTTACTTCAATAGGCAGTAGCATTGTTAAACTGTTTGTGATAAATAGCTCCAGATGCTTTTATTTAAAAGAACATTTTAGTTAATGCTCTGTTGGGAGCAATAAAAGGAAGTAGACTTTACTTATTTGTCCAATCAGTTCTGCTTCCAGATGGCCTCGTCAACATCTGTTGAAATTGGGACATTTCTTCTGAGTAAAGATTAAATAGCTTTGTTGAATAAATGGTCAGTTTTGAGTATAAGCCTCCAGCATTTCTGGTAAATCTCATATGAAATGTGACACAACGATAGAGATTATTCAGAACGTGCTAAGAAAGCTCTATGTTGTACTAAGCTAAAACCATAAGAGTGCATGAATGTACCTTACTAGGTATTACAAAACCCTCCCACTCAAGTTGAAGTAAGGCAATTGCTATTCGGGATTTCTGAATTAATTCCTTTTTATCTTGGGAGGTATGAGACTTGACCAAAAGCAAGTCCCTCACAGGCAGTTTCCCACCACTGTTCCCCTATTACTATTAAAAGTACTTTTAAAATATCAGATAACTGAATAACATACCACAAAGACAGTTATAGAAAAGTATATGGGAAAATACAGATGCAAATTTACAGTGAAACACAGGGTGCTCTGGCACGTCCCACCCCCTCAACCCCCCAATGACGGGGCCCTAGGGCTGGGCAGTTGTGGGGGCAGAAGCTTGGTCCTGACGTCTCCTGGGGCTCCTGCTGCAGGCTCTGCCCCCACCGGCAGCCAAGCTCCCCTATCCCCTGCCTCTGCCTCACCTCCTTCCTAGAACACGCCATGTTCCCACCCACCCCCTCCCAGCACTTCCCCTGCTGCCGAACAGCTGTTTGCCGGTGCTCAGGTTGCTCCAGGGCCACAGCGCACTCTGGGGATGAGGAGAAGAGGCAGGGGCGGGGCCTTGGAGAAGGGGGTGGAATTGGGGGAGGGTGGAGAAGAAGTGGGGCTCCCGCACTCCCCCTACACATACCACCCCCCAGCCCCTGCCATGAGTGGCTCATGGCAGGAGGTTGGGAGCACCCCCATGACCTCAGCCCTGACTCCTGCACTCCCCTTACACACACCCAGCCCCCTGGCCTCCCTGACTCCTGGACCCCCCACCCCATGCCCTTATTCCTGCACCACCCCCCACATCCCTACCCCCACCCTGAGCACCAAACGGGAGCTCCTGCACCCTCCCCATTCCCACCTGCACCCCTCGCACCTAATGGGAGCTGCCCCAGGTAAGTGCTCCACACCCCAACCCCCTGACCCAACCCTGAGACCCCTCCCTCATCCTAGCTCCTGGCCCGACCCTGCACCCCCAGCCCTAACTCTGCACCCCCTCGCGCACTCCTAGCCATGACTCCTGCACCCCCTTACACACACCAGCCACCTGCCCTCTCTGACTCCTGCACCCCTCTCTCACACTCCCAGCCCTGACTCCTGCACCCTTCTCACATGCCCCCAGCCTCCTGCCCACCCTGACTCCCGCACACCCCCCCACATCCCCACCTGCACCCCTTGCACCAAATGGGAGCTGCCCCAGGTAAGCACTCCATACCCCTGCCCCAGCCCTGAGCCCCCTCCTGCACCCTAAGTCCTGGATAGACCCTGTGCCCCAACATTTTTTTAATAAAGCGCTCTTATCCAAAGTGCTTTACAATAGTTAGCTAATAGTACAAACAATATTTGGAAAGATCATTAAGTGGTCCACTGAGACCCACAGCAATTTTCAAGTGGCCTGTTAGACTACCAAAAACAGTCCAGGTACCTCACTTTATTTTCATTTACTTCCTATTACTTATAGGAGGAGGATGAAGAAAAAAAAAGAATGAAAAATAAGGGCGGGAGGGGAGATAAGAGAGAATGTTCTTTTTCTTGGCTGGATCCCAAGGAGGGCCCCCAAAAATGAAGCTGAGCACTGGGCCCCACTAACTCTAAATCTGCCACTGGGAAAATGTTTTATTTTGTTGGTTTGTTTTTATAAAGGTCACAGAAGGGTGGTATAGCTACATCATTTTCAGTCATTCAGCAAACACAAGAAGTTAGCTTGAAATAAACACACAGCCATCATAGACAAATAATATAAGAGATCAATACAATGGCAATCATTAAATGTTTCTGAACACAGTAAACATTGACCAATATTTTCAAAAGTGACCAGTGATTTTCAGAAAGTAAAATCCTAGTACTTTCTGAAAATCAGAGCCTGTCAAGGTACCTCAGAAGTTGGGTACCCAAAAATTGACAACCAAAGACACTTGTCATTCTTGAAAATCTTGGCCATATTGCCAACAAATTAACTTTAATAAGGAGAAAACTTCTGCAAAGATAGCTACTTAGCTCAATAGTATTTACAGCATCCAAAATGAAAATGATCTACATATTCAAAAATGTGTTGTATGAATCTCTGATTTAGGCTAGTCATTATTTCCAGGCTCTGCACTATCTGCAAGGAGAGAAATAGGACCACTACAAACCACAGTTTTCTCTCTCCTTAGGGTATGGCTACACTTGCAGCTGTACAGCGCTGCCGCGGGAGCTCTCTGAAGTGCGAGTGTGGTCGCGGTGCCAGCGCTGGGAGAGAGCTCTCCCAGCGCTGCAGGTACTCCACCTCCCCAAGGGGATTAGCTTGCAGCGCTGGGAGCCGCGCTCTCAGCGCTGGGGCACTGTTTACACTGGCGCTTTACAGCGCTGTAACTTGCTGCACTCAGGGGGGTGTTTTTTCACCCCCTTGAGTGAGAAAGTTGCAGCGCTGTAAAGCGCCAGTGTAGCCAAGGCCTTAGAATTTTTCCTATATTAGCAATAGGGTAGAATATCCTGAAGTGTTGGGGAGCCAACCTCAATGTAAACCATCATTAAACGTTCAGATGAAAACAGGTACCAAAAAATTACTACTATTAAAAAACCCCACAAGTCAATAGAAAAACCACCTGATCTAGGCGCTTCATTATAAGAACGTAAATGAATTATACTTGGAAGGTCCTCTCTAGAATAGGATTATCTGATTGTCTTGGTACTTGAGCGCCTTGTCTAAGAATTCTTTACTGTTTTTTAACTAACTGCTTATAGGAATAAAGTAAATTTCAAATTCAGCTACAATATCCTTTAGTCTTCCTGTACTTTAATTTCTCTTATGGAATCAGTTTTTGGGTTATTATTTATCCACTTTTTGTTCTGAAAAGCAAGTCATTTGCCTTTCCCTTTTTTGTTCCAATCAGAGAACTGTTTACTACATTGCATGAGCTTATCATTTTCTCCCACAGAGAGAAGAATGTAATTGTACAATTAATCTCTTATGAATCTTTGAGGATCCACTCTTTATCTACTTTAAAAAAATAATAAAGAGATTCGTTACTGGAAGACCTAACTAGGTAATTATTTTCTGATTTCAAGAAGGGGAGAATAAAGGCACTTTAACTACTGCCTTGACAGCATCCTATTTTGTTCTATATAAAGTGTTATGCTTATTAAATAAAATAATATCCAACTTTCCTTGGCATAAAGTTTTGCTATTAAGATGGGGTTACTGTTATTATTGTTAGGAACTGTTTACACAGCCCCTTTACCAAAGAGTTTACAATCTGAATACACAAGACACAAAAAATGGCGAGGAAGGAGATGCAGGAAGTCTGTAGAAGAGCTGGGAATGAAAACCAGATCTCCTGAGACCTAGCTCAAAGGCTTAATTAACCACTGGTTATAAAATCAGAGTAGGGTGACCATATTTCCCAAAGTGGGGCTAGCGTGAGGGCTTCTCCCCCCAGCACAGAGCTGGCCCAAGCCACCTGCCCAAGGCCTGACACCCTCCCCACCCCAGGCTGGAGCCAGCATCACTGCTCACTCAAGCCTTGTCTGCCCCTCACTTGAGCCCTGGCTCTTGCCCCCTCTCTCCCCCCCGCCGGGCTGGCATGGCCACTAGCTCGCCCTCCTCTGCACTCCACTTTGATTTGATCCGTTGTCAAGAACAAATGGGACAAATCCACTTTTGCCAGTAAAGTCGGCATGGCCAGGACAGGGCTTAAAAAAGGGACTGTCCTGGCCAAAACGAGATGTGGGGTCACCCTAAATCAGAGTCACACAAACCTGGGGCTGAAGGTTGGTTGTTTTATGCTTTTGCACTGCTTACTGAAGGTGTTTTAGCACAATGTGAATGTGCTGGCACTAAGAAGCTGCACTAATGCTGGAGTTACTTTATCCCACAGACTATTGCCATATTAAAATTTAGGTTTTTTGCAAAAAAAACCCCGGTGTTCCAGTCTAATATGTCTTTGTTCTCCATTATATAAGACTCATTAATTGCTTTAATTTACAGTAGGATTCCCAAATCACATTCAAGCCAGGCTGAACAGTTATTGCATGCACATAAAATACGCTCAAAGTTTATGAAGAAGTAATTGCCATAGACTCAGATCAGTAACAGTTAATTCTCAATAAATGTTGTAATAATCATATGGTATGTTAATTTGCACTAATTTATCAAATTTAAATAGACATTTAATCTGACAGCTAATAGGTGTTCAGATATCACCAGATTATGGAGAAGATAAAAAATAAAGAACAAGCTGAACAGCAATTGAACTTCCCTGTTAAAGAGTGCAGTGGCTGCACAGTTTTGCTTCCTTCAATGGACTCTCTTACTTCAGGGGTTCTCAAACTGGGGGTCAGGACGCCTCGGGGGTCACAAGGTTATTACATGGGGGGTCGTGAGCTGTCAGCCTCCACCCCAAACCCCACTTTGCATCCAGCATTTATAATGGTGTTAAATATATAAATGTAACCCTTCTGCCCCTCTGAGTTGGCAGCAACAAGGGCCGGGTTCAGAATCCAGGGGTTCCGTTTCAATAACACAATGCAAAACCGGCTCGAGCCCCCACCCAGTGACCTGGGACAATTACATACCACCTTTAGGAGGCAATACTTCCCCTCTCGCAAGCACAGAGTCCGAGTGTAGCAAAATCCTTTTAATAAAGGAGGGAAACAATGCGGCATCACGTGGGAGAGACACCACAAACAGGACTATACACAAACCATAAAAAAACCCCACCTCCAAGTACATTTGGCAATGTCCTTTCCCTCTTAGGGTCTTAAGTCCATCACCCCAAAGTCCAACAACCCAAAAGTGTCTGTCTCTGGTCAGTGCCACCCCAGAGTTCAAAAGTTTATCTGCAGAGTTTTACCCCCCAAGCCTGGGTGGAAATGGGAGGGGGGGCACACACAGGGTGTTAAGGGCACCTTACGTGGGCCAGGGCCAACTGCTCCGCCTCTCCGTGGAGTTCTGCTGCAGCCTTCACCACGACTGGCTTCACTCCACCAGCTGTGCCGACCCGTGAACCACATCAGCCATCCCCGCAAACCGCTCCACACTGTTCACTGTTCCATGGGCTGCTCCAACGTGCTGCAGACTGCTCTGCTCTGCCAGCTGCTTGGCAATAGATCTTCAGGCTCCCCCACTAGTTAACACAGCACTCCGTGATCTCAGCTCAATAAGCTTAGCTCTTTTAGTGATTTCAGCTCTTAGTGGTTTCAGCTTGTAGTAGGGGAGCCCAGGTGCTGGTGCACCATTGGCCCAATGTGAATTCAGGTCAGCAGCCTCTAGATAGACTCCTAAAGAATTTAAAATTAGCTCTGCTCTTCAACAGTGGAAAGAGGAGGATGTGCAATGGGTGTTCCAGGCCCTCAGAAGGCGCCCATACCATCAGGTACACACACCAGTCCCCAACTTCTTTCAATTCACTGGGTTTTGGAACCCATGTCCCTTGTCTAGCAAGTACTATTTAATGTAGGTTGAGTCATTTCTGTCATAAAGCAGTCTCATAGTTCCTCATTCACATAATTAGGGTGACAGCACTTTTTTCCTTCCTGCCCCAATAACAAAGAAATTGGGGATCCCAGCTGCCAAAATAACCATCCCAGGCTGCCGTGGGCTATTGCAATGCAAATCCTTGCCACTCCTTGTAATTCTTTCCACACTCCCCATAATTCACCACCAGATGTCAGGGTAGAGCTCATCCTGACTCTGCTTACATCAAAAAGGGTTTTTAATGTATAAGGGGAGAGAGGTCACACTCAGAGACTATGTGAAAGGGGTCACCAGTACAAAAGTCTAAGAACTACTGTCTTACTATCAAGGGCCCAATCTTACTAAGTGCTAATGCCCCTCAACACCCATAGAAATTGAAGTTGAGGGGTCTCAGCACCTTCCAGGCTTGGACTCAGAGATAAACAGGAATAGAAAACATTTTTCTTTGAGACATACAATAAAACAGTTGTACTCCATGAGAATCACAAAGGCTTAATTTAAATTCTATTGTTGCTAGGTGATAGGTTTCCAAGGTCCTGATTCAGGAAGGCACGTGAGCAAGAGGTTATCTTTAAACATCCAACTAGTCCCATTGAATTACACACACACACACACACACACACACACACACACACCCTCCTTGTTGAACTGGGGCACAAACATCAGCACTTAATGAGCTTGTGCAGTGGCTGTGCTCTCCTTGCTCTGTGGGCAGCACCATGCCTGCCTATCACATGTCTTTTCTGGAGCCTCCTCATTCTTGGATTGCAAGACTGTGGTATACCCCACAGTATCTCAGGAGCTGATGGTGTTTTGTTTGTTTTTTAGTACAGAACTTATTAAAACCAAATTTTAAAAGTTCAACTATTTGTATGCAAACTATTTTACTGAAGGATTTTGATGATTGTTTTCTGTATAAAGCCATTAGACAGCACTATTTCATAAATATATCAGATCTACTTACATCAGAAGTTTTCAGCTTGTTCATCCTCAGTAGCAATTTTCCAGAAGTCGTTCTGGCTATGTTAATAATGTTTGTGGTCTGTGATTATTTCCTTCTGGAGAGTCGTGTATCGGGGTCATATCACAAAGAGTGTGTCTGTTACAAGCTGTAGTTATTTAGGGCCAGATTCTGACACCCTTGCTACTGATGAATAGTACTTACTCTGTGTATTCTCTTTGAAATCAGTGGGACTATACTGATGAAGTAAGCTGTTCTCTGAGTGAACACTGCTATCAGAATCTGGTCCTTAATATTTATGATGAACCACCTGGATTCGGTTCTCAAGCTTGCCACATACATCCTTGTCAAGCCACTTAATCTTTCCATGCCTCAGTTCTCCCTCTGTAAAATAATAATCCTCCCCTCCCTCTCAAGAATATTGTGTGGATATATTTGTTGTGAGATGCTCAGATACTATTGTGATGAAGGCCATAAAAATACCTATAACAATAACACATTATCTATGAGGGAAGTAAATATCTTCATATCCTGGCTCATGGTTGCTGAAAAGAGTTTTGTGATAAGACTATGAGGACCTGATTCTGAGAGAGAATGATCACCCTCATCCCCCATCTCAGCATCTCCAAGAAGCTCAACACTTTACAGAATGCAGCCCTACATCTGTGTTGATTTCAAAGGCAAATATTTCAAAGGCACATAATGTGCATTTATTCTTTTAGATACATCTCAAGATTTGTCGTCCCTCAAAGTAAACACCAATTTATACTTCACTTTGGATTGGTGAATCTTGATTTTCACCTCAAGACAAGTCAAGGGCTAAATTCACCAATGGCAACTGAGTTGTCTCCTCTCATACAATAGTGGGGATTTCCCATATCTACAGACTACATCCATTTACCACATAAGTGAACTGGAGCACAGAAGTCTTATGAGACTTTCTGAAGGTCAAATAAGAGGTCAGTGGGAAGAGCAGGAACCAAATCTAAGAATTCTGACTCCGTCTCTTTCGCTAGCGGCTCCATCCATTGCCTTTCCCCACATTTGTATTATACTTGTATATTGAAAATATGACATGGCTGAGCTGCACCATGGCACATTCCAGGACTTTAACACACTCATATTTGTTTTTGTCAGCATTCTGAGCAGAAAGCTTTTGCTGATTGGCTACCTTGATATCGCAAGTTCATAATTAACCTCATGGAATTAAACAAGTATGATTAGCATAATGCCCAACACAGCATCGGATGTGACCTCAAGGAATGCTGAAGGAGCTCAGCTTCAGGATGACAACATGGTGGCTTCTCCAGACTGGAACAGAGATGCCCAGAAAGATGATACTGCTCTGAAAGAAAAAGAGCAATCTAGCCTGGCTGCTGGAGCCAGGGAGCTAAGACTGAGGGAGCCACTGGGTCAGATAACTAGCTGGAGTTCGCAGACTTTGCGCAGTAAGGAGGATGAGGATGAATCCTTAAAATATTCCAAATATAGACTAGGGGGGTCAGTTGACAGTGTATTGTCTCTTGCTTCTTCTGAGCCTTTCGACCCACTTGAAAGGAAGACATTGAGATCTAAGCAATCACAGTGTGCTTTGGCACGTTCCTCAAGCATAGCTCAAGAAGGCACATATGGAAGACATAAACCAACAGCAGATATTACTCAGGACATTGTGGATGATATAATAGGTGATGAAGTTGCTTTCAAAATACCTGTTCAGCTGATTAGTAATAATAATAGTCCAGGTGCTACTCACAGCATGACTTCCAGAGACATTTACTCCCAGATACACACTGGACCAGCAAGTCATAGTGAAGCTGCCTACTTAGAACATTCTCCAGATACTGCACCTTGTTTGCTTGCACCCTGCCCAAGGTCAGAGGGGCTTTCAGAAGCTGGGATGCCAGATGGACAAGCAGTCATCTTGGCTAATCCGCAGAATTTGCTTGATTCAGATGAAACGCTGATGTTGTCAGAGACAGAAACAACAGCATCACAATGCTCCTCTATTGGATCCTTTGCAGTAATGAATCAGGAAAGTCCTGGTTTAAACCATGGGATTAAGATGATTGCAGCATTGTCAAAGAGCGCATATGGCAGTGGCACATCATCATCTGCAGACAGGGTTTCTAACATTCATAAGGTAAAAAGCATACGTATGTGAGAGTGCTGAGAAGCAGTGCATTTTCTAGTGAATACAGAAACATATTAAACTCAGGCTTTCATGGTCTGGGGGACTAGAAATGGAATAGAATGCTTCCACCCTAGGTTACTGTTAAAATACAGATCACGTTGCTAGTGGATGGAATTTCCAAAATCATCTGAAGGAGTTAAGTGAAGAGCTCCTACTGGGTTTCGGTGGGAGTTGAGCCCCTAACTCTTTTGGTGACACTTGAAAATCCCACCCAATGACTGAATGTTTTATCACTTGGCTATTCGGTGGCCTCTGTGGTCCCCACTCCTCGTACACAGGGAAGCTCAAGAAGCCACTAACAACTGGCTTTGGTTGGCTGTCACAGCTAAGAGGCCAAGAATTGAACTAACCTCTTGTACCTAGTGGTACGGTGAAAGATGATTTCACCTAAACTGCCTGGAGCAAATAAATTCATGGGGACAGTTGCATATAAAAATAAATGCATATTTATTTTTGCATGGGGACTGTGCTGTTCCCTGTCATGGGAATAGACAAAGAACCTGAGACTCCAGCACTGCCATTTGTCAGCCCTAAATTCACAAACATTTTAAAGTAATGAAACCATATATAAATCTTGTCAGCTCTCCCTGCTGCCTCTGCCTAACTAGCTAAAATGTTTTTTTTTAATCCATACATGTATCCTCTTAAGTTGAGAAAAATCCACTCATTAAAAACAAAAGGGAAGGGGAAAAACAGCTTCTGTTCATCTCCATTTCTAAAGCACACAGCAGGAGGGCTTGAAAGAAAGAATGAGCCTTTACAGAGAGGCTTGCTGTCTCTCACACCAGAAGCAAAGGAGGATGGAAGTAGGGAGTGTGCAGGAAAAGCCAAGGATAGATGTGGGAGCAATATGACACACTTAGAACAAGGGGGAACGGGGAGGGGGAAGCATCTTTACAGTAGCCGCTCATCCGTACTGCAGGGGTCAGGTAAGGCTGCGGAATCTTCTTTGCAGTTAATAGCTGCTACACGGGGTAAAAAGTGCAGATACTCTTGTTAAGGGCTATGTGTGGAGCGGGTTTATTGTGTGTGTGTTGATGGGCATAAGGAAGGAGAAGCTGCTTTACAGAAGCAGTTCAGGGCTGCACTTGGGGTTAAGGAGCACTGCAGCATGTCTTCTTGTTCAGAGATTGAAGTAGGAATCAGGGCTTCTAATTTGCCAAGTCCTACTGCCTGCCTCATCATCCACTGTCTGTGCAAAGCTGGGCTCAGGGAGAAAATTAAACCGACGCTGATTGTACCAAAGCAATGTAAATCTATTTATTACTTGACTATTTTTAGTGATGCTCATGTTAGCAGGTGGTGATTGGTAGATTTTAAAACAATACTGTGGTCAAGGGGTAGAATACCGTTAACAACCAGCTTCATTATAGTTATTAGTACATGAACAAAGAGCGTTACCTTCAGCTTCACTCTAAGAAAGATAGTTTACTAAACAAAAAGAGTCAACACAGGAAAAGAAATGCAGGGCCTGGTTTTCTCATTTACACTAAGATTCCTTTACATTAGTCTGGCAGTGGAAAGGGATCTTCAGATGTGCTTTATTTACATTCAAAGCTACTTCAAGCCTCAGTGTAAGTGAGAATCAGGCCCCTACATTTCAAGTTACTAATAAAGATTTATTGAGAGTAGGGCTGTCAAGTGATTAAAAAAATTAATCATGATTAATTGCACTGTTAATAAATAAATTTAAATATTGTGGATGTTTTATATCTTTTCAAATAAATTGATTTTAATTACAACAAAGTGTACAGTTCTCACTACATTTATTTTTATTACAAATATTTGCACTGTAAAGAAACAAAAGAAATAGTATTTTTCAATTCACCTAATACAAGTACTGTAGTGCAATCTCTTTATCGTGAAAGTTGAACTTACAAATGTAGAAATATATACAAAAAATAACTGCATTAAAAAATAAAACAATGTAAATCTTTAGAGCCTACAAATCCACTCAGTCCTATTTTTGTTCCGACAATTGCTCAGACAAACAAGTTTGTTTACATTTGCAGGAGACAATGCTGCCCCCTTCTTGTTCACAATGTCACCTGAAAATGAGAACAGTTAGATCTGGCAAGTTATTTACATGCCAGCTGTACTAAAGATTCATATGTCCCTTCATGCTTCAACCACCATTCCAGACGACATACGTCCATGCTGATGACGGGTTCTGCTCGATAACAATCCAAAGCAGTGCAGATCAACGCATGTTCATTTTCATCATGAGTCAGATGCCAACAGCAGAAGGTTCATTTTCATTTTTGATGGTTCAGATTCTGTAGTTTCCACATCAGAGTGTTGCTTTTTAAGACTTCTGAAAAAGCATGCTCCACATCTCATCCCTCTCAGATTTTGGACGGCACTTTAGATTCTTAAACCTTGGGTTGAGTGCTGTAGCTATATTTAGAAATCTCACGTTGGTACCTTCTTTGTATTTTGTCAAATCTGCAACATGTGCTGAGTCATCATCCAAGACTAACATGAAATATATGGCAGAATGAGGGTAAAAGAACAGGATACAATTTTCCCCCAAGGAGTTCAGTCACAAATTTAATTAACACTTTTTTTTAACAAGCGTCATCAGCATAGAAGCACATCCTCTGGAATGGTGGCTGAAGCATGAAGGGGCATATGAATGTTTATCATATTTGACACATAAATACTTTGCGATGCTGGCTACAAAAGTCCCACGTGAATGCATGTTTTCACTTTGTTGTGACATTATGACTAAGAAGCAGGCAGCAGTATCTCCCGTAAATATAAACAAGCTTATTTGTCTTAGCGCTTGGCTGAACGAGAAGTAGGACTGAGTGGACTTGTAGGCTCTAAATCTTTGTATTGTTTTGTTTTTGAGTACAATGTAACAAAAAAAATCTATATTTATAATTTGACCTTTCACAATAAAGAGATTGCGCTACAGGTGAATTGAAAAATACTGTTTCTTTTATCATTTTTACAGTGCAAATATTTGTAATAAAAAAAGTAAAGTGAGCAGTGTACACTTTATTGTGTTATAATTGAAATCAATGTTTGAAAATGTAGAAAAACATCCAAAAATATTTAATACATTTCAATTGCTATTCTATTGTTTAACAATGTGATTAAAAGTGTGATTAATTGCAATTTTTTAATCATGATTAATTTTTTAAAGTTAATTGCGTGAGTTAACTGCGATTAATCGACAGCCCTAATCGAGAGTAATGGCAGTAATTGCCTACGTACTATTAACTCAAAAAAAAAACCAGTGACGAGCACACACACTCAAGAGACATATTGTATATTTATGAATAGAGTAAATCGACCAGGCACTAAATGTTGCTGTTGCAGACGATGGTATAAGTCCGAACCTTTCACAATAGGCGGGATTTGGTGGTGCAGAAAATTCTCCTTTGTTGTAGGCTAACAATCACCCTGCACAGTGCCTTTTTAAGTAGCTGGATGGTACACAAGTTATGATTATAAATGTTGGAGATGGCCAAAATTAAAAATGGCTCTCTCAGTTTAATGAGTCCTGCCCCTTCTCTGTACATTGAAGTGATGATCAGATTTTGCTACGAAGCGACTGTTCAGACTCTCTGATCCCCCTGGTATTGACTGACATTTTTAATGGGAGGCCACAACTGCAGCTGCTCCAACAGTCTTGCTGGCTGAAGCCTCATCTCTTGTGCTTTGTGTTGTTTAAAGCCTAACACAAAGGGTGATATGGATGTAAATGGAAGGTAATGGCCTCGCACAAGGAGCTTTGGGGATGCTGAATTTGGGATGCAGGAGCACAGAGTGACTAACTAGGACAATGAAGGTAAAATGAAAGAAACAGCTGTTAAGTTTGGACAGGGATTTAAAACAAAAAACCTGAAATACAGTCTTTGTGCACAAAACAATAAAAGAAAGGGGCCTTCTTGATGGCAGCTTGTCTAAAATAAGCCTTGTGTGTGTAAAACCAGATAAATCATTCCAGTTGCTATTTAGAGTCTGACATGGTATGATGTTTGTGTGATTATATGCTGATGCCTAGAAGATGTTTTGCAGCAAACAGTATTTAAATACCCTGAATACTGATTATCTGCCAGAAAAATACATTTATAATTTGATCTGCTTAACAGTCATTACCTTCAGGGACATTTTTGGTTCAACAAAACTGTTAAACCACTGCAGAAATTTCATTTGACTGGTTTCTTTTCTCATCTTGAATGCACTGTGTTGCTCCAACATCCCACTTCTATCTATTGATTCTTTTATGTTGTATTTATATTTAGTCTTTGAGATCTAATTTTAATGGCTCTCTGCTTGTGTAACTGTTTATTCAACTTTAAAAGTTTACCCTATACAAATGTAGGTGACTTAAAAAGAAAAATATAATCTGTATCATAGGAACATAAACGTTCTGAAACTATACTTCTTGTTTACGTGTTCGTTCAAATATGCCAACCAACCACTAATTATGATATATATTATAGAGGTAACAAGCTAAGAATTGTTTGCCTGACATTTAAAATACCATATTTCACTGGGTCGAATGGTTCTTCTATTTCAGCTACATGGTATATTTTTAATACATAATTTAACATATGAACTCATTCATTGTATCTATGGTCTCAGCTGCTTTAGAGCTCTCACTTTGCTGCCAGCAGCAAACTGTTAATAACTAGAATACCCTTTGTTATACTTTAAAAACTAGGCAACAGAGACAGAAGAATCTCAGGATATATCCGTGCATTTGCTGCAATCCCTGGTTGAGAGAGCAGAGGAAATTAATCAGCTCACAAAGAAAGTGCAGATTGAGAACCAGCAGCAGTTGGAGGAATGGTGCCTACGTTCTGCAGAAAATGAAAGGTTCAAAAGGGAGGTAAAAGGATTTTGCTCTTTTTTTTTCTTTTTTTTTTTAAACACTGAGACTTTTCTGTATCTCAAGTGTGTGATGCCTCGTTCTGGTAAAAATAGCTGTGAAATCCTGAAAAGGGAATGATGTGTTCATGCAAGGTTTGTTTTAGAATCACAGAATTGGAAGAACGTAGGGCTAGAGGGGACCTCAAGAAGTCATTGAGTCCAGCTTCCTGTGCTGAAGCAGGAGAAACTAAATCTAGACTGCCACCAATCTGTTCTTATAAACCTCCAGTTATGGGGTTTCTACCAACTCTCCCCCCCCCCCCCAGAAGCCTATTCCAGAGCTAACTACCCTTAATTTTTCCTAAAGTCTAACCTAAGTCTCCCTTGCTGCAGATTAAGCCTATTATTTCTTTTCCTACCTTCAGTGGACATGGAGAACAACTGATCACAGTCCTTTTTATACCAGCCCTTAACATATTTGAAGACTATCAGGTCCCCCTCAGTCATCTTTTCTCAAGACTAAATGTGCCATTTTTTTTAAACCTTTCCTCATTATGTTTTCTAAAACTGTTTTCATTTTTGTTGCTCTTCTCTAATCTATTTGTCAACATCTTTCCTAAAGTGTGGCACTCAGAGCTGCACACAGTACTCCAACAGAGGCCTCACCAGTGCTGAGTAGAGCAGGACAATTACCTCCCGTGTTTTACATACGACTATCCTGTTAATACAGCTCAGAATGATATCAGCCCTTTTTGCAACTGCATCACATTGTGGACTCTCATTCAATTTGTGATCCACTATTATCCCCAGATCTTTTTCAGCAGTACTACCACCTACCCAGTTATTCTCCATTTTGTAGCTGTACATTGCACTTTATTGAATTTTATCTAGTTGATTTCATGCCAATTCTCTAATTTGTCAAAGTCATTTTGAATTCTAAGCTTATCCTCCAAAGTGCTTGAATTCCTCCCATTTTGTTGTCATCAGCAAATTTTATAAGCATACTTTCCACTGCGTTTTCCAAGTCATTAATGAAAAGATTGAATAGTACCAGGCCCCGGCCTGACCCCAATGAGACCTCACTACGTACATCCTTCCAGTTTGAGTGTGAACCATTGATAACTTTGAGTGTGGTCTTTGAACTAGCTGTGCATCCAACTTTATAGTAATCTAATCTAAACAATTTCCCTAGTTTGCTTATGAGAATATCACGTGGAACTGTGTCAAATGTCTTACTAAAAGTCAATATATATCACCTCTACTGCTTCCACCCCCACCCATCCCATCTACTAGCACAGTAATCCTGTCAAAGAAGAAAATATAGGATGGTATTATATATAACAGCACTTTAAAAAATGAGACACAGCTAGAACAGAGGACATATATCTTTAGTTTGATACCAGTAATACTAGTTGATGTAGTGTCCTGATCTTGCTGCACTTTACATTCCTGCTGCTAAATGTCTGTGAAATTAGTCACCTGCCAATATTGTATAGAAGTGAAACCTCTGAATACATGCAGATAATTATCTGTGGTCAGGCTCTCTTTCAACATGTGAAAGATATGAAATGTATTGATATTGCAAATGCAATTCTTTGTTATCCACATAATCCTTTGCCTCTGTCTTTTGTGACCAGTACAGTTCAACTATATTTAATACAATGTCTGGGCAGAACCTAATCCTAAGAGTTGGAAATAAATCTTTATAAACTACTGATGATTCCAGATTTGTTCCTTTGTTCCTCTTTTGAAGATATCCAAAAAACAGTAATTATATAATTGGAGATTAATTTGTTGTTACTAGTCCTTTTTCTCTACTTTGCCATCCCCAGAATAGTCACATGAATAAACAGAAGGTTGCAAAAATCAAGGATGTGTCCATGTGTGTATGGGTCTTTGTCTCAATAGCAGTGCAGTTCATTTTAGATTTGGTACTGTTGCATTGCATATACTTTGGTGTGATAGCTTTTTACTGAGTGCTACATGTTCAGTGGGCAAATTTGATTAGATTTTTTTCTCCCTAACAAGCAGGGTGTGTTTAACAATTGCATATGCAGATGAAAGATCAGCATGTAAAAGTTCTTAGAATGGGCCCTTTGAACTCTGTTACCTGATTCATTCAGTCACTGCAACTAAATGCAACTTGAGCATGGACTGTCCCATGTAACTCCTTTGAAAATCTAGTCCATCATTCCCATTAATGAGAAGAGCAGCTATGTGCATGTATCGAGAAGAGAACATATACCTTGCGGGCTTAGTGTCAACTAGATTTGAAATAGATATACACACACAATTTAAAACCATTAGTTCAAGGCCTGGTCCTGTGCTCCCTGTGAGTTGTGTCTGTTTGACAAATTTCAGGGGTGCTTCCTTTTTGGTGGTGGTGGTATGGTGTGGGGGGGAGGGGGGCAGTGCTAATTGCTCCCTGCTCCTGGAGTTCAGATGCCTGGTTGCCAGCAGGTTGTGGCCCACTGGTCATGGTCAACTCTGTCATAAAAAAGAAAATCATAAAATTAGTTATTCAATATCCCCAATTTCATTTTTGAGAAATGATGTGGTGAGCTGGAGGAGGCATTTGAATCAGAAACTGCTGCTGGGTAACAGAAGAAAAGAGGGACCCAAAGAGTCCAGAGATCTTCAGAAGAAAAAAATAAGACAAGGGTTATAAAAAAAACTAAGCTAACAAGAATAGAGAGAACCATTCTTTCACCATGAACTGTGTTTTAGCAGGAAGGACACATTGCACACACGTGCTCCACCTCACAAAGAAAAGTCTTTTAGCAAGGATACCAGTGGGCAAATTAGTGACCAATAGTGGCTTCTTTCTACTCCCATTGGCCACTATGATGCAATCAGGGCCAAAGTGCACTTTTGGGGCAGTTGAAGGCTGTTTGTGGTCTCCTGTCTTGCAGTATACTTGGAACTGTGCCATCACCCAATCAATGCACACTCTGTTGCAACTTACTGGCACACACAGTGCCCACTCCTCCCTCCCTCTGTCTAAAGTAGACATGCCATTATACATTAGTGTGATCACAGGCATACCTCCTACAGAGCTTAGGAGACATGTTTAGTTTGGCCCACTTGCTGTTGAAAATGAGAATTTGTCCTCGGTGTATATTACCCATTGATAAAAGGTTTTGATTGAGTGATAGCTGGAAAAACAACTGACATAACCCCCTTAATGACTATTTAATGCACTCTGTAACAGTAATGCTGTGCATAACATCAAGCAGGCAAAGTGAAAAAATGGTATTTGAAGTACATTCAGTTAAGTTGATATAAGGATCAGTCCTTGAATAAAATCAAAATTAATCATTTAGCTGCACTATATTGTGAAGTAACATTTAAAGCAGCAGCAATTACAAAAGCTATTTTTTCATCCCGTTTCCTTGCCTCTCTGTTTTGCTTATGTGAACAAATAACCAACTTCAGCCAAAACACTGGTGTAAATTGGTGGTACTCAGGATCAGAACGTGCAGCTAACACCAGCGAGGAATTTCTTTTAAAAAGGGCTGTAGCAAATCTGGGACACAGGAATGAAATGCTTTAGAAACAGATAATCTGGGCTCTTCACTAGACAGATGGCAATGCCAGGAAAGGAGATAAAAATAGTTTTGAACTGTTGAGCTGCTGCAGATTCATGGTCAGAACAGACGATGCTCTGCAATACTGAAACTCAGAGCAGCTTCGCATTTTTATTTACTAAGGAGCATAAGAATGAAGGAGAACAATAGGGAGACACATGGGGTGAACAGTAAATGTATGCATAATAATAAGAATGAAAAGAAAACTAAACCAATTAATAAAGGGAAGAAAATTCTGGAAAGGTGTTAACATTTCCTTGGTAATAAATGCTAAACAAATGGATTTCATTAGCAGGAGGCAAGGAGTTTTAAGGAAAAGATGGCAACCCCCAGTCACCTCAGCTTGGACCACAGCTCAGCTTTAATACTACAGCAGCAAATTGGTATGAAGCAATGTCATTTATCTGGGTCTGTTGTTCCTTTTCTTTGTTGAACACATTCATAGATTAGCACATTCTTTTTGGCAGGACATCTTTCACCCAGCAATTAGAAGCTACAGTAGAACCTCAGAGTTACAAACCTCAGAGTTATGAACCGACCAGTTAACCACACACTTCATTTGAAACCAGAAGTACGCAATCAGGCAGCAGCAGAGACACCCCCCCCCCCCCCGCCGACACACACAAAAAGCAAATAAAGGACAGTACTGTGGTTAAATGTAAACTACTAAAAAATAAAGAGAAAGCAGCATTTTTATTCTGCATAGTAAAGTTTCAAAGCTCTATTAAGTCAATGTTCAGTTGCAAACTTTTGAAAGAACTATCACTTTTTGTTCAGAGTTACAAACCTCCATTCCCAAAGTGTTCATAACTCTGAGGTTCTGCTGTAGCTTAAAACAAGGAGCTGAGGCAGAATTTGCTAAATGACATATGGGTATGAAGTGTCACTGAAGAGTTTGAGGACCACTGGTCTAGGCACACGATTACAGAAAATACATGTAGTTATATTATCCAGGTACTATCTGAGAACTTACTCAGACCTCATCACCATCCTACCACACAATCATCATGGCATTTTCCCTCACATCTCTCTTCATGATGTAACAAAATATTTCCCCCAGTTTACAGTGCAGATTAACTGATTATGCAAAATCATACAAGGAGCCTGTGACTTGTATGTAAAACCAGGTCTTCTGCATCCCGGTCAGTGCCCTATTCACTAAACCATGTATTTTGCTTTATATTGCCACATTAAATGCTATGAGTGTAGTAACGTGAGTGATGGAATTTAGTTGTAACTCTTACTAACATTAAAGGGAGCCACACATCAAAACTCTTAGCTAATCACATTAAGCATTTATTCCTGGTACTCAACTTTGCCCTCCACTAACACAACTAGCTAATCCAATATTTGTAAAATAACTGTACAGTACAAGAGAAAAAAGACTATTTAGAAACTTAATGGATTTTTTTCCCCTTGAGCTTGCTCTTCATTATTTCTCTCCTCTAATACACAAATAAGGAATCACATGAGCAGAAATAGTGGCTGCTAGGGTAGCATTTGCACCTGGGAATGGGCAAATTTTAATCAGTAGAACTTCCTACTAACTAAGACCCCGATCCCCTAAACACGTACTTACTAAACTCTAGGCACATTAATAGTTCCACTGACCTCAAGGGGACTGCTCATGTACCAGCAGTTAAGCACCTACATAAGTGTATGCAGGATCAGGCCTCAAGAAACCTTCTCTGTATTCAGCTTCATGTTGTCTTTCATTCCATCTATATTGCATTGGAAAGACACTATATATGGTTATTCAGTATTTATTAAGCATAATATTCAGCACTGGCTAAACATTAAGCACTTCTCAAACTTCATTGCACCACAACCCCCTTCTAATGACAAAAATTACTACATGATCCTAAGCCCAAGCCCCACCGCCCCAGGGAGGCGGGGACGAAGCCAAAGCTGAAGCCCCAGATGCAGGGGGCTGTAACCTGAGCCCCACTGCCCAGGGCTGACGTCTTTTGGCTTCAGCCCTGGGCCTGAGCAAGTCTAATGCCAGCCCTGGTGACCCCATTGAAATGGGGTCATGACCCACTTTGGGGGCCCGATCTACAGTATGAGACCCACTAACCTCTAATCCCTTTGCCAGAGATGCAGCTACATTTTATTACCCACCCTCCCCACCCCCATTTAAAGAGTTGCCCCAGGCCACAGATGGATTTGGTCTCATTAAGACTTAGGAGTTCTCATTTCCTAATTGGATGCTCAGAGCACTAGGCCTCCGCTCTTTCTCCCTAGGAGTGCATTGTCAAAGAAAGAATAAGAGGTATGTTTCCCTTTTGACATATCCAAGTCACACATGCTGGTACGTTTGTTTTACAGTGAGTCTTAAGAATCAGGTCGGTGATCTTCTGGAGGCCAATGAGGCTGCTGTTCTGGAGCTGGCAAATGCAGACGAAGAGATTTCACAACTGAAAAATGAAATGGCTCAGTTAAAATCTGAATATCTGCAGAAGATAAAAGAATCCAAAGAAGAAAATAATCTTCTCAAGGAAATGGTAAGGAATCTCCCAGGCCCGAGAAAGCCTAGCTTAGGGGTAGCCCTGAGCCGCATACGACAAACTTCAGAAGTTTGAGAGCCAGGACACGCCTGCCCTGGGGGGAAGGAGGTCTTGGGGCTTCTGCCCTGCGGGGGTCTTCCGCCCCACAAGTAACACCTTCAGGGGGTCAGGGCTTTAGCCCTGCTCCTACTGAAGCCCCAAGACTCCCCACCCTGCTGGGCAAAAGCCAGAGATGACATGGGGTGGGGGCATGTAGGGTCATGTACCACCCCCCATCTTTGCAGAGTTTGCTGGCTCCACTTAGTCACATGCTGCTGCCAGGCCCCCTGCATGCATGGCAGCTGCTGAAGCCAACATGCTGGGAGTGGCAGCTGCGGGGGGCGGCAGCAGCAAACACTTGGGAGCTGCAGGGAGGGGCCCACTGAGATTAGAGAGGGGTGCGCTTGGGTTTGGGGGGCATGAATCAAGCTGTCGGGGGACAAACCTTTAAATTGTGCCCCCGCCCCATCAGCAGGCACCAGTCATCTCTGGCAGAAGCCCTTAGCCCCATCACCCTGCTGCAGGGCAGAAACCCCAAGCTGCCCCCACCCCAGTTTGGTATGTGGAGAATGGGCAGGTGTGGCAAGCTGCACTTCAACTGTAAAAGAGCCGCATGCTGCTCATGAGCTGCGGTTTGGCCACCCCTGGCCTCGCTGCTGGCTGCTTACTCAGAATATGGTGTATTACGGGCAGGGCCGCCCAGAGGATTCAGGGGGCCTGGGGTCTGCAGTGGCGGGGGGGGGGGGCCCACTGCCGAATTGCTACCGAAGACCCGGCACTTCGGCGGCAAGTCCCGGAGCGGAAGTACCCTCCGCCGCCGAAGACCGGGAGCGGAAGAAGCTCTGGGGGTCCCGCAAGAGTTTTCCGGGGCCCCCGGAGCGAGTGAAGGACCCCGCTCCAGGGGCCCCAAAAAACTCTCGTGGGGGCCCCTGCGGGGCCGGGGGCAAATTGCCCCTCTTGCCCCCCCTCCCGTCTGGGTGGCCCTGATTACGGGGAAAGAAGGGTGATGCAAAGTTGGCTAAGGAGAACGTGCACTGGCTGTGCTAGCTCTGTAGTACAGTGGGAACAGAAAGCCGAGGGGCATTTGAATTTGGATGCCTAGAGTTTCTCCAGCTTTCCCTTCTGGCTGATGGACAGTGTGTTACTGGCAAACTCAGGAGAAAGCCACATCCAGCCCCACAGCCATCCCAATATGTGACCTTCTGGAAAGGGGAAGGGGGGAAAAAGGAGCAGAGCTGTAAGGGGACTCGGTCTCACAAGACTGTCCCTTCTCACAAGAGTCCTTTGCATTTTGTTGCTTTTTTTGGCTAACCAAATGGAGACTTCTATGCAATTTAATGCATAAAATATATGTACAGTTATCTTGTATTGTAGCAAAATGAACCAAGGAGAATATCTGGTTTATCAAACAGACTCAGGCCTGTGCATTCTTTCCTCCCACTCCCACCATGCTGGCTTTGTACTGTGTTTTTTATACAGTACCTCGAGTCCTTACAACAGGACATCAGCTCCATCACATTGATAACAGAAGTGTAAAGTAATTAAGCCCTGATCCGTCAAGTCTTTACTCCTGAGAGCAATCCAATTGAAGTCAATTCCTTCATCACATGGGATTGTCCCTGTGCGTATGGGTTGTGGGATTAGGCCCCTAACTGTAAGAAAGGTCCCAATATTGACAAAGTACCTACTTTAGTAAAACAAACTTGTTTTTCGTAGTATTTATGAGCAATCCAGGGCAATATGGTTATATTTCAATTCCAGTTTTAAAGAACAGCACTGAAAGCTACTGGGAAACATCTCCACATCTTTTATGGCTATAATAAAATTTGCTTTCAGTTTTAAAGGTAGGCAACGCAGTATGGGGATTTCATGATACACTTGGTGATTTGTATGGCTCATGAACACATGTACATTTCTCTCCTTGGTTGATAGATTATTAGAGTCACAACCAACCTGCGCTTAAATAGTTTAACCATATTTTGCATAGTACCATGCTATTACTCTATTAGCATCGTTGTTATTATATTTCAACCCTTTTTTTTAATCTTATAGGCTTTCCTATACTACTGCAACTTCCCAAGCAATTATTCTTGCTGTGGAAAGCATGCAGGTAGAATTCAAAGCAATTCTATGAATTATTTTAACTCAGATCTGTATTTAAATGAGCATTACAAGAGCTCAGAGAAGATGTATTTGACTTCAAAAGCACATTTAAGAAGTTAGCTTCCACTCTTATGTCTATACTTTATTCACACACACACACACACACACACACACACACACAGTTTCTCTCTCCAAAATGTAAAATCTCACCACAGTTACCCTCAAGGCATTATCTACATGCTATAGGCAATGAAATAATGCCATGCCATTTTTATTTTAAAGATGAACACAGTGAGCAAGAGGCACACTCCACTAGCAACCTATGATCAGGACCTTCATGAGATTTTTCAACTAAGACGCGAGTCCAGGAGGTTGAGAGAACTCTGTCACCAACTAAATGAGGAAAACCACAGACTGAAAGAAGAGCTATGGGATGTTAAGAGGGAATATGAACGGCTAGCAGAGATGGCAACAGCCAGAAAGAAAGGTAAAGCAGGCAGCCTCAAAAATATGTCATTTCACAGTTTATTTCTCAGGCTCTTTAGAGGTCTAGGAAAAGACAAGCAATGAAATGCATGACACTCATGCATGGCATTTGAAACATTTTAACGAGTCTACTTGAATTGGTTAGAGTTTAAATAAAATGCTTCTTCATGAAAAACATGTAGCTCCCCTGTACAGCATGTGATACCCCATCATTTTGGAAGTAAAATACAGAGCAGGGTGTTCTAAACCCTGTTCTGTATTTTCTGCCACCGTGAACATAGGCGGCAGGTTCATATAATTTTTGGTGGGGCCCAAATTGGTGGTCTCCCCCACCCCCGCTCTCACCCTGTAAGCTGATATAAAATGAAGCTACAATGCGTCAGCACCACAAGATTACAAGGTTCAATTAAAAGTGGAAAGTCAGAAGCAGCACTTGCCTGCTTCAATATACAGTATTAAATTTTGTTGCACCTGTTGTGACAAAGTGGGAATGTTCTTAATGTTTTCTCTGAATACTGTGTGGGTGCCTCAGTTTCCCCTGCAAAGTGCCAACTGACGGTGTTGGGGACAAAGAGATCAGGTGGCCTCCTTGTCTGGAAGAGACACAGAGGCCAGAGGAGGGAGTGTCAGTTTGGAGCTGGCTGGGGAAATCGGGAGAGGCCCAGAACTTGGGTCTGGGCTCCCCACCCCACAAGATGGACCTGACTGAGGGGTCCTGTTTTCTGTACCTACAAGCTCTGTTTTAGACTGTATCCCTGTCATCTAATAAACCTTCTGTTTTACTGTCTGGCTGAGAGTCACATCTGACTGCGGAGTTGGGGTGCAGGGACCTCTGGTTGCCCCAGGACCTGCCTGGGCACACTCGCTGCAGAAAGTGCATGGTGTGGAAGGGCATGCTGAATGCTCCGAGGTCGGACCCAGGAAGGTGTAAGCTTCTTGCCCTGGAGACAGTATGCTCAGAGAGGAGGCTCCCCCAGAGTCCTGACTGGCTTTGTATGGAGTTGTTCCAAAGCATCCCAGCATCCCCTTCCACACCATGCGCTTCTCGGAAGTCTGCACAGGTACTGACACTCCCTCCTCTGGCCTTTGTCTCTTTTCCAGGCATTAGGAGGCCACCTGATCTCTTTGTTCTCCAACACCTTCAGTTGGCACCTTGCAGGGGGGTGGCCCAGGCCATCAGTTGCCTGGAGGCAGGGTTGCAGCCATTATCTGTGCAGACGGCATCACACTGGCCCTCTAGGGCTTTACAACAATCACACCCCCTTATCCCACCATCTAGAGCCTTAAATGCATTGGGGAAACTGAGGCACGCAGACAGTATTCAGAGAAAACACCTGTATATGACCAGTTACATACTTTGAAGGGTGTAAAATAATCAAATATTGTGCTAAATACTATGATACTCCAAACTGACCACCAAATTTAAGTTGCACGTTTTTCCCCTCAGGTGAGGATTCTGGGGTGGGGCTGGGGATGAGGGGTTGACAGTGCAGGAGCGTGCTTGGTGCTGGGGGTGCAGGCTTTGGGATGAGGCAGGGCTGAGGATGAGGAACTTGGGGTGCAGACAGGCTGCCCCAGGGCTAGGGCCAGAGAGAACTCCCCATCACCACCACTGGCAGCAGCAAGCTCCAGGGGAGGGACCCCTCCTCTGCCCCCCTACCCCCCACAGCACACTCACTCTGCACCACAGTCACTGCACATGCTCCTAGGGCCCCTCAGGTCCAGAAAGCTCACTCCCCTCTCCTATGATGAGTACTCTGGGGGGGGGGGGGTTTGCCATCACAGGTGGCCTTCCATGCTGCCCCTCACCATAACTTCAGAAGTGGGGTAGGCAGGGTGGTGGCTGGCTATGGGGTGGGGGAGCAGGGTGTCATAAAATTCATCCAAGCCCCAGCTGCTCAGGTCTAGGAAGCCTCCCTCTCCCATCCCTCCTGTGGCGGGTGGGTTGGTGGGTGCTGGGGGAGGGGGCATTGCCTTCACATGTGGCTTCCTGCCTCCCCTGTGCAGCCTGCTGCGCCTCACTGGGGGTAGGAGTGGGGGCTGGAGCTGGGGGTGGGGGGGAATCATAGGGTCAAACACTCACGGAAGCCCCAGCAGCTGCTAAGGTGATTGATGTCCCTCTCCTGGCCGGAAGTCCCGTTCGCGTCTCCTCCAGGTAGGGGCAGGAGAGGGGAGAAGAGGCCCCCTCCACTCCCCTCCCCCTCTACAGCAGCAGTTAGTTAGCATTGTTCTTATGCTAATGCTGCAGCTGTAGCCTTAGGCTACGGCAGCAAAAGCAAGGGAGAGAGACACTTGCTGTGCGCTCTCTTTACATTCAGGCAGGGAAGCTTCGGGGGGGAAAAAACCTAGCTCCAAATATTGGTGGAGCAGAGCCCCTGATTATGAATATTCCTGGGGCTTTAGCTCCAAGAGCCCATATAAGTTGGCGCCCATGACCGTGAAGTACACTGTTTTACCCCAGGCTCTCATAAGAACAAGAGCTATAAAAGAGTGTCTTGGTGAAATGTAATGCACGCTTGTTTTATTTCTAAGACTTCAGCTTTTACTGGAAAAACAGACTAGTCAATCTGTTTCGATTTCAGTCATTACTCTTCTTCCCTATATTGTATTGTGAATGTGGTGCCTTGCATAAGTACACAATTTACAACTAGGGCTGTATACTTCAGAACAATATTTCTTGTTATGATTGGAACTCTGTGCCATACCGATCACACTTGAGACTGTGCAAATGCGCCTTTACAGGATGGATGTTATTCATTTTGAATTCTATAATGTACCCAACACCCCAGGGGCTCAGGACAGCCAATAGCCTTTCAAGACAGGTTTCGGGCCTATAGAATGGCCCCATAATCTTACTTGGTGAACTTTCTGCTGCTCTCATTTTAAACAGTCCACCTTTTTGAAGCTGCAGTTCCCCTTTAGAAAAGTTCTGAGCCCCAGTTTGAATGGTCTTCAACTAATGAGAGACTGATTGAAACCAATTGGAAAACCTGTGTGTGTACAAAGGACAAAGCAGGACCTACCAATGGTCCAGCTTGAAAAGTCATTGGGATGGGAGAGTGAAGGACACAGCTATGCAAGAATGAATAGACAAAGAAATGGCACCATTCTGTGCATATAGAAGCTGGTTCAAATGCTCATTAGAAAGCACTAAAAAGTTATAAATGAATTAGATATTTAGTTTTTTAGATGGATTGTATCCCTTCTGCCATTTACTGAGGGGACACATTTGCGCCACTGGAAACCTTATTCATAAGAGAACAGCTATTGAGCATGGCAGCATGCACACATCCCAAAGGTTCCACATATTTGCTGCACTGAAGGCCCTGATTCAGCAAAAGCCTTCAACACATAGCTAAGTGCAGGGCTGAAGCCCCATTGGCAAATGAAGGCCAAGGAAAAGGTTGCAAGAGGGAGACGACTATAAAGGGAAAATGAAGGATGGAGAGGAACAGAAAGAGCAAGGCTTATACTGGAGGGATAAAAGGAAGGAACAAGACAAAGCAAACAACCAATCAATTAGCACACTGCACATGGGTGAAAATGGTAGAAATTTAGGTAGATTTTAGCAATTAGAGGTGTTTCAAAACCTCCTTCCTTTACAAAGTTTAAACTTGAATTTTCAGAACTCAGCCCATTTATTTTTTCATTTCATTTTTATTATTCGAAAATGGTCTTGTTAATGTAAAAATCGCCATCTCATGCCAGCGCTTTTCAAAGCTCTAAAACAGGGGTAGGCAACCTATGGCATGCATGCCGAAGGTGGCATGTGAGCTGATTTTCAGTGGCACTCACACTGCCTGGGTCCTGGCCAGCAGTCAAGGGGGCTCTGCATTTTAATTTAATTTTAAATGAAGCTTCTTAAACATTTTTAAAACCTTATTTACTTTACATACAACAACAGTTTCATTATAGACTTATAGAAAGAGACCTTCTAAAAATGTTAAAATGTATGACTGGCACACAAAACCTTAAATTAGAGTGAATAAATGAAAACTCGACACACCACTTCTGAAAGGTTGCCGCCCCCTGCTCTAAAAACTATCCTGAGAAAAACCAAGTAGTGAAAGGCTAGTAATTCAACAATAGACATATTAATAGACAGTATACAAAATAAACTCGGCATTCAACTACTCTTTTTTAGGCCAGACCACAACATTAATTCCTTGGACTGATCTTTGCAAAAAAGACACTCAGACTAGAATTCTATCATCAGTGCAATATGGGTAAGTCTTGGGAGAAATGCATGTAATCTTCTTCTATTACCTTATTATGCTAACCAGGGAATGACACTATAAGCAAGCAGCACACATTGAGAAGAAATGAGTCAAACTGGACATCGTGGAAAAAAGCTGCATGAAGTGTAAAATAATGGTATCACCACAACAAACACTTTACCTCCCCCCTTATCAGTACAGCAAGTTGCACGCCAGCCTTTACAAGCCCCTTTTGTATTTTGTTTTTGTACTGAATGTCCATCTATGCTGAGCAATTCTATAGGCACACAGTTTTTACTACCTAAACAAGTAGTGAAAATACGTAATAGATGTATCTTATTCAGTTTCCCACCCACAGAATGTGATAAATTGTACCTTGTAGTCAAAAATCTGCTTTAACTACCCAGCATGTCAGAATCTGTTCCGGATAGGATGTGCTAAGATTTGAGCATTTCTGATAAGGTGGTATAATTCTCTCCAGGCTGCTATCTGCTTTCAGCAGCTTTGGAAATCTTTGTTTTGATAGGAGCTGTATACAAAAAGAAAAAAAAACCTAATGGTCATGATCCCTCATGTTCTTTAAAGAGCAACAAACAATCAGTGGTAGTGTTTTCCCATATCTTTGCTCTTAGCAGGAAAGAAGGTTTACAAACAGATGAGACGAATGGAATTCCCAGCAGCAGAATGATGTCTATACTCAAAGTTTACAGCCCCCATGCGTGTGATGGTAAGTGATGTTGAGTTTGGAAATTGCCATGCTGGGATTAAAATATAAAACTAAATTTTAAATTGGGCCTTCACTGTCTTGTGCTTCGGTAATAAAGGTGTGATACTGGGATTCTTAGCTGTATTTCCAAAAACTTCCCAATTGAGATCTTACCGGGTTAACATGCATGTGCAATGAGCTCTCTGCGGGCTCCCTATGCACAGCTCATTACAGGGCTATGGTGTGAAACAAGTTAAATGAGGAGCCAACATAAAGGATCCAGATATAGCGGCTATCATTTTGTCTTTCTGATGAAGAACTTTACTATTATAGTGTGTTCCTTACCAGCAGCATAAGCAGTTAGTTTAAAACAAACAAACAAGCAGAAGATTTTTTCCCCTTAGATATTTTATACCCTGTAACTTTTATGGTTAGAATATTTCCCTCATTTTTTAATTTGTTTAACACCAGGTAGCCTAATGCCCACATTTTTAAGCCATCCACACTGCAGTTAAAGTTAAATGATCCATAACCAGTGCTGAGACGCCTTGGTCTACAAGAGGTGATAAGCAAGAACTTCTCTTTTGCTTTCTTACCTTCATCACTTTTATGTGCTGTTCCTGATAGTAGAAATATTGCTTAAGAATGTATAGGATACATGGACCTGTACATCAGTTTAGAAAACACTGATATACAAGTGATTTGTGACGTGAGTTTAAGTATGTTGTTTTCCTATTGTTTCACTGCTTTCTGCATTAGTGTTCAAATTTAAATAAACAAACACATTTATAGGCAAAAATTACATGTGTAAGTCTCAGAGAATGGAAAAAATAGCCTCTTAAAAAAAATTGCTTAGCCTAGTATATTCCGTTATTAATAAATAGAATAGTATTTGTACTAGTAAGCCTGAGGTTCATCATAAGCAGCTTAGCTTTTCTTTTCTTAATGTATCAAATTCCGCTTTCTGTTTAAAACTAAGATCTGCTCCATCATCCATGATGGTGGCTGTTAGGTGCTACACCATTACAAACATAATAATACAAAACTATTAACCCTTAGTGAATTTTTACTGATCAAAATAGTAATTGCATCTTTACAGTAATATCTAGAGCTGGTGAAGTCAATATGAGCAAGCCTTTTTCTTTCTTTCTTTAGAAAGGCAACAAGAATGTTCTAAAAGCAATGCCTCCTCAGTGTCTATGAATAGTGAGTCTACAGAGATTCTGATCACTGGATACCATGATACAGGCTTGAAGAAAGAATCTAAGAGAAACACAAAAGGTACATTTTTTAACTACATACTGATTAGAGTTGCTCATTAAAACTCTCTCCAGGTCAATTGATGCTTTTTCTATTGCATTACATAGAATTTTTATTTCCAATACCTTTTATATCAGTATATATTCTACCTGAACAGAAGAGTTAATTCTGTGGTCAGAACCCTGCTGATGGTTAAATAATCTTGCCATATTTTCACATGCAATCTACTGTTGTCTTAATATTCCAACAAAGCATTGTGACTGTCCTTTATTCATATTTTTGGGAAATATTTGTATCAGAATGATCACTGCTTCTCAGCTGGGATTACAATAGTACCGGTATTTCTTTTTTAAAAAGCTGAATATTCACAATAGCAGTCAAACATGTTCTCTGATATATACAGTAGGCCCTGGGGTTCAGATACTGCACTCATAGGTATCCTGCAAGTACTTTAGATATGGAAGCGTGTTGTACAAATAATATCAAGGAAGTTTTTAGCTTTTAAAGTAAATTCTAATTATTTAACTTTTGTAAGTATTATACTTATTTAGCTCTGTTTTCTCTACGAAAAAAAACCACAAGATGGGCCTCACCTCTGTGAGGATCCTCTTACCTGTACCATCTTTGTCCACCCATAGAAGAGGTCAGAGACCGTACATGGCTTGGGATCTTGTAGATCACAGAGGGTCCTGCAGGAGCCCATATAGTGATGATAGGATATTTAGGGTACGTCTTCACTACCCGCCATATCGGCGGGTAGCAATCGATTTCTCGGAGTTCTATATATCGCGTCTCATCTAGATGCAATATATCGAACTCCGAACGCGCTCCTGTCGACTCTAGAACTTCACCACCGCGAACGGCGGTGGCGGAGTCGACGGGGGAGCCACGGACGTCGATCCCGCGCTGTGAGGACGGGTAAGTAGTTCGAACTAAGGTAGTTCAACTTCAGCTATGCTATTCGCGTAGCTGAAGTTGCGTACCTTAGTTCGACCCCCCCCCGCAGTGTAGACCAGGCCTTAGTTTATTAGACAAATCAAACATATGACCATTAGACATTGAATTGTGTCCGCAGTTAAGTTCACATAGGTCAGCTGACAACCACTTTTGCTCTAAGCTGGCATTGAACGACTTCATCTATCATTATGAGACATTCTGTTGATGCATCAATCTGTTACTTCCAGACAGATGACTAAGTTGCCGTATGTAACCAAGTTTGGTATAAATTTCTGAGGATACCTTTCTAGTCTTCGGTTTAGAAAATCAAACTATATACAACTTCAGTGCACCCTCTGACCATGCTGGTTTTTTTGCTGCTTTCAAGATGGTGCATGTGAGGAGATCCCAGAACCGTGTGATGATGATTTGTCTGCAGTCAGTCAGCAAAATAGGACACATCAGAACTCTCTACAGCATGATGCAGATGTAACAACAGGCAGCCTCTCTGCAATGGATACCTGCAGTAAAAGTGCCATGAGCAGGTAATTTAGAATTAAGCATTAATTACAATTAATTATTGAACTTAAAGCAAGAAAATTTTGCTAGAAATTTTAAGTTTTCTAATCCTATTAAAAATCTATTCTAAAACAAACCCTACCCCAAGCAGAGCTTTCTATTACCTGGAAAGGAAGAAGAGGAAGAGACTCCATGAAGTCTACTACAGACTTGGCTAGTGCTTTCCCAGAAGATGCTCTGAAGCTTTGGTGATGGGCTACAGTATAAAACCTTAACATAGAGATGTTGATGAGCGCATCCAGAAACATTTCAGCTGTTCAGGCACTGGTAGAATTAAGGTCTCCCTCTCAATTTAATTTTCAGTGAAAAGAAATGCATGTTTAAATCTGCTTAGGAACATGTGTTGTGTAACTGGGCTAGCTTCCCTTCTTTGCCCTCACTTCCTGAGGAATTAGGAATGGTGTGTGAGGTTGAGGGACTGCTTGTATGGCCACTTTCTTAAGTCACTATATTGTTAAAAGCACTTAGTCTCCTGACACGCCAGCGGCCTCCCACGTACAACAGCCATTGTTAAAATGTCAGCTAAAATCTTCAAGTCACCATCCACAAGCAAAGACCCAACTGTAATGGTAGTGATATGCCTTCCAGAATTCCCTGATGGGCCACACTTTGTGGCTTTGTCAAACCAATGGGTGAAGTGGATTCAAGGGTTCAGCACATCCTGCTTCTAGTTTCTCAACAGACAAGTTTATTTCAATCACTGTGGAGGAGCATGAAGAGATATAATCAGCCATCACCCAAAACGGCAGGGCTTTAGTAGATCAGAACCAACACTGTGAATTGCTTCTGAAAACTACTTTATAACTAGTACAAGACTACAGAGGACGTGTATAAAACATACTGTGCTAAAAGCACGTTAAGTTAGCAGGCACCCACTTACTAGAATTCTCAACTGGGCAACCTGCATAGGGAGCCACTGGTGTATGGCAGAGCATCAGCTGGTGGCCAAAGCTTGGATAAACGCAGTGAGGTCCACCTCTGACAGGAAAAGTCACAACTTCCAAGCTAACTGTAGGTGAAAAGACCCTTGGCTACTGTGGAACCCAGGGGCAGTGGAAAATCCAAATATGAACCTCAGTTACAAGATAGGCATCCCCTTACAGTAGATGTTTCTTCATGCCCATCAGTACCATCTTGATTCTCATCCACAAGATGTTTCCGTGAATTTGCTCCTCTGCCCTCCTTCTAAGATAGGATCCTCTGAATGTTTATAACTACTAATGTGTTTCATAAAACTTATCTCAAACAAGAAAAAACTAAATTGTATCTCACTTGTTTTTGTACTGTGTCCTTATCATACATCAAAGTGTTCTTGCTTAACTAAAGAGTATTGCAGGTTTCACAGCAGCCAGCATGACTTAGTCTTGTCCAAGGGGAAGAGTATCCAGGGCCATTTAGTCGTTGGACTCAGGACATGGGTTAAAGGGGGTCCTTTTTCTTGTTGTGAGGGGGAGAGCTGTTCATTAGGAACTGAACAGTTATTTCACACAGGCCAGGAATAAGCAATCAGATGATGATAATATTTGGTTACTACCAATCAGGGCTGGAATTGAAGTCATGGCCTCATAGTAGATCAATTGTGTTATCTAACAATTCTTCTTCGAGAGATGTCCCTGTGGGTGCTCCACTTCAGGTCAAGGTGCGTCCCAGTGCCTTTGATCGGAGATTTCTACAGCAGTACCCCTACGGGCCACGCATGCGCTGTGCCTGCCTCTCGAGCAGTCAGTGTTCTAATAACACGTGCACAGCCCGGGCTCCTCAGTTCCCCAAGGGTCAGTCCTAGGACCAATCCTATTCAACTTATTCATAAATTCATAAAATTATCTGGGGAAAGGGGTAAACAGTGAGGTGGCAAAGTTTGCAGATGATCCTAAACTGCTCAATATAGTTAAGACCAAAGCAGACTGTGAAGAACTTCAAAAAGATCTCACAAAATTAAGTGATTGGGCAACAAAATGGCAAATGAAATTTAATGTGGATAAATGTAAAGTAATGCACATTGGAAAAAATAACCCCAACTATACATACAATATGATGGAGGCTAATTTAGCTACAACTAATCAGGAAAGAGATCTTGGAGTCACTGTGGATAGTTCTCTGAAGATGTCCACGCAGTGTGCAGAGGCGGTCAAAAAAGCAAACAGGAATCATTAAAAAAGGAATAGAGAATAAGATGGAGACTATCTTGCAGAACCAAAGAACTTGTGCAGCTGGAGCTCTGATACAAAGCTAGCAGTAGCTCTTAGGAGACAAGAGTTAACTCCTGTTCTGTCCAGGGATCACAGAGCAGCCACACATCCCTGCAAGAGTTCCATAGCTATTTCATTTTGCAATAGCAGAACTGGACTGAATGCCCATTGGGGAGCTAGCTGGGGCCAGCACTTGCTGAGTAAGCAGCCTGGCTAAGGGATGTATAGCCTCACAGTAGTTTCCATTAACGGGGTTCCTATGAAGTCCCTGGTACAATTTAAAACTTCTCTGATACAGCTCCAAGGGAGAAGCCAGTTCGCCTGGGTTGTCGGTATTCATGCATCAGTGAATGTAAATCCTGCCTCTGATGTTTGTACTGAATGATGGCAAAAGAGTGTTGCCAGCCACCATGTAACAAGAATTCCATCTTCCGTCTTGGCTCAGGCTCCTGGCCCTTGTGAACTACTGCTAGAGAAAACATCCCAGGACTTGCCGAGGAAAGCTTTTGTGGGGTCAGTTTTCTTACCTTGTGATATGCAGGTAATTTTAGCCTGGTGTGGTTCGGGTGGGCCATGGAGTAACTGTTCCCTGAGTACAGTATCCAGTTTGCTGGCACTCCTCAGTGTATTATTTATACCCTATGTGGCACTTACAGGTGCATCACGTTTTCACAAGCTGTTCAAACATGCACTATGGGTCCAATCCTTTGTCCACTTAAGTCTATGACAAAGCTCCCATTGACTTAGATGGTGCAGGATCAGGCCCAAGTCTTCATAATGCCCCCTTGATAGGATCACCTCCATTTTAGAGGAGAAAGCAGAAGCTTTCTTGCCCAAGGCCACACAAAGTCAGTGGCAGAACCAGGATTATAACTCCGGAGCTGATGGACTAAACATGGGACTGAGAGCTAGTACCCAGCACTGCCTCTGTGCTCTGGCACGCAGTGAAAGAAGACAGGCATTAATCCAAGCCCAGCCCATAACACAGAGAAGGCATCAGTCATTAAATTTCCTTGAGTGTCATGAGTAATAAAGGAAACTTTCCGTTGGGCTTCATGCAGAGATCCAACTCCTTGAATAGTTCCAGTCACAAAAATAGGAAATTCATCACAAAACTGACACTTCTCCCGGGAGCCACGTCTGTTCTGCTCAGGTCAGCAGCTCCCTTGTTCAGGCTGATAAGATGTACAGCATCGCATACTCTGCTTATTGCTTCTCATCTAGATTGGTGGCTTTTGGTCCCTTCTTGCAGATGTGTAAGACCCTGGCTGTGCTGATGTCACATTACACTATGATCATTTGGTTTTTCAGTGCAAGTACAAGTCACTTCATGGTGTGAACTGCCTGCTTTAAACTCCAATACATTTTTGAAGGACCTAGAAAGAAAATCTATTTGTAGATTTAGCTTTGTGCAAGCCGTCGATTTCTTTGCTCGAGGCTAAGTAAGATCTGTCTGTGTGTAACAAAGTCAAAGCAGTTGATAAATCACAATCTCAACTAATGGCCTCTTCCATTTTTTTACTTAACATATATAAAGGGAATCCAGACCTGCACAGGAATCTGAATCTGTCAGGACTGGAATAGATGCATGCACTTTGAGTTTGAAGAACTGTATTGGTTCTTTATCACTGACCTTATAACCTTTTACACATTCTCTCTTCCCCTCAGTCATGGTTTCTCACTACTCCACTTTTCTCCAGAGATTCTGTATTTGGGAATGAGGCCTCAATCCTAGTTTTAGGGAACTCTTGAACTAAGGACAGATAGTTCAGAATCTTGTCCAATAAAGTGTGCTGAAGGATTTCTTAACCCTCTGCTTTGGTGTAAACCAGACTCCAAAGCTGTTCGCCTGTACTAAAACAGTTTGTTTGCACAATAAGTTTTTATCAGGCACAATGATAAATACTTAGGCTGATGCTTCATTAAGAAATTGAGAGGTCTGGAACTTTGGCCCCTTGGAGATGAGGGAAATGGGAAATATGCTGAAGGGAAGAACATACATGAATATTTCAGGATAGTGACAGGACACGTTAGGCTTCTGATCCACTCATTCAGTACATTTTGGTGAACGCATCCACCATGATATGCTTAGTTCAGGTCCTCTCATCTGGAATGCCTTTCTAGGCTCCTGCTGCCTAAGGAGAAGGCAGGTGAAATCAGAAGCCTTAACTTAGGATGGGAGTGACTGTGCTAGCCTGGAATTTTGCCAGATGGCAAAAATCAATCACCACATCTGCAAAGCCCTCAGAGGAGCTCTCCCTCTCCCCCCATTCCCTAACTTTCACAATGCTTAACTCTCTTTGATCCTTTTATGTGTCATGGTGCCTTCAACAAGCCCAGTTCCATTTGGGTGATCTGTTTTAAGGCTGCATCTTGGCATGGTGCTCCCATGAGTTCAGTGGGCTGGGTTAAGCCACAGTCTCACGAGTAGGGGGAATGCTTGGCACTGCAATTGGTCCAGCAGGCACCAAAAGGAGAAAGGGAGGGGAAGTGAAAGAATTGAGAGGCATAACAATTAGTGACATCAGATTTACTAGGTCACCTATTCCATTCCCTGACAGAATAGGTTTACTCCATACAATACATTTCTAGTGCTTTGTCCGATTCATTGTAAGTAAGTCCCAAGTGATGGGCTTTCACTAACTCAGTTCCAGTGGAGAAGCAAATTATTTTTTTTGCTGTGGTTAGTAACTATGCAGGCAACCAGTGATCAGGAAGTGAAGTGGGACTGCTTATGCATTCCTATCCCTTTATAGTGAACAAATGTAAACAGGAGAAAAATGCAAAACAAATCTACCTGAGCTGCCTCTGTGCTGTGGTGAGGCAGATCCTCCCTCCCCACAGAAATCTTTCTGGATTGGCAATTGAGAATGAAGTTTTAAGAGCTGTAAGAATTCTAACTGAAATTCACAAGGCATTTATCAAAGTGGATCACAAACACAAAGTTATTTGGTACTCTGAAAAGAAGCCAGCAAAGTTTTCTTCAGAATTTAAAATTAGTTTCACTCTTTTAGAAAGGTTTTGCTTTTAATTTTTTTTTTTTTTTTTTTTTACACCAGGACTCCTGTGGGTAAGATGGTGTTACCAGGACGACCATTTGCACCAAGAAATGTTACAGACTTGAAAGTTGGAAACCTGGTGAAATTCTCCCATCCAGCAGGGAAAATCAGTAAAGGAATAATCAAGTACTTGGGGCACCTGCTTGGGAGAGAGGATGTGTATCTTGGGGTAGAACTGGAAGGCAGCGAAGAGGGAAAACATGATGGAACATTTCAGGGAACACGATACTATCTCTGGTAAGATTAACCCTATAATTAGTTTAAACAAAAAAGCCTCTTACTATTCCCCTGAAAAATCTGTAATTTATGGTTCTATAGATATCAGAAATTATTAATATATGTCACAATGTAATGTTCTGCTGATAAATAGATTAGGTTTTATTTAATCAAAATATGTATAAACAAAGCAAATGTATTTTTAAAACCATTGATCTTGTTCTACTATTTCATTTCTATTATACCAAATGAGCAATGCAGATTTTTATTTTGTCTGGCAGAAGTTGGTTAACTGGAGGTGACAGTTCTAGTCTGTACTATTTACCTCTTCTGTGAATGGTCTACAGAGTTATTATGGAGTCAGCAAGTTACTGTCATGTTTCTCAAAACAAGCAATTTTAATAAAAGTATCATAGATTTTTACCAATTAACTAACAGTAGGAGGGTTTCCCCACAGTGAATAGTCACCCATTAAACAAATTGCTTAGCTAGCAATGTTTCCATTTTGCATAATACACTGAACTACAATACAAATATAGTTTAACAAGTATAGTATATGCATATGCTGGATTAACCAGTTACTGCAGTTTTAGAACTAATGACTCAAAAAAGTGGAAAACAGAAAACAAAATATGGATGACTCAATACGTCTGTTTAACAAGATTCCATCTCCAATGATCAGGCACAACTCCCCAGATAAGTTATTGGTTTCCAAGACAAAGGTTCTTTGATAATCAAGAAACACAAGAGATGCCTGTTATAGATTGTTTTTAGATTGTTCTTGAACAGCAACCATTCCTATAACACAGTTAAGCCTCAACATCTCCTGTGATGGAACACACCCAAATGCCCATCAAAATATATAACATTTTAAAAAGTGAAGTTAGCCACTACTTAGAAAGCAAAGCAAATATCTCTTCATCTGTTCTTGAGGCAGCAGTCACTCCTCAAAGTTTTCCCGAGCTTAAATCACTTTATAAACTGAATTGGATCAGCCCTAGGAACCAACAGAGAGTCAGTTTTCATTTGAGGGGACTTCTTCAGGGCCACCAGAATAAGAAGCAGAGAGCAGGACCAGATACAGAGTCACCCCAGGTATCCCAGTTACACAACTAACATTGATAGGAATCATTAATGGTAATCAGGGGCACAAATCAAGACTCCTGGCTGTCCTGGATCAGAGCGAACGGATGGGACCTCTACTCAGAGATTGTTAACATCTCCTTTGGCAAGGAGAAACTGCCCCCAAACCTAAAGCATGCCATTGTCTGGTCAGTATAAACCACTATACAGACTGAAATACATATGGCATCCAAAACACGATATCCATTTTTGTCCTTGTTTCTCTCACTATTGCTGCCCCTTGTTTAGGCTTCAGTCCTTTTGTATTCCTGTTAGTGTGTGAAAATTTTGAAACTTCCAAATTGAGGTTTTTACAAACAGGAACAACAATAATAATAATAAAAAATCACATCTGTGATTTTTCTCCCTACTTTCTCCCTCAAGAACAGAATGATTCTTGAGAGACAATGAGCCCATTTTCACCGCCAGGTCAAATGAATAAACTTTCAAATGTATTTAGGATAAAGATTGCAATGCATGGTATGGCCGCCTATCCCTGCTTGCAAGTTAATAGTTGGGGCACTTACCAAATCATTTAGCATTTCCTAGACCAGACCAGCAAAAAGGGGTGTCAAGTCATAATAGTCTTCCAGGTTCATAACATACACATTAGGCCGAATCAGCAGACTGAGTTCAAATCAAAGGTGAAAAAAATGGTTTTCACTTTGATTTAGGGCAAAGTCCTACTGTTAGTTCTGCAACATTTGGTATCAGTTGAAATTTTGCATATTTAGGAGCAACAAAAGTTTGGAATCCAGATCTTTCAGATCCAAGAGCAGAATTTTATTCCGTTAGCAAAACGAGTTTGCTATTCTGATTTGCAGAAATGAAAAATTTTCACTTTATTTAATTAAAAATCATGAAATACACCCCATACATGTGCTTTATTTGGAGCGAGGGAGGAAAGCCGCATTTTGTTCTTAACTACTGTGGGGGTTTTTACATGAGCCTTAAGACAGACCTTTTGTGACCATTAACTGAATGGGTTGTATGGGTTTTCTTCCCCTAGCAAACCTAACAAAGGAGTATTTGTGAACTTCAGCAAGGTCATTATGGCATGGGAATAATGAATCCAGGACAAACCCCTCATATGAGCCTATGGACTTTTACAGCAAGTTACTGGCATGCTATGCCCTTTGACTATCTGCAAAGAAACTAATTATATTGTTATACACAGTGCATTTGCTAAAAGTCTATTGATGTATTTCCTACACATTTTTATAGAAATGTTTATTTTAAAATATTTTCTGGAACCTTTGTAGACCTTTCTGTAAAATAAACGTGAAGTGTTGTCATTCCTGAAGGGACACTCTTTAATGACTTGATTGGAATTTACTTACCTGACAACATAGCATAATCAGCAATTTAGCAAACCTTCTAAATAAGGAATTACCTGTTAAATAAACACCCATTCCTATAAAACTTCACATAGCAGATCTGTAATATACCAGAAGAAAAAGACTCATGCAACTGAAAATCTGAAGTGTTTCACTTATAGGAATGTTTTATGGAAATAGCTTCCTTTTGCTTCTGTATATAAATTAAGACCTGATCTACATTAGAAAATTTGGGTTAATTAAACTGGCTCAAACCTGTAATTTAGTTAAGTGTAAACCCTCACTTAAAATTGGTTTAAGTTAAACCAATTTAAATAGGGGATAAGCCACTTTAAGTGCATCTAGAGGTTTGCAATGGTTTAACTACACCAATTTAAAAATTAATTTAGTTAATCTACTAAAAAATGTTTAATATAGACAAACCCTAGTTATCTCAAAGTATAGGACACGGATAAAACCAAAATTCAGCCTTTGCAACATTTTAACTGCAGATATTTGCTACTCTAACTTCATTATTATTTTAATGTTCAAATTAAAAAACCCTATTTGTTCACGTTTAGCACCATGAAGCATGCTCTTAAGGTAGCATAACAATGAGCTTTCAGGAAAAGATACTTGTTTAATTTTGAGAAATTAAGGGCTTGTCTACACACAAAAGCAGCATTTGTTTAACTAAAAGTGTGGTTTAAAAAACAATGTACTGAGTGCAAATCCCAGCATGGACAATCATATCAATTTAAACCTTGTTTATATTATTTTAGCATCAAAGCTAAAACCAACGTAAACCAGATTTAAACCAATGTAAATGTCTCACACACAAAGGTCTAGTCTACACCAGGATATTTACCAACCTAGTTAAACCATTATTATTGTGTTTGTGGCTGCAAACCAAAAAAAGTCCAGTTACTCTAAGAGTGTTGACGAGGCATTATATGAGTAATTATGGTGGTATAATATACCAGTATAGTAATTCTGGTACATTTCCCTAGTAACAAGCCCAAGTTGTACCATTTTAAATAAATTAGTTTTAAAACTACACCTTTAGTTAAATTAGTGCAACATTGGGTGTGGCATTGTGAAGTAATTAGAGGAGTTTGTAGTGTGGAACAAATTTATATCTCGTTCCATACTGTATATTCAGTACTTCAATTTCTATTTGGTGCTGATTTTCCAGCTCACATGCTAAGCTGATGCTTCATCCATTCACATTCTGTTGAAAGCAAAGTGTTAAAACGTATCTTGTTTCTTCCACCTTGCCACAACAAACACTGCAGCTGCAGTAGGGATATTACCGGTAATGTTTGATTTGTAGACTACATGGGAGCAAAGTTTACCTGATCAGAGCTGGTTTCCTTTGACAAAAAACTTGATGGACATGGGAAGTTTTGTCAATGCCACATTCTATAGGTCAGGCTCCTTGTAAGAGGTCACCTTTTTAGTGATTGTAGATGGGGGAATAAAGCATGCAAGGAAGAGCCTACAATGGAGTCACGGGGGACTGATGTGTGAGAGGGGGACAGGGGCTCAAGGTATGGAAGATGCCCTGGGGGACCAACGATGATGGTATAGGGCGTAAGCAAAGCTCCTGAGGCAGCATCCAGCAGATGAGTGAAGGAGAAAGCAAGGGAATGTTAGTTTTCTCCAAACTTCTGTATGGGACAGACTGGCAATGGTCCAAGTGCTTCATCAGTTCTTCTCCACACCTAGCTAATCAGCAGCTCCTCACACACTAGACAAGGATGCAGCCCACAAACAAACTTAACTCTGAACTTATAGCTAAGCTTGTACAGCGAGTATGAACTAGAGGAAGTGAACCTGCATGCTGTGTATGTTGAAAGTAAATGTAAGTTTGTCATGAAGGTAAAGAGTCTGCGTGCAGGCGCTGTGTTTGAAAGTGGGGAAGACCTGTACATTGAGGTTATTCTAGATGTTTATGTAGCCTAATTTGATGATTTCCTTGATTTTTATTGATTGCTGTAATACAAACTGCACTTGTGCAACCTTAACTCTAAGTCAACCAAGTTTGTGTGGTAATATTATGTAAGACAATCCCTTCCCTCATAGCAGGTTATCCCCCCCACCCCAGTTATGCTACATTGGCTTTTTAGAAGCTTGAACATTTCTTCATTTGCTACAAAACAAGAACCCAAGAAACTACAAAAACATTCAGGTAGCTCCCACAGTGGAAACCATTGCTCTCTTCACTGGCATTGGCAGCACCAGGAGGACCCATGCTTGCTCAGTTACAACATAATGGTTTAGATTTTAGGCAATAGTCCCAAACTAGAGTTTTGAGCTAGATCAAACTGGGGATCCAGAATTTGCTTGGGATTAGTTAGCTTGACTGTTCCCACTGAAGTCAATGGTTAAACACCCAATGAGTTAAATGGGAGAAGAGTTAGGCCAACTCTTAACACTTCGGAAAATCCTGCTCATGGAGCTTGAATAGTCCTCAGTCAAAGAACGGAAAATCTTTGATGCAGAATTCAATAGACATCAGCAAGCCACTATTTGAGACTGATTTTCATATAAATTAGATGAAGTCAGTTGTCTAGCCACGATACACTTAACCTGAGAAGCCACAATTAAAGCTAGTATTTACCTAGCACCATACTTCAGATAGAACTGTTAAAAGGATCAGCTGAAAAGAATAATTCCTATAAAACCTACCATATCACACGACAAATCAATGTAATAAACCTTATAGTTTGAAGCAAGATACCGTGCTAAGGAAACTACTTTTGCAGTGATTTAACAGTCACACCTGAGTCATTCTTAGGAAAAAATGAAAAAAATTCTACACCATTCATTCAATAGAAGAACCTTTTCCTCAAGCCTCTTGGGGAGGTGTGGGGTGGAAATCTACAATAAATGTTCAACTGCCATTAACAGCAGCATTTTCTGGAATCAGAATGTTCTCTGGCTTACTGCTGAAAGGAAGAGACACCAAAACACTTTGTGAACATCATTTATGCACAGTCCCAATCCTGCAATCTGATCTGCACAAACCACCTTTGACTTTAGTGGGACACCACAAACCTCTAAGGTCTGCCCCTGTAGATCCACTTGCAAGTTTGGGGCCCAAGTCCAACATAGAGCAGTTGTTCAGGGGGAATATATTGATTTACAAGGACACAAACAAAAGTGTGATATAGCTATGGCTTTATGGAGAATGCTACACTTTAACAGAAACATGTTTAGTTGTCAAAGCAAGAAAATTTGGTATTTTGGAAATGTCTTCTACTACACACGAGAACCAATGCAGGAAGTGACGTTTTCTTAATTTATTAATTTATTTTTTGCAGAAATCTGCAACTTTACGAGTATGCACTCTCTGGAGATACCATGCATGCATCGCCTCTTAATGCTTTTGTACAATTTCATCTCTTGGTAATAATCTCATTCACAGCATATACATCTAAAAACTAAAGACATCATATTTACAGGATTTAACAAGATCTTGTCTTGTTGTTTTAATGAAAAAATTTAACAGGGTTTCACACAGCAGGAAATATGGATTAGATACATCGATGCCACCATAAATAAATAAATTTCAAGAACAGAGTTTTAAAAAATTATTTCAGGTCTTGAAAATCCAAAATTATAATATTGCATTAACTCCAATGACCTCTTATTATTCAAACAAGTCGAGAAAAACCTACCTGTATTAATATTTATAGACAAGCAATGAGAATGCCCCAAACTAAAACATACAGCAAGTTTAAATCATGGCCAACTTTAAATAATTATGTTAACATTTGGAAAGGAAATAAAATAGGTGCAGAACACAGAAGCAATATTGACTACAAAACGCATTGTTTGCGTGCATGTCTTCTCTTTATGGGGTGGAGAGTCACAGTAGTATCATAGCACGTACATTTTACAGTCTCGGAGAAGCAGTTAAGTATCTATGAGTCCAACTGTCCACCTTGAACTATGAAAGCCATTTTCACATTCCTGGGTACACCAGTGAATATTAAAAAGGATCAAGATGACAATTTCATTTTTAACTTATTTGATATTCTCAAATTCTTTATTCCCCTCCCCCCCATTTTGTTTTGTCCCAATTTCAATTTCTGAATTCAGTTTCAAGGGATTTTACAATCAATCTTATTGTCCACATGTATTGCCATGGAAAAATTGAAATGAGTATAACTGGGACAGATACAGTAACTGAAAGAAAGCAATATATTTTTTAAGAAAACATGATTTAGTAGCACATGATTAGAAAGTACTAAGACTGAGACCAGCTCTTTAAAAATTATTACACCTTCTCATCACACTTCCCATCTTAAGGGAAAACACACGTACCACAGACACACAAATGCACAACTCAATCTGATCTTGGACTATATTTTACAAATTATTTTCTTCTTAGCCCCCACCCGCCCTACACCCTCCCAAACAAGCAAGGTTGATAATTACATCAAATTCGAAGCATAGCCAAGTTTAGGATTTGTTTTGGTTTGCTATACCCTGAAATATTGTTCAAAAGTCACACTCTGACTAAAACTTTTAAAGAACTATGGTAGTAGGAAGGGATAATTGATACTAATAGATGATAAATATAAAATAAGTTTTTATAAAAGTTAATTTAGATGAATAGTGAAATCCTTTTGAATACCTAAAGTCCAAGTAAGTTACCAACTGAACCATACTAGTCTAATAGCACAGTTGAGGGAAAGCTTGTTGTTAAAAATAAGTAGTGCATTACCACCACAATGGCATCGGCTTCCTGCCATCCACACACAAATACACTCAAAATGTTATACAATACAGTGCATTTTATATGCCAGCTGACATTAGGGTTTTGTGTGCATTAAATAAATATTACACAAAGAAACCTTTTTTGGCATAGTCTACATTTCAGTTGGAGTGTGAAAGGGTGTTGCCTGCTTCCAGAAAGTAAAATGGATGATCTAATATTCAAATACAACTTATGTTCTAACAAACTGAAGATTCAAGTACCATAAATAGTTCTTTTACTGCTACTGTTTGTGCATGGACATTTACAAGTAAATGAGTACAACAGAAAAAATTTTCAATACTTCTTGTACAACCAACAAATGAGAACTGAAAAAAAGCTCAAATAAAAATCAGCTTTGCTCTTAAAATCAACTTGCCCATTTGATGGCACTCTCCCTCACCCTCCCAATAGCATCTCCTCATAGGTTGCCTCTTTGTCTTCTGCTAGCTGGTGAAAGCTGACTAAGCCTAGAATGTCTTCATCCCATCAGAAACCATGCATTTAGGATTATTAGAGCTCACAGAATGAGAGTTGCAAGCATTTTTCTTTTTTAATCAACAGCATCTACACTGTCTTAAAACAAAGTGGCACAACTGTTCTCAAGCATGCTACTGTTACTCTCATCTGATGACTCATGTTAGTCATCATTTTTGCTATTCCAGCAGAAACTTAAGCAGTTAAAAAGTCAACATAAATAGGACTGAAAATTGAAATCATACAAAAAGAAAAGGCATCATCACTGAAGAACTATGACAGAACTGGTATTGTATTGAATACCTGAATAGACAACAGGTAATGGTGTTGCTAATCTCTCAAGGAAGAAAAATGTTTTAGGTAAAATGCGTCAACTCATCTGTTTTCCACACTGTTCCTTCAGTTTTGCCACACTGTCCATTTATACAAACAGAATTACAAAAATGTACTCTTATTTTTAACTTCATCTGGACAGCGGGAATTTTTTTCTTCTTTCACATATGAGCTCCTTCTCTCACAGTGCAAAATCATCATCAACTTAAAAAGAAATCTCAACTCTGATGCCTTTGACTTCATTTTGCTTATTAATGATGCACACTTCAATTGATCTCAAGCAGACTTATTAAATAGATTTTAGATTATGTTTAGGATTTAAGGAGTGAAGGAACATATTTCAATATCATACCAGATAAAAGGCAGTTCCAGATCTGAATCACAAGACAGCAGTTTTTGCTGCTATCTTTTTAAACTGCATGGAGGGAAGACATCAGAAAGGCAATACAGGCAAAACAACAAAAAACCCCTCTCCCTTTCAAATGCTGTGAAAATGTTGGATTTTAAACAACAAAGTTACAGTGTAAAAATTCAAATGCATTGTACCAGCTTCTTAAAAAAATCCTCAGTCACACAATTTCACATCATAATCATTCAGCTGCCCAAATCCAGAAGTTCTGATTTCACAAATAATGACTGCTTTATTATAGCAAACTGAAGCGTTTAAACAAAACTGATCATTTTATATAATACAATATATTATATGCATAAAAGTACCAGTATGGTTTTTAGTTTGCAAGTAAGTGTTTTGTATTCTTCACTGTATTGCAAACATTTCCTGACCAAAATAAAAAAATGCAGTGTGCAACTTTTCCAGATCTGCCATCTGCTATTTATACAGGCTGGTTTATTAACAATGTGCAAATAAACCTTTATTGAAGAGCTAATATTGATTCTTTTTCAGCTAAATCAGGATTGGGGCACAAAGTACCTTCTGTGCTGTAAACATCATGAATTCTTCACAAAATTGGAAGCTGAAAAGGCCTAAGTAACAGGGTGCAAACACTTCTCATACATAACCATGGCTGAGCTCAAAACTTCCAAAACAGAATTTGGAACAGTTCTGGCATTTGGCATACGTTCACTGTACTGCTACAGAGCAGTCTTAGGAGAACGTTATTTATAAAAGCATAATTTACTTTTAGCTTTACCACACAATGGCCTAATAAAAGCATGCAGCAATCTTTTCATCAGTAATATGGTAGAATTGGTTCTTAGTTAACTACCAGTGTTGACACTGCTTGATGAGCACTATACAAGCAAAAGGGATTGTAGAATCACCTCCGATTCTACTTTTTATAAAGGCTCATACAGTACCTCATTTTCGCACCAAAAGTCACAATCTCAAAACAGCAAATTTTTGTGTAGACTTAAATCACCCTGAAAAAAAGCAGCAATTACAAATACCCCTCTCTCTGTTTTTTATCTGTTGTAAAATTTACAGTTGCATTTTCCTGTCTTCTTTTTCAGTAGTTTACAATCCAGAAGCACAGGGAGCCTTTGTTTTCCAGCTAGCTGGGACCAGGTAGGTCAGCTATGGCTTCAGTTTTTCAAGATAACTGTAATATTTCACATCATTACTAAAAATTCTATACTTAAAAATTAAGAGCCACTAAGCAGTAACTGCAGCCACAGGATTAAACGGCAGCAATTATCTGCTTTCCTGTATACATTCTTCAAAGAGTGAATCCTTTCTGCTTTGCTCACTGCAATGGGATAAGAAAATAATATTTCCCTCCCCGCTCCCCAAATTTATTCTTTAGTGCAGTACAAGTGGAAACAGTTTCACATCTTTTCTTCCCCCCTTGTAATCTGAAAATAGTTGACTGGCAAAGGCCTGGCAGATGGACTGAAAGGTTCCCCATGTTTCCTTCTCTTATGGCTGTGGGCTCAAGAACTGGTTTTCAACCTAATGCAGACCCTTTCCAGATTCAGGTGTAATGTGGCATTTCACACTGCTCGCAGCGGTTTAGCGCTGGATGGTTCAGAAAGGTGCAGCTATCACAATTCCATGGAGCCCCTTCAAAGTCTTCATCTCTTGGCTGAGTCTGTGGAGTCTGTTTGGAGCTGGTTTGATGCTCTAAAGAAAAAATAATGTTATTTTTCAAACAAAGCCTTCATAAGAAAGTATACTATGCAATTTTAGCAAATATTTAGAGGAGTAGGTTAAGATACTTATCCACTAGCTAGTAGTTTTCAGGTGTTTTACATGGACATCGAAATGGCACTGTACAACTGGATTAGGATTTGAAATTCAGAATGTACAAAATACATACATTATGTATTTATTACCTACTGAGAAGGCAGTCCAAAGCTGATGATTGTTAGCAGGGAATGAATTCACCCCAAGGCCCAAGTAAATGCTATTCAATGTATGAGTCTGTACATGTATCAAATTAGGGGAATTTTCTACGAGAAAGTGGGTTTGAAGACTCCATGCTAAGTGCCAGGCATTCAGCCCCAAAACTAGTCTCCATTGGCCTGATGGCAGGAATCTTGACATCATGCAGGTCCATTGCAATGTACTCTTGCCCTGGTTGCCAGTAAATCAGTATACTAGACCTGAATGTAAAACAACATATTTTGCTTTGAAATAACTTGCTCTCTCATTAGGAATATGGTTTGTACAAACATGCCACTAATAGTGTCTAAAAAACTGCCATTTAGGAAGAAGAGTTTGATGGTTTTTCCTTCTGTTGTCCTTTTACCCATTTACATCAGGGGTCGGCAACCTTTAAAAAGTGGTGTGCCAAGTCTTCATTTATTTACTGTAATACATTTTACATTTACAGAGGCTGGCGGATGCACCCGGCCAGGACCCTGGCTGGCAGGGGCCGGCAGACAGAACTCCAGACCGGCAGTGGGGGTGGCAGATGGAACCCCCGACTGGCAGCGGGCTGAGCAACTCAGCCCACTGCCAGTCTGGGGTTCTGTCCATCGGCCCCTGCCAGCCAGGGTCCCGGCCGCCGGCCCCGCTCAGCTTGCTACCGGCCCAGGGTTCTGTCCATCCAGGCTGGCAGTGGGCTGAGTGGGACCGGCAGCCGGGACCCCGGCTGGCAGCAGAGTGCCACTAAAAATCAGCATGCGTGCCACAGGTTCCCAACCCCTGACCTACATCTCGAGTGTTTCATAATATTACAAAGAGAGATACTAACTTCAGAAGCTGGATAATTATTTTTAGTTTTTCATTTGATCAAAAACTTTAAAAAAATTCCAAAAGATTTATATTTTTTCTTTGAGACATGACTCCTTTTCCAAGTAGATTATTCTTACCATCAACTAGAATTTATTTATAAAAGCCTATACTTTCACACAGCACCCAATTTACATATTGGTCATTTTACCCTAGTGACTTTTTCCAAGAGTCTTCTTTCCATAGTTGCAAAGAGTCCTGTGGCAACGTATAGACTAACAGACGTATTGGAGCATGAGTTTTCGTGGGTGAATACCGACTTCGTCGTATGCATCCAAAGTGGGTATTCACCCACGAAAGCTCATGCTCCAATACGTCTGTTAGTCTATAAGGTGCCACAGGACTCTTTGCTGCTTTTACAGATCCAGACTAACACGGCTACCCCTCTGATACTTTCCATAGTTGTTATTAAAGACTGTCAGTAATTCATAACAAAAGATTTACCATTAAAAAAAACCCCAACAAATGGTCTAATGCACTATCCTGCATCCAAAAGTCGACACTGTAGGATGCCTCAAAGGAAGATAAATGCCACACACCTTTCCTACCCCTTCCTTTAGTCCAGGGGTGGGCAAACTAAGGCCCGCTTGACCCCTCCGCCTGCCCATCACTCCCCAGTCCCCAACTCACAATTCCCTTGATGAACACCATCTTCCAGCACGCAGAGCCACACTGTGCTGTTTCCGGTATCGGAACCCTGCCCTTATATGGCAACCCCCCCCATGCAGCAGTGCACCAATCCCCTCCTGGTCTTCTATCGCCCCACCTTTGAGAGCCTCGAAACTGCCTAGGGGCCGCACCTGTCCCAGCTAGGGTGCCTCCAACAATAGCAGTGCCTGGTACAGCCACCTTGGTGCCACTGCCAGCATGGCCCCTAAGAGTCCCCCATACCGCCCCTGTAGAGGCCCTCCCTCCCGCACCACACCCCTGAGTCCTCCCTCTCCCCACTTGGGTAACATCCCTTATAGAGCTCCCCCATGCTACATCCCATAGAGTCCCCCGCTCCCACCAGGAATTCATGGCCCGCCATATAATTTCCATACCCAGATGAGGCCCTCAAGCCAAAAAGTTGGCCTACCCCTGCTTTAGTCAGTGGTAAATTCCATGGAACTAGCATCCATGAAGTTATAGGGGAGGGACTGAGGAATCTGAGTTCCTAAACAAGATAAAGAGAGAAGGCAACACCCTGACAAGCAGACAAATGTATACAGTACACTTTGCTTAAAAAATGTTCATATGCTGTTCCTGAAAGCACTGATACTATGATGGTGCTATACTCAAATGTGCAGTATGAAGGAGGAATAAGTGTGTGTGTGTGTGTGTGTGTGTGTGTGTGTGTGTGTGTGTGTGTGTGTGTGTGTGAGTGAGTGAATGAGAGAGAAAGGAGTTTGTTGGAAGATCTGAGGGAGGGTATAATTCTAGGGGTGGCCAACTTGAGCCTGAGAAGGAGCCAGAATTTACCAATGTACATTGCCAAAGAGCCACAGTAATATGTCAGCAGCCCCCCATCAGCTCCCCGCCTCCCGCCCGCAGTGGCTCCCGCCCGCCGGCAGCCCCGCCAATCAGCACCTCCCTCTCCCTCCCCATGCCTCCCGCCTGCCACAATCAGCTGTTTCACAGCATGCAGGAGACTCTTGGGGGGTGGAGATGGGGTAGGGGGAGGAGCGAGGGCATGGCAGGCTCTAGGGAAGGGGCAGGAGCGGAGTGGAGTCAGGACCTGGGGCAGAGCCAGGGGTTGAGCAGTGATCACCACTGGCACATTGGAAAGTCAGCGCCTGTAGCTCCAGCCCCGAGGTCGGCACTTATACAAGGAGCTGCATATTAACTTCTGAAGAGCCGCATTTTCCTAAATAAATTCTCAAGGGATTTGGTGCACGAGCAGTCTGCTCTTCAGAAATGTCTTTTATGAAAGTCAGGGATAAAAGTGATTCAACAGTACCCTGAAAGGGAAAACTTTTAAGGTTGGGCAATCATCCCAAACTTTTTTCAGTTTGGTGATAGAGTTTTGAAGGTATTCCTGAGCTCCCATTCCAGCAGTGCCCTGTCCTCCTGAACTGGGGCATGACCCAACTCTCACTGGCGTCAAGTAGCTGAGTGTCAGCAGTTGCTAATAAATGTTGAGGGTTTTTTTTTTATGAAGTATATAAGTGTATAAAATTGATCTGTGCCCGTCAAATATATTTAGAAATCAAACCTTTATATTTCAAGTTTTTCTGCAAAAATCTAAAACCATGTACGTGTCACATTGCTCCAGTATGTATGTCTTGACAAAGAATTCTCAGGTTTCATTTTTCTTTCTCTCAGACATCATTATCCATTTTTCAGAAAATTAGTGTTTTGCCCCAGGTTACTTGTTAACTGCTTCACTGTTATCTCTTTGAATTTCTTACAAATTACTTAACCTGATTTTTACCCTTATGTTGGCACTTTCTAAAACAGTAGTAAAATAAATACTTAGAAGGATGTAAATACGGCCCAAGCCTATCAAAGTCTGAAAAGTTCAATGAACTACAAATTGATGGTCAGTTTTTAAAATTGCACAGCATTGTCAAAGTGCTACCAACAAACTACTAGTTAACACTTATTGTGTAGACTATTTAATGTACCATTTTTACCATACAGCACAAACTAATTTAGTTTAGATATTGCACACAGACCCCTGCCCAAAGAACTGACTTACGGGCACCACACTCTGCTAACTACCTATTTAAGCTGTACACTTTGTCTGATGATAATGGCCTGACAGTTACAGCCCATTAAGAAATTTTCCCTGTTACAAAAACAGTTTTAACATTACTATACTTTCAGTAGCTTACTCCAGCTTCAGTTTCTATGCACTTGACTTTTCCAGCCAATACATCCTGAAAGAAGGGAGGATAGAAAAGCAAGCACTGATCAATATCCATTGCTCTTATTTCATGTCATTGTCATACACTATCTTTTGGAACACTATACCTTGTGGAATAATTGCCTTGTGCTTTTTCTGGCAAGGCATCAGGGTAAAAACAGCGAAGTTTAGGTGTACCTGTGGTAAACTTATCTAACTCTCTGCCATATCCTGACTCCTGCCCATTCTCTACTTTGTTCTCCCTCATTCCCTTCCCCACTGTTCTACTCCTGTTTAAAGTGATAAGACAATCTGGGGTTTGTCTAGGCCACAGTTCAAATGTGGATGCCTAAACTTAGGCTCCAAAATCTGTATTTAGGCTCTTAAATAAATGTCTTGATTTTTCACCCACCCTAGCATGCTGAGCACTAACTCCCCAGTGTGGATGCTGCAAGCGCCAACTAAAATGTACCTAGTTTGCGTTCATTTTAGTCCTCTTTCAAACAGAACTAAGTTAAAGTTAGGTTCCTAAATCTGTATTTATGCTGTTAAATAAGCACTGAATTGGATTTAGGCTCCTAAATGTCTCAATCACTTTTGAAACTGAGAGTCTCCTAAATCCGTTAGGCATTGAAATGCTGAGCATAGCAACACCAAAATACCTTTGAAAAATCTGGGTCTAAATGACTTGCAGTCACCAGGTATCTGTGACAAAGCCATTAATTGAATCCAAATCTCCCAAGTCCCAATTCTGCACCTCAACCACAAGATCAGCTTTCTTCTGCTAACCACAATAGTATTCTGCAATCATACTATCCACAAGACAAAAGAAATGACGTGTGAACAGCACAGAGCAAATAATACTGGCTATGTTAGCCACTGCAAAGTTTTCAATTTTGGGGGAACAGCCTACAACATATGGTTACAGTGGGACTCCTACTGCTCTGAAATATTATTAATACTATGAAATTTACTCTCTCTAATTCTGGTCAAAATGGTGACCATCGAGCCGACAATGTTAATGGGAAAAACATAAAATATAAATTCAAATTATGAATTTGTATTACTGATTTATGTATGGCTATCACTACAGTTATGTTTATAAAAATCCCAATAATTAACACTACTGGAAGACTGAGACGTCCTAACCTAAATAGGATTTAACCAAAATTATTTATTTTAAAAAAATGTGTTAATTGGAAGTTCAAGTTAATCTGAAATCAACTGTAAAAGCGTATGTACTTTCTATTAGTGAGCAGAATTATGCATAAACATATGATCAGAATATTAATTTTAAACACATTGATAGAAAATAGCTTTTAGTGCCAGTGTTACTGTTGCTGTATCAACATACATCTGTTTAAGTGTCTTAACTGCACAGCTTGTAAAAATTTATAAAACAACAAGTAAAATGTTTCCTGCTACTACTGATTGTATAAAAAGAATTGCATTAACACTTACTGTAACACATGGGAAATCTCCTTCTCAACGTGAGAACTACTAAACAATGAGATATATGAATGGTTTTCCTGGCCCTTATTTAGCGACTCACCTTTTTTACATGGCTTTGGTGGCACAACAGGACCAGGCTCTATATTATCATAAAAGTTGCTCATGGCTTTCGGATCAAAGTTACCTGGTAAGAGGGATAGAAACAATACCAAGAAAGGATATGAGAGAGTATATGTACAAGTAATACCTTTTTATATGATGCATGTTTACAGCTTATTACATCTTCCATATCTTTCTGACTCAGATCATATTATCCCATTGCAGCATTTACTTTGCAGGCACACGACTACACTGAAGAAACTGTAGCAGACTTACCACATCTCTCTGAAATTCTGCCACTCTTCAGAACTACGTTTATCAATAAAAGCTGCAGTATTCCACAGACAGCAGTGATAACTAATAAAGGTTTAAATAAGCCAAATAATGTCTAAGAGAAAAAGGAGAATGTTTCACCCCATCGATCTTATTTCCTATGAGGATGCCAATCGTTTAAGGAACTATACACCTAAACTGAGATCCCCTTGAGCATATGGAAATAGAATCAAAATAATTGGGCCTAAAAATGGTACTGTTTTGTTAGGGGTGCCATACTAAAGTTCTAATTAACTTTTTTAAAAAACAAATTAATAATAGCTGCTCCAAACTGCTTCTAAAAACCATGTTCTCTAGAAGTTCAACTTTCAGTGCTGTATAAAGAAGCTCTCTCCTCTGTAGTGTTTTAATTTTTCCTCTGATATTTTCAGCTAGTCTCCTAAATTTTCAGTTTACTTGCTCAAGATTAGTTACACTGTCTCTCTTCCTCTGCTTTGTCTCATTTCAAAAGGTGAAGCTCTTAATAAATTGGTAGAGGAATGTAGCGCAAACCTACTGTAGCTGCAGATGCAGCAGAGAAAGGGTTATAAATAGGAGCTGCTTCTAGATCGTTGGTTAGAAAAGCAGATGAAAATCAGTTTGGATTTAAATGAAGATTAGCACTCATTTCTGAGCAGTTCTCTCGGTTCATACCCTTCTGGGTATGAATCCCATGGTGTTTCTGTTCATTTTCATGTATCCTGTGCAGTTTCACTGGTCTTTCACATTTCCTATATTCTCAGTTGGACCTGGCACACAGGTTTAATTTTGTGGTTAGCAGTGATTGTGTATATGCCTAATAATGAATTTGACACCCGTCAATCCCATTTCAGTGTCAGTGTTCTAATATGTAATTTATTTTAAATATGCTCTTTTATAAAATGGGATCACAGTCCCCACAGAGAATGAGTTGTCTGTATACCATGGAAATCTGTTTTTCAGTTTGCTCTGAATGTTTTGCAAGTTGTGTCCTTTGCTAGAGGACATTCTCATTCCATATTTTTCTAGTCTCTCTTTTGGGGGGGGGGGGGTGGCAAGTTCCTATGGATCAGGTTTGAAACATCTAGATAATTTTTTTTTTTTAAAGGGGGGGCGGAAGAAGATAAGATTCTGTTTGCTCTGCATGGACATTCAGGATCTCATGGCATTTTCTGTAAGAATTACCACTGGATCTCCTAATATCCTTCCTAAAATTTCATCTCTGGCAGATGGGCTGGATGAATTTCAGTAGTACTGGGTAAAACCTCCTGCTATGAATTGACCACCTTCAGCTCCCTAAGAAGGAACTCATCAATCCAGAAACTACTCAGCAACTTGCAGGATCAAGCATATCTGAGTCATGTTTTATTTCTTTTAAATGGACTGATGCGAAGTCATTTGGGTATTCTTACCAGTGCTTACATTTGAGAGGTAGTTTATTTGCTCAGGACACAAGCGTTTTGTTTTAGTCATCTGACTGTTTTAGTCAGCTTTCCTCTCTGTGTTTATTTCATGTTATGTTCTATTTCAACCTTGTACTGGATCAGAGGTTTTCCCTGCATGTCTCCGGTTTTGCTTAGTTTTCATAGGGCAGCTTCTATTTGGACAGCAAAGTCTATTTCTGTGTTTTGGATTGCTTCATAGATAACTGAAAATGCAATTTCTTTTTCAGGACAGAGTTTCTAGGGTGAAGGCCCCAGAGATTTACAATTTAACTGTTTTTGTAATACATTTACCACAAATTTCCTTAGGAGTTTTTGAAAGTATCTTTTAATTAGAATTATTTGTATTTGCTGGATTCTTGGTTTTAAACCATGTTGAGCTGCATCACTTTCAGGGTCCTTGGTGCTAGTTCTTCTAATTCTTATAGACCTCATTTTCCATTTTTTTTCCTCTAACTTCAATAGTTTGCCAAGCAAAGGAACATGTTGTTAAGATACATTGTTTAGTTGATATTACTTTCTTCTTTCTTGTCCTAGCATAGAAATGAGAAGATTTATACCAGACTTTTTAGACTATAATCACTATGGTCTTTTTATCTTGTATGGCTGGTCCATATGTCTTCAAAATACAGATATGGCAAGTGTGTTCTCAGTTTGAAAGTGGCAGATGTGACACAGCAAGAGCACATGTAGCAATTTATTTACTACACTTTATTTAGTGTCACAATAAGTCACAGCAAAGAGATATGTTTGCAGCAACAACAAATATATCAAACTCAAGAACTTGAGTATGGAACCATTATCAAGGTATGCCCATTTTTAGATTCAACTATCTTGACAAAGTCCTTTCAAATTGCTATTTATAAGTAATTACTTAATTTAATTTGGGCCCACTTTTATTGAGAACGTTAACAACAAAAACCACCCCATCCAACCAGCTTAAAACTGACAAAGAAAAAAAGACAGGTTGTGTCTTTCATTCTGAAGTAATGACTTGATATCAGTAAAACCCAGTTTTGATAAAAAAGGAAAAGAAAAAGCCAAAGATCTACTCATATTTAAACACACACCACATTAAAACTTATGTTTTACAAAAACAATCAAGTCTATACCTCTAGACTGAAGGAGGTCAACTTCTTTCAGAGTACAGTCAACATTTATCTGGAGCTGTCTATTCAGGCTTCTCAATCTGGTCATTTCCTCAGGCTAGTAAGAAAGGACCCAAAATAGCAATTGTAGGAAAGTCAGCATCAACTCTAATGTAGATATAACAATGTTATTTGTCTCATATGTTAACAGTTCCTATTAATAATGTTACCGGGGGCAGGGTTGCCAATGATGGGTAAGTGCAGCTGAAAAAAAATATCCATAGCGAATGTCAACATGATTTCAAGGGAAATGTTTAAAGATATTTTTAAAATGAGTTCTTCGTTAGGCATTTTGGTGATAAATAAATGTATACACAGTTTTAATACTTACCAGGAAGAAAATTGTGCTCGGCTTTTAAAATTATCAAGTTACAAAACCTATGATGGCAGTTACAGTACTCCTATACCCTTAGACCAGATGCATATTGCCTTGAGAATCTTTGAAAGGTCAATGACCAAATTTTGTCGTCATTTGAACTGGTCTAACTCCTGAAAAATCAGTGCAGTTGTTACCCAAAATTTGACATTCCTGTATGTACCCTAGAATTTGACAGTACTGCAGTCAGCAATTTTGTATGTTCAATCACTGCCAGCTGAAAATCTAACATCACATAATTAGGAAAATCTTAGGCCCTAAGAAGCAAGGCCAAATAATTGCATGTTTTCAGTTTTGCTATCAAAATAATAAGTATAAAATAAATAATTTTATTTGGACAGCCATCCTTGGTCTTAAGTGCCTCTAACATCTTTGACATGTACATTTTATTGTTATAACTAAAAATGTTTTTTTAATAAAAAAATAAGTAGGTTTTCTAAAATTAGGGGTTGTTATGGTGACCCACTGAAAGTCACTATAAATTTGTGTTTTGTTTAAAGTTGGCTACAAAAAATTAGGTGAAAAAATTTGCTTTGGAGCAGTCCAAAGAAGTTTTCTTTGGGCAAGAATCTGGCTGTCAAACAAAAGAGGGTACCCCCTAAAGCTAATCCTTCAATACCATTTCTTAACTTCAGGTAAATATAAATGTTTTTAAATGCTCTAGACTACTGCAACAGCATATGTATGTATCTGAACTTAAAATCTAATAAAAATAGTTTTAAATAAAAGCACTCTTGCTTGCATCAATCATTTATCCAACATATAAAGATAAACTCCCATTAATTTATTCCTAATACCACCTAAAAGAAAAATACAGTAAAGTTACCACTCCTTTAGGTTCCAAAAACCCTGAGCAATAGTTACTCCAGATTTTTATCCTTATACACTGAAAGCAGCATCTGACCTCTAGTTTATGTTAATATTAGCAGCTGCAAATCAGGAATTACATTTCCCTCCCACCTCAAGATGACATGCGTTACACCAAAACTTTTAGCCCAACATTTCTCAACTGTTCAATGCTGCATAGAACGGATAGTGGGAAGTAAGGGATCAAACGGTCCATTCCTGACATTTGCACATATTAATGAAAGTAGGTGTCATGATACATATGGGCCTGTCTATACCAGAAAAACTACTCATTACTAACAGCAGGGATTAACAATGATTACAGCTAAACTGAGGAGCCTAACTCCCATTTAACACACTTGAGAATACCCGGGTGTGACCAGCCAAGTGAAGCCCTAAGTGCTCTCAGAGCTACCACACCAGAGGTTAAGAAGTGGGAGGTCTAAGAGGTACAGATGTATTCCAAGCAGTGACAGTAGCCTGGCATACTGAAGCTCCTTTTCAAAAATCTGTCCTACATGCATAACCAAACTGTCCATGCCAAATCTTCGGTATAAAATCTAGACTCCCTCATTAATCTTCTCCTGGGCACTCACAGCATATTTGAAAGCAGTCATCATTCTAGGGTACAGAAAAGCAAACACATATAGGCTTCACTGTGTGCACAACAAAGTTTCTGAAAGTGTAGCCCATATGTGTTTCTTAAAATACCAAATAGCTGTTTATTTCAAAGGAAGAACTGATCTTGCAGACAAACCACAAAGCGAAGAGCAAAAATCACTTGCCAATTCAAAGTGTTTAATCTCCAAAACATCTCATTACATACTGTACTTTGTAAGCTGCTTGCATGAACAATAATTGAACAAGGGAGCTTCAAAAAAACTGATGTTTACAAATACAAGTTTCTTACTGTTGGGATTGAGGTTGTACAGCTTACTCTTCTAAGTCGCCTCTGCATAAGATTGTGCTCCATGCTATTAACTTCAGTTTTCAGCCGCTCAAGTTCCTCTTTCTCAAGCTTCAGTTCTTTTGCTAACCTCTCCATCCTTGCTCGCTGATGTAATAGCAAGGCTAGAGTAGTATGGAGAATAAACAGTCAATATAAAGCACTTAATTAAAAAACGGAACTCTTAATTTGTGTGTAATATACACAAGTGACCTTTCCAAAATAATAGGTGAGCATAAACATGCAGCCACATATCAGTGTAAAGATGCTTCATGCCAACTGAATTATAGTTTAGGACAGTAAATTCTTCCAGAATAAAAATAATGTTTTACACAGTAATTTGAAGTTCATATTACCATTATGGTCACTGCTTCTTTTTTTGTATTTGGTCTTTCTCCACTCAAAAATACAAAGGCACCTGTACAAGGAGAGAGCTTCTCAGGATGAAATAGCAACCTAATTATACTACTACTGCACTGTCAAGAATAAATACCAGAGGCAAGAATTAGAGTCTGAAAGACTGCATCAGAACATGACTTCACAGCTGCTGTTTAATAGCGTCATCTGATTTCTCAGAAAGCCTCAGGTATTAGTCAAGAGCCAACCCTGTATTGATTTTTGCAGTTCTATTAGAGACTATACAACAAAGTTTTTAAAAATTGCTGTTGCTCTTTGGAACGGTAGCAGGTTTAATATCCAGTATTATAAATTCACCAATGCTCACAGGCAAAACTAACGAGCAAGGAGAATCCCTTATTAAAGGAAGATAGACATAAATTAGTTAAAAGAATCCTCACTTAAAGACCTTCAGGACTTTTAATTCTATAGTTAAAGTTGAGCCATTCCTTCTAAATCTCTTTCAGCCATTAATAACGTCCTCAAAAACTTATGCCTTCGGGATGAAATTTGTCATGTTCAGTCTCAAGCTAACAAGACCTTTGCTGTTATGGGTTCCTGAGGCAGTTGGTGAGCAGGTAAAGATAATCCGACTAGCTAGGAATAAATATTCAATCTTCTCTGACAGAGACTAGACAGGATCTTCCTCAATATTTTACTTTTATGTCAAACAGGAGTAGTTAATACAGGTCACTGGTCTGAGGTTTCGCACTTTATGATCTACCAATGTTCAAAGAAGAGGAAAGATCCTTCTTGACAAGGGCAATTGAGCAGGGAGGGAAAAGATTTACGGCTGGTATTCAGATGGCTAGACTGTCTAAGTAATGGGTTTGCCAGCAGGTTATTCCTGTTTCACTGTGAAATAAACAGAAAAAAGGAATGCACAAGGACATACCACGGAAGCCTGTAAAGTGCTATTACATGCGAAGCACCTGCAGTCTCTCCCCTTCCTGACCTCCATTCAATGCAAACAGAAATTAAAAATGTTCAACAAAATACTGTATGAAAAATACAACTATATACTAATTGAAAGAAAGGAAAAAACTCCACAGATGGAGCTAAAAGCAGTCATGACAGATCCTACAGAGGCAGGAGAGAAAACAGAGAGGAAAAGCCAGGAGCATGAAAATATGGTATTTTTGTTGGCTGCCACTTTTCTACCTGAAGCAGAAATGCTAAACTTGGATTTTGTATGGACCCTTGCATTTCAGAAGCTAGTAGCAATACAGGGATTGAAAACAGGATCTCTTATTAAATAATATTAAAGCAACAAAACCAGCAACAACCTTTCATAAAAACAACGTGTCTCAGTCAACAGAAGAGTTTGAAAGATCATAATTACAGTATTAATTTAAAAAAATTCACAATGGTAATGATACATGGCTCACCAATTCCTGGCTTTATATGCTCATTCATCATCCAGTTTATACCTGACATATACAATGCCCTCCCATATGTGCTGCATCTTATTAGGCTATATCATCATGCAATATAATATATCACACTAAAGAAAAAAAATCAGTGTTTTATATATTTCTGTAACTTTTTCACCACGGTAGAGACATAAAAAAAACATACAAATTAATTTCCTAAATTAGCAAAAATCTGACGATTTTAAGTATATTCCTCTTTAAATCTCAGTTGTGCTACATAAGTGTGTAATGTAAGTTTGCAGAGGCTAAATATTATTGCTGTTGATATTTATATTGCAGTAGCACACAAAGCCACTATTGAAGCTCCAACATATAGGAAGATACAGTTCTCTGCCCCAACGAGCACGCAAACCTAAGAAACTCAACTGTCCAAATGAAGGAAACTGAGGCCTGGTCTACACTGTGGGGGGCGGGGAATGGGGGGAGAGAGATCGATCTAAGATATGCAACTTCAGCTACGAGAATAGTGTAGCTGAAGTATACATATCTTAGACCAAATTAAAATTACTTACTGCGCGTGCTTGTGGCGCTGGATAGACAGCCACGGACTTTGCTTCTGCCTCTCGCACTGCTGGAGTTCAGCAGTCGACGTGAGAGCGATCAGAGATCAATTTATCGCGTCTACGCTACACGCGATAAATTGATCCCTGATAGATCGATCACTACTCACCGGTCCGGCGGGTAGTGTAGACGTACCCTAACTACCAAAGAAAAAATAAAATAGTATCTCGGGGAAAAAACAGCGTGAAAAAAAAAAACTGAGCATCAAATAAAACCTTACTTAGCAATCTGACATGTGTCTGACGAAGTGGGTATTCACCCACGAAAACTCATGCTCCAATACGTCTGTTAGTCTATAAGGTGCCACAGGACTCTTTGCTGCTTTTACAGATCCAGACTAACATGGCTATCCCTCTGATATTTAGCAAGTAATTCTGCAACCCAGAACCCATTTTTTGTCTTACTCACATGAAATCAGTTATATTTTTCCTATACAATTCAGTTTATCTGTGGAACAGTGGTTACTCTGACAGTTATTAAAGGTTGTTTGGAACCGCTAAAGGGCAAACCCTGAGAGAGTGTATGGCCCCGGCAGGTAGGGCCAGGTCGGCAACGCTGCCTAGGGTAAATACTAACTGGCTCCACCTCACTCCTACTGTTCTCTACCATTCACAAAGTTTATTCCTGCCTGCTTTCAGTCCAGGAATCAGCAGGGGATGCTGTGTGCACAGAATGGAAACAATCTGGTACAGAGCAATTCCATGTTAAGAGGTTAAAGATAGCTCTGAGGCGACAGGGGAAATGAGGGCCCAAATACCGCAGGGCAAAGTTAGAGAGGTGAAATAACGTGAAATAGGAATAAAATGAAGTGAAAAGACAGGATAGGAGGAGAAGAAAGGCAGATTTCTAATGAGATGAGATTATCTAAGTATGAAGTAGACGCTTTGAATAATTGCTGCTAATTAGCATTATGACAACTACAGCTGACTGGCTTGAGTGTTTGTAGACTAAATTTCCTCTGTGCAAGTGAGCTCAAGTATATCAACCAGGTTGCAAAAGCTGGAACTCTGAAGAAAGCACTTTTCTGCTCAAATGTTTGGGTAGTTTTCACCCAATTCTCTTTTACTTAAGTTGTAATTACTTAGTACGCCTCTACCTCGATAGAACGCTGTCCTCGGGAGCCAAAAAATCTTACTGCATTATAGGTGAAGCCGCATTATATCGAACTTGCTTTGATCTGCTGGAGTGTGCAGCCCCCCACCCCCCGAGCGCTGCTTTACTGCGTTATATCCGAATTCGTGTTACATCGGGTCACGTTCTATCGGGGTAGAGGTGTATTTGATATTAGGGCTCTCTCAAAGTATTGCCTGCCCCTATCATAAAAACACAAACCGCCAAACACCCTTCCTCTTTGCAGCCAAATCCTGCTGAAAAAACATTTCTGCCATGTCAGTTTTGATAAAATAACATTTTTTTAAAAGCTTAAAATAACTGAATTATTCTACATTTAATCAAGATGTGGATTCGCCTTACTGTGCAACCTTAATATTTTATCCCCTGACCGCTCTCTTTCCTTTCCTCATTTTTGTTTATTACCCTGTCTGGCTTGTTTGGTTTTGTCTTTGTACAATGTTTTTGGTTTTGTGTAGCAACTAAAATAATTTTGTTTATTAAACAAATAAATATTTGTTATAATTTATTCAAATGTATTTTATTCAAAAGGACAAGTAGTAATGGGCTTAATCTGCAGCAAGGGAGATTTGGGTTAGATACGAAGAAAAACTTCTAACTATAAGGGTATTTAAACTCTGGCTTCCAAGGGAGGTTGTGGAATCCCCGTCACCGGAGATTTTTAAGAATAGGTTGACAAACACCTGTCAGTGATAATCTACGTTTCTTGGTCCTGCCTCAGTGCAAGGTGCTGGACTTGATGGCCTCTTGAGGTCCCTTCCAGCTCCACATTTCTATGAGTCTATGAAAATTATCTGATCTGTATTTAAATATTTGTGTCAAACTTCAACACAACTTTGTAAATGAATTATACAGAAAAGCATTTGCCTTTGTTAGTTTTAAAATACACAACCTTTCAGTTTCTTCAAATGTCATCTTGTTCTCTTATGGGACAAGATGATTTGTAGGGCTATTTATAATAAATCATTAGAATTTGCCACTCTCTCATCAATTCATATTTTCCATGTTATATTTTAAAAACTTCTAGTACATCAAAATCTCTCGGATCACACAGGCCAAAAGTCATCTATGTTTTTCTGAATAGGTTCAATTTAATTTAATTTAATTTTTTAAAATAACAGTTGACAGTTCAAGAAGTTTACCTTGAGTATAAGCGTAGTCATCTGATCCAGAACTGGAACTCCTCTGGTATTTATGGATTCCTTTTTCTCCTCCAGATCCTGGTATTACTGAAATGGGCTGAATAGGTTCTGGTGCTGCAGAACGCTCCTCTTGGTCCACTAAATTTAAAAGATTCTCAGTCTGTGCTCGACCTACTGTGATTTTAAATACTGTTGAGTTTGGCTGAGATACCATTACCCGGGGAGACTGTGTTAGTGCACCAGTTGGTTGTGTGTAGGTAATATATAATGGATTAAATGGTGGTTTTGGTTGACCTGACATACCTCTTGAAGGAGAGCCTGAAGATGGAGTAGTGGCTGCATACAGCGGGTGCTGGTTTCGTTGAGATGGTTGATTATTTATTGGTGAAGGACTTCTATTCATTGCCGTCCCAGGTCTTTGTGGTGGCTCAACTGTAATTTCTATCTTGTTCATAGAACCTTTGGATAAGCTAGGTCCATAAGGGACATAAGATACTGAGTGACCACCCTGTTTTTGATAACTTTGGGGCGCTTGTTGATATGGATGGGATGGAAGAGTTGAAGGACTAGGAGACATAAACACATGTGAACTCTGATGACCTAATTGGGTAGGCTGTACCTGATGCTGAGGAGAGCCAAAAGGAGAAGGACACTGAGATGCAGGTGGTGATTGATAAGCTGGCTGAGGGATCTGGGGCTGTTTAGGAGAATACTGTGAAGGTTGGTAGTTCTGTTGATGTGGATAAACAGGTAGCGGGCGTGGAGTATAATGTGGAACTGGGCCTTGTGGAGAAGAATGCCACTGTGCATTCTGAGGAGTCTGTCGTCCTGAAGAACTCTGAGACGTCTGCCTAATATATATAGAACCAGGAGTCCCATAAAGATTGCTTGACATCTGTGGAAGAATTTGTAAAGCTCTGGGTACTGTTTGTCCAGAGGGGAGGTTTTGCGATAATGTAACAGTAATAGGATTTGTATTGTACCGAGGTATGTGCATATATGAAGGAGGATGAGGGCCTTGCATAGCAGATGTGTTCATTCCTGGTGGTATGGAAGATGGTTGCGGAGGAGGAGTAGCTGCATTTCTATTCTGATCATTCATGAAAAATGGATTGTAATTAGAAGAAGCTGCCACAACAGCTGGAGCAGAGTGTGGTTCTTGAACTAAGCATATCAGCTGTTTACCTGCTGTGCACTGTGGCTCAATATGTCCGTCGCTTGAGCTATGTACCAGTGTACGACCACCATTAAGTTGAGCTCCTTCCCCTGCATGGTAGCTGGTATGGGGATGAATACCCAGGTTAATGTGCAAAAGGCGATTCCTGTTCATTCTGCTGTCATCGGGGCTATGGTACTCCATATATAAGTATTTGCTGCTCTCCTGCGCAAGGACTCGACAACATGCTTCAAGGTTGTTGTTGTTCTAGAAGTAAGAATTGACACCAATTATCTTCAAATTACATTAGTAACGCCAATCAGTATATTCAACTGAAGCTCCAGTTAAGCCTAGCTTGAACACATTTTAGGGATAACACTTCACAGTAGCCGGCATACCTGACTCCTGAAATAAATTAAAGATAATCCCTGTTAGACCATGCTATATAAGAAGTATGTGGCTCATGTTACTTACAGTGAAATCTTATGATAACATTAGCTACTGAGTGACCCACATAAAATGTAGCAAGTCCAAGTTAGGGGAAATAGAATTTGGTAATGGTTATAGCTTTGGCATTCATTCCTGACAAGTTTCTGTTTCTTTAGAAAAGGATGTATGTATATTTAACACTATTTCAAATGAGATAATACTACACAATAGAACTATTTCACAGTTTGAAATATTGTTTTGAACACTTCAGAGTTTCAAAGTGGTTTAGCATATTACAGCCATCCAATCTCCATGGTTACTGAATTTGCAATCCAAATACTCATCTTGTTTAACTTTGGTTTGCTCTTCCCATTAGCTGCAATTTAAAATAAACCTCAGCGTTAAAAATTTTATTGTAAAAGTGTGTTCATAGTTCAAATGTATTCTGTCTAACCTTCCTTGCAAAAGGCCTCCCCTGATTTCTGTCCTTTACCCCTTAGCCTAATCCACTTCAATTTACTCTTTTGATCACCTTCCTCTTTCTAGAAAATAGCTTCAATGTAGTAAACAGCCACAAATACTCACCAGGACTGAGATGTTAAATACAATATACAGAGACTTGGAAGTATTTTCTAAACAGAGTTTAAAAACTACTTACAAATAGTCTGAAAATGGTGCATATTAATATTTTACTATCAGTAATGCAGATTGAAATCTGTCTTTTGTGAAGAGTGTTTTTTAAAAGAAACTACCAATATTCTCTGTCAAATTTAAAAAATGAAATCTGAGACATTTTGCCCAAATTATTAACTCTTACTGGTCTGGCTATCAAGTAAACTAGAAAATACAATAAATCCTACACTGGTCAACTGATAAATATATAATTTAGAATCTTTAAAATGTTTGGAAATTAATAGCCATTTTCCAGGACTCCTTATATTCTGACATTGCATCTTCAACTATTATATTTTCTTTAAAATAAATAAAAAAGCATGCTGAAAAAGTTTGTGCAGCCCTCAGAGGAATGAAGAATCCAAACCCCTTCAAATTTCAGGAGGGGTACAGTTTGGACTGCACATCTTGGACCTGAATCTATGCAAAGTTTTGGTTCTGAGTCAAAAACAAAAGGGGCTTTCCCCCCCCCCCCCCCCACTTTAGTTATGGCCAAAGTGTTATGACAACAGCTATTCTAATGATATTTTGGCCCAAGATAATAGGAAACACATTAGAAAGTCACTCAAGATTGTAATGGATTGTGGAAATATTGTGATTGCTACTATTTTTCACAGAAATCTTTTTTTCCACATTTTTAGAACAAAATCCAAACAAAAACTGTGATTCAGCCTCAAATCCAAACCCTAATCTAATCGGTACCTTTAGTCACATTTGACTATTTCTGACCATATACATTTTACAAAATTGATCCCAAGATGGGTATTTTCTACAGCATACCATAGATCTCAATAGGTCAAAAATAAATTAGTTATCAGGCACAAGTAAATGTATAGATTCATCAAGATCTCCTCTGCCACTGATGCTACTTTTTTGAACGACTCTCCAGCACTGAGGAATCAATGCTAATTAGTAAGGTGTTTCACTTGTTTGCTTAAGAGCAATCAATGTAGTCTCGTTATAATGCTTACTGTCATATATATATTGTATGACAGTAAGCATCATAACGAGACTACATTGATATATATATCAATAGACTTATGAGTTACAATTAGCTCTCCTACTTAGGTGATCTGCGAATGGTCTAGACAAAGTCATCTTTATTTTAGCACTATATTTCGGATGATCTCAATAACCAGAATAAGAAGGATGTACACATATTCTCAGCTAAAGATCTACTTCTCTCTCATCTTTGGCCCTGTGAAGTCCAGCCCAGTTCACATCTTTGGCTCTGACACATCCCACCATGCACCATTCTCCTAACACCAATTTCTGCGTCTGTATTTTGCTGGATAACAGAGCTGTCCTAAGTGGCAGGTAGTACAGAATTAAAGCAGGGTCCCCGTGTTCCAGCCCCATAATTAGAGAGGGCACCAATGCAATCGAGAGCAGTATCAGACACCAGGGAGCACAGGCAATTGCTGCCAGCCAGCCACCCACCTACTATCTAAGCAGAATGCAGTGAAGAGTCCATGGCGTCCTCAGGTCACATAACGTGACAGACACGAGGGGTAAAGATGGTAGCTAGGAGATGTCCCATGGAACACACTATCACCTGAGACTTATATACACCTCTACCCCAATATAACGTGACCAGATATAACACGAATTTGGCTATAATGCGGTAAAGCAGCGCTCCGGGGGGGTGGGGGGGGACTGCACGCTCCGGCGTATCAAAGCAAGTTCGATATAACACGGTTTCACCTATAACACGGTAAGATTTTTTGGCTCCCAAGGACAGTGTTATATCAGGGTAGAAGTGTAGTTTTAAATATTTGGAATATGTGGTGTGATGACAGGTCAGCCAATGACTATTGGTTCGTTTGCCTTTTTAATTCACATATTGCATAGCCTTGGGCCAGGTCTACATTACAGCCTTATGCTGGCACAACTGTTACTATGCTATTGTATTCTGCTGCAGCATACCTGGAGCATGCACTGAGACACCACCCCTTCTGGAATCTCAGGGAAACGTTGCCGGAGGTCATGGAGTACCTGCACATCAAGCTGCTGACTGCCCTGCGCCATGCCAGACTGATGATGTTGTGGGATTCTCAAGAATGGAAGTCAAGAAGTCTTCCAGTGGATATGATCCTCTGATGCTTCAGGCATTTTCTATTAAGAAGAACAGACAATGATGATCATTTATTAAATACATCCTAATTCATCCAAAGTAAAAGTGAAACTAACTTCCTTCATTCGGTCGAGGGAGAAGTTTGTGCATAGATGACCTGAACTGTTTTCTAGATTCACAGACTGAAAGGGGCGTGGAATAAACCCAGGAGTTGAGTCATGAATTTCTAATCCCAGATGTGCAGTAGACTCCCCCTCTGATTTCAGTATGCCTCAGTTCCCCAGTTGATAAAAATGGGATTAATATTAATTTACTTCTCAAAGACATTTTGAATAGTTAAAAGTTTGTGGTATTTGAGGATATGATGTACTATACAAGGGTTCGTTCATTATTTTAGTAATAGAGCTATGTTCTAACAGTGACAGAGTAAAAGTCCAGGTGGTGCAATTACCAGTAGTATTTTAAATTATGTATTTTAGCTAATAATTACATCTCCCCAACTCCCACAGTGCACAAACACCACCTTTAAATATATACAACTAACTAAAATTAGACAGCAGCTGCGGACATCAGGTAACAGATTTTACAGCTCAGGTTGACAACTTTCTAACACAGTATCTGTTTAGACACTTCAGTAGTTCAGGCATAATATGTACCCTACCTTAAAATTGCTCAAAATACAGAGCAATGTTCTCTGTATTTAATCTCTTTCCTTCTCATATCATCCACTAATTAGAAAATTAGAAAGAACAAAAAAATACAGCCACCATTTTTGTGACATATACAGGAAAATAATTCTTGCTGACTCAAGCAATTAGCCAACATCCAATCTTGCACACCAGGAAACAAAGCCATGTCTGTTTCTATTCCATTATATTAAAATAATAAAAAAAAATTCAAAATAGGTACAGTCAGCCCGAAAAGAATATTTTCAAGCCTTCAAGAGGTGAGCATCCATTCAAGATACCATTGGGGAAAGAAGAGTGACCAAGTGACTTTAGGATTACAGTAAATATGTATCTTGGGTATTCATAAAACATTTATCACCTTCATATTTAAATACAGAGAGAAAAGTGTCTACTTTTGTGTAAGGATGCTTTTATCTAGTAATATTATAACAAATAGCATTTGAACCAGAATAAGAGTTTACATAGGGGACACATACATTTTGAGTAAACATGGTTTGCCCATTAAGACTCATCGACAAAATACTAGCCTGAAGTATTGTAGCTGAAGTCAAAATACCAAGCCAAGGATGCCTTCTACAATTCTGGCCAGAAAGTAACTCTAGTAATATTAAGTATTTGCAATAGCTAAACTTCAACATACTTTACAAACATTAACTAATCCTCAAAACCTTCTTGTGAGGAAGTTAATATTATCCTCATCTGACAGGTGTGGAAAGGAGACAAGGGTGTTCTATAGCCTGGGTTACTGACTTCATTCTTTGTTCAGAGTAAGATTATGCACTTTCCAGCACAACAAAATAATTCTGTATGTTTCCAGATTTCATTATGAAACTATCATACTTTAGGGTGGACAGAATCTTGCATGTACTTTACAAGCCAGATTTGTAGACAATTTTTCCCACACTTTTAGCCTTGACACTGTAAGCATGGCATTAAGAATGTTAAAAACCCATCTAGATGGGAATCTTAATTGAAAGTAAATTGCATGAGCATTTGCTACCCACCTTACCAAAGGATTCTCAAGACTGAATTAAGCTTCTCCCCATGCCCCTCAAAATTTCAATACTTCAATATAGCCACTTAAGCAAGAGACTATAAATTGAATCTTACACTTTATATTGCACATCACATTTTGGCAATTATAAAGTGTTTATAAAATAATTACTTCAGTGGTAGCATTATTCACTCAAACTGTTTGATGCTGATTGTATTGGTATATCTGATTTTGAAGCATGTACTTTTCAACAGAAAATGAGCACTTCAAAACACATTCCGCGAAACACTGCCACACAAATGCCAGTGTCATTCCACAGTGAAAAGCTTAGTTGAACTGTGCAGAAATAAACAGACTAAATATTCTATTTTATTACTTATATTTGTACTGCATAAAAAATACTTAAATGCATTTCAGCAACGCTGTACCGCTGAGATAATAGATTCTTCCCAAGCATTCTGAATGGTCTCAACAATTAGTTTCTTGTACTATGCAATGGTCTTCCTGGTTGCATTATATGGCTGTAACATTTGGTATGATTTAATTAACGTGTCTGATCGAAGGTGTGGAGAAAGTGCAGAAGGAAGTATTATTTATCCCTTCACATAACACAAGAACCAGGGGGTCACCCAATGAAATTAATAGGCAGTAGGTTTAAAACAAACATAAGGAAGTACTTCACACAGCACAGCCTGTGGAACTAATTGCCAGGTGATGTTGAGAAGCCCAAAAATGCAGCTGGGTTCAAAAAAGAAATAGAAAACCTCATGGAGGATAGGTCCATCAATGGCTATTAGCCAAGATGGTCAGGGACACAATCCCATGCTCTGGGTGTCCCTAAATCTCTGACTGCCAGAAGCTGGGACTGGATGACGAGGAGATGGATCATTCAATAAGTCAGCCTGTTCTGTTCATTCCCTCTGAGGCATCTGGTGACAGCCACTGCTGGAAAACAGGATACTGGGCTAGATGGACCACTGGTCTGACCCACTATGGCCATTCTTATATTCTTATGACTACTTTATGTGGAAACTGCCACTTTTGGCAACATACCCAGACCTGAATAAAAAAAAATTATGAAAAGGCATAAACATCTTTTCATGAACGGATGAGCCCTTCATAGTTAGACTACAGAGACTAACACATTAAATCAACTACAGAGAAAGGAACTGTGACAGCTGAAATGCTTTAACATATAGTTTTAAATTAAAATTGCATCAGGTTAACTTGGTATAAAATGTTTGAGTGACAATGTCAAACTGTTTAAACTGAGATTTAACATATATTCTGGCCTATCCACATTTTGTTTAGACAAGGTTTGTCCTGGTCCATATGGAATGGCCAACGGCCCTGTCTGTGAAGAGTTATCCTCAATATAGAACCATATTTCCTAGGCAGGGTTTAAACCTAGCTGTGTTCAAACTGGGTTATAAAAACACTGTTCATTGGGCTCTGAATAGATAACTAAACTATGTTTAAAAACAGGTTTAAAACTATGTTCTAGTTCAGTTAGAAACTTATGCTAGAAATTTTTAACCCAGTTCAGCTAACGCTGAAGACATCCAGTGATCACTAGAGTTGACCTGACAAGAGAAATTTTTTCCACCATCTCATCTAGGCAAACAGTAGACAAAATGGTAAAAACAGCTGTGACTGATTGCACTAGCACTTCCATCAGTCCTAGTGCAACAGTGGGACAATTTTCTGACACTCTCAGGGCAGAAACAGACTAGCAGCCAAATGGTGATATAACCCAATTTAACTGTTTTTAAGCCACACTTAAATTCAGTTATTAAACATGGTTAAACTTTGCACAGACTTGGTCAAGTGCGTTAAAACTGAATTAAACTGAACTGCTTAAAAAAAGCCATGTTTACACTAGTTCAAAAAACTAAGTTTGAGACCAAGTGCAAATAAGTCCTTAGTTTAAGGACACTGTGACGGGTTGGATCACAGAAACCCTCTTGGGAGCTGCAACCAGATGTACCAAGACTACCTCTGCTCCTGCTTTCCCTGTCAGCTCGGGAATCCAGCACCCTGTCTTGCTAAGCCAGACACTCCCATCTGCTTCAACAAAGACCCAGGGTCTGAATTACCTGCCCCAAAGCTGCAGGTTTACCTGAAGGCAGCTAGCAGAAGTGTTCCCGTCTTTAACACTCAGATGCCCAACTCCCAATGGGGTCTAAACCCAAATAAAAAACTTATACAGGGTAAACTCAAATTGTTCGCCCTCTATAACACTGATAGCGAGATATGCACAGTTGTTTGCTCCCCCAGGTATTAATACACACTCTGAGTAATTAATAAGTAAAAAGCGATTTTATTAAATACAGAAAGTAGGATTTAAGTAGTTCCAAGTAGTAACAGACAGCACAAAGTAAGTCACCAAGCAAAATAAAATAAAATGCACAAATCTATGTCTAATCAAACTGAACACAGATAATCTCACCCTCAGAGATGTTTCAGTAAGTTTTTTCCTCCGACTGAACACCTTCCAGGCCTGGGCACAATTCTTTCCCTTAGTACAGCTCTTGTTCCAGCTCAGATGGTAGCTAGGAGATTCTTCATGATGGCTACTCTCCTCTGTTCTGTTGCACCCATTTATATATCTTTTACATAAGGCGGGAATCCTTTGTCCCTCTGGGTTTCTACCCCCCCACTGGAAAAGCACCAGGTTAAAGATGGATTCCAGTTCATGTGACATGATCACCTCACTGTAAGACCCCAGGCCTTCATTCCTCCCAGTCTGACTCACAGAAAGGCTTGCTTGCAAACAGAGCCACCCAGTTAATTGTCCTGGTCGATGGGAGTTAAGATTCCAAACCACCATTAATGGCCCACACTTTGCATAATTACAATAGGCCCTCAGAGTTATATTTCATATTTCTAGTTTCAGACAAAAGAGTGATACCTTTATACAAATAGGATGACCACACTCAGTAGACAATAAGCCTTGTAATGATACCTTACAAGAGACCTTTTGCATGAAGCATATTCCAGTTACATTATATTCATCCATTAGCATATTTTTATAAAATCATATAGACTGCAACGTCACAGACACTAATATGCAAGTTCTTCTATAGGAACATACAGAATCAGAGGAGGGATCCATTAAGTCCACTATCCTGTATGCGACACTACCCACAACCGGCCCCCCCAAAAAAGCTGCTTCTTAACCTCCCATAGGTAAAGAGGTTGGTTTGTGCCCCTGAAGCTTAACTGCTTAGACTCTTTCCAAAATCTTGGTGTCTATTATATTTATTTTTTAATATTTAATTCTGGATAGTCTTCTCATCCATTTAAATGGATAATTCTTTTTTGTATGATGCAAAGCTCTGGCCTCTCACTCCTCACCTCGCCCCAAGTACTCTGTTCTGTCAGGCCTTTTCTACACTATGTTTTTTCCCTTTCTTTTAGTCTCTAACCACTGTTAGGATGCTTCATTATTTGGAGAGTTCCATCACTGAAATTAATATCCATTAAAGCAGAAACATCATCAAGTCAAAGGTTTGTTCTTCTGCCACATTTGATGTATACTATTAGTGAAAGCCACCTCTCACATTCCACACTACTTGTTTGGATCAATAAGACAAGCTTAAGAGGTGAAATGTCTTTAAAATCATCATATGATATGATGTGTAAGCAATATAGTCTGCCATAAAGGCAATGTACAGAGCTCAGTTGCTGGATACGGAGTTCAATTCTTTAGTAATGCCACAGTAACTCTATACCCTTTTGACTTCAAAAGAGTAGAGAGAACGTTGTCTGAACCACTTTCTTCAAAGGTCAAGAGAAAGTGCTCATTGATGGGCAGTAGCTAGTTGGGAAGGGATCCTCTAAAAGTCTCCAAATCTGATCTCCAATTATCTCTATATGACAACCACCACTTACCATGCTTCAGGAAAAAGAGTAGCATAACTCCCAGAAAAGAGGAACTGACTACAATCAAGCTTTGTTTCCATTAAATTCCTCCTTCCTCACAGATTAATACAGTGGTAGGGTTCCACTGTCATAAAAGAGTGAAATTAAAACCCCTCTGTAAGATAGAGGGACGTTATCTGAAATCTACAAAGATGATTTAAGCATATTTATTAACAAAAGTTTATGCATCTTTTCTGGCTTTGTTTTCATTTTCTTTATTCTCTCCCCCTTTCCTGCTTTAGTTCTCCTGAGCTACATTTACTTTTGTTTCCTCTTTTTCTGTCTTCATTCTTTTTCTTTAAAAACAAAACAAAAAAAAACAAAAAAAAACCAGTCTCAGTTGAAGCAGGTTCTTCCTTTATCTCCGTTTATTTAGTATTTCTGCCCTACTTTCCTCCTTTTGGTTATCTTTTCTAAAAATTTTTGCTCCCCTATATTGTTCACTTCTTACTCCTCATTCCTCTGTTTTATAATGGTCTTCTCTGCCTGCTCCCTTCCCCTCCAGTTCTGCATCTCTCTCCATCTTCATTCCTTGGACCCTTTCATTTCCTTCCTCAGGATCCTAGATTCCATTTCCTTCCTCCGAGTCCTCCTTTCTCTCATTCCACTCGCAGCAGTATCATGGCACCATCCACTCATTCATTTCCAATTGTCAAAGATCTCTTACATTTTATTACGATTAATGGGATCCCTGGCTCTATCCACATATGGAAACAACAGTAGGTCACTGTGTTACCACAAAATTGGGGACCAAAAAAAAAGTAGTGGCTTGAGACTCATTTGGATCCTCCGATGCAACAGGCAATAATGGAAGTCTGGCTTACCCTGCTGGTAAAGTTGGGAGGAAAGGGGCATAGTAATCATGCAAAGCAGTATCTCTACATTGAGGCAAAGGTACCACAAGCCAGCCTTTTCATCTCTTCAGATATAAATTAGGAGAAGAAAAAGGTGGAAGGGAGAAGAGTGGAGATCAACAACCAAACACATCAGATATGTTCTGTAAAGTTTCTGTAATCAACTGATTCCAAATATGTTTCCTGAAGGTGCCACAAGGTATGCTAAATTTACTCTGTTAGCACAGACATCAAAAAGTTATGGTACTCAGCAATAAAAATGATGATTTGTTAGTTCGAAATTGTTTAATCAAATTTGAAATTAATTTAAGCATTCCTTCAGAATACAGGAAGCTCGAAAGTTACTGAGTTTAATTTAAAATGGCAACAACTGCTGCAAGGATGAATTATGTTTAGTGCATTTTTTTATTATTCAAATATGAATTCAGTAAAATTGTCACTGTAAGAGACATTCCTGTGGAATTCTTGTGTTACTGTTCAGCAATGTCAGTTTGGTCATATTGCCGAGTGCTACTTGTGATTTAAAATGTGTTAATTTTACCATATACTGTATATCTGCAGGATGTTTTGTTTAAATTGTAGGATTTTGGGGGGGGAGGGGCTAAATCAGTTTTTCCCCATTGCAGTCCAATTCTGAACGTTTTTATGTATTTATAGGTAAGGATACTTAGCTGTTGTCAATGTATCAAACAATTTCGATAAAAAAAACAAAAACAGATTTCACAGGGCCCTATATACAAGAAATTATGGATAGTCACTGATATTATGCTTTACAGTCTGTGACCAAACAGGGAAAAGCAGGTTCTCTCCTAGACAGGAGAAAAAGTAGCTATAGCAGGGTGGTTACCCCACTCCTGCCCTGAAGGCCTTAAAACAGCCCTGGCAGAGGGCTGTGGCAGGGGAAAAGCTGGGCTGATTGGGAAGCGGCCACAGCTGGGCCACGTGCCAATCAGGCCCCAGCTGGCCTGTATAAAAAGGCTGGAAGCCAGGAGCTCAGAAGTCTCTCTCTAGCTGTAGAGGGAGATGGACCTGGCTGCAGGGACCTGAGCAGACTACCTGAGTGGAGCAAGGCTGAGGAAAGGCAGAGGAGCTGGGGAGGCTCCAGCCTGGAAAGCCCTAGGCTGCAGGCCTGGTAAGGCCAATTAGGTACTGGGTTGCAGGGTGCAGCCCACGGGTAGCCAGAGGCAGCAGGTCCAAACCCCTTTGCCTGTGATGAGTGGCTTATACTGCAGTCTGCCCCAGTGAACAGGGGCTAGATAGAGACTGGGCAGTAGCCAAGACTGAGGCAAAGTGGGGATAGTGGGTGGGGGTTCCCCTGGGAGGGGGAGACCCAGACTGTGGGGGTACTGCCAGAGGGCAGCACCCCAGACAACAGGGCACCGGGTCCGGGAGGGACTCGGGGGCCAAGTGTCCCTCCCGGACCCGGTGCCCTGTTGTCTGGTAGCGGGACACCGGCCTGAAGAGGGCGCTCCAATGGCTGGTGAGCTAATTCCCGGAGACGACCAGCAGGAGGCGCCACAGGGGTGAGTCTGCACACGCTTACAGCAGCTCTCTACCTGTCTTCAATGTAAATTAAGCAGCAGGGAATCAAAACAGTAGAAGCCCCCTTTCCATATGAATCAGCAGGGGGGTGGGAAGTCAACAGGAAGGGAGGACAGCAGGGTTAATGAACTTTTGGGAGAGATAAGCAGAAACGAAAAGCCTTGTGGGAGTCAAAAGGCCAGGGCTCTTGGAATCACAGAACATTGCATCCTTCATCCAAGGAGGCTGAAGTCTCTGGGCACTGAATAAAAGTGAGAAATCTTCTTAGACAAAGATTGTAACTTGCTGAAATTAAGTTTTAATCTCAGAAATGTATTTTTACTTTTGTTTGTTTGTAACCATCTCTCTCTTTACTCAATGTACTTGGTATCATTTAAACCTATGACTTCAATAAACTTGTTTTATTTTTACTATAAACCAATTCAATGCTGTGAATGAAATAGAGTGTTCTTCACAATCTAAATTAATGAGCTGCAGCATATTGTCTCTTTAAAGGAGCAATGAATGTAAGGGTCTGTAAATTTTCAGGGAGAGGGTTAAACACTGCAAGGCAGACAATTCTGGGGAAATTCAGGTGTGTGTGTGCGTGTGTGTGTGTGTGTGTTGGAGTTACACTGCAAAAAAACAAAAACAAAAACAAACAAAAAAAACTAAGTAATAGAAGCCAGAGTGTGACCTGTATGCTTGTAGGTTGGATGTTGGTGTCAGGGTTGTCCGCCACAGCAGTACAGCACTGAAGGCACTCAGAATTGCAGGATAGGCAGTGACAACCCCTTTTTGGCCTGGGTTGAACCCCAAGGCATCAAAAACTCCTTTGAAGCCCCAACCAAATTCTGATGATGTACAAAAAGTAAAAGAATTCCACTCAACCTCTCTTAGCTGCATTGGCTCTGCAGGACTAAAAAAAGAAATGGTAAATGTGCATTTTTACCAGTAAGTAAACAGAAATAACTCAATACATACAGGGAGAAATTCTGATGTCTAAGATGTTGCTATTTTTATACCGTATCTTTACAGATCAAAAGTGACTGATTTTAGTTGCACTTTAAGACTTATTTGGAAGTGAATTAAGCTACCCCCTTCCATAATTGTTTCTGCTCTCTACTGTATTAAATGCAGGATGTAGACACATTCAAGATGTACCATATGTAAATTTGCAAAATGCTGATGAAAACGAACAATCAAGGATTACTGCTATAAATCATGTTACGACAGAATAGATAATATTTATTGCATACGGAAATAGCTAACTACTCCAACAGTCTTTTATACACAACACACTGCTGCAATGTTAGTCCTTAACTGTTTGTATGTTTCCATATCTCAGTCTGCCAACTCACAACTCAGTTAACCCTGTGTAGAGATCAATGACTGGCAGCAGCATGTGATGGATATGCAAATTTTGGGTGATATTTATTCCACTGTTCCAAGTTCTTTATTCTTCCTGAAAAAACATAGAAATCTATCTGAATCATACAGAAAAGTACCAAGTACTAATCCCTTACCTGAAAAACAAAGAAAATGCACAAAGGAAAGCCTAAATGCCTGTTGTTGAGGAATGGGAAATATTTTAATAATGAATGAGAAGATTGAGATCAATGGAGCAGAAATGAAAATGTATGTTTAAGCAGGTAAAATTGTTTTACATCTGATTCTATTAATCCAGAGCTATATAGCAGTCCTTCTGCCAAAAAATGATACCTTGTCGAAAGAGGAGATATTGTCCAAAAAGAAGCAGCAATTCTGTAAGTAAAACAAGATCACAATCAAGTCACCAAGCTATTAGCCATTAAGACCTCTCTCTCCTTTGTATCTGATCTACAATACTGATTCATTTTTATCAATTCATTTGTTTTTTCATTACCTAACCTATTATGAAGTTGCAACCATATCAATCTGAATGGTGTTCAAAATCAAGCTCATTGATGCTGAGCTGGCTGGACAGCCAATTTTTCACCATTTTGAAACAATGAATTGTGAGAACTTAATCTACAAACAAATGTAGGGTGGAAATCTGGACCTTCAATTTTAAATCCTAAAAGGTATACAATTAGGATTATGTTCCATGAGCAATATTTCAGCCTTCTCGTGATATGGGTTCAACCTGTGTCTCTGGATCAGTCATGATGCCTAGTAAAGATCCCATACCTTCTCAAATAATTTTCCAATTTGTCCTTACGTCAGGGGTTCTCAAACTGGGGGTCAGGACCCCTGAGGGGGTCACAAGGTTATTACATGGGGGGTCGTGAGCGGTCAGCCTCCACCCCAAACCCCGCTTTGCCTCCAGGATTTATAATGGTGTTAAATATATAGACAAGTGTTTTTAATTTATAAGGGGGTTGCACTCAGAGGCTTGCTATGTGAAAGGGGTCACCCATACAATAGTTTGAGAACCAGTGCCTTACGTGTTTCCATTAATTTATTTTGTGTGTGGAAATCAGGTTTGGAGACTGAGTCAGCAATGTCAGTCTCTAGCTAGTAAATCCCTCCAAAGCCTCCTTTAACTGCTTTTGTAAATTTATAGCCTTTCTGTGGAGCAGTTATGTAAAAATGCGCTATATTTTTGAGTGCTCACATATCAGAAGCTTAGAATGACTGAACTTCAGATGTTTTCCTCTACTTCCACTTTAGTTTCATCACATGAAAAAATGGAATAGACCTCCTTCCTGTGCTTTCCTCAGCATTCCTAGAAGTTGTCTTTTGCAATACGGCTAGTGTTCTGCTTTCTTTTCAAATGTAAAATTAATAGCATTAAGTAGGATTTTATTCTTCCCTTTACAGATACTTGTAACCAGTATCTGGTCATTTCTCATGTTCAACCAATCTTCTTGCCCTAGTATCTAATACAATTATTTTTGTTCTTCCTTTGATTTTCTCCATTTCTTCTAATAGTGTACCTGAAAAAAATGCATCAAGAGTGAAGTGCTTTGGTCATTTTAAAAAACTGTTCATTTTGTGCTATATCAAAGACAATATTAGCATAAAAGAAAGCTGCAACTCTTTCTCTCAAGTTCATGTCTTTGTTCTCTAGCAGTTTAAAAGCTGCTCAGAGGCCTGGAACAGACTTAAATGATCACTGCAGCTACATTTTAATGATGGATCAAACTTGTCACCAGTCTGTCTTCCCTTCAATAAGTTTTATTCAGTGGCACATTAGACCATGAAGAATTCAAAGAAATTATTTTCTGTACTCTTCAGAGGAGTATTTTTTTTTTAACCCTGACCATATTTACTTTGCACTTCAGTTCATCCAATTGCTTTTTTCCTACCCCTTTAGACTTGTGGAGTCAGAAAAAAAATCATATATTGTCTTAGGCAATTACCTTAGGTAATTACATATATTTATATTAATTAGCAGCTTTCAAATTTCCTACATTAGAATGGAATAGCAAATTCTAGTGACTTCTCATGTTTTCAAATGCCCCGGTTACCTCTAGAATTGTCTAGGTTCCAATAAACCAAGGCCTCTGCCCTCAATCAAAAAGATATCACTTCACTCAGTACTCACACTGCTCTGCCTAATTAGTGGTCTCCAAGTTCCCCTTTCCCTCTATGTTTCTAGATAATTCTATAACTTGTTTCCTAATAAGCACCAGAACCTTGATGCGCTCATCAAATCTCCCTTCAACTTTTTAGAATAGCATAAGTTTTTATTTATAGAAAAATTAGTTCTAAACTTCTCAAATAAAAAAGCTTTTCCAATATATCTTAATTTCATGTACATACTTCAGAATGATATAAAAAGAAAGCTATTTGTTTTAATTTAACAACTATGTGTGGGGGCTTTTTTCTGGAAATCGAACAAAAAATTATAGGCTTTTTCTTTTTTAAATGGACCTTGTAACTACTGAAATCATATCCAATTCTCTAAAGCTTAAAGGAGGCTCAGACAGACTGCTAGATCACATTCTCTTCATTAAAGCAGCAGCTAGGACAGTGCTTAGCATTTAGTAAAGAGTGTCACTCCATAATTATAGTGTAGAAAATGCAGATAATAGTCTCAAATATAGATTGAAAATAATCTGGAATCTATTTTAAATATCAAAGTAAGTAACAATTTGAGATCCTATAAAATGTATGTTACAGTAACAATATTTAAAATAAACATCCATTAATCAAATCCACCGTTAAAAGACAAGAAGACTTCTGAATGAAACCTATATTTAAGGATGAGTTCTTAACTGAAACCAAGTTTCTAAGCTGGACTTCACTCCTAAACTGAAACAAACTCCCAATACTGGAGCAAGCTCCTGAGCTAAATTTAACTACCAGGCTGGAGACCAGTTTTTTAGTCCCTTAGCTCTACCCTATTGGTTTTTGCCAATCAGCCCTTTCCATACAATTTCAATGGGAAGCTGCAGCACTGCCACCTAACGGATGGTACTGTAAAAATTGTATAAATAGCAGCATTTACAAGCCCATTCCCATGACTCAAAACAGAATTCAACAACCAGCAACAAATACATTAAAGTTAATTCTTTCACTGATCTACTGTACCCTGGGTTTCCACATTCTGCAATTCAATTCTTCACTGGGAGATTTCCCCTTGATTTTGTAAGAGCTAGTCTACACTAGAAGTGCTACACTTGTGCAGCTGTAGCACACCTGGTGAAGATGCTCTATGAAGACGGGAGAGAGCTCTCCTGTCAGCATAATAAATCCATCCCCATGAGAGGCAGTAGCTATGTTGGCAGAAGAAGCTCCTCCACCAACATAGCGCTGTCCACACCGGTGCTTTCATCAGTGTTACTTGTGTGTCTCAGAGTTTTTTTTCACATCCCTAAGCAACGCAAGTTATACTGACAGAAGTGCTACTGTAGACATCACCTTATTCATACTCCTGAGCAATGTAAGTTATACTAAAGTAAGTGGTAGTGTAGACCTGGCCTTAACCCAATGGTGGGCAACCTGCAGCCCGCAGGCTGCACACAGCCCGCCAGGGTAATCCGCTGGTGGGCCGCGAGATGGTTTGTTTACATCAACTGTCTGCAGGCACGTCCGCCCACAGCTTTTGGTGGCCATGGTTCGCCGTTCCCAGACAATGGGAGCTGCGGGAAGTGGCGGACACTGAACTGAAAAATACTATTTCTTTTATCATTTTTACAGTGCAAATGTTTGTAATAAATAATATAAAGTGAGCACTGTACACTTTGTATTCTGTGTTGTAATAGAAATGAATATATTTGAAAATGTAGAAAAACATCAACAAATAAATAAATCCATTTAATAAATTTCAACTAGTATTCTACTGTTTAACAGTGCAATTAATCACAATTAATTGTTGAGTTAATCGCGAGTTAACTGTGATTAATCGACAGTCCTAAAAAAAGCAATCATTTCATCTTGATAACGAATTCTGACTGACTTATATGACAATGACCACCTTGCAATCTGTAATGCCCATTAAGCTTGCAGATCCTTACCTTAAATTAGTAATAAAGAAATTAACGTTATAATATTTCTTTGCTTTATGAGAAAACTGTAACCCTGAAGGATTTAGGAATCACCTAAGAATGCAGGTACAGTCCTAAAATAATGTACTCTCAACCAAGAAGTCACCCAGTAGAACACTACATTCTTTTCTCAGAAACACCAAACGTAATCAGTTCTCTGATATTCCAGTGAAGCTGACGGGGAAAAACAATATACTTTTAGTGATCTTAAAGATGAAGCATAGACATTTAATCTTAGCACACATAATCTAAGCATATTTCTTGTAGTCTATGGAGCATAGGAAGTCTTCAGAAAAGGGTACTTTAAGTGTAAGTTTTTTCCAAGCAATATCTAAATTACTTTTACAGATCAGTTAAGAGGTCAGATTCAACAACTAATCTGAAACAATACTATTATCTAGGCAGTACAAAACACAGTATTCCCAGAAACTGCCTACTGGCAAAGAAGTGGGTTGTTCAGAGGTTTGATTTACTAGAGTAAATAAATGGAAAAATATTCCATTGCACTAGGAAGGTTTGCTTATTATAGTGTAAACCAGTGGTTCTCAACTGGGGATCCACGAGCCCTTTCAGGGGGGCCACAGAGCCCCACAACTGAAACCCAGTGCCTCGAGCCCCAGCGCTGAAGCTGGGAGTGATGCGGGGCTGAAGCCAGTGGCCCCCCTCTGCCCGGAAGCCAGGAGCAGCACGTGGTTGAAGCTGGTGGCCCCCACCCCTCAGCCGGGAGCGGATGCTAGCACCCCCTCAAGCCCCTGAAGCACTGTGGGGCTGAAGCCAGCAAACCTCCCCACCCAAGCCAGGAGCGGGGGGGGGGGGACTGAAGCCAGGATCCCCAGCGCTCCCACCCCACCCCCGAAGCTGGGAGCCACAGTACCTAGCTACTCCCCTCCCTGCACCCTTAGTTACTCCCTTGCCTGCACCCTCCCTGCACTCTGAGCAGTTTTCAAACTTTTGGAACTGAGTCCCCTTTTTTAGTTACTTTTTTTGGTTACAGCCCCCCACAACCCAGATAGGCTGAGTGGCCTCCTGAGTGAGTCAGGGGGTGGAGGTGGGGCTCCCTCCCTGGACCCCGCTGTGAGGAGCTGGCTCAAGCCCCGCCAGCTCTTGCCTCCCACCCCCAAATAGAAGTAAAATGATGCCTATGCTTAAGGGTCCCTCTTCTCCCCTGCTGGGCCCTGGCGTTTTTATAGGATGTTGAGGGGGCCTCAGCAAGAAAAAGGTTGAGAACCCCTGGTGTAAACCACACACACACCAGATATGCCTTGAGTGCTCAAACAGAGGTAGCTGATGATTTAACTTAGTTTTAGAGCAGAGGTTGTCAAACATTCAGGACCCTCAGACCAGTATCCAGTTTATGGCCCCATTTCTATTATCATTTGTGGTCACAATCCAAGGTAGCACAGAAGTGGGGTCAGGGCAAGAAACTGGCTGTTTTTACATGAAGGCTGGTGAATGGGGAGGCAAGCTTCTGCTGGCTGGGATCTGTTTTGAAGCCAGGTGTTAGGGGTGAGGAGATGAGGGAATACTGCCTAGCAGCTGAGCCAGATGTGTGGCTGCTGGAAAGAGATGGGAGTTAAGGGGAAAGAAGCTGTTCAACTCCTTCCCTAAGCTTTGCCAATGCCCAAATCATGCTCTGCTCCAGGAAAGTTCTGCTTAAAAAGATTAGGCACTGGCTGATCACTGTAGGCAGTGGGGGCAGCTGATTCCAAATATGTGATATTATACCCATAAAACTATCTCAGCTCCCTTGCTGCTTTGGTTACATACGTCTGAAAAACGGACTACCCTCCATAAACTGTATGCCAACAACAGAACATGAGAAGACAAGAAGGAAACTAGCTCAGAAGACAGAATTAGAAAGCACCGAATTTAAATACAAGAATATTACTATTTTTGGTTTGTTGCCTAACAAAGCAGAGCCCCAAAATGAGTAAGTTCTTTGTCAAATGTCTGGGCTATAATCCTAGGCGAAGATGTATAATTTCTTCTCACATCCCTCAATACTGCAGCAACTTTGTAAAGACAGTTTGTTACTGCTACGCATTTTACAGGGATTGTAGAAACAAGTGACCAGGAAGGAAAGATTGCCAAGATATTAAACTTTTTATAAATAAGTACGACACTGAAGTGGCAACCTCATTCCACTCCATGAAATCTGAACATAGCCCAAGTTAAATTCTCTTTCATCAAGGATTAAGTAGGCCAAAAAAAGGGTCTTTAACATTTCATCACAGTCATGTCTACTATCTATTCAGTAGTCATCTGCACCCAATTATAGCCTTGTAAACATGACTGGCATGTGACCTGGCTGCAGATGTAATCATGTAATCTCACCTCTAATCCTTTGAACAGGCTCTGCAACCAAGACTGGCTCAACTTCAAACCTGCCTGCAGTGCAACTATTAATTAGGTAGACTGTTTAAGTGATCTGGCTCCATTGGCAATGGGAAAAAATATAAAGAAGTTTTATATGTGACATTTTCATTTATTTAACCACTCTAATGATTACATTGGTGTAACCCTAACAAAAACTTGCTTTCTCCAAGACTTATGCCAGATAAGTCTCTTTACTCTCCCTACCAAAAGGTGAAGTCAACCACAAACTTATGGAACTGTGGTATCTATAAAAGTGTTTGCTGACTGAAATATCTTGAGACTCCAGCAACTGGATACAAACAATATGGTTTCATGTGTACACATGTAGCAGCTTTTCTGTCATACCTACCACCCCACCTAGTACCAGCAAGTAAGCGTATTCTGGGAAACAATGCCATATGACTGAGTATTTCTTTTCTCAGGGCTTGGCTACACTTGAGAGTTGCAGCGCTGGTGGAGGCTTTCCAGCGCTGCAACTTAGTAACTGTCCACACCTGCAAGGCACATCCAGCGCTGCAACTCCCTGGCTGCAGCGCTGGCTGTACACCTGGTCTGCTTGGGTATAATGAGTGCAGCGCTGGTGCTACAGCGCTGCTCGTAAAATGTGGCCACACATCAGCGCTGTTATTGGCCTCCAGATATTCCAGAATGCTTTTAACTAAATTACTCTCGTTTTGTTATGATGCCTCTCTTTATTTTGTTGTGAACTCGGGGCTCCCGGAGCTGCTTATCTAAAAACAAACACAGCTCCTGTTTGCTGTGATCAATCTGTAACTGACTGTGAACAATCAATTGAGATAACCCACTACCTTGCTGTGAATGAGGCAGGCAGGGGGATGAGTGTTTGCTTGAGGAGAGAAACTGGGGGGGGGGGGGGAGAGAAAGGGAGTCCGTTGGAGAAGCTGCTTATCTGGTCTGCAGGCTGTTTGCAGTTAAGAGAAAATGAAGGGGCAGGGAGCTGATACACAGTGTCAGCTCCAAAAATCCACTCTCTCTCTCTCTCCCCCGCTCCCTGTCACACTCCACCCCACCCCCTCTTTGAAAAGCACGTTGCTGCCACTTGAACACTGGGATATCTGCCCATAATGCATCACTCCCAACAGCGCTGCAAATGCTGCAAATGTGGCCACACTGCAGCGCTCGTAGCTGTGAGTGTGGTCACACACCAGCGCTTTCCCTACACAGCTGTACGAAGACAGCTGTAACTCCCAGCGCTGCACACCTGCAAGTGTAGCCAAGCCCTAAGAGTCCCCAACCTGCCCTAAATTATCCATCTAGGATTACAGGGTGGCTTACACAAAACTCCATCTCCTGCCTCAATGATCACAGTGACCAGTTGTTGTGGAGACATTCCTAGCACTGCAGGTTGCTACATCCTCCAGATTCTGGAGTTTGCTGCTTAACAGCTTGGAAGCAGACTGGGCAGAGACAGTTACACTATAAAGAACAGTAAGTTGTAATCTGAAAACAAGGTAGGGGAACACAGAATTGTGTCCATTTAAAATGCCAAACTGAACCACAAAGAAAGCGGACTTTTGGCAAAACAGAGCTCAGCCCACTGCTGGGACAACACTATAATGATCTAAACCAAGTGCAACTGGCCAAGACACCAAAGTACAACCAGTCACTTTAGACTGTATGCGTGGCATTAGCAACTACCTTACAACTGAAATTCACTCAGATGAGAAAGACTGTCCTTCTGGACATGAGTTGTCATAGCACTTTGGAGACTAGCCAAGAATGCAGACCATCACTTGAAAGCTTTGGCATGGGAAAGACAATGAGAGAAATAGTACTGCAACAAAGTAAATGTTATTGATTCATCGTTAAAGTGAGCAATGCCAATCAAGTAATTGAGGGCCGTGAATGATGTTAAGACTTCTTAAAGTATGCTGGGGCTACTGACAGAATTCACGTCCCAATTCTTTGTTCATTTCCCCTCTCAATCTGCAGAGCTCTACAGCCATAAAATAAAGATGTGGTGGATCACAAAGGTGCTTCACTTGCTCGCCTGTCATGATTCAGGATACCAGAATATTAAATAATTAGATAATGTGCAGAAAAGAGTAGATAAGGGTGCCACTGCTGCAGTAAAACGAAGAAATGTGGTACTTCTATGCTAAATGCCTTGGGGACCTTAGCTTACATTCTGTTGCCTTGCAATATTAAGATTATGAGATAACAACAATTGGCAATTTAACTACAACCTCTCTAGTGCCAGAAAGGTGTTTGAGTGCATCCTGAGGGTCGATGTAGATGCCTATCGAAGCAAAATCACATTGACCTGACATATGTTTCTACAGTCTTAGCTAAATCCTCCATAACATTTGTGAGAAGAGGGGAAAGCACAACCAAGAACACAAATTGGGATTTTCCCTTTTATCCTAGGCAAATTACTACAATTGTTGGACACACTGTGCAGGTATGCATGATGAGGGATGCCACGTGCCAGTATTTTGTTCATACTGACACTGCAGTAGTAGAGTGCAAAGAGGACACAGATCTCCATGTTCCTGTGCTTATGCTGCATGATCTTTTATTCTTTTGTAGTTTTAAAAAATAGATTCAGTTGCTGTTATTTAATGACTACTGTATGTAATAAAAAGACTATGACTGAAAAGTGTTTTCATGGATTCTACGCAGACAAACCATACTATAAAATAAGGTTGTTTTTCTTCATTCAACAATGATAAACAAGTTTTTCAAAAACAGAGCAGATGTTGGAAATGGAAAAGAAAACTTAAAGCAAACATGTTGCTTACTTACAGCTGAGATCACATTCAGGGATAATTCTTGTTGTCCTCACAATACTCATAGAAAGCAGGACTGCACTTCTGAGACAGGCTCCTTTGTTTTAGAAGAAGGAAATGAATCACTGCCACTGACCATATTCTGACACTGATGGGACTGGATCACTGTTGGGTCCCCATCTGTGGTCTGGGAGCAAGTGTGTTAGTGTGTTTATTGCACCACAAGAGACATTGCCTTAACCTATTGATTCCACATCTTCTAAGAGGCATCCATCTTTTCCTGCATCTTCCTTTTTTCAATCTCTTCCCAGACCTCTCTGTTCCTTTCATTTATGGCCTCCAGACCAGGAGAGCTGACGATGTCATTCTCATGATCCATCAAGATCTAAATGGGATCCACAATTATCTTCTTTTTATTCTTCTTCCTCTTCTGACACAGAACATTAAAATTCTCTGAAGCTGTCAAAGCGAATTTGCTACACACAGATTGTGCCTGGACAAGCATAACTTAAGAAGTGCTAGGAACAGATGCATACTCAGGTTGCCCAATACACTGGGATGCTGTTAAGGGAAAAAAGTTGGGAGCATTTCACTAACAATATAATATCAGATTCAAAACTGATACTCCTTTCTATGGGCCTTTTATCCCCTAATAAGAATCATGACCGTGGCATATGTCTGTCCCCTCAAAGACAGCCATTTTACTTAGACTTAACTGTATTTTTTTATTTCATTGTTTTGAAGTAACAGAAGGAGGTTTAAAATCACCAATACTAGCCTTGCATCAAGCAAGGCCTTTAGATAATGGCATTTTAAATTTAATCATTTCAAATCTTCTAAATAAGTAAGATACTAACAAAATTTCCCCTGTGTTATTAATGTTTCTGAGTACTTATGATCTCCCACCAGGCAATGAGGGATCCCCACCTCTACACTGTGGGACCAAAATTATGATAAAAAGATAAGCTTCATTGCAATTTGACAGCCCAGATAACCCATTTGGGTTCAGAAAGAACATGCATTGCCCATAACTCAGGTGCATAAACTTGAAGAGTGGTTGTCAGAAGATTTCTGCAAGGCCTCAAAAAGATGCAAGCTAGGACAAATATCTACATCAACCGGATAGCGAAGGAATTAAGGACTCCTCAGCAACAATATACTACCATAAAAACCAAATGTCAGAAGCCAGAAAGTTGTATGGCAATCGGCATGAACTGGCTTACTTGCTGGTACACACAACCTATAGCTATTGATTAAGCAATTCATGAAATACATGATGTGGCTGGAAAAAAAAGAACCCCAAAGTTAACCAGCTTTGCCAGCTTTCACGAACACCACAATTTTGGCCCATTATATGCAATTGCACAGTGATACAGCATTTCACCTGTCACATTTTTGGAGAACAGAACAGGAGAGAACTCGCACATATAATGCTATGCAGTTTAGCAGAAGGTGTACTGAACTGCAAACCCACAGAACATGAGTTCTAGTCTGAGCTCTTCCCAGGCTACTGTTAATGTTTTTGTTCTTAACCACCCTTAAAATGAGCCGTGGTTTCATCCCTTAGGGGTGGGGAAGGGGACTATGTACTAATTTTATAGTAAGGTAAAGGACCTTGCACAATGGCACTTCAGATGGTGGTGGGAGTAGAGAATACAGAACCCAAGTCTGTAATATAATGAAGACAACTCTTCCATTTTGCCAACAGTCTTTCAGAAGAAATGTTTCAAATTGGGTACTTTTGTAATCCACATTAACACAGTATAGTTCTTACAGCTATAAGGTTCATGACTCTGCTATTACTTCAATGCTAAGACATCTGGTGGTTTAGGTCAAGTGGTGGAGGTGCCTACTTTCACTTCTGGGGATCCCAGCTTCAGTGCCCCAAATTACACAAGCAGGGATGATGTATTACTCCTGAGGGAATTGTGCACACAGAGAATTCATGTGTCCCACAGATATTTTTATTTTCCACAGAAAATATATTCTGCCAGAGATGCTCTACAGTTACATCTTTCGCCCACCAGTGGCTGCTGTGATGCCAGAACAGAGGCAGCTGACTCATGGGCTGCATCAGTCAGCAGCCGATATGGAGAGAGCAGAGGCTGCATTCCTCACAGTACCCAGTCTGCAGGGCCAGGTGAGGCAGCACCAGATATGTGGGATGGAGGGAAAAGAGAGTGACTGCTGTGGGTGGTCACAGACTGGGGTTTAGAAGGGCTAGTGAGGGTAGATTGGAGTGGCAGCTGAATGAGTCGGGGTGCAGAGACACATGGGGACGAGGAGGGGTGGCTGAATGGGGGTGCTGGGACACGTGGGCAGGGGCAGATGTGTCTGACTGATTGGGAGCTGCTAGGGGTCTGCCAAGGTCTTCATGGGTAGGCTTTCCTACTCCCTAACAATCCCTCCCCTCCCCAAAAACGTTCCATACTTCTCCCACCTATACCCAACCCACCTATACCCCAGGTTCACTCCCAGGCTCCTTCCCAGCAATGACTTCCTTCTCCCTCAGCTCCTCCATTACCTTGACTCCCCGCAAGCCTTTGCATTGTTTCTGAGGGGTTCAGGAAATGCATTTCTGTATTGTAGTTTGAATGAATTATTACTCAAAGTTCTGTATTATTATGCCTAATAAGGAATCTACTTGTCAAAAAACATTTCCTGAATCTTTTTTGTTGTCTGTATTATTACAGACATACTTGTTGACAGGTATTTTGAAATAAATTACCCAAATAAATTAAAACTGGCATGATTATATTGTGTTATTTTGACAAATAATATATGCAGTCAATACTATCTCTATTAGCAGAACTGCTTACTATCTTAAGATGCTCAGATACTATGGTGATGGAGAACTTGTAAAAACCTATTTATAGGTTTATTATAATGGTTTTTATTTAAAACCTATATAGATATAGATAGAAAGTTTCATTTTTTCCCCACTACTTGAAGTTTAACCTAAATTAATATGTTGGCTTTGCCTGCCCTCTTCTAGAGGTAGAAGACACTACTTGTTCCATGGCACCAGCAAAGCATAGCATTTCGGGGCCCAGAGACCAACTTACTTCCTCTGGAATTATTTGTGTAGCTCATCACAAAGAAAACACTAAAAACAACAGCAGTAAGTGAACAGATTAAGAGTCTTCTACTTCTGAAATGGACACCATGAAAATCCTTTCACTGAGATAATGGCAATTTTTCTGTATTTTATAAACAAATGTTACTTACCATCCTTAGAAGTCTTATTATAGCAGATGACCCATCAAGCCTTTCCATTTTAATGTATCAAAAGTTTATATATAATCTCTGCCATATAACAACAATTCTGGATTTAAACTTGGCAATATTTCTGTCCAGAAACAATTAAAAAAACAAATCCAAAAAACAAGAGTAGAATTAGCAGGTCAATTCTCTGACTGCACTGAGTATTACTATATAGCTAAATGTATTTCTATTTAATTAAAATTGCAGGTACAGATGACAATCATTAAATATGAAGGGATCTCAACACTACTGAGTAAAACACCAATCAGCACATTTTTATTAAGGAGGCAATCAACTCCTTGAAGATATCAACAGATCTGTGCTAGAGGAGCTGTTAATTCATACACATTTCAGTTTAGAATATCAATACAAGTGGGAGAATGGACATATCCCTAAGGAAATTTATAATACACAGGCAGGCAACATCCTCAATAGTAAGGCTGTCCCAACACTTTCTATTGTAAGACCCTATTTTCAGATGCTTATCCTTTTGCCAAATTATTATGCTGAAATTTTCCATGCTGGGTGTCTGCCTCAGTCAACCTCACTTTTTTTTGGTACGTTTCAGCTTAAAAAAAAAAATCAGTCATATACAAGAACAAGATCAGGGAAAAAATAAGTTTTGCTCATGTTAAAAAAAATCGTAGTTGTTTCACAGAGAAACTCTATTGCCTCCAGGCTTTGGAGCAAGGGTTTGAAATTTGGTTGGGGTGGGGAGAGTGTGTCACCCTGGTCTTAGAGCTGCACCTTTTGTAGTCCCCATGAACGTCCAGCCAAATTTCACCAAGTTATGAGCCTCTTATAAATAAATAAAATAAAATAAAATTCACAGCTTGCACATGCTCATTAGAGACTTGCCAGAGTTTGGAAGCTAAATTCTCTGAAGATCCCAGTTGCACTCCTCATGCTCCATCCCCTTAGAGCTGCCTTGTGCCAACTGGACTGCACATATGCCATTCCCACAGAGTGACTGAGCATGCTCCATACTAGCAACGCAAATGCTGAGCAGGTGTTTCTCTGCAATTGCTCTTCCTGGTTTCTGTAGTACTGGGCACAGGAATTAAGAGCTAAGACGGTCTCCTCTCCTTTCAATGCCTCTGCTTGCTGGCACAGAAGAAAAGGAAAAAGCAACCACACTGGAATATGGAGTGCTGATGACAGTGGGAAGGGCTCAGGAGCTGGTGGGAATGGTAGGGGTAAATAAGACCAAAAGGTGGTATAAGCAAGCATATGGGGGATTAGGGCCTAAACTGTGGAGAAGAAGGGAACTAGAGAGGAGCACAAGGAACAGAAGAATCTAACCACTAGAGCACATTCCTTTTCAGAACCTAGAACTGAATCAGAGTCTCTACATTCATCTGCTATGACAAAAAGCTGTGTAACCCAAAATGTGCCCACATCTAGAACAATAGCCTATCAATGCTACCAGTTATTCAATTAGCTCAAAGTGGTGAAGTCTATGCTGGGAATGTAAAGGCCCAAACCCTGAAGACGACCTAAATTGGGGTCAATGTAGTTCCACACCACAGAATTTCTGGGGGGTTTTAAAGTTTTTTTTAAATTCAGAAATTATGTAAAAACATGTTAAAAGAATATTTAAAATTGTAAAGTAAGCACTTAAAAGTTAGCAAATGCTAGAATTAAGGCTATGCAATTTTGATTTGACTCCCTTGTCCAAGCATTATGATATAGCCGATTACCTGATCACATACTTCTTCCCCACAGGACCCTTGTGTCATTCAATGAATTGGCCATGTGATCTTTAGGTGGCACTCAGCCTTGAGTACTGGCCACCCCTGGCAGTATTGCTTCGGGGCACTCAGGGTGTCAGATGACAGTTTAGATTTGTTTATTTTTGTTGGCATGATTCATGAGTTTTCATGCCCAAACGAAGGCGCTGAGATGCTGCCTGTCTAGACTGTTAGGCCACTGTTTCAGGTAAAATCTCCACCTGCCCCTCCCCCCCCCCCCAATTAAAACACCCAGTCCCTGACCACTTGACAAACAGTCACGTTTATCTTCAGCAGTGATATCATGTTAAAACAATGATTTTAAAATCTTCTTGGCTGCCCTAACTACTCCCCCCTTTGGCTACCTACTCTTACTTTGGCCAACACTGGTGTAGATATGCATAACATGACTCTCTTATTCTTACATGTTTTGATGAGCAGGGAAATATTTACTAATGTTGGCATTTAAAGTATCATCACTGGCTAGTGAGTTAGCACCCAGCTATATAAGAGGGTGAGTTCATTGCTTCAGACTCTCCACAAACTCAGACATCACTGTAATTTGTGTCACAATTTTAAGATTTTATGTGCCATCATAACAGCTACAGACTCATTAAAACAGCAGAAAGAAAACACTGAAAACCCATGAAAGGATTGTCCTTTCATCCCTTGCTAGTACTTTGTTTCCCCACACAAGAGGGCAGGTATCACTGTGGGCAATACTACTTTAATAGGTCTTCAATATTAGCAGTATGTTAAGAAGCTACTGAATTCAGCTAAATATTTTCTGTTCCTTATAGACTGCTGGAGAAACGTGAAAATATTGTTTGAGAGTTCCATAATCCAAAAGTCACTTGCAGAATTTAACCAAATGTAAACATTGTTAGTCCTCCCCAACATTAACCAGAAAAGTGAAAAGGCTTTCCTAACTCAAAGTAGGGAGGTAGGTGAGGAGAGTGTTAAATTAATGAGGCTCATAACACCCACATGAAACTTTGTAGTTAAAGTCACAACCAAATCATCTGTAAATTTTCCACATTTACACATTTTGATTCTGACTCTATAAGCCCACCTGCATCAAATGGCGCCTCAATTAAATCAGCTAGTATGTGCAGGCGCTTGCACCATCAGGTGAGCTCTTCATTACTGTGAAAATATCCTACTTTTTCAATGTGATATATGCAAAAGTTAATCTCATTAAAAATATTTTAAAGATTCAACTCAGAAAAATTAATGTAAAAACTAGGGCTGTCAATTAATTACAGTTAACACATGGGATTAACAAATAATAATCGCAATTAGAGAAATTAGTCGTGATTAATCAGTGTTAATTGCACTGTTAAACAATAAAATACCAATTGAAATTTACTAAAATATGTTTGGATGTTTTTCTACATTTTCAAATATACTGATTTCAATTACAACACAATACAAAGTGTACAGTGCTCACTTTATATTATTTTTGATCATTTTACAGTGCAAATATTTGTAAACAAAGAAATACTGCAGTATTTTTCAATTCACCTCATACAAGTACTATAGTGCAATCTATCATGAAAATGCAACTTACAAATGTAGATTTTTGTTGTTGTTACATAACTGCACTCAAAAACTTTAGTGCATCTGGCACAGAAATATCTTGCGATGCTGGCTACAACAGTGCCTTGTGAATGCCTGTTCTCACTTTCAGATGACATCATAAACAAGAAGCAGGCAGCTTTATCTCCTGCAAATGTAAACAAACTTGTCTTAGCGATTGGCTGAACAAGAAGTAGGACTGAGTAGACTTGTAGGCTCTAAAGTTTCACATTGTTTTATTTTTGAATGCAGTTATTTTTTTGTTCCCAAATCTACATTTGTAAGTTCAACTTTCATGATAAAGAGATTACACTACAGTACTTGTATTAAGTGAATTGAAAAATACTGCCGTATATATTTGTTCATTAGCCCATTTGTTTATAAGCTGACCCCACCCCGCCAAGATGGTTAGGTAAAAAGAGCAAAAAATGTATGACCCTTTCATAAGCCAACCCTATATTTCAGGGGTTGGCAAACTTGGCTCCCTGCCAGTCAGGGTAAGCCACTGGTAGGATGTTGTTTACTTGGAGCATCTGAAGGCATGGAGGCCCTCAGCTTCCTGTGGCCGCGATTCGCTGTTCCTAGCCAAATGTGGAAAGTCCCCACTTCCCACAGCTCCCATTGGCTGGGAACGGCGAACCGCGACCACAGGGAGCTGAGGGCCTCCATGCCTGCAGAAGCTCCAGGTAAACAAAATGACAATGTATTAGATATTCAATTCAATGATTCCATAGAGTTTAAAATCATCAAATTTGTGTAGACCTGTTTATAAGCCGACCCCCACTCTTTGATGCATGACTTTTTTACCAAAAATATTCGGCTTATGAATGAGTATATACGGTATTTTTATTTTTTATAGTGCAAATATTTGTAATCAAAAATAAATATAAAGTGAGCACTGTACACTTTGTATTCTGTGTTATTATGGAAATCAATATATTTGAAAATGCAGAAATCTCAAAATATTTAAATGTACTCTATTATTGTTTAATCGCGCAATTAAACGGGATTCATTATTTTAATCGCTTGACAGCCCTAGTAAAAACATATTTTTCACATGGATGCTCTGAAAAGAAAAAAAATTCAGTGAGGCCTTGATCCTTCAATCAAGATCCATGTGTGCAGATGCTTGCTCACTCAACCCACATTGACATTAGTAGTGCTCAGCGTGGATGCCAGGATCTGCCCAGAAGAATAAGATTGCAGGAGCAGGGCCTTCATTTCTTTTCTGGTTCTAAAGCATTTATTCTGATTAGAAGAGCAATTTGCTACACAGTTTTCAAAACAAACAAAACATAATCAATAAATATATTCCAAGTGCTGTCATTGCCCAAAAGACTGCAGTTTTCCAAATAGGCATTAAAGTTTTTCCTTCTGATGTTTACATTAACAACTTCTAAGAATAACTGAGCATGAGAACCAAAAGAGTCCACAATTAAATAAAGTGGTCATTTAGCTTAGGTCACAGTTTCATATTCTGAACTACAGTGTTGACAAAAGCCATGTTTCTTATTTGTATCTTTTGTTAAGCACTATACTGCGCACGTCAAATCTGGCAATAATTAGCACACTCCATTGTGAAAGACAATTACCGCAAATATCTAAACTTAAATTGTATGCAACATGCTGTAAATTTTAATAAAACTTCTCACAAAATTTAGGGAATCCATCATCATGGCAAATCCCAAAGGGACACAGTCTCACAAACTGAGCTCCATCTGGATCACTCTCTGGCAAGGTGCTTGAGGTGGTCTGATTGTATATTTAGTTTATGTCCATCACAGGCAATCTTGCATTGCCACTAAAGCTTTTGACACCCATGCAATTATTGGTGTCACAGAAGCATTTACTGGTGTACACACTTCTGAATTTGTTGATCCTCTGTTCTATTAATGTATCCATATCAAGAAAACCATTGAAACTAAACAAGAGCTGATGGAGGCGGTTGCTAGATTTGACTTCAGCTATCTCATTTCTGATCTTGTTCTTGATATGGAACAGCTGACGAAGATGACAATCAGAAAAATCAAGTGTTATTCGGCCTTCCACGTTTCACTTCCATACAATGGAGTTGGTATAACAGTGGCTCTTTAGATTGACAATTTTGTAGCAAACTTGATGTCACAACATCCCCACAGTGGACCCTGAAGGGTCCGAAACATGGCACAGCTGCAGCTATACACACATCCGTATCTTTTGAGTAATCTGACTGATGATGAAAAAAATACCACCAGAAGGTTATCCACTGCAGATGGTTAGGATTCCATCAACACTACTGCCTAAAACAAGGAATGCCACATCCAATTCAGCTTCATGGAAGTAAATTATTTCATAAAATGGAGAAGCAAATGTGTGCAGCCAACATATGCTTAATGTTTTCCTAATTTTTCCACAATTCTAATGTTTAGTAAGATGTAGACAATTAAACATTTCCCTATTATGCTTTTCATAACTCCGCCAACTTCCCGTTTGTTAATAAATTTAAAATTACATATCTAGAAACCTTGGATAAATACCAGTAAGGAATTGCAGTAACATCTCTCAATAATATACTCCAGGGATCGGCCCCCGCTCCAGGCCAATGGGGGCTGCGGGAAGCGGCGTGAACCCAGGGCTGTGCTGGCCGCCGCTTCCGGCCGCCCCCCTTGGCCTGGGACGGCGAACTGTGGCCAGTGGGAGCCGCGATCAGCCAAACCTGCTGACGTGGCAGGTAAACAAACCAGCCCAGCCCACCAGGGGCTTACCCTGGCAGGCCGCGGGCCAAAGGTTGCCGATCCCTGATATGCTCTATAAAACTATCTTCAGAACGCTTACTGAAAATAATATAAAGCATCAAATATTTTGTACAGTACATGTTTACTGTTAATACTGGAAACACCACTAGGTTATCAGACAATTAAGATATGCAGACTAACAAATCTGAAGTCACAAATTCCCATAGACAAGTGATCAGTAAAATACACTTTCCAGACTAACTTCCACCTTCAAGTATTTTAGAAATATTTCAGTATAACTGAAATTATTAATTAACTATGCCATATAATTCAGTACATCTCCCATGCACACAGAGAAATGTTGCCATACAAGTTGGGTATCAGTGTTCATTTTCTGAAGAGACCAAGATGGATAAAAATCAATTATTTAAAAAAAATCGGATTTTTTTTATTTAAATCAGATTTTTTTGATAAAATGCTCTCTCAGGGAAAAACCTATCTAAAGATAGTTTTAGATAAGATACATAATAGCTCAGAGATATCTCATCATGGAATAGGTATTATAAATTCTAATTCTATAGTATTAGAATATATTCATGTAATGTTTAAGAAAAGTTGAGAGTTCCAATAGTTCATGGATTAGGGACCCAACTTTATGGGGTTCCAGGGGCTTCTGTATAGATTAACCAAAGTAATCTTTCTATCTACCCAATGGGACTCAGTGCTCAGTCTAGAAGATACCATCAGAGATGCTTAGTTTTGCAGTTCTCATACTGTGGATTTGTGTCTCCAGAGATAACATGCTTGTTAACAACAAAAATGTTTTTAAAATAAATAAATAAATAAATATACAGAGGTGAGAAACAACAGACCTCAACCCTATTGTCCCTCTGCAAATTTGTGTACACAGAGTCAATCCCTTAACTCTCTAAAACTGCAAAGTTTCAAAAAGTTCAATGAATAGTAGATTGTTGGGGGGGTAGAATAGAACTGGACAAGCATGTGTGCAAAATGCAAACAGTGCAACAAAGAAATGCAAGACCTAGTTGCCTGAATGAAACAACATCATGAGAAGTGTTCCTTCTCAGGAGGAAGCTGTGTTGAAGATGATGAAAGGAACATGTCTGAACACGCAGGATCTTCAGGTTGCTAAACCTTTTTATTTCATACTTCTTTCATAAGGACTGCTCGTCTTCCTTCTGGACTATTCTTGAATTCTCATGTTTGAGCAAAAAATATAGTTGTTACTCTATGGTACACCTCTACCTCGATATAATGCTGTCCTTGGGAGCGAAAAAAATCTTACCACGTTATATCGAACTTGCTTTGATCCACTGGAGTGTGCACTCCTGCCCCCCTGAAGCACTGCTTTACCACGTTATATCCAAATTTGTGTTATATCGGGTCGCATTATATTGAGGTAGAGGTGTACTAGCATTTTAGATGCAGCTGTGATAAAAAATACATAACTGAAATAGGCAGATCTTCCTTTTACAAATTCAGTACTTTAAAGTAGTACTGAGTGTCAGTGAATACAATGAGTAATACCAAATGAGCAGTATGGTAATAATAATTAAATAACTGCACTGACTTATTTTGTTTAGGAGAATCCATCCTCTACAGGATTCTGAAGGCTATCCACCTTCAAGATCAGCATCATTTTCTATAGTTTCAGAGTTATCTGCCAATTATAGTGTTTCAGTATCATTTATGTCACATAGCCACAGTATATCACCTGTAGCAAAAAGAGAAAAAAAAATCTCCATCATCCAGAAACAACGATAGATACGTTTGTGATAAGAACCAGCAAGATTACAAAAAGAGGTCATTCATGAAAAAATTGCCCAGTTTGTTTATGCAACAAACTCTCCTTTCCATATGATTGAGAACCCACACTTCATTAACATGGTTCAGTCATTAAGACCAAGATACAGTCCACCCAACAGAGCAGATGTCACAGCCAAATTGCTGGATAAAGTGTATGAAAGAGAAATTGAGCAGTGTGCAAAAGGTCTAGAGGGTAAAATTGTTAACTTGAGTCCTGATGGGTGGAGCAATGTCCACAATGATCCTGTTGTATGTGCTTGCGTAACAACAGGAGAAGGGAATGTCTTTCTTACAGAAACAACTGATACATCAGGAAATGCACACACAGCAGAATACTTACAAGTGGCAGCAGTAAAAGCTATAACAAACTGTTAAAAATTCAAATGTCTAGTATGCTGCTTGGTCACAGACAACGCTGTAAATGTATCCAAGATGAGAAGAAATTATTTAGAAGAGAGTCCCAAGCTAATTACAGTTGCACTGTTCATTTGATGCACCTCCTAGCCAAAGACTTCAGTGTTCCAGAAATAAAGGCTAATAATGTTGAAATTGTAAAGTGATTGTTACGGAAGTATTTTGCAACAGCTGCTCTGAAAAAAAGTGGGACGAACCAAGTTAACTCTCCCACAAGACATGTGATGGAACTCAGTAGTGGACTGTTTTGAGCACTATATGAGGAACTGGCCTAATCTGACGACAGTTTGTGAACAAAATCATGAAAAAAATGTATGGAACTGTCACAGCCAAAGTTCTGAACATTGGGCTTAAGAGAAATGTTGAACACATGCTGAGTACCCTGAAGCCTATTTCTGTAGCCTTGAACAAAATGCAGGGAAATAGCTGTTTTATTGATTACGCTGTTGAAAACTGGAAAGAACTCAGGGAGATCTTAAAAAGAGAAATATGCAATGACAGAGTTAAATTACAAGCATTAAAAAAAAACAAATGGGACAAGCACTATCTCTATCTCATTTTCTTGCAAATATTCTCAATACTCGGTACTAGTGTCAAACCTTAACTGCTGAAGAAGAGGAGTTGGCTACGACATGGACATCCAGCAATCATCCCTCCATAATGCCAACTATAATACACTTCAGAGCTAACGGTGAACCATTCAAGAAATATATGTTTGCTGATGATGTTTTAAAGAAAGTCACACCAGTGAACTGGTGGAAGTCACTTAAGCACTTGAATTCAGAGACTGTTGAAGTGATAATCTCACTTAACAGCAGTAGCTTCTTCTGCCGGTGTAGAAAGAATATTTTCTTCCTTTGGACTAATTCATTCCAAATTGAGAAATTGTTTGGGACCTGAAAAAGCAGGAAAGCTTGTTTTTCTTTTCCAGATTATGAACAAACAGAAAAATGAAGGTGAAGACAACTGAGTTCGCAGCAGAAGCCAATATTTTAAGTTTCTCATGTTGACCTGGCTGATGCAGTTTTTTTTTTTAATATTTCATTTAACTATTTTAATTAAAAACAATCTTAACAAAAACAAACCTGATTTTAAAAACTTGAATGTTTAAATAAATTCAAAAATTCATATGCTTGTTTTATATTATATGTTTGCTGTGAAGAAAAAAAATCCAGAATACATAATATTATTGTTTTAGTTAAATAAAACAATTTAAATGTCTGTCTGGTGATGGTCTCCTCCTAATACACCATGGCAAGAAAATCCTCCAAATATTAATGATTAACCTGTTGAATTGTAGATAGTTCACCTCCCAATGACTTCACAAATATCTGCTTCAATTACCTTTGGTAAATGAAATAACCAAACAATCATTCATTTTCTGACATAGCTGTAAAACTAATCTGAAAAGTTTCCAAAATAAATCACTTAAAAATATATATAGTGGGTACCCTTAAAAATGAAACCTACATCTATCTGAGTTGTGAAGAGTATGTATTAAGGTTGTAACAGGGGTTGGCAAACTACGGCACGCATGCCAAAGGTGGCACGCGAGCCGATTTTTGATGGCACTCAGTAGCAGGCTGAGCGGTTCAGCCCACCGCTGCTCTGGGATTCCGGCTGCTGCCTCGTTGCCAGCCGGGGTCCTGGCCACTGGCCCCACTCAGCGCCCACTGCCGGCCTGGGGACCCCCAGGCTGGCAGCGGGCTGAGCAGACCGGCAGCTGAGACCCCGGCTGGCAGGAACCGGCGGCTGGAACCCCAGAGTGGCAGTGGGCTGAGCCACTCAGCCTGCTGCCGGCCTGGGGTTCCATTCACTCAGCCGGCGGCGGGCTGAGCAGCTCAGTCCGCTGCCACTCTGGGATGCTGGCAGCTCTCAGCAGGGTGCCAGCAGCACTCAACCTGCTGCTGGTCTAGGGTTCCAGCTGCTGGCTCCGCTCAGCCTCCTGCCGGCCTGGGTGAGCAGAACCTCAGGCTGGTAGCGGGCTGAGCAGGGCCGGTGGCCGGGATCCCAGCTGGCAGGAGCTGGTGGCCGGAACCCCAGACCGGTAGTGGGCTGAGCAGGGCCTGGGATCCTTGTCTGGGGTCCAGCTGCTGGCCCTGCTCAGCCCGCTGCCAGTCTGGGGTTCTGTCCACCAGCTCCTGCCAGCCGGGATCCCGGCCGCCGGCCCTGCTCAGCCCGCTACCAGCCTCGGGTTCTGCTCATCCAGGCCAGCAGGAGGCTGAGCGGGGCCGGCGGCTGGGACCCTGACTGGCAAGGGGCCGGCAGCCAGAACCCCAGACCGGCAGCAGGCTGAGTGCTGCCCCCACCACAGACTGGCAGCGGACTGAGTGGGGCTGGTGGCTGGAACCCCAGACAAGGATCCCAGGCAAGGATCACACTACATTGATAAGATCTGCATTTTAATTTTATTTTAAATGGACCTTCTTAAATATTTTAAAAACCTTATTTACTTTTAATACAACAATAGTTTATTTACATAATATAGACATAGAGAGAGACCTTCTACAACCGTTAAAATGTATTACTAGCAAGCAAAACCTTAAATTACAGTGAACTTGGCACACCACTTCTGAAAGGCTGCCGACCCCTGGGTTAGAACAACCAACAAGAATGCACTTTTATGTAGGAATCTATTATTAAATCAAGTCTTCCTGACTAGTGTTTTAAATCAAATCCACCCTGCTGGGAGCCCAGCTCTGAAGGCAGAGTCACCATCAGCACTAGTGGAGAAGTAAGGATGGCATAGTATGGTACTGCCATCCCTACTTCTGCGCTGCTGCCTGCAGAGCTAGGCCCTCAGTCAGCAGCCGCCATTCTCCAGTTGCCCAGCTCCAAGGGCAGCAGCGCAGAAGTAAAGGGTGGCATGATATGGTATTGCCACCCTTACTTCTGTGTTGCTGCTGGCGGAGCGCAGAAGTAAGGGTGGCAATACTGCAACCCCTCTAAAATAATCTTGTGACCCCACCCCCGCAATTCCCTTTTGGGTCAGGAACCCCAATTTGAGAAACACTGGTCCCCATGAAAACTGTATAGTATAGGATGAAAGAGACCAGATTTCATGGTTTGTGATGTAGTTTTCATGGTCATAAATTTGGTAGGGCCCTAGTTATGATAATGACAATTAGAAATATCACCGGCCCTATTACATTTCAGTGATACCTGTACAAACTTATATTTTGTTTTACCACACAGTTGTTCTGATGCTTTGAGGCCACAAAGAAATCCAATTTTATGTCTTGAATGCAAATATTCCAAAGTGGTCATTTTAACGTGTCGATGGTATCATTGGTTATCCCTATTTCTATGATAACGGCACCATTTGACTGCTCCACATCACACCTTATCCTGAAGAAGACACAATAAGCCTTCAAATGATGTACGATGTGCATGTGTGTAGAGAGGATACATTAAGTCGATCAAATCAGTGGTGTCTGCCACTCACCTAACACATTTATCACAACCACTGTACAAAAAACGGAAATGACCAGAAGTTTCTTTTTAATACATGTTCATACTATTGGGGGTTTATATTGCTTAGCATAATGAAAACATAAATCCACATATTTTAGTTTTCATGTTTTTTCCTGGATCACATATTATAAAAAAGTAAATAAAGAATAAAACAAATGGAGTGTGAGCCATATTTTTCCACAGCATTTTATCAGGACTGATAAAAACTCTGTCTTTAGGACATGTCTCTAAACACATGTAATGGGTGGGAAACAAGGTATTCAAAGCAAAGGAAGAATAAAAACTTAACAGAGTGGATTAGAGACAAAGATAGGCAGATTGAAGCATTCGTGTTTATTTTAACAGGAGGGGAAGTGCAAAAAATATAGAAAGCATATAAAAATTGCTGCAGGAGTTTTTTTTTCCTGGACTGCATTCATAAAAAGAAAAGTCTGATTTCTTTTGCCACTTCCCAGGCATCTAATCCCTACAGCAACTGAGAATATGGATAGCAATCTCTAGGGTGGACTTCAGAAAGTCCACAACAATCACAATTCAGGTTTTTAATAAAGTGCTCTAAGAATCTTCTCATTGTCACACAACCAATCTTCCATTTTTATATGATACTGTCAAACTACTGAACTATGATTACAGTGTTATGTTGGTCATTGTAAGACAGTACATAAGGGTAAAAAAAAAATCCCAGCTTGTTGGATCAACTTATTTGGTAAAACTTGACACATGATTTTATATAGTCTACTTACTATGCAAATTATATTTGCAAGCAATTGAACTTTACTGCACTAATTCTATCATTTTTAAAAACTTGTTTTAAATTTTGGAAAAGGGCTGCTCACCTGTTGGATCTGGGTCAATTAAAACATTCAGTAAACTGAAGAGCAGACACAGGTAGTGGGATCTATCAGGTCTAACATATGTACAAGAGGGGACAGGATCAAGGGAAAAAGATTAGTGTATTACCTTTCTTTTTCCCTTAAAGACCCAGTGTTACAAAAATTTTGGATTATAATACCTATACGAGCATCATACATTTCTTCTTTATCCAGAATATCTATGCACTCTTCAACTTAAGCACATTTCTTTCAGTCTTTCAAGTGGCAAACTTCTGAAATCAAAGTGCCTGGTAGACATTAAAACAGTGGTTCTCAACCAGAAGTACATGTACACTCGGGGGTACTCAGATGTCTTCCGCGGGGTACATCAACTCATCTACACATATGCTTAGTTTTACCACAGGCAACATAAAGAGAACTAGCAAATCCAGTACAAACTAAAATTTCATGCCATCACTTGCTTATAATGCTCTATATACTATACACTGAAATGCAAGTACAATATTTATATTCCAATTGATTTATTTTATAATTCTGTTGCAAAAATTAGAAAGTAAGCAGTTTTTCAGTAACAGTATGCTGTGACACTTGTATTTTTATGTCTGATTTTGCAAGCAAGTAGTTTTTAAGGGTATGTCTACACTACCCGCCAGATCGGATCGTCTAGACACGATACATCAATCCCCGAACGCGCTCCCCATCGACTCCGGAACTCCACCAAGGCGAGAGGCAGAAGCGGAGTCAACAGGGGGAGTGGCAGCTGTCAATCCCGCGCCGCGAGGACGCAAAGTAAGTCAATCTAAGTCAATCTAACATACATCAACTTCAGCTACACTATTCTCGTAGCTCAAGTTGCATATCTTAGATCGATCCCCCTCCTCCTCCAGTGTAGAGCAGGCCTAAGTGAGATGTAACTTGGGGGTACGCAAGGCAAATAAGATGCCTGAATGGGGTATGGTAGTCTAGAAAGATTGAGAGCCACTGCATTAAAATGTTAACATCAGAACCCCATCTTCTAAGTATTGATTGATACTAGAATGAGGCTACAGCCAAGATGTCTGCTTATTCTTCATGAAGTAGACAGAACAGGATATTCAATACCACAGAGGTTTCTGCATGTATGTCAGGCTATAATTTGTTCAATTTAGGACAGGTATGTGACAAATTTGCAGACAGTTGCTGGCATCTTCAGCATTTGCTCTCCTTTGCAAGACCTGCTTTAAATAAATTATCTGAGGTTCAGTAGAATCTATTGAGGATCTTGTTCTGAAAATAATTTTGAGAAAGCACTTCTGACAGTCAAATAAATTTCTGCCCCAGCCTCCAAGAGAGATTTTTATTTTGTCTAACTCTCTCCTCATTTAGCTGTAATCCCTCATACATATGAATTGGCATTTGACATCTATTTGTATGTAATCTCAGCAAAACCGTTATCATCAGTCTTTCACAAGAAAGCCTCATTTCCCATATTCTTGATGCAGACAGATAGCACAAAATATATATTGTTTTTAAAATGTGGAGCATGCAGAAGATATGTATTACACAGCCATTAAAAGGGCACCTTCAACTGAAAAAAAGTAACTAACCTCTGATTTTTTGCTACTATTTGTTGCTGAAAATAAACATCTAATATTAGTTTGGTTACACTGATCTAGGCAACTTTACTGCTTCCGCTGTATAATTGCCCACTTGGTTTTTGTGAGCCTTCCACACACCAAAGGGCGGGGGGGGGGGGGGGGGGGAGGAGAGAAAATATAACTGCAAACCCACAAACATTGGCAGACATTTTTGTTTTATACATTTGGGTCATTACCCCCAATGAAAAGTTCAAAAGGTGCCCAAAAAAAAAAAAATATGGAGGCTCTGATACACAAAAAGGAAACCTCTCCATAGGGTTTATTCTGCATTATGTATGTTTTATTGGATTATTTGACAAAAATTAATGTCTTTCTTGATATATTAAAGTTGGACACACTACCTGGTTCAACTACAACAAGAAATTCTTCCAGATTCTTAATATTAATTAAAGCTCATCTTACATTTTTGGAAAGATGAGTCTAGTGACCTTTTTACTTTTAGAAACAACTACAGTAAAGCATGAGAAAGTGTACACAACCCATTTAACATACCCAAATTTTATTAAGTTTGGAACTATATTATACTCATTAGTTTTGGACATTCACTAAAACTTACCAGCTTTAGATTTCAAAAAAATGTACTAAGTATAGCAAACATTGAGTTAGTAGTTTGATTGTTGGCTGTTATGAACCTGTTGCTGTAATGTTACCCAACTTAGAGATGTACTGGTTACAAGTACAAGTTTTATTCTCAACTTTTTCTCAGTAAAAATGGTATTAGGAGGTTCATGTTTATTATTTATTGTGTTTCCATATCAAAGGGAGCATAAGATGACACTGACAAGTCCTAACAACACACTATAGGACTCAAAAACCTGACTGGTTTTTGTATCTGGATGGTGTCTCGCCACCAGAAATATAGTTTCAGCAGGCCAGACTATAAGGAGGCTACTCAACCTACTTCAAGTTAAGTACAAGTGTAAATCTCTGCAGAATTGGGGAAGTTGTCCTGAACTCATGGATCTCAGTTACATCCTAAACAAGTCCACTTAAAACTACAGGGTTAGCAGAGGCAATATTGAAGATATCATTTGGTCTGCAGAATCTTTATTATCTATGATAATGCAAAAGCAAGAAAGGAATCTTGCCAGATTCCAAGACAAGTTGCTGCTTAGGGGAAAAAACTGTTATTTGTAAATTGAGAAAAATATAATATAGAATCACAGACAAACAAAACACTACTTGCTATGTTTACGGAATTGTTTTCAGATTAGAACTGTGTTTTAGGCTTGAAAAAAACAACTGAGGCATAAAAAGACTTTCTATGCATACTTCAACTTAATACTGATAGATTTTTAGGTCAAGAGACCATTACGATTACCTATATATGACCTCCTGCATAACACAGGCTACAGAACTTCACCTATTAAGTCCTGCATCATATTCAGTAAATTAACAGCCTGAACTAGAAACATATCAGAACCTGTCTTGATTAATAATTTCTCCAATACCTTCTACCATTATAATACGCTACTTTTCTTAGATACTGAAAATTCTTTGCCAAGACCACCTGTGATAAAATACCCCAATATGAAGTTTTGTTACAGTTCAACTAAACTAAGAAATCTGCTTTTTAGGAGACTTTCTAGATCAATAAGCATGGACAAGTTTAACAACACCTAAGACAAAGTGCCAGTTTGACAAAATCACTTTTAGCTATACAATTTAGGCTATCAAGACTTTTCAATGTCTCCTACTTCAAGAGCTCCTTCAGCATCTTTTTTATCTTATTTGGAAACCAATAGCCTCAGGGCTTGTTTTCACTGCAGAGTTTACTTGAGTTGTAAATTGAGTGTTGTCCCTAACTCAAGTCCCAACAACACAAAAAAACACTAACTCAAGCTGACTGGCTTGATAGGGGCATAGGCTCCAATTAACAGAACTCTCAGCTGTTAATACAATAAGGCTACATTTACACTACATCCAGGATCAACACTCTGAGATCGATCCACCGGTGGTGGTCAATTTAGCGGGTCTAGTGAAGACCTGCCAAATCAACAGCAGATCGCTCTCCAGTTGACCCCTGTACTCTACCCACAACGAGAAGAGTAAGGTAAGCCGACCGGACAGTGCAGACCCCACGGTAACTCGACCTAAGTTGACTCCAGCTACGTTATTCACATAGCTGAAGTTGTGAAATGTAGGTCAACTTACCACGGTAGTGTAGACACAGCCTAACACCTGAGTTAGGCAGTGTGACATTTCACAGTGGCCATTCTCATTCTGCCGTAACGACACAGCTTCAATCAAGTCAATAGTTATTTTTTCTTATAAGCCACCCCACTATTATACAAGGCAGCAAGGATCCCTTGGTAATGCACAGCAGACAGAATAGTAGTGCACCATGCGTGCAACCTCACTATCACAAGTTCAATTCACAACTTAACCTGCAGAGTATAAAATGACATGAACAGGAGAGAGGGAGAATTTTTATTTTACAAGTAAAAGCTATAGTTTCACTTTATAATATAGATACTTAAAACATGAAATACAAACACCATTTTTCTACTACATTTATAACTCATTTTATAAAACGATCAGAAGCTTTGCAAACAGAAAGTTCAGGAGTTTTACTTAGGAAAAGAAAGCTTGTTATGTTATTCTACTGTAAGTGGAAAAAAATCAGTAGTTTAACTATCAAAATAAACTTTTTAAAAAAGGCATGTTTTCCCTTGTAAGAGGGTTTAATTTAAAAAATACTCAAAATGTAAACTGCTCATATATACCAGTTACAGGCTACCAGTCTATCAATTGACAATTTGTACTTTTTTGTTTGGTAGTAGTGTATGCCAGAGCTAAAAACAAAGATTCTCCACTGATAGTTGATAAATCAGCAGTGAGATTTGTCCTATTAATGTTTATATAAAATGAAAAATGAAAGTCATTGTAGAAAATCATGCTGACATAGCTTCAGCAACAAATATTCACAGCATAGCCTACTGTAATAATTAGAAAAGCAACTACCATTTTTAAATGATTCCTCAGCTTAAAATAGGATATAAGACAATTAGCAAACGATGTTAACTGACAATATCATTTAACAATCTTCATAGCCACTTTTACATAGATTTATAGAAAGATTAGTACAGTGTCTTGCTTTACGTTATTAAGGACCACCTTTTAACCTGGCACATATAGGCCATGCCACTTTTCCAAAGATAAAGGAACCGCACAGTATGTTTCTGCAACTTTAAAATACAGTCATTCTTGGGCAAATTTAACAGGAGCAAAAAAGGGGAAAAAAAATCTTAGCTAGGGGAAAAAGCTGATATGGGATTACAAGTCATGTCCGAAGGAAGTGTAAACACACCCTCAAATAGCTATTTCAAAACAGCAGCAAAGCATCTATATTAGGCGTAATTAGGGTCCGTCTGCCCCTCTGATACGTTTGACTGATTACAGAACACAACACAGAGGAGCTCAAGTCTAGCTCTGAGAGGGGCGTCCGGACAGGGCACAACCAAGCCATTGTTACCCCCTTCTACGGCCAGAGCCAAACCCGCAGCAGCAGCAGCAGCAGGAGGCTGCCGAGCCAGCATGCCGAAGAGTGGAAAGAGGCGGTGGCAACTCTCCCACCTGCAATGACTTACACCAGAAACAGCCAGACAATAGTTGTGGCCCGCGCAAGAAGCCACCTCCCGGTCACAGACCCGCGCGGCATCACCAGGCAACCCCCACGCCGCCGCCAAACACACCGAGCCCAAGTTTTGCTGTCCAGAGAGATGGGGGGGGGGGGGGAGGAAGAAGGGGGGCACCACGCACCCACCGCCCCCTCCCCAGCCCGTCAGAGGAGCGGCGGGCTCCGGCGGGCTCCCGCCCCCGCGGCTCGGAGCCTACAAGGAACAGTTACCGCAGCCCCCGGTCCCCCAGCCCCGGGGCACCGATGCCCTCGCGCCCCTTCGCACCCGGGACCCCCCCGCCCGGCACAGCCCCGCCCGCCCGCCCGCTTACCGTGCGCTGGGGGGCGGCGGCGGCAGCATGCCCGGCTCCCCCCTCGCTCTACACGGGGGAGGGGCGGGGGCTGCCCGGGACGCCCCCCCTCCTCCTGGGTCCGGCGGGGGCGGGTCCCCCCTGTCCGCTCGCGGAGGGGGGAACTGGTCTCCAGGCAGCGCGAGCTGAGAGGAGGGGGCGGGGTGGGGGGGACTGTGGAACACTGGGCGCGGCCGCAAAGCGCTTCCGGGATCCGGGCGGGCGGCCTGGCGTCAAGGGGAGGGGCCCAGCCCGCTCTACCCAGGCGCCAACATGGCGCTGCCCAGGCCGGCTGGCCGCCGGTCCACATATCGCGAGACTTGACGAGAAAAAGGCCCTGGGCGGCGCAGCGAGCGTTGGGCTGAGCACCCTGGCGCGGGCCCTGCGCCCGGCACGCGCCCTGCCCGCGCGGCGGGACAGCGGCTGCCGGGGCCGGGCAGCGCCGCCCGGGGGGTGTTAGCTGCAGCCCGGCCAGAAAAAAAAATATCACCTGAGATGTCAGGCCTGGCTCGGGGGAATCGCGGCTCCCGCGCTGGGCCCTGCAGAGCCGGGGGGTCTCGCCGGGTTTTGTTCTTGTTGTTTTTCATGTTATGCGGTGGAAGGGTCGGGAGCTTCTTCCCTTGGGTGTGATACACGCCGCGGCCCCCACCCCCAGCTGCAGGCCCACATGGGCAGAGCTGTCCGGGTGGGGATGGGGTTTGGGGACCCCTGGAACGGGAGGGGTCTAGTTTGCATTCGGGCCAGGACTACGATGCTGGTATAACTACCTGGCTCAGGGGTGTGACCCCCGCCCACCCCCGGGGGGACACAGTTACACCAACCACACACACACACACACACCATGTAGACAGCGCTAGGTCCATGGGAGAGCTGCTTCTGCTGATACAGCTACCACCTCGGGAAGCGGTGGATTAACTACGCTGCCGGAGAAGATCTCACGTCCACATAGTAGAGTCTTCGTTAAAGCATTTCAGTGGGGCAGCTGCGCTGCTGTATCATTGAAGATGAAGACAAGCCCACTGATTATAAGCTGCACTCACGTACATTGGCCAGGACCATCACTTGCTGCTGCACTCAGCACCTTCTGGCCTTGGTGTGTGATCTGGAAATGAAATCTTTGCAGGCTAACTGAAGTTTATGCAAATTTTGAGTTTGCTTTTAATTAAATCTATCCTGTCTCTGTTCCATTTATTGGACCATTTATACCTCATTAAAGGAAGAAATCTTCTCTACAACTGGGTTTTAGCCTGGTATGCTAAGTACAAATGGCACATTTTTAGAACAAGTTTTTCAGATGTTTTTTTCCACACTTTCAGTTTTCACTGGTAGGTTTGGAAATATCATTTTTTGATGTTTCAATTGCATCTTGATTGTTCCAGAATTCCTTACAGAGCTGATCCAAGTTAATAATTTCCTTCATTCTGAGTTCTTCTTTTACAACTCAAGGTTTGGCAAACAAAGCTTCTTATGGAGGCCAATTTCTAACATCATAATGATGTCAGACGAGGCCCTGAACCAATTATTAATGTACAAATGCAAAGTCATAAAACTTAATGAAGTCTTGCTTTACCTTCACTTTTTGGTGTGGTGGTAGTTTTTCCGTAAGTTGTTTGGCTCTGAATAGAGAAAACAGTCCTCTTTAGGTTCAACATCTTCATCTTAACATGGGACATCTATATACACATCAATAATACATAGTTTTGATTCCTCCAACTTAGTTGAAGACACAAGCCACATTGTGAAAAAACATGTAAATGTCCATAATGCAGGAATACTCACCATCTTAGGTGAACATTTTCTTTTAAGCTACTGGGCAAGACTCCCCTAGTGACTTGAAGTTGGCTGCAATTGCTGGCCAGTTTCTCAAAAGTCAGTTGACTGCTGGGTTGAGGGATAGCCAACTTGTATTCACATGTCACCATACTTCTTTCCATTCAATTTAAAACAAAAAAAAAAACCCTGAATTCTCTGAGCTTTGCAGGGACAGAAAAATGGTTGTAAATTTTCAATAAAATCATTTTTGTGTCAACTGATAGCCAATCACTCACATTTGCAAGTATTGTGGGCTGTGTGTATAGGGAAGTTCATCTCGAATGCAATCATTTTCAGCACATCATAACTGATACACCAAGTTGTGTTTACCATAGTTCATATTTGCATTATCATCAGAGTATGCAGTAATACAATTCATGTTAAGCTGGTGTTTATCTAGGCTGGTCTTTATAACACAATGAATGCCTCTTGCAGATTCATCATAGTCTTCATAAAAATTGAGCAACTTGACTGAACACCACATGATATGGTAAAGTATTGCAAGCACATCAGAAACATCTTTCTGTTCTCTTTACTTGAGGTGTCAGTTGCTATGGCAAAATACATAGGCTGTTTTGGTAGTGAGGGCAATAAATCCCATAAACAATTCCTCACAGACTCTGGGACCAAAACATTAGTCACTAATAGCTCTGCCTTGGTTCTTCCACAAGACAATTTGTTAACGTAGGAATCCCAAAAATATTTCGCAAGCAAGCTTATTGCCATAGTCCATGCTCTTCCAACTAAGGCTGTGTTTAACTGTGGTAAACAGCTGCAATTTCACACTCTGCAATTCTGTCTCTTTCAGTGTTTGAAGAGACAAAGAATTTTCTAATATTTGTCAGACCTTTAATTTGTTTGTTTTTCTCCTATAAGTTTTGCTTCTATGCCTGATGAATTCATTTGGAATTCATCAGTGAATGTATGGCAGCACAAAGTACAAAAGGTTTTACCAGTATTGCTACTGACAGGTTTTACCTAGCTGTATTTTTCTTCCCATTGACGTTTTTATATAGTCTCTTTCTTCTGTTTAGGCCCAGGACTGTCTGAAGTTCCCACTAATATTGCAAGGCAGCCAGGCTGCTGCATCCGGTCCCACTGGAGCTTTCTCTATGTGGGTGGCTCCGCCCATAGATACAGAGTTGCAGGAACTGAGCCTGGACGTGACAAGTTGGAGCGTTCATCCCACTGTCCTGGCCAAATTCCAATATGGAAAATTACATTCGAGATCCCTAAATCTTCTTCCTCCCCTCTGCTGCAGTTGCTATTGCATAATTAGCTCTCCATTCACATCCCATCCTAAATCACTATATGGTATTGTAGCTGAATGGCTGACATGTTCCACTCTAGAGCAGATGCAGTTTGGAGGTGAACAAAGTCCCTCCTGAGACAAACCCCAATACCCCTTTTTGAAGAGAAACTTCCACAGAGGCCAGTGAGAGTTTTGAGTGAGTGGCGGTTATAGAAATGGTACTGAAACTAAGGTTGGAAAAGACCTTGGGATCATCCTGAATGGCAGGCACAGGGCATATGTGGAGCTTAGGAAAGGGTCCCTCCTCTACCCTTCCCAGCTGAAGAGCTGCTGGTGCCACTCAAATTTGGCTGTTCACTCTCGGTCCATCTATGAATGGTGGTATGACTTAGTGCACGGGTTGAAATATGGGATAAAAGGAGTCCTGTGCTGATTTAGTATTGGGCAGCCAATTTTTCATTAAAATTACATATGGCCCTTACAACACAGGTCTGTTGGCATCCCAACCGTGGGAGAGGCAGGGTAGCAGATGCTGCCCCCAAGGGTGGGAGGCAATGGGGCAGGGTTGTTGCAGAGCAAGCATAACTGAGAAGTGGTTGGGCCACACCTGAGCAGCCCTGCGACCCCATGCGCCAAGTCACAATTCCTGGAATGGGAAGCCAAGCCCAGCCCCACAAGACAGGAGCTGCAGAAACTATTTTATACAATCTCTTATTTAGTGTTATTTTGCATTTGTGGAAAACATGGGGCTCAAGCTGTAGTCATAATATTTGTCCACCTACTTATGTTGTGTGCTGTAATGGGGCCAGAGTGTTTGCATAGGCAAAGAGTCATCATGAGGTTTCTGCTATTGCAGGGTGCATGGTGGCCACCTGGGCCCAAAGACATAAAGAACAATTGTGCGAGAAACACAGGATATGGCTTAATTTCTAAAGGGCATCAGCCCACGCTGTCTTGTTCTTGATATAGATCCCTACATAGCACTTGTTTGTCCTTAGACTGTGAGCCCTTCAGGGTGGGACTGATCCTTCTGGCTTCTCTGGCATGTGCCTCACACTTTCTGCCACTGGGGTTTAGGTTCCTGTTAAAACCGAGGCAAGTTAATTAGTCCCACAATGAATCAGCAACAAAACCAGGATTAGCAAAGAATCCTGTGGCACCTTATAGACTAACAGACGTTTTGCAGCATGAGCTTTCGTGGGTGAATACCCACTTCTTCGGATGCAAGGATTCTTTGCTGCTTCTACAGAACCAGACTAACACGGCTACCCCTCTGATACTTAAAACCAGGATTAAGTATTAGGAGTTCATGCCTTGCTCAGGCACTTAGCCAAAGGGTTCTGACATGTTCAAACTGTGTGGACCACATCTTAAAAGGAAAGGTTGTCTTGTTGATCCACTTCCTCTCCCCTTCAAGAGTGCACAGACCACTTCCTCTCCTATTCATGTGGCAACTACAGCAATTGATTACATGGAAAACTAATATTAGGAAAACACTGAATATATATTTTAGCTTCTTTTAACGTGATTTAGCAGCTGGAAACAAGGAAAGCTAGTATTGTGTCACCAGCCAGTTCTTCTCAAACAGCTGTTTAAAAGCTAGTGCATTAAACAATGGTCTGAAATATGTTAGTGTGTGTGTTTAAAAAAGTAAAATATATTATACTTTGAAAAAGTAGGCATCAATACTTCATATTAGAACAGGTAACTGAAAGGAGAATGGAATTCACTGTTAAATCTAGTTATAGTAAACCATACTTTCTAGATGAAAATACCCTTGAGTTTATTATTTATGGCAGTAATTATCACCAGCCTTATAAAGGCCTCAGGTTGGGATTTAAATTCCATATTCTCTTCATTTTTAAGCAGAACAAAAATGTAGTTAGTTCTGCTTCCATTTCCTTTTACTGAATAGCAGTCTGAAAGACCCATTTTCCTATTTTGAAAGAAAGCAATTTCATGCATGTTCGTGTCTTAGAATTACAGTCAGAAAAGTTACTTGATAAAAATGACATTATACCATTCCATTTTTATTTTTTCTCAATGATTTCCGTATTTACTCCTGGCGAAATTCTGTGCCATTGCACATGCGCAGAACTTATGTCCCCTGCAGATTGCTTTGCTCTCTTGCAGAAAAATGACTTTCTGATGAGGAAGCAAAGGGAAGCCTCAAGAACGGTCACGCAACTCTTCCCAGCAGTATGCTTTGGGTGCCCAGGGCAGCCAGCAGAGAGGTAAAGCACTGTGGGGCAGGGGTGGAACTGTGGATGACATGGCTGGTGTGTCCTACCCTGCGCCATGTTCAACTGATAGTCCCAGCTGGGCTGGAGAGGACGGGACTTCCTCTTCCCCTACAAAGCATCTGGGGCCAGGTCAGACCGACTCCCAGATTTCTCCCTCAGCTGCAGGAAGTTCTGCAAACTCTGCACCCCCGCTTCCTGCATCCATTGGTCTTCAGCTACAGGGGGAGGGATCCCTGTACAGGGAGCTGCTCCCCCATGCACCGAACCACCATGCATCCAGACGCCATCATACCCAGACTCTCCTGCTGAGCCTCACCCTTCTGCACTCAGAACCCCCCTCCCGATGAGCCCCACTCCCCCTGCACCTGGCCCAATCCAACAAGCCACCCGCACCTGGATCCCCACCCCACTGAGCCCCAACCAGCTGCACCTGGATCCCCACCCCACTGAGCCCCACTCTCCTAGCATCTGGACTGCCCCACTGAGCCCCCCCACACCCAGACACCATACTGCTGAGCCCCAATTATCTTCACCTGGACTCCCCTGTAGAGTCCCATTACTGTTGCACTCAGAAGCCCCCAACAAGCCCCTGTGCATCCAAATCCCCCCATACCCAGTCCCACAATGAGCTGCCCACACCCAGATTGCCCCACACAGAACCCTCTCAACCGACATCTGGATCCTCCCACTCTAACCCCTCCACACTTGAATCCTGCCTTGCTGAGGCAGCAGGTTTGAAACAAATAAAAGGAAGTTCTTCACACAGCGCACAGTCAACTTGTGGAACTCCTTACCTGAGGAGGTTGTGAAGGCTAGGACTATAACACCGTTTAAAAGAGAACTGGATAAATTCATGGAGGTTAAGTCCATTAATGGCTATTAGCCAGGATGGGTAAGGAATGGTGTCCCTAGCCTCTGTTTGTCAGAGGGTGGAGATGGATGGCAGGAGAGAGATCACTTGATCATTGCCTGTTAGGTTCACTCCCTCTGGGGCACCTGGCATTGGCCACTGTCGGAAGACAGGATACTGGGCTAGATGGACCTTTGGTCTGACCCAGTATGGCTGTTCTTATGTTCTTATGCCCCTACCTGGTGCACCTGGCACAGAGGGGCAGGGCCCTGGGGTGTTTCTGGGGCAGGCCCGGTCCTTGCGCTATGTCAGGGTTGCGTGCAGCCTCACCGCTGCGTCCGTGTTCTGGGGGGAGCTGCACAGTGATCTCCCACCTCTGTGCAGCCAGTGGCCTGTGCTCCCCAATGCCATCCTGGAGCCTCCACATTTATTTGACAAACAAAATTTGCAGAATTTTAAAATATTGTGCACAGAATGTTCTCAGGAGTACATATTGAATTAGCTCAGTTTACAAATCAAAAGATTAATTTTCTAATTGAGCACTGCAAACTGAAACTGGAATCAGAAAAATCAAGGTGAGTTGTTTCTGCCCATTACATCATGACTAGTAATAAAGATTCTGTCACTGGAATTTAGCTCACAGATTTATTTGATGATGCAAAAAGCAGAACAGAATATACCTTACTTTTCCATCGTTATTTTGACTTTATTGAATGAAAAGAAGTAAAACCTTTTTTTCCCCCTCTGTAAATTAAGCAGGCCTCATTCAAAAAGACATGGAGAAGATTTCTAGAGTCAGAAGGTACCATTTCATATCTGCATGAAAAAAAATGAATCGGGATGAAACCTACAAAAAGTAAGACCCAGTCCTGCAACATTCTGCATACAGGTGGATCCTTGTGCCCACATGAAGCCCCATTGACTTAAAATAGGGTGTACTCACACACAAGATTTTGCAGAACTGGGGCCTAAATAGGGTCCTTTAGTTACAACTCTATAGTACTAGAGTTTTCAATTAAGAATATCCTTTCTATAGAATTTTTAAACCAACCTACATATTATATCTCTACTATAAGTTTCTTTTTAAATTCTCAGACCATTCTATCATTCTATATTAAATCTTATTGGACTGCTCCAAAAAAGCATTCATTTCTATTACTATAATTCCATTTTAAATATATCGTTGATGTTTTCTGGTTATTAATATCTGACAGTGTTTGGTACCCTTCAGACAAGAAGTTTGAGTGAAATCCCCAAAAGACTTAGTCAAGTCTTAACTTTTGTTTATATCCCTCTTTCCCTTTTGAAGTAAGAGCATTACAACCAAGACAGATGCCTTAATTATTTTTCCATTTCAACTTATGTGACTTTGAGGGAACTGAAGAAAAAAGCTTCTCTCTTGTTTAGGAGTGATCATGGGTTAAAGAGCTTCTGTTTTTAAAATGCAGATCACAGGGGTTCTATCATGGAAGAATAAATGCAGCAAACAGAAAAGTAGAGAGGTCCAAGAAAACCTGCGAGAAAGTGAGAGAGATTCTTAAGATTGCCCTGGCCCTAATTTTTTTGTTTTGTTCCTGTACAGGATTCTTCTCCACCCATCATACTGAAAGTCGAAAGCAACTGGCATTTGATATGCCCTGCGGATGGATACACAATATAATACACAATATCATTTCATAGTAAATGAGTGGGATTATTCACCACTGTTAATGATCTTTGCCATATCTCTGTTGTGCCTCAGCTCCCAGGAGTATAAAATGTCAAGTATATATATATACTGGAAAGATTCCAAGATTTACCTTGGTATTCTTCAGGTCTGTAACTAATTTTCCCAGAGTGGCAATAAGCATTGACAGCACTATGCTTTGGTTTTGAAGGTATTCTTATGACATAGATTACCAAAGAGACACTGCAAAGATCATCAAAGTTGGTGCCAGCATGCACCCCCCAAAACATATGAAAAACTGAAATCTTAGTTATTCTGGCATGTTTATTTTACTGATATTAACTAGCATTATTGCCACTATTTTGCCACAGTCATATTCACCAGCACTACTTGTGCTGAAACATTGGCAAATCAAGACAATGAAACATCTATAAAATAAGAAGCATGGTGGCACAAAGAGTATTTTCTGATTATCTGAGCAAGGTGGGTAGCATGGAAGAGGTCTGAACTACTGGCAGTCACAATGTTCTTAAAGGGACCACTAAACGTAAAAAGACAGGCTTCTTGCTTATGTCTCAATGCATTTTTATATTCAGGCTCACAGGTACACCTCTACCCCAATATAACGCGACCCAATATAACACAAATTTGGATAAAATGCGGTAAAGCAGTGCTCCGGGGGGGAGGGGGGGGGCAGGGCTGCGCACTCCAGCAGATCAAAGCAAGTTCAGTATAACGCGTTTTCACCTATAACGCGGTAAGACTTTTTGGCTCCCAAGGACAGCGTTATATCGGGGTAGAGGTGTATTTGTAATAACAATGGGAAAAGGACTTGTGGACTTGAGGAGTTGTTATGGGGGCGTTGCCTTAGACCTACATGAAATTATGTTTGGTTTTGGTGGGATATGATTGACAGACTTCCCTTTTTCACTTTTCATTAACCTTGGTGTCCTGGCCAAATGCCCTTCCAACTCACGTAATGACATTCTGAATTCTCCCTGTAGTTTCAATAATTTAAATTGGAGATGTTACTCTACTGTTCCTGTTCTAATGCTGTGGTGTGGTATTATTGTGCACTATAAAACTAAGTGCCACCTTTCCTCAGAGGTGGGTATACTTCATCTGTGGGGGTGGGGAAATTATTTGTTTGTGTGTATCCATCTCACCACCTATGACCTAGTAAGACTGGCTAAACAACTTATAACTAAACAGATATATCTAGATGGATGGATATGTAATTTGTAAAATATATTGGTAAAGCCTTTTGAAATCTTCAAGGATGAAAGGTATTATATATTTCTAAATTATCATGAAAGAACATCATATGCCCCATTCTTAACCACATATCGTAGGTGACTTTGATGGATTGCCATCCCCTCAGTATCAGTATATTATTTTTTTCTTTAATGGGATTCAGTTGTGACTGAGTTGTTCTCTTGGTGACACTGCTTTTCCACCCAGGAGATTTTTCATGAGATGTGAAAGTGTAGGCATTTGAAAGAGAGAGTATTTTCTGAGTTGTACTGACTGCCTGTCTAAACTCATCATCACTTACCATCTATGACCTAGTCAAACTGGCTAGACAGCTTAGGAGTAGGCACAATGCCAGTTTAATATGTGAGCATGAAAATAGGCAGCCAGCAGATCAACACATCACATACAGTAGAATCATGTCTGCTTGGTGGGGAGAGAAATCTCGGACAGAAACACCAAAACCTGCCAGAAACACACAAGCTGTATAAATGAAATGCCATTACAAATCTAGTCTTAACTGGAGTACTTTCAGGAAATAAGAAATATAACTTTTCTGGCCATGTAGAAAGATGCTGCACAAGAAACAAAGAGGAACATTATTTGGCTAAGGACCAAATGTTTCTCATGGTTTCTCTCCCTCTCCTACACATCTGGCAGGCATGCAAGGCCTAAAGTACGGTACAACCAATGTGGGTCTACTGCAGGTTTGGGAGCAGAGTGCTTAGGCTGGGGACAGGATGCACCTTCAGACTAGGTGTTGTAAATCTTATGCAAAGTCTTATAGAATTTAACAGAAAACATCAAGAGAGAATTTTAACTCTGCTGTAGAATTTTATACAATGGTTCAGAAGGAAAAAAAAACCCCTCACATTCTAATCAATTCTACTGTGTTTTTTAGCCATTTTTGTAGAACTCCCTTGGTTTAATTACTATTAGAGTCTAATAGGGAAGACCCAAAGAGTGGTTTGTTGGAGGGACATGAGCAGTAGGGTCTACAGACTATGCAGATTCAATCAGCCCCAAAAAAAAAATCTATCAAAGTGGTACTGAGGCTTTAGGTGCTGTTACAGTACATGGGCTGTAACAGTGGTTGCAGAATGGCTACATACATGTCTCATATATTTTGCTAACTTGGATGGAAGATTTTGTTCTAAGCCACTTTGCAAGGGCCATTTACTCAGACTTTTCACAGGAGACCAGCATCAGGTCCAATATAATAGGCTAAAACTAAATCTATAATAATAAGCTAAAACTTGATCCTGAAGATCTCTCCAACTACCATCCCATCTCCAACTTCCTTTTCCTGGGCAATGATTGATAAAAACAGTAACCACCAAACTCCAACAACATGTAATGTCAGCCAGCATCCTGGAGGCCTTACAAAAAGTTTAATAGAGCAAGAAAAGATATACAGGATTTAATAAAACATAATAGAATTATATTTAAGAACTATACAATAAAGCGGCACAGCAAAATAAAAGACACATTATATAGAATATTCCCATATCACGTCTGGAGGATACAATAATTACAATGTAATTACTTTTAAATGATGTTATATTTTAATATTACCATTCCGTGAGCAGTGATCAGCTGGTTGCAGAATGGGGTGCAGTATATCTCACTCAGACACATTCATCCAGCTTTATTGACAGACTCAATCATTCCTTAGTAATACATAGGAAAATCAGACTTACACACTTTCTTCTTAAATTCCCTCTGTTACGTCTGATGGGCCTTCTGTTCTGTCAATTAGATGTTACACAAGCTGAAGATAAAGGTGGCACGTTCAACTGCAGCTGCTGCTGCTACCTCAGAAGCTGTGGTAGTGGCGGTTGCTGCCTGCAGGTAGTTGCTTGGTTGTTATGGAAGCTGCAGTGATGATTGTCTCAGAAGCCCTGGTTTCTGCTGCTTTAGAGGCTTCTGTAGCTAATAGGTTCTAAAGCCGCTGCCCTCTGGAAGGGGCTGCTGCTGCTGCTGCTGCTGCAGGTAGCTGTTCTGAGGGCCGTTGCCAAGGCAAACTCAAAGTTCTGCCTCTGCTCCAGAATCTTCTTAGGATGCTGCTGCAGTTGTCCCGGCTGCTGTTCTTGCTGCTTGTTGAGGCTTCTGATCTTCACGAACCCCCAAAATCCCACACATAAGCCTGCTGGTTGCCAGCCATATATACCTGTTGCTCTCAAGGTCTGCTCATTAACATAATTTATTAGCCTCTTGCAGCCAAATCAGCTTCCAGATATTAGTTTAATTCCTCTTCCTGTCTAAATCCTCCCCTTTTTATTAGCATATTTGTACTTCCTGTCTAGCTCCTTCCCCTGACATACCTAATTTTAGATAGGAAAAGCTCCTCCCCTGATGCCATCTTGGATGCTAGACCTTTCTAAGCTCTTCCTTCTGACACCATCTCAGAGTGTAGATCTTTCTAGGCTCCTCCCCATACGCCATCTAGAACTTTCCACTATCATCCCCGTCTCTGCCATTTTGATCCTCCATGTTAGATTTTCTAATTTTGAACTATCGTTAATTTCTACATAATTACAGTCTTAATCTTAAAACTAACTACTGCTTTATGCAAGTCAAAGTGTCCTGATACTGTCACCACCTTAATTATGTCAATTAGGAAAGGTAAAAATTGCTATGATATTTAAACACATTCCAAGATTTTTCTGCAAGCCTCTATTTAAGGTGTTGCAAGGTATCTCAGAACATTCAGCATGAAATCTCTTGTTACAGTGCTCAGATACAATGAAAGAAAGCTACTCAATGCTATCACAGCCAAGCCATGAGTGACTTTCCTCTGTACAGGTCAGAAGGGTGCAGAAATATGTTCTGATTAGCTTTCTGGCAGCTTTTTCGTGAGTAATGGGACAATGAAGGAGGAAGAGGAGATATTAGCGCTGTTGAGTAACACTAACACAAATGCCATAGGTGGTATTCTCCCAGTCAACAGTTTCAAAAGCATAGTGTTGTGTTTGGGAGAAGGGAAAATGAATATGGAGTATTGCAGACAAATAATGCAAGAAAATAGCATCTTGTAAATACCGTTTTTCACCCTGAGATGCAGCTTTCCACTGATGAAAAAAGGGACGGTGATACATTCTCGCTCATGTCCAAGTTTGTACCAGCACAAGAACAAACACATTCACTCTGTTTAATTTGTGCTTACCATTTCATTTGTCATCGTCATTAATGCTGTTGTACATGAAAATAATCATGATGCCTTTTCCCCATCTACTCCTGGAAATGTTCTCTTCATCAAGCCACTCAATCAAATGTAAAATGAGGCACTTGTTCATTTCTGAACAGAGAACGTAGTGTGCAGTCAAATAGGAGAGATCTTCTGCAACACTGCAAGAAACACTTTTCTGACAACCAGCTTGTTTCTTTCAGTTCGGTGCGAAAATGAAAGAAAGTAACTATTTTTAGCTGTGTTCCCCACCCTAGAGCCAAATGCTTCCCTTTCACAATGAAACATACAATGGATGATGGGTGAGGAAGCATTAATGATTGACCCAACAGATTCTTAACTAAAAGCCCAATCCGTCACCCACTGAAATCAATAGAGGCTGTGCCACTGACTTCAGTGGGGCCTGGATCACCACTCTTAGCGGGGAGGAGTAAGCCACCACCTTGAGGGTTAGATTGTGTGGTCACAGGCTAATGATCCATAGAAAATTCTGTCCCCAAACTATGATGATTAGGGTCACCTCTTTCCATGACAATCTGTCTCATTCTAGATCTGTGAACGCTGGGTCCTCCTGCCTCTGCCTGCAGACACCTATTCTCTCCAAATGCATAGAGTGGAACATCATGTTACTCTGAGCAACATGCAACATCCATAGACTTTTTCTCTTGCAAATATGTATATGTGACCTATACCATGAGTAGCAGCTACTCCTTCTTAGAGTCGGGGTCACAGCTAGGGAGGACCATACACATGTGCCTTTACTTCCTGTGGAGCCCTATCTACCACGTGTGTTTGTGGAGGCACTTCTACATGCTTGGGTGGAGGAGTGAACATGCAACAGTTACTACCTCCAATTTCCTTCTGCTATTTCCATCTCTTGTCCACTCTAGTTTTCCTGCCCCTTTCCTCTTTTCAGCACTGTTCAGCAGAGGGGAGCGCCTGGCCTATACCTACTACAGTTGGACCTGGTCAAAGATTTATTTATTTTGAAATTTTGACAAAAAATTCATTGAAATTTCAAGTTTAAATGAAAACCGGACAATTGATAAACTGTTCACAACCTCTCTCTCCTCTCCCCCACATTTTTTTTTGACCAGGGGTATATTTTCAAAAGTTTAAATGGCACTTACACACCACGCACCTAGAAGCCTTTGAAAATCTAACCCAGAAGTTCTCAAACTTCATTGCACCACGACCCCATTCTGAGAGCAAAAATTAGTACATGAGCCCAGGAGAGAGGACTGAAGCCTGAGCCTGCCTGAGCCCCACTTCCCTGGACAGGGGAGCCAAAGCCCAAGCCCCACCATCCCAGGCGGGGGGACCAAAACCAAAGCCCCAGGCAGGAGGCCTGAAACCTGATCCCCACTACCCAGGGCTAAAGCCCATGGGCTTGGGCTCCGGGACCCAGCAAGTCTAACGCCAGCTGTGGCGACCCCATTCAAATGGGGTTGCGATCCACTTTGGGGTCCCAACCCAGTTTGAGAACTGATGAATAACCCCAGCTCTCCAGTACATGGAGTGACGTTATTCATCCTTGACCAGAGTAGTGTAAATCCTGTAGTTTGTCTTAAAATTTTTACATATTCTAAATTGGAAAAGAAAAAATTCTAAACATAAGAAGCCTGGACAGAGAGATGGCTTGTGAGCTGGAACACACAGCATGGCAATACAAGACTGATAGGATTGCCTTCTTTGGTATACATAGTACATACAAGTACAAAATCAATAGGTCATTTTTATCAGTTTGTTTAAATAATACCATTTCAGACTCACTCACATTGGGCCAGATCCTGCTCACATTGAACTCGTGGGCCACTTGCACTTAAGCTGGCACTAGGTGCATAAATTACACCTCATTGTACAAGTTACTCCTCCTGCAACCCAGAAGACATTCATGTGGAAGAGTGGGCAGGCTATTTTAAGTTGCAGTCAGGCTACCACTGCATCTTTCTCAGTGGTGACTTTCTAAGGGGTGTCCCAAATCACTGCCCCTGGTACATCCCCTCCCTGGATGATGCCATCCATTTCTTGGGACCCTTCAGCAGGAAGGAGAATGAGACTAGTTTGTACCCTCTCAAATTCCTCCCCCATTGCAATTTTTCCACCAATGGGTGCCTTTGCCAGTGTTTACATAAACAAAAGTCAATCATACCAGCTTCTGTCTAAGTGAAGCTGCAGGACCACAGAACTCCCTCTGAAGTCAACAGGATTTACAAGGACTGTGTAATTTATGCTTGGATTCTCCAACTATTTGGTTATATTTAAGAATGAGGTGATTTTAGGACAATAATTGTATGTACTCAATTTTGGACACTTTATTTTTTTTTAAAGGTAACAGTATAAAGTGCTCATAATGTACAGACATTTAAAACTGAAATGGGTCATATGGGGATTTGTTTTTCTGTTTTGTGGATTTCAAAATCCAGAAATTTATTGCAACCAATTCAACCACTGACATAAATGGACTTTGTTGGACACTGGGTCTAGGCCTTAATCACTGGCAGAAGAATGAAAAGCAAGAAATATTCTATGAATGAGAATTCACAATATTGCTAATCACATTTTTGTTCCTGTAGAAAATCCTTCTTTTTATTTAGTTTTCAGGTGAGCTCTCTCTCATTTGAATTATGACAACATGAATATTGTGACTGCTGTGTAATTTTTAGTTGCCAGTGACAAATTCCCTAGATATGAGAGAGACACCTGTAAGCATCTGTCATAAACAGATAGTTAAGAGTTAATGTCTCTTTTACCTGTAAAGGGTTAAGAAGCTCAGTAAAAACCTGGCTGACACCTGACCAGAGGACCAATAAGGGGACAAGATACTTTCAAATCTTGGTGGAGGGAAGTCTTTATTTGTGTTCTTTATTTGGGTTTTGTTTGCTCTCGGGACATGAGAGGGACCAGATGTCCATCCAGGCTCTCCAAATCTTTCTGAATCAGTCTCGTGTTTCAAATTTGTAAGTACCTAGTCAAGAAGGCATGTTAGTCTTCTGTTTGTTTTCTCAACCTGTAAATGTTTCTTTTGCTGGAAGGATTTTTACCTCTGGTTGCTATAACTTTGAACCTGAGGCTAGGGGGGATTTCTCTGGCTATATAATTTAAATACCCTGTAAGCATTTTTCATCCTGATTTTACAGAGATAATTTTTACCTTTTCTTTTTCTTTAATTAAAAACTTTCTTTTTAAGAACCTGATTGATTTTTCTTTGTTTTAAGATCCAAGGAGTTGGGTCTGGACTCACCAGGAGTTGGTGGGGGGATGGTTAATTCCTCTTTGTTTTAAGATCCAAGGAGTTTGGATCTGTGTAAAGCCTCTCAAGGCAACCCAGGGAGGGGAAAGTCTGGGGCGGTAGGGAAGGAGGGGGGAATGGTTAATTTCTCCTTGTGTTAAGATCTAAGGGATTTGGTTCTGTGTTCCCCAGGGAAGGTTTTGGGGGGGCAGGGGGTGTACCAGACGCTACTTCTGGTTGGTGGCCGCGCTATCAGATCTAAGCTAGGAATTAAGCTTAGAAGGGTACATGCAGGTCCCCACCTTTTGGACGCTAAAGTTCAGAGTGGGGGAGGAAACCTTTACAGCGTCATTTACTTGTTTTCAGTTCTTTCTCTCAGAATCAGCTATCACTGTGGGCAGAGAGATTTATCCAAGTTTCTCTGTGACACTCTCAGGAGACCAATCCCCTGAAATCAAATGACCACAACAGTGTCTGAAAAGACCTGTAGACTTGTTAAAGTTTGTTAACATACCAAAACAGCAAGAGTTGCTCTCTAGAGGTATGTCTACACTATGGGATTATTCCGATTTTACAGAAACCGTTTTTTAAAAACAGATTGTATAAAGTTGAGTGCACGCAGCCACACTAAGCACATTAATTCGGCGGTGTGCGTCCATGTACCGAGGCTAACGTCGATTTCTGGAGCGTTGCACTGTGGGTAGTTATCCTGTAGCTATCCCATAGTTCCCGCAGTCTCCCCCGCCCATTGGAATTCTGGGTTGAGATCCCAGTGCCTGATGGGGCAAAAACAGTGTCGCGGGTGATTCTGGGTAAATGTCATCACTCAATACTTCCTCCGTGAAAGCAACGGCAGACAATCATTTCGCGCCCTTTTTCCCCTGGTTTGCCCTGGCAGACGCCATAGCATGGCAACCATGGAGCCTGTTTTGCCTTTTGTCACTGTCACTGTATGTGTACTGGATGCTGCTGACAGAGGCGGTACTGCAGTGCTACTCAGCAGCATTCATTTGCCTTTGCAAGGTAGCAGAGATGGTTACCATCCCTATTGCACCATCTGCCATTGTAAATTGGCGATGAGATGATGGTTATCAGTCATTTTGCACCGTTTGCAACTGGAAATTGGCGATGACGGTTATCAATCCTTTTGTACCGTCTGCTGCTGTCATGGGTGCTCCTGGCTGGCCTCGCTAAGGTCGGCCGGGGGCGCATGGACAAAAATGGGAATGACTCCCCGGGTCATTCCCTTCTTTATGTTTTGTCTAAAAATAGAGTCAGTCCTGCCTAGAATATGGGGCAAGTGCACTAGAGAACCAGAGAGCACAGCCGCTCTGTGTCAAAGCCCCAGAGATCCCGCAGAAATGATGAGCTGCATGCCATTCTAGGGGGTGCCCCTGCAACAACCCCACCCGTTGTTTCCCTCCTCCCCCAACCCTCCTGGGCTACCATGGCAGTGTCCCCCCATTTGTGTGATGAAGTAATAAAGAATGCAGGAATAAGAAACACTGACTTTTTAGCGAGATAAAATGAGGTGAAGGCAGCCTCTAGCTGCTATGATAGTCCAGGCAGGACATTAAAGGGTGGGGGGGAAAGGAGCGCAGCCTCCCGCTGCTATGATAGTCCAGGGAGTACAGAATCTTTTCTTTAGACATGAAAGTGGGGGGAGGGGGCTGATGGAGCTCAGCCTCCAGCTGCTATGATGAGGACGGTTACCAAGCATTTTGTACCATCTGCCGGGAATGACCAGGAGTCATTCCCGTTTTTACCCAGGTGCCCCCGCCCGATCTTACCGAGACCAGCCAGGAGCACTCACGGGATGATGAGGACGGTTTTCCACCATTTTGCACCATCTGCCATCAGGAAAGGAAAGGGAGGGGATGCTGCTGTTCAGCGCTGCAGCACCGCGTCTACCAGCAGCATGCAGTAGACATACGGTGACATTGAAAAAAAGCGAGAAACGATTTTTTTTCCCTTTTCTTTCACAGGGGGTAGGGTGGAGGGGTAAATTGACGAGATATATCCTGAACCACCATGGACAATGTTTTTGACCCTTCAGGCATTGGGAGCTCAGCCAAGAATGCAAATGCTTTTCGGAGACTGCAGAGACTGTGGGATAGCTCGAGTCCTCAGTCCCTACTCCCTCCCTCCATGAGCGTCCATTTGATTCTTTGGCTTTCCATTACGCTTCTCATGCAGCACTGTGCTGAGTCCCTGCTGTGGCCTCTGTCTATCATAGCCTGGAGACTTTTTCAAATGCTTTGTCATTTCGTCTTCTGTAACAGAGCTCTGATAGAACAGATTTGTCTCCCCATACAGCGATCAGATCCAGTATCTCCCGTACGGTTCATGCTGGAGCTCTTTTTGGATTTGGGACTGCATCGCCACCCGTGCTGATCAGCGCTCCACGCTGGGCAAACAGGAAATGAAATTCAAAAGTTTGCAGGGCTCCTGTCAACTTGGCCAGTGCATCTGAGTTCAGATTGCTTTCCAGACCGGTCACAATGGTGCATTGTGGGGTACCGCCCGGAGGCCAATACCGTCGAATTGCGGCCACACTAACCCTAATCCGACATGGCAATACCGATTTCAGCGCTACTCCCCTCGTCGGGGAGGAGTACAGAAATCGGTTTAAAGAGCCCTTTATATTGATATAAAGGGCTTTGTTGTGTGGATGGGTGCAGGGTTAATTCGGTTTAACGCTGCTAAATTCGGTTTAAACGCGTAGTGTAGACCAGGCCTAGGTCTGGGTTACTAGAGGCTACATTATTTGAAATTTGATGTTGTATCTCTAGTAGTCCAAGAACAGGAAAAGTCTCTATATTTAGGGATGTTTAGATCACTTTCCTTTTACTATTTTAACTAAAACAAGGGCTTTTGTCCACTGAGTTTAAGAGGATATTGGCATGAGGAGCCCTGTAGTTAAGACTGAGATGGCCATTCTAGTCTAAAAGCCTTTCTTTCATCCATTTATAACTTTCTCCAAAATGTTCCTTTTTGATTGAATTATGTTTTATTCTCTCTTATCTTTATCCCTCTTTTTTTTTTTTGGTGTCAATTAAAAGCCCCAATACTGCAACTTGGTCCACATAGCCCAAACTGCTGTACCTGTACAGTCCCTGTTAACTTCTGTGGGGCTCCATGCAGGCCCAGCAGGGGCGGCTCCAGGCCCCAGCACACCAAGCGCGTGCTTGGGGCGGCAAGCCGCGGGGGGCGCTCTGCCAGTGCCACAAGGGTGGCAGGCAGGCTGCCTTTGGCGGCTTGCCTGCGGAGGGTCCGCTGGTCCCGCAGCTTCAGCAGACCCTCCGCAGGCAAACCACCGGAGGCAGCCTGCCTGCCGTGCTTGGGGCGGCAAAATCCCTAGAGCCACCCCTGAGGCCAGGGGCTCTTCTGCTCATTACATTTTGCTGGGACCCTAATGCAACGTATTATTTGCCAAACAGTACATCACATTGCCTAGATTTGTGTGATCTAATGAAAGATCTTAGACCAGATCATCAACTGATGTAAACCAGCACAGCTCCACTGAAGCCAATGCAGAGTGATACTGAACTATACCTGATGAAGATATGATCCTATACAAGAGGACAGAATAAATTGTATGTATTTAAGGCCTTATTTTCCACTGTCTTGCACCTTGTGTAATCATTTACACCTGTGCAGAGTGAAATCAAAGTGTGAGTAATGCTCCCAGGACCAGAATGGTAGCATTTTGCCCTGGGTGTAGTCACTTGTGTAAGAAAGTGGAGAATCTTCACTCTAAATAGTTGGACAAATATCTGCCCCAGTTACACCCGTGCAGCCTCAGTGCAGCCACTGGGCTTACATGCATGTAACTGAGTTCAGCATTTGGCCCATAATTTGTGAGGTTGTGTGTTATTAACTTGTTTGAATTATCACACATTATTTTGCCACTTTAGTTAAAATATAGCTACTCCTGAGAAACTGTCAAATCAAAATATTCTTTTGGTCATAGGTTCAGCTAAAATTTGATCTTCACTGTAGTCCGAAATAGTTCAGCTGCTTCCTAAACAATATGCTGAAGGGGGTCTTTCTTACTCTAATCCAAACTCCCACCCCAAAGCATTTTAAGAAGGTAATGAACATGGGTAATTAGAGGCATTCCTTCCATATTTTGTTTAATTATACAGTCAATATGTTCTTACAATCATTGATTTATATTGTTTAAAGTTGCCCAACTTTTTTTTATATAATTTAATTTCTATGCTTAGATGGCTGCTCTTCCCACCCACTTTCTACCTTCATTTTGCAAGATGCTCAATTAGTCACACAATTCTAACCACGCAGAATCACACCCTATTTGAATATGCTTTGTTCATCAAAATCCTTGTGTAGGATCTTGAAAATATACAGTATGCTTACAAGCAAATCCTTTCTGTGATGGGCAGGGGCGGCTCTAGACATTTCACTGCCCCACGCAAGGCGGCATGCCGCTGGGGGCGCACTGCCGGTCGCCGGAAGGGCGGCAGGCTGGTCCGGGGGTCCGCTGGTCCCGCGGCTTTGGTGGACCACCGGAGCTGCGGGAGCAGCGGACCCTCCGCAGGCACGCCTGCGGGAGGTCCAGCGGAGCCGCCTGCCGCCCTCCTGACGACCAGCAGAGCGCCCCCCGCGGCGTGCCGCCCCAAGCACGCACTTGGTGTGCTGGGGCCTGGAGCCGCCCCTGGTGATGGGGCAGCTGCCCCTCACTGGTTGGCAAAGGGTTAATAGCAGCCCTTGGAGCAGCTGCGCAGAACCCAGCCAATCAGGGCCAGGCTGGGCCCTATAAGAAGGGCTGCAGGGCAGAGAGGAGCACAATCTCTTCCTGGAGCTTGAGGGAGAAGGACTGGCTGACTATAGAGAGAAGTACCTGGGACAGAGCAGTGCTGGGCAAGGTCAGAGAGCAAGCGGAGCTCCAGCCTGGCTGGCTCCTAGATTGTGGCCTTGATACAGGGACTGAGTAGGTGCTCAGGCTATGGGAAGTGGCCCAGAGAAAGCAGGTAGTGGCAGAGGGGAAGGAGAAGCAGTGAGCGGCTGCCAGCTATAGAGTCCCTGGGTCGGGGCCCAGAATAGTAAGCAGGCCTAGGCCCTCCCTTTCCCCCACTGGCCACTGAAGGAAGTGGGCAGCCAAAGGACTGCAGTTTGTCTCTGAGCAAGGGGCTGGACTAGAGGCTGCAGTTTGCCACTGAGGCAAGAGGCCGGGCAAAGGACTGCCAGTTCCCCCGGAAGGAGGTGGGGAGACAGGGCCGGCTTTAGGCCTATTCCACCAATTCCCCCGAATCGGGCCCCACGCCCAGTGAGAATCCCTTCCCTGGCTAGAGGCGCCTTTTTAATTTTTACTCACCTGGCGGCGCTTTGGGTCTTCAGCGGCACTTCAACGGCGGGTCCTTCACTTCTCCGGGTCTTAGACGGTACTTCAGCGGCGAGTCCTTCACTTACTCTGGGTCTTCGACGACACTTTGGCAGCGGGTCCTTCAGTGCTGCTGAAGACCTGGAGCGAATGAAGGACCCACCGCTGAAGTGCTGCCAAAGACTTAGAGCACCGCCCGGTGAATACAACCCCACGTGTTTTTTTACATTTTTTTTTAAGTCATCCCTGCCAGGGCCCCGTCGAAACTGTTTGAATTGGGCCCCAAACTTCCTAAAGCCGGCCCTGTGGGGAGACAACGGAGTTGGGGCACAGCTGGAGGATCCATGCCCTGAAGAGGATGCCGTGGTCTGGGAGCGATGTGGGACCCCACAAACAGCAGAGATGGTAGAGAAGCAGTGACGGAAAGTGAATCACCACAAGAAGAAGGTGCCCTGCTGATGGACAGAGCTAATTCCTGAGCAACCAGCAGGAGGTGCCACAGTGGTGAGCACAACCCATTACACTTCCCTTCAACACATAGCCCTCAGGGCCGGCCCACAACATTTTGGCACCTGAGGCAGGAGCTCAAATGGTGCCCCCATATCCCCTCGCTTGGGCCAAAACTTTGAAAGGTCTCAATTCTGTCTTCTTCCTGTTCTGCTCCTCTCATAGTACTGCTCTGCTACCTACCCCAATCAAGGAGAACTAACAACTTAAAATGCCTTGGTCAAAAATTTTAAGTAACACTTAACTTTCAAAGGCCTGAACAGCAAATCTAACTTTTCTTGTCTGCATAGTAAACACTGGCATTTTTATCTGTTTGAATAATCAAAGTGGTGCTTTCTGTGCCTTCTTGGTTGCAAAGATTTGAACTGCTTCCTGAAGGTCCACAGTCTGGGCCAGCTCATGCTCTATTAAGATGGTTGCAAGGTCGACCAGTCTCTCCTGTGTCATTGTGGAGCGTAGATGTGTTTTTATTAACATCAGCTTGGAGAAGCTGCGTTCTCTACTGGCAACTGTTACAGGAAGTGTTAGAAGTATGCGCAGAGCAACAAAAGCATTTGGAAAGAGGGTGATCATCTCATTTGTGCACATATATTCCAGAACAGCCTTTGGAGTTGATCCTGCTGAAATGTATCTTGAAAGGGCTTTCAGTTCATCACCTAAATCACTCGCATCAATATCGCTCATATCATCATATGTCAACACTGTCTCTAGTGCCCTGCATTGCTGGTGTAGGTCTTCTTCAGGTATAGTGAGGAGTTTTGGAATATCATACAACATCCTAAATACACTGCTGTGTTCCTTGAACTGCATGAAATGTTCTTCAACTGACAGTATTGCACAATCTAGCACCTGGTTAAAGAATTCAACTTTGAATTGTTGTTTGGGGTCTCTTATGGGATTATCCTGTCCCTCGTAATCAAAATGTCGTCTTCTTCGGTGACTCTTGTATTCTTGAATGGGTGGGAAAATAGCTTCAGCGTGAAGTTCCTCTGCCAACTTCTGTGCACTCTTCGGAACATTTTGAAATCCCTCATCTGAGCAGTAAGACTGTAGGTATGACTTTGCTTTGTCCAGTTGTTCCATTGCTCCAGATATATCAGGTCAACACCTTGGAGTGTCTTGCTTACAACATTTATTTCAAACAGCATGCTACAACACTAAGCCACACCGAAATTTGAAGTTATGTATGTTTCTGGTGATTCCATTTCCCTCTGCCACTGTTCTCCCATGAACAGTTCCTGTCATAGCATTATCCTCCATAATTGCAACTATGGCATCATCTATCTTCCCAATTTGGTGTTTGGTAGGCTTTATCGCCTCCATTTGACTTTCCCATCGTGTGGCACTCCGTGGTTTCAGTGTCAGAGAGGATGTTCCCAGATGTTGCTTCAAAATTTGCCATCAAGGAGTTGATGCAGAGAAAAATGCATAGATGCTTTGAATTATATTAAAAAATTCAGCAGCCTCACTAGAAGCTGATGCTGCATCACTGACCACCAAGTTCAATGAATGAGAACTGCATGGGACAAAAAAAGCTTGAAGGTTTAACTCTTGGATCCATATCTGCACTCCTCTGTTCTTTCCTCTCATGTCAGCACCATTATCATAGCCCTGACCTCACGTCAGCTATCGTATTGTATATTCCCATATGTTCCAGCTTTTTAAGAAGCACATTTGTCATACCAGCTCCTGTAGTATCATCAATGTCAATAAATTCTAGAAAATGCTCTCTGACAGTCACCATTGCAGGGACATTTTCACTAGGTTCTGTTGTTGTTACAAAATGCACCATTAAAGTCATTTGTTCCATATGGCTGATGTCAGGTGTGCAGTCCAGAATAACAGAGTAATATCTTGCTGACTTCAGATCTGCCACCATCTTCTGTTTGATTTTTTGTTGATAGTAACTGTATGATCTCATTTTGAATAGTTTTTCCAAGGTAGTGGTGTGAGTACGTTTCTTGGGTGGTGACTCTTCTTAGATGCTCCTGGAGTACAGCATCAAACTCAGCCATCAGCTCCACAATTTTAAGGATGTTTCCATTGTTTGGCACATATAGCTGATCTGAAGTGCCACACAGTGCTAGGTTTTGGGTAGCAAGTTTTCTCACAATGGCAATGAGCCTTTTCAGAACATTTTGCCAGTAAAGAGATTCTGATGCAATCTTCTCTTGATGCTGATCATCTATGGTGGCCTTTAACCTTAGTCTCATCTCAAGCTCTTTCCACCTATGGAATGCTCTCTGCTGATTTGCTGCCTTCTCATGGCATGCCAGATTTCTAGCCAGATTTTTCCAGTCTGTTGTTCCTATAGAACCCAATGTGGCTGGAACATTAGACTGGAAGAGTTTGCAACAAACACAGTATGCAGCATTCTGGGTTTTTGAGTACAAAAGCCATGGCCTCTCCACTTTGTTACCATTGGGGATTTCACACCAGTAATGTGTTGGATGGAAACTTCTATTTTCATAGTCTTTGGGGAACATGATGTTTTTCACTTGCTGTGGCCCATGCAGTACAAGGAAGTCCCTCAGGCTACTGCTCAAGTGGGTCCACAGTTCTGGATCATCTAGACCAGTGTTTCCCAAATTTGGGACGCCGCTTGTTTAGGGAAAGCCCCTGGCGGGCTGGGCCGGTTTGTTTACCTGCTGTGGCTGCAGGTCCGGCGATCGCGGCTCCCACTGGCCGCTGTTCACTGCTCCAAGCCAATGGAGCTGCTGGAAGCGGCGCGGGCTGTACTGGACGCTGCTTTCAGCAGCTCCCATTGGCCTGGAGCAGCGAACTGCGGCTAGTGGGAGCCGCGATCGGCCAGACCTGCGGACACGGCAGGTAAACAAATCGGCCCGGCCTGCCAGGAGCTTTCCCTAAACAAGCCGCATCCCAAATTTGGGAAACACAGATCTAGATTTAAGGAACTAAACTCAGCAGCAGCTGTTTCTTGCGCCTCCACCATACTCTTCTCAAAATATTGCTGTCATGGGGCCAAATTCACCCTCAGTTACACTTCTGTCCCCTTGCTGAAGTCATTGGAGTTGCACAGGTATGAATGAAGACAGAAGGACACTTTACTTCTAAGCTGGCCTTTATTCCTCATGGAATGTCTGAAGGGTGTGTTTCAGGCTTGTGAACTCATGGAAATCTTTACAAAAAGAGTCAGTCTTAGCATGTGAAACAATTCCATCCCTCCCATACCTGCAGACATGACCCATTCATGTCCACTGTTATTATGCCACTGTTTACATGATCAGCTTAAGGATTCTGTGAAGAGTAAACTATAGGGTTAGAAAAATTGCTTCTCACCTACCTGCCCATTTAAGGCATCTTTCATGCTGGCAAGAAGGATATGTCCCCTCCCACAAGGCCATATACCCCTCCCATTGTGTACAGTATATAATTGTCAATCAACTTTCTGAAAAGTTTATATTTTAAATGTGACTGAGGACATCTGTTGCTTTTCTTAGACCTTCTTATCCAAGTGGTTTCACTCCATTTGTTTGGCATTGCTTTAGACTGGATAATGAAGAAGTGTATTAGCAATGCAAATACTGGTACAGCACATAGGCGGCAGGTTCATATAATTTTTGGTGGGGCCCAAATTGGTGGTCTCCCCCACCCCCGCTCTCACCCTGTAAGCTGATATAAAATGAAGCTACAATGCGTCAGCACCACAAGATTACAAGGTTCAATTAAAAGTGGAAAGTCAGAAGCAGCGCTTGCCTGCTTCAATATACAGTATTAAATTTTGTTGCACCAGTTGTGACAAAGTGGGAATGTTCTTAATGTTTTCTCTGAATACTGTGTGGGTGCCTCAGTTTCCCCTGCAAAGTGCCAACTGACGGTGTTGGGGACAAAGAGATCAGGTGGCCTCCTTGTCCAGAAGAGACACAGAGGCCAGAGGAGGGAGTGTCAGTTTGGAGCTGGCTGGGGAAATCGGGAGAGGCCCAGAACTTGGGTCTGGGCTCCCCACCCCCCAAGATGGACCTGACTGAGGGGTCCTGTTTTCTGTACTTACAAGCTCTGTTTTAGACTGTATCCCTGTCATCTAATAAACCTTCTGTTTTACTGTCTGGCTGAGAGTCACATCTGACTGCGGAGTTGGGGTGCAGGGACCTCTGGTTGCCCCAGGACCTGCCTGGGCACACTCGCTGCAGAAAGTGCATGGTGTGGAAGGGCATGCTGAATGCTCCGAGGTCAGACCCAGGAAGGTGTAAGCTTCTTGCCCTGGAGACAGTATGCTCAGAGAGGAGGCTCCCCCAGAGTCCTGACTGGCTTTGTATGGAGTTGTTCCAAAGCATCCCAGCATCCCCTTCCACACCATGCGCTTCCCGGAAGTCTGCACAGGCACTGACACTCCCTCCTCTGGCCTTTGTCTCTTTTCCAGGCATTAGGAGGCCACCTGATCTCTTTGTTCTCCAACATCTTCAGTTGGCACCTTGCAGGGGGGTGGCCCAGGCCATCAGTTGCCTGGAGGCAGGGTTGCAGCCATTATCTGTGCAGACGGCATCACACTGGCCCTCTAGGGCTTTACAACAATCACACCCCCTTATCCCACCATCTAGAGCCTTAAATGCATTGGGGAAACTGAGGCACGCAGACAGTATTCAGAGAAAAACACCTGTATATGACCAGTTACATACTTTGAAGGGTGTAAAATAATCAAATATTGTGCTAAATACAATGATACTCCAAACTGACCACCAAATTTAAGTTGCACGTTTTTCCCCTCAGGTGAGGGTTCTGGGGTGGGGCTGGGGATGAGGGGTTGACAGTGCAGGAGCGTGCTTGGTGCTGGGGGTGCAGGCTTTGGGATGAGGCAGGGCTGAGGATGAGGAACTTGGGGTGCAGACAGGCTGCCCCAGGGCTAGGGCCAGAGAGGACTCCCCATCACCACCACTGGCAGCAGCAAGCTCCAGGGGAGGGACCCCTCCTCTGCCCCCCTACCCCCCACAGCACACTCACTCTGCACCACAGTCACTGCACATGCTCCTAGGGCCCCTCAGGTCCAGAAAGCTCACTCCCCTCTCCTATGATGAGTACTGGGGGGGGGGTTGCCATCACAGGTGGCCTTCCATGCTGCCCCTCACCATAACTTCACTGTGGATGGGTGATGGGGCTGCCCCTTGCCCAGCATGGGGCAGAAGTGGGGTAGGCAGGGTGGTGGCTGGCTATGGGGTGGGGGAGCAGGGTGTCATAAAATTCATCCAAGCCCCAGCTGCTCAGGTCTAGGAAGCCTCCCTCTCCCATCCCTCCTGTGGCGGGTGGGTTGGTGGGTGCTGGGGGAGGGGGCATTGCCTTCACATGTGGCTTCCTGCCTCCCCTGTGCAGCCTGCTGCGCCTCACTGGGGGTAGGAGTGGGGGCTGGAGCTGGGGCTGGGGCTGGGGGGGAATCATAGGGTCAAACACTCAAACATAATAAAAAAAAGCATAGGGTCAAACACTCACGGAAGCCCCAGCAGCTGCTAAGGTGATTGATGTCCCTCTCCTGGCCGGAAGTCCCGTTCCGGTCTCCTCCAGGTAGGGGCAGGGGAGGGGAGAAGAGGCCCCCTCCACTCCCCTCCCCCTCTACAGCAGCAGTTAGTTAGCATTGTTCCTATGCTAATGCTGCAGCTGTAGCCTTAGGCTACGGCAGCAAAAGCAAGGGAGAGAGACACTCGCTGTGCGCTCTCTTTACATTCAGGCAGGGAAGCTTCGGGGGGGAAAAAACCTAGCTCCAAATATTGGTGGAGCAGAGCCCCTGATTATGAATATTCCTGGGGCTTTAGCTCCAAGAGCCCATATAAGTTGGCGCCCATGGTACAGCATTAGTATGTGGCAAATCCCCAGACTTTGCTGGTGACATTGCGCTACTGAGCAACACTCCCTGAAAAGTTACAAATGAATACTGACAACTTGGCAAAAACAGCAGACCAAGCAGGGCTCAATTATTTATGCTAAAACATCCTTCAAACCCAGATGTCAAGCAGTAACATCACGTTAGAATGTAAAAATATCAAGGAAGTAGAACAGTTTGCCTACCTTGGCAGCACCATTTTTTGCCAATGGAGATCTCAAGAAAGAAGTGACATCAAGGGTAGGAAAGGCATCCACAACATTCACTGAACAAAACATATAGAAATCAAATATAAACAACACGAGAACAAAACAATGTAATCTCAGTGCTAACACATGGCTGTGAGAGCTGGAATTCTACTAAGGTGTTAGTAAACTAGATGCCTTAAAAATAAGTGCCTATGAAAGATTCTGGGCATTAGGTGGAAAGATTTAATCACCAAAGAGATCTGAGAAATCATCAACCAGCAGTTCATTTCCACCAGACTCAAAAGAAGCACTGGACATATTTGGGGCATGTACTCTGGATGGCAACACACAGACTCTCTCACATTAAGCTATCAAGTGGAAACCAACTGGTGTGAGAAAAGAGGGAACCCAAAAGAAATCTTAAGAAGAATCCTTAGCACAGAGGGCAGAATAGTTCATCTCTCTACCATAGAGCAAATGGAAGCAACAGCAAATGATAGAGAGGAATGAAGAGTGGCATGGGAATGTTGTTTACAAGAAAAAAGTAGATCCGTGTGTGTCTTCCTGTGCTGTCTCAGCATCTGTTTCTTCTCTCTCCCCATATACTTGTTCATCTTTCTCCCCCTTGCTTGTGTTCTTTACCACTTGCTCTAGATTCTAGGTCTCTCCACTCTTGTCCCACCAGAACTTCTCTGTCTGACACCAGGGTTCTCTTTTCTAACTTTCCTCCTTTCTCCACCTAACAATTCACACCCATCTTCTCCTCTCCATCTACTCTGACCGGGCTTAGGAATTTTAGCGGACAACTAGTAGCTAGAGAATTACATCTAACAGCCAGGGAGTGTAGTGTAAGATTGAGGGGAACACCAGCCCAGTGAGAAGCCAGCCCCTACCTCCAACTGCTGGGAAAGAGGAAAGTGCTGAGATTATCTAGCAGAGTGCTGTCCCTGGATCAGATTGAGGGTGGGGGGTTAGAATCCATCTTTAATATCAGCAGTAAGTGGAACATGGAAGAAGGAGCATTTGATCTGTTTCCTCATTCACACCCAAAAGCCTCTAAGCAACTGTAGTTCATTTACATTGCTTTATAACAATGCATATCTTCAAAGTTATCTTTGCAAGAAAAAGGAGTAGGAACTTACTTAAAAAAATGAAAGCGGAGATCCTCCTTTATATTCATAATAAGTGGGGCCAAAGACATGAGCTTTGTGCCCAAAGGTCAGTGATGCCAAGATTTGCAAGGATCTTGGGACACTCTCAGACCACAGGAGCAGGCATAAAGATGTTCCGGCCTGTTTCAGATATCATCTGCCTTTCTCCTCATGGCAACATGGAAAGGAATGGGTGAGATTTGACACTTGAGTACTGCTGTCAGAAAGGTAAACAGCTGAGACAAAGTGCTTTTTCTTAAGCCAGACAATGAGTTGCTAAGTCAGGATTTTGGAGCTTGGTAGTGTGTCTAATGCAAATAAGATCTAATGTAACTGTCTCACTCTGAAACACTAGTGCTCCCAGCAGATTCCAAAAATAAATTCAAACACCTCTGTGCTTCACAAAATAAATGACCAGATCCCATACAGCTGTGCATGTTTGCACATATGTCACTGGCAATGACAGACACAGGGCCAAATTCTGCTCTTGGTAACATCAGTTTATCTTGGACTCACCCCCATTTCAGTATTTAAAAGTTTGTGTTGTTCTCCAAATGCCCTTGGCAGCAGGACTGCACAAACAGCAGACAATACACTTCCCGTCTCCTTCCATGAGATTTTATGATGTGGAAACATGGATAGTTTTTACAGAATTAGGTCTCTAGTAATCAGCTTCCTCTCTGATTCTTCCATTGATGTTACAGCCCAGTGCGTATAATGTCACAATCAGGTGGCAAGTCTGTGGAATTGAACTTAATCCTCTATCATTATCTTTTGTTCATCACAAACCGACAGTTTACTGTCAATCTCACACATAGTAACGACAAACTCAGCCAACTGAAGTAACACTCAAAGTGCCAGTGGCAATTTATCTTACCATTTCAACTCCCCACTCCGAGAGGAATGAAAGCTTTTAACCACTGTACTGTAGCAGTCACTGATATTTGCCATAATTATCGGCCTTGACAGTTTCAAAGGGAGTCTTATAACATCCTAGAGGATTCCAATATCATGCAGCTCAATTTGTAAAGGGCATGGGCCTTCCTGTTGGCCAAGTATTGGATTGGCAGTTACGGAGCCACATGGGCCAAATTCTCTGTTGCTGTTTGTTGGTGCAGCTACATTGGGCCAGAATCCTTGCTGCTGTAAAGTCAATGTAGGTCTTTAGCATGCTTAAATCTAGATTTAGATGCATCCAGGGGTGCTGGAACAATTTGTATAGTGGGGGTGCTGAGAGCCATTGAACCCAACTTTAAACTCTGTATATAATGGAAAGCATTTCAAACCAGGGGGTGCAGCACATGGTTTAACTCCATTGTGTCGTCATTGGATTTGCATCTCAGTGTAAATGAGAGCAGACTGTGGCCCACATAGTATTTAGTAAAACAGAAGAAGGGCTAAATTCTTCTTGAAGTTATACTGGTGTAAATCCACAGTAACACTAACAAAATCAATAGAGCTCTTCTAGATTTACACCAGTGTGAGAGTAGAATTTCACACCAAATGTTCACATTACCTTTTGTACTAAGAAATCTACGTATTATCAGCATTTCCGTCCATGGGATAATAAGGATGGATGTAGAAAACTGGTGCAATGTGATTAAATACCAAACACAAAAGCCAGAGTGGTTCACACTAAAATGAATATAGGAAATGGCAAGAGTTCTACAGCATGCCAGCTAGTCCAAGATCAGTGACTTAAGGCAGCACTGTGGGCCAGATTCTACTCTCAGTTATATCAGTGTAAATCTGGAGCAACTCCATTGACTTCACCAGTGTGACAGAGCAAAATATGCCCCAATACATCTTCAGAAAAGGGCAACCATCTTAAGATAGCAGTGATTTATAGCCAAAATCAGTAATGACTTTGCAGGCTACATGTCAAGAAATTCTGACCCCTCCTTAAGTTATTACCTACAAGACTACAGCCTTCATATCAGTTTGTAGTACTCCACTTTCATTATTCATGCAAGCACAGCACCTTGTATGTCATGCTTGCCAGCATTATGCATTAGTCTACTTTGCAGTTGTGTCAAAGGCCTTTTTGAAATCCAAGTAGATTATGTCCATTACTCACTTTGCCCTGTTTGCATTCCTTGTGATCTCATCTCTTCACAATATCTTTTGGATCTTGCCTACCTCTGCTCTATAATTTCCTGGCTCCATCCTTATCCTTTTTTTAAAAGCTGAAGCCTATATTTGCTTAACTGCACTCTTTCAGTAATGGCCCTCCTTCCAGAGGTCTATTAAAAATCCCTCATTTATCTCATCTTCTTTTCCACAGTCTCCTTCAGGATTCTTAGTGAAGCCTGTGTGGCAAAGGAGCTTGGTCTGTCTTTACTGATTCTAACTTGTACCAATCCTGTTCTAATGCAACTGCTAATGCCTTTGTCTTGCTCTCTGTCAGAATATTTGCACTTTTGGCAACACACGCCTCTTTTCTCTTAGCCTGGTCTACACTGGGGAGGGGAGGGAACTGATCTAAGTTACGCAACTTTAGCTAAGTGAATAATGTAGCTGAAGTTGACGTACTTAGATCAACTTACCGTGGTGTCTTCACCGCAGTGAGTCGACTGCTGTGCTCCCCCGTTGACTCTGCTTGCGCCTCTCGTGGCGCTGGAGAAGAGGAGTCGACAGGAGAGGGCTCGGGGGTCAATTTATTGCATCTAGACTAGACGTGATAAATCGATCCCCGCTGGATCGATCACTGTCCACCGATCCAGCGGGTAGTGTAGACATTAATTTTTCAGTTATCTTCTTGTCTGTAAGTTTGACTATCTTTTTAACATTTAATAGATTCTTTCATCACTTCTGCCCCCATCCCCCCTTATCCATGTAAAGAATTGCTTATCATAACAGAGTGAGCAGCATAGGGAAGTTGGTAATAGGTTATAAAAAATACTATGGGTAACTTTCAGTGCCACTAATATAAATCCAGAATATCTCTCTAGAAGTCAATGCTTATTTACATTGCTGTAACTGAGAGCAGCATCTTGCCCTATGTCAACACCCCTTCGTCTTCCAGTGTATCCATTCTTCTGCATGTCTCTCCATTAGACCAGAAGCTGTGTAGGGGAGGGACTGTTTCATTTTGTATCCTGCACAGCTCCAACTACATTGGTGACACTTAACATAATGAATACATATAATAATAACAATAATTTCATAGTAAAATATTATTTCTTAGTCACTGGTTCAAACCTGGCCAATGGTGGTAGTGAGGGAAAATCATTGCTAACTGATTTCTTTTCCATGCTGTAGGTGAAATGAACTGATGGTCTTATTCCAGTTCACGATATTACACAGCTGGCGTTGAGCTATAGAAATTAATGAAATAAATAACTGACATCTGTATTGATAACTTCAATCTAAAAGCCAAGATTGAATGGACAAGGAAACCTGCCTGCCTATGTCATAGACATACTATCATTGTTAGAAATGTTGATTCTAGGTTAGAATTGAAATACATTAGTGGTGCATTGTGAGGAAACTTGAATTTCTACTGCCTCTTCTATAGCTGTCCTGGGCATAAATAGAAGACTTCATTCACTAGAGACATCAATTCAGAACTTATCATAAGCACCAAAACGCATTTTCAAATACCCATACTGTTTGTTAATTTCTAAGGCAATCCTCTCATCATCATCTTTAGCTTTCCTAATCCAATTTTATACCCTGCCAGTTTTACTTGAAATTTTTGGGTTCTTTTCCATTTTGGGATCTAAATCTGAGTGAGGTTGACAGCATTAATTAGCAGGTTGTATGCGTGTCATTGAAGATAATGGCATAGTACATACTTGCTTTTTGTGGCATGCCACTTATGCTGTGTCAAACTAGCAGTGACTAGTGTGGCTTCAAAGGCATGTCACAATCAAAGAACATGTGGTTGACATATTTACGTCTTCACTGATATTTATGGAATATGCTACAAAAATGTTGCTCCCCTCTTTTCTTTTTGAAGCAAACATCTTTAACAGTATACATGACTTCTCCGAGGATATAACGCAGTGAGGGACTGCAAGATACTCCATTGATCTTTGCAGTAATACTGAAGTAAATGCAGGGGTGGCTCTAGACATTTCGCCGCCCCAGGCACGGCGTCATGCCGCGGGGGGCGCTCTGCCCGCTCGCTGGTCCCGCGGCTTCGGTGGACCTCCCGAAGGTGTGCCTGCGGACGGTCCGCTGGTCCCGCGGCTCCACTGAAGCACGCTTGGCCTGGAGCCGCCCCTGAGTAAATGGTCATTGTGGAGTAAATAGTAACTAGGATGAAATCTGACATTTTTTTCTTCTGTATCATATGCTGATAATTTATGCCCCTATTGCAGCTGCAGAGAAGTATATTCTCACTGGCTTCTCATCAACAGCTATTTACAAGGTGTTCCATGGTAAATAAGGCCCCAGTCCAGCAACGATTTTGCATGGTTAACTTTAATGAAACTACTCACATACTTGAAAGTACTTCAGTGGGATGACTCACTTGTTGAAAGCCAAGCACATGCATATGTCTTTGCAGGACTGGGATCTAAATACTCATATTTTCCTTATTTTTCTTGTTAAAGAAAGAAATAGCCCCATTCCTCTTGTTCAGTACTTTAAAAATAATTCATCCCTACCTACTCAAAGGCTTGCAACATGAAACATTAATTTCCAAAACTATTTGATTCAACTATTTGGAAAATACAATCTGACTAGTAAACTAGAACCCTTTAATATTTTTACTAAGTATGTAATGTTTGCAAGTGACTGGAACTTTGGGAAAAGTCTATGGGTCTTATACCGTAGCCATAGCTGAAGTCCACACACTGCCTTCAGTCCATGTACAGAATTCCCACTGATACTATATAAATGGGTCTCCCTTGTTGGCTCTGTACAGTCAGGGGCATTGTTCAGTCACAGACTCAGGCAATAATCCGTTCACATTCGAAGTTTACCTTTAAGGCTTAAATCCCCTTTGTTGGCCAACCACTAAACGACAACATAATCCTTGAGTATTTCTGACATTACACCCAGCAGAAAACCATAGAACATCTATGCAACAGATAATGTATTGCTCCATTGCACGCACAGATTTGTTACTGTAAAGTTATTTCAGCTATTTTGGTTATTTTATTTTAAAGAAAACTTTAAAGAAAAAGTTAGTTACCTGCACTTTGCAAACAGATACAGGAGGAAAAGGTACAGTGATAGGTCAAATGGGGTTTTAATCTGTAAAATGTCCCAAATACAGTATTGTTCAATCTCACCAGTTGGTACTTTGTGTTATGCTACGTTACTGAAATTGTCATAGTTGTATCTTTAAAAGGACAACAGCTTTGAAGATTTCAGACTTCGCTGATCTACATTTAATAAAAGCAAGAATACATTTGAGTTATATATGGCAATACATGAATTAGGCTACTGATGAAAACAGCCTGCCTGATGAATGTAAGGCTGTTAGCAGGTAGCTGATTGATGCAAAGCTTCAAGTAACAAGGGGAAAATTAAAAAGTATTGGTTCATAACAAGTGGGTGGAGAACACTAAGGAATTTGGAAAAAATAACATCTCATCTGAAAATACAAGGGTTATTCTCTAATTTATTGTAATATGGTGCTCCCTAGCACTAATGCACTTGGAGTGCATCCTCAGTAAAAAATTAGTGACATTCAGAAGCAATAATAAAGGCAGAATACAGATATGATACAGTATAGATGATCTGACACAACTGTAATTGTCTGAGTCAATGTCTACACTACAAACTTAAGTTGACTTAATGTAAATGGACATACAGTGGTTTTTCATGTCCACAGTACTCTTTGTTGGTGCGTGTCCTCGCCAGGAGCGCTTGCATTGACTTAAGAGGGGCAGTGGGGAGGGAAGAGGCTGAGAGCCTGGGCTCTCAGCTCCCTGAGCCAGGCTGCCACCTAGACTCTTGGTTTCTCACTCCCAGCTGATTAGCTGAGCGGGGAGCCAAGAGCCTTGGTGCCAGTCTGGCTCCAGCTGGCTAGCTCTGCAGGGAGCAGGGACCTGAGAGCTCCTGGCGCTAGCCAGGCTCACAGCTGGAGCTCCCCACCTGCCCCAGGGTCACAGCTTGAGCTGTGAGAACAGTGCAGGGTTCACAGCAGGGAGCCTACCAGTTTTTCTTGTCAATTTCACTGCTGCCTCAGGCTCAGGGGGGCACTGGGGCTCACAGCTGAAGCTATGAAATTGACAAAAAAGGCTGTAAAAGCAGCAAAGAATCCTGTGGCACCTTGTGGCTAACAGATGTTTTGCAGCATGAGTTTTCGTGGGTGAATACCCACTTCTTCGGATGCAAGAGGCTGGTAGGCTGGTAGGCTCCCTGCTGTGAAGTTGAGCCCAGCACACACCAGGCTCACAGCTGGGGCTGTCACCCGGGGTGGGGGTCAGGGACTCCAGCTGTGTGCCTGGTGCCCAATTGACTGCAGGGGGAGGCACTGTGAGCCCACTGCGAGGCTCAATTTCATGGTTGGAAGCCTACCAGCCTTGCTTGTCAATCTCACAGTTCCACCTGTATCCACTCTTGCAGAGTAGAGCTGTGAAATTGATAAGAATGACAGCCAGCAGTGGATGTAAGTAAGGCAATGTCTGTAGGGACTCTGCTACACCGACATAAGCGCTACACCTCTCATGGAGGTGGAGTTATGATGTCAGTGTAGTAGGGCACTTACATCGGTGGGAGCAAGGCTGTTGTGTAGACACTGACATAATTAGGTTGACGTAAACTGCCTTAAGTGGACCTAACTCTGTTGGGTAGACCACATTACAGAGCAACTAATGTGAGCCCTGACTGACATTTATGAAAATGAACAAACAGCTTTTACCTGCAGACAACACCTGCGAAGAATTCCTTGAGCCAAGTGAGAAGTAGCCAGAGGATAGAAATAATTAAAAAGAAAAATGCACACTTACCACAGTCACTAACAGAGATGGATTTTAAAAAGTGTACCCAGCGGTTATAATTCAGAGCTGCAAGTGAAGTAATTGGAGTTAAACTAATGTAAAAACTGTCAGACTCAAATAGGGCCTGATATTTTCAACAACAAGTATAATCTTGGGCAATCTTTTAGCAAATTTAGTTTAAGATTCTTTATTCCTCTTTGGTTTGTGAAATGATTTGCTTTTTAAAGCTGTGACAGTTACTGTAAGTCGGTTTTAAAATGTCATTTTTTGGACAGCAGTAAATATCTCCTCTGTTTTGAATGAAAAAAACAAACCCAAATATGTTGTTGTGGGGTACTGCATATTAGTTCAGATAGGAAAATTCTCTTATCCTGCCAAAAGGTGGGTGTGGGGGAGACAGAATCCTCCCCCAAATCCACAGAGCACCTGCACAAAAACTCTACAGAAGCTACTCTGGCCCCCGAGCTGTAGAAGAGCCTGCAAGTTCACTCCCCAAGTCCACTCTCCACACTATATATAATAATGCAGAGAGTCCTTGGATAACAGTGCAATGGCTAGTTCAAATCTGAGCCCTCTGTGAACCAAACAATTGGACTCTCAACCAACTCACTCTTCACACAGCCTCTGCCCCCTTTCCTCATGCAGCACCATAGTGCCAGGGGGAAGAGAGGACAGTGCTAAGCAGGCAGATGACCTTTTCCCCATATCCTTTTATAGCAGGGGGGTCTCAAACTGGGGGTCGGGACCCCTCAGGGGGTCACGAGGTTATTACATGGTGGGTCGTGAGCTGTCAACCTCCACCCCAAACCCTGCTTTGCCTCCAGCATTTATAATGGTGTTAAATATTTAAACAAGTGTTTTTAATTTATAAGGGGGGGGTCACATTCAGGGGCTTGCTATGTGAAAGGGGTCACCAGTAAAAAAAGTTTGAGAGCCACTGTGTTATAGGAGAGGGGAGGCATGTATGTGTGCAGAGTGTTTCCGCTACATACAGCTTATAGGCCACAATCATGTTTTAGCTGATCTTATCTCTCCTGAACTACAGCCGCACTAGTCAGCATTAATTCACACTATGGAACAGTGGAGACATATCCGTAATGCTTTTTGTATAGCATCAGACAGGTGAATTCAGATTTATGCTGCAGCCAGCTACATGCTGATCTCCCAAGATATACGGAGAGCTACTAGCTCTTGTGACAAGGGACACTGCATAAAGGTATAGCTGAGAATCACCAAGGCAACTAAGGCTGCCAACTTTCTGAGCTTCCGGTGCCCTGAACAAGGTTAAATTAAATTAAATTGTCCTTTAAGGATCAGAGGACAGATTTTTGAAAGGATTTTTTTTAAACGAACAAGAGGAAAATTATGATTTTTACTAAAGGAAAAGAACATACAGATGCCTATCCTCTCTTTGACATTGGTAGGCAAATGTGTTATGAACTGCTACATTACTTGTTACACTGAGAGGCACTGATGCACCAGCATAGGCTCTGAATTCTGCCACCATGTGGTTAAAGGTGGAATGCTTAGGCAATCCTCTTTTAAAGGCAGTGAACAGAAGTCAGTTGTGCCTTCACCGTAATTTAAGGTCTTATTTTTCTGCCAGGAGGTGCTTGAAAGATTAAAAAAAAAGCTTTTAAAGAGAAGAATTTGCTCCATAGTTACAGATGAAAAAACTCTGAATGATGGACATCAACATATGATATACAACACTTCTTACATTGGTCTAGTCTGTAATCAATACCAGTTTCATAGTCTTAGGACTTACCTACACAAACTTTGTACCAATTTAACTTTTTTTTTTAATCAAAATGGTTATACTGGTACAACAGAGTGTGAATGCAGTTATACCTGTATAACAACGTTTATACCAATAGAGCTTATTGTTGTATGGGATGGGTACAGCTAAACGGGTATCGTTAAAGTGGTACAACTTGTGTGTGCAGGCAAGACCTTACAAAAAGTGCAAGGATGGCCATGTGGCAGCAGTGTCAGGCTCCTTTCTTACCCCTGCCAGGAACCTCCCATGCTTATTCCCTTTACTGAAGGCTCCTGCCTCTTTTTCATCTATTCTCCCTGTTCTATAAAAGAAAGTTTACTACCAACACTTCTAACCATACTGATTTGACCACTGTGGGGGAGGAAGTGGGCATCCTTTGTAAGGGGTGCCACATGAAACCTTCCTAGCACTGGTTCTAGTCACAAAGTACTAAAGATAAAGCTGGTCAGGAAAGGGAACACATTTACCCCCCTGAAAATTTCCACATGTTCTATCTCACTGTCCCGATCAGCCAGATACTTAGGCATAACTAACAGCCTTACCAGAAACCTAAATATTCTTCTGTAAGCAGAGTCAGGATGAGCTCTACCCTGACATCTGGTGGTAAATTATGGGGAGTGCAGAATGAAGTTTTATGTATTCGCATTGGTATTTCAATTATTTGCATTGGCACTCCCACTCCCATTAGCATAGCACACAGCAGCCTGGGATGGCTATTTTCACCGCTGTGGGATCCCCAATTTCTTTGTTATTGGGGCAGGAGGAATGAAATGTTGTCACCCTGATTGGGTAAATGGGAACTACAAAAATTGTCTTGTGATGGGGGGTTTCATTGTCAGCTGGATAGCGCTTGCTAGATGGGGCAAATGGGTTCCAAAACCCATTGAGAGGAGAGAGGCTGGGGACAGACTTCTGTACTTGGTGGTGCAGGCTCCTTGTGTGAGCCAGAAGCACCAGTTCTACCTATGCCTCTCTCCACTGTGGAATGTCAGAGTTAATTTTTGATTCCCTTAAGAATCTAGATACAGGTTACTGAGCTGAACTCACTGGCACTGGGGCTCCCCTACTATGAGCTGAAATCACTGAAGAGCTGGACTTGCTGAGCTGAGAGTACTGTGCTGATGAGTGGGGGAGCCTGAAGCAATACCGTGGAGAAGAGCAGCTGGCAGAGTGGAGTGGAGCAGTTGGTGCAGCCACTGGGTGAGTGGAGCCAAGCAGCTTGTGTGGAAGGCTGGAGTGGCTCACAGGACAGCTGGTGGACCAGAGCAGCTGGCAGAGCGGAGCAGCCCACAGAGCAAGCGGAGCTGAGCTGTTTGCAGGGATGACTAGTGGAAGCAGACCCCTACGAAGAGGCAGGGCAGTTGGCCCCGAAACCACGTAAGGTGCCCCTTTCTACCCAGGCTGGGGAGGGGAACCTCTGTAGAGAGACTTTTGAACTCTGGGGCTGCACTGACCTGGGACAGAGACTTTTGGGATTGTGGGACTTTTGGGACTGTGGGTGATTTGGGGGTTGCTGGACTCAAGGGCCCAGCGAGAAGGACATGGCCCAATTTGCTGGGGTGGGTCTTTGCTCACGGTTTGACCTATGAACTCTAGCTGAGGTATTTTCCCAATTTAATGCTTGTTGCTTATCATGTAATTAAATCTTTTCTGTTACACCAAGACTCTGTGCTTGCGAGAGGGGAAGTATTGCCTCTTCGAGGCGCCCAGGGGTGTGTGTAAGATTTTCCCAGGTCACTGGGTGGGGGCTCGAGCTGGTTTTGCATTATGTTGTGGGGAAGGGACCCCTATGTATTGAACCTGGCCCTTGCTGCTATCGTTTCGGCTCAGCAGAAGGGTTACACTTCAATCAATGACTGTACCTGAACTAAGGTAAGCAATGCATTTTTATTGAAAGACAAAGCCACCTATGTCATACTTGATCCATACTTCTGATGTAAAAAGCTTGTGCATTAACTTTGCCACTGAGCCCATGAAATTAAAAAATTTAGCTGGAAACTGAAAGTTATTCCACATCTCATCAATACTCACTGCGCTCCTAGCACCAGACCATACATGTCTCAGTCATTACACTTTTGAATGTGTCTTGACATTATTTTCTAGCATTCTTTGTGCATTTGTCGGACACTTGCAATAATTAAATGACAAGTTGTCCAGAAGTACACACATCACATTACGAAGCCCCAGAAAGAAAAATCTGCTCTTTGACTTCCTTACAGTGAAGATAAACACAATAGTAATTTTATGGTACTTCATTTAGATCAGGGGTCTCAAACTCAAATGACCACGAGGGCCACATGAGGGCTAGTTCATTGGCCTGAGGGCCACATCACTGACACACACCACCTCGCTGTCCCCGGCCTTACCCCCACTCCACCTCTTCCATGAGGCCCCGCCTCTTCCCACCCCTTCTCTGCCCCCATTCCAACCCCTTCCCTGAAGTCCCCACCCCAACTCTGCCCCCTCCCTGTCCCCAGAGGGTGCATGAGGGGGTGTGGCGAGGGCTCAGGACAGGGAGTTGAAGTGCAGCAGGGAGTTGGAGTGCAGGCAGGCGGCTCAGGGTGCAGAAGGGGTGTGGGATGCAGCAAGGGGCTCAGGACAGGGAGTTGTGGTACAGGAGGGGTGTGGGATGCGGCAGGGGCTCAGGGCAGGGGGTTGGGGTGCAGCAGGGGGTTGAGGTTCAGGCAGGGGGTTGAGGTTCAGGCAGGGGGCTCAGGGCAGGGAGTTGGGGTGCTTCAAGGGGGTGGGATGCAGAAGGGGTATGGAATGCAGCAGGGGGCTCAGGGCACAGGGTTGAGGTGCAGGCAGGGGGCTCAAGGCAGGGAATTGGGGTTCAGCAGGGGGTTGGGGTGCAGACAGGGGGCTCAGGGCAGGGGATTGGGGTGCAGAAGGGGTGTGGGATGCAGCAGGGCGTTCAGGGCACAGGGTTGGGGTGTGGGGGCTCAGGGCAGAGGGTTGAGGTGCAGGCAGGGGGCTCAAGGCAAGGAATTGGGGTTCAGCAGGGGGTTGGGGTACAGACAGGGGGCTCAGGGCAGGGGATTTGGGAGCAGAAGGGGTGTGGGGTGCAGCAGGGGGCTCAGGGCATGGGGTTGAGGTGCAGGCAGGGGGCTCAGGGCAGGGAGTTGGGAGTGGGGTGCAGGAGGTCTTCGGGCTGGCAACGGCGCACACCAGGGCCAGGGTAGGCTGCTGGCCCCAGCCCCGGCCAGTAGCTGGAACCATGTCCCTGCGGCCCCTGGGGGAGGGGGGCTGCAGGGCGCCGCGTGCTGCTTGTCGTGCCTCCAGGTACCTCCCCCGAAGCTCCCATTGGCCGCTTTCCCCGTTCCCGGCCAATGGGAGCTGTGTGTGTGTGTGGGGGGGTGCCTAGAAGCCAGGGCAACACACGGACGGAGCCCTCTGCTTCTTTCCCCCTCCTCCCCCATGGCCACAGGGACGTGATGCCAGCTGCATGGAGTGGCACAGGGCTCGAGGGGGGCAAGTTTGCCCACCCCTGGCCTGGAGGTAGGCCGGGGGGGCAGGCGCGGGCCGCTTGGCAGGCCACAGGAAATAGCCCCGTGGGCCGCGTGTTTGAGACCCCTGATTTAGATCACTGAGGAACTTAAAGTGTGAAAGATGAAGACTCAGTGGTCCTTCAGGTGGATGAACTTCCATCCATATGATGGACATGCAGATATAAGCACTATGCAGCATCTTGTCTGAGGCTTTCTAAAGTGAACATTGGTCACAAAAGACAGAAAAATTTATTCTATTTTATTATGGGCCCTATTCTCCACTCCATACTCAGGTGACTACTCCCACTGATTTCACTTGGTCAATCTGAGATAACCTTGAAGTCCAATACAGATGATTTAGCACTTGAGATGAAAGGCAAATATTTGAATCATAAATTGCCTTTCTCTAGAGAAGTTTTCTAGATCTGCTGTCCATATAGAATTAGTGTCTCCCGCTAGCAAATGTTTTATTTTTTTTGCCTAACTGTCTCTCAGCTTTTACAGGAAATGGTCAAGACAAGATTTCTATTATTCTTATTTATATTCTGGAGGTCCCCTAAGGCCTTAGTTCAGAAGGGGCCTCAATGTGCTAGGCACTGTACAAATGCATCAGAAACAATCCATAAATCTGTAATCAATATATCTGGTTTAAACTGCAGCCTTTTTACAAATTTACACTTACATTCCCTGGCTAGTAGCAAATCTGCTTCAACAGGAAATAAATACAGCAATGTATTTTGACATTGGCTGAGCTGCTTAGGAAAGGTAGGTGTCAGAGTTATTTTACATCTACTTAATGTTGTTCAGACGACATAAAACTGAACACAGGGCATGACAAGCATGGTCATGGTGAACACAGGCTTAGGACATTGTACAAAGATATTACAGGTAGCGTGAGAACTTCAGTAAAGTTTATGGGCATAATCTTGAACACCCTCCACTCCTCCTGACTTTCGTTTACAATAGTACTTTTAGCCCACGTAGCCTCCAGTCAGTTTCAGTCTCCAGCATTTTATATACTAGCACAATGCCATTGTGTTCAGGTTCACTAAGCTACAGTGCCAAGTTCAAAATCACTAAAAAAAATGATTGTGTGGAAACTTTAGAGAAAAGTCAGATTCCTTCTCCAGCCTCTCCCCCATGGTCCCTTCGGAACTCCCTTTTTCTCAGCAGGGAGGATTAGACTGAAATACTGAAATGATTCCTCAGCACAGCGTCCAAGTCCCAGCCTCACCTGTAATATGGAATCTGACTGTGCAAAGTGCTTCGGGCCCTCAATTCCCATTGGATGAAAAGTAAGTTAGGTTTGCAGCTTTCTTTCACTATGAACAATCTAAAGGTGTTGTCAGTAAGACAAGAAAGGAAAGACTTGTCTTGGCAGTGTCTCTTTTGACAATATCTGGTACATTTTAACTCTTGTAGATATACAAGCATTAGAATACACCCATTCTCAGAAATGTTGCTGGAACATTGGCAAGAATAGAGAAATCCTGCATCTTGACAACTTCAGCCCATTGGTATATGGAGGTTCTGATTCTTATTTATATTAAGGTCTCCTTGCATCGCCCTGGCAGTTTAAAGGGCCTCGAATGGGGTTGTAAATTACAATTAGGTTTACATTTATAAGGCCACTTTTCACTGCCAGCCAGGGAAGTACAAAGGGGCCTTAGTGTAAATGAGAATTAGGGGTAGACTCATGAACTGAATTCAGCATAAATGTAAATTTAAAGAGACTATGCACCTTTTAAAAAAAAACACAACAGGGCAGTCCTAGTTCTTCATATAATGTCCCAGTAGCCTTAGAACTTCTTTTGTGCTGTCTGGAATATCCTACTTTTTCCATTTCATAAATCAAAAGATTGAAGAATTGTATATAATTAAAAAAAGGGTTTGTTCAAGAAATATTGCTGTACCAAGCAGAGTTTGCACTGTGTTTACCAGAAACAAACAGTCCCATGGAATAAGCCCTTCAGTGTGATGAAGAGTGACTGGAGTGAGAAGAAAAGTCAAGTGAGTTTACACACTAGCAAAGCTCTTCTTTTGCTCAAAGTGAACGTTAATGACACTTGTTTAGTGTTTGATGATAAAACTCATTTACAACATTAAGTTACAAGCCATCACAGCACTTAAAAAAAAAAAGTGCTGTTTTGGGTGGAGGTGAGTCTTTTGCAACCCTGAAAAAATGTCACCACAAAAGTGTCCCTGGTTTTGATTTTGAAAATCTGGTCATTTTATGTAAACTAAAAGTCATGTGTCAACTGGTGATTCAGTTGGGGTTGGTCCTGCTTTGAGCAGTGGGTTGGAGTAGATGACCTCCTGAGGTCTCTTCCAGTCCTAGTCTTCTATGGTCATAAAACAGGAATAAGTAGCAAAGTAGATCCCTGCTTTAGTATTCTGTGGGGACCAAAGCCCGCAAGACAATGGAGTTTCACTCTTTACACCACAGCCTGGGGGAAGGTTAAACATAGTAGAGTCATAAATTAAAGTAAAGTCCCGGTTTTATTTTACACCCTCATGATAGTTGCTTTTCACCTTCACCTTCTGCCCTTGGCATGTAAGTAGCTCTCATCTGCACACTCAGTGAATGCCAAATTGGTGGAAGTTATTCTATTCAGACCCATTTGGGGCTTGATCCTGATAGAACAAGTGTTCAGTGCTGCCCTTAAAAGCATAATGATTAAAAACAGGGGCCCTGCTATGCCATTGCATTAGTCCAATTTACATAGTAGTAACTCACTGAAACCAAGGGATTTGCAGAAGCATAAAGTGGAATAGCACCAGGGCACCTGGTCCTGCATTAAATTAGAATGCTGCTGAGTGGCTGCCAAGTTACTCCTGTATAGCAGCAACAGTCAAGACTAAAGAGGGGAACACAACCATGCAACTCGTTAACATGAGGAGGATTATGCTTAAGATCATACCTCTTTATTCAGTCCCATTCTCCACCCCCTTTTTAAAATCAGCTTGCAAGGAAAGGAGGTGGTATGCAGCGAGTTTGAGATTTACTTCAAATCAGGACTTCATGCTGCAGTTCAGAAATGGGTAAGGGCAAAGTAAAAAATGACGAACAAGACTGAAAGGGCAGGGGAACCCAATCCTGTTGTGACATTGCACTCCATATGTTTTATGGAAATATATGAATATAATGTAACCGGATCATGCTTCATGCAAAAGGTCTCTTGTAAGGCAGCATTACAAAGCTTATGATCTACTGAGTGTGTTCATCCTATTTGTTTGCATGCATTATTTCTATGTCTGGAGTTAGGAGAAGAAGATATAAACTTGTATTACTGATGGAAACATGTTAAGTGGAAGCTATTAAGGGTGCTTCAGAATTAATGAACTGTGAATGGGTTTGTTTACCTGCAAGCCTTCCTGTGTACGCATCTCCCAGCTACTAGGTAATGAAGAAGGAGGTCTTACAGTGACATGCGATCATGTCACCTGAACTGGAATCCATCTTAAACCTGGTGTTTTTCCATTTAGAAGGAGGGGTGGGGATCCAGAGAGAGACAAAAGATTCCCACCTTGTGCCAAATCTATAAAAGGGGGTGGAACAGAACAAAGAGGCGGCCAGTCATGAGCAATTCCCTAGTTATCACCTGAGCTGGAACTAACAAGGACTATACCAGGGGAAAGAATTCCAGACTAGGAAGGAGTCCAGTCTGTGAAAGAACTTATTGGAACATCTGAGGGTGAGATTTACCTGTATTCTTTTTCTTAATGTACTAGGCTTAGACATGCGTGTTTTGTTTTATTTTGCTTGGTAACTTACTTTGTTCTGCCTGTTATTACTTGAAACCACTTAAATCCTACTTTTTATACTTAATAAAGTTACTTTTGGTTATTAATTAACCCAGAAAAAAGAACAGGAGTACTTGTGGTACCTTAGAGACTAACAAATTTATTTCAGCATGAGCTTTCGTGAGCTACAGCTCACTTCTTTGGATGCATAGAATGGAACACACAGACAGGAGATATTTATACATACAGAGAACATGAAAAGGTGGAAGTATGCATACCAACAGGAAGAGTCTAATCAATTGAGATGAGCTATCATCAGCAGGAGAAAAAAAAACCTTTTGAAGTGATAATTAAGACGACCCATAGAAGGTGTGAGGAGAACTTAACATAGGGAAATAGATTCAATTAGTGTAATGACCCAACAACTACAATACACACCTGCTGAAGTGAAAAAACAGTTTGACAGAGCCAGAAGAGTACCCAGAAGCCACCTACTACAGGACAGGCCCAACAAAGAAAACAACAGAACGCCACTAGCCATCACCTACAGCCCCCAACTAAAACCTCTCCAGCGCATCATCAAAGATCTACAACCTATCCTTAAAGATGATCCCTCACTCTCACAGATCTTGGGAGACAGGCCAGTCCTCGCTTACAGACAGCCTCCCAACCTGAAACAAATACTCACCAGCAACCGCACACCATACAACAAACACTAACCCAGGAACCTATCCTTGCAACAAAGCCCGATGCCAGCTCTGTCCACATATCTATTCAAGTGACACCATCATAGGACCTAATCACATCAGACACGCCATCAGGGGCTCGTTCACCTGCACATCTACCAATGTGATATATACCATCATGTGCCAGCAATGCCCCTCTGCCATGTACATTGGCCAAACCGGACAGTCTCTACGCAAAAGAATAAATGGACACAAATCTGACATCAGGAATCATAACATTCAAAAACCAGTGGGAGAACACTTCAACCTCTCTAACCACTCAGTGACAGACTTGAAGGTGGCAATTTTGCAACAAAAAAACTTCAAAAACAGACTCCAAAGAGAGACTGCTGAACTCGAATTAATATGCAAATTAGATACAATTAACTCAGGCTTAAACAGAGACTGGGAATGATTGGGTCATTACACTAATTGAATCTATTTCCCTATGTTAAGTTCTCCTCACACCTTCTATGGGTCATCTTAATTATCACTTCAAAAGGTTTTTTTTCTCCTGCAGATGATAGCTCATCTCAATTGATTAGATTCTTCCTGTTGGTATGCATACTTCCACCTTTTCATGTTCTCTGTATGTATAAATATCTCCTGTCTGTGTGTTCCATTCTATGCATCCGAAGAAGTGAGCTGTAGCTCACGAAAGCTCATGCTGAAATAAATTTGTTAGTCTCCAAGGTGCCACAAGTACTCCTGTTTTTTTTGCGGATACAGACTAACATGGCTGCTACTCTGAAACCTGTAATTAACCCAGTGTAAGTGATTAATACCCGGGGGAGAAAACAGCTGTGCATATCTCTCTATCAATGTTATAGAGGGCAGACAATTTATGAGTTTACCCTGTGTAAGGTTTATACAGAGTAAAACTGATTTATTTGGGGTTTGGATCCCATTGGGAACTGGGTGCTGGAGAGAGGCGTACTTGCAGAGCTGTTTTCAGTTAAGTTTGCAGCTTTAGGGACATGGTTCAGACTCTGGGTCTGTGTTGCAGCAGGGTAGCATGTCGGGCTCAACAAGGCAGGGTTCTGGAGTCCCAAGCTGACAAAGAAAACAGGCTCATAGGTAGTTTCAGCACATCAGGTGACAGTTCCAAGCCACATCTGTATTAAGGAGAGCCTTGTTGAGCAGCTGACAAGTTACACCAGCCTACTGAGAAAAGCAAAAGTTATGTCATGTTAAGAAATTCTCTCTCTTTAGTGGCAAGATTGTTGCAGGCAAAGACTTAAGACTTGAACCAGGTACACTGAAGTCAATGGAAAGATCCAGTGTGCAGTGAATTAAGTCCTTATTGACCAAATTCTGCTCTCAGTTATGGTTGAAATCTGGAGTAATTTAATTGACTTCAGTTGAGTTGTTTTGGATTTACACAACTGTAACTGAGAGCAGAATATGGCCCATCACCTTCTCTGGGGGAACAGAAAAAGCAAATTATTTATCTGGTTTTAAATTTGTAGAGCCCAAAACATTAAAGGATTTAAACAAAGAATGAATTTGGCCCATGTGCTGCTTACGACTTGTTGCGCCATCTCCCTGGTTTCTGTTCTCTATTTTTCTTCTTCATTGGGCTTCCTCATGCAAGCATCCCTTTGGAGACCCAAGGTAGTTTTGCTTGTGCTCTCCCTCACTGCAGCACTTTGCCAGTGCTACCCATTTTACAGAATGTGGATGCTGATAATGCACCACCTCATCAGCCAGGTGTCAATTCTCCTTCCTTCAGTGGTTTGGTGGTGCCTTTGCCTCAAGAACCTGTGATTTTACTCAAAATTGGCGGCGCAGATTCTGCCAAGACCAAGTGCTTCAAATCCTTTCTCTAGAGGGGGTAAGATTCTGTAGGCATCTCTTCTTCCCCAGGAAAGAGAAGAAGATTAAACAAAGGCAAAATATTTTTCAGTGGCTTCCTCACTGTTCGCACTGGCAATTTAAAGGTGAGCACACAACTGTCATCCGGTGGTCACTTCCCAAACACCCCCTCCCTCATGGCTTCAGGGCAGTTCTGCCAAACAGCCCCCTGCTTCAGTTTCCCCCTTTCCAGGGCTCTCTCAATTAACCCACCAAAACAACTCTTTTCTGGTTCAGCAACACCCTTCCTCAGGGCTGGATTTATAAAAATAGAAAAATCGTTCCCAAAATAAAGTTCAGAAATCAGTCTTTGCCAGCAGGACAGGGGGTGCTCTCAGTCCTTCCCTTCCTGGAGCCTTCTCCCTGAAGACTCAAGGCTCCTTACTTGAGCCTACTCCCAGCCAGCAGCCATTGCCTGTCTTAGCAAGCTTCTGCTAAAAGCTCTCACTCTCACCACCCTTCTGCAGCTTCCTGAGGTTCTACATGGGGGAGTCAGGACCTCCATACCCAGTAGGTTCTACTAATTACATCCCACAACTCCTTTCTAGGTGTGGCAGGCAGGACTAATTGGATAGTGCTGACTGGCTCCAGGCCTTAAAGGGGCAGGCCACCCCATTATTGGCACATACCAAAATCTGAGCTTTGAGGAGCATTTCAACATCTAAAGACTAAATTCTGAACCTCCTCGTTGGAATTATAAAATCACTTATGCTGCAAATTAAATTAAAAGAGCAGAGTAACTCTCATTTCATTAAAGGGGAGTACTTCTGGAGTGAGGTAGTAGTCAGATTAACAACAACATCTCTTATAAAGCACTTTTCATCAGTATATCATTATCACTTTCTTATAGATGGGAAAATGGATTCAGAAACCTAGCGGGCCAGTGGTAGACCTAGGAATAGAACCCAGATCTCATGAGCTCCAGTCAAGTAATAGATCAGCATCTGGCCCTAATAAAAATATGCCCATTTCTTGTGAGAAGGTACCAGTGGAAGCCCTTTTTGCATTACAAAGAAAATGAGGTGCTTTTCATTTGCTTCACACTGGATAGCTCCATATCCCTTGCTGGAGTCAAAGTGGGTATCTGAAAATCCATTACAGCTACACACAAGGCAGTATTGTCCAGCATGACCTGGTGCAGAAGCATCCTGATCTCTGGGGGTAAAACAAGTCCTTGAACTTTTATCTGAAATCAGATAAAATGCTTCAGAGAACTCATTCTACCTTCCCTGATACCTTGAGGCTAGATTTGCAAGCATGTGTAACAGAATCTCCCAACTGTTACACTAGCTCAAAGCAGGGCTCGCTTGGAGGTCTGCTAACCACTCCATCTCCTCCCCAGCTGGCCTAATTATTTAAAAAAAGAAAAAATGCTCTTGTCAAATTTAAATGGTGTTTCTCAGTATGAATGATCAATAGTTTCTCTATTCTTCCCTTCCCCAATCCAAGCAAGAACTATTTTACCCTGGCACATCAAGAACTTAAACCTCATTATTTCCTAGTTTGCAACTTTGCTGGACTGGCAATCTAAATTATTGATCCACAATCTTTGGAGCTCACAGTTAATTACAAGGCAGCTTGTGGGCTTTGCTGAGCCAGCTTATTGGTTCAAATACATGAGGACCTAATTCTCAGTAAGTGAAGTTTCTTTCTTTCTTTTCTTTTTTTTTTAAGTCATACTGTGTGAAACAAGAATCATGCTTATAAATGGATAACCTTTGGGGAGAAATGAAAATGTTTAAGTATTTTTCTGGGGTAATCACAGTGTTAAAATAACTGTAGTTTCTTCTGCTTCAGCTGCCACAATGCTTAATACAATGAGTCTCCTAGTACCACTACATTACTGTAAGTCAATCAAGAAGTCAGTTCCAAGTGCCCAAAACTTAAAGAACATGGAAAACACAAACCTTGGAAGTATGCATAAATTGTTCTCTGCCCCCATCATAGCGTCTTGCTGTGAATACATGGTGACACAGTGTTGTGAGGGCATTTTCCTGCAGGACTGAGGAGAGGAGGGAGAACTCATGGGTGGTGACTTTAATAAGACACTTGTCAGACTTGGAAGATAAATGTTGTTATAGCAGAATTCAGCAAAATGTTTACAAGGAGGAGCAGGTAGTGATGCCTGTAGTTAAATTGGGCCATCACTTTCCATTATAACTATTTTCACCTTGTCACCCCTAGGCTCAGCTTCTCCCCCTCTGCATTCCACGTGGACTGTCTCCCCGCTACCTGGGCACTAGCTGGGGAACCACTGAGAAGCCAGCATAGACAGTCTCCTTGCTCTCATTTCCTGTGCCTGGTTCCACAGCAGCCCCTGGTCATCAGGAGGAACAATTGCAGGAAAAGTCCTCAGCTGCTGCAGTCACGATATTTGGGGCTTTGTCTTATATAGGTGCCTATTACCCCCCCACTCCACCCCCTGTCCCGATTTTTCACCCTTGCTGTATGGTCACCCTAGCTACGAAGCATGGAGGCACTAGATCTTCTCAATGAAACAGCTGTAACACCATTTTAACATGGGCAAAACAATGTATTTTTCTCTAACCTCATTCTCAGCAATTGCTGAACCATTCTGGCTGAAAATTAAAAACATTAAAAAAAATAAAATAAAAGAGCCTGAAGCTGACACTCAGCATGGAAAATTTCATCCTGTACTGTTAAAGTTTGGCAAAAAGTTATAAGCAACTGAAAATAGGGTCTTAGAATGGAAAACGGTGGGCATCTAACCATAGGCTGCACGACCTTTAATATCTGGATCTTGTCTTTAATAGTTCAGAACATAAAAAGAGTTGAGGGAGTTGTATTGGGGAAAATTCCAATCTACTTATTTCATGGAACACAACAGAAAGTAGCTGGGGCAGAGAAACATAGATAGGTGTGAGGTGCAATATCTAGGAGGAGGATAAGCCCTTGAAAGGCAACTACTAATCATCATGAAGGATCTTGATATCCTCAATAGGCTATCTCAGAGGGAAAAAAAGCAATTCAAACCCCATTATATACACATGTAACTGGAGAAAACTCATTCGCAAAATGGGAGTGGCTGCCCTGGCTCAAGGCAAGCTTGTCTCCATGTACAAGCTGAGCCAGACAGATAAGTTTGTTGAGAGATCTCTGGACCTGGCGGTAGTTATGCACAAAGGGACTGAATGAAGGTTGCACAGGCAACTTAATTCTGGCATTTCCTAGCTTGACTACTTGACTTGGCAACCTTAATGTTCCTTTTAATGTAGTGTTTGGTGTGTAATATATTTGCCAAGATTTTCAAAGTTAATGAGTGATTTTTGGCAGACTTAATTTTTTTTGTGCTCAGCTTGAGAGGTTTTTAGAGAGCAGGTGCTCAACAGTTTCAGACAATTCAGCCTCTTTAAGATGTCTCAGAGTTGGACATTCCCCCCCACTCCCAGTTGAGGCACCCCAAATCATTAGTGCTTTTTAAAAATCTTGACCATAGTATGCAATTGTGTAGACCCAGGCACATATTCATGCACCTATGACTTTTGCACCTGCATTCTACCCACTAATTAGACTACTTCTGACATTCCAGGAAGGTGAGGCCTTTCAAACAACCTCCATTTTATTTTATTTTTTAAGGATTGAGAGAAAGGAGGGAACTTTTCTCTGGCAAATGTGGAATTCCTGTTGCCCCTCACCTGCCTCCATGTCCAAATTACACTGGACAAACAATATTCAGAAAGTTGTAAGACATTGAGCCGATTACTGGTGCAGGACTGATTTGGAAACAGAAATCCTATGCCACTCGACAGGGGAATAGTCCTAACTTTTCAACATAACACACAGCACTTGTTTCTAACGTTGAAAAATTTAAATTTAAAGTCAACATATTTTTAGGCCTAGAAGAGTTATTAGGTCATATGTAGAGGTTCTTCTTCGAGTGATTGCTCCTATGCATTCCAGTTAGATGTGCGCGCCGCGCGTGCACGGCTCTTTGGAAGATTTTTACCCTAGCAACTCCGGCAGGTCGGCCGGGCTCCCCCTGGAGTGGCGACGCTATAGCGCTAGACATAGGCGGCAGGTTTGTATAATTTTTGGTGGGGCCCAAAATGGTGGTGCCCCCCGGCTCCCGCCCTGTAAGCCGATATAAAATGAAGCTACAACGCATCAGTGCCACAAGATTACAAGGGTCAATTAAAAGTGGAAAGTCAGAAGCAGCACTTGCCTACTTCAATATACAGTATTATATTTTGTTGCATCTGTTGTGATGAAGTGGGAATGTTCTTAATATTTTCTCTGAATACTGTGTGGGTGCCTCAGTTTCCCCTGCAAGATGCCAACTGAAGGTGTTGGGGACAAAGAGATCAGGTGGCCTCCTTGTCCAGAAGAGACACAGAGGCCAGAGGAGGGAGTGTCAGTTTGGAGCTGGCTGGGGAAATTGGGAGAGACCCAGAACTTGGTTCTGGGCTCCCCACCCCCCAAGATGGACCTGACAGAGGGGTTCTGTTTTCTGTACCAACAAGCTCTGTTTAAACTGTGTTCCCGTCATCTAATAAACCTTCTGTTTTACTGTCTGGCTGAGAGTCACATCTGACTGCAGAGTTGGGGTGCAGCGACCTCTGGTTGCCCCAGGACCAGCCTGGGCAGACTCACTTTGGAAAGTGCATGACGTGGAAGGGCATGCTGAATGCTCCGAGGTCAGACCCAGGAAGGTGTAAGCTTCTTGCCCTGGAGACAGTATGCTCCGAGAGAGGAGGCTCCCCCAGAGTCCTGACTGGCTTTGTATGGAGATGTTCCAAAGCATCACAGCATCCCCTTCCACACCGTGCACTTCCCAGAAGTCCGCACAGGCACTGACACTCCCTCCTCCGGCCTTTGTCTCTTTTCCAGGCATTAGGAGGCCACCTGATCTCTTTGTTCTCCAACACCTTCAGTTGGCACCTTGCAGGGGAAACTGATTTGGGAGAAATGAAGTAAAAGCTGCCCAAACCGAGCTTGAGCACTCCTGAATTTTGAGGTGTTCAAATCTGGAAGGCAGGTGCTGGGGGTGGGAGAGGGCTGTGGGCTCCATGGGGGAGCATGGCAGCAACTGTCTGGAGCTGCATGGAGCCAGATACGCTGGTCTGAGTGGCACAGTAAGCGGTTTGGGGGTTGGAGAAGAGGTAGGGAGTTCCGGGGGGCAGTCAAGGGACAAGGAGCAGGGGGAGTTGGATGGGGCAGAGGTTCGAAGGGGCAGTCAGGGGACAGGCAGCAATTGGATAGGCATGGGAGTCTAAGAGGTTTATCAGGGGACAGGTAGGGGGTGCGGTCCTGGGGGGGGGAAGTTGGGTGGGGTCTCAGGAGGGGGCAGTTGGGGACAAGGAGAAGGGAGGCTTAGATAGGGGCTGAGGTCCCAAGGGGCAGTTAGGGGCAGGGGTCTCGGGAGGGGGTAATCGGGGAACAAGGACCAGTGGGGCTTAGATAGGGGGTGGAGGTTCTGGGGGGCAGTTGGGGCAGGGGTCTGGGGAGGGGGCAATCAGCGGACAGAGGCTGGGATTCAAAGGGCTCTGGGCTGCTGGCAGCCGCGGGGATCCCAGAGCCCTTTAAATCCCAGCCCCGGCTGGGAGTCAGAGGAGTCTGGGCTGCCTGCAACCGCGGGGAGCCCAGAGCCTTTTAAATCCCAGCCGGGGCCGGGAATCAGAGGGCTCTGGGCTGCCCGCTGCGGCGGGGAGCCCAGAACCCTTTAAATCTCAGCCGCTGCTGGGATTTAAAGGGATCAGGGCTGCCTGCAACCGCGGGGAGCCCGCAGCCCTTAAAAACTCAGCCGCGGCAGGGATTTAAAGGGCTCTGGGCTGCCTGCAACCGCGGGGAGCGCAGAGCCTTTTAAATCCCAGCCGCGGCCGGGAATCAGAGGGCTCTGGGCTCCCCGCCGCGGCGGGCAGCCCAGAGCCTTTTAAATCTCAGCCGCGGCTGGGATTTAAAGGGCTCTGGGCTGCCTGCAACCGCGGGGAGCTCAGAGCCTTTTAAATCCCAGCCGCAGCCGGGAATCAGAGGGCTCTGGGTGGTATCGGCCTTCCATTTCAACCAGGACATTTTCCTCCCGGTCTTTTTCCCGAAGCCGCACGCCTCAAGTCGTGAACAACAGCTTCACACCCTTGACGTCCGCAGGGCCCTCGCATTTTACATAGAGCGGACGTAACCCTTCCGGCGTTCGCCCCAGCTATTCGTAGCGGTTGCTGATCGCATGAAAGGCAAGCCGGTTTCCTCTCAGAGGATTTCCTCCTGGGTAACATCATGTATCCGGACATGTTACGAGCTTGGTCGTGTGCCAGCTAGCCGCCTCACCGCTCATTCTACGAGAGCGCAAGCCTCGTCTGCCGCCTTCCTAGCTCATGTCCCCATTCAGGACATCTGTAGAGCGGCCACCTGGTCTTCTGTCCACACCTTCGCTTCCCACTATTCGTTGGTGCAACAATCTAGAGACGATGCAGCCTTCGGCTCAGCAGTCTTACACTCTTCCACGTCTCACTCCGACCCCACCGCCTAGGTAAGGCTTGGGAATCACCTAACTGGAATGCATAGGAGCAATCACTCGAAGAAGAAAAGACGGTTTCTCACCGTTGTAACTGTTGTTCTTCGAGATGTGTTGCTCCTATCCATTCCAGACCCGCCCTCCTTCCCCACTGTCGGAATAGCCGGCAAGAAGGAACTGAGGAGCGGACGGGTCGGCTGGGGTATATATCTAGCGCTATAGCGGCGCCACTCCAGGGGGCGCCCGGCCGACCCGCCAGAGTTGCTAGGGTAAAAATCTTCCGAAGAGCCATGCACGCGCGGCGCGCACACCTAACTGGAATGGATAGGAGCAACACATCTCGAAGACCAACAGTTACAACGGTGAGTAACCGTCTTTTTCTTTAGGTCTTGTTAGCCCTTTAAGGCTAGACTAACAAAGCAAAAGGGCAAGGGAAGGGGTCTTGCCCCAGATATACATGTGGAGGGGATCCTCCATGTGTGGAAAGGGGACTCAGCTGCATTTCCACTGGCAAATCCTGCCTTCCTACAACACAAAGGGTATGATCCAAAGCCCACTTAATTCAATGAAAAGACTTCCAGTGACTTCCACGGGTGTAGGATCATTCCCAATATGAAAGAAGTTCAGCGGAGGGATCCTCAGAGATTTTCTTCCCTGGAACTCCCTCCTGTGAGGTTTCCCCTGGAAGGGGGCAATCTGGCCCACGATAATTAAAGTACAAGGGCTTTATGAGCGGAGGGATACAAAAAAGTCCCACTAACATTTTTAAACCCTTTTTCAAACAATGGAGACAAAACATTTATAAACTCTGCCTAGCTACTTCTGTGGCCCCCCCATCACTGACGTATCTGAATATTTCCAAGCCCTATACAGAATGCATGATGATACAATGTGGGCAGGCACTTTGATGCCATAGATGAGCTCAGCTAGTACAGTGAGGGGGACCATCACATATGTACCTAGATAGAGTGTGTAAATGTTGCATCAGCCCTTCTTTAAAATGACCTGCACACTGTCACTCACTTGTTACTAATGTGCCATCCCAAGTGAACGTCAATAAAATCCTTATATTACACTCTCCCGTTCTGCAGTTTTAGATATATGTTAAATTACAGCCTTGGATGATGTGGGTGTCAGCACCAGACTAGAGCTTGTCAAGATTTGCAACCTGACACTTCTTACATTGTCTTCTCTGAGCTTTTCTTACAATTCTTAAGATGCCAATGTGCCTTTTTGTCTCTGTCCAGGTTCTCTGCATTGAACCTGGACAATGCTTATCTTGTGGCTAAGCTTCACATTGCATAAAGTCAGTACAAAAGGACTTCATCCCTTTTGACCTTCAGATCCTCCACTCCATAGTAAGTTATGTCAGTTTCATTTTTGTTCTTGGTGAACCAGACCAAAAGCCAAAGCAAAATGCATGTTTTTTTTTCTTGGACACAACAAAAAGGCAAAATTGTTTACTTCTATAATATCTCTCAGATAAACTGATATACAAAGATTTCCCTTCTGTTGTCCCTGTTTCTGAAAAGAAAAAAAAAGAAAGAAAGGTCCAATGCTTTACACATTGGGACTTTTGATTTAAAGTCCCTTATAAACACTCAAAGCCAAAATTAGTGGCTATTATTAATATGACCACCAGGGGGCACATCACAGCTTGCAAAACACTGTAGAGCTTTGTTTATAAATAAAAAACAGTGGTAGTGGCAAACCATCCAATTTCAAGTTAAGCCCTCTTTCATTACCATGGGTCCTCCTTGACTTTATTTAGTATGTTAAACCTCCTTCTTATTAATGGTAACTTCTGTAACTAGTGATTCAAATAATATTTGTCTACAGTGACTTTATTTTAATTAGAGGTTTTTTTGTACAAATTAATTATTTGGATCATAATCAAATACAAGGTCATGTTAAACAGTGATCAATTTAAATAAGAGTAATTACAATACAAAAACTGTAGGAGACCCAACTTTAGCCTCAGCATATTCTGTTATGTAGGCTAATGTGGAATCTCCTGTTTTCATTTTTTCAATATCTTCAGAGATAGTGAAACAGAAGGAAATATTTTCGTGTATTTTCAGTAGATACATGTATGTGATCAATTTGTTACTCTAGCCAGAGCCAAAAATTAGTTGTTTTGTGCATTTGTCCTCAGGGGAATTGAGAAATTTCAACAGCGTGGATCAAACCATATCAAACGACAGAAGTTTAAGGCAGTATGTGGTAGTTTTATTTTAGACAAATGGTTCAATCTTCCTTAGCCTCACCTCTTAAAATGAGAAATACAAGAGGCTATAAAACAAGGCTGAAAATTATTAAAATAATTCAGATTAAGAGGGAAATTTTCTTGTAATAAGTTTATTTAAAAACAAAACAAAACAAAAAAACCACACACCAGCTACTCAAAAGCTTACGGGAATTTTCCGCTATATTTTGCCCGAAGACTTGGTAGGCAATGTTCAGGTTTTTCATGGAAATGCTGGGAAAGTACAAAGTTTAATTTCATAAAGGCCATGGTTCCAGGATATTTTGCAGCATGAATAAATGCAAAGGTGATTAACTTCACATCTCTGACTGAGACAGATGACAAGTTGCAAAGTTTTGCTGGCAGCTAAGCACCAAGGATCCTGTGGTGCTCTGAAAGGATTTTGCTATAAAAATGAGACAAGAAATAATATTGTGCTTGTTATCTATCTTTAACTCTTAGTCTGTTGATTTGACTTCAAGGTATATGATAGCACTTACTAATGTAAACAATTCCAGACCTTTTTACTTTAGAGTTTTTAATACTACCATCCATCACCACAGTACCTGAGGTCTTATTAAGAAAAGAAGAATGAGTGGGGACCTGATAACCATCTTCAAATATGTTAAGTGCTGCGTGACATGGATTCATTCACCACTGCAGTGCCTCCTGCTGGGTGTCCCAGGGATTAGCTCCGCTAGCCAGTGCACCCTCATCTGGAGGTGTCTCACACGCAGTCACTTCTGCTCTTGGAGGTGTGTTGGTCCAAGGCATCCGCTTCAGAACACATCCCTCCAGCCATATCATGCTCTGTTCTTTCCCATTCTAGGGGAACTGCAGTCCACTGTCCAGCCACTTCCCTCAGTGGCAAGTGCAGCCAATCATCTGGCCACTTCCTCAGTGGTGGGGGTGGGGAGGAAAACCAGGGCCCACCCACTATTCCATGTCCCAGCCCAGGGCCCTATAGATAGCCAACACTCACTGCATCCGCTCTGACTTCTTAGTTTATTTCCCTAGGCCTCTTCCCCATGGCTCCCAGCACCTTCTTCATCCTTGCCTCAGGGCCTCAGCCTGCAAATCCCTGTAGCCAACCAGGAAGCATCATTAGCTCCCCCAGTTGCTGTTAGCACCACTATTCTGTCCAGGGTGCTGGCATACCTTCTTCCTGCTAGGAGCCTGATCTTCCCGTCTCAAGCTCCAGCAAGCTACTGATCTTACTCTGCCTTGCAGCTCTTCTTATATGGGCCTGCCAGGCCCTGACTGGCTGCTCCTCGCAGACCTGTCTAACTGGCTCTGTCCTGCATAGCTGCCTTAAGGCCCTCTGCAACTGGCTGCCTGCTGCACAGCTTCCCTAGGGTTCTGTTAACCCTTTATGGGCCAGTGTGGGGCAGACACCCCATCACAGGCTGTTATAAAGAAGATGGTGATCAAATGTTTTCCATGTCTACTAAAGATAGGACAGGAAGTAAGAGGTTTCATCAGCATCTAGTCAAACTTCATAACTCCACATATGACAATAAGACATACAATCCAATGAGATAGCAATGTCTATTAGATCAAGACTTTTAGAATGATACCTCACAAGGCATACTTTGTGCAAAACATATCCTAATGACATGACAGTGGTGAATATTGGGGTCTCAGGGTGTCACACCAATCATCTGATTCCCAGCACTTGCCTGCTATGCTTCTTCCTGGAGTAGGGCTGGCTGATTCCTGGCCCCTCTGTCCCTTAAAGGAGCAGATTGCCCTATACTCTGTACCAATTCAATTGCATGCTATTTGTTCCCTTGCAAATATGCAAAGAGGTAATCAGTAGGTTTAATATTCAGACTGATAGCTGTGAACTTCAGCCAGGTGATGACATTTAAATACCTTGCAGCTATATCAGTGAGATACTAGTTCTTTTATTTACTTTGGTCACGTAGGTGCTTCCTGTCAGAAAGTTGGCATCAGATGAAATTGTGTTAAATGTTATGGAAACCACTGGCATTTTTAATCAAGCAGCCCTTTGGCTGCTTTCTGCCAGTGCCCCCTGATGAAGAGATCACTTACCCTGATGCAGAATAAATCAGACTGTACTAAAACCTTGAAAATGATAAATCTTTCAGAAATGAGCAATCAGACTTGTTTGAAAATGGGAAGTGTTTGACACATGATTGTTTTTCAGATTGAAATGGTTTCTTTTTTAATCTACATCAAACCTCCTTGTACTAAATTAACCCCTCCCCCCATGTCAGTCATCATGGGGGGAGGGCAATTCTTACCATGCTGCTGCTACTGCTGCCGATTTTCCTGAAAGCATATGATTCATTAGCTTTAAACATCATTCATGTGATTACTTTAAAACAGGGGTTGGCAACCTTTGGCACGCAGCCCTGGTGGGCTGGGCCAGTTTGTTTACCTGCCGTGTTTGCAGATTCAGCTGATCGCAGCTCCCACTGGCTGTGGTTCACCGCTCCAGGCCAATGGGGGCAGTGGGAAGCAGTGGCCAGCACATCCTTCGGCCTGCACCGTTTCCCACAGCCCCCATTGGCCTGGAGCAGTGAACCGCGGCCAGTGGGAGCCGCAATCAGCCAAACCTGCGGAAGCAGCAGGTAAACATGCCAGCCCGGCCTGCCAGGGTGCTTACCTTGGTGAGCCGCGTGCTGAAGGTTGTCGATCTCTGCTTTAAAGGATGTTGCCAGGAGACGGAGGCATCAAATGTGGCCTATATTTTTTCTTATGGCTGGTTCCAAATTCTACTTATGTGTGTTTCTAAAAGAAATGGTTCAGTGTTGCTTGTTTCATTTAAAAATAAGCTACCAATGTTCTGTTTACATTGTTTTTCCCCCAGAGTATATTATCCAGCAGTCACTAAGCTACCATCATGTTTCCCACACTTAATGGCTTTTGTTAGCGCCTTCACCTTTTTCCTTAGAATGCTCCTTTTTGCTGGGTGATCAAATACTATACTCAGTCATCACTTTCTGTAGTTTGAGCTGCAGGCCCCTCTCCTGTTGCAATGAGGGACATGTTAACTTCAATGGGACTTAATTAAACATGTGCTTAACTGAGGTATTTGTTTAAGTATGTTGCTGAATAGGGATGGATTTTGCCACCTGCTTAAATAGGCAGGCGGGAGGCTTCTTTTGCCTATTGGGTCCAGAGGAATTCTTAGAGCCTGACCCTAAAGGGTACTGAGCCCCACCTTAGAGGTAACTGAGTGCTCTCAACTCCCACCGCTTTCCATGGGAGTTGAGGGACTTCAGAGTTTCTCAGGAATTGCTTGAAATTTGCATGATCGGGTCTTTAGTTTATAGTACAGCATGGCTGAAGTAGAACTGCCAGGCCAAACACAAAGAGGACTAATCATATTTTTAATAGTTTGAGATAAACTGTTGGATAATGCTTCTGATACCCAGCAGGGGCCTATAACAAGAGTTTTAAAGTGGTTCCTTTATACAACACTGCCCAGCATTTACTGTACACTCGTATCCATGACGAAAATCTAGTGTTTAGCTGTATTGTATGACAACAAGCTGATAGCACTAAGCAGCAGAAAAAGCCTCTAGTGAAAGTGGGAAAGTACCTTAAAAATATTATAAAATAACTGTTGATTTGTTTTAAATAACTCCAGGGGGGAAATCTTGGCCCCATTGAAGTCCATGGCAAAACTCCCACTGATTGGGGAGGGGCCTAGGATTTCCCCCCAGTTTGTGGAATACCCAGGGGTGAGATCCACCACTTGAGGCCTGCATCTGCTACTTATGAGCTAAATTACACAGAGAGGCTTTTGGTTTATGAGATTGCTTCAGGTGAAAATGGTGTGCGGGATGTTAACAATAAAACAAAAACAAGCCCTAACATTTCTCATTTCTCTGTTGTTGCACAACACTCAATCCCTTCCCAATATCTAAATGGAAAGTCCCCTCATTCTCTCCTCCAGCAGTGGGTGCAACCTCGGGAAAGGCCAGGATTTGTTTTAAAAGCAACACACACAAAAAGGTGCCCTTTTCCTGTAACAGCATGTGGCCTTGTGTTGAAAATCCCTTTGTAGGTCAAGGCCAATAAAAATCTCTCTCTTTCTTAGGGACAGTTTTCCTCATTTCTGAGAGGCTGAGCAGTGTGTGGGCCCTGACATGGAGGTGGTTATTGCTGTGGTCCTTGTATACCCAGCTAACGAGAGAATAAAGAACATTCCAACAGAACAGTTGTATCCACAGCAAGACTTTTGGAAGGACAATACAAAACTGCTGTACAATAGGTACTCCCTTCTTTCTAGTTTACATTTTTGGTACATTCAAACACTTGTTGTAGTGACAGTTAAAAAATATTGTTCTGCACTGCAGCTGTGGAGGAATGTTGCCATAAATTGTGGGCATCGGCTTTAAAATCCATTGTTTCCAATAGTGCAGAAATAACTAAAAACAACGATGATGTTCATCCTGCAGGAAGCAAGGGGCTATTGTAGCTTACCCACCTATATTGTTCTCCCCCATTCTGGGCTGCTCCAGGGTCTGGAGAGCCCCACTCCCCACATAACTTAGACAGCCCTAGGGGCCTCTCAAAGTTCCAGCAGCCTTCCTGGGACTTCCCTATGGGCTGCAGCATTGCACAGGATCTCTGCAGTTTTGGGGCCTTGCCCTGGACATGCCTCTCCTTCCCCTAGCCCTACCCCCCACCCAAAAATGCCCCAGGACTTGTGAGGGGGTCCTAAGAAGGCAGTCCATCTGGCTGTCATGTGCAGTGCCTGCCTCCAGGGAATGCTCCCTCAGCCAGAACTGAGGTTTTTATAGCCCCTTTACACTGCTCTGGCTCTTTCACCTAGCATGAAGAGGCTCTGGTGGGGATGCGGAGTTCATCCCGATATTATGCTGCTTGCATCATCATAGTTAAGAGTATTAAAGTGAATGCCCATAAACTCACACTGACCCACAAATTCTCACCAGCTGGATAAGTCTAACAATGAAGACCAGTGCATTAATACATAAATAAAATATGTTTGTAATAGTTACTTCACTTTTTCTTCTTACCCTTACACTCAGCATCAAAAGTCTACGTTTCGTACAGGTCCATTTGTGTGTGCAGTTACACATAGTTCTGCACCCAGTTGCTGTGACTGTGCACACAAATTATGGTATTTGTCACTGCAAATTACCATTCTGGCACTTAACTGGCTCTTTGCTTCTGTAAATACCTGACTTACATGTATAGTCATAGTAATTACTTATACAAATGGAGACATGATTGTGCATAAAAGTGAGCCTCCTTTTTGTCCCTTAAAGAACCATTGGGGTCGCATATGGTGTCAAGGCTGATTCCCCACTCTGGCACTTTGAGTGCACAAGGTGGGGGCCTGAAAGGATTCTAAAAATTAATACTGGCTACTTCAGGTGTGTATTAAACTCCCAAGGTTACAGCTTCTCTCTGATCTTGGATTGGTAGATGCTGCCACCACTTAAGTGCAGAACACCTTTGAGAGCCCAGGAAGGAACTCTTGGGAATTCCTTCTTGTGGGGTACTCTCAAGCCCTTTCACTCCCCCCCCCCACCTCTGGGGGAAAAGCTGAGAAGAAAAAAGGGAAATCAGCTGTTGCCGCCAGCTAATTAAACATGTGCAGGAATAGCTTTCTTGAGGTCCAGCTTAAAGGTTACAAGCAAAACAAAAGCACCTGGGGTTAGCACAGAGGAGTCCACAAGCCATAACGAAATAAAAGAGATAAACCTAATCGTGTCTTCCTAGACATTTCCTGATCTACTTATATATCTGAGTTTTAAATGAGTAGTTTCTAGGTATAATACTGGTGATTTTTTCATACCTGGCTCAGGCTTCTTATGGCATAGCCCTGCCCTGTCCTCCTCGCCCCAGGAGAAAACAGACAGATAAAAGAGGAGTCTTGTTTCAATTTTAAAAAGTCCTAGTCTTCCCATTGGCTCTTTTGGCCAGGTGCCCACTCACTTCCTTTTACCTATGCATAGCAGTGAGACTTTTTAACCCTTTACAAGTAGAGCAATTTAAACAGCTACTAAGAGGGATTTTATAGCTACTGGCTGGCTGGGTGTTCATAAAAGGGAGCTACCCCTCCCCCCTTTATTTATCACACCTGGTATATTGAATGTAAAACAATACAGACTACAGTCAATATTATTTGAAGTTTCTTCCGTCACATTCATAGATTCATAAAGGCCACAAGGAACCATTGTGATCCTCTAGTCTGAACTGCTGTACAACACAGGCTACAGAACTTCACCAAAATCATTCCTAGATCATGTCTTTTAGAAAAACATCCAATCTTGATTTAAAAATTGTAAGTGATGGACAATCCACCATGACCTTTTGTAAATTGTTCCATTACCTGGCAGTAGTTCAGATAAGTGAATATTTGGTAGCACTGTAATATTTTCCTGTGAATTTGCTTTCTTAGTACTCTGTTATAGACTATAAAGAAATTGCTTTAGGACTTTCACTGCCACCCAGACAGTTTCATTTGTGTTAAGTACACCATGCAAGAGTCATTAATTCCCCAGGAAGGGCCTGATCTCACAAGGTGCTCAGGACCCCTCTACACCCATAGCAGCCCAAGACCCCACAGAATCAGGCCATATATATACACACACACAGAGGTAACACATTTTCTTGTCTAACTCATCTTAATGTTGTAGCAGCACTCAAATGCCCAGGCAGTATATTTTCCAAGAGGCTGTTTGGACCTTGTGATAGGAGTAAGTGAACTGGCTTGGATAAAATTATAAGAACCACCTCATTCCTCAGGATTATTTGATTGTTGCAAATGTCTATTAACTTTATTTTAATGTTTTTTCACACCTTTCACCTGCCTTGTCATGGGTTTTGCTCAACTTTAGCTAAAAAGTAGAAAACTTCATTTCAACAGCTCAGTCAAGGAGATGGAATTCTACATGCTACATTGTGAGAGTGCAAGTGATACAGGGATACTTTTCATTCTGCCTAGAGACTCATGTTGGAATCCCTCTTTCATTAACATTATTTAAGATTGGGGACAAAGAAGTCAGTGGTGCAATTCAAGCATCATTACAATATGCCGACTCTTAATCAGGCTCCATCTGAGACCAGAAATACACTTTTCCCATCTTCTGCACTACGCTGGTAGTTTCTTAATGTTAACTACTGCATTTCAGTTGGCTTACTTTGACACGTAGCCCATTTGTAGGCCTCAGAATCTGAGATGTGCTCTGGACAAGCATCCATAATTTAGGGAAACTTTGGCTTCTCTAAACCTAGACAAATCTACAAGATTTCTGAGACTGGCCCAATGCTTTTTGGATGGTTGAATCCACTCAGCCTTTGGGTTTGTTCCTCAGAGTGGGTAAAATTCATCCATGAGCAAAGGACCAGCCCAAGGCCTGGTCATCGCATGAATCCAGCTTCAGCCCTCAGAATAGGTTGCTCAAAACAGGACTTAAGCAGGATCAGGAATGCAGAGGCTTTTTGCTGGCCTCCTCTGGGCTGGTCTACACTACGGGGGGGGGGGGGGGGGGTTTATCGGTCTAAGATACGCAACTTCAGCTACGTGAATAGCGTAGCTGAAGTTGAAGTATCTTAGATCGATTTACCTCGGGTCCTCACGGCATGGGATCGACATCCGCGGCTCCCCGTGTCGACTCCGCTACCGCCGCTCGCTCCGGTGGAGTTCTGGAGTCGACGGGAGCGCGTTCGGGGATCGATATATCGCGTCTAGATGAGACGCGATATATTGATCCCCGAAAAATCGATTGCTACCCGCCAATACGGCGGGTAGTCTGGACATACCCTCAGTGAGGGGGAATTTCACTCAGTGTTCTCAGGATGTTTCATGCTCTCCCTGGAACACATGTTGTTTAGCACATTTTATTGCTTACAGCTATCACATTTGTTATTCCCACAGCCATTAACAGCATGGATATAGTCCACACAATAGAGATAATTTTCAGCATTAAAAAGCAGCTGTATAATTACTCTCAACTCTGCCTGTTCACTGAATGGGTTCCTTAATTGTGTACCTTACAAAGAGAATGGCCAGAGGCAGGAATCAATAACTCATTACACAGCCTGGTTGGATAAATGCACACTGAATCCTGAAGCAAACAAATTCACAGGTAAGGAATTCAGTTTTTCTTAATAGACACACACACTGGTACTGATACCTCTACAATATGAACAGTGGGAATCAAGCTAGAAGAAGCAAACGTATGGAAAAGTATGCACAGTTGTTACAGCAGGTAGTGGCAAAGGAATGAAATTGTGTTTGACCTTGTGCAGGGGTGCAAAGAAGCTTCCCACACCTTATAACGCTGTAGCAGCTAGACACAATCCCACTCCTTGTACTCAGAGTCAAAGACTTTCCAGGCTAATACAGGCATTTCCTCCCCCAAAAAACCCCATCATGGCCCCACACATCCTGACATTCACCAGAAGAGCTGGTGGCCAGGGTTTCTACTTCTCTATCTTATACAAGGATGTAGCAGGGACCGCAGCCATGCTTCTCTAGGATCCTTAAAGCCACTATGCCGGGTTTAGATACAATACCCCTAAAAATGCCTGCTGGGTACCGTGCTCCTCCATGCAGCATACTGTAACCCAGGCTCTGCTTTAAAGGCATGTTCTTGTCCCTGTTGCTATTATGCAGTAATGGAATCCTTCAGGTGCTCATCAGCTGCTTGAGCACTTCTCGATTAAGAGATCACTCTCTCCTTAGAGGGCTTGTCACCAGCTTGCTCAGTCATTGCATACCACAAATTCATTCTCAAAGACAGCATTTTATAACTCCTAACTGTTTCTCTCTCTCTGGTGGTTCTTGACTTAAAAGAAAGCTACTTGAAGTGGTGAATATCACCTTGCCCCAAACCTACTTTCAGGAATTAAATAACATTTCTTACAAACCAAAACTGTTTACAAAAGCATTTGGAAAAACTCCTCACCCTGTTTGTTGAAAGCAGCTGAGGTTATGTTGACCCTGCTCAATCAAGAAGTCAGTACTGCCCTGGTCTGATCCACAGTCCTCTGGACATACCATATATGTACCCACACCTGACACCCTATACTCCTGCAACACAGTATACATGAAATCCACCAGTACTGGAGGTAATACAAAGTTAATAAAGGCTCCAGGTATTTCCCACAGTCACAGTGCCAGCTGCAACCTAAGGGAGCCTTGAGAAGTAGAGGCTATGGAGCAGACATCACAGGAGGGCCATATCTAAATTATGCGAGTTACCTGTTCACAACAGATGCCAGCAGTGAGTGCTGGACTTGGTTTACCTGCAAGTGAAACCAATATCCCAAGGCCTAGGATGAAACATGGGAAAGTTGGAAACAAAGCATTCTTGTGGCTATGGAATAAACTTCCAGAGGAGATTAACATAACCCAGAGTCTCAGTGTCTTTAGGAAATGCTGCACAACCTTCCTCTTTGACAAAGCCTCTCCATGATAGCAACAACGACAATCACAACACTAACCCTCTAAAACAGAAAGCAAACAGAAAAACAGAACTCTCGACAAGCAGAGCTTTTATATCCCCTCCCCCCCCCCCAAAGGGAGACGAGCCAGATACTCCATATATCCCATGAAGGACATCTCAATTGCTCATTGATTTTAGGTGGAAGGGGCTCAGACATTATAGCACTGGGGCAGCAGTATAAAAACCCTTAGATGGAAGAACAAACAGCAGTTGGCACCATTTCAGGAAACCCATCAAAGGAGGATGCTGGGGGGAGCCATGAATAAGAGGCAAGAACAAAAAGGGTGGCCTACAACACAGCAGAAGTCTGCTGGAGCACCACCGTCTGATGGCAACAAGCAGGAGGAGAAATCACCTAGCTTTGCATGGTGCCTGGAAACAGCCACCAGGTTGCTGCAGCCCCTAGGCAGTGGGGCGGCTAGGGAAGCTCCTTGCACTGCCCTTGCCCTGAGTACTGGCTCCGCAGCTCCCATTAGCTGGGAGCTGCTGGGGGCGGTGCCTGCAGGCATGAAGGCAGTGCGCACCATGCAGAGCTGCCTGGCCGCTCATGTGCCTAGAGGCTGCAGGGACTTGGCGGCCGCTTCCTCAGAGCCACGGTAAGCGCCGCCAGGACCCCACAATTCCCCCCTGCACCCCAACCCCCTGGTCCAGCCTGGAGCCCCCTCCTCCACCCCAAACTCCTCATCCTCAGCCAAAGCCCTCACCCCGCCCCGGCCCAGCCCAGAGCCTCATCTTGCACCCCAAGCCACTCATCCATAGCTCCACCCCCAGCTGGAGCCCTCACACCCCCCTGCACCCCAACCCTCTCATCCACAGCCCAGATTCCCCTCCCAAACCCCAACCCTCTCACCCCACCCCCACCCCAAAGCCTGCACCCCCCAGCCCAGGGCCCATACCCCCTCCTGCATCCCAACCCCCTGCTCCAGCCTGGTGAAAGTGAGTGAGGGTGGGAAAGAGTGAGCGATGGAGGGAGGGGGGTGGGGCCTTGGAGAAGGGGTAGGGCAGGGGGCAGGTCGGGGGTGTTCAGTTTTGTGTAATTAGAAAGGTGGCATTTCTATGTCAGCAGCAGCTCTTGACTAGTTGAGGTTAGTATTTTTATGTAACTATTGCTCCTTGTTCTTTCTTGACTCAGTAATATTCTCCAGAGCAGCTGGCTGGGATTTGTGCAACTAGCCTTGGTCTGCTAGAGCTGTCTCATTCAGTTCTACAGGGGAAAAAAATATGAAAAAGGTCTTTTGTTGTCCTGGGAATTGTTTTTTCAAAATTTGGCAAATTTACAGCCTTTTTACAATCCACAGAAAAATAGACTCCCAACAGTTCTGACATTGCTCTGGATCACCCACTTCTGCCACATATCTGGAAATGAAAATCTCATCTGTGACAGCACTGACAATGAATTTATATGGGGTGGGGGGGGGGAAGAGGGGAGCTCTGTTTCAAGACCTAAAGAAAAACCTTTGTGCTGTAACTCCCAGAGATGCTGCAGTGAATTAAAGGACCATGTATTATAGAAAAGGGTCAAATGCTGGTCCCAGTCATCTCTTGAAAATTACCAGAGGACTGAAGTACTTTTCAAAATGAAGTCTGCCCATGGTCAATTAAGTTACTTCACAGGGCAGCCTTCTTGTTCCTATTGTTCTCTTTAATATTTACTGTAGATGATATTTTACCCTAATGGAGCCTCCTGATTTTAGCAAAGGGATCCAGAATCAGCTAATACAATAAATAAAAATACAGTACTTGCCTAGTAAAGAATGTAGGTTCTCTTGCATAGTACAGTACCTTCCTCCACAAGTAGTCCTGCTGAAATCCATAACTGTGGAAGAAGGTACTATGCAACATCAATAAGGATAATGCAATCTGGCCCATAGAAAAGAAAAAAATATCCAATACCTTTAGGAAACATACAGTCAGACATGGCAAGCATGATTTGTTACTGTATATCCTTTATCCCCCCTTCCCCTAACTCTCAGCCTGTTTCCTTCTTAAGTATTCGACGGCCCCAGCCCTGCAAACAATTATGTGTTTGAGTAAATTTACACACATGAATAACTTCAGAGGGGTTCTGCACAAGTGCAAAGGTCCATTCACATTAATCCAATTGCAGGATTGAGGTGTTGCATTGTAAACTCTGGGGCATGGTACCATTTTTAATGTCTCTCTGAAGTAGCTAGAACCCTTGGGCTCTGTATAAATAAATACTACTACTTAGCATTTTCTAGTTCTTACAAACTTTGTCTTTAAAGTGTTTTATAAGTATTAAAGGGACACTCTCAACTTATTTCATCTCCACCCAGTGGCATGCGCAGGAATTTAAGTTTGAGCCCTTTTGTTCAACACACGCAAATGAAAGGTGAGTGAGGATCCACCGATTTCTCGGGATGCTTCCGGCAGGAATGCCCAGCAGCGAGGAGGCAGTGGCACTCTCCAGTGTCCCTGCAGTCCAGGGAGGTAGGAAGCAGCAGGGAGGCTGGCTGAGCTTCTCCTCCACCCCCACCCCCACCCCCACCACTGCTGCTGTTTCTCCTTCCCTGCTACTGGAGTCCCAGCAGCTGCTGCCTGCTTTGCAGACCACTCACTGGTCAGGAGGAGCAGGCAGAGGCCAACAGGTGGAACTCCAGCAGCAAGGAAGGAGAAGCAGCAGCTATAAGTGTGTGAGGAGGAGAAGTTTCCCTCCCCGGGCTGCTGGGTGGCACGGAGATTTGGGGGTTGGGTGTGCCCCTGCTTGCTTGCCCTTGTACACATCCCTGTTTCCACCTGAAGACTTCGTGCACACTATTGTTAGTGCACCTTGTAGCTGAAAGAGACTCAAGAAAAACAATGCTATTTTTCAATTTCTAGGCTTTGTGCATTTGGCAGGACCCTATGTATAGTTCTTTTGTTTTGTTGATAATCAGTGTGTAACACCCTGGTCTGTGTGTGTTACATGTGTGCCTGATCCACAGAGAATAGGAGTCTGTAACAGACCCAGCTACAATCTTTATCAGTAGAGATTGTGCTTTTGTAATACTGACAGGCCCCGGTCATCAGGCAGGATCGAATCTGGGACCTCTGGAGCTTAGTATATGAGCCTCTACTGCATGAGCTAAAAGCCAAGCCATATACCTGTTAGCTAAGGTGGTAGAGCAGACTCATCTCTCTCTTGCTCATGGACAGAACACCATGCCCAGGAGGTGTGTGGGTTACACTTTCAGTTCTGGATGCACCTGGTGCAAGCCCTACTGTCAGACATCACTTAAGTGGTGGCAATAATAGACTTCCATCTCTCTAGATTTAGAAAAATAAAAATAGGGATGCATAACCCACACTGACCAGTGGATTACAGGTGACTTCCAGACCCAGGCATTTAGTATGATGATCTCACTCTCTGCACGTTATTCCTTGGGTCCAGTAACAGCTGCAGTGAAACTGAAGAAGCAAGCAGGCATTTACAGAGAGGGAAGAAAGGGGGAGGCAGGGAGAGGAGAAGGATTGGTAGGCCTGAATATGCTTGCTGTTTTTTTCTCTCAGACTTACTATCCCTCTGCTGCTTAAAAGCCCATTGTAATTCCCATCATCAGGAAAGCAGAAAAACCCTTACAATTAAAAAGTAATTAAATGTAGCTGTTATTAAAGAGTTCCCTATTAAAGAGGCTGAATTCTTTCCAGTGTCAATCCTCACAACACTCCCAGGAGGTTGGTAAATAGTTACACCAGTTTCCATGGGAAATTGATGGACAGAGAGGTTAAGTGACTTACCCAATGACAGAGATGGCTCCAGTAGCACAGCAAGCATTAGCGTTCAGCAGTTTCTGGGTCCCAATCCTGTGCTAACAAAGAAACCACCTCTGAAGGGTTAATAAAAGGTCAGCAGGAAGATCAAAATAAATCCTTATTAGCAGTGAAGTGAAAGCACCTGGAGTAGACAAATTTCCTCCTGCTCAGTATCCAGAAGGCAAAAGAAGTTGTCTTGCAGCACAGCATGAGTAGTGAGAGCTAGAAAAGGAGAAAGCAGGCAGGGGCTGCACTCCTGCTGCCTAGGAATGCCCGAAAGTGTGTGCCCTTAACAAAACTACAGCTTACATGTCTTCTGACCTCCTGCCCTGTTCCATGTTGTTGAAGAAAGATATTCTCAGAGCTGCTTTCTATATTCTTATTTCCACAAGCCAGCCAGGATTAGAGAGGGCACTATCACGGTGTTCATGAATGCTGGTTTTCCTGAAGTCTGGGCTATTGCCATCCAGAGACTCTTCAGCTTTTTCCTCCCTAGAAGGGGTGAAATACCTGAGAGGACATAAAGGGTGCCAGAGCTGCTTCTGTGAGGAGAGAAGAACCATTAGACCACGTGGAAAAATCTTGACGTTTGAGAAGACTTACCTTAGGGAGTTAGATAAAATGCCACAACCCTTGAAAGGTCTGTGACCTAACTGTATGGAGAATTCAGAAAAATGGCCTATTGGTGTTAACCAGTTGGAGTAGACCAGTTTTGACTGTAAGTATCATTTTTAGTTTATTTAAATAACACAGTTTAGGGATAAAGCATGCACTAGCCTAAAACCTTCCTATTCTGGATCAAATGCTGATTTAAACCCTGATCCACTTCCACTGATTTCCAATGGGGTGGGATGGAAGCACAGGTGCTGACTTGTTTTTGCTGGTGGGTGCTCACCTCTGTTCTGCCCTGGAACTCTGTCTCTGCCTCTTCCCCTGAGGCTTCCCCCTGCCACTTGCGCTCCACCTGTTCCCCCAAAGCCTGCCCCCACCTGCCTGTTGCTCGCTCCTCTCTGCCCCATCCCCGGAAACCCACTCATCCTCCCTCCCTCCGCTCATTCTTCTCTGCCCCCTCCCCCCGAGGGCCACCAGCCTGCTGCTCACTCCTCTGTCCCTTCCTGCCTTGAGGACAAGTGATGGGGGAAGTGGCAGAGAGGAGTGAGTGGCAGAGGGTTTGGGGGAAGAGGCACAGCATGGGGAGGGCCATGGGGTGCAGCATGGGTGGGGCCACAATGCATGGGTGCTGAGCACCTGAAATTTTTTCTGTGGGTGCTTCCATCTATGGGTGGAAGTGTATATTAGGGTAAAATTTGGCCCCCTGAAGGAAACCTCGGAGTATAATCCCAGTCAGATTAAAACCATGCTGATGGCTTTTAAAATACGCTGTTTGATATGATTTGACTTATTCCACAGGTTTACATTTGTAGATTTAGTTTATTTTATATGGGAGAACGGTTTTAAATTTGAAGCTCAATCTCCCATGAAATCTTGCAGGAAGGTGGGGATTCAGATTTGAGTGAACCTCTCTCCATGGCCTGGCGTTTAGGCTAGAGCCAAACACACAGGAGAGCAAAAGTTGAGGTTTGGATGTGGGGAAGCAGTAGGAGAATACTGTGAGAATTGGCTGCTCTCACCCAAGAGTGTCCCTTACCAATGCTCCCTGAATCGCCTTTAAGTGAGGAGGGGAGTCTAGCGTCCTTGATATCTTCCCCCCACCTGGAAAATAAAGTCTGGTTTCGTGTGGAGAGGGAAGGAAGGACTCAGCCTGTCTGGAGATGGAGACTGAGTAGAGAAGAGTCAGCCCATGTGTGTGGAAGAGGACAGGGTGGGAGGTTGCATAGCTAACTCATGGGTGTATGTGTATGGAGCTCTAGGGGGTGGGGGTGAAAGTTCCAGATACATGTGTGAGGAAGGTGCATGTTGCCGGGTGTTCATGCACTTGTGAATACAGTCTCTTTGGGGGAAGCACCATGCTGAAAACAAAGGGCCATATCTGCAGCTGGTGTAAACAGGTATGCCTGATGAGCTCAGTGCAGTGATGCCCATTTATACTGATCTGGCCCTAGATTTCTATGGGATGTCTTGCCACACAAATGAGCCCAGGTTCATTGGTACAGAAAGGAGACACAGCACAGAACAAAAGCTAGGAGAGTTACTGTCAGCTTTCCCCTAATGGACCCGATTTGATAAGGAAGTGTGAAGATCAAATGGTTCAGTTCAGATAAGCACCGAAAGGAAGCTTATATTTGAACTTCATTGCACACAAAACCAGGCTTGCATCACAAGAAGTCTCTCTCTCTCTCTAATTTCCCAGGACTTTCTTTCTGTAAGGTCTGATCCATCTCCCACTGAAGCCAGTGGGAGTCTTTCAGTCAGTCAATCAATGGATTGGCTTCCCCAGTCGGAGCAGAAAATAGCTTCTCCCATGGATTTATAGCATTCTCGCTTCTGAGAAGAAATGAAAGACAATATAAACAAGGAAAACTTTCAAGTGGTTGATGGGGAACTGGCTGATTATGGCCTCAGTGGGATGACTCACAGGCTTAAAGTTATATGCCGTGTTTTTGTAGCCATGTCAGTCCCAGGCTATTAAGAGAGACAAAAAGTGAGTGATGAAGAGCTCTGTGCAGCTCAAAAACTTGTCTCTCTCACCAAAAGAAGTTGGTCCAATAAAAGATATTACCTCACCCACCTTGTCAGGCTTAAAAATGTAGGCTCGTTTAAGTATCTTGTTGAATCCAGGCCTAAACTATTGTTGCTTAGATGCAATTGTGATGGGATCTCTTAATAGGTATCTCAAGGTTTGTCTTAATGTACAGCATGGCAGACAGAGATGTACCTTCCCATACTGGGGGGGACACAATCTAAAGGGGGGGACATGTGACTGTCCCACATGTCTCCTCTGCCCAGTGACCCCTCCCCCCGCCCTGTGCATGTTCAGCTGCTCTTCCTGGCAGCTGTACCTTGGGGGGGTGGGGGGAGGAGGTGGGGAAGGGAGTGGGACAGAGATGCTTCTCAGGTGACTCAACTGCTTGAGAGCCTGGCTGGGCAGAGGGGGCTCTGGCTTGCTCGGCCCCTATCCCGGCAACCAGGTCTGGGACGGGGGCCACCGCTGCTGCTCGAGCTGGGCTCTCGCAGGCACCTGCTGCATTGCATGGAGCAGTGACCCACAGTGGTCAGTGGGATAACCTGGTACTGCCCCCTCTGCTCCTTGCCAGGGACGGGCTGAGCATGCCGGGGGGAAGGCCCAGTGGGAGGACAGAGCCCCTCTTCCCCCCCCTGGCAGGCCAATCGAGGGGGGCATTTGACCCCCCCACCGATGCTGTATGTGAAGACAATACTTCTCCTGTCGGCATAGGTACTCCACCTCCCCAAGAGCGGGTAGGTATGTTGTCCTCCTGTTGACGAAGTGCTATCTACACGGGCGGGGGAGATGTAGATGGATATAACTGTGTTGCTTGGGGGGAGGAGGATTTTTCACACTCCTGGGTGATGTAGTTATACTGATATAAGTTTGTAGTGTAGACCTGAGCTTATTGTAGCCATATTAAAGTGTAATTCTACACTGGAAGGTATTTCTGTATAAATGGTGATGTGGGATTTTATATTTATTGGGTCTCAGTGATTCCAGATCAGTTTACTCTGTTTACATGTAAAAAGATGGCTTTTCTAGCTGCCATCCCTGCAAGCTCCACCTGGGATCTGAATCAAGCTGGATTCTTTCTAATTCACATGCATCACCAATAGAAAGAAAGATCTGGAACCAATCACATTTCATCCTTTGTTATATGTAGGGTTGCACAGGGGAAAATGTGGACATGAAACTGGAAGCCGATTAACAATTCTGTTGCTGATGCAAGAGCGAGAACAGCCCTAAACAAATACTAAATAAAAATAATAGTTGTAAATAACCACAATTTGACAAAAGATAAAGTTAATAAACTATGTCAGCGTTATTCAGTCTATATTGGTTTAGCTGGCAGAATTGCCTTGGAAGGAACTTTCTTGGGACAGGATAAGATCTTATCTGACACAGCCAACAGCTATAACCAGACATGATATGTTATTCTGTATCACCTTCACTACAGTGAAAGATGGTGTCATTGTTCAAACAGCAGATTAGGGAAGTTAGAAACACCACTAAATAAAGTCAGCAGGATAATGCCAAATTTACGATCCCAAGCTATGTGACTGATCAGGTGGAATTTTTAAAGAGGCAGCATCCCGAGGAATGGAAGAGAACTATACCTTTTAGCAATGTAACAATAAATGTGATTTATAAAATGTCCTTTTATCCACAAAACCAAACATCAACATAAACACAAATTAAAATACAAAGAAGGACTTCAGGATGTGGCCCATAATGGAGGGGAAAAAGAAATCACACATCTATATGGATTATCTAGCACCCAACCTCCTCATACTTAAGAGAAATATCCAACCCAAGAGACTGATGAATATAATGCTAAATATCCTCAAATATCAGACTTGTCAGGATATAAAATAAATTGGACAAAATCAGAAGTCTGTTCAGATTGCTTCTTAACTACTTTATTTGCCCTTTTGAATCTACAAAACTTCAGGGGTGGCATTTTCTAAAGCTTTAGCATTGGCGTAGCTCTGCTCCCATTGAAGTCAATGGTGAAGCACCTGTGTATTTCAGTGGGGACAGAAATAAGCTGATCCTTTTGAACAAATCTAACTGCAGAAGTATAGGGTAACCAGTTTCAAAGCGCCTGTGACTGAGACACCTACACCCCATTGAAAGATAATGTGCCTGAACATTTTTAGTGACTCTTGAAAATTTTGCTCAGAATTCACTGTGGACCATGCTTATGCTGAACCTATGTAGAGTAAAACTTTATTTTATAGTAAAAGTGGGTTCAAGCCATAACATTTGAATATGGCTTTAGATCCAGACTTCAAAGTTCCTCTCAAAATCCATTTCTAATTTATAATGAAGTAGAAACAAAGGTCAAATTCTTCTCCACAGTCTATTGCAGCTATTGTTAATTCTTATTGCACCATCATTGTTTTATTCAAAGACAAAGCAACTTCAAAATTCATATACAGTAATGAAGACAAACATGAGATCCTTACAGATTAGATGTGCATGTAGATTTCTGGAAGTGTTTTATTTCCAAAAAATAATGCTCTTCTAAATGGCGCTCAACTTAATTCATGCCAATACACCGTGGCAGAAAGAACTTTACTATGTGCTAGGAAAGATACAGAGATAGGAATTAAAGAAAGTGGATCATAATTAGAATATACATTCACTCACCAGCCAAAAAATTGGTTGCAATATATAGTATTTTGCTATATAATCACCATTCTTAAAATAGGTCTCTAACCTAGTACCGTACTGTCAATAGGTCATTAAGTCTGATTAAGACAGTGTAATTGCTGTCCATCTTGAACTTAAATAACCTGACTTAACTGTATACACCAGGGTCGGCAACCTCTGGCATGCGGCTCACCAGGGTAAGCACCCTGAGGGTGGCGGGAAGCCGCAGCCAGCACATCCCTTGCTCATGCCGCTTCCCGCCACCCCCATTAGCCTGGGACGGCGAACCGCGGCCAGTGGGAGCCCCGATCGGCTGAACCTGCCAATGCAGCAGGTAAACAAACTGGCCCAGCTCGCCAGGGTGCTTACCCTGGCAAGCCGCATGCCAGAAGTTGCCAACCCCTGGTATACCCATTTTTAAAACCGTATGCTAACATCTTGATATTTAAAAGCATGTGATCAGACATACTCAACAAATTGAGAGAGAGGCCCAAATAAAAAACAAAAACAAAAAAACTTACATACCTGAAACAAAAATTTGGATATCAAAAAATTCTCAGTTAAAAAATTGCATGAAAAATAATACTGGAAGAGCTTGTGGGGTGTTTTAAGGATAAAATAATTTCTAGCTCTACGGAACCAAGCCAAGTCAGAATTTGAAACGAAAGACAAAGCACACCATACAAAATTATGACAACCCCCTGCTAGTATAATTTTCTCTTATCCAGGGGAATCCAATGGTGGTAAAAATAAATAAATAAAATCTAAATCACACTAAGCAGCCCTAACATTCAGTGAGTTTTGAAATTTAAAAATCTAACACCTAGACATAAAACAGACAGGGGGGAAATGACAAGAAGAAACATCAGCACCAGAACGGAATACCGTGTGTCAGATAAGAACTATAAAGCACTGAAGTTTGAAACTAACGTACTTCGGGACTTGGCCCTCAGGAGGCTGAGCCTCACGTCCGCAAAGGTATTTAGGTGCCCAACTAATGAGAATTAGGTGCCTTTGAAGATCTGGCCTGAGTGCCTACTGCCAGGGGCTAAGAACACTCAATTACTTCACTAGAAATTGAGTGTGCTGAGCAACTCTCAGGAGGCCCTCTACAAATTGTAAGCTCGGACCCTTTATATAGGCTATTAAACTCACAAAAGAGGACACTTGTTAAGATTAAGATAACTAATGAAGGCTGCAAGGGCACCAGACAGTCAGGCACAGGTGGTATGGTCATGTTCTAAAAGACATGGCATTGGGGAGAAGGTAAGAGATGCAATGAGAGAGAATGACTACTGGAGATGAGTATCTGAGAATCTTAGGCCTGGTCTACACTGGGGGGGGGGTCAAACTAAGGTGCGCAAGTTCAGCTAAGCGAATAGCGTAGCTGAACTCGAACTACCTTAGTTCGAACTACTCACCCGTCCAGACGCCGTGGGATCGAAGTCCGTGGCTCCCCCGTCGACTCCGCCACCGCCGTTCGCGGTGGTGGAGTTCCGGAGTCGACGGGAGCGCGTTCGGAGTTCGATATATCGCGTCTAGATGAGACGCGATATATCGAACTCCGAGAAGTCGAACGCTACCCGCCGACCCGGGCGGGTAGTATAGACGTAGCCTTAGTCTTCATTAAAATAAAATAATTGCTAGTCCTCATGATTGCAAAGAAAAGCATAGTTATGTGACCGTACTGTTCCCTAAAGACTCTGAAACCAGAAAACAAATTACTTCCCCCATCCCCATTTTTTTTTTAAATTAATGATTTAAGACCAACAATCTCATGATTTCTTGGGGCTTGACTCATGATCTTTGAATATTTGGAGTTGGCAATACTGCTGTAGTTTGATTAGTAACCAGATGTACTGTTTCACTGATAATAAGGCAGATTTGAATGACACTTTATAAAGATATATCTCATTTTTTTTAAAGTAAAACAGCACTGACCATGCTATAACCTAGTGTGGCTGCTATCTCTGATAGTCCCTGTTATACATACATGAATGATACCAATAAAAAGAAAAGGAATGTCAGAATATTGTTTTATTAATGAGGATACATAATAATTACATCGCAAGAGACAGTTCTCAGAAATAACTCACGTTTCTCAAAGGTTTGCATGCAGCAGAAGGAGCCAGGGACTCTCAAGTTCTGGCACTCTGTGGTCAACTAGGGCTAGCTCAACTGGGCTGAATTCCTGTACAGGGTCACAAGATGACCTAAGACCTTGGGTCTGGGCACTTTTCTCTCCATGACCAGAGCAGAGACTGGTGGAAGAAACGGCAATAATGTGCCTTCTAGGACCTGACCCAGCTTGCGAGCAAGAAGGAAGATCTGTAGCTGATTGCTACCACTCTGGAGCAAGTGGGAAGTAGGCAAAGAACTGTGGCTTTCTGATGCCTAATTCTCTGCCCACCTCTCCCTGCTCTTGGGATAGCACATCTCCATATCTCCCCACATAATCAGTTCTAGAAGCACCTTTAACTGGTGCCCTCAATTTCACTGTAAAGCAGCGTTAACAATACTTGAGGTGTTGGGAAGCTTAATTAGCTAATGTTTGTACAACACACCTTGAAGATGTAAAGTGCTAGGCTCCATTGTGTCACATGATGAGACTAAGAAGAAAAAAAATGTATGAGTTGCAATAATGACAGAAATCCAAGTATTCTTAAAACCTCTCTCTATCAGACAAACACATGTAGAAATAACTATTTTAACCAGGTCAGAACGCTTCCAGGAAAGAGATTTTTCCTGTTTCAAGTTCACCTGATGCAAGTGCATTGTCAGGAAACTGAGGCAAATGCTGTTATAATAACAAATATAAATGATACAGTGTCTTTTTGAGTGCTGTCCATCTTTGCCAAGTAAAAAAGTAGCTACTTAAGCTTCAATCTTCAGAAAACAATATTTTGGCACTTCCACCTTATAGCATTGTGCCTAATCTTAGGCCTTCACTTCAGAGACTGGCATCTCCCAGCTGACACTACTGCCACAGAGATAAGTGAGATGCTTTACACCTTTTATTTCGCTCCAAAGGCTCAAGCCCATATCTAGAAAAGTATAGAACATCTTCACTCCAACATCTATCTACTACAGAGATTGTTATATTCTGACTAAGAATATGCTCAACAAATGCATCATGGTCAATGATATCAAGACAGACATGGTTTCTGCTGGACTCTGCTGGAATAAATCTTTCCTATCTTCAAACCCTTAGTGGCTGAGAATTTTGAAAAAGCAGGCAAAGAAGTCAGTGTTGAATCAGAATCATTAAGTCAAATTACCACACCACACTCAAATCCAAACAGCATCCAGGTCCTGCTTTGCACCAGAGATGGATGAAAATTAGTGTATAGTCTCTTTTTTCCTCTCTCTCACAGGGTTTTTTCCCCTTTTTTATGACCTTGGTGATAATTAAGTGTCTCATTCTCACAATGCAAAATGTGAAACATGACTTGGCCCCGCTGGCCTGTCTGTTGATTTATGGGTCAAGTCTCTGGTTATTACAGACAACCTTTTTAAGTATCTGATTAAGAAGCCCTGCTGATTTAAGGATCTCACAAAAATGTGTGCCTAATTCATTATCTACAGATAATAATTCAGATTGTTCCTTGATGAGTCATATCACCTTCCTTTATTAAATCATTTCAGGAGTCTAACAAGGGCAAGATAAAAAGTTGAGATGAGGCATTAGCAATGTATGTAACACATCAAGAGAGGGACACAACTAAAAAGAACACTAATTTTGGAGGACGTACCAACTAGTATTTGGCCCAACCTTAAAAAAAAAAGTTTTAAAAGAGGAGCCTGTAGAATAGAGGCTCCAAATGGGTCAGGAGAAGTAATGAGCCAAATAATCAAAGCTGTCACACTAGCAATGAATGTTGGTCAATATTCACCATTCCATTCCTTATGCCACTGAATCTCTCGTCAACATTTTTGACCGCAGCTGCACTATGAGCAGAGATTTTCATTGACTTGTCTATGTGATGCCCAGGTCCCAGTATAAAAAGATGGCAATCATAAATCCTGTTCAGGCAGAGCTAGTGTATTTTGGGTACTGCTAGTGTTAAGCTATGCATTGTACTATTTATTTGTGAGGTTACAAAACATGATTCAAATCTGTATGTGGGTGGGGTAATAAGATAAAAAGTGATATTTTTTTATTTGGTTTGAATATAACAAAAAAGAAGTGTATTATCCTCAAACTCCATGATTTCTAATATCATTAGCTGGGGGTTTGTTAGCGAGAGCTCTAGGTTGATCTACAGGCTTTAACCCTCGTGTCCTTTTCTGATGATAATCTACTCCGAGGATGAACAAGTTAAAAGTATTTTTATTTAACACTGGCTTTAGTCTACTTTCCCCCAAACATTTTCTCTAAATATTTCCTTTTTCTAAGACAGACTAAGGTGCATCTACTCATTCTGTATGTCTGGCCCCCTCCATCTAATTTCCCTGCAATGGGGAATGCCATGAGTTTTGGGAGGGGGGAGACCACTGGGCATAACAATTGAGCACTGTAGTTTCCTTCATGATAGCAGCTTCTCTTGTGCACATGTATGCCCAGTAAGGTATAAGCAGGTGTGAATTTTGCTCATTTTCCCCCCTAGGAATGTTAGGAAATTGCTAGGAACACAATACTTCCTCAAAAACTCACAGAGTTGATATGTCCTCCTCATGACTCCTGAGTTTCCAGGGTCAGAAGCAGGGTAGTTGGTGCATGCTTCTTGGATCCATTCCCTCCTGAACAAACCTTCCCTCTGTTAGCTTACTCATGCTGCTGGTCTGAGTAATCTGTACAGACAGCTAGTCTGGACTATTTGAGACTTTGTCTGGTAAGAATTTGTTGGTGTCTATAATACTGCTTTTGCTGGTGCCACCGAGCACAAACAAGAGTGACAGAATCAGGCCCCAGGTGATCTGAAGCACTTATCAGTTGGTCTGTTTATAGACGATGTTAAAAGATGTTTGTGGGTTATTTTTTAATCATCCTAATTTCTATGGTGGTTCAAGCAATCAGAATGTTTTAGAAACCATCAGGCAACCATCATCAAATCATATCTAAGATCCTAATACCACAGAGCCAAACTCAGGTGTTACCTCATTTATTAGGCTAACTTGTCAATACAAGGATAATTCTATAACTCTTTCAGTCACTGAAATAGCTTTTTCTACACAATTTAATTTCATTATTTTACCCTTCAGTCTATCTTATTTACCCTCCTGCTATAACCTCTTCTCAGAAATCTTCTCCAGCTCCGTCTTTTCCTCACGCATCATTTTTCCTCCAAATACTTATCCAGTTTCTCCACTTTAATTCCAAACCTTATTCTTCTACAACTTTCCCAAGCTACTGTATTCCTCCTGATATCCTCACACCTCTTAAGTCTCTTTACTATGTGGTTAGTGGCCTCCACTTATATTTGACCATGAGATCTCTGACCTTGAAACTAATTTTTAAAAGCTATGGACTTATTTCAGAGGACTCATTGATACAAAATAAATATGTGCTCCTCAGAATGCATAAAAGAACACCCAAAGAAATCATCTGCAGAAAAGCAGTGAAGTGGTGTGGCTCCAAAGACTTTTTTCCAATAATTTTGCTACAGAAGAACTAATGAGATCACTCCAGTGCAAAGAGAGAACAAACTGTCCTTATGCCAAAGCCAGCAGGAGTGAGCAAGTATCAAACACTAGGAAACTTCCTAGCTGCTGTGAGGCACCAAAAAAATCCTCCAGCCTCAAATTGAAGCAACGAACCCCAGTCCAAAAAGGGACATGCCTATTAAGGAATCATGAAACAAAATCTAGATAAAGGAGAGAGTCTACCTCTGACTGCCCAGTCTGGTACAGTGAAAGCATTTAATGCACTGACTATCCAAGGACACCGAGGCGCAGGTTTCAGCACTGGCTGTGCAAGCCTGCCTGACTACCCCATGTACATACTCACTTGTGCAGCAGGTGCTGAAGCCTGCTATTTTTTAGCAAACTAGCTACAGTACAGCTAACACAGGGAAGCCTACATGAGCTGCCTTTCACATTCCTGGCTGTAGTATAGACCTGCCCTCTGCATGGGGGAAAATCTCCAAAATATACATGGCTCCATTTGTTTCCCCAGTGTGCGTAAAATGGCTTCTCCTCATTTCACAAACCAAATAAATCAAAATACCCTGCTTTTCACTAATAATCTCTTCTTTTAATTGTCTATATATTTCCCTCTGTATTTAAAAAAAAACAACAAAAACAAAAAACTTATTGTCGTGTGCTCAATAGTTTTCTCTAAGGTTTTTCAGCTCATCTCCAGTCTATTGTATTGTCTCATGTGATTTGTGTTTTCCTTTTAGATCTTTATGCCTTTTCTTCTTTCTACCTCACTGTTTCCATTTTCATATATTTGTTTCAGCCTATAGACTACTCTGTATATCTACTTCATGCAAACTTGTTTTGATTCCTTTATTCTTTCTCACCTCTCCCTGTGACTCTTCTATTCTCTCTCAAGATCATCAAGAGGAAGATATAGGGGCCACTCTATTTCTCACTTCCCTATTCTATTTTGCTACATCTTCCACTCATGTTCTTGCCTGTCCCAAATCTCTCATCCTTCTTCCCTTTTTTAATGGAAATCTGCTTTTCTTCCTGTGTGTTTGTGTACATGCATGTGAATATCTGATCTATATATGCACACACACACACTATACAGAGAGCAAGAGAGAGTAATGCAGGTAATGCCTATAATAAAGTTTACATACCACTTCCCATTGTAAGAGCCTATTTTTAGTTGCTTATAACTTTTCCAAATTTAACAAACTTTAAATTTACTGGCTGGGAGTTTCAAAAGTGCTCGGCACTGGCCTAATTCTGTGCCCCTGGAAGTCCATGGTAAAACTCTCCTTGATTCAACAGGAGCAGCATTAGGTCAGTGCTGAATGCTTTGGAAAATCCAACCTGCTATATCTGAAAAGTAAAATACTTTGAGGTAGACAATCAAATTTCAGAGAAATCCTGTTTGATCTCACCTGGAGAACAGTGTCCCATGCAGGGAACTGGACCTAACTCTTACAGAAACTGTAATCTCCTGTTGAAAGCTCTTGACAAGAGCAGAGTTGCCAGGTGTCCGATTTTCGACCAAAATGCCCAGGCGAAAAGGGACCCTGGAGGCTCCAGTCAGCACTGCTGACCAGGCCATTAAAAGTCTGGTCGGCGGCACAGTGGGGCTAAGGCAGGCTCTCTGATTGCCGTGGCTCTGTGCCACTCCCGGAAGCAGAGGCATGTCCTCTGGCTCCTATGAGTAGGGACAGCCAGGGAGTTCAGCACACTGCCCCTTCCCCAAGTGCTGGCTCCGCAGCTCCCATTGGCCAGGAACTGTGGCCAATGGGAGCTGCAGGGGCAATGCCTGCAGATGGGGCAGTGCACAGAGCCACCTGGCCGTGCCTCCGCATAGGAGCCGGGGGAGGAGGAGACATGCTGCTTCCGAGAGCTGCTTGAGGTAAGCGCTGCCTGGAGCCTGCAACCCTGACACCCTCCTTCCCCAGCCCTGATCCCCCTCCAGGCCTCCAAACCCCTCAGTCCCAGCCCAGAGCACCCTCCAACACTCCAGACCCCTCAGACCCACCCCAGAGACTGCACCCCCAGCCAGAGTCCTCACACCTCAACCCCCTGCCCCAGCCTAAAGTCCCCTCCTGCACCCCAAATCCCTCATCCCCAGCCCCACACCAGATCCTGTACCCACAGCTAGATCCCTCACCCTCCTTGCACCCTGACCCCCCTGCCTTAGCCTGGAGCCCCCTCCCACACCCTCCTATACCCTAACCCCCTGCCTCAGCCCAGAGCCCCTGCCACATGCTGAGCTCCTCATTTCTGCCCCTCCGAGCCTGCACCCCCAGCCAGAGCCCTCACCCCTTTCCAGACCCCAACCCTCGAGCCAGCCTGGTGAAAATGAGCAAGTAAATGAGGGTGGGGAGAGTGAGTGACAGAGGGAGGTGGGATGGAGTGAGTGGGGGTGGGGCCTCAGTAGGGGCAAAGGAAGGATGTTCAGTTTTGTGGGGGTAGAAAATTGGCAACCCTAGACAAGACAGACAAAAATGGAAGAAGTGGTAACTGAACTAATACACCTATTGCTGGGTGTTGCATACTTTATTCTACAAATAAAGTAATACTTTTATTCATAATTAATAACTTTGAGCTCTTTTTCTCATCTAAGTCTTGGCAACCCCTAGGTCAGGGTAAGAACCCTTATATTACAAATAGTAAGGTCACATCCCTGAACTAACATCATGAGGAAAAAACCCAACAACTTGTCTTACCCGATCTTGGTTTTGCCAGAGTATAATTTTAGTATAAAATTACTTGGTGTTCAACATGCTAACGCATGTGTAAACAGGCCTTTCACACCCACAGAGCAATCAGCCAGCATTGCCAATGGAGGGAATTCAGAGGGAGAAAAAACGAGCTAAGGCAGCCACAGTAAGCTGGCATACAATGTACTATTCCACCCAGAAATGGTGGGCAAGCAGACTGGGTGAGGAGGGAAAAAAATTAATGTTTTTTACTCATTTTTTAAAAAAATCCTTCCCTCGCTCGGGTGGGGTGGAGTAGTCTGCAAGGCTGTCCTAAATGGAGCTTCTAAATTTGCTGTAGGGTTGGAATCCCAAACCTTCCTACCAAGGGCAACAGAGCAAGATAAATGGGTCATTCCACTGGGAATAATTTAAGAACATAGCTACATGATAGAACCATTTAAATGCCCTAAGTAATTGGATGGCTGTTCCCTCTTTTCATTCCCTGCATCTCTCTTTTTCTTCCCCGTTTTCACTGGATTTGGCGCTCTTTATTCCTGCAGCTTCCTGGGGACAGCATGTCCTGTCTGTTATTGATTAAGATGCTGTTACTTTCTGTCAAGATGGATTTTCCCTGACACACTTTTCCTCTCTAATGACATCTCCTTTTGTGCTTTCTTCTGTCTCTTCACATTTCTGGTCTCATCCTTTTCCCCCCCCCCCCCCCATTGTTTTTCACCCCCTCTCCTCCTGTCATTGTCTACCATCCCCCAATCTTCTTTGTCACTCTTATGTCATCTATATTCCCCAGTCCCGGCTAGCTCTTCTCTCATTCCCCTGTCTCCCCTTGTCATCACTTTCTCCTTTCTACCTGTCCTGTTGCGCTAACACACTGACATACAGCACTAAAGTGGCTTGACTGAAAGTAGTGTCTCCTGAAGCAAAAATCTTCCCTTGTGTCCTGTGTGTGCTAGTGCATGAAGATGAAAGTAAGATCTGGGAACAGCCATTTTGTTATTCTCTCTACATATTACGGGTGTGTGTATATATATAATATAGCCAGATCCTCAGCTGGTGCAAAACAGCATAGCATGACTGAAGTCAGCAGCTGAGGCTCTGGTCCATAATTTGTAAACTTCCACAGGGAGCAATAGATAAAAGATACTTTTAATATGTCACCATCACACATTTCATACAGTCAAAGAGAAATAATCCTCTCTGTAGTACGTAGACTGGTATGGGGATGAAAAAAAGACAGTTTCCCTCCTAAATAGAAACAAATAAGAAAACTTGAGGGTGTAGCATTTACTGAGCCTGCAGCAGTTCCATAGGACTAGTGGACTTTGACAGTATGTGCTTAGCATAGTAGAAAGGAATGGCTGTGGCAGAGAGATAGACAAATGAAAAGCCCTTTGGGAATAAACTAGATGAAGTTATAGTTGCAGTACTGTGCACTAATATTTCCTGAGAGGTACTGAGTGAGAGAGAGGATGGCCCACTGATTAGAGAGATAGGCAGGGCAGTGGGACACCTGGGTTTAATTCCTGCTATGCCATAGACATCCAGTGTGATCTTGGGGAAGTCAATGAGGATAAGATTTGCTAAAGGAGTGTAAGTCCTATTTTCAGCTGTAACGTAGACACTCGGGAGCTTGAATTTCAATGAGACTATAAACCCCTAAGCACCCTGTAGGAGTGTGTGGCCGTCCCATCAGTCTCAGAGGGAGGTCACTCCCCTTGCTCTTGGGTCCCTCTCTGGGCAGAGATTGGTGGGGGATTAACAGTCTTTAAGGCTCTGGTCCTCTAAGCAATAATCTCTAAAGCCTGTCAATCTCACAGGGAGGCCACACCTCCTTGCTACACACCTACATGGGACTTAAGCCGCTAAGGCATTTAGGCACTTTGGAAAAGATTACCCTTGGTCGATCTGTGCAACAGTTCCCCATCTGTCAAATAGGGTATTAGCACTTGACTACTTCACAGGGATGTTATGAGGATAAATACATTAAGGACTGTGAGGGTCTCAGATACTATGGTGCTAAAGGCCATGTAGGTACCATAGATAGTGTTCTCAACTTCCATTGATTTTATTGGAAACAGATGCTCAACACCTGGTGGGATGAAGCCCTAAAGTGATGCCATCACATGTGTACCATATTTATAGTCAGTATATGCATTAGGTGTATATTCATGGGGGGGAAGGATTTTTCAAAGGTGCCTAAATGGTGTAGGTGCACAAATCCAATGAAATTATATAGCTATACGTATACATAACTGTCTATCAAGCTAGCCATTCTCAGCTGGACTGTTTGTTGTAGGTGTTGGAGTAGAAGTGGGTCTAGAGGAAGGATTTGAAAAAGGACAACTTGGTAGACTTACGGATTAGTTCAGAGATGGTGTTTTGTGCCTATGGGACACTGTGCAAGAAAATGATGGTGGGAGGAGAAGGCAAGGCTAGCATTACTAGCAATGAGGACAGGCCAATAAGATAAGAGACCAGGGCAGATAAGTAATAGTGAAAGACAGTTGTGAATTGCCTTGAAGGTGAATAGAAGCTTGAATACCATAGGAAAGTGTGAATCCCTCCATAGGCACCCATTGGGGTGTGTGCATGTGTGACATCAGCAGCGCAATAGGTGAAGAAAATTATATATTTAGCCATTAAAATCAGAGAGAAGCAACATGAATGTCAGAGAGGAGCTTACAATAATTGTGATGAGTGATAAGAGTTTTAGCTGTCTGGGCAGACAGGAAAGGAACCTAAGGAATGTTACGGAGAAAGAAGCAGTAAAATGTGGACACTGCCTGGATGTGTGGGGAAAAGAGGGAGGAGTCAAAAATGATTCCTGGGTTGTGGGCCTAAGTGACAGTGAGGATGACTCTATTATCAATACTGCAGTGACAGAGACAGGGGACTGAGAAGGATTTTGGCAAAGACAGGGAATTCAGTTATGGCCATGTTAATGGTGAGATATCCAGCCCAGTGGATGGAGGGCATCAGATCAGGAGTGGAGAAGCAGATCTGTGAGTTGGCAATAAAAATGGCAGATGAAGTAGTGTGAGCAGTTAAGATCACCCAGAAACAGGGTGTAGCGAGAGACATGGAAAATGTGCCAAGGACAGAGGCACGTGTAAATGGGTGTGGGGAAAAAGAGAATGAACCACCAAAAGAAGTGCCATGAAAGCCAAGGGAGATCAGTGTCAAGCAGGAGGTTGTGAACAACTGAGTCAAATGTACCAGAGAGACTGAGGAGATGAGGATGGAATAAAAACTCTGGGATCTGGCTGGGAAGAGGTTTGGGACCCGGTGAGATCAGTACAGTGGATGGGGAGAGTGAAAGCTAGATGGGAAAGGATGGAGATAGAGAAGAGGAATTTCGGGCAGGGGGTGGAGACAGCACAGTTGATGAAGGTGAAGGAAAGAAGATAAATGTGGTGGAAGCTGCAGAGGCAGAGCAGTGTTGAGAGTCTAGATTTTGATGATGGGAGGATACGACAGCATGCTTATATTGTGAACAAGCCAGAGGAGAGCGCGAGAGGGGTTGAGCACAGAAGCAACATTTTTCAAGAATGGCCACTGATTCTTGGTGTGTTAGTCTCTGGTGCCTAGGGTCTGGTTTTGAGAGGTGCTGGGTATCCTCTGCTCCATTGATTTAATTGGATCTGAGAGTTCAGCTCTTCTGTGTGAGCTTAGGTAAGTGACTTCTTCCTTATTTCTCCCCTTTGTCTGTCTTGTCTCTTTAGAACATTGGTACTCAACCTGAGATCCAGTCAGCACACTGCTGTACCCCATGTGACATCCTCAGGGCCGTGCAGGTAGTGTGTATATATATATAGCCCATGTAACACAGAGAGCTGTATATGCAGGTTGAGAACCACTCCTTTAGACTGTAAGCTCTTCGGGGCAGAGTCTCTTACTATTTGTACCATGCCTAGCACAATGGGGCTCTAATCCAGATCTGAGGCTCTAGGTACTATGGTAATATAAGTAATACACAATAGTAACAATAATAGTTCTCAGCTACAGAATAGGTCAACAAAGGGGAAAGCGCCTTAAAAAAACAAAAAACCCTCTCTTCACCCAACATATTTCACTCAAGATTTCAGAATCAGAAAGTGTGCATTGCTGTAAAAAGGGAAATTCTGATATTGTTGCAGAGATAGGCTGTAGAGGGAGAAGGAGTGTGTGCCAAGGCCAGAGCCTTGTGAAAATGGGGGTGGGGTGAGAAGGACCCACCAAAAGAAATGCCATGAACAATAAGGGAGAACAATAAGCCACTCAGGAGAATGTGATCAGCTGTGTTACATGTAACACATTGACTTAAAAAAAGAGGCAAGAGGCTCACAGCCTGGTCCTCCCTGATTTCTGAAATAAGTTCACATGGAACACATTGCCAGAACTGCTGCAAGTCTCCATAAGTCTGAAGCTTCTGTATTAAAAATCAAAACAAATTCATGCATTTACAATGGTTCTGTCTCTGCCTTTATCCCCTCATCTCATGCTGCCTTCTTCTCCCATTCTATTCTGTTCTCATCCTCCCCTCCTGTGCCTCAATTTCTACCGCCTTTTCTGTTCCAAAAGTGCAGAAGCAGGCAGCAGCCCATTTCCTACACGACTTTTTGGTCATTATAATGATTAAATAAATAAATAAAAGGGCTAACTTTTTCCCCTTTGTTGTTACTAACCAGTAGGTGGAGCTCATCTCCTGTTTTAAATAATAATGGGTTCTCTTTTTCTATAAGACAATCTATCATTTCTACTGCAGTGAAAACAGTAGTTGTGAGGTAGTGTAATGCTAAACAAAACAGCTAATCTTGGCTGGATCACAGCATCTAATACTGTGACTCATGTCAGCAACGCAGGGCCAAACACCCGCTGATCTAGATGGGTAATATTATCTGAAAAATTACAGATGTTGAACAGTTTTGTGCACTGTTCTCTTTTTGTTGTTTTTCCCCCCTAAGAAAATCTATTTGGTGAAGGAGCCCAAGCCAACCCCCTGGCATCTGACCGACTTTCCTACATTTTAAAATATTCCAGATATAAGAAGCCCGATTCGGAGCTCACATCAATTTTATACCAGTGTAACTGCACTGACTTCAGCAGAGCTACTCCTGATAGAGAGATCAAAATCAGGTCCAGTTTAAGCAAAGCGGCTTCTCCTTTTCATAGGCACTGATAGCGTGCGAGAAATCTTTTGGCCTTTCATCACTTCAGTCTGCACTCTCGCAGTATCCCCGGGAGGTATTTTATGAAGCATCCTCGCTCGCTCTCAGTGAACTCCGCACACTTTCCCCATGAAGGCTGTGAACTGTACAGGCTACTGTCAGGTGGCCCTTGGCAAAATGCAAACTGATCCTTTACCTAGTACAGCTTTCCCCAGGGCTTCAGAATTTTGCCACTATGGGGATGTCTATGCTGCAAGAGGAGGTCTGATTGCAACAGAGACTGCCACGCCCACACTAGTGTTTGTCTAGTTAGCACAGCTAAAAACAGCAGTGAAGAAGTGGTGGGTGGGCTGCAGCATGGGCTGTACAACCATGCCGAGGACCCTGGCTATGTACACAAGTCGCTAGCTTGCTTCGGGGGCTGTGCCACCACACCTGCACTGCTATTTTGAGATGCACTAGCTAGATTAAAGCTAGCCTGGGTGCATAGGCGGCGAGTTATATGGGCCCGTGGTGCCCATGCTCCACCAATATTCAGGAATGTTGGCCTGGCTCCACCAATGTTTGGGCTTATATTTTCAGAGCCGTCCCATCCATAGGATGGACTGGGACAACTGCCATGGGCCATGCACTTTGGGAAGCCCCACGCTTCAGGGGGACATGGGGTCCAGGGTGGACTGTGGGGCTAGTGGGGAACCTGGTGCTGGCAGCAGCAAGCGACATGGACCCAGCCTGCTGTGCTCTATTCCGCCCTGCCTGTTCCTGCCCCTGTTCCGCCCTGCCTTTCCCCACTCCACCTATTCCCCCCCAAGCCCCTGCCCTGCCTCCTCCTCCCGCCCCTGCTCTGTCCCACCACCTCCCGCCCCTGCGCTGCCCCCTCCCGCTCCCATTCCACCCCTCCCACCAAGCCCCCACCCTGCCTCGTTCCAGATTCTGACTACTCTCCTGAGTGATGCTGGGAGCTGGCAGGGCAGGGTGGAGGAGGCTGGGACCAGGTCACTCGCTGCTGCCAGTGCCAGGCCACCCACTCACCACCCAGGCCGCCCTGGACCCTGCATCCCCCTGAAGCATAGGGCCCCCCAAATTGCAGGGCCTGGGGCAATTGCTCCGGTCCATTCTATGGATGGGATGGCTTAGCTTGGACCCATTCTGGGCACCACCAAAAATTATACAAACCTGGCGCCCATGCATGGGTATGCCAATACATGCTGCAATCAGCACACCTCTGAGTGCGGGGCAGACATCCCCTATGCGGATTCTGCTAGCCAAAAGTTAAAAACCCTTCAGGTTACTCACAAAGCAGTGTCTCTTACATGCAGTGCGATGCCTCCAACAAACTGGCTCATCTCCAGGATACTGTTTTCCATTAAGAATGGTTTTGTTTTCAGTGTGAAGTATGGGGAGGGGGACATGGGTGGTAGGAGAATAGTTTTTTGTCGGGCGGGAGTTAGGGGTTTAAAATATGACCTTTTGAACTTCTTCATGAGGCAGAATAATATTCAGCACTTACATAGCACTTCATCTCTGCAAAGCACTGTACAAGAATGTGATTAGGAGGCTTGGTTTGAACTTCAGCAGCTAGCGTGAACTGGCATATCACCATTGCCACCCACAGAACTGGGCCCATTTACACCAGCTGATGATCTGGCTCTTTTGCCTTTTTCCTTCAAACAGTCTGATTTTGTCATGGAGACAAGGTGGGTGAGGTAATATCTTTTACTAGACCAGCTCTGTTAGTGAGAGAGACAAGATTTCGAGCTACACAGAGCTCTTCAGGAAAGGTACTCAGCTAAATACAAAGACCTGGAACAGATAGTTTAGTATTAGTAGTTAACACATATTGTTAGGGACCATTCAAGGTGAAGTGGCTTGTTAACATCTCTGCAGTCATAGGACAAAAAAGGGCGGTTAATGAGTTATAGATTCATGTAATAAGCCATAAATCCAGAGTCTCTATTGAGTCCATGATTTTTAGTGTCTAGCAAAATTATGAATTTAAGCTCCCCATGCTCATCTTTTGAAGGTGTTGTGTAGGTTTCCTTTGAGACTGGGGACTGAGATCAAATATGGAGTGATCATTTTGTGAAAAGTGTTTGCCCACAGGTTTATGGTGTTTTTGTCTTTTATCATTTTGCTGTGAGAGTTCATTCAGGAGTGTGATGGGGTGGGGTCCCCATCCAGTGCAGGTGAGTTCATCTCATCCCTCAAGCTGTCCTTTACCTTGAGGCAGTGAGTGAGACCTAAGGACTAAAGTCAGTAGGGTTACCCTGGTCTGTAGGGCAGTAAGGCCTCATGGCCGGGGTCAATAGAGTTACCCTGATTCACCGGGCAGTGAGGCCTAGTGGCTGGAGTCAATGGGGTCCCCCGATTCACAGGGCAGTAAGGCCTAGTGGCCAGAGTCAATAGGGTTTTGGGCCACCACCTGGAGGTGTGTGGCAGCTGGGGTAGGGGAAACTGGAGCCCTCCCTTCTCCACTGGGTACCAGCCAGGGCCCTGACAGTGGTGAGTGCATTTGCCACTGAGTCAGTGGGGATCCAGCCACAACACACCAACTATGTTCGGGACTATGGTTAGTCCCTCCCCGGGCTACTTCCTACCATGACTCCTGGGTCCGTAGTCTGGGTGGCTTCAGGGTTCCTCTGCCAGGGCTGTTCCTGGTGGCTCCAAAGTCCCTGGGATGTCCACAGGTACCAGGGTGTCTGCTGGGATCTCAGTACCTTTGGCTTTCGCAGTCAGGGGCTGCCATGGCTCCTAGGCTGGAGCCTGCAATGGACATCCTTCCTCTCCAGCAGTCAGCCCAGAATGAGTTGAGCTGCTCACTCTTATACTGGTACTGCACTTGGGGCATGCCCAGTAGGGACGTGGGGGTGGGATTTCCTCAGCCCAGAAGGAGGAGTTAACCCTTTCCCGTCCTGTGTTGGGTAAGTTTACCCTGTCACAGGGAGCTTAGTGGCTGTCTGGTTTCACCTACACAATCGATAGTTGGGCATTTAGTGCCCGGGATGAGTTACACCACATGTTGTGGTAGGCATGTGTAAGGCCCGTGGCTCTTGAAAAGTGTGTTCAGTGGTGTATAGATCATCATAGCAGTAGAGATATGTCAGCAGGTTTTGCAGCTGTTGTTCTGGCAGTGTCTGGTGCCACTTAGAATTGGTGAGTCCTGGTGTGTGGGGAACTTGCTTCTGATAATGAGCTTGAAGAGGTGGGGGTGGATCTAGGTATCGGTGGGCAGAGCTCTGTTGATTTGGGTGAAAATCACACCATCAAAAAACATTTTCTCTTACTGTCATGGGGCTGGTACACCCCATCACCTATTGTGGGGGGTGAAGAGGTTTTATGGCCTTCCAGCTGGGTTTTGATGACTGTCCCTAGCCTCGGGGCATATAGCCTAATGACCAGCATCCATAAGGCAGCCCTCTCAATTGGGGGCCGTGCAGCCTGATGGCTGGAGTCAATATAATGACCCTCACTGGCAGGGCTGTGTGGCCTAACAGCCAGGGTCAATAAGGTTGGAAAGGTAGGCGGCCTTCCCGGGGAGGGGAGGGGAAGAGGGACGGCCAGAGTAGGGGGCCCCGGGCCTTCCCTGCTCTACCAGGTCCTGACCCAGGGCTCTATTGGTGATGGGGTTGCCTGCCACCAGCTTGGCCAGGATACTGCTGAAACATGCTGAGCTAGTCTCCGTTTCTACAGCCGATTCCCCGCAGTTTCCCTGGGCCACTTCCTACCTGTTCGTCCATGGCTTGCTGTCTCGGCATTCCCATGGTCTCTCCTCTCTGTGTGGTGTCCGTAGCCTGGGGGTCATAGGTCATCACTGGCTGGCTGGCTTCTGGGTCCTGAAGTGCCGATGGTCCTTCTGCAGGAACCTGCTGCTCAACTCCTTCCTCTCCAGTGGTCAGCCCAGACTGTGCTGAGATGCTTACTTTTATATCCTGGTTCCAGCTGGAGCATGCCCAGCAGAGCCGGGGGAGGCATGGCCTTCTTAGCCCAAAAGAGAAGGATTAACCCCTGCTGCACCACCTGTGACACTTACAAAGGTGCTCCTTGCTTTCCCTAATAGATAGGGAGAGGTTGCTCAACCAACAGCGGGAGCCAGAAAGTGAGGACAGCAAAGGTAGCTTCCTTCCTTCCTCCTGATGCACTCGTTCTGCAAAGTCTGAATCATAGTGAGGGAAAGAAAGAAAAAGAGAGAGAGCAACACCTACCCACACATCTCTTCCAGTCTGCAGGTGGGGGAAAGAAAGGTACTTTGAGGGGGAGGAAGAACGACAACTTCTGGAATTGGGTAGGAGGGAATGGGGGAGTGGGGGGACATGCAGAGCTTCTGGCATGGGAGACGGGGCTGAAATAGATCTGAAATAGAGGGGGATGGGAGGATGGCACAGGAGTTTGTGGGGTAAGGAATGGCACCGCTGGTGTGTGTATAAGGTATGAAGTGTGCAACCCTTTATCTGTTAACTTTCCATAACTAATATAAGAATAATTTAAAAAATGAACACTAAAACCTTGTTTTATATATACATAAACCATTTACAGAAAGTTCTAGATCTCCCAGGGAGCAGGCCAAAGTGCTGCTTTAGATAAAACAGATTGAATCGTAAAAAGATAATCAACTGATGTGCAAATATATTTGTGACTAGAAGCACTGAGTTCAGCTGGCTATGATTCCTGGGATCACATAATTCATTACACCATTCAAACCACCACCAACTATTTGGAACTCTGAGGGTTTCATGAATTTTTGAAGCTGCACCAGGTACTGAGCTATCTCAGGATACTTCCCCCATGGAGCATGGGGGAACTGTAAATCCTGGGGCAGCACAACCAGCTGCCCCTTGCTTGGGGCTTGTTGCAAAGCTGCCGTTGAGCCCTTGCACGTCATGAACACTCTTGGAGAAAACCAGGATCAGTTTGCAGATGATTTCCTAACCAAGAGGAGGCAACATTGGTAATTAATATTATTTATAATCGGTAGTTTGACTAGTTATACCCTTGGTATTGAAGTTCACAGAAATTTATTACTAACTGTATAGTTATATTTTGAAAACAGCACATCCTCCCCCCCCACACCCCCGGACTGCATCAGAAACATCAAGCAGTGGTATGTGAATTGGGCCTATTTTTTGCATAGCTTAGTGGCTTTGTAATGAGAGGCAGGGGGATCTGATGTAAATTATTTGCCTATCCCTGACTAGTGGGGGAAAAAGGAATATCACACCTTTGTAGGGATGACCTTTTAGTTTTTACACTAGGCTCTGTTTAACACGAGCAGTTATTAATTCACATGACAGGCCATTATGGTAAATACCCTCTGAGTGGGCATGACACACATGGTTATCTTATTAGCTGATACACTCTTTTATTTAAAAAGTGCACAGAAATTTCAACTGCCAAATATCTGTGCTACTTGTATTCCTGTTTCTTGTTGTCACTTTTGTGCAGTGCATAAATTGGGGTTCTGCAGTCAGTATATTGAATAACTGAAGCGCAATACATGGCTCAGTCAAATGATTAATATTAAAATGCTAGTTTGTGCTTCCAAAATATATATATTTTTAAATTCTGTGCATCAGAGCTTGGCAGAGGGGTATGAAGTTGAGAGAAGGATCAGGAAATCACAGAATAATGGATTACTGGCTTGGAACACATCATCTGGTGCGTGTTCATGCATCGGCTAGAAATATACCCCACATGACTCCTTTCAGAAATTAAGCTATTCTTTTCCTTAAAGATGCCTCATGATTTTCACCACAACAACATTGCTAAACAAACCATTCTACTGTCTGAATGACTTTGAAAATATCCTCCAAAATGTTTGGGCTGATGTGTAAACAAAATCTATGATTTATCACCCATTATAACATCAGTCTAACCAGTTCTCTCTCCTCTGCATTGTTTCCCATATTTATAGTTAGCACTCCTCCACTTAAGCCACATTTTGTGAGGCTGAATTGATTAAGATTCCATTTTTGTGCTTGAGGGGTGTGTGTGTGTGTGTGTGTAAATTACTCTTCTGAAGAACTGGCAACAATGCTCTCTATCTTATGGGTTGCCAGCTGCCTCAGGGGCACTTACTCCTGCTGCGGGGCTGAAGAAACTTTTTCCTGCTCCATGGCTACTCTGTACCTGATTAGCAGTGCCAGAATAGGTAGGAAGTCAGCCTGTCCTGGTGGTCCTTACTGTCTTCCCAAATTCCAACCCCTCTTTCCTCTTGAGGTTGAGGGCACAAGATTGGGATATATAGGAGACTGAAAAAGAGAAAGAGAGTGATGGAGACACTGGGAAATTTCCTCTAAAGGTGCAGGCCATTGGTTATTGGTGCTGTAGGAAGGGTGCACACTCTTTTTGTGCTCCTGTGCCACCCAATGCAGGGCAGGATCAGCATCTAACAGTGAGCCAGGGAGAAAGTGCAGAAATTGCTCTGACAAATGAGCAATCGTCCCAGAAACCAGTGGGCCACTGCCTGAGTCCAAACTGTGTGGAGCAGCTTGCAGGATCAAGGCCATAGTGTGCAAATAGAGATGCAAACTTTAATTTAAGGATACCAGGGAAGTTTCAGAAGACGGAAAGAGTGCTAAAGATGTGTCAGTATTCAGAATGGTTAAGCAGGATGATCTAAGTACCCATGGACAATTTAACCTGACATCAATCCCAGAGAAAATAATGGAAAAGATGATATGGGAGTCAACTAATAAAGAATTAAAGGATGGGACTATAATTAATGCCAGTCAACAGGGTGTTATGGAAAACTGATCTTGTCAAACAAACCTGATTGCATTCCTTAATGAGATTAGAAGTTTGGTTAATAAAGAGAATTGCGTAGATGTAATATACTTAGACATTTATAAGGCATTTGACTTAGTACTGCATGACATTTTGATTAAAAAATTAGCATGATACAAAATCAATAAAACACATGTTAACTGGATTGAGACCTGGCTAGCTGACAGATCTCATAAGGTAGTTGTCATTGGGGCTTATCATGGAATAGGGGTGCTTCTAGTGGAGTTCAGCAGGGATCAATACTAGACCCAACCCTATTCAACATTTTCATCAATGATCTAGAAGTAAATATAAAATCACTACTGATAAAATTTGCAGATGACACAAAGATTGGCAGAGTGATAAATATTGATGAGGACAGGGTATTCATACAGAGTTTTTGATTGGCTTGATACATTGGGCCCATTCAAACAAATTGCATTTGTGTTGGATAATCAGCTGAACATAAGCTTCCACTGTGATGCTGTGGCCAAAAGGGCTAATGGGATGCATAAACAGGGGCATTGTGAGTAGAAGTAGAGAGGTAATTTTACCTCTATATTTGGCACTGGTGTGACTGCTGCTGGAATACTGTGTCTAGTTTTGGTGCCCATAATTTAAGAAGGATGTTGAAAAATGTGAGGGCATTCAGAGAAAAGCCATGAGAATGAGTAAAGGATTAAAAACATGCATTATAGTAATTGACTCAGGATGCAACCTATTTAGCATAGCAAGCAAAGTTTAAGGGGTGACTTGATTACAATACATAATTCCTGCTTGGGGGAAAAAATATTTTAAAATGGTCTCTTCCGTCTAGCTGACCAAGGTGTAACATCATACAATGGCTGGAAGTTGAAGCTAGACAAATTCAGATGGTAAATGAGATGTACATTTTTAACAGGGAGGTTAATTTACCATTGGAAGACTTGGGATTCATCACTGGCAATTTTTAAATCAAGATTGGTTGTTTTTCTAAAAGCTATGTTCTAGGAATTATTTTGGTGAAGTTCTATGGCCCTGTGTTATGCAAGAGGTCAGCCTAGATCAGGGGTCGGCAACCTTTCAGAAGTGGTGTGCTGAGTCTTCATTGATTCACTCTAATTTAAGGTTTCGCGTGCCAGTAATACATTTTAATGTTTTTAGAAGGTCTCTTTCTATAAGTCTATAATATATAACTAAACTATTGTTGTATGTAAAGTAAATAAGGTTTTTAAAATGTTTAAGAAGCTTCATTTAAAATTAAATTAAAATGCAGAGCCCCACGGACCGGTGGCCAGGACCCAGGCAGCATGAGTGCCACTGAAAATCAGCTCGCGTGCCGCCTTCAGCACCAGTGCCATAGGTTGCCTACCCCGGGTCTAGATGATCACAGTGGTTTCTTCTGGCCTAGGAGTGTATGAATCAGGCTCCTAACTCACTTCCATGAACACTCTGTGTGGATAGAATTCAGCAGTGGAAGATGCTACACAGCTGTAACTGGGTTGTAGAAAAGTGACTGTATTATCTAGTATATAGGATATGATCATGTAATTAAAGAGTATTATAATGCATATACATGAGGGGGCAGAGTTGAGGTGGTGAGTAGTATTTTAACTTTAGCATTTGTTGATCTTAGCAATGCTTAAACATGTAACCTTAATTGTATAGTAAAAAAATAATAGCATTATCGCCAGGGCCAAGGCAGGTGAGGTAATATCTTTTATTGGATCAACTTCTCTTGGTGAGAGAGACAGGCTTTCGAGGCACTGAGAGCTCTTCTTCAGGCCTGGGAGGCACTTTGCTAGTCCTTATAAAGAGCTCTGTGTGGCTCAAAAGCTTGTCTCTTTCACCAGCAGAAATTGGTCCAGTAAAAGATATCACCTCACCCCCTCTTGTCTCTCGATTATCCTGGGACTGACACAGCTACAACTACACTGCATACTATTATCTCCAAGGCAGTCACTTATCTATCTCTTTGCAACAGTTTTCTTTTTTTGCGTGGAGCTGAAGGCAAAACAGGTCAAAGGCTTTGTATCCATTGGATGGCTGGTTCAACTAAATCGGTTTTCCCAGCTTCAGATGCCAAGATGGACACAATGTCCTAGTGTCATCCAAAGACTCCAGTTGGAAAAAAACTCCACTCTTTCCCCTCTGTGTGTTTGAGTTAAATAAATGTTCTGTTACCCAGGGAAATGGAGAACTTCTGTCAAGGGGGTAAAAAACTGTCAAAACAAAATCAGCTAACAGCATGGAAAAATAGAGGAAATTGCAGTAAAGCAGCAGATTCAGTGATAACTAATGGGAAGTGGGTATTCACCCACGAAAGCTCATGCTCCAATACTTCTGTTAGTCTATAAGGTGCCACAGGACTCTTTGTCGCTTTTTAATGGGAACTATTTCATGCTGGGTCTATCTTTTTGTGCAAAAATACCTTACGTTGTTTGATTGCAAACCAGGTACAAGCTGTCAGTGATTGCCATCTATTAAAGGGATTTCCCTGGTTGAGGCATCTAAAAGTCATCTGAGTTCGTAAATTATTCATCACAGTTAATTTGAAGCCATATTTGAACCTGAAATGGAGTTCCCCTTTCCCACTGTCTGTCTTGCTATTATTCTGTCTTGCTATAGTCTGTCTTGCTATTATTATCATTTGCTGCTCTGGTACCCATAGCAACGGCCACTATGTTAGCCACTCTCCCAGAGCAAGGGAGTACTGCTAATGCTGACATTTATCCAGCTGTGCTTCTCACGATGGTGTTTGCCTGTCCAAAGATCACAAGATTTCTAACTCTCTTGATGCTTGTGGGTGGGGCGGCGGAATGGCAGATCAAAACAAAAGGAAAAATTAATTTTTCTAATCGGGGTGCTTAAAGTTAGGTGCCTAGAGCCATATCTAACAATCTAAATATCAGAGGCCTGATTTTGAGAGGTGTTGGTTATCCAGAAAGCCCACTGAAAGCATTAGGTGCTGCAGGGATTCATAGTTTCCAAAAATCAGGTTGCTTTTATCTAGGTGTCTAAAGATGGCTTTAGCAGCATAGCACAGTATACGGCCCCTTTAATAGCAAGCACCACCAGCCTCCTTGGTACAGGAGCTCAGTCCTGTAAGTTGGCATATAGGGTGGTCGTGGGTCCCTCTTGGTCATATGATCCCCCTACCTCAACCACCGCCTGAACTACAGCAACCTGGCCTTAGAGGACCAAGCCCCAATGACAGGGTGGGCTGGCAGTTCCTGCTCATAAAAGGATCAAAAAGCCCTGTTACAAGGTGCCTAAACTTCTGCATCATGTTTGAAAATTTTGGCCATTATGATTCTATTTTGCTCAAAGTGCAAGAGTTGACTGGAAAGACGAAAGATGGGTGGAATAAAACACTTGCATAATAAATCCCTCAAAATGTTCTTAGTATTTTCTTCCTGCACAGTCTTTCTAAAAGCTATTTTTAGTTCGCTATTAAAGAAAAAAATGTTAATTTTAGAATTCGAATATTCTCCAATGTCTCACAATGCTAGTCCCTGCCAGCTGGTTCAGTGATAAAAAAGAAAAACAAGTAGACATTACAGCAGAGCCACTGTGCCTGAGGCACCTTTCCTTGGGAGTCTAAATTTTTGAAGAAACTTAACTGCTGAATAAATTATTGAAACTGGTGGTTGTAAAAGGTGGTCTACTGTAATTTAGAACAAAGCCTGACTCCTATAAATTGCCAAGGCCCCATTTTCCTAGACATCAATATTTCTACTTCCTTTTACTTAGTGCTTAATAGAATTCAGCAGAGCAGAACACTAATGGTATCTGTGTATGTGGTGGTGGTGGTGGTATGATTAATTTTTCGCATGTGTGTGTCTAGCATTTATTCTAACATTTGCTTCATTTTTGTCATGACCAGGAATCCGCCTAAGTTTCTTTCTGTATTTGGGGGAAAACTTTTCATTTCTTACTGTTTGCAGCTGGTTGATAGAGGATTCAGACTTTCAAGTTATTCTCCTGTGAATGCATTGGGGAGTTATGTGGGTAACTCCCATTAATCTTATGTACAAAATATGTCCCATACATCAACAAGAGACTAGAACCATTTGTCTGCTGAATGAGGCACAGCTAAAATTCATCCTATGGTAGAACTAAAACCCACTTATGATGTTTGATTATTTATTAGGCATACCATCGATCATGAACAAGGCCATCTTTATATACTGTGTGCAATAACTGTTGTGCTTTAGAGGTCTGACTGTTTATCTTCTGGCAGGCCATACCAATACTATTCCTGAAAAGAGTCTACTTTATACTATGCTTATCACATGTTTAGTGTATAAATATGCCTATTAACCTCTTGCTATGTCTACCAGCTTTACATTTCCATAAACAATGCTTTTCCCCCTTCCCCATTGCTTTCTTGTTGTCCAGCACTAGTTACTCCATTCTGCCTTCCTCCATTGCTGCTCTTAGTGTGTGAGCCTTCTTCCCGGCACCTCCGGCACCTGGAACCAGCCTTCCCGTATTTCTCCCCTTCATCTGTCTGCCCATTTTCAAATGCTGAAAACACCTTTCTTTCCTCACATGCTCATACTGCTTAATTGTGCTCCTTCCTTTGCAGGAATCTTTATTTTGATTTTGCCAGACTATCAGCTCTCAAATCTCTGGAGATGCTGTTTGTATGAAAGATGCTATACATCAAGGGGTCTCACCTTTTTCTTTCTCAGCACCCACCCCCTTCCAACATGCTATAAAAACTCCATGGCCCACCTGTGCCACAATCACTGGTTTTCTGCATATAAAAGCCAGGGCTGTTGTTAGGGGTAGCAAGCAGGGCAATTGCCACTGCTTTCCCCACCGCCCCAAGCTACATTGCTCAGGCTTGGGCTTCAGCCCCAGTTGGCAGGGCTCAGGGTCCCAGGCTTCAGCCCTGCACAGTGGGACTTCCACTTTCTGCCCTGGGCCCCAGCGAGTCTAATGCTGGCCCTGCTTGGTGGCATAGGTGCCAACTTTTCCCGGCGCAGGTGGGTGCTCGATCTCCCACTGCTCCAGCCTCGACTCCGCCCCCCGCCCTGCCCCCATTCCAACCCCTTCCCCAAAGTCCCCACCCCCAACTCCGCCTCACATTGGACTCCTTCCCCAAAACCCCGCCCCAGCCCCGCCTCTTCTCTGAGCACACTGTGGTCCTCCTCATCCCCCCCACCCTCCAAGTGCTTGCCACCACCACGGCCGGCTCCAGACCCCAGCGCGGCAAGCACGCGCGTGGGGCGGCATTTGCCGGCAGGGGCGGCAGGCTGGGCCAGTGGACCTGCCGCAGTCATGCCTGCGGGAGGTCCACCGAAGCCCCGGGATGACCGGACCTGCCGCAGGCATGACTGCGGAGGGGGCGTTCCTCCCGCGGCTCCAGTGGACCTCCCACAGGCATGACTGCGGACGGTTCGCTGGTCCCGCGGCTCGGCAGGACCTCCCGCAGGCATGACTGCGGAAGCTCCACTGGAGCCGCCGGACCAGCCAACCGTCTGCAGCTGCGGGAGGTCCAGCCGAGCCGCGCGACCAGCGGACCCTCTGCAGTCATGCCCGCGGGAGGTCCGCTGCTCCTGGGGCGTCTCCCGCGCCTGACTACTTGGGGCGGCCAAATATGTAGAGCCTTGTAGAGCCCTGGCCACCACAAAACAGCTGTTTCGCGGCAGCAAGCGCTGGGAGTGAGGGGGAGAAGCAGGGGCACCGCGTGCTCAGGGGAGTAGGCGGAGCAGAGGCTGAGGTGAGTTGGGATGGGTGGGCAGGACAGGGAGCTGCTGGTGGGTGCAGAGCACCCACCAATTTTTTCCCTGTGAGTGCTCCAGCCCTGGAGCACCCACGGAGTCGGTGCCTACACTTGGCGGACCCCCTAAAATCTCACAGTCCCCTAGGGGGCCCAGACCCCTTGTTGAGAACTGCTGCTATAAATACAAAGTTGTATTTTGCTGTGTGGCACTTGGAATGTACACCTGCAAGCACTAATGATGAACAGAGCAGGTGTGGAGGCATTTGGGCCCTCAGAGAACCAGGTAGTTAGGCTGGCTGAGTTACTGATACCCAAGTTACTGCCTTACCACCAGGTGTGTTTTTCATGGAACTTTGGGTATATGTTGTAGCTTGGATGTTACTGGAGATAGGATATTACTGCTGGTACTACTCTCGTCTAGAGATGCTCATGTTGGGCAACACAGTATTCACCATTTTCTCATTTGGTATCCACAAGGGGCGGTATTTATTTTTCACTAGGGGAAGGGCAATTCCCATAGGCAATGGATTTTAGCATTCAGCATCTGGTGAGCATTTGCTTGGGCTTCAGATGGCAAAACTATGCCTGGTGTCATGGAACAGTCGATTAAATAAATTATACATGTATGTTAAGAGTAAGATAAAGATAAGTCTTGAAGTTCCCTACACCTGACAGTAACCTAAGTGACTGACAAAAGCAAGCATCAGGTCTGCAAGCAGTAAGGCTTTCAGACTTCTTATTAAAAAATTCCTAATATGCAGAAACAGTGACTCAGAATACATGTGTAATGACTAGACTTCACTATGTACCTACAGGATTTCTTCAAATCACTCCCCTTTTAAACAAGGCTGTACTTCATTTTTACCACATTTTATGCAGCTCTATGCTGTTAAATATATGGTGTCGTTATCACCTTCCCAAACAGCATTGTTTATCGGCTTACAGGGACCACATGCACAGTTGTTACAGTCCTGTTTTTATTTAGTGTAAACTGCTCTTCTTGCTCACAGCACGGCACCTGCGATATGTATCTACATGCTTGCTTTGAAGTGAAACAAGTTGGCAAAGGAGGGTTTGGGAGTGGAGGCCGAGGTATCTGGGGAAGTTGTTCTTAAACATGCACGCTTGGGCTTGTGCAAATGAACAGTGGGGGATGCAGTTTAACAGCTGCTTTTTTTACCTGATTTAAATGGATTTACCTCTAGTTGTTGGATTTAGTCAACTGAGAGTTGAGTCTCTCTGCTGAGGTAATTTTTTTAGTGCCATCCACAGTAGTGCAGGTTGACAGAACAGCCCATTTACTGGAGCACACAAATCAGATGAGGCCTGATCGTGGTCTGTTTGATGGCAATGGGAGTAGCCATTGTGGCCTAGAACCCTGTCCTTCCTTACCTTTTCCCCCACCATCTCCAACAAAAAATAAATAAATCTTAAAGTACTATATTTAAGTCATTTAACTGATTTGAACACTGGCAAAGTCTGAAAAGGCACTCTCTCTTTCTCTCTCTTGGGTACATACACATAGTTTTGGTACTCAGGGGTGTGAACCTAACAGGGATGGTATTTTGTTAAGGTATGAGGAAGGATGGGCTTTTGGTTAAGACACTAGGCTGGCATTCAGGATATGATGGATCCACCCCTGGCTCTGCTTGTGTGAGCTTGGGTAAATGACCTCATCTCAGTTCCTCATCTGTAAAATGACACTCAGTAATACTTCTCCACCTCCCAGGGCTGTTGTGAGGAGAAATGCATTTTTGTGTGTGAGGTGCTCTGATGGTGGAGCCATCTAAGCGCACAGATGAAAAAGCTCAATGTTATTTGGGAAAAGATTGCAAGCAAGTGCCTGTGGGTGCCCACGGACCTGCTGAGAGAAGAATGTACTCAACACAGCAATCTGCAGAGCAGCTGAGAGGGTTTCTGCGTGAGCAGGCCTATCCAAACTCTGTGCTGGATGTGCTAGAGCAGGAATATCCATAAAAGAAGGAAACTGACACGTTTAGGCGGTTGCAATGCTTCCTCTTTCTCCACCTCATCAACTTTGCCTCTTTTCCGCTCTTGTCTGAAAGCATAATCTTTTCTCCATCTCCTCACCCTCTTAATTTCTCTCCTCCTCTGCTATTTCTTAGCTCTCTGGCTGTATTATTTAACTCTGTATGACAGGATATGGTTGGTGCGAAAGGTATTCTACAAAATAAAGCTGGAGGCAGAATGGAGAATGTCAGTCAGTTGAGCTTGTGTGTTCTCAGCTGCTGTGTTCGAGGAACACGTGAAAGAGGAGGAAAGCATTTTTTGAATAAATGTAAAACCACCTTTAGTCATAAGTTGCCTAATCAAATTAACCTGGAGATATTGATTTACACAGGCTGAGAATTTGGCCCAACATCTTTAGATTGTTTTCCAGTTATACAGGGAGGCTTTGGGAGAGCTGGGAGGAGTAGTCTGTTTATTCTTCTTAGAATCCAGTTTACTTGAACTGCTAGAGCCAGGTTCCCTGCTGTGCCCAGCTTCTGATAGGTGCAGTAGAGACGGGGTTGTCAGGATTCTCTGCTCAGAGATTCCTCTGTGCTGGGCATATGTTAAAGCAGCCCTAGGTCTGCGCTGCACAGATGGGCTCTAGCCCTCAAGTGACCATATTTCAACTGGGGATTGCTGGAGCACATTGCACTGTGGCCATAACCACACCCCGACTCACTCAGTGGTTGGAGGCTGTGGGGAAGGAAGTGTAGAAACCAGCTATGCCAATTCTGCATGGTAGGTTGTCCCTAGCAGGGAAGTTACAGGCAGTGTCTGCTCCCTTTGAACCACTTGAGAGGTATACAAAGGAGCCGGATGGGGATGAGGATTTGGCTGCAGTTATCCAAATCTCAGTTATGTCCCATGTGCAATTTGTTCCTCACTAGTGAACTTGTGTTTATTGGAGTATTTTTTGATAGAGATGAGCCCTTGTGAACTTTGCGGCCCTGACTCTCTCCTGCCTTGCATCCTGTCTGGGCATTCGTACCAGACAAAGGGAATACAAAGTGGTTTCAAAATGGTATCACTGGTAACACTTTACACCCACTTTGCACTCACCTTGCAGCGGTGTAAATGACCAGAGAAGGCACAAGCCAGTGGAGAATCAGGCCCTATCACTCTGTCCTGAGAAGAAACAAAAACTTGTTCTGAAGACTCACTAAGTTAAAGGACTGGCGAAGAGGAGTTAGGGCAAATTCTTCCTTCTCAGACATTCTGCCTCCTGCTTTTCTCTCATCCCGAAAGATTCCAGACTGATTCACACACTTAAAGGAATTAAGACACTTTCTGGAGCACTTTCTAGCCAAAGTCCACATCAGCTGAGGAAACCAGGTCCACTCAATAGTGAGGGTATGAGGAGATGACAAGGTCGCTGCTCTATGTATTTCTAAGATTGACAACAGGTGGGATTTTCAAAAATGCCCAAGTGACTTAGGAACACTGAAAGCCTTTCCTGGCCAGGCTTCTTTCCAGAATGTCCTGTTATGTTAAGAAAAATAAACTTGCTAAGTTGCAGCTTGGTCAGCTTTTGCAGTCCCCGATCCAAGAGGAGAGAGAAGGCTTTGAAGCCCTCTGACCTTTATTGGAACTGCAAAAGCAGCCAAGCGGGTGCCTGGATTTGCAGAATGACTGAAGCTGAAATTTAACATTTAACATCCAAAGAATGGAACATTATTTTGATGAGGAAAAAGTTGGCTCTGGGTAATAAAATACTAACTAGTTATTTAACATGAAATCCAGGGCAGTGTGTCCACGCTGAAAAAGTGCTTGGCATATCCTGGGATAAGGGAGATCATAGAATATCAGAGTTGGAAGGGACCTCAGGAGGTCATCTAGTCCAACCCTCTGCTCAAAGCAGGACCAATCACCTGACAGATTTTTGCCCCAGATCCCTAAATGGTCTCTTCAAGAACTGAACTCACAACCCTCGGTTTAGCCAATGCTCAAACCACTGAGCTATCCCTCCCCAGAGTGACAGCAAGCAAAATCTGCAGAGAAACTCGACAGTCCTGGGAAATGAAGGCCTTCTCTAGGGATTTATCTAAGATGAGCCTTCCTCACTTTTATGATGAAACCATGTTGAGTTAGACAACACAGGACTATATCTCTGTTTCCTGCATAGCTTTTCTAGTGTTGAAGCTCAAATCAAAATAGTGTCTCAATAGGGATAGAAATATGTTTGTTGAAGATGAAGGTGAACCATCAGGACTAAAGAGATCTATGTAAAAACCAGAGGCCCCAAGGAAATGCTAAAGGTCAGGTAACAAACTGAAAGACTGTGACCCACTGCCACTCCTGCTGTAGGAGGTGTGAACAGAGATGTGGAACCACATATCCTGGAGGCTGCCCAGATATAGAAACTGGAGAATGGAGTGAATGGGTGGTCATGCAGAAATGGACTCTCCAAATTCAGCAGTTTAAAGGTGGAGATCCAGGATGGATCCAAACCGTTCACGCCTCTTGGAGACCAGGAAGTAAGAAGAAAAATAACCCTTGCTCTGCTCCACGGTTGGGATTAGGGAGATCAGCCCTTCCTCCATTCTCCCCGGAAGGCAATTGGACATACTTCCTAAAACAATGTTCGCCTCTGGAAAGATGAGAGAGAGGAAGACAAGTTCCTGAAAGGAAGTGGGGTTTGGGTCCTTGAGGAAGTTGATAGGATACCCTCATGCTGCTGTCTCTTGAAGCCAAGGATTCAGGGAGCCGAGGGCTCCATATTCCTGCCAAGCAAAAAAGACCCAGACACAGGGTGATATGGGGTTGGCAGGCCTCATAGAGGCTATTTACACTGCACTATTGGCTCAATGTGAAGGCTTTTCTCTATCCAGGTGTACGCATCTGGAAGGATTACAAAGAGAGGATGAGGGAATTTCATCCTCCAAGGGTCACTAGTGGCAAAAGGAATGGGGGGGATGGTAAATAGTGAAGAGGGCAGGTAACTTCATACAGAGCATCGCACTGGGAGCTCAGGTTCAGCTGATTATCCACCATGACCCCCAAATCTTTTTCAGAGTCACTGCTTCCCAGGATAGAGGTGGAGAGAAAGGACTTGTATACAGGACAAGATCACCTGAAGAAGCCAGCCTGCATCTGGAAGGGACCAACCAATTAGGGTCCAGGCTAAGGGGTTAGGGCAATAAGAGACATCAGGCGAAGTGTCTACCTCAGATACTGCACCAAGGCTGGATGCTCACCAGTGGGGGATTTCTTTCTTCTTTGGCAGTTTCTTTCCTTCCTCCTTCATCTTCTCACCCGTGTGCTTACATTCTTCTCTCTCCTTTCCTTTTTCAGAGCGATTGCCTTGGAGGTGCTAGAATGAAGGAGAAAGGCAGGGGTTAAGCACAGAGCTGAGTAGTTACAATACTGCAGCATACAAGGAGACAAGAAAATTGGGGATTAGGAACAGATGATGATTAGATATAGTGGGTGAAATCCTGGCTCCACTGAAGTCAGTCATAAAACGCCGTCAACTTCAGTGGAGCCAGGATTTCACCCATTGTCGGGAGATACCTTTTTACTCTGTTTGCTTCTGCCTGGAGGGGCTGATAAGACCAACGGAGTAGAACAGTCTGGAATGCTCCAGGGTGGGATGTCTGATAACTGTATGTTCTACATCAGGGGTTGGCAACCTTTCAGAAGCGGTGTGCCGAGTCTTCACTAATTCACTTTAACTTAAGGTTTTGCATGCCCAGTAATACATTTTAATGTTTTTTAGAAGGTCTCTCTCTCTATAAGTCTATAATATATAACTAAACTATTGTTGTATGCAAAGTAAACAAGGTTTTCAAAATGTTTAAGAAGCTTTATTTAAAATTAAATTAAAATGCTGATCTTATGCCACCAGCCCGAGGTTCCGTTCACCTAGTTTGGCAGTGGGCTGAGTGGGGCCTGCAGCCAGGACCCCAGCTGACAAGGGGCCAGCATCCAGGATCCCAGACCAGCAGCGGGCTTAGCAGCTCAGCTCGCTGCCAGTCTGGGGTTCTGTCCGCTGGCTTCTGCCAGCTGGGGTCCCAGCTGTCAGCCCTGCTCAGCCCACTGCTGGTCTGGGGTCCCGGCCCTGCCCATATAGAGTGGGTACCTACCTTCTCCCTGATTTAAGCCCATTCTCTTCCTCTCTCTCTTCACTGAGCTGAGGGTGGGAGTGCACTGATCACAGGGCTGGGGAGTGAAGGAGCAGGCTGGGGGTGGGTATGCAGGGTCTGACCAGGAGCTAGAATGGGGGGGGCTCAGGGTTGGGACAGGAGGTTTGGGTGTGGAGCGCTTACCAGGGACAGCTCCCATTTGGTGCGAGGAGTGCAGGTGGGAATGTGGGGGGGGGGGGGGGTGCAGGAGCTCCCGTTTGATGCTCAGGGTGTGTGCGGGGGTGCAAGACTCAGGGTTAGGGTTGTGGGAGGGGGTGCAGGGGTCAGGGCAGAGGGCTGTGTGTGTGTGGAGGGGTGCAGGGGCCAGGGCAGAGGGCTGGGTGTGTGTGGGGCGGGTTCAGGGTTTCAAGGCAGAGGGCTGAGGTGCTCAGCTCGTGGGGGTGCTCCCAGCCCTCTGCCATGAGCAGCTCATGGCAGGGGGCTGGAGGGGATATGCCCCGATCCCCCCACCCTTTCCCCAAGGCCCCGTCCCCGCCTCTTCTCTGCCTCCTCCCCCTTGCAAGAGCCATCAGCTGATCGGCCCAGGGAAGGAGAGGCAGGAAAGCAGCACGCTGGGGGAAGAGCAGGGGAGGGGGGAGCTTGGCTGCCGGCAGGACCAAACTTCTGCCTCCTGCCCCCGCAGGAGAGAGCTGTGGGCGGAGGGGCTGAGTAGGGCTGGGACCCCGTCAGGCGGCAGGCAGCAGTGTGCCATTAAAAATTGGCTCGCGTGCCGTGTCGCAGGTTGTTAACCCCTGTTCTACATTTTTAGTAACAGCCTGGCTTTTTCAAAGTGCATTTAATTGTGACTTTATCTGTTAGGACAAATGACATAGGTTACTGATTTCTGTCTCTCTTTTAATGTGGTATTCTCTTTCTAGAGCACATGTCCCAAGCTGTGGGCCCTGGAGCACTTACAGGTATGTGCTGAGACCTGGCTGGTCACATGGTGTCTGCGCCGCCTCTTGTTTTCAGCTGCTAAATTGTATTCAAAGGCAGCTTAAAATACATTAAATACTCTTCTAATATCACTTGTTCATGTTTACAATTGCTGAAGTCATCACAGGGATACTGGTCAATCATGAGTGGAGGAGGAGGTGGATCCATGAGGCAGTCTTTCTAGTAAGATGCCACCAACTCTGTGAAAGAGTTTGAAATTGCTCATATAGACAACCTAGCAGGCATGTTAGATTTCTTCTAATGTGCTGTTCCTGTTCTTTCTGTGCAATTCTAAGGCATTTCCAGGAAGCATATTTTTAATCAACTGCATGGCTAGACAAGTTTTCAGTCTTAATACAGATAATACATCAGCATGTAGTATTTAGAAAATTATTAAGCAAGACCAGCTTTTAAAACATGCTGTAATAATTATACCAGTACAAAATTAAGTAATTATTTCCTGGATCTGAAACAAGTTTCATTAGAGGTTTCTATACAGCTAAACTATTATGCATTACACATGGTTTTGTGCGTCTAGTTTAATGTAACATTTAGCTGCATTTGCCACGTTGAAGCAGTTTACTCTGCCTTCATTATACCTACAAAGAGTCACTGCAGTCGATGTTTAAAGTTGTGAGCCTTATCTTTAGACAAACAAATTCTTCTGTTGCATTTATGACTAGAGCTGGTCTGTAAGGTTCTCAGAGCAAGCTTACATTTTATTCCCTGGTTCCCTAGAAGTAGACTGGGAAAGTTACTGGTGAAGTAAGAGCTCTCTCAGTCCAGCTAGATTAGTGGATGGCAGTTTGGAAGGCTGTTGTTAAACTGCCACAGTAGTTAGTACAGTAGAGCACCACTACCAAGAACACACTGTTCCTGTATCCAGTAAGGAACATGAGCCTCAATGCAACTACTGCACTGAAAGCAGAAGAAATCCATGGTGCATCTAATAGGCCACTTCTCAACAGATTGAGATAAACTGATTGTAAAAGCCAAAAAACACAGGGAAAAATTGATGTTCTTTAAAGGGACTATGGTTTTTTTGGAGGGAGGAGATTGGGACTCAGTTCTTATAACCAGAAAAAAATTTCACTGAAAACTTTTGGCAAAGTCTTTAAACTTATTACTATAAACAGTACTCTTATAGCAGGTGTTCCTATAAGTGGTGCCCACCACATTATGCACGGTTTGCTTTTTGTGTATGAGAGACGTGATTGACAGCATGTTTCAAATATGGGTTGTTATATTACCAGGTTTGCACTTGAAGTCATCTGAATTGAGTGGTGAGAAGTCCTCAGGAGAAGGGATAGCATTAGTCAATAGTGACACGTCTCGTCTACCTTTCTTTAAGGTGCCAGTGCAGCAAGGTAGTGCAATGGGATGACTCACACTTAAGTTAGGCAAAGTACGTTATGGAGGCAAAGACCCTTACTGCATCAAAGTCTAAGTCGGTAAAACCAACAGTAGCACTGCAAATGCAACCAAGTTCCTCACTTGGCACAAAGAGGAAGCTAGCTTCATTTTTATTTAACTCAGCTAGATTAAGCAGGTCCCTTTTTGTCCACGCTGAGGCAGTGGAGCCAGTGGACTGAGAAATTCAGATGAATCTTAATACCCAGAGGCATATTGTGATCTCACTTACTCTGAAACTCCCCACCCCCCCCAATGTAACTCCAGTTTGATAGGGAGTGCTTGTTTAGCCCAAATGAGTACAGTAGAGGAGGTTCCTCTGTACTATCGCACTAGTCATATACATGTTTTTTCTTAATCACTGTGTACATGGCCTCTTTATTCCCAAATGCTCCCTTGCAGCTTGGTACCCTAATGCTGGGATTAATATCCCCCTTCCCATCTCATGCCCCTAAAGACTCTAAGCCTTAATATGATCCCTCCACCCCGGGGGGGGGGGGTAGTTTATTACAATAACATAGTGCAAACAGTCCATAACAAAAATACTAAACATAGTCCATTTATCACCTGCTCCACCCTTTGTTTATGGCCTTGAAAAGCCCACTATCGGTAATCTATCAATTTAGCATATACTATACAGCATCTCTTCTTCACTCCGCTCCTGTTCATCTGCCAGGCTGCCCCAGCCCTTCCAGCTGGAGTACAGCCCTGATCTTCCTAGCAGGAACCCCCTACAGTCACTCTGCTGGGAGTCCATTGTCACCAGGGAGCACCCCTCACTCCACCATTCCATTAACCTTTGCCAGGTTGGAGAGATGGCACCAGATTAAACCCCTCTGCTGGCCCCTTGGCTGGGGTTCTCCAGCTTACAAGTCAGCAGGTAATGCCCTCTAGCTCAGAGTGGTCAGGCAACAAACACTACCCACTAGTCTCCTGCCTTCCTCCCAAGAACCACCCACTTCCCTGACACACTCTCTAACTTTATAGCCCCAGGTGCTGACCCACCCTCTTAATTGGCCAAACTGGGACCACCTGTACTGGCACAAAGGCACAGGGCCTACTTCAGGGAAAGGGGCCAGCCACCTGATGGTGATATAATCAGTCTGCACCATTTAGCAATGGCATAGTCCTGTCTTTGCAATTCACCATAGCTGAGCACTCAGGCAGGTGGCAAGAGGCAGCAGATTATAAAGAAGAAAGTTTACCATATATTTGCTCATAAACACAGTTTGAAAAGCGCCTATTGTTAAATGTAGCTGTCTGACAGCAATGGAAGAAAACATTCTAAAAGGGCCAGGGGTGCTGAGGATTTTTTTTTTAAAATGCCACATTATCTGGAGTTGTTCTTTAAACATCTTAGCAGATGCCTAGCCATGTCTTACAGAGCAAGCACTTTCATAATGCTCCCTGAGCCACATTTTTATCAGCCACGTGTGTGATGTTGGCAACACACATGGCAGCAACGGTAGCCCATAGAGCTGGCATTAGCTTTTTATTTTATTTAGCAGTAATACAAGGCCCCTACCTGGGAATAGGGGGGGGACGTTTGGCCAGAACATCACTAGCCAACCACAGGAACGTGAGCTAACACCAGCTTTTGGATATTTTAGCAACATCTGCAGCTGTCTGGCCACAAAAGTGCCATGGCAATAAATTGACATATATGCTAATCAGGTGAGAGCATTAATATACTAATCTGTGGGAGAAGGGCACCCCAACATTAGTAGAATGAGGAAATACAAATATAGAAGTGGGGCGAAACCCCTACTGACTATGCATTAGCCATAGTAACATCAGTGTAATGTATTATAAAAGTTGTAGCCCAGCCTGTGGGCAGGAGGAGACAGAAATGTAGCCCTTGGGAGGTGCCAGTGGTGATAAGGAGGAAGATGCTGGCTAACATTTCAGGTTGTTTTACCAGGGCTGGTATATAGAGTATATAGATATTCAGCTCTACATTCTGTAGTATCTCTAGGTATCGTGCGCCATTAGAGTGTTTGGAATTTAGCTATTTAATGAACTATTACAAATACAGACGTGTTCCTAAAGTGTGAGTGCTGCAAATGTGCACATCAGGGTTCCCAACTAAATAGTAATTTCAGTAATACCGTCCCAAGATTAGGCCCAAGAACCTGTCAAACCTCAGAGTGATAACTGGGAATTCTTACGTAATCACTATAATTATTTACAATTCATAGAGCTACACAATGTGGTAGAATACCTTTGAATTGCTACATAAATGCCTAGAATTTGATTCTTAGATGTGGTCTCACTCTTCAGACTGAACAGGAAGCGAGGCACTGGCAGCCCCTGGAGGGCTGTGCGTGGGTGAAACACACTAACAAGAAAGAGCAATAATAAGGGAAAAGCAATACCAGCCCAATGTCTCCCTGGAGTGTCAATAGATATTTCTAACCCACTGTGGCAATGCCTGTAGACAAACACTGAAGAAAGTAGGTAGAGACCTTGAGAGGGAAAGTACAAAGCCAAAGAAAGGAGTCTGTGTGGAGGGGAAGGATTAGGAATAATTCCAGCAATGTGGATTTTACAGCTGCTTCACACAACAAAAATATTCAGGGATTGAACCGAATTTTGTTTACATTCAAGGTGTAATGGCCTGTTCTGAAGGGGTAGTGCTGGTATGAGCTTTATGCCTTAGCTTAGCCCCATGTTACAAAACAACCCCTCTGAGAGACAGTTGAGGTTCCCTGCCCCTTCTACCAGATGATGTGGGATTTCTATGGGTGCTGCCCTTGGCATCCAGCCCACTGAGTACTTTGTTGAGGGGAATATGGAGTACATTTAGGGATAGACTAGATGGCATGTCACCCAGTGGAGCTCAATAAAAGAATGGCTTACTGGAAAAGCAAGCCACTAAATAAATGCTGCACTTCCATAAAGATTAATAACATAATTGCGTGCTTTATTGATATACACAGTAAAGCAGTATATAATACAATAGTAAGGCATATATTTGGTGAAATTTGATATGTTGTGAAAAATGCAGTAAAACTGAAGTTTATAAAAAAATTAGTAAATGTTACAGTGTTGGTGTTAAAACACAATATTTTATGATACCCAAGTAATAAACCAGTACCGAGTAACAATGAAATAACATGCCATATGATATTTATGTAGTCAATTACAATGATTATGTTTTACAGTTTAATACTTTGTGGTTATAAGGAACATGAAATAATTCCCAAATTATGCTAAAAAAGCAGCAATAAAGCTCTCAACTTTTAAAATATTTTTAACAGACTCACTCCAAAACTAATGTCTAGAAAATAAAAACCAACCAAAATAAAACCCTGATGAAAACAATCGTGCAAGCCTTTTACCTCTGATTTTTTAAAGAGGTTTAACTTACAAGCACAAAAGAAAGAAAGAAAAACAAATCCATTCCCTTATATCTTGATTTGAACTTTCCTGAAGAAAGGCAGTCAGAAGTAAACAGGGTACCCACTGTAAATAAAGCATTTAAAGAACTCATTATCATGAAAGTGATCTGGATTTCTTTTAACGTATTAGTATTAAATGATGAGACCGGTTCACACAATGGACAAGTGGTGACAATGTAACATCTGTACGTAATTGTCAGGAACACCACAAAACCAAAGTGAGGTAGAAATAGCATGACTAGCCATGTTCAATGTTAACTAGCATTCAAAATAAAATAAACTCTCTCTCAACTTTTAATTACACTTCGTACAAGAAGAGGTAACAGATTTTTACCCTTGCAAAGTAATGTAAGTTAGATGGTGTATTTCTATGTGTTTTAAAAGGAAATTAAAAGCTGATACAAGAAAATGAAATGGTAAAGCTTTTGCTAACAGCACCTCACACCCCAACCTACCCTAATGAGTTGCTGTTGAACCGTTTAATCTATTTTCTGTTCTCCCTCTCCCAAGTCATTGTGAATTGTGCGTTATTACTTGCAGAAAAAAATGGGGAAGAACAAATATTGAGGGGACGGGGTGGGAAGAACCTTGTTTTGCTGATGAACATTTCATGGAACAGTGTGGCACCTTCAACTGCTTATCATACAGAAACAGTAGTAATTTTTTACACTGCACCCCAAAGCTTTAAACTCTGTGACTCCTTGGAACTTGCTGCCACAAGGGGTTGAGATAGATATTGTGGACGTGTCACACACATCCCCCCCCCACAAATATTGGGTAACTTTATGATAATTAATAACACTGGTAGCTATGCAATCTATGATGATATATGAACAATCACTTCGTGCTTCTAGGCAGAAGCTGATCAGCAGCAGGGGGTCAGTAAGGAATCTCCTTCCCTCCACCTACAGCATCTCAGAAAGATGGCATTATGGGTGGGGAGGAAGCATATCAAACTTCTGCTGAAGCATCATGTGCTGGCCGCTGCCAGAGGCAGGATACCGGACAATAAGGTCCAAAAGTTTAATCCGGTAAGGCAATTCCTACGTTTCTTTACTATAACATTCAGGATTTTAGTCGGCAGAAGAAACAGCTGGAGTATAGGATATTAATTCGATTTACAATTTAGTTTTGCAAGCTCTGAAGAGAGCATTGTCATGTAATGTGCTCTTTCATTTCATTATTGCAGACTAGCTGGATGATTAATGTAATCCTTAATTTTATCTGGAAAGAGGTGGAAAAACTACCTCAGTTGGAAGTTAGGAAGATTTTTTTTTAAGCCAACCTTAGACAAAAAACAACGTGAAAGGTAAGTCAGTTGTTTTGGTGTTGCTGCAGAAAAGACTTTCTTTGATAAGCAGGGAAAAGAACACAGAACATGAATACATCTCTGGTACAGTTACAGAGCTGAAATGATACTAAATAAATGCATTGCCTCCATTTTTTTTGTTTGTTTTTTTTTAAAGGGGGTTTCTATAAACAATTTTTTTATAAAGCACACTTTAGTTTACAATCTCTCTTTATAACTGTTATAAATGTTTTTAAACAACTCGAAATGCGTTCCATATAAAGAAATGGCAAGTTATTTAGCTATCAAGATTTTACATGTTGTTTTCTTATAATTTTTGTACAATTGCATAGATGTGTAAAACCTGCCATTGTTAACAAAACAATAACAGACTTAGGAAACTACTGAAATCTACAGTATAGTACCACTACTCTTCACAAAAATATAGATTTGTTTTCTTGTAAACTCTTACAGTCTAATCCTCTTTGTTGTATGAATTTTATAAAAACCATGCGGGACGCCTGAAGTTGTAAAACACATCTTGCTATTCTAATGCCTTGTCATCAGTCATCACTGTAACTAAGGTTTCCATTGCTCTGCCCAAGTCATCTGCCATGTGGAAAAGGCTCCCTACATTGTGGCCTGAAAAACAAAAGGCAAAGAAAAGGACATTAATAACAGACAGAACAGTGAATTGTTATGAACATTACGTATAAGTGAAGTAGACACACATCACTCTCCATGTATATCTCTGCACAATTTCATGCTGAGTACAACATGGCACATTGTACCTAAAAATCCCCATACTACAACACATATAAAAAGTCATTTGTGATAGTGTGACATTCATAGCACAATTGTTAGAAGAGCTCGGTGAATCTTGCAGAAATATCACAACCAACCCTGCTTTGAATTTGTACAGTAATGCACTTTGGCAATGCTCCATGTGCTCGCTTTCCAAACATGTACAAGTGCTCAAGTCGTATTGGCAGGAATATTCATGGCAAGCAAATTTCAAAGTCACATGCATAAGTATCCACATAAACCACATTTTAGATTTGCACATGTATTAAACGGGTGCTGGAAGTGCTTGATCACTCCGATCAGTGAATAAAAAACAACTGGACCAATCCTAACTAACACAGCTTGACTAGGGAATAATCCAAAGTCAGTTAGGGTATGTCTGCAAATAAAAATAAGTGGCTGGCCTGTGCCAGCTGACTTGGGCTTGGGCTGCAGCCTGAGCTCTGGGACCCTCTCATCGTTTAGGGTCCTACAGCGGAGGCTCTAGCCCAAGCCCAGAAGTCTACATTGCAATGAAACAGCCCCTTAGCCTGAGCCAGCTGGCCTGGGCCAACCCTGGGTGTCTAACTGCAGTGTAGACATACCCTTGAAATCAATGTGAATCAGGCCCTAGTCTAAAACTGTTTGTGATCCAACTAGAGGATTAAGAACAATTCACAACTACATTCCCTAAATCCTTTCAAATAAATGTATTCAAGGAAACTGCCATCTGTTTGTGGATACTCCACTAGCAGCAAAAGAGGCTACATTTATCAGATACATTATTTACTGTGGTTTATTTGCTCAGCTCTAGTCACTGGTATCAATGTGAGATCCTGAAATATTATCACTTGGTTATATATCACAGATGGGTTAGGTCATTACTAGAGCTACCTTCATGGCATTTTAACTTTTTATTAACCAATAACTAAGTACTACTTTATATTAAACTCATACAAAGATATGCTGAAATAGCGTGAAGAGTTTTTGAGTCACCAAGAACTCTGGGGGTAGAAAGTCTGTTCAGAGAAGAGTTATAACAGGATGCGGAACACAGGAGCACCCAGAGTTGCTTGGCACAGTCCACAAAGTGAGAGGAGTCAGTCGAGGATAGGACAGGACCAGGACACTCAACACCTCTCATCATCCTGGTCCCATCAACTAAAGTGTCCCACCCTAGTGGATGACTTTCCGCACTGATGCAGCTACCTCTCCTGACGCAGGGCATACATTTTACACTTCCCCACTCAAGTGGAGTAAATCAAGGTTACAAAGGAAAGATACTAGGAGTTAAGGTCAGACTCTTTCTTTAAACTGTTGTGCCTAAATATTACAGTATATAGATAATCATGCACTGCTGACATTTCTGCGGTACCAAGATGGTAGAGCTGAATTAATTAAAACTTGTGGGACAGAAACTTTAAAGTAAATCATTTAAATTTTAAATTCATTTACTGTGTAAAGGAATCAGTTCAATGCTCATAAAATTGAGGGGCTAATATCACTTGCTTGAACCAATCATGACACAGCCCAGTATTTATGTAAACTTCCCCACACAATTCTGGCAATGCTCCTCTATCCTAACCTCTACGCTACCTTAGCTATATTGCCATCATTGGCCTCCTGAGCAGATTCTACCAATGCTGTGGCTTTGGGATGTTCACAGTTGCATTTAGGAAGAGAATGTTAAATGTATTCTCATTGGTGATTTAATTTAAATTAGATAAAGTATGAGAGAGAATGAGGTAGTGAGCAACCCTGCAAGATGTAGAGTCAGGATAAAATGAACAATTCACCCTCCTTTCCCTATTCAGTCTCTCTCTTCTGCTTTTGTGAAAAAGACCGAAGGATGCTGCTCTATGCTGCAGATGGCAAAATAGGAACTTTAGAAACAACAAACCCTAAAAGCTGGCTCACACAATTGATAATTGGTATTAAGAGGCTTTCAGCTGTAAGTAGACAGTTCAAATCCAGCTAAGTCAGTAGTGACCAAACATTATCATAATCTAACTGCTACCTTGTGGCCTCCATGAAATAATATTTGCAGTCTCTGTCCAGTTCCTGGTATCATCGTAAACTGGCATCCTTGCTTTATGTTGACCAGAGACATCAAAGACTGAACGGCCACAGGACATCAGCTAACATGTCACTGCTGGCACTGATCATTTCACAAGGCTAGTAACTATAATAAGGGCTGTGTAAGGAAGTTTGCAACACTGCCTCCTTTGCTGTGGATAAATAAAAGATTTCAGCCTCCTGGACTATCCATGCGGCACCTTTCACAAGTTACACATTCACACTTCTAATCCGAAAAAATAGGGTCTTTTTTCTTCCCTCTCTGCCGATGCAAAAACAGCGGAATCATTTTTGCTCAACCTTCTAAATAAATAAATATTGATATAGAGAGCTCTAGCTCTGGCGGATTTCAATACTGGAAAATTTGAGTAAGTCAAAAATGAGTAAAAAACACCTTTTGAAATGAAGGTGCTTACAGAAAAAGAACGGTAGCTCCGCCTTTCTGACATATTTACATGCGTATGTATGGCATGGTATAAAGGTTTTATTGGCATACATTTGGATTGACCTGCAAAATCTGAAACAGTCCACTGAACACTTCAGTCCTGCAAGCTACTTTCAAACAGCCTCTATTTTAGTCTTTAAAGCACCTAAACACAAAATTATTTCTTCACTCACATCTACCCCAAACCATGGACTCGGAGGGGCTGAAAATTATAATGGCCAAACATCAATGAGTGGCAATATTACAACTGTCAGTGATCCCAGAGTCACACTCAGCTATCTTGTGATCTGCTATTACTAGAAACAATTCTGGGATTCCAATTTTTCAAGTGCTGTAACATCGTTCATTTCTAGCCCTGGCAGACCAAGATATCAGACTTTAAATCCCCATTCCCTGGATTTATGGAAAAGCTATTTTAGATCCTTTTTAGAAATGTTTAATATTTGTTCATACTATTTTTTCTGTCATTCAGAGCTCTGGTAACTAAGGAAACCTGATTTTACAGGTAGAGGATGAGCAACAATAACATTAATCAAAAAAATTAACAATAAAATATTTTCTAAACTGTGGCATAAGCAAACAAAATGTAACATAATGAATGAGTTATGCAGGCATCCAAAATGAGGGCCAATGAAACCTTTATGCATCCAAATAGTATAACAATAGTGCAATAATTCTTTCAATTGCTGTGGCTGTACTTTTGGGATTATCACAACTACTCCCATGTGTTTGGAGCCAAGAACAAGTTATGTAGGTCATCTCATATAAGTGGCAATAACAAAAACTTTCTCCAGTATGGTATATCATGACATATTTTTTGCTGCGGCCACCCCATTATTTTTAAACCCACTTGCTGTTTTTCAGTTTTTGATCTCCCTGTGGTTCCCCTCCCACCCCACCCCCCCTCACCACTACTTGCTAGTATGGTATATTAGCACTGAAAATACATTAGAATTAGCGATGTAATTTCTGTGGGTGGAGATTAGCAACATCTACAAGAACAATAAAAATTACCTTAACAGAGGAATAGCCTGCAAATAAATGTACAGTCTGCCCTGAGTAAAGGAGGGCCTGTCACTGCCAGACTGAGTGGTGATTCAGATTCACAATGCCATCCCCTGCCCCCACTTGTTCAGGATGGGGGAGTAAGTTACTGCACATCTTTTCTGCATCATTACAGCTCATTCTTCCAGATCCTTCCACTCTCTGTATCCCCTTGTTCGTAGGGTAAGGGTGGGGGAGGTAAGAGGTGAGTAGCCCTTGCTGTCCTCATCGGCTGCAGGCCCAGTTCCAACTCAAGTAGCCCTTCTTCAACCATGCAGGTGAGAAAGGCAATGTGGGTGTGCGAAGTGTTTATTCTCTCAAGACCATTGGGATTTGAGAACAATACAAGCATGGCTTTCCTGGCCATATGTACACTACACATGCGTGTGTGCGTCATCTATAATGCCTATACCAGGAGGACTGTTACACTTCTGTTGTATTCTTGTTTACTGGAACCACCTGAAATACAACATTTCTATATTCCTTATTAAGATGCAGGAAAAAAATGCTGGCCCCCAAAACATTTAATAAATGAAAACAGAACAGTCTAAACCAGGGTCTCACATAGGATTATTATTATTTTAATATAACTGAGCTGTCAAAGACATCATTAATTCCACTTTCATTTTTTTGTAACATCACATTAAAGACAAAAAGCTCTCTCAGTGCTAGTGGCTCTCCAAGGATGAAAAAACATTGTTTAAAAACATCACGATCAGCTTCAAAATGTAACAACAGAGGAAAAAGAGACATGGAAAGTGTTAATTTAACCTAGTCTTGTACAAATGGAGTGAACAATAATACATGTGTACTTGCCTTGAAAGCAGGACAACAGTATATTTCTGTAGACGTTAACTGCATCATTTTTAGTCACATCCAGCATGATATGTACCGTATCTGCTGAATTTGCTTTAGAGGCTGTACTGGAATTAAGGCCCCCGGGGGAGGATACAGTAATTGAATATCAATCTCGCACTGCAGCTTGTTACAGAAATAAACATGCAGTGTTCAGACTCTAAAGACAGGCCAGAAAGTAAATTAAAAAAACCCAAACACAATATTGTCTGTACTTCAGCAGTGCAAATTTCTAACCCCAGGCCTCAACCCATGAACAATCCTCCCTGTTGGTGGGTCAGAGTCTGACAGCCTTATTCAGATTGAGTAGCATCTTGAAATCAATGGGACTACTCACAGAGTAAGGCACTACTCAACATGAGTAAGAGGAACAAAATCTACTTGTGTTTTAATTGCAAGGTGGCTTCACACAAATTGACTGACATGTAAACCTAAAGCTACACTATAACTAGACAGAGAAATATTTTTTAGCATGCAGACTTCATGTACATGTGGTCTGAGTACGAGAAGATAGCTCTCAATCCTGCCAATTGCTGAGCACCCTTAACTCCCGCTGAGTTGAAACAAGAGTTGAGGGTGCTGAACATTTCCTTGGAGGTGCTCAGTACTTTGTAGGATTAGGCCAGTGGATTTTCAATACTTAGGAATTGCATACTCTCTAAAGACAGGGCAGCGGCAGTTTTTTTTAAAGGCTATTTTACACACACACACACACACACACACACACACACACACACACACACACACACACACACACACACACACTGCATTTTGTCTTTGTTAATGATGTATGGAAATATAACCAAAGACAACGACAATCAGCATCAAGGGCCTGTTCTGCTCAAATGGAGCCTAATCATCAGTTCTTAAGGGCCATTAATTAGCAGAATTGAATACCAAATCATTTCCATAGAATTTTTAAACAGGTGCAATCTGCTTGATGAAGTGTCAGATACTCTGTTGATGAACAAGTTAATAAGCAAGCACCAGATATCTCCCTTGAGGAAAGGCTGATCTACAGTAGGGTGACCAGACAGCAAGTGTGAAAAATTGGGAAGGGGGGGTAATAGGAGCCTATATAAGAAAAAGATCCAAAAATCTGGAGTGTCCCTATACAACTGGGACATCTGGTCACCCTAATCTACAGTGAAGTGTTTAGTCACCGATATAGCTGTCCAGTGCAAATGGCTGTACAAGTGCAGCTCACCCCAGGGAAACTGTACCAGTGCAAGTCGCCATTTACGCCAGTGTAGCATGGTCAGCCATAGAAGTGTAGCTACTCTGATGGCTAAACCCCGCCCCTCCCCCAACCCCAGTGTAGACGCAGTCTGAGTATGTCACTATTAGTCTCTCCCCATTGCAGGTACAGTAACATCCCACAGTTAGGCCACCTTTTTAATTCCTAATTCGTTCATTCTAAGCACCTTCCAGCATGATTTTCTGCACGTTCATTTCACAGCTATCTGTAATTACACTAAGGTAGCTTCTGAATATTTTATCTTTCATAATCATTTCATTGGGCATTTCATCGTTCAAACATTATGCCTATAGGAGTACAAAGAATTGCTTAACAATAAAAAAAGTTCACTAGAAATATTTAAAAAGGTAATATGACAACACAGCACAAAACATTTTCACTCAGTAATAGGCAGAGAAGTATGAATTCTGAAAGCTCAGAGCATTATAAAAAGGCATTTTTTCTCAAACCGATCATTTCTAAAGCACACAGCAAATACCTTTATTCCTTTATATAATTGAATGCAGCACTGTGAAGTCGGTGGATGTTAGCAGCATACCTTATTGTGCAAAACTGAATTTGCAAATTAAAAAAAAAAAGTGTGAGTTTTTCATACCTCTCAACCTTCAGTATTCTAAAGGAAAAACCTATTTACCTTGATTCTATAGATATTTATAAAACAATTCTGCTTATGGGCAGGAACATGCCAATGACAGATTATTACTTCCGACCATGTGTGTCACATAACGGCTTTATTTTAATATAGTCTCATCTTCTGTTATCCCCTGAGTTTCCATCTTTGTGGGGCTCGGAAGTGAGGCACACTGCTGCTCTAACAGTTTCCCCATTGAAAGTTGAGAGGCATTGTATATTGTGGCATGCACTCAGGGAAACAAAACAAAAACTAAATAAAAACAAATAAGCTACACAGCTGCCACACAAACGCCGGACACAAAGAGCAAGATGCCATGGCTTCTGTTTGTCACAGTTAGCCTGAATCTCACTAACCTCTCTTACTGGCTTTCCGGGGGCATTTCTTCCTTTAGTAACAGACAAAGGTAGCAGAAAGGAAAGAAAAACAAAGCCACAAATAAATCAATAGTAATTTATATTGACAAAGACACTTCAGCCTCCACTTAGCAATTTAATACAGGCATAATATAATAATAAATCTAATTTTTTTAAATAAAGTGAAGGACTACAGTGCTTTTAACACCACTGGCAGTTGTGTTGATCAAATCAAGAGTAAATATAAAAATCCTTGCTTATTGCTTTTAACATAGCCAAGTATAGAAGCAGTTATGAAGTCTACTGAAATCAGCCAAATAAAACCTTTCACCGAGGAGAGGAAGGCAGTGATGTTCTAAATCCATTTTCTAAGTGAGCAATATGATTATATTGATTTCAAGTATTCCTACTAGCTAACATTTGTGCTAAAATCTTCTCTCTCTGACTTCATAATTAATTCACTCAGACTTTACAGCGTTTATTCTGCTCTGAATATCCTACTTTTGCACCTAAAATATAAAGTTATCCAATTGCCACTCTAATGTATTCTTGTACACATGTTAAAGATGAATATTTTGTGTAACATCAAGACATTGGTGTCCATTTTGGGAAGCTTACTAAGAACACAAAGAGGATGGGTGGCAAGAGAGGGAAAGAAAGGTGAAATTTTTCAAATGGAGATGAAGGAAAAAGGGTTTAGGGACTGACCAAGAATCAAGCAGGTTTCTTATAGACTTTGGATGTAATGAAATATCTGAGAAATTAGATGCATGACTGCCCTTTACTCAGGGGATCAAAGATCTCATTCACGGGGCTTGGTACATATTTTTGCCTGGACAAACTTCTCTTGAATGATACTCAAGCTCTCCATCAATATGAGGCACCCTGTCCTTCTCAACCACACCACCTCTGTCAAAATATATACACCCTGGTAACGTGAAGAACTGTTCTACTCTTTACGTTATCACTGCTATGTTGTTGTTGTTGCTGTTTGTAGTATTGTAGCAGCTAGCCAGGGACCAGGATACCACTGTGCTGGGCACTGTAAAACACAGAACAAAAGTGGGGCCCTGCCCCAAAGAGCTTACAATTTAGGTATGCAATGTCGGTCCTAAAATATTACAGAGACAAGGTGGGTGAGGTACTATCTTCTATTGGACCAACTTGTTAGTGAGAGACACAAACTTTCGATCTGCACAGAGCTCTTCTGTGTAAGCTCAAAAGCTTGTCTCTCTCAACAACAGAAGCTGGTCCAATAAACGATAGTACCTCATCCACCTTGTCTTTCTACAATCTAGATATAACACAAGAGATACCAGATGAATACAGAAATACAGGGGAGTATGAGGAAACAACAAGACAATACCGGTGGCAAGCAGTGATTCTGACATGCCAGCAGGGCCGCTCAGAGGATTCAGGGGGCCTGGGGTCTTCGGCGCAGCGGGGGGCCCCCACCGCAGAATTACCGCCGAAGACCCGGAGCGGAAGAAGCTCCGGGGGCCTGGGCCCCGTGAGAGTTTTCCGGGGCCCCCGGAGCGAGTAAAGGACCCTGCTCCAGGGGCCCCAAAAAACTCTCGTGGGGCCCCTATAGGGCCCGAGGCAAATTGCCCCACTTGCCCCCTCCCCCCCCGGGCGGCTCTGCATGCCAGCAGCCTAACCGTTACTGAGTTTTTTGTAGGCATCACTGCAAAGATGATTTTTTTTAAGGATGGATTTGAAGGAGGATAATAAGGTAGCCTGTATACAGTGAAATGTATACGATGTGTACTAATTTCTCCTCAGATCCTTTCTTGATGCCCTGTCCCCACACAGCAAAAGGTAAAATCCACCATGTTTATTTTATAAATCCACATTCAAATACACTAGTCACAAAGTGTCATCCAAAAAACTCCCCAACCCTGAAAGCTGACTGGCTGTTTTGGGGCCAAAGTTGTCATAAATATTGTATGTAAACTTTCCAAAACGTGGTGCAGTAGCTGCATCTCAACCACCATGCAGAACTCCAGCTTACAGAAATTAAGAGGTTCACATTAGGGCCTGCAAGCTAATGTACTGTAGTAAATTACAGAGGCATCAGTCACAACCAGGGCCCCAGTCATGCCATGTAAAATCATACATGAAGGTATGGACCCCCAAAGTGCTTACCATCTAAATCTTGCAAAGACTCATGTATGCGTTTAACTTTATGGACTGTGTTTAGTCCCACTGAAGTCAACAGGACTACTCACAGGGTGTAAAATTAAGCACATACATGGGTCTTTGCAGGATTGAAGCCTAAAATGCTAATTATTAATTGTGTCACGTAAAGAATAAAGGGAAAAAGTCAAAAAGTAAAATAAAATAACAGCACCCTTAATGACATAAGCTGGGATTCTTCTGGACATTTTCTGAGAAACAGTAAAACTCAGATCACTCCCAAACAGCATGCCCAATTCTAGTCTGTCTTCTCAGCAGTCATTCTAAGAACGAACGGGGACACACTTTGTTTTCGAAAATGAAGAGGGAAAGAATTTTGTTAACAATTATGGTAAGCTGAGTTTGTAACTAATAGATTTATAGTGCAGATTTACATTTTTATGTGCAACAAGCCAAGTTATTGGCTTCCCAGAGTTTAAGACACACTTTCCCCATCCCACCTCCAAAATAAAATAAATTCTAGCCTTGAAAAATGTTTTCGAACAGTATTAATATCAAGATAACACCTTTTTGCACTTCACGTGAAATTCATTACTATATTCTCAAGCAATTTCATCATGGCCTGATTATGTATTCAAAGGTGGAAAGCAACCTCAGGTCCCACTGAAGAAACAGTGACAGAGGCTCAGCCAGTACTGCAGTATGCTACCATCAGGGACTCAAGTATTGGAAAGACCTCAGGAATCTTGCCTACATGGGGCTAACTGAACCACGGGTGTCATGGGGAAGGTTCAGCACCTGGCATCTTTCTGGATGCTGGCTGGAGTGGGCAGAAGCACTCCTTTCGTGGTCTGAGTTAGCTGTGAGATTCACTGCTTATGGTGGCTGAGAGAGTTCTTCCACTGATTCTGTAAAATGTGGAAAGGAGAGTTTGAACAATGATACCAGTGCTTTGCTGACAAAATACAGAAAATTATAGGATACATTTTCAGTGCTGGACGTAGGGATTTAGCTGCACAACTTATCAGTATCCAAGCATAGCTAATGCACTGCTGAAAGTGTGTTTGTGTGTGTGTGTGTACATAAAAGTGGGATAAAAAAATGAAATGAAAACCGACTTGCAAATGATTAATCTATTTTCAGTGCCATTTTTTATTTATTGCCCTGAGCTCACCATAATTCTTCTAGGTAAGCCATGCTAGGCGGCCTTTTTTATTAAATGGTATTTCGACAAATTAATAATACTGAATTTTGACCCAAAAAAATCATTGTAGTTTACAACTGGGTTGATGTTCTTCTAAGTACTTATATGACTCTTTTCACCTTACTATCTAAGCTCTTGACTGTGCACCCCTGAAGTCCACAGAAACTCTGCCACTGAGTTCAGTGGGTTCAGGATAATGTTCTTCTGTGTTCATTCATAAACAGCATTTGCAAACCTTAGCTACAAAATACACTGTGGATCACAATGAGATTTGTTTTAAGTAGGTGCAGTTCTACTGACTTCAGTGGAGTTTCATCTGCTAAACACTAGGACTGAACTTGGCCCTTATTTTTTAAAATCGCATATTGCTGCTGCTTCTTTGTCAAGCCAAGATCTCTATCTACTGTAAATAAACTCCTTGAAGACTGTGTAATTTGTGCACAAGTATAGTGTGAAAACATTTTCCTCTGTGGCCCATTATCTAGCAGGGCTAAATAAGCCACTGAGGTGGTATTTAATAGTACATTTCCTCTAAATGTCAGACCTCTGGCTTTGACATCTGTTTTGAGTTAGCAAAGCAGCTGTCTGAGGCAGCTGCAGCAGCTGTGAATTTGCTGTGAGCAGCACAGCAATGGGAACATGGATGGGAAACCTCAGATTAAAAGGAAAGGAAAATTCCTTAAGGACAGCAATCATCAGGTACTCAGCAGAAATTCCCCCTGCAGAAATTACACTGCTTTCAGCACCAACCTTTGGCTCTTCAAGGAGCACAGAGTTCTTTCTGTACTGTATAAAAACTGCTGAAAGGTTAAATTAAAAAAGAAAAAGTTATAAAAAACTATACAGGGACATCACCTACTTTTCCCAACATCTACTTACTGAGACATGAGCTATGAGACAGAAACATCCAAAACACAAGTCCTGATAACAATGGAAGACTTTAACTACCGAGGCATCTGTTAGAAATGTAATATGGCAAAACACAAAATTTCCAATATATTTTCAATGTATTGGGGACAATTTTTTGTTTCAGAAAGTGGAAGTAGTAACCAGAGGGTCAGCTATTTTAGACTTGATTCTGACCAACAGAAAAGAATTGGTAGTGAATCTGAAGGTGGAACGAATTATTAAACAATCAATTTGTAAGCTCCTGGAGAATAAGAAGGTTATAAGGAATTGCCAGCATGGATTTGTCAAGAACAAATCATGCAAAACCAACCTAATTTCCTTCTTGGACAAGGTTACTGGACCAGTGGATACAAGGGAAGCAGTAGATGTGAAATATCTTGGTTTTACCAAGGCTTTTGACCACTAGGGAAACGTGGGTTAGATGAAAACATTATAATGTGGGTGTACAACTGCTTGAAAGACTGTACTGAAAGAGTAGTTATCAGTGGCTCACTGTCAGATTGGGAAGGCATATCATGTGGGGTTCTGCAAAGGTCAGTCCTCTGTCCATCACTATTCAATATTTCCATTAATAACTTGGATAATGGAATGGAGATATGCTTATAAAATCTGCAGATGACACCAAGCCAGGAGGGGTTACAAGCACTTGGGACAACATGATTAGAATTCAAAATGACCTTGAGAAACTTGACGATCTGAATTCAACAAGATGAAATTCAATAAAGACAACCACAAAGTGCTTCACTTAGGAAGGAAAAATCAAATGCACAACTACAAAATGGGAAATGACTGGCTAGATGGTAATTCTGCTGAAAAGGATTTGGGGGTTATAGTGGATCACAAAGTGAATATTAGTCAACAATGTGATACAGCTGCAAACAAGGCTAATACTCTGGGTGAATTAACAGGCATGTCATTGAGGTAGTTGTCCCACTCTGCTTGGCATTTGTGAGACCTCAGCTGGAGTAGTCTGTCCAATTTTGGGTGCCACACTTTAAGAAAGATGTGGACAAACTGGAGAGAGTCCAGAGCAGAGCAAAAAAATGATAAAAGATTTCGAAAACCTGACCTGTAAGGAAAGATTTAAAACAAAAACGGGGCATATGTTAATCTTGGGAAAAGACGACGGGGGCGGGGGCAGCGCTGATAATAGTCTAGAAATATGTTATGGGCTTTTATAAAGTGGATGGTAATCAACTCTTCTCCACGTCCACTGAAGGAAGGACAAGAAGTAATGGGCTTAATCTGCGGCAAGGGAGATTCAGGTTAGATATTAAGAAAAATTCTCTAACTATAAGGGTAGTTAAGCTTGGGAACAGGCTTCCAAGGAAGGTTGTGAAATCCCCATCATTGGAGGTTTTTAAAAACAAGTTGGACAAATATCTGTCAGGGATGGTCTAAGTTTACTTGGTCCTGCCACAGCACAGGGGGCTGGATTTGATATCTTCTCAGGGTCCCTTCCAACCGTGACACCCTTCCAGCCCTGCATTTCTATGACTGTATGCTTAGTTTTCTACATGTTGCAAGACTTCCTTTACAACAAAGGTGCTAAATCTATTCAAAATAAATGCTACCAAGTTTTGGTACTCTTTTTAATACACCTGCTCACTATCATAGAAGTTAGAGATGGAAAAGTCATATTAAAACACCTGCCCAACTCCCTGCCACTGGGGATTTGTCCCTGTTATACATTTTATCATTTCAATTTTTGTTTTGGAAGTCACGAATAAAATCTTTCTGTTGCGAAGTTATTTCACAGCCTTATAGGAGCTCATTCTTAGGACACTTTCCCTGATATTTAGACTAAATTTTCCATTTTTAAACTTCACCCATGATTTTAACTGATACCTCCATGCAGCCCACTACATAAATTTGATCTCTCCTTTGTGTTAAGAAAATTAATGTATTCCTAGACAGACAAGATGGATCAGGTAATACAGTGCTTCTCAAAGCTGGTCCGTCGCTTTTTCAAGGAAAGCCCCAGGCGGGCCAGGCCAGTTTGTTTACCTGCCGTGTCCGCAGGTTCGGCCGATTGCAGCTCCCACTGGCCGCGGTTCGCCGCTCCAGGCCAATGGGAGCTGTGGGAAGCGGAGGCCAGTATGTCCCTCAGCCTGCACTGCTTCCCGCAGCCCCCATTGGCCTGGAGCGGCGAACCATGACCAGTGGGAGCCGCGATCGGCCGAACCTGCGGACGCGGCAGGTAAACAAACTGGCCCGGCACGCCAGGGGCTTTCCCTGAACAAGCGGTGGACCGGCTTTGAGAAGCACTGAGGTAATATCTTTTATTGGACCAACTTCTGTTGGTGACAGAGACAAGCTTTTGAGTCACAGGGCACTCCTCCTCAGGTACACCCAGGGGTTACCGCAAAATACAAGGTGGAAGGGATTGTTTAGCATAAGTAGTTAGAACATATTGTAAAGGACCATTTACATATTGTAGCGTGGACTGTTAACACCTCTGCAGTGATAAGACAAAAAGATGGGATTAGTGGGCCTGTGTACCACATGCTGTGATAGACATGTGTAGGATCCATGGATTTTGAAAGGTGTGTGTGGGGAGTGTTAATCATTGTAGCAGAGGAGATATGTCTGCGGGTTTTGTCATACAGAAAAATGTTTTCTGTACTAACACTAATTAATATACTACAAATTACAGCATATCACTGCTTGCAATAGGTTCTGTATATCATTTATATACTGTCAGCTTTATTAATGAAGTTTACTATAAAATTTATAGCAAAAAAATAAAATTAAAAACCCTTTTTACTCTCTGTCAGCACAGAGTGGAATCTGAAATAGTGTGGTAATTTCCTATTTTAAGTACAGGAAAATAACTACTGCAGCTTAAATAAGACATTAATTGTTGACTTTTGAAATGTGACCACCATATTCCAAACATGCTCGTATTTTCAAAATGATTATTCTTCAATTGCCATCAACTCTGATTAGGAAGTTTGCTACAATGAACAAGAGCCACGGTCTTAAAAACTGGGTTAGGCTCATAAATTAATAGGTAGGACACAAAGATATTTTCAGAGTGCTGAGTATACACAAATGCCAATGAAATCAATGGGAGCTGCAGATACCCAGCATCTTTGAAAATCAGGGCACTCTTTTTAGCTGCCTAAACATGGATTTAGAAGCTAGTATCTTTAACAGGCTCTCTCTTTCTGGTGGCTAAATCATAGGTGCAAATTTGGGGATGGATATAGTGCTCACATCTGTTCACCATGTTAAGGAGATCAACTTAGGTGAAAGTATTTTGCAGCAGATTTTCTTAGATAAAATGTTTTCTGTATGATTCTATTTCCATTATCCATTTTTCCATTCAATTCTCCAACCTCCCTTCCAAAAGGTGAAAGTACGCCAGACTGGACCAGCTTCTTCAGTGGTGATTTAAAGGCCCCAGGGCTCCAGCTGTTGTGGGGAGCCCCAGGCCCTTTAAATCACTGCCCGAGCCCTGCTACCGCTACCCTAGTGGCGGCAGGGCTCCGGCGGAGATTTAAAGGGCCCAGGGCTTCCCGCAGTGGCAGGAGTCCCGGGCCCTTTAAATCCTTGCCCGAACCCAGCCGTCTCGCGGTGATTTAAAGGGCCCAGAGCTCTGCGGTGGCCAAAGCCCCAGGCCCTTTAATTCACCCCTGAACCCCAGGGCTCCCAGCCGCCTCTGCATCTGGTAGCCGCCTCTGCAGCTGGTAGCTCTGGGGTGATTTAAAGGCCCTGGGGCTCCCAGCCACAGCCGGAGCCCCAGGGCCTTTAAATCTTGAAAGGCCCCGCCTCTTCTGGTTGAGGCCACACCCCCGCTCAGGACTCTGGCCTACCGGTAAGTCCTTTAAGTTACTTTCACCCCTGCTCCCTTCACTTTCTACTGTTTGAGGGGGCCCTATGACATCACCTTATGAGGGTTATTGGTTATGGTTCGCATGGCAGAGGTCATTGATTGGGATGAAGCAGGCACATCATCCTTTGGAGAAGGCACTTGGTGTGAAATTCATCTCCCTGTGCAAATGGTGTGCACAAAGCCTATGTACATCCACAAAATAAGGCAAAAGTGGGACTTCAGGTGGCACATAAGACTTATGGGGCTTCTCCACAGCAGGTGAATGTCAACCACTGTAGCTACTGTCCAACAATCTTCAGTCCTGAATACAAGCAATTCTCTTGGCAGCAGAATGTTTTGTTCTGGCTCAGAAAAGACCTTTTCTTAAATAAAAAGCTTTAGAAACCATAATTCAAATAATGTTTGTGCTTATCTTCAGCAAACAAAGGCAGCAAACTTTAATAAAAACAAGAAAATTGGAAGAGGTGCTGTTGCCTCTATACACACACACACACACACACACACTCTCTGTACAAACTAGCAGCCAGCGTATTTTGTCTCACTTTGAACTCGAACAGCGTGAGTTTGAAAGTTTTGACTCCAACTCTAATGTTATTAGGTTCGCAATCTTCTTAGAAAGGAGAGAGAATAAAATACAATGAAACATAGGTAAAAAAATACAGCAGAGAACAGACAGATTGAAAAGCACAGAGGGACTGTGAAAAAAGGAACCAAGGGAAAGAGAAAAGAGGAAATTCTAAGGAAAAAAACAGATATAGAGTGTATATTGTTAATAGGGCACCCACTAAGCTAGGTTAGATTTTTGGGGCTGTTATGATGTCCCTTATATATAACCCAGCTTCTTTGTAGCTAGTCTTAACAAAAACAGCTGAATAATCTTGAGCGAAAAAATAGAGACAGAAGTAGCTTATTTCTCTCACACACACCATCTACTTATACACATATACTTGTACAGTAAAACCTCAGAGTTACGAACACCAGAGTTACAAACTGACCAGTCAACCACAAACTGTGTTTGGAACCAGAAGTATGCAATCAGGCAGCAGCAGAGAAAAAGAAAAAGCAAATACAGGACAGTACTGTCTTAAACATCAACCATTAAACAATAAAGGGAAAGCAGCATTTTTCTTCTGCATAGTAAAGTTTAAAAGCTGTATTAAGTCAATGTTCAGTTGTAAACTTTTGAAAGAACAGCCATAACATTTTGTTCAGAGTTACACAAAACCTCCATTCCTGAGGCATTCCTAACTCTGAGGTTCTACTGTATATTATATTGTGTGATCTTTAAGGAACGTATACCACCTCTTAGCTGCTGATGTATGCTTCTGAGTTACTGAAGCTTACCTCTTGTACTTGGGAAGGAATTGTTAAGCTGTTCCATCACCTCCTCCAACCCTGTGCTTGTGTCCTGGGGAGGGCTCAGCAGGTCATCCTCGCCTTAAAAACAAATCCAAACCACGGCATTTACGTCACTGCAAAAACATCTGGTAAACAGTTCACTATGGTACTACTTCCCCCACTCCACCCCACCCCACACCCACACTTACACCTTATGGAGGCAGGACACTTGAAATAAATCTTCCTGGCTAATATCCAGTCTAAATTTTAAGGGGCAATTTTGTCACCAAATGTTATATGCTTTCCATTTTAATGTAGTTGTGTAAAATCAGGCAAATCTGCATCTCAAACTTTAATTCATTAAAAGAATGCCAGGATTACTTGATCTGGGGGAAACGTCTGCTAAGAGGGAGTTCATATAAATGATGGTCCTTGTTTCAGTTTTCCTCATTCCATTACTGGTACCAATTTTTGCTGTTGTGAGCAGTGCTGTTTGAGCAGCTCTCTAATGGTGCTGGTTTCATGTTAGGAATGCTTTGCCTAGCAGAGTAAATCTGCATCAACATTAATATTTCTGACAGTTTAATTGCATCAGATTGGTGCTCCAGGAACACTCAATTGTATTGTGAAAGGTTTTAAAAACAGTTCAAAGCAAAATCCATATGTCCCTTTGAATGATTTCTATATTATGATTATAAGGCAGAAGCTTACTGGGAAGTTCAGAACACTTTATCTTTACAGGTATTTTTACATTTTCTGATGTTTTCACATAACCAAATGCCATCTGCCCAATTGTACAGGAAAGGGTAATTTTGCTTAGTTTTTAATCTGAAGCCTAATAGCAGTAAGCAGAGTTTTTAAAAGGAGACTACACCTGGAGGGTTCTCTATGAGAGTGAGACTCTCTCTTATTTGTCTAATCCCCCATTCAGACACAAAAGCTGCTTTGCCATCTGTAATAACCCAAGCAGAGATGCATCAGCATTTTGAAAACTATTTGAGCCTTTGTCCCATTTCACAGTCCTCTATTATTAGTGTAGAATACACCTGGCATCTTACCTCACTGGACTTGAAAAAGCAATGCCACCTAAAGAATATTAATGCTACCAACCCTCCCCCCTATTTTTGATACTCCATGTCAGTGAAATCTCTACTACAAGGACACGACAAAATCCAAGTCTTATAGCACTGCTTCTGTCAGGCTTAGTATGCATCTCGGCTTTGGACCAGAAGGCTGTGGATTCAAATCTTATGGCAGGAATTATTTTCATACAAAATGTTGCCCCATTAGAGGTGTTGTCCTTTGAAAACTTAAGAAAACCAGAGTCACTTTTCCAGCCTCTGACGGATGTCAAGGTGGAAATTCAGAGCCAGATTCAGAGCCACTACTCAGGCTGAATACCTGAATCAGCCTGGATAAAGAAGGCAGACTCTGGCCCTAAAGATCCAAATATATATTTTCAAAGAATAGGGAATAATCCTATTGTGTTCTGGCCAACATTAATCACCTGAGTAAGGATAGGCACTAATGTCCAAAGTGGTATTGTTAAGCACAGATACAAGTTTAGCTGTATATGCCCTCAAGATCAATATACCTTCATTTACGATGTATTCACTGCTCTTATCTTAATGCTAAATGTGTTAGAAAACGTTACCTAAAATTTACTTTTAACTTGTAGTTAAATATAGTTAAAATTATATTTAAATAATTGTATTTAAATAAAATAATGAAACCGGACATCGTACAAGCAGCCCCCAACAACAACTAAAAGACTTCCACTGTATTGTAAGGCCTGGTCTACACTACGCGTTTAAACCGAATTTAGCAGCGTTATACCGATTTAACCCTGCACCTGTCCACACAACGAGGCCCTTTATATCGATATAAAGGGCTCTTTAAACCGGTTTCTGTACTCCTCCCCGACGAGAGGAGTAGCGCTGAAATCGGTATTGCCATGTCGGATTAGGGTTAGTGTGGCTGCAAATCAACGGTATTGGCCTCCAGGAGCTATCCCACAGTGCACCATTGTGACCGCTCTGGAAAGCCATCTGAACTCGGATGCACTGGCCAAGTAGACAGGAAAAGCTCCGCGAACTTTTGAATTTCATTTCCTGTTTGCCCAGCGTGGAGCTCTGATCAGCACGAGTGGCGATGCAGTCCCAAATCCAAAAAGAGCTCCAGCATGGACCGTACGAGAGATACTGGATCTGATCGCTGTATGGGGAGACAAATCTGTTGTATCAGAGCTCCGGTTACAGAAGATGAAATGACAAAGCATTTGAAAAAATCTCCAGGCTATGACAGACAGAGGCCACAGCAGGGACTCAGCACAGTGCTGCGTGAGAAGCGTAATGGAAAGCCAAAGAATCAAATGGACGCTCATGGAGGGAGGGAGGGGGTACTGAGGACTCCAGCTATCCCACAGTCCCCGCAGTCTCCGAAAAGCATTTGCATTCTTGGCTGGGCTCCAAGTGCCTGAAGGGTCAAAAACATTTTCCCGGGTGTTTCAGGGTGTATGTCGTCAATTTACACCCTTCCCCCCCCCCAAAGGAAAAGGGAAAAAAATCGTTTTTCGCCTTTTTTCAATGTCACCCTATGTCTACTGCATGCTGCTGGTAGATGGGGTGCTGGAGAGCTAAACAGCAGCATCCTCTCCCCTCCCCTCCCCGGTGGCAGACGGTACAGTACAGAAGGACTGGTATCCGTTCTCGTCATCAGCCCGTGAGTGCTCCTGGCTGGCCTCGGTGAGGTCAGCCGGGGGCGCCTGGGTAAAAATAGGAATGATTCCTGGTCATTCCCAGCAGATGGTACAGAACGGCTGGTAACCGTCCTCATCATAGCAACTGGGGGCTGAGCTCCAACAGCCCCCCCCCCCCCCCCCGGGTCATGTCTAAAGAAAAGATTCTGTACTGCCTGGACTATCATAGCAGCGGAAGGCTGGTCTCCTCTCCCGCCACCCTTTAATGTCCTGCCTGGACTATCATAGCAGCTGGAGGCTGCCTCCCCCTCATTTTATCTCACTACTAAGTCTGTGTTTCTTATTCCTGCAATCTTTATTACTTCATCACACAAATGGGGGGACACTGCCACGGTAGCCCAGGAGGGTTGGGGGAGGAGGGAAGCAACGGTGGGGTTGTTGCAGGGGCACCCCCTAGAATGGCATGCAGTTCATCATTTCTGCTGGATCTCTGGGGCTTTGACACGGAGCGGCTGTGCTCTCTGGTTCTCTAGTACACTTGCCCCATATTCTAGGCAGGACTGACTCTATTTTTAGACAAAACATAGGAAGGGAATGACCCGGGGAGTCATTCCCATTTTTGCCTATGCGCCCCCGGCCGACCTCAGCGAGGCCAGCCAGGAGCACCCATGATAGCAGCAGACGGTACAGAACAACTGATAACCGTCATCTCATCGCCAATTTACAATGGCATGGCAGACGGTGCAATATGACTGGTAACTGTCTCTGCTACCTTGCAAAGGCAAATGAATGCTGCTGTGTAGCACCGCAGTACCGCGTCTGTCAGCAGCATCCAGTACACATATGGTGACAGAGACAAAAGGCAAAACGGGCTCCATGATTGCCATGCTATGGCATCTGCCAGGGCAATCCAGGGAAAAAGGGCGCGAAATGATTGTCTGCCGTTGCTTTCACGGAGGAAGGATTGAGTGACGACATTTACCCAGAATCACCCACGACACTGTTTTTGCATTGGGATCTCAACCCAGAATTCCAATGGGCAGGGGAGACTGCGGGAACTATGAGATAGCTACGGGATAGCTACCCACAGTGCAATGCTCCGGAAATCGACACTAGCCTCGGTACATGGAAGCACACCGCTGAATTAATGTGCTTAGTGTGGCCGCGTGCACTTGACTTTATACAATCTGTTTTACAAAACCGGTTTATGTAAAATCGGAATAATCCCGTAGTGTAGACGTACCGTAACAGTGAAAAGTGCTGCACATTAGCATAGCTAAAAAGATCCCATGTGATCTTTGTTCCATGGTACTGGAATGCTGCTTCACTGTGAAGTCTCATTATGATTACACTGAAATCGATTAAACATCTTACTGTCCTCCTACATTTTTGTCTCAGAAAACTAATTTAGGTCTAATGAATTATGTTAAATGGGAGTCATCTTTAGCAGATGCACAATGAGAATCCATGTACTATATGTTTGGCCTAACTAATGACACAACAAAGATCTATACATCTGTTAATAAAAAGGCTGGTAACTGCTGACTTTCTGGTTTTGCATCCATATGTTTAAGTAATAGATTTTATGGAAAAACGGAAAATACATAGAAAAGTAATTAAACGGTCATGAAATGATTAAGCTCACCACAATTCATTTCTTCAGAACACTAATCTAAATCATATTAGTATGTCCGTAACAAATTTTGTACATAGTGCAGGGTAACTAAAGAAAGAAGCAAACGAGCAATTTCAGTAATAACCCCTCCCTTCCCCACACCTTTGCTCATTACTGTACTCTCCTCTCACCCCTAGTATTTAACTTTAAGATCACTTCAGCACGACACATTCTCTCAAAGATACATTACTCCACACTGGTTATTGCAGGAGGTCCCTACACAGTCAATTTTGTTGCCCCAGTCACGCATATGATGATTGTAGCATTACCACTCACAAGGCAGCAGAAGTCATCCAATATGGGGTAAATCTGCCACCTCCATTTAATTTAAGACTGACAACAAGTTCTCTAAACATACGCCCACCTCTGCGTCTGAACGAAATATGTTTTACAGTGTGATAGAGGAAAACATTAATTCCCTCAATTTAAAAAAAAAAAGAAAAGAAAAATCAGCTTACTGCATATTAGTTATCTGTACAAATCAGAATATTTCCAATAGCCTTAAAATTGTTTTTTTTGTGAAGCTATTGGTACTTTGAGGTCATCGAATTACATCAGCTTATTGAAAGAATACAATGCTAGACAACTACTGCTTTACTTAAAATAATTCCCTGTTGCTGGGTGTGACCTGGAGAGACAGATCCCCCCCCCCCCCCCCCCCCCCCCCCCCCGTTAGAAACCTGTCAGGGTCTCCATGTGAAAGGCTGATGACTGCCTGGCAAGATAGGTATGCATATAAGCAGTTGATTTTTTTCAAGATAAGTTTTCTCTGTAATAGTTTTGTCCTGAATAAATAATATTTTGCTTTATGAAGTCTGGCTTGTCATTGGTTAACTCTGTCACAATCCTTGGGAAAGAACAGGATAGTAGGTGCTGAACTAAACTCAGCTTTGCTCAGGTGATCACAGTGAATTGCAGAAATCTGCAGCCTGAATCTCCATGTCCTGTCCCGAGGAAGGTGATGACTAGAGGCCTGAAGCCTAAGTGGCATATCCTCCAGGAGGCCATGAAGGGTCGAAGGTGCAGTTACCTCAGACACCACGACACTGGGCAATAAATATTTATCAGATAGGAAAGTATGGCAGAAACGTTACCAAAAACAAAAATACCAACCATTATTCACTGAAGACTATTGCTGAATAAACCTTTCTCCACAACCAATCTGTGATTTATCATCATAAATATATTTATAAAAGTTACCAGGTGGGTGCTGCCTGTCAGTGGCCTCTCACTCAGTTGTATTTATCTGAGCAATGATACATTAAAATAAGATCACATCAATTAACCATGTGGGATGGTTGATCATTTTTTTAAATCACTTAGTCATAAGTAAGACTGTGTCCGTGTAAATCAGATTAGATCACATTTATTAGTTTAGATGTTATCTGAACAGCTTGCTTTAGCTTTTTCTTGGTACCTGTTTTTCAAATACAAGCCCTGATGGAGCTTTCTGTTTAATGTCAAAATACACCTCTACCCCTATATAACACGACCCGATATAACACGAATTCGGCTATAATGTAGTAAAGCAGTGCTCCGGGGGAGGGGGGCGTATCAAAGCAAGTTCAATATAACACAGTTTCACCTATAACGCGGTAAGATTTTTTGGCTCCCAAAGACAGTGTTATATTGGGATAGAGGTGTATCTGTGGCACTGCACCATGGTTAAATACAAAAGCCTACATCATGATATACAATGGAGAAATAGCCAACTAAAGTCAGTGCCCACTGTTGTTTGTATTAACAACTGAATAAAATCTTTACTATCTTTAGCTAATTTTGTGGTGTCCTACACTGTAAAATATAAATATAAATCTCTCGTGACAGTTTGAACATTGTCATCTTACCCATGGTTTCTGAAGTCTGGCTGCCGACTACGCGGAGAAGCATTGGCTGACTGCTATCTGACCTCTGTAAGGAGGTAGAAGGAGAAGACAGTGTTGTACCATTCACCTTGGAATCTGCCTGGGGCTGAGATAAAACAAGGTGGTTATTCACGGCTGAACACATTTGAACAAATTTTTATATTTCCATATTTTGTATATATTCCACGATGGTTACACAGCAATTTTATTTAATACATTTCAATGGGCTATGGATCCAAATTCTAAATTAAAAAATATACTGCCCTGCATTCACACACCAGTGATCTTACCTTACCACTTGCAATCTACAGTAAGATCAAGTTCCTCTCTTTGACTACACTTCACAGATATCACTTCCTGATGTGCTACAGTTATTGATAACATTTCAAACTCTGCTTTGGAAAATCATTCTTTAGCACTCCAAAGAAAAAGCCAAAGGACTTACCTGTTCCAGCAGCTGCCTCAGCCTGTGCAGCTGTGACTCCAGCTGCTTGTTGTGATCCTCCAGAATCTGCATCCTGGCTTCCAGGCGGCCCTTGTGCTGTCGAAGCAGCTTGGCTTCTGCAATGAGCTCAGCATCACGGGGACTTTGGGGGGAGATGGGCATCATCTCAGGTGGGGATGGCAGTGGAGAAAGTCCTTTGTTATCATGCTGTTGCTTCAGTCGGTCATATTCAGCCTGCAGGTTTCTGTTAATATCAAAAAAAGGAAAGCCTTACCGTTACAAGGTAGAATAGCACAGCATATGCCATCCCCTGGCTATAGCAGTCAGAATGCACATCACACACATAACTATTAGGAATAGGCACACAGTTTGGGATTTAAGCCCATCCAAATCACCTGCCTTCAAGTCTGCTGAAACTAACCTACAAAGTTTGAGTTTGGTTTGACAGAGGTAAGGTACCAACTTGTACAGGTTTTCACACGGGGATGTCAGGATGTTGCTCAGAAACACAGATGATATTGTCAGGTCTCTGGTTCATAAGCGTTCTGAACTCCCTTCCCAGAGCATGGGTGGCACGTGAGGGGTGACTATTCTAGAAGCACCTACCAAAGCATAAGCAGGAGGTGTGTTCAGCTTCCAGTTTGCTGAACTTTGTAGTTAACAGCAGACAATGAAACATTTGCTCATTTCTAAAAAGTGTGAGTACTGTGAAATGTGAATGCTACAATTTGATCACAAAATACACGGTATATACAATACTAGTAAAGCACTTATATAGTACTTTGCCTATTCAAAGCACTGTGCAAACACTAATTCATTTTCACACCAGCGCAGTGAAGGACATAGTAAAGAATTATTCTAATTTACAGATCAGAAAACTGAGGCAGAGAGAGTCACATAGCAAGCCAGTGGCAGAATTTGGATTTGAATTCCCCACTTGCAACTCTGTGCTCATTCTCCACATCAGACCAAACTGCCTCTCTTATATTTACCATAAACTAGATTTTCAAACCAACTGTTAGAATAACGAGTAACAGAGTAACAGGCAATGAGCTGACCTGTTAAATTAGACTTATATTTTGTTAATATTTTAATAGCTGGGCTATACACCGCATACTCTGAATGCCACATTTCTACCATCACTTAACTACTCTGTTAATCCTGCATTGGGTTAACTGTTTTTCTAGTCAGTCTCTTGAATAAAACACTCCATAGGATTAACATCAGATGTGAGGCCACAGAGCATCATGCTGAAAGAATTCTACTGAGCACTTGAAACAAGAACGTTTCCCTGGTGAGCAGTTACTTGGTTTTCTTTTTAAGATCACCCTCTGCATGTTCTGCAGAATAGAAGAGGTGAAAAGCTAAAAGCCTAGTTATGGACAATGCAGGCCATCTTATAACCAAAGAAATAAAATTTCGTAGCAGCAATCTTCACACAAAGGGGAAGCATAATAAACTGTATTAGGATTTTACGGCTATGATGTCCCTTTAGTACTTCCCAGAGGGAAAATATGGTACCACAGGCTACAGACCTCATAACTGCTTACTTGACAAAAAGTAGTGGCCTAGATTTTCTTATTTTTTTAAAACTCTTTATTATATGCCCTGGAACAGATAGAGTAGAAGCTGTGAAAACAGAGACCTTTTTCTTATTCCTGCCAGTGAACCCAATTTCACATTTACATTCTGATCTAGAGGCTTAAAAATACCCCCAGAAACCCTATTGTAATATTTATTAAACTGAGGAATGCTTAGAAAGATTTAGAAGTACGTCCACACTACATGAATGGTTGGGGGGCTGTATGTGGCTGTAACATGAGACAAGATTCTACAACATGAAGTTTAGCAGTGCTAAAGGAGCTGGACATCTTGCCTGCTCCAAGCAGGAGGAGAGGACCTACACTTGCTCTGAAGTCAAACATGTTATGTATAATTTCACATGGACAAGAAAGTGGTGTCAAGAATATTGAGAAGTTACTTATCGGTAACTGTTGTTCTTTAAAAAAATGTTGCATCTGCATAGTCACACTTGTGGTATTGGTGCTTTCTTGGGATGAGCCATGGCATCTTCTAGAGAACAATGCCCACTGAGGACATTCACCCCCCAGTCCTCCCCTTGCAGAGGATTCTGAGTATGAAAGGGGGAATGGCTCCACCCACCCTTCAGTTCCTCCCCTAAATTTTGGGATTCTTTCTTTGCTAAAGGGGGGAGGTGTGCAGTGAGAATTTACAGAGCTGACATACTCAAAGAACAACAGTTGCTGGTAAGTAAGTCCTCTCTTTGAGCTTCCCACTAGAATGCAGGACACCACTCAAGAAGGCTAAAGAGTTCTAGATGAACAGGGACTGCAAATCTGCCACATGAGCTCTGGATGGGAGGTCATGAGAGCGTTAAAAGTGATTAAAACTTCTCTCTCCAAAATCAGACCTTTGCAAGGGAAGCATTTTTGCTTCAAGTACATATAAAGCTTCCAGTAATAACTTTTCAAATTCTGTGGAAAAGACAGAAGGCCTGCAATGAATGCTGTCTTTGGGATAGTTGAATATCTTTTGATGTATCCAAATGAATGAACACCCGGTGAGTCATAACAATGGTGTAAAAGCGACTTGGGAAATACAGACAGATTAGTGGCCTGTATGAGGTGGAAACAGAGATGATGACACTGACCATACCATATTTCCCATATGGCATACAGGTAACAGAGCATTGGTCATTTGGCCTGTTTCTCACTAAGTCCACAGGCTGTAGCTACGGCTATGAGGAATGCCCTCTTCCTAGATAGCAGACCTGAAAAGGTCAATCAAGTGCACTCTAAAGACTCAGAAATCTATTTTCTTTAAATCTTATGACTTTGGGGGACCTGAGTCATGATTTTTCAGTTCTCGGGGTCTCAGTATTAAATCTGCCAATGACCAGATCTGCCAGGTTTAGTGCTGGTTTATGCTGGTTGCGCAAAGCAATAGAGCCCCAAAATATCAGAGCAGTGCGGCTACAGTGTTTTGATGCTGTCAAAACCCACTTGAGCCTTTGCTATGAAAGGTAAAGAAAAGCTAGGAATGGAAAGTTAAATTAGGAGGAAATGAAGAAAAAGGTGTCTGCCACCGAAGGATTAAGAAGTGGGTCACATAGTAAAAGTATTAAAAATTCACATTTTAGCTAACATGGCACAATATTACCTCTGTGCAGAGGACCATCACAAGGCCTGTGCACCATTTATGACCACCAGAGGGAATGGGGAAATTCATCCTGTACAAAAGTACTGCACAATTATTTCACAGCCCCTTTATCTTTTTAAAATCTTCTTTATATATCTTCTTCCTCTCTGTAGCGGGGTGGTCACCCCGCTCCTGCCTGGAAGGGCTTAAAGCAGCCCAGGAGAGAGGGCTGTGGCAGAGAAAAGCTGGGCTGATGGGGAAAGCAGCCACAGCTGCAGCCAGTGCAATCAGGGCCCAGCTGGCCCTTCTAAGAGGGCAGTGGGCCAGAAGCGCGGAGAGTCTCCTCTAGCTGTAGAGGGAGATGGGCCTGGCTGCTGGGGAGCTGGAGAAGGTACCTGGAGTAGAGCAGGGCTGGGACAAGGCTACGGGCTTAGGAGTTCCAGCCTGGAAACCCCCCAGGCTGCGGCCTAGTGGAAGGCCAATTAGGTCCTGGAGTTGCAGGGGGCAGCCCACGGGTAGGCAGAGGCAGCAGGTCCAAACCCAATCTTGCCTATGATGAGTGGCTTTTACACTGCAGTCTGCCCCAGGGAGTGGGGGCTAGATGGTGACTGGCAGTAGCCCAAGACTGAGGCAAGGTGGGGATAGAGGGTTGGGGGTTCCCCTGGGTGGGGAGACCCTGAGACTGTGGGGGTATTGCCAGGGGGAAGCACCCCAAAGACAAGGGGCACCGGGTCCTGGGAGGGACACGGGGGCCAGCGGTAGCAGGACACTAGCCTGTAGAGGGGGCTCAGGAGGCTGGATGAGCTAATTCCCTGATTGACCAGCAGGAGGCGCCGCAGGGGTGAGTCCCACATCGCTACACTCTCTCACCCATCTTTCTAGGGGAAATATGCTATCCAACTGGTTATTTTCAAGAAAAGTCTTTTTCCTCCAGGTGTCTATGGCAGAAAATGTACACAACTCTCTCTCGTGTAATGGCTAATGCAAAATAAAGTAATGCTGAAGAGTTATTTTGAAATACATGCTGATAAAAAGAACTCAGTACACTGTATACAAAGAAGAGTTATACAACACTGTTTACAGAACTTGTAATAAGTAACCCTATAATCACAAAATGAAGTGACACGTATTTTCCTTTGAAGTTTTAGCTTTATAAAGATTCTGCATAGCAGGCTAAACACAATAGTGCTGATTCATGATTGCATCAAAAGCATGAATGGGCCTATATTTATACCATTTTGTTCTATCATCTCTCACATATCTAGCAGAAAGTGAGAGAGACAACGTATGCATGAGTTTTAATAGAAAAGCTTAATAAAACTGACACTCTAACAGCAGGTTTCTCAGCTTCACTTTTGCCCCGTTATGTGTGGGTATCATGTATATGCAACTATGATAACAGCTGGAAAGTATATCTCACCTGTTTTCTTCCTCCAGATCTGCTAGGATTCTCTCTAGCTCGCCTCTTTCTTCACTCTCCAGGGAAATCAGAATCTGGGCAGGACTGCGAGGCTGGCTCAGTGGGGATTCCTGGTTCAAACTTTGGCAGTAGTGCTGGATTAACAAATGTTCATCATCTCTGGAAAAACACAGCAAAACCCCAAAAGCTGCTTTCTTCACCTTCATTTTTATCTTTGTGATTATTGATAGAAGGCAACTCATAGAAAAATCTCTTCACTCTTGAAGAAATTCAGCTGGATTCATTGCAAGGAGCAGGGGATTAGTGTACTTGTAGTGAAATTTGCTCAAGTGATTACATTAATTCACTACATGCCCTCCCTCATGCTCCATATGCTTGGGATCCACCTTTGCCTCCCTCCTCTTCCTCAGGTGTTTCAAGCAAAGCTCTGGTGCAGCTGAGGATCTTGGCCCTCATGTTTCACCTCGCTTCCATCCAGTGCTTAACCTGACTTACTCATACTTGCATTAAAGAATCACCACCTTGTGCTACCTGCTATGCCACTGCACAAAAACTTGTGGAAGCAAGGCCAAAACATTTATTTTTACTCATAGTCCTTTATATCCATTCTTCTTATACCTAGCCCTTTTTCTATTTATACTCTCCTTCCTTCCCCTTTTCCTTTTAGTTTATTGTAGAGTTTAGTTTTATTAATATTTTTACGGAATATTATAGACTTTTTTTGTACTGCATACACCTTACAGTTTTATGGTTGGAGTTAATGAAGTTTAATGTATCCTATTTTAAGAAAAAAATTCAAGTTTTTTTTCCCCCCCAATAATTTTAATCTAGAGACTTATGCCAAATTCACTGGCTCATTGGAATTGCACTGATTATGTCAATGGCCAACCAGGCCAGTTCACTTTCTTATAAAGTTTTTCTGACACACAAATTATGTTCACAATTACACATGCAGCCAGAGTGTTGTTTTCCTTTTTAAAATGTTTTAATATATAAAACCAGTTTTATTATGGATGCAGTTTCATGTTGCGTACATGAAACTTCTCAGACATATAAAGCAAAAAGTTCCCTACACAAATAAATTACAAATCTACAAGCCCAATTCTGCACATCTTGCATATTCCCAAAATTCACTGAGGTCTGGATGTTTTATATATATATATATATAAAAAAAAAAAAAGGGTGTGTGGGGCCTATGCTAAACTGATATCAGCAATAATAGTAAAAGACCATCTGGGTTTTTGGAAGAATGGACACCACAGTAAGCAACGGGAAGGGGGGAGTCTTGTTTTTCAAATAAGTCATATTGAGAAATCATTTTGTATAGTTTTTGTTTGTTTCATGTTTAATTGGGCATTTATAGTGTATCTACTGTAGTTACTTCTCAAAAATTAAAATATTGTTGCTTTAAATTTTATTCCTCACAACACTAGTAAAGCTATTTTTTAGCCTATAAGAGTGCTAAACAATATAGGTCATATTAAAATTATTTGAGATAATAAAAGCATCTGAAAAACTTGTGAATTCAAAACAGGTAATCCCTTTTTTTAAAAACAGAAAATTTTAAAGAATCATTAGCTCCTACATTTAGAACTTTCATGCAACATTTCAGCCTTGAGCTCATCCACACAACTAAGTTACAAATCTGTGGAGAGAGAAGAATTAACAGACTAAAGTTGACAAGGGAGAAAAAACTTATATTAAAAATTTGTTTACTTGATGTATTTGACAACATTTTGTGTAGAGTCGGATTCATGGTTTACCCGGTTAGACACTTAAGGTAAAATATTGAAAAGCCCTTAAGGGCTTGTCTACACTTCCGGCTAAACCAGCAGTGCTGCAATTGATGCAGCAGTTTCGATTTAGCGGGTCTGATAAAGAAAAGCTAAGTCGATGGCAGAGTGACTCCACCTCCCCAAGAGGCAGAACATAAGTTGGCAGGAGAGTGTCTCCGCTTGACATAGTGTGGTGTTAGACACCACACTAAGTCAACCTAAGTTACGTCAACTTCAATTATGTAACTTAGGTAGTGTAACTTAGGTCAACTTAGTGTTACTGTGGACCAGCCCTAACTGATTTAACAACCCAAGTCCCATTTTTAGAAGTGACTTGAGTACTTCACAGCTCAAGTCCAGTTACATTTAGGCTCCTAAGCACCTGAATCTATATTAGAGACAGGGCTTAGATGCATTTGAAATTTTTAACCTTTAATCAGTTTTTCCCCTTTTGTTTTTGTGTGTATTTCACAGAGCAACAGGATGCAGAAAACCATGGACCCCTTTCCTCCCTCCCTCCCCCCACAAGGAAAATGTGATCACAAAAGCACAAAATTTGCATAAGTGTCAGGTGCGGATTATGACACTACTTTTAACAAAATTGACTAGATTTCAAACTGGCTTGGTCCTTTAAGTATAAAGCAATATAAAGACTATTTGTCAATGCATTTTCCCACATACTATCCAATCAAGGCTTTTGACTTTTAATATTTAATAACTAGCATGAACTCATGCTGCCATTGCTTGCAGTATAATTTAATTATTTGTAGACTGACTCTTTTTAGTATGGCCCTGATGACCCCTCAAAAGGCTGCACTGACATTTCTAGCATCCAACATTTTTATCCACTTTTAAGTTTAAAGTTCACAGGAAAAGGGAAAACTTCAAACTACCAAGTAATACTTCATTTATGAGATACACTCTATGAGAGAGGGTTTTTTTTCAATGTATTATGTTATATTTGTATTGAAGACATAACATTGGACTACTTTTAAGTGTGATGACATTTCATCATCAGCTGCATATGTGCAGCTTTGAGTTATACCTCATAAATCCTGGCTTTGGTATATATGGTGGTGGGCCATGAGAGGTCCACAACCAAACATACCACAATGAGATCACACGACAGTCAGATGTGAACAAGAAAATGTTGTGAACTCAGTATTATTGGTACTTTATTGCAAGCTGCAGGGCCAGCTCTAGGCACCAGCAAACCAAGCACATGCTTGGGGTGGCACAATTGCAAGGGCAGCATTCCGGAGGTGGCAGTTGCGCTCTCGGAAGTTTTTTTGTTTGGTTGTTTTTTTATTTGCTTGGGGCGGCAAAAAACCTAGAGCCGGCCCTGGCAAGGTGCCAAGCCTTCACAAGCAAGTGCACATCAGAAATATTCATACAGATAGTATACTTACATGCTCTCATTAGGAGAAATACTGTCATTTAGGTAAGATCCATTGCTGTTCTCCATTTCTGCTAGCCTGTGGGACAATTGAAAGACTCAATAAAACCCATAGGTCTCACTGCAGATTTTTCTGGCTCTAACTTTCCTGAAAACTGTAAAATATATAACATTTTGGTGACACAGTAGTCAACATATTAGAGACTCTAAATTTGGAAATCTGGACAACTTTTCACTTGCTGCTAGTTAACAAATGTGACAGCTGCTTGCAATCACAAGTAACTTCCTATTTATTATCAATGATCTATCTAAATTAATCTCTAAGTTACCTACAAATCCTCCTGGTTAAGCAGATACTACTATGAAAGAAAGGCCTTAAGATGCCATAAGCGTCCACAAATTGTTCCATACCTGGCAATGTCATCACCAGAGCTGAAGTGACCTGGATGTTTCTAGTTTGTTGAGGACATTTATTCCCTTCTGAATGCAACATAATTTAGAAAACATCTAGCTTGATGTTTTGTTTTTCTTTCATTTGAGTATGTATTTTACACAGTATCTACCCCTGAAAATTCCCCTTCTTGGGGGGGGGAAAATCACTTTGCGTTGCAGATCTGAGCATTTACCCAAATGTTTGGTTCTTAAGATAAGAGTACTATGAAAAGTCCTCTTAAAACTTGTTAAGTAAACTACAGCAGTGGTATATTATCATCCCCCTCCAAAACAGAGAAAGATACCTTTCCAAGTATTTCATAAACTCAATTCTTTAGGTTTACAATGTTGGCTAAATGTATCATTTGAGACACACGTATTGGTAGTTAGAAGTTTTGGAAGGCTCTGCATTATACAGTAATACCAAGAATGCTAATTAAAACAAAACCCTATGTAAGCAGAACGCATAACTTAATAAAGACCTACACAGAACTAAAAGGCCAGGTTTAACCAAGTACATGCTTTGCGTTTACCTATGTTAAGTGGCTCTTATTTACTTGCCAATCATTGCACAGCAGTCTGGCATGCAAGTTAATTGGTAGGTGGTTAGCAGTAGTTAGAAGGTGATGTATACTATCCACTCTAGTTACATTCAGTTATTAAAAACCCTTATAATGACGACTTCTCTTTTGTAGTGTTTTTTTTTTAAATGGTTGTTTCAAGAAAGATTTGCCTAATGTCCAGCTGATCTCATACCTGCTAGCATAATGCTCAATGCGTGAATGAGTATCATCATGTGAAAGCTGAGGGGACGAGGCAGGCCTATAAGGCAGAAAACACTGATTAATCACAAATACCCCTTAAAAAGATAAAAATACACTTTGGTATGTCTATGCCCTCATGTTGCCATGGCTCATACAGTGTTTAATAAACAGCAAGCTATTCTTGCAACCCATGATTTGTGTGCTTCCTTGATCCATCAGAGTAGACTGTTTTGTGGCAGCATACAAAAGGGACTCGTTCATTCAGTTTTTCTGTGAACTTGATTTTTTATGATACATAAGCAAGAAGATGAAGCTGTTCCATGATAGGTTTCTTTCAAAAGGATGTATAGGTGAACTTTCTTCCCAATTTGCCAGCCTCCTTCATTCACCACATTATTTCTCCTACTCTCCAGACCCACTGTCCAAACCTTGTGGGAAGTGTTTTATTTCTCTCCCTTCCTGTTCTGAGATGTGTTTCTAATCCAACAGTAGCCAGTCTCATTTAATAAAAAAAAAAGAGCTTCAAACACCTGCATCCATGCCCAATCAGGAAGTTACCTCATAAGATATACAATGTTAAGTGTTGAGCCTAGTCAATATACTTGAATAGGAGACTGCAAGAATTAGTGTCAGTGTTTTGGTGATGGTGCTCTTCCCACAGTTTCACTACTACCATAGTGTGGTATTAGGGGAACTGTAATGTTGGACCTCCCCAACTTTTGATCGTTACAAAATGAACTTCTGTCCACATTTGTGAACTGAAGATCCATGTGACTTTTCAAAAGAATAAGTTTGGTGTAGCCTTAGGGCTGCTCTACAATTGAAAGTTGTGCCAGTAGTCCCATGTCAATTACAGATGCAATGTTTTAGTGATAGGGTAATATTGGTATAAAGGTGCCTTATACCAGCATAACTTATTCTCCTTCCCAAATGGAAATAACCATGCTAATATAAAGCATCTTTATACTGGTATAGCAGCATCTACGCTAGAGGGTTGTACCACTAATTGTACTGTTACAGGTAAAGTGATATAACTTTCTAGTATAAACAAGGATCTTAGGGAAAAAGAATCTTAGGAAAAAATAGCCAAATTCCAGCTTGTGTATCTAAATTCATTTTTTTAAAATAGTTTTGGTAGATAAAATGCTTTCACTTATTAGTTTCAAACTATTATGCAGTGTTACTGGTACTGTCCAAGAGAGATGGTGTTCAACTCCAGAATGGTTGCATTTCAGTGGCAGATGAAACAATTCTTTTATTACAGGTTATAATGGTATGTAATGCTGTTGTTTTAAGGGCATGATGATCCTACAAAGCATTTACTATAGGATGATTATACATTTCTGATCATCTTCCAGTTTTTAAAGCAGTTTGCAAAGTGCTTTAGAAAAGTAAGCTTCTTCTGAATTCACAGAGCTATATACTGTATATTTAGAAGTCATTATTGTTAATGCTTTTTCCTCACAGACTGGTAAAGCTTTTTCAGGGGAGGGATAGCTCAGTGGTTTGAGCATTGGCCTGCTAAACCCAGGGTTGTGAATTCAATCCTTGAGAGGGTCACTTAGGGATCGGCGGCAAAAATTGGTCCTACTAGTGAAGGCAGGGGGCTGGACTCAATGACCTTTCAAGTTCTAGGAGATTGGTATATCTCCAATTATTATTATTTTTTTTCTATGAGATACTATAGGTTAATTATCATGAGTCGCATTTTTCTGAGACAAGGTTTGGCATTGCCAAGCCCACATTTATGCACCATGCTTTTAGACATCCACTGTACAAAATCAGTGGATAAATATTCAATGTACTACATCGAAGTATTCAATGCTAACTCCCTAAGATATTTATAGAAGATGGGCAATTAATTGTAACCAGATATCCTGATTTGCATGGAATGACTTTAAAACTGGAGGTAACTCAGTAGAATGTAGATCAGGGCACTTTCAAAATCTGTGCTAGTAGGCATTATTAATAATAACTTTAAGATTTTGCTATTTAGCTGATATCTCCCAATTTCTGTATTTTTTGACATTCAGAGCCTGACTGAATCTTCTGATGCCCCATCATCAGAAATTAAATTGCATCTTTAAAGGAGAGCAGGGAGTGCTTCCTGTGTACCTTGAACGAACATACATTGGGATAATGACATTGAAACTTAAATATATAGTTCAGATTTATGCTCAACTATTACAAGAGGGGGAAATATAATGTCAAAATAATTTTGCAAAATAAATAAATAATTGGCATAGTTCAAAATGCTATTATTTCTCATTTTAAGCAACCTCCCACCTCAAAAAGATTTAATGCATCACAAAGCCACTGTTTCTGACCCTTTTTTCCTTCATGAATTAGGTTCTGCTACCAGCTCCATCCCACTCTCTAAATGTTTTAAAGATTTCTCTGGAAACTCCTGAAATAGGGCTTTGGTTTTTTGTGCAGTATCACCAAAACCACCCAGCCCAGCCTCGATTCCTTCTTTCCTATAATTATTATTTTAAGAGAACATTGCAATTTTGTTTAAAGGCAACACAATATTGGACAACTTATTAAAACTGGCTATGTGGAAATGCCAACTACAGGCAGAAGACACCTGAATGAGTCCAAGAGTAAGTTAGATTTAGCAGCTGCATAGAAGTTTAATTAGCAGAAGTAATCAAGACATAGTGAGTTTGAATAGCAAATGAATGACTTGGTAGTAAGGCTAAGGGACATGGCAAATATTTAACAGGGGCAAACATTTTTTAGTAAAACATCATCGATAAATTTTTCAGAGCGATGTCTGTAGGAATAACCCTGAGACTCTTACTAAAGCCAGGTAAGAGTTGAGTAGATAAGACATCATGTTATAATGCCTTTACCCTCTGTAGAAAATTGGGTAACAATACACAGCAATGTGGTTTGAAATTAACTATTCAGCTCCTCAGGTCAAGGGTTCTTGAAAGTAAGGAACTATGAAAGTGTTTCTTAGTGACAGATTCCCAGTTCAGTACTACCAAGTGATGACAACAGAAATCATAATTCCATTATAGAATGTATGAGTTGCCTCTGTAATGCTTGGCAATTAGAGAGTATCTGCAAAATATCCACCCCATTCATAAGCAGTCTGAACCAGTGCTAAGAAGCACCACACCTAATCAGCATATTCTCAGTGCTGTAATGATATTCCTAGATGATTCACTTTTAGGCCAGAGAACTTTGGAGACCTATAGAAAACTGGTACTGAAGATCCAGAACCAGGGCTCTAGGCCTAGGAGAGAGTTGTCAGATAATCAGAATGTGGTCAGATAGTTAGATGCTTTCAGAGTTATGATCTGTAGTATTGTGATGTAGGATTCCATTGCTAAAATAGGTGAAACATGGACATTTGGAAGAATTTAACTCCGTAAACCTATTTAGCCTGGATTTCTATAGTGATTTCTGATGTATCACGTGTAAATTAAACTCTTTGATCCAATAACCAAATTTCCTACCCTTGGTATAAAGCTCTTAGTGTAGCATGTCACAAAGTTATTAGTATAAGTGATCTGTGGGCACCATGCCTTAAAAACAAATGTTACACAAACTTATTTGTGATATGTTAGACACAGCAACAACATTCTGTATCACCCAAGCTTTTATTTTATGAGTTTTTTATTTTTAACTTTTTCTTTTCAAAGATCTAAATGTGTTTTAAAGAGTAAATAATCTGGATCCATATATTTAGATAGTGTGCTTAAATTACCAATGGGTGCATTTATAGGAGAAACCATTTTACACACACAATGCACTGTAACTCCAAAGCCCTCTACTATACTTTAGTTCCAAGCTTTGTTGATATTCTTACTAAGTGGAGTGTTAACCACATGCAATTTGCAATAGCATGCAAATTTCTTGGCATCTTAAAAATCAGCCTTCTAGAGAAAGAGTGCTCCATCTGTCTTCATGACAATCTAGGCTGTGTGTGAAAATTATAAATCAATATTCCAATGTATATATTTTGGTGTTGCTTATTCTAATAATAGTTCATTGTAAGTGAAATGTAGGTCACACATATTTCAAAAGATATATGCTAACAATAGTAAAAAAGTTTTATCTTCCCTACTACTTTATGGTTCTCTCTTCACTAATATTCACCTGTGAATAAGTAATCTTAATTTACGCTAGTCTAAAATTAGCACTATAATGTGGAAGCAAGTGCCACAGTGAGAATTATAAATCTCTAGTATATTCTGATGCTGCTACTACTACTACAATAAGACAAAGCATGTTCAGAGATGGCACATGTATGAAAATCCAATGTACAGTTGAGAAATCTTATTGGTTTTGTTTCTGAAAAGTATACAAAAATTTCCACAGTATTTTTAGAACTCCAAGACCCAATGCCCTATCTCAATGTTGCCTCAGAATACCCTCTAAAACAAAAAAGACTGTAATAATGAATTGTTGATTATCATGGGGATGGGTTGGGGAGGGGTTGTGTATGTGTGCATGAGGGTATAAGTAAAATTTTAAATTATGGCCTTAACTGTAAGACCACTGTCATCTCTGAAATTTTTGAAAAACCATAAAGTTCAGTGTGTATCATCTGAAATATATCTAGTTTACAATCAAGGAGTTTGCTCTTATTCAGAAATGACACTCTCTCATAAGCATTAGTAAGACTGTGCACCAAAATCCCTATCAGAATACACCCTTCAGGGAGAGTATACAGTACACATTTCACGATGCCTGGGAAACCCTGGTGTTATCCCATTCTACTGATCTGGAATAAAAATTATTCTTTCAGAAAGGCTATCAAGAAAAAAAAATAAACAAAGAAGGAAATGAACATATGTAAAAACTAAATAAAAACAAAACAAAAAAGTGAGGGAACGCAGCTGCAGCAGCACACTTCAGCAAAAGTACTCACGCAGAATCTACTGGCCAGAAGTTGATCAGAGTAACAGGACTGCAAGACAAAAAATGAGGAGGTGAAGAGAGAGAGGCAGAAAAACTCAGCAGCAAAATAATTACAGAAAGATTAAAAAAAACACAACAACTGAAAAACAGAAAATCCAACAGACCAACGTGAATGACCATGAAAAGCATCTAACCAAAAGGTGGGAAATAAAATCAAAATATTAATTAAAAGAAAAAGAAAGATAACAAGCTGTTGTGCAACTGCCATTAAACAGCTAATTATTATAAACTTGTGAAGTTAAAAGAAGGTAAGGTCACTCACTGATCAATGAGCATCATCACTGGTGTGTGTTTGTTTGTTTTGTAAATATAATGAGTTCAAGTCATTTTGTGTGACCACAAACATGGATAGAGAAAAGAGTAAGCTAGGCTGTGGCAATCAAATTAAAAAAACAAACAAAAAAACAAACAAATCCCTCACTAAAGAGATATTGCCTTTTGGAAAGAAGTCAAAATGTAATGCTAAGATCGCTAGTTTCCAAATTACCTTATCCATTTTAAGGCCTTACAAGAAAATCAATGCAGTAGGAGGTTGTTGTTTTTTGCTAATTGAAGTTTAAATTATTGTAAGGATAGGTGAAAAAAGATGAAGGAAATGGCAATTGAAATGTCAGCTTGTGTTTTCCTTTCAACCATAGTAAACAAAAATGAAAGAAATAAAAAGAGGCTTTTCGCATTAAGGAAGTGAAGGGAGTTGGTGCCAGCTGGGGAGCTCGAGGAGCATATCAAATGATGTACTACTTATTTGCTTTAGAGCTAGCTACTCACGTTTCCATGTTGTCTCCCTCCAAGACAGTTTGCACAGGCAGATAGCCCATTCTTGGGTGCTTTGCAAAATACCGTTTTGTTCGGAATTTATTTTTCAGTACCTTGGCAAAGTCGCGGACATCTTCTCCTGAAGTTGTCTGAAAGCAACACCACAATGAAATCACCCTCTATTATTGTCCTTGATCATCTTTTCTTCTGCTAGATCATTTGACATAGTACATGAGAACACAGCACAGGGGCACTAATGATTTGACCTTTGGAACATCAAATACTGTATATGCTTATTATTGTAGATATAATGCATTTCCCAAACAATGTGAGGTATGTTACTATTTGCCAAATATATAAAACCAACCAAGTTCTAGTCTTTGAATTCCCGTGTTCTGTGATAATAGGCTTGTTCCTCTTCTCAAGTGATCTGAGGCAATGAATAAGATGATGAGACTCTCACAATTTCAGTTTTGCCTTGGCACTGACCAGGCAAAGGCTTTGACTGGACACAATTCAAATATTAAAATAGCTGAAAAATAGGATATGCAGCAAGTGTGAGACCTGGCAATGACTTTCTGATAAGCCAGCAGTTTGAGTCCTCACTCTCTCAGTGAGCACCTTTTGTTTACCATTTCAGTGACTGCAGAGTCTATGAAAGTTGGCACAATCCTCCCAAAAGAGTTTTCCCTATTCAGCCTTCTCTGCCATTAATGTTTTATTTTTCTTTACATAAAAAGGAGGTTAGAGTTGTGGAAAACTCTGGGATGGGTTGTTTCTCCTTTTGTTGGTTCAACTCAGTTAGTAGGCATTTAGAATACCGCTCTAACCCTTTGCCTGAACTTAAGTCCCTCTCTCCCTTCTAAGCCACCTAAACAGCAAATTAAGCCAAGCCCAAAAGAAATCAAAACAAGTCTACCGGAGAGAATTAAAAGGGAGGAACTAGCCATCTTCTCTTCTCATAAGTCTGATAGAGAATCAGATGACCCTTCTCTGATGAATATTAATGCAGGAGTTGAGTTACTTTATTAAATCTGTACCCAAGGCCTTACCCCCATAGAGGAGCTAGCCTCTGCAATACTGCAATCCTACAATAAAATAATTTCTTTCCTGACTCACATAAGGATGGTTCTTCCCTGGTGTACCTCATTTCTTTCTGCCAAATTAGATAAAGTTAGTTTGCTTTTAGTTGTATAATAAGCTTATGCCTCCTATTGAGAGAGGAATGAGTTGTTAGGTTCTAGCCTTTAAACTGTCACAATGCTGCTGGTTTTTGCCTGTCCCTGTCCTTTGAAATGGGATTGAAAATGCCTTCATTAAGATGAACAAAAACACTTCTCTACTGAAGCTTCTCTTCTGCATGGGGTGGAAAAGAATTCTCCCTTTCTTTTGAGGTCAGTCCATCCTGTGGAAAAACTCAATGTGATTTCTGACTGGCAGAGTAGGAAAGCAGTATCTCAATGTACAATTTTATTCAACAAAAGTATCTTTGTTGGTGAATGGAAGCCAGGTACTTTGCAAAACCATCAAATTGCCTATTTCTGTAGCTGGTACAGAGATTCTCAGGCAACAGATGCTCTTAGTTTAGTTCTCTACTTTAAATTTTTTTTTTTTCCAGAAACAGCCTTGCCTTTATTCTGACTCAACCCTCTTCAGGTAAGGAGAAGCTGTTGCACTCTATGGACCTGGTATGAGCTCTCAAGTTCTTCTTGAACAGGACTAAAAATCACAGATCCTCAAAAATCTTTCTTGTTTGATATGTGGAAAATCCACCACACACTCCACTGTTAGTTGGACACATTCAGATATTTTGGAAGCTTACATCAAAGGCGGCATTCTTGGCCAACTGACAGTTAAACTGTCTATAAGGGTGACGGCTTTGTCTTGGGCTGAGACAGCAAATACTTTGGTGTTTAAAATCTTTAAGAAGGGGCCACTGTAAGTTTTTTGTTCATTTTCAAATCATTACATTCTGGACACTGAGGACTCCGTGGATGTTTTGTTCAGTCATACAGTACTTAGGGTTATTTTTCAGTTAAAAAAATAGCTCAGAGACTTTTGGCACTACATGCTCACATTTTTTCCAGTTTAATCCTCTCCTAATTCAGCTCACTGCTGGTTCAGCTATGCACAACTAATTAGTATGGATTGCTGGAGCTCAGAAATAAAGAAGATTTTTACCATCTGTGAAATGGGTTCTTAAGACTGAGCTCAGCAATCTGCATGCACTCTCAATTTTCTGTTTTCCATTATTTTGTCTGTTACTAATTTGAATTTCTTATATCTCTATGGAAAAGTGCACTGGGTCCTATAGTAGACTCAAAGGAGTGAACATAAAACCCATCATTCAGGTAAAAATGGTGGTAGCAGAGGTGTTATTCTGTGTACTGTATACATTTTGTCATTAAGTCTTTGCTTCATTTGCTAGGAGAATAAAGGTGGCAAGAAGAAACAATAACCAACTCAGTGAGATTCCTGACTCCAACTACATTTGTGAGGAAGATTAGTGTGCTCTAGCAATGCTTACAGTAGAATAATCAGTTCAGATTTGTCTGTGCTGTTCTAGACTTCCCCTGTGAAATGAGCAACAGTACAACACATCATCATTTCCAGTTATCTCAGTCAATGAAGAAAGGGCAGGAAAGGATAAAGCATATGGAGAGTTTTGGTGAAAAGCTGACAGAAGCAAATGTATTGTACTTGCAGAGATTCACACCAGGCAGTGCCATATCCTCCAATACACAGAGAACTGAATGTTTTAGAAAGTATTATGCATGTCATAAAGAAAATAATGGTTGAAGTAAAAAACAAATAATGCTGTAATGAAAATATATGATAAAAATAGACAGAAACTTTATTCTTGCCTCATCATAACATCTTAGGGGTATATATTTTCCTCTCAGCCTTTTTTAACTCCCCATTCACTGAGACAAGCTTACAACCCTTACTCTACCTTGCACATCTCCCTTAGTCTGCATACAAATTAGATACTAACATTTTGTTTCCTAGTCGGTTATGTATTATTTTCATGGTTTTATTTTAAACATTTACATTTGACCAGCAGACAAAAATGCAGAATCTTGTGATCACTAAACCACATTATAAACTGGAAGCCAGACTGTGGGGTGCGTCAGAACTGCACAAAATGCAGGTTGCCGGGTCTGCAAACGTGGCTTAAAGCTCAGTACAGGGGCAGTCCTTCTGCACCACATAAGAGTGCTCTAATTTACACACAGCTACAATGGACACATGGAGCCAAAAATACAGTTGAGAAGTGGTGTGGTACAGGATGATCTTACCTCTTCCACATTTTCCTCTTACAGGGGAAGGTAAAGAGCTGCCTTGTCTGCTTTATGCCATGGGAGAATCATCCTTACATGAATAATCCTCCCTGAACCAGTTAAACAGGGTTATAGGGCCAGATAACACGAGTGGTGAAGCAGAAAGCAGAGGCATTACACTGGAAAATCTGGCTCTTGGTCTTCAGTTGTGAAAATCCAGTTCATTATTTTTAAATATCTCCTAGATCTTTACATATCACTGTATCATCTTACAAAAAACCACCACTACCAGTATGCCGAGAATAATTTTGCAGCTGAAGAGACAATCATGACCAAACCAACATATCCACGATCTGTCAAAACAGCTATCACATTAAACTAATTCTATTAGTGACTGATCTTTCAGTACAGAGCTTATTATGCACTTAAAGTACACTGGAAAAAAGAATGGAGGTGTTAACTTGGAAGGGCCCTCACTGAGATACTGTGAGTTGATTTTTTTCCCCCTACCATAAGATACAAATAGATTTTTCAAGAATCCTAGCCTTACTGTAGAATACATAAAATCAATTATTTAACACTGAGCACGGAATCCATTAGCATATAATGCATGATTTTGATACAGCGTTGTATAAACAATGAAAGGCAGTAAACCTTAACTCCCAGTTACTTCAAACCATTACTGTTATTCCTCACTGTGCATTTCAAAATGTTAGGCTCTAAAGACTGGGGTGTATAAAAGGTGACTTAATTACAGAAAAAAGTCCTACACAAATGCTCTGTTAGCTTGCACATAGCAACTGAAGCTTTTTACTTCTACATAATAATCAACATTAAGGGTCACTGAGGCAGATACCTACCGGTGTGCAGTACTCCACCATTGGATAGTGCATTTTATGGCCTTTTGCCACTCGGCCAGAAAAGAAACAGCTTTGGCAGATGTCATAGTTAAAGTGCTTTAAGCTTCTGTACCTGATGGAGGGAGGAAAAAATTGCCGTTAGAGCTTCACAGCCTATCATAACTGAATTTTGTTTCAATTTGTAAAGTAGTTTCCTCTGCTAATAGCTCCTTTTCCCCCCCAAGATAGCCTTGGCTGTACACAATGCACTCTACAGTAAGCATAATAAAATGTTTGTTTGCCATATAGGGCCAATATAGAGCAATTTGAAGCAAGGTGATTATAAAATTACTTATACATTTGCAAAAAAATAGAATCACAAAAATTATAGTAATTACAGGGCAATACTGGGAAAGCACATATGCCAAAGGAAAACCAAACCAATGTCATTAAAAATATACAAAATGTACCTGCACATTTCTGATGAGCTGAAATTAATGTCAGTTATTTTTATCCCTCTTACCCTTCCTGTCATCACACCACCTAACCAAATAATTTCAACTAAAAATGCCCCTCAAATAACCCCAGGAAGCTCTGTTGTGTTCTGCACATTAAATAGCAATATGTTTGAGTTCTGTCTAATTTCTTTGTTATAATAGTTCGCATGTATGAAGAGCCTTCAAATTCAAAGATCGCAATGCACATTTACAAATATCCGTTTAGCCTCAGCACTTATTATATCTGTTATGTTGCAGTGTGGGAAGGAGCCAGGAACACAGAGTCTGTGTTGTTTTAAGAGGTTTATTAGCAATAATTTCAAGTGAGAGAGTTAACAGCACTGTTTTTAGGTGTAGTCAGTCTCACAGTTAACTTTCTAAATGCCTTCCAACACAATGTGTATTTTGAAGATGTGAAAACTGAGGCACACATACTATCTAAGCATAATTTACATACCACAGTAATAGATGCCTTGGAAATACTTAAGAGATATACTAGATAGGTAAAATTAGATTAGATTTTATACACACATGTAGCCAAGATCTGCTCGCTCCCAGTCTAGTGCCTTAACCAGAAGGCTATCCAGTCCCCTGATAGCCCTCGGTCACAACAATAGCTCCCTTTGACTTTGTTTGAATAATTATGGAGACAAAGTATGTAAATAGGCATTTTCTTATATTGCATTTGGGAATAGGAAAGTATAGAAAACTTTCTAGATGGAGTAACCTACTCGCAATCCCATCACCTCCTTCAATAATGTTTACCATTCCCAAGTTGAAATATGCATTGCGAGTAAAGGAACAAGGAGATTAATTCAGATAGCAAGGGAACTGATACAATGACCAAAAAGACAGGGATTTCTTAATATTTAAAAAAGCACCTCCTCTAGCTATCAGGGGGGGAAATAAGAAGGAAGTGAGACACTTTCCCACAGCATCTCCACCTAAAGTCATCATTCAAACCCTCAAATGTAGGGTAAAATGATGACATCTTTATATGAATGCTGCCTGCCCTCTGTTGAATATCTGGGCTTTAGAAACAGCATTATAAAAAGCTCCTTGTAAACAGCACGATACACAGAAGTATAAATATCGATGGTAAAAAGACCACGATGAATAAAAAGCGCACAAACCATACAAAGCAGCTATTAGGAAACAAAGTGATAAAACAAGTCTAAGCATAATTGAAAGCGAGTATTTACTTAGCTGTTAAGTGGATTCTGAACAGGCATACCAATACATAGCCATTTTACAACACAGTGATTTATTCATTGCTATAGTAACCACGGGGTTCATCCAGATATTTAAATCCATCAGCAACATTTCAGAATCAAGAGCTTCTGATTATTGTTAAATAAGAGATGTTTACAGAAGATAGGCCGAGTAGATTCTGTCTAAAGCAATGATCATAATATAACAGTATTTCTAGCACACTAGGTTAAATAGTCCACCAATTATACACTCTTTCTCCGAAAAATACATAAATAGCCCTGGATTTTTGTGCTTCTATGATTTTTTCTGTTCATTTGCATGCTTTTATATCATCATGGAAAGCAATTCATTAGGATCCAATCCAGAAAACATAATCATGTTTACAGAATAGATGGAATATAAAGTAAATTCTATATTTACTAGGACAATCCACCAATCCTTTGGCAGGGGAGGAGCAGGACTGACAGGAAAAGAAGCATTTGATTTGAATTATCTCCCCCCCACTCAAGACTGTTGTGCTCAATTCATTGATATAATTCTCCCTGTAGGACAGCAGTACTTGCTTGTTTGTTTATTTTTTACATTTGCTAAATCAAAGGAATAAAAACAGAAACATTCTCTCCTGGGTAAGAGAGGGAGATCTTAGTATGCTAAGCAGCTGAAAGTACTGTAGCAGAAGGGGTATTATTTTGTACCTGAATCCAATAATGGGACACTCCTTACAGATGTTACACTTAGCTTGGTGTTTGGCAGTTTCAGCAGCAGCCACCCTGTGCAACACTGGCAGCCATACCATGGACTGTGGTTCCAGCCTCATCCAATCCAAGAACAGGGCTGCTTCAATTTCTGGCTTGTTATTGGCCTGGGAGAGAGGATGAATAAAGAGAAGGACTCAGCAAAGAACAGCATCCCGATGACTGCCTGTCCAACCCACCAGCTTCCTGCCTCCTCACCCTTACCTCGTCACTGAGCCTTCAATCCTGGTCAACTCTCCCATGCACCAACCCTAAATGCCACTTCCAGGACCTTCTCCTCAAAAGGCACTGCTTAGTTTCCTGAATAATGGGTTCCCTCATTCTGAACTCCACTTCATTCCTTTTAACATCTCTAACTTTTCTGTGGCACATTTATGAGCTCCAACCCATTGACATCTCTGTGCTCCTATCCTGCTCCTCTTGTCTCCTTTACTGGCTATATAGAGAATTCTCTGAGCTCCACTCATTCTTCCACCTGTGCCTCTTTTGTCCCTTTCTCCCATCATATCATGCCTCCTAATGACCCCTAGCATTGGCTCACACCCAACATCCTCTTCCTCCATTCCTAGACCTGTGCCACTGAACTCCACTGGAGAAAATCCAAGGACCACACGATCTTCCTCCACTACAGATCTGTCCACTTCTCCTTCGGTACTGCCATCTTCTTTGCTAAACAACTCTTCCTCTCTCTCACTGAGCCCTAGATTTAAAACCCTATAGCGTATTCACTACCTTTCAATACCTCTCTGAGTCCCTTTTCTCCACCCTGAACACTTTCTTCTCTTCCCAGCATCTGATTTCCTCCAATTCCCCATATTCCCTCTCAGCTCCTGGCATTAATTCAGAGATCACTCCTCTATATCCAACACCTCCACCTACTCACTTGACCCCATTGCTAGGCAAATCTTGGAGTTCATAATCCATCCATATCTTTCTTGATCATAGGCGGCGAGTTATATGGGCCCGTGGTGCCCCTGCTCCACCAATATTCAGGAATGTGGGCCCACTCCATCAATGTTTGGGCTTATATTTTCAGAGCTGTCCCGTCCATAGGACGGACCAGGGAAACCGCCCTGGGCCCTGCGCTTCAGGGGAACGCAGGCTCCATGGCAGCCTGGAGTGCTAGTGGGGGGCCTGGCGCCAGCCTGCCCCGCTCTGCCTCTTCCTGCTCCGCCCCCATTCCACTCCTTCCCCTAAGCCCCCACCCCACCTCTTTCCCGATTCTGTCCCCTCCCCCAAGTGATGCCAGGAGCCAGTGGAGCAGGGTGGAGCGGAGCCAAGTTGCTTGCTGCTGCTGGCACGAGGCCCCCCGCTAGTCCCCCAGGTCACCCTGGACCTCACGTCCCCTTGAAGCACGGAGGCCCCCCAAAGCACAGGGCCCGGGGTGGTTGCCCTGGTCTGTCCTACGGACAGGACGACTCTGCTTGGACCCATTCTGGGCACCACCAAAAATTATACAAACCTGCCGCCCATGTTCTTGACCTCTCTATCACTTCAGGTCCTGGTTCAGCAAATTAACACATTAAACACATTAAAATATGTGCTTAATGCTAAGCACAAGTAGTCCCATCAAATTGAGTACTTAAGTAGGTAACTAGATCAGGGCCTATGACAACACAGAATATCTATTTCATGGCACTGTCCTCTCTTGGTTCTTTTCATATCTATCCAATGTTTCTTCATTCTCTTTTTCCCCATTCCTCTCTTGTAGATGTCTCACAGGTCCCTTGGATGTCTCTCTTCCTTTCACATCTTATCTGCCTAGATGATTCTAACTACCATCTCTTACAGTGATTACTCATACATCTAATTCTTCACTCTTTCCCCATCTTCCTGCATGGAGACCTGCAATCTAGTTTGTCTTTCTGACATTGCTTGGATGTTTTGGCAACAATTTAAGCTTACCACAATTAAATCTGAGTTTCTTATTTTTGCACCTTTATTTTTTTTTCTCCTTCTCGTCTGCTTTCCCCATTCTTAATTGCAAAATTACCATCTTCTTTGACTCACAGGCTTGCAACATGAGAATCATCTTTGACTGCCCCTTCTCAAGTTTCCTGTATGTCCAGCACATACTCATATTTTGTGGTTTCTTCCTCGACAGCATTTTGAATGTCCAGCCCCATTTTCTAAGATGGGGTAGTCAAAAGGCAGACCAGGGGCCAAATGCAGACTGCCAGACACTTTTGAATGGACCACAAAACCTTTTTATTTCTTTATCATCATTATTTCAGTATTTTCTTCTCTGGCGTTTGGACCTTGACTATACCTTGACCAAGAAATTTGGACCTTGACAAAAAATAATTGATTACCCCTGTTCTAAGATCCCATAGCTAAAGCCAGCCAACGCATTGGATATCTCCTGCTTTGATTACCTCAATCTACTCTTCTCTTCAGCTTCCCTGATTCTCATATTGCTTTCCCTTCCTGGTGCATCCAAAGGGAAACCATTAAAATGACTTTTTGAATCTGATGCTGACAATGTAATCTCCTCCACCTCTTTGAATTCCTCTCTGAAATCCCCCTTTTCCACTACATCATATTTAAACTTCTCGTACTTACCTTAAAGGCCTATACAACTTTGACTTGGACTATATATTGGGCGTTTAGAATAAAGGCTTTGTTTGTTTTTTTCTTGTGATTTTTATGCTAATTTGAGAAACGGTCAGAAAATGTAAGGGTTCCACTGGCTGCATTAGAGACCAGTGTAAATGGGTTTCCAATATTGTAATAATATTAGAAAACAATAGAGGTTTCAATGTTTTATACATCTCTTGTATGAAATTAGAATAATCTTCTTTGATGCACGGCAATTTATCCAATGGATTGTGCATTAAACCCACCTCATCTGAGCTTCGTTTTTCTTAGCTATAGTATTTTTAAAAGGAAACACTCACTGGAGCAAAGAGAACACAAAAGAAAAAGTATAATCACCACAGTAACAAATCATAGCTCTAATTCAATAATTTGCTGACTATGTTCAGAATGATGCACATTGTCTTTCACTGAAGAATCTCAAAGCACTTTACAAACATCAATTAATTCTAGACATCCCTGTGAGGTGGGGCACAAAGCATTATTACCGTATCCCCATTTTAAGATAGAGTAATTGGAGCACGGAGAGGTCAAGTCACTTACCCCCAAGGTCACTCAATGAGTCAGTGTCAGTCAGGAACTGAACTGCTGAGTCATCACTCTCACTTATGCTCTAGCTACTAGACAATACTCTTCACGTTCTCCCAGACATTCTCTGTCTTCCAAAGTATTGATGGGAGTATCTGTTTAATATGCTATTTCTAGTACAAAAAGATGAATTCTGTATTGAAATGCTGCAGCGTGTGTTGTAGACAGAATAAAAATGAGCAACCCAAAGAATTAGCCCATCCTTTTGTAGTCGCTTTAAGTTTGCAGGAAAAAAAGTTGCTCTAAAGAAATACCTCCTGTAACATTCAAAAATCCATTTTAAATCTGCAGTCACTGTTGATTGCTAATGGTCGTAAAAGTTGACTATCCAACTACTCAGTATACAGCTCGTACAAAACCTGTGCTTTGGGAGATTAGCTGCATTAAAATGTTTCAAAACTGGTTATGAATTACATTACATGAAGATTTAAAGCCACATGGAGAAAAGCTGGTCAGGGTCGGACAGTATAGGACAGACAGTTCTTTACTGTTCCCTGAGCTGCTATTATATTTTCCTTAACAACCTCTAAATCCAGTAAAGGCAGCAGCTGAAGATTTTACATAAGGGAAAAAGAAGTCTGCATTCAGACAGAACATATCTGAAGTAACAAGACCAAGCTGTAAAGAATATTAATGACTCCTTTCTTCAACACATTTCTGTGGAACTCCCAATTTTTATGGTAATAATGGAGTGAATCATAAAGCAAAATTCATAAAGCCTTTCCCAGCTTACAAATAACAATTTGTTATGGAGGGATATTCAAATTCATTATACTTCAGACATCTGTTTTTCTGCATTTGTTTGCCAAAAAACAATTGACAGGAGGGGGAAGCAGGGTAATTTTTTAAATCTTTATGCAATGATCAGGAGCTGAATTTTTCTGCCACTGCCCTCCCCCCGGATTTAAGCTCTTCCTCCCCTTTTTCTCATTCTGGCTTTTTTTTAAATGTATACTGTATCAGTTTGAGGACAGATCAAATTTATGTCTCTGTTGTAAAATACTGCCTTATTTCTCAATGTACAAAGTAGTATCATTCTGTCCGGCAGAATCAAACATATTTTCAGTCACATACATATTACCTTCTGTAATGCTGCAATTTGGGAAATAAGTTATAAAAATAATAATATTCACTTAATAGTGTCTTCCATCCAAGATCTTATACTACGCTTCATTTATAGCAACCTGTAACCGTAGATAAATATTATCCCCGTTTTTCAGATGAGGAAACGGATGCAACATTTACATGATTTGCCCAATGTGACAAACACAAAATAAGTTTGTGACAAAGCCAGGAATAGAACCCTTGTCTTCCAACATCCAATCCTGCTTTTTTCGGCCAAGCCTATCATTCCTGTTTCCTGGTCTCAATGGCTTAATAATATATTTATGGCTTCCTATGCAGCCAGCTTCCCTTCCCACACCTGGATGTGTTAAAAAGGGGTAAATAAAGATGACAAGAAGAGTCAATGCTCCATAGTTTCCAAGGCAAGTGCTATTTCATGGTCAAACATGAGAAGGCAATCACAATGACACGACATGAGCTAGGCTCTGCCATACAGTCTGCTTAAGCCATTCTTAACCCTTGGAGTGTCTAAGATGATGACTTTGATCTCTTGCATAATACTAAACCAGTCTAGTCATGGTGTTAGTGACACATCAAATATAAATGAAACAAATTATTCTAACTGATGACATTACTGGTAAGGCTTAAACGGTCCATTCATTATCATTGAAAAAACAAGATCTTTCTTCTTTTCCCCAGCCTTGCTCTTACCATTTTAACACACTTCTGTACAGAAGATCGCTTTCAGATCTGCTCAGATTTGCTTCTGAAAGCCAGTCTCATTAAGTTTTTGATTCCATATAAACAAGCCCATAACTTCCTACTGAAATAACACCATAGGACGTGCAGTTTTATGACATTTATAGCACAGCAGCTTGCAGAGGGATTTGTTAGATCCCTGTACGCCAGCTGCACAAAGAGGATGCACCTATTGATGATACAATGATTGTAATGGTGTTTGTATTTGTCATATTTCAGTTATTCATCCTGGACATTATTATTATTATTCCTTTTTTGTATTGCAATTGTGGCCTATGGTCCCAATCAGGATCAGGGCACAGACACATAGGAATACATGGCCCAAACCCCAAAGAGATTATAAACCTTTATTCCAGCTTTGGTTTGTCAGAGTACGTACTTCAGGAGTGGGCACACAGTTAAAGTAGTTGTAAAAATATCTCAATCTTTCTTTTTCACTGATACAGTATACATAGAGCCATAACAAATGTAGACTGTTGAAAGTCACGGTTATTTTTATGTTTATGAATAGAATAGTATATCTGATGTTAGATATAAACTAGTTGTATGTCCTCCCCCTACTTGTTTCATGTGGATAACATTCTATATAAAAACTCCAGCCCTACATCCAATTTCAGGGGGGAAAAACATCCTTAAATAATTTTACAGCATAAGGAAACAAACACCCCTCACACTTCACAAAGGTATTGGGGGAAACAGCAGCTACATTTTCGTACACTGAGTTGAACTAACCTGCTGACCTCTGGCTTTTCTTTTGCTCCCATCTCTTAGTTTCAACGTCATAGTAACCCGTGGAAGAAAGGTGTGTGTAACCCCTAAATGATAATGGTATAATTTTTATCTTTATCATTTAGGCCCTGTCTATACTGGCCAAGGGAAGTATGTTAGCAATTTTCCAGCATGATTCACTAGAACAATACTGCTGTGGTTTCCTTGGCCAGTAAACAAGATAAGCAAGGCTTTAAAGGAGCACTGTCATGGCTGACATGGTCTGTATAGCATCTTTTCAGTTTCACCTTACAAATGAACCTGAAATGGAAAACACTAAACTTTCACTCAACAAAAACTAGTGGTAAAGTACCTTTAAATGCAAGATCACGCAAGCGTACCACACTTGCCTAGGGAACACGACAAACATAATTTTCTTTGCTTGTAACACAGCCTTACCTCCCAAGAGCACTTATCTATCATGTTTAATAAAGAAGAGAAAGATAGTCCCTTCACACCCTCACAATACAATACTGAGAAAATTCACACAACTTTTCATGGACCTTACAGATAATCTTTATGTACTGTGACTCAAGCATTTTCATCAAGTTTTTTTGACCTCAGTTAAGATTTTTGCCTTTAAAACACCTCAAAATACAATTACATTTTTCTAGTTTGGGGAGGATATTCCCAGTTGTATAAGCAACATATTATTATATTCTACATCACATCCTTGTTCCTCACAGTTAGTATTAGCACCTCCTTTCTTTATTCAGAAAGGATGAAAAAAAAAAAACCCCTCCAAGCTGGTGGGAAGAAAAATAAAATGAAAGCAGCAGCCTAAAGTAAAAAACTCATTCCTTTAGACAAAGAATGTGCTTGTGGGAATGGTAAGTATTTTATTACCATTTGCACAGGCTGTTATAAACAGCAGTGCTAAGAACACTTGCATATTGACAGAACAAGACTGCCCTCCCCCACTATTCCCAAGGACTTATACTTCAAACAAAGACGGGTGGAGATTTCCCCCGTTATCTCCTGGTACAGTAAACATCACATTTTCATGCTGCTGTGCATGACAGACAAGGCTGTTGCCAGGGCACCTAACCTAAGGGGGTTGGGAGAGTGAATTTTGAAATACATGTTTGCTGCTGACTTTCTGACGTGTCTGAAAGTTATTACTAGGTTATGATCAGCACAAGTAACTAAAACAAATAAATATATCAATACAAGGAATAAACAAACCCCAAAGTACAATTCTTAGTCCTTAAAAGAGACATATGAAGAAAGACCTAACATCAGACAATGTTTGGACACAACAGTGCATAAAGCACACATCCCCTGATTTATTTTTCTATATTAAATTATTTCCCTTCAAGAAAATCCCAGAAGGAGAAGGCAGAGGGGAGAGAGAAAGGAATGTGTAGCAGTGTCATTCCACCCACAAGCTCTGTGTGCTACCCTCTCATCCCTCTCTATCTCAGGGACTCCAGGCAATCTTCCACATGCCAGGAGCTGTGTCCTTCATAACACCTTCCTCCATACAGTTGACATCACCCCAGTGTGAGAGGCCCCCATTCCAGGGTCTCTGTGTTCCCCCCATCTCCTGCCCTCAGGTGCCCCTCTTTCAACCTCCCTATCTCTACTCCCCTTACTCCAATTCCCTGCTTCCATGCCTGCCCACTCATTTCCCCCTTTCTGAGCCCCTGCTTCCCTCAGCACAATTCTCCTCCTCCACCCATTCCCTTACTGGTCCCTGCTCTTCCTCCTCCTTCCCTCCCCCCTACTCTCCACTTCTCTCCTGCGGGTCCCTGAGAGACCCTGCTTTCCTCTCCCCTTTGGCAAATCCACTCCCCTTCCTTCCCCATCCCCACCCCCCAGTCCTCTCTGGGGACCTGCTTCCTCTCCCTCACTGCCATCTGGGTCCCTACTTCCCCCACCATCATCACCCCATTCCTAAGGTCCTTGCTGCTTTGCCCTCACCCCCACTCTTGCCCCTCCCACACACTCTGCCCTCCCTTTCCCTGCTCCCTGGATCCCCAATTCCCACCCTACAAACCCTCCCCATAAAGGCTCTCTTACTTCTATTAGAGTTGAGGTTACAATCTCTCAGGCACCAAGTTAAGGTTCTGCCTCTGATGTGAGAAGGCAGCAGCAGGGGGAACCAAACAGATTCCTCTGCCTGCAGCACTGGGCAGTCTGGGAGCCCTGATTTTCCTATGAATCAGGCTCTTTCAGTGTTTTGATTTGTATCAGATTCAGCAGGAGTCTGCCCACTGACGGCTAAATAGTCCCAGAAATTTTGCAATTGGTTGTATGCAGTGTTCCAAAGCTATCATATTATATCCAAACAAACCCACAGAGAAATGCAGCAAAGTGTTACACCTTGCTCTGGTCGGCCAAATATCTTCCTGAAACGTGTTTCCCTCCATGTCACAAATATATCCATTTTACTGTATTTTCTACTGTATACCCACAGGCCTGGAGCGTTTTTACAAAAACGATTTGTTAAAATTCCTATCCCTCACCTTTTGTTCAAAATAGTTTTGTGAATATTACTGTAGTTTCCATGGGAGAAGGGAAGGGTAGGCTCCATAGAGACCTGAATGAATGGGGAGCAGATTTATATGTCCCCTTCAGCAATCTGTGAAGCTGCTGTCGCATTATTCTGTGTTGGTCTGACAAAACCTAAAAACACAACACAGAGTCCCCCTACAAACCTCTGAAGGTTACCACAGGCTTTATTCTAGCTACCAAGGTTCATACTCCTTGTCTATCACCATGGCATCTTTTGGATATGGCTCATGATACAGTTTTTGCACAGAGCACAAATGACTGTTTTCAGGAGAGGGCTGGGTTATACCAAGGGGAACAAAAGTTAAAAAAATGAGGGTAAGGGGATATATAAAGACTCTAGAACTAAACTGATCCACATTCTTAGCTTGTGGAAAAGTGAGTCACCCCTGAAACCTGAAGTGACAATAAAAACAAAATAAAGGATTAAAAAATCCACCCATCACAACAGGAAACCACAGGTCATTTTGTAATTGTATATGTTTTTTAAACACAGTAACTCAAGACTATTTACTGCCATTACTATTCATTGAAAAGCACTTGCTGTAGATTGCCACACAATTTAACTTGAGCAACATGTAAAAACGCCTGCAGACAGTAAGAAGAGAGATAAGAAAGGGCAGATGAGGTCACCCACTCATTTGTTGTTACATAGACGATGCACAGACGAGCACAGCAGAACATGCATTTCGTCTTCTCTGCTATAATCTACTCTAATCTTCTTCTTACTTCCTTTTATCATTCCTAATGCGTTTTAACCTTTTGATATAGGAAACTGGAAATGTTTAGGTATGCATCCTTCTGTTGGCAGGAGTAAAGGATAAATATCCCACTTTCCTCCCAAAATTAGAAGTGTGTTTTAAGTTTTATCGGTTGTGAATTTGAGAAAAGAATCTGGACTGCACTGTGCATTCTTCAATATAGAGCACAGCAGCGGTCACAGAATTGCTAAAAGGAGAGCAGCATTATCCTTTCAAACAGTGAAACTAGCCAAAAGCCTGCTCTCTGAAACAATACTAATGCTGACTCTTCACAGTTCATTCATTTGATCGATTCTTACCTCTCTACTGGAGACCTCTGTTTTTCATTGTTATTTATACACTCTATATATGGGGTAGGGCAGGGAGTGTCAATTATTTTTTGGCAAGCTCCATATTTCTTGGTCGAGGTACAATCAAGGTCCAGACGCCAGAGACAATAAAAAACAACAACAACAACAACGAGTAAATAAAAAGATTTTGGGATCCATTCAAAAGTGCCTGGTGGTCCAGATTTGGCCCATGGTCTGGCCATTGACTACCCCTGGGGTAGGGTATGTATGTCTACACTACAAGTGCTACTACAGTGGCACAGCTGAAGCTACACTGCTATAGTGTTCTAGTGTAGACACTTGCTACAGCAATGGAAGGGTATTTTCCATCGCTGTAGTAAATCCTCCCACTTGAGAGGCAGTAGCAGAAGAATTCTCATGTTGACTCAGCTGCCTCTACAGTCGTGGGTTAGATCAATCTAATTACATCACACAGAGTGAGAAATTTTCTACAGCCCTGAACAATGTCCCGAGATTGACCTAAATTTTAGGTATAGATCAGGCCTTACAATAACTCTTGTTCTTCATGACAGCTGTGATCTATAGCTGATTTCTTATAACAAAAAGGAATGCGTGCTGGCAGTAGGGATGGGAAAAGTAATTCACATAAAATAAAAAACTTTCACATGACTCAGTTATAACATGGTTAGATCCTTTCCACACTACCCCTTTTAGCTATGTAGTAACCAGTTCAGGATAACCACACTGAAATGGATTTCCCCCTGACATTTCTATATTTGTATTGTAGACATACCCCAAGAAGAAACAACCTATTCCAAATGCCTTGCCAAGTAAACAGATTAGCAAACTAACACGAAATTTCTTTAAGCAATCCCTGGAATTCAATCCTTTCTCCCTCATTTCTGTTCCTCCTCCTCAAGGGATTTTACTTATCCTCTTCTCAGTGACAGAAACATAAATAGGGTGGAATTAAATAAAAATCAAAACAATAATAGGAAAAAAAAACATTAGAAAACAAAAACCACGCAAACGCTTACAAACTGGAAGCAGCTCCTAACACTAGGTTCAATGTTACTGCCACCAAACGATGCAACTTCGCCCAGCTGTCGTGGGATCTGGATGGAGTCATGTAGGAGAAGGCCCAGTCGGCGCTGGTCACAGAATCCAGTGGAACTTGCTACCTGCTTGAATAGATCTAGAGGGACGAAAATGAAGCAAAAAGAGTTTTAGGGATAGAACATTTCAACCGGGACTACAGAAGTATTACAGAAACGCAATTATTTTCAGAGGCTCAAAAGTGTGGTGCCATTATGGGAGTGACTATATTTCAATGGGCCTCCATTTGGCTATCTTCTCTGTTTATTAACCAGTTAAATAAGTAGCCTGGTGCTAATGTCTGACTAGATCACGGGCTTCTATCTGTCAAGGAGGACCATTCTAAAATAACAATCTGACAGCATTTATATAATACTCAGAACCAACACAAGCTATAACTCCATAACACAGTTACCTAGACTGCAACCATAACACATGTATACAGGGTCTCTGATCCACAAAATCTTTTAAACATTAATGTACATATAGTCTGAACAGCTTTAAACATACAGCCCAGAGGACCTGATTCTGTTTCACATCATGAGTTGCTTTGAAAAACAAAAAAATTCCCTAACTTTGATATTTCATAATATAATGAACTCAAGATGATTTTTTAAATGAAAGAGAAACATTACACTGTTACAGAGCCCCACCACCAGTTGGGAATGTTAATATCATATTAAGTTTTAGTTTTTGAAGTGAAAGCCCTGTTTTATTATAGAAACACTATCAAAAAAGAATCCTTACCGGACTGAATCATCATCCTACCATAAGCACAATTTAATTTGCTGGGAATTAGTTATACTACAAATACTTTGAGGAGGTTTTAAAGTTTGTAATAACAAGAAAAATCAAGTTAGGATCAACTGAAATATTTATTTGGTACTACTCCAGTTGATAATTCATGACCTGAATAAATTCAGCTTATTTTTCAAAGAGTAAAAAATGTCACTAGTGTAGTAATAATATGCTTTCACGGCTGTGGCCTCCTTAATATTTCATCCCACACTGGGGGTGAAATTATACAGGAATGTCAATATCATTGATAAGTTTCCTAGCATAGCTTTTATAAATGATTTTTTTCTTTTTGGTTCCTTTTAATTAGAAGAGTATAAGAATATAATTCTTCTCATATCTGGCCTCAGAATATATTATTTCAAGACAAATCCTGCCTTCACCTCCCTGGCCCTGGAGACTTTCCCAGGCAGCACAACCAATACTGTTCTGCTGCACAAGTGGTTGGCAAATTCCCTGTGCAGAACTCAACTCTACAGGGACTTCCAGAGCATATCAGCGAGCAGGAATGAGAAAAGTCAAAAGATCAGCTGCTATGATGCTTCTGTCCTCTCCACTCACCACAACAAGGAGAGCCATTAGGACAGTAGGAGCTACTGCAGCATCAGGTAGTGGAAATGGAGCAATGGTGGAACAAGTCCACAGCCCCAAGGAGAAGATTCCTTTCTTCTCACCTCCAACTGCACATCCTTTCATTTCCCTCTTATTAAAGCATCTACAATGCTTAAAGGAAGATTACACTTTACAATCAATCAGATGCATCCTTTTTTGGAGAGACAGTATTCAGCATTCGCAGGGGAATAAATTAATCTTAATAGATATTTCCTATCTCTAACTTTTATAATCCTAACAGTGTACCACTTTTCTGGGAAACAGCTAAAAATCAAAGTTTTGACATTTTGTTTTAAATGTTTTAATTTGACTCAATTTTACAAAATCTTTTAAATGTTGCAGTGAAGGGGGAGGTTCGTTCAATATATTTCCATATTCCTGTGTTTAAAAAAATGTAAACATTTTCAAAATCTTGATTTTCAAAAAGATGCTGGATTAAGAATACATCTTGAGTCAAATCCTAAAGTTCTTGGTCAAGCTCCAACCCTGTAAACGCCTACATCTGAGTATTACCATTGAACTCATCGGGGTACCCATGTGCATAAAGTTACTCACATGAGTCAAGTGTCCGGGCCTCACTTTATACTCATTCATTATTCATGTAAAACTTGCATTGGCTTCAAACTGATTTTTTCCAGATAAGGATTTTGGGATTTGGTCCATTGAAAATATGCAGAACTTTGATTTTTAAATTACACTCTCACTCTCTCTCTCTCTCTCTCTCTCACACACACAATGAAAAAAAAATTTGCAAAAAAGCTTTTCATGAATATGGCACATCTTTATTGTTCACCCAGGGATAGCAACTGTGGCTGCATATAATTTTTTCAAGTATGATTCCGTTGCAACTGTAGACACCAGACTTAAGATACAGCATGTTGAATAAAATACAGTAACACAAATTGCTCTAAATATAATTTTTCCTGAAACATTTGTTTTTGTACTTTGTCATTTTGTCATTTAGATCCTGTCTACATGGGTCAGGGAAAAAAGTTTTAATTCCTTTCTATGTCAAATCATATTAAACCCTACTTCTTCCTAATATGTTGTCATTGATTTTTTTCTGGCCAGTGTAGAAAGAACTTTAATCTATTATGTGAAGTAGGGGGAAATCTACACTGGACAAGTCACTTAAAAATACAGTGTAGAGAACTATCCTTCACTGAAGGATTAGAAGACCTAACAGGACTTTTCTGTCCCGAATTTTTGTGTTTCCATGATATATAGGAAAAAAATAAAAATAAAATAAATTAAAATGAAATAAAATATAAATTAAGACACCTGACTTACATCTGTACTTATCTTCCAAATGTGCTTTACACAGGGAAACTACACCAGTTTTAAAAGATAAGACACGGATCCTTCCTGTTCGACCCCTGTTGATGATGATAAGAAAAACAAACATTGATTGATAATATAATCCACATATTTGAGGTCTTATTTAGGAGAGTAATGCAACTTTTAAAATTAAACACAATCTTAGCCACCAATCTTAACCACCAATCATTGCTGGAGGTTTTTAAGAATAGGTTGGACAAATACATGTCAGGGATGCTCTACGTTTACTTAGTCCTGCCTCAGCACAGAGGGCTAGACTAGATGACTTCTTAAGGTCCGTTATAGCACTACATTTCTATGATTCTGTACTACTTCATAAAACTTAATTCTTGTGTAACTTATACATGACCTGTTGAATACACTGGTTTAACAGTGTTCATCAACAGCTCCAAGATAAGTAACTGGTTGCTGTTCCATAGTTAATGCTATGTTTTGCACTTAAATCAGGGATTCAACCACTCTGGCATGAATGCAATGGCGGTGTATCTCCCCACAATTACAACACTTACTGAGTCTGAACATTCACATGTACATAACCTTTAATTAGTTTGAGAGTTCATATTAATTTAAAAATGGGCCCTGTAAAAAATGTAACACCCTGGGCCAGTCTATTTTTCTAGTCCAAATGATCTTAATTACCAAATAATGCACTCTTCAAATTTCCCATATAGACTGAAAGTCACCACATCTGAAGACATTTGGTTATTTTTCATTTTTATTATTTATAACTGAAAGTGCTTCAGCAAGGGCTGACAAATAAATGTTCTTATACAGAAAATTCCACAAAGAATTGCCCTCTTTTAAAATGGCTGCCATTTCCTTTTGTGATCAATGGAAGTGAAGCTAAAAGTGCTTTTAGTAAACACTTCATCTTTTAATAAGGCTACCACCGTCCACAGTTTAAAACGGAAGTGAAGCCAAGATGTTTTCAGGGAAGATGGGGGTCCCAGACAGCATAGGGAGCCCCACTCTTCCCTAAGGGCAGCCTGACTTCATTCCTACTGGGAACACTGGGAGGTGGTGAACATTTTGAAACATGTCTTCGCTTAGTGTCAGCACTAGCCTCAACTCATTAGTGACACCAAAGATGTAACATTCAAACACCCTCCACTCACTTTAAAGAGTGTATGGGCCCCACCCCAGTCCGTATGTGGTCTCTAGTCATCCTCCTTTCCCTTATCCACTTGTGCTCTGCAGCCTCTCTATATCTACAACATCCTCCATGACTGTGTGCCACGCAACATCACTGCTTGAAATCCTACTTCAGAACTCAGTTTTATTTCAATTTACTTTCAATGGGAGACTTTCACACTAAATAATATTCCAGATAATATCCCAATTTTGATATATTTAAACAAAACAACCTTGCTCCCCAAACAAATGATCAGAATGTGTACAATACAATAAGCATATGTCTAACAACTCCTTGAGGCAGAGATCTATCAATAATTTTCGGTCTGTGTCACTTTCACTATTGTCACTGAAAATAAGAACAATATTAATGCATGCAATTATAAAAGGCACCCCACGCTGTGCTGCACAGCATACGATCTTAATACTGTCAAGATCAGCAGAAGAGCCATTTACATGCATTGCCCCAATTCTGCTATCATAGAAGTGTAATACCTTAGTAAAAAAAAAAAAAAAAACTCCACTGAAATGAAGAGAGACACTACAGATTTACAGTGGTGTAACAGATCAGAACTTGGATACCTCACCACATCCCATTTTAATTTTTAAAAATATTATTTTCCTATTCATAAATCAGCATCTGTTATTCACTTATGTCAGTTCAACATTCTGTTCTTATTCTTTTCTTCTTTGCACTTCCTCCCCTTCCTCAAATCCTTTCCAAATTCATTATCCTTTGTGCCTTCAGAAACCCATGCAGATGAATACCAGCCTAATGCAAATTATACAGGAGAGGCATGTAGCATGATGATTTTCCTGTAAGGTATATTAAATAGGAACTTACATGAAGCATGAGTTGGTTCAGTTAGCTACACCCTCCTCCCTGCCTCCCAAATCAAACAGATAATTTAGCATGTAACTGCAAATGAGTATGAATATCTGATCAATTAAAACAAATGTGAAACATATTGAATAGCAAGACTGCATGCCAAATTGGACCAGTCACTGTTCCAGTTATCAATACCTTTACAAACAACAGTTGGGAAGCATAATAAATGTAAATTATTAGTTTTTTTGTTTTATTTTGTTTTTAAATGCCACAGAATCTCTAATAGGAGAATGAATTCAAGAAAATCATTGAGGGCTTTGTCTATTTGCCCTATCAGTACATACATCTGACCCTTGGCTCTTCTTTCTGTGCTCATCCAGGATAACACAAACACAAAACTTCAGTAAAAGGCCATGCACTTGCCTTATCCCTGGGTCCCTACAATGTTCCCTCCAGTCCTGTAGCATCCATTTCCTCAGTATTCCTTCCCTCAATGGCGCAAACTATAATTTACAATGTAGTAGGTTTCAATGAAATTAATAAACATGATGAGACTGTATTTAGCAAGACAGAGTCTTGAGGAGAAGCAAGCAGGAGGATTTGACACTAAGGGGGGGAGGGGGAGGTAGATAGGTAGGGATAGGATCCAGAGTGACCTAGACAAATTGGAGGATTAGGCCAAAAAAATCTGATGAGGTTCAACAAGGACAAGTGCAGAGTTCTTCACTTAGGACAGAAGAATCCCATTCACTGTTACAGGCTGGGGACTGACTGGCTAAGTGGCAGTTCTGCAGAAAAGGACCTGGAGATTATAGTGGACGAGAAGCTGCATACGAGTAAACAGTGTGCCCTCATTGACAAGAATGCTAACGGCATACTGGGCTGCACTAGTAGGAGTGCTAGCAGTAGATCGAGGGAAGTGATTATTCCCCTCTATTTGGCACTGGTGAGGCCACATCTGGAGTATTAAGTCCAGTTTTGGGCCCCCAACTACAGAAAGGATGTGGACAAATTGGAGAGAGTACAACAGTGGACAACGAAAATGATTAGGGGGTTGGGACACATGATTTACGAGGGAGGCTGAGGGAACTGGGCTTATTTAGTCTGAAGAAGAGATGAGCGAGAGGGGATTTGACAGCACCCTTCAACTACCTGAAGGGGGGTTCCAAAGAGGATGGAGGTAGGCTGTTCTCTGTGGTGGCAGATGACAGAATAAGGAGCAAAGGTCTCAAGTTGTAGTGGGGGAGGTGTAGGTTGGATATTAGGAAAAACTTTTTCACTAGGAGGGTGGTGAAGCACTGGAATGGGTTACCTAGGGAGATAGTGGAATCTCCATCCTCAGAAGTTTTTAAGGTCAGGCTTGATAAAGCCCTGGCTGGGATGATTTAGTTGGGGTTGGTCCTGCTTTGAGCGGGAGGCTGGACTAGATGACCTCCTGAGGTGTCTTCCAACCCTAATCTTCTGTGATTTTATTGCCCCAGCCTAAACACCTAACATTTTTTGATTGTGAAGAATTGTAATTTGTATTCAGATTTTATTCATATTTGGGTCTAAATACAAACTGGATATTTGTTTTCTGAAAACTGAAGTCGATTTTTAAAAAAAATAACCTAAATATTAAATATAGGCCTGTTCTCTATTGCCTGTGAACAAAGCAAAAAATCTAGTGTCATCACAATACATAATATAACATGGCAGAATGACTATCCACATTAACTGTATGGCTGTTGTGGATTAAGTCAGAATAGGAAGTCCTCCATTTATAGAATCACGCTGGTTGGGAGACATCTGCAATTTCTGATCCAGAAATCAATAAGGTATAATTACATTGATTAAAACTTGATGAAAGAAACACTCTTGGGGCATGGAAGTATTCCCATGCTATGGATATTTATTTTAACTTAATGAAAAATGTTGATGAAATTAAAAGCACACTCTCTCATCTACACAGGTTTATTTTGCCACATGACATGTGAGTGTGTGTCTGACTTTAAGGATACCTAATAGATACTTCTAGTCTTAAGTAAGCAAGTCAGGGGTTGGACTGCCAAATTTTCTCACAGAATTTGCAGAGCTGTTTATTATTATAAATCCAGCAATAATCCAAAACTAGGCTGCTTTATTTAATTATTGGGTAATTTAGGAGTTGTCTGAGAGCTAGGAGGCAGCTGATTAAAACAGCAGATTGAATGGATTTTCTGTAAGACTATCTAAGTAAATCTACCCTATCTTCTGTAAATTCATGAGTGTGGACTCAGCATATCTAAATTCCACTTTGAAGTGGTCTTTGTTTGCTAAAACTGAATTTTAGGAGCAACATTACTAACCTACGAACATTCACTCAGATCTGTTGACTATTAGAAGTCACAAGCATATTGCGCCACAGGTGGCCCCCCTTCCAGCATCTATCAAAGATTACATACTAAAAGCTATAGAAAATGTGTCACCGTGAATAGGCTTAACTGTTGGAAGCGTAGACAAGCATGAGCACACATATAATGAAGATTATGCTGTTGCTTTTTGATAATACTCTTAACTGGTAAAGATAAAGGTGTATTAACAAGGAAATTCAAAAGTGCCTTGCAGAGTCATAACTTAATGATGGGATGGAGTTCTGAAAAATGACCCTTACATACACGGACCATTTTAAAGGAGAATGTTCTGTTTTCCAGCTCTATCACTTCTTAGCTTAATAAAACAATTTAGGACTCCAACCCTAACTCAGGGTTGTATTGATTGAGCTAAGTGCAACCAGTAAGCCATTATTTTTATTAAATGTGCACTATGAACACCGCCTTCCAGCTCCGAGCCACTCATTTTGTAACCAGGAAGACAGCTCATTATCCCCAACAGTCATTAAAGCCTTTAGTACAGTATACTCAGACTACTCGCACATACGTGTCATAGACATTCAACAGCCAGTTGAGGCACATGTCCACACAGAGCGGGACGTTGACCAGGTTATTGTGCTCTTGTTCCAGTCGATCATAAATGGTGGTCAAGCAGTTAATGATCTGAAGGATATCCATCGACTGGTCATTCTGTTTGAGGTTGTGCTGGTCCAAGGCATCACATGCGGCAGACAGACTCAGTAGATCCACTGTTTAAAATAAGATATTAATATAACTACAACAAAAAACACTCAGTCATTTCAAGTATTAACCACCCCCCCCCGACAACAATATATTTTGATTACAATTTTCTTAAGCTTTCATCCCTTCCCCAACCCCTTGTCTGAAAATAACCTTTTATGCCTCAATCCTGCAGATTCTTAGACATGCATTAGGCCAGTGGTTCTCAACATATTTACCATTGTGGGCTGCATATGCACCTCTCTATGTGGCCCCATCCACACTATATTATATATATATATATATATATATATACACACACACACACACACACTCACTATCTGTATGGCCCTGCGGATGTCCCATGGGCCACAGCTGTGTGCTGACTAGTCCACAGGTTGAGAACCACTGCATTAAGGCTTTGCAGGACGAGGCCTTAGACCAGGGGTAGGCAACCTATGGCATGTGTGCTGAAGGCAGCACATGAGCTGATTTTCAGTGGCACTCACACTGCCCAGGTCCTGGCCACTGGGCTGGGGGGCTCTGCATTTTAATTTAATTTTAAATGAAGCTTCTTAAACATTTTAAAAACCTTATTTACTTTACATACAACAATAGTTTAGTTATATATTATAGACTTATAGAAAGAGACCTTCTAAAAACATTAAAATGTATTACTGGCACACAAAACCTTAAATTAGAGTGAATAAATGAAGACTCGGCACACCACTTCAGAAATGTTGCTAACCCCTGCCTTAGACTGTAAATTGTATAAGTCAGACAATAGTTTCATATTGTCTGTAAAAGATCTACCATACTATTGGATGCTATATAAATAAAATGTCTTCAAAGCATATTAAACATGAAATCATGTAATTTAATTTATATTCCTGTTGACAGTATTTGATTAAAAACATATTGAACATGATGTCATTTTAGAACATGCCAACTTTAATGAGGTTTTCCATCTATTTCCATCACAGCATTACTTTTGGCAAATAAAATACCACTTACTAAAGATGATGGGAGAAATTTCAGGGGGCCATATTCCACCGGAATATGCGGTTCTATCAAAGTGACTTTTTGTGTCAATTTTTCTTTGTATTCTATATAACAATGTAATACAAAATACGTCAAAACCAAAATGAAACAATTTTGCAAAATGAAGTGTTTCAATCAATCTGAAACACTTTTTTCCCCAGAATTTTTCTTTTTGGAGAGCTTTGAAAATTTTGTGTTTTGTTCCGATACAAAATGAAGCGAAAATTCAAAATCCTTCAATAAATGGAACTTCTATTCTTTACACAGTTCTACTTATTACCCTTAATCTCTAAATGCACCTCTCACTAAGATAAAAAGCAGTTCAGTATCAATTGACTGAGGGAAGTATTTTGCTTCTAAGCTTTGAAGGATAACAATTGAGTGTTATGAGAGATGATTTTTAAAATGAAATGGGGATCATACAAGAAAGCAAGATATTGAGGGCTATCTATATTTGCACTCACTGCTATAATGTCTCAGCACCTCACAAATATTAATGAATTTATCCCCACACCACCTCCATGAAATGTGGAAGTATTGTTTTGCCTACTTCACAGATAAGGAAGCAAATCAGACAGACAGAAGGCCAAATTCTGCCCTCTTACTCACATTGAGTTGATTTCAATGGGATAATCACAGAGTATGGTATAACTCAATGTGATTAAAGGTGGAAGAATCTTGCCCTAAGTGAAGGTCATATAGGAATTAGGTGACAGAACTGGGAACTGAACCAAGATCTCCCAAGTTCCAGGTAAGTGCCCTAACCACAAGACCATGCTGCCTCTCTTTAAAATAAAGATTTTTAATGAGCTTTGACAAGCAACAATACTTTACAATTTAACAGATTTTAAACAGTGAAGCAATAGCTTAATGTCAAATTGGCCAAATTCACTTCTGGTGCAACTAAAAATTCCATCAAGGATGAATCTGGCTCTTTGTGTCCTAACAGGACACTAGTTTAGCACTCCAGACTTAGCCACTGAATAATTTGCAAGGGGTTATACAATATGGATGGGATTTTCAGCAGTACCTATGGAATTTCAGAATACAAATCTCATTGAAAAAATCAAAGGAACTTGTGCTCCTAAATCCCTTAAGGACATCTGAAAATCTTAGCCTACCTGCCTAATATACCCAAATCCTAAAGCAAATAAAGTGTGTATATAATGATATATACATGTCTCTACTGTTATACTAAAAGATTTAGCTTACAGAGCAAATACATTTCATTTTTTGAAATTAGATTTTTCTTTAAATATAAAGCATCTTTATTTTGGAGATTGTATTTCATTTACTGACATTTAAAAAATGTAACTATCCTAAGATGTGTGTCTTGTTCAACAACAGCCTATTTATCACCCCATCTCTAAGGGTCATAGGAAGATGCTTTTCTCTAATAACAATTTATTAGCCAAATTGGGAATGCAGCACTGCCTTCACAACACCTTTAACTTTAGCTTTAGGCTGAATGCTCAGTTCCTCTGTGACAACGAATCAATGGTAATTAAGTGAACCCCTCAAGCATCTGGGTGGCAGCTTAATTATACATGTGACTACAGATACACATGGGTCATTCTATTTTGTGAAAGCTTTTAACACTAATAAGTGGCAGCATCTTAATATCCTTTAACTGTGCTCTTTATTTATCAAACCTTCGGTCTTGTCTTGAAGTCAATGATATATGGGTGTCTAATAACACATGGCGGGGGAGGTGACACCAGACTCTGCTGTAGGACAACTTCTACTCCTCCTGGACTTCTCCCCACAAACGCATCAGGAGCTTAGTGGGAAAAGTACTGGGGGTCCATTTTTCCTCAGAGATTTAATACTCAGACTCCTCCCAAAATATGGACTCATATGCATGATCATATCCTGAGACGTAACCCCCATAACGTGGCTTAATGCAGTCAACTAAATAGATACAAAAGAGTTGTAAATCAGTGTACATGTGTCCACCTGGGGGTTTGCACTGGTTTTAACTCAATCAATTAAAACCAAATGTTGCACACTGTGTAGTTTCTGTAGGCTGAGCTCATTGCACACACTCTGGTTTTCCAGTTTTCACAAAAAATCAAATGGGTCCTGCCCACTGATGCCTAGAATATTCCCTGAAGTTTTGTAATTTTTTGGATGCAGTGTTCAAAAGCCATTGTGTTACATCTTAACAGACAAATAGAGAATTTCCATCAAGTTGAGTGTAAGGTTCGGCCAATTATTTTAGATAAACTGGCACAGTTTGTGCATTGACCAGCCTCTAGGATGTTTGTATCCCAGCCATGGTAAACAATACTTTGGATTTTAAAGAGAGAGACAGAAGAGGGAGTTTGTGCTTAAGGCCAACTCACATTCTCCATCAAAGACATGGGCAAGGGGGACCCATCCTGTAAAATGGCACTCATAATCTGATCTGAAGCTCGGGAAAATCTAAGGCCAATGCACGAGAGGCAAGTTTTAGGGAGAAAGTTGACAACTATCTAGTAAGTAAAAGATACTCAGTAGTAATCACATACTGAAATTGAAGGAAACTAAATATGGCTGGTAATTAAAATCATACAGGGATCTCTCAGAATGCAAGGTCACCCCATGAGTAAACCTGATGTTCTCTGTTGATATGTAGGTGATCCTTTAATTTAGTTAGTATATACAGAGCAAAAGAAGATAATTGGTAAAGAAACTGCCGCATATTTCTCTTTCGTTGAATCTCCAGGAGAAGTTTGTAAAGCAAAGTGAATTTTATTGACATCATAATGTTCAGATGTGGATTGCACTTAAAGAGGATACATTTTTAAAGCAATTTTGTACACAAGGAAATTAACATGCTTTGATGTGATTATCAAAGGGGAATGTACATTTAAAAGCAATGGTGAAATGGTTATATCTAGCATGTACATAATATGCTGTAATGCTGGGAGGCTGGTGCCACATCTGAGAATATTTCAGGGTAATACCATGTGCAAACATTTCTCAGCACATGAATTTATTTGTGCAGGATCACCATTTTTTCTGCATTTCTCTTTTTAGCCTTAATATACCTTTACATCCATATTTTATTTTATATTATATATAAATAAAAAAAACTATACTAAACTCATTCTTACACTTAGTTTTCCAAAATCCTGTAAAGGCACAAAACATAAACAGTATAAGTATAGTTGATTATTTAAAAGCATTTTTATTTTTGACATTTAGAAACAGGATAAATCTCCAGCTCTCAAGGCCTTCTATGAGGTAAATATAACCTGACTAGGAAATAAAAACAAACCTCAAAAGACAAAAATGTCTTGTATTTTACAGATTTGGTGGATTTACAGAAAATGAAAACAATCCAAGACTTCTCTCCTTCCCCGCCAAGTTTTAAAGATGAAGGAAAAAGGAAGGAGATGAAAGCAATTACTTCAATTGGAAATTTGAACTCTCTTGTTTATGTCTTGATGCCTTGAGATCCAAAATAGTGTTCAATTGCTATTAATGCCAAATTAAAAGAAACAGTAAGAAACTCAATAATAACTTCGCTGCATAATTAAATTGGGTTCGCAAATGCTGGTGAAATTGTAAGATAAGAATATTTAATGATGGTGTCTTTGTTCTTTGCAGGAATATTGCTTCTCAAATAGTGAGTACAAACAGTTATCCAGACTCCTCAAACAACTCTCTATGGATACAAGCATGAAGAATGTGCTTAGGTATTTAGTGTAGGTGCCACTGCATGTTTGTTAAAACATCTGGATCTCAGAAAATCTTCACTTGCCCTCAAGTAAACACTTATATAAAGACAAACTGTACCATAAACTTGTTAAGACAGTATGAGAAAGAAGGAATTGTGTGCCAGTATAAACATAATCATATAGCAGGGCAGTTCTTAAATGTTTATCAAAGAAACAGCTGTCCTGCAATAGCTAGTCTAACAAATTGAGAATTTTTAAAAAATGTGGAAGCAGCAGCACAATATGAGATTAATCCAGCATCGAGTTTTCTTTATTATTTTGAATGGACAGAAGATAAACACAAGAAAAAGCTTTTATAAACACTGGGAATGAAATCCCGATCCAATTGAAATCAGTAGGAGTGATGCTATTGACATCAATGGACTCAGGTTCTCACCCAGATAGTTAACATTTCTGAAGTCTAAGAACCTATTTCTGATCACACTTAACAGAGTTACACAGATGTGGAATTAGGTAAACATGATCCAAATCTGGCCCAAAGTATTTTATGTTCCATATGTTCAGGCACAAAAGTGTCTGTTACACTTATATATTCAAGCTGTCTGCTGAGAACCATGTAATTCATAAACAGTTTCTTGATGTGAATTTCCCATGGGAAATCAACACTTTATTCTGACCCTGTACCATTCTATTTATTCTACAGACCTTTCTAGACTCCTGTTTGTAATGGAAAAGCCCAATAATGTTTAGTTCTTATCCCCCTCTTGAAACTCTCTATAAAATGTAGTACTGATGCAAAACATAAACCTTAAAAAGTCTATACTATACAAAGATTAAATAAGTTTGTATAGTTCCAAGTAAGAAGCACAGCAGATTCATGGCTGGACGCAACTTATTGGAACATATTTGTATTTGGTGTTTACATCTTCAGAAGTAGTCTGGCAACTACAAATAGTATATTTTTACTTATTTTAAAAAAAGAAAGAAAAAGATGGGAATGTTATATTGTTGTCTTGCACGTTTTCAGGGGATGAAATGGGGGAGAGGAATTATATTAAGAATGGATATTTATATTTCTAAGAATTTCATAACTAATTCTTTATCACTATATTCATATTGGCAAAAAACATTCCAAATTATACGAGTTTAGAAACATTGTGTGGGCTTGTAGGGATTTGGCAATTCTTCTCCCATCTTTCATTATGCTGCCAGAATTTTCAGTTACTGTTGAAAGTGTTCATTAATGCAGGACTTTCAAGGATTAACTCTGTGCATTAGTGAAACCCCTCACTTTAACTCACCCCCTCCCCCTCAGCCTCATAGTGAATATGCTTAACGATACTGAGGTTTGACACAGTTCCAAAGAGCATGTGAACACAGATCCCAGGCTGAAACAGAAGAGAGGGTAGAAACAGGTCTGCAACTATCCCAGAAATTAAACTCTGTCTACAAGTAAAAGTGAATGAATAAAGTTAAAATATTACACATGACAGTTTCACATGGCATTTAAAATTGTATACTTTGTGTTTGATTGATCTAATAAGGAAACTATGACTACATTATTTAATCCATAATAAAGTAGGTAACTAGCCAATGTGAATACACAGACAAGCATGACACAGAGTATGTGTACACTGCAATCAGAGGTGTGACTGCAGCCCCTGTAGGCATACCCACGTTAGCTTTAATTTAGCTAGCGTGGCTAAAACTAGCAATGAAGATGTGGTGGTGCAGGTTTCAGTGTGGGTTGTACAAGCCTACCTAGGACCCTGGGATCACACTCATGTTTAAGATTAATGCCAGTATAGAATGATCTAGACATTAATGGAGCTGTAAAGCAGTGGTGAGATGTTCTCAGGCACTATGGTAATGTGGGTGGCAAAAATACCTAAATAAACAGGCTAAGATAGGACACATTTAAAAATTGTTAACTTAGGGTCAGATTTATACTTTTGTCTTAACTTTGTTTGAGGTAGGTTTGAGTGGTACAAAACGCTGGAACATAGTGGCGATGATTTTGGTCCAAAGTGTTCACGCAGTGGACAGACTTTTGTTCATGAGATATTTTCTTTTTCTAAAAGTTGCCAAACAGGTTTGCCCTTTTGGCAGAAGAGACTAGAAGAAAGTCTATAAAGCACAGGCATATACTTACAGCAGAGGGCTTTCTGCAGTCTTCGTAGTTTCATGGCAGTTCTGTAAGCCGAGAATCTGACATTGTTCAGGTCAGCTACAAGGGGAAAGTTAAAGAAAGAATCACTGATTCACCAGAAAAACATATGGATTCAAAGACCAGCTAACAAATCAGGTTAAAAATCTAAATCAAGAAAATACTTGCTGGTTTATGTGTGAAAATTACAGGTGTGTGTGTGGGGGAAAATCTGTTAAAAATTAGTTTTCTAATGCAATAATCAATACGATCAATAATTATCAATACTCATTTAGAAAACAAGTAAAACAGTCATTTAACAGAGTATTGTCTTGCTCTGGGCGCAATATTTTGAATTCCATGGCCCCTAAAACATCATAATCAAAAATGGCATTTCATGTTATTGTAAAGATACCATATCTTCTCAGGTTATGACCAATTTAAGAGAGTTAAGAATCTTTAACTCCTCCCTCTCTGCTTAATATATGCCCTGTTAGGGCAGCTGAAAGAGATTCCTGCACAGATAAAACTGATAGGCTACTGCTAGGCTCTGCACAGGGGACCTAAGCAACAGGATACAATCCAGTTTTGTAATGTACTGAAGTTAGTTTCACTTAGTGCTGTGTTTAATGAAGTGTAGGCCATGCTCCAAGATCCAAAAGATTCTGTACAAGTCTACTCCTCCTTTGATTTATCCAGAGAGGTAGCTTTTCAGGTGCTCTTTTGAAGTTGTAATGAGCTGACTGGCTCTTACTAATCAGAGGCAGACAGGAATGAGAGTGGGAAACATATTGTGTAACAAGGCTGTAACAATGCTGTTATTCCAGCTGTATCATTTAAAGATATAGCCTCATGGTTAACAAAACCAAAATATTTGTCATTTCCTACTAAACCTGAACAAAGTTGAAAAACTATTTCTAAAATTAGGACAACACAGATAAAATCTCTGCTTCTTAGCTGGGCTACAGACCAAATCAGTTACAATCATTAGTTAAACCTCTCAGCTACTTGTGATATTGGCAAGGGCTATACAAGGATGATTCAACAGTGACATACAGCTATCTTTGGGGTGAAGCACAATAGCTATTTAACAGCACAAGGAAGTTTGGGACAAGAAGTGAATAATACCATGTAAAACTAAAACCAAAGGGGCAATATTAAGCAGACAGAATACAATTACCAAATTGGAAGAAACCTGTGTTAATACCCTTACTCTTAGGAAAATTGCCATGGAATTATTAATGATCAGATGATAGTCTTCCGATTCATTTCCTATATACCTATCACCAGCGGCAGTGTAACAGACCATTGTGAAATGGAAACAGCAATATAGACTGAAGGATAGAAACCCTTTCTACCTAATCCTGGCTCTGATCCAATTTGCTGTGTGGTCTTGGATAAATCACTTAATTTCTCAAATCCAACATTTTAATTACAGAAGCTTGAGATCTGGACAGAGCCATAACAAGGGCAAGGCGAGTGAGGCACTTGCCTCAGGTGCACAAAGCCAAGGGGCACAGAAAGCAGCGGAGGGGGGAAAAAAAAAGAAGAAAAAAAAGCCGTGATTGGTGGCGCTTCGGCGGCAGCTCTACCGCGGCCACTTCATTCATTCTTTGGCAGCAATTCGGCATCAGGCCCTTCCCTCCGAGAGGGACTGAGGGACCCACCGCTGAATTGCCGCCGAAGAGCCGGCCCCGGGGGAGGGAGCAATTTTATAGTCTTGCCTCAGGTGCAAAAATACCTAGTTACGGCTCTGAATCTGGATGCAAATATGTGCACACTATGTGACTGTGATGGCGAGCAAAGGTATTTAACAAGTTAACTGCAGCTGCAATCCCGGTAAATCCATCAGCTAACCTAAGTGTGCTACAGCACTCACATTCTTTGTGCAGGCAAAAAGGGCCTACTCTTTTTCAAGATGATGTCCTCAATCTCAATTTCCCCACAGAGACATCATGAGGCCTAATAAGTTAATGTTGGTAAAGTGCTTTGAAGGTGTAAACTGATACATACGTGCAAAGAGTTACTCCCAAAGTGGAATCTCAGGTCTATATATCCATCCAGCTAATCCATTTTAGAATGCTACATATGTTTGAGTACCAAAGGGGATATCCCAACTACATAATATATTTTCAGTAAGCTATTTTGTGAGAGTATTTTGAGTTTTGCTTATTTGATAGATGGTATCTAACTTCTATTTAGGTATGTAAAATGCTCTACCCAAAGCATCTTGCCTTGTAGAGGAAGTTGGCAGCTTTCATCATTGTGTATTTGCTGATTTCCTTCTCTCTACACAATTCCGTGCACCTTTCTAATGGCACCTCTCTAATGTATTGTTCCTGCCAACTCTAACTCACTATAATACTGACAGGTCCATAAACCTTAATGTAGTTTGGAATAAACTGTGTATTTAAACAAAGTAACTTAATCTGTCTTGAAGGCAAATTAATAATTTACTCCTTTGCTACGGTACTGAGACTTCAATTTCACTTTGTACACTAGTTAGAAGGCTGCACTTCTATTTTGAAAAAAAAATCTTGTAATTTTAGGACAAGAAGGGGCAAATGTTCTTTGTTAGAAGTAACATGGCGAAGAGTGAGTAGTGTGGAGGGTGACAAAAACAAGGCTTTGGCTAGCATTTGACCAGAGGACTAAGCAGTCAATAAATGCCAGTTGCACGGGATGATGAAGTTTCTCTGCTTCTGATTTACATTTTATATACACATTGCAGTCCTACTGCTGAGGAGTCTATGAATTCATCTGTGTTTTCCATCCATTTTTCTGCAAACACAATACAGACTGTATTTCCATTCACCACAAGAGATGCTGCTTGCTGAGCATCTGAACCTACAAAGCATAAAATACAGAAATGGAATACAAGTGGTGGTGGTGCAGGGAGAAGCTGTAAACTCCGAAAGGAAGTTAGCTGAACTGGAAAGAACAGTAGTTATTTTGTATTGATATATCAATGTATGGTGCTGTGAAACCTTGTAAACCTATTGCTCTGATCTTAACATATCACCTCTATCGCCTCTATTCTCTTAGTGGAGGGTTATTTAGAAATTAAGGAATAACTGATTTTTCAATTCGCTGGCAGTTCCAAAAAACAAGGGGAAATGGATTTGAGTTGAACCAAAAATTTCAAAATATTTAGGTGAACTGAAAAAGTTGACAACAAATTGTTTTTAGTCACCTGAAATGTTCCTCCTTCCCCCCAGGAACTTTTTAAAAATAAAAGCGGAGCAAGGAGGACTCCGATATTGCAGGAGGGTGCCCCATGTGCAGGATTATGAAATATTCTAATATAGGTGTCTCAGTCTCTCCTCCTGCTGAAGCTGTTCCACTGTGTCTAAATAGTTAAATAATTATTGGAGCAGCAATATGAACTTGGGTAAACATGCCTGTCCTACAAGTGCGCTAACCACCCGGCTAGAGAGGCACTCTCATTCTGTGCTAATTACTATTCAAGTATTTTATACACTGCAGAATAGCTCAACAAGAGAGACTGTTAGAAACCCACGCTAGAATAGCCCATAGCCCAGCAGCTAAAACACTCTCCTCTAGCATAGGAGACCCTTCTCAAATCCCTTCCCCACAAAGGCAGAGAGGAGAATTGAACTGTGGTCTCCCACAATCCATGTGAGCACCCTAACCACTAGGCTAAAGGTTATAAAGGGAGCCATTGCCAGCGCCACCACTACCAGCCTCCTGTTCAATGTCTTGCCTTGTTAATATTGAGTGGGCTATAATATGGAGGTGGAGGATGCTTGATGGTAACAGCCAGGCACTTAGTTTTATCTGAATTCATAACCAGACGAGCGTATACTGCTGCTTGCCCAAACAGACTGGCTATCAGCTGCAGCGATTCACCAAAGCCAACAAGACCAAGCCATCTGCATATTCAAGATCTGAAAGCAGAATGGCATTCAGCTCAATGCTCAGACAACAGCTGCTATTCAAACAACAAAAGATTAGGTGGCACTTTACAACTGGAGGACTAGAGTTGAAATTCCAAGTTAGATCATAGGGGAAAACGTGTTGTTCCTTTGAGACGATGTGTTTGTTGCTTCTTGCATAACAAAGGTAGAGAGACCTGTCAGTTAGCAGAAACCTGCATCTATGGATGGGCTTGGCAGCTTTCTCCAGACATGTGGAGCCCTATTCAGAGGCTATTGTGTACCTTACAGCTCCTCTTTCTTTATCATAGTCTTTATCTCTGGGATTTCCAGCAGTGATTTTCTTTTATCTTCTATCCTTTCTCTACCTTTTTTCCCTTCTCTTTTGGAGAAATTCCTGTAGCTGTTTTTCCTTGCTTGGGGCTTTGCTGCAACTGGTGAATCACTGCATAGAGGAAGCCAGTTTAACAAAGCTCCAAGCTTGAAAAGAAGAAAGTCAGGGGAGCAGTCTTACCTCCTTAAATAGCTTCAGCACTGGCGCCAGTGGAAGTAACTGACAGCAGGCATAGTAAGGCAACAAAGTAAGGCTCCTCAGCTGGTGGTTAACTCAAGCATCAGTGTACTGTGTGTATGGAGAAGGGAACTGGAGCAGCAATCTACCAAGAGATGACTAAGAGGGGATGTGATAGAGATCTATACAATTGTGACTGGTGTGGAGAATATGAATAAGACAGAACTAGGTGGTCACCCAATGAAATTAATAGGCAGCAGGTATAAAACAAACAAAAGGAAGTATTTCTTTACACAACAAACAGTCAACCTGTGGAACTTGTTGCCGGGGATGGTGTGAAGGCCATAAGTAGCTTCAAAAAAAGAATTAGATAAGTTCATGGAGGACAGGCCTATCAATAGCCTTAAGCCAAGATGGTCAAGGATGCAACCCTGTGCTGTGGATGTCCCTACCCTCTGTTTCCCAGAAGCTGGGAATGGGTGATTGCCTGTTCTGTTTATTCCCTCTGAAGCATCTGATACTAGCTATTGTCAGAAGACAGAATGCAGGGCTTGATGGACCATTGGTCTGACCCAGTATGGCCATTCTTATGTTCAAGAGGGTAAGATCATCAATAACTCAAATAAATACACTTCTAAGGGCACGTCAGAACAGTCTTCTTAGGGCTAGTCTACACTGGCAGTACTTTAACATGGTTTGTGTGGTCGCGGGGGGGGGGGGGGTGTAGCCCATGAGGGGCGTAGCTCCCAGCACTGGGGCACTGTCTACACTGGTGCTTTACAGCGCTGACACTTGCTGTGCTCAGGGGGATGTTTTTTCACACCCTGAGCGAGAAAGTTGCAGCGCTGTAAAGCACCAGTGTAGACAAGTCCTTACTCTAAGGGCAAGTCTTCCTACTCAGAAAAAAAGGGCCAGACACTTTCATCTAGCTGAGTATGGATCATCCATAGCTCTTGTCCTCTTCCTGTGATTCTCCCTATGATTTTGGTCATAAAGGATAAAAGCCTTTTCACCCAAAGAGTCACCCCCTGAACTTCTTTTACCTGAAAACAGATAGGAAAACTAAACGACAGGGCCGGCTTTCGGCCTATTTCACCAATTCCCCCGAATCGGGCCCCGCGCCTAAGAGGGCCCCGTGCCCAGTGAGAATCCCTTCCCTGGCTAGAGGCGCCTTTTTAATTTTTACACACCTGGCGGTGCTCCGGGTCTTCAGCAGCAATTTGGCGGCGGGTCCTTCAGTGCCGCCAAAGGCCTGGAGTGAGTGAAGGACCTGCCGCCGAAGTGCCGCCGAAAACTCAGAGCACCGCCCGGTGAGTACAAGCCCCACTTTTTTTTTTTTTTAAGTCATCCCTGCCGGGGCCCCTCCAAAACTGTTTGAATTGGGCCTCGCACTTCCTAAAGCCGGCCCTGCTAAAGGAGGCAAGTAAAAAACAAAAAACAAAAAACAAAACAAAACAAACAACAAAATACACTGAATCATGGGTGCCTGGAGGCTGAACAAGGCTAAACCCAAAAGAAATGGACTCTGACTACTCCAATGATATATCATCAGATTCCTTATCTCTCAAGAGGGTAACTTTGAGACTCCAGGCGATCCTAAAAGTGAAAAACAGTTACTTGAGAACATTTCTTCTCCAAGTATACTGCAACACTGGTGACAAGGGTTACCTAGTCTCTTGGAATGAAGCAGACTAAGGAAAAAAACATACAGGAATCATTAAAAAGCATATTTTCATCCAAGAGGAAAAAGGAAACAGGATTCGCTGTCCATACATCCAGAAACAACATTTTCAGTTCAGAGGGGGGTAAACCTTTTCCAAGAGAGATGTGTTCATAGCATGATTATGTTACAGAAGCATAGGTGGTAACTCTGTGGGTGCTCTGGGGCTGGAGCACCCATGGAAAAAAATGGTGGGTGCTCAGCAGCCACCAGCCACCCACTGATCACCTCCTCCCCCTCCCCCCAGTGTCTCCTGCCCACCTAGGGTGACCAGATGTCCCAATTTTATAGGGACAGTCCCAATATTTGGGGCTTTTTCTTATATAGGCTCCTATTACCTCCCAACCCCTATCCTGATTTTTCACACTTGCTGTCTGGTCACCCTATGCCCACCACTGATCAGCTGTTTGGCAGCAGGTGGGAGGTGCTGGAGGGAGAGGGCAGAGCAGAACAGGAAGAAGCAGGGAGGGGTGGAGTCTCAGGGAGGAGGCTCTGTAATCCTTGCAAGTTTCCACCTCAGCTTTACTGTTCAGCTGAAGCTTTCCCTTGCCTAGTTAAAAGAATTCAAGAAGCTGTTGACGAAGGTTAAATGATCCCTGACAAATATTACATACTACTTCAACAGCTTCTTCCTGTGCTACACACTATCACAGGTGCCGTAAGATTCTCCATCAGCTCCATGACAACTAATGCAGTAGCCAGATTCCCAGATCAAATGTCTTCCTCCAGGTTCAGTAACTGACTACAAGTTATGCAACAGGAATTGGTCTTCCTTTCATACGTTAAAAACTTTGATTAAAGAGATTCCAGATCCTTTAGAAGAAGATATGGACAACACAAATATCTGATAAGGAAGACCTTCTCAGTACTCTATAGCATCAAGCAATCTGCATGCCTATATGCTAGTGACCAAGAACTACTACCCAATTAGTGAATATCCTATGTGGGAAAGAGTATGGCCCTCTAGAGGGTCCTTGGAATTACAAAATATGCAGTCAAATTAGAAAAATTCAGAATAAATTCATCTTATTTTTCTCTGCTGCTAATGTTTTCAGTTTTTTATACTGAAAACACGCAAATGAATTGTATAAATTGCCATATGATAAGCTGAAGCTTTTGATACTCAGCAAAGTGGAGGTAATGGTATGGAAGTATGGAATAAACACATAAAATAGGTGTTTCTGATAAAATAATCTTGAGTGAAACATCTAAATATTAAAATGTAAATGATTATCATTAGGTTTTGGAATCAATATCCTATTGAGATGAGTGGGAATGTCCACGCCTCCTTTAGAGTTAACTGTTTCTGGCTATACCTTTGCAACCATAAAGGTTAGAAATACAATTTTTTTAAAACAAAAGCTTAGATTCTGTAGCACAATTCTGCTACAAACTCCATTGCAGCAGTCATCAAACACATGGGAATCAATCTCTAACTTGAAAAAGTTGAGCTGCACTACCAGCCACATCTTCAATGTGTTTACAATCTTGTTGCTTCTACTGTAACTTTTCAACTGCAATAAATAACATACAACAGCATGAGTTTGAGTGAATCCTTTTGGAAGTGGACGGTCAGCTGAAGTCTTTTATTTGCAAGGTGTTTAGCACTGAAAATTTGAGCCATCTGCTTGAATTAACAGTAACATAACAATTCGTGTCTGATGAAGTGGGTATTCACCCACGAAAGCTCATGCTCCAATACTTCTGTTAGTCTTTAAGGTGCCACAGGACTCTTTGTTGCTTTTTACAGATCCAGACTAACACGGCTACCCCTCTGATACAGTAACATAACAGTGTTAAGTCACAGCCTAAGAAAGACAGAAATTGGCTTCTCAGAAAAACTATTAAAAATCCATTTTTTCAGGTTTAACTCCAGTTTTCATATATGGATTTGAGAGAGGGTGGGAAAAAATTTTTGGTTCAACACTAAAACTAGATTCCTTACATACATATAACTTACTGTATGGAGCTGTAACCAAAGAAAAACATGTAATTTTTTAAAAAAGATGAATGATAAAGAATAATTCCAATAACAGATGAAATGTCTGACAGGGAGGAATATTTCACCTCTATGGTCTGGACACTATATCCCGGTGAAAATGTTACATAACTGCTTTTCAAAGTCTTTCTTGAAAAGACCAGTCATTCAACAGTTGCCCCAGCTGTTAAAGAGAGCACTGAATGACTGGGATGTTTCATTCAATAATGTACTGTCCTCTGACACAGACTAAGCTGCTTATATGATTAAATGTTTCTGGGATGGTCCAAGCTCTCTCCTGCCAAATGCTGCTCATATAACAAGCTTGGCAGACATTAAAAAAATCTAATTAGAGAATAACTCAGGAAGCCATTTCAACTTGGGAACCACGGTGTTCTTTAGTTTAAAAGAATGTATATATTTTAAGTTGGTCACAATAAAGCTCATCCACACAATGCAAGTGTCCTTCCTGAAGGACAACAAAACATCACAGTGCCATGTGATCCTGCGGGTACTCAGTGAAATTCCCAGTCCCTGACTATTATGTAAAAGAAAACAAAGCAGGAATTTAAATGCTTCAGGTGATAATTAATAAATGGAACAAGTTAGCAATTAACTTGTTTTAGTGCAGAAACTAAATTCCATGCTATCAGATCCTCAAACATGACCTGCACTGGTAAACACCAATTGTTTCACCTTCCCTGCCCCTTTTTAGGGGTGGGAGAAGGAAAAAAGAACAACGTTTTAAAAACTGGAAGTCTTGTACAATGCCTATGACCTTCTCAAAGAGCGGTGCATAAATACCATTCCCTATTTAGGCTACCTTGGTGAAAAAGATGTCAATATTTTCTCCAACAATTCCTAGCTAACAGAATTTAGAACTGTTTGTATTATATTACAATCTCACTACCAGCCAATCAACAGCCAGGCTTCACCAAACTGTTAAAGTGTTTTTGTTTTGCTAAATTTTGGTCTCACATAGCCTTCAAAATAGCAGGGATTGCCAGAGCAGCTGGTAAAGGTCGGCTAAGTCTACACTACACCCCTTACAACAGAGCGTGGCTCTGCCGCTACAGCCACCCCATTGTAGGGTAAGCACTGTAGTCGCTCTTTGTTGCCAGGAAAGAACTCTCCTGATGACAAAATAAAACCACCCCCAACAAGGGGCAGCTTCATTGCCGGGTCCCGCTGATGAAGCACTGTCCACACTGGTGCTTTTCATCGTTAACATTTTTCTGGTTCAGGAGGGTGTTTTTTCACATCCCTGAGCAACAAAAGTTTTAACGATGAAAGCTCAGTGTAGACATAGCCTTATATTTCCTCCTCGTGAAACATTCTTTACATAAAACCATTGAGGGGAGGGTGTTCTCTCCTTAAAAAGGTTATAAAAAGATGCAGCCAAGGCTAAATGGTCCATAGGAAAGAAATGAGGCAGGCAGCATTGTTTAGCAGTCTGAGGGCTTGGCTACACTTACAAATTTGCAGCGCTGCAGCAGGGTGTGAAAACACACCCTCTGCAGCGCTGCAAATTGCGGCGCTACAAAGCGCCAGTGTAGTCAAAGCCCCAGCGCTGGGAGCCGCGCTCCCAGCGCTGTCCGTTATTCCCCACAGGGAGGTGGAGTACGGACAGCGCTGGGAGAGTTTTCTCCCAGCGCTGGTGCTTTGATTACACTTAGCGCTTCAAAGCGCTGCCGCGGCAGCGCTTTGAAATGCAAGTGTAGCCAAAGCCTGAGCCTTAGTGGAAGTCTGTAACTCTTGAGTTCTAATCATAGTTGACACAATTTCCTTCTGTGCTTTGAAGATGACAAGGGATAATGTCATTATTAATAAAGGGAAGTTACTTACCTTATTGTAACTAGAGTTCTTTGAGATGTGTGGTCCCTGTCAGTATTCCACTGTGGGGTATGCATATGCTGTATACACCTGAGACCAGGGAATTCTTGCAAATTGTGTCAGTTGGTCCCTGCTCTCCTTGTGTACTGTGCTCAGGATAAAAGGTGCAATGCAGAGCAACTACCTCTCCAGTTCCTTCTCCAACATGAATCTAGTCATGACCCAAAGCAGAGGGGAAGGAGGGCGAGCAGAGGAATACAGATAAGAACCACATATCTTGAACAACTCCAGTTACAATAAGGTAAGTAATTTCACTTTGTTCAAGTGCTGTCCCAATGTGTATTCCACTGTGGGTGACTGACAAGCAGTACTCAGAAAGAAGAAGGTACAAGGGTGGAGGCAGTATAAATACTCACAGAATTACTGTCCCACAGGATGCGTCAGTGGAGAAGGCTTGGACCAAAGCATAATGTCCAATGTCTTGTGGATGGAACTCCATGTAGCTGCTTTGCAAGTATGAAGCAGGGTACTTATGAAGCAATGCTACTGAGGCTGCCTGTGCTTTTGGGGAGTGAGCTCTTACCCCATGTGGGGAAGGAAAATGTGCCAACTAATAAAGTAGGTGTGACATTACCTAATTAAAATCTGACAATATAGATAATTCATGCAACCATTATATATTTGCAATGAATCTGGTACAAAATATGGCATATAAGATATCTATGAAAACGTTATGATTATGCTATCTGTATGCATGTATCATTTGTCTATTTGAAATTATGAATATTGGCTCTATACCTGGATTTCAAATGTTTGCTCCTGGGGTAATGCCCACAAGGTAGCTAGCCAGCACATCTTGGAGGGACTATTCAAATTGAGTGGCCCATCAAAAGAACATTTAACTGACAATGGACCATGGGAAATGCCCATCTACACTTAACGGAATTTCCTGCTGTGACTAGGTGAAATGCATGGACATGTGACTTGCCCATGTGACTCCAAACTCCATCTTGTTGCTGTAATTTTGCATAGTACAAACAATGGGATTCCCTCCACATGGCTGAAGCTATAAAAGGCTCTGAAAATACCTCTATTTTTCCTCTTTCTTGTCCAGACCTCTAGACTATACTAATGGGAGCATTCTAACCAAGGGACTGAGGTCCTTCCAATGATTTGGAAGCAACCAGAGACTTTACTTAAGCCAGCAGTTTATTCCATCACTACTATAAGCCTGAACTAAGAACTTTGCAATTGCTGTATATATTTGATTCCTTTAGCCAAATTTTAACTCCCACCTTTTTTTTTTAAATGAATAAGCCTTTAGATTTTAGATACTAAAAGACTGGCATATTGACCTGTGTGTGTGGCTAGTCCAGGGGTGGGCAAACTATTTGGCCTGAGGGCCACATCTGGGTATGGAAATTGTATGGCAGGCCACGAATGCTCACGAAATTGGGGGTTGGCATGCAGGAGGGGGTGAGAGCTCTGGCGTGGGGCCAGAAATGAGGAGGAGGCAGTGTGTGGAGCCTCCTGGCTGCCCCTACATGTAGGAGCCGAAGCGGGGACATGCTGCTGCTTCCGGGAGCCACGTGGCATGGGACAAGCTCCTGACCCCACTCCCTGGCTGGAGCACCGGAGCAGGGCAAGCCCTGGACCCCGCTTCATGACAGGAGCTCGAGGGCCAGATTAAAATGTCTGGAGGGCCAGATGCGGCCCCCGGGCCATAGTTTGCCCACCCCGAGCTAGTCCTTTGGGATCAGAAGAATCTTTCATTTGATGAGACTGGTTGTAAAGAACCACTCATCTCTGAATCCAGTGTTTTTGGAATGCCCAAGGACACTGCTTTTATGACTTCTTGTTAGCCAATGTGGTCCAACCGGAGTTTACTTTTGTGGCTGATTTGGTATCTTATGGGAGAATAATCACCAGTTTTGGGATGTGTTTGCCCTATTTCTCATAGAATCATAGAATCTCAGCAGTTTGTTCTGAATTTGGCACCTTCAGCTGTGACCCACTGAGGCATGGTTATAGTAGGATACAGCCAGAGATCCACTTGGAGATTCTCTGAGAGGATATAGATTTCCCTCATGACAACGAAGCTTTCCACTTTCTACTATGACAATGAAGAGTCTAAGTGCCTTTCTGATCTGTTTTGTTCTCTGCAGGTAAAATGCCAATGCTCATCTCAGGTCGAGGGAAATGCAGTCTCTTTTCCTTGCTAAAGGCATGGGGCTTCGGGAAAAACAGAGGTAAGTGAACTGACTGGTTTATGTAAAATTCTGAAAGTATCTTAGGGGTGAATTTGGGGTGTAGTCATAGCAAGACTTTGTCCTTCTGGAATACTGCCTTTGGTGGATTGACCATTGGGCCCCCAGGTTCACCCTCCTTTCTGGCTGAAATGACAGCAACAAGGAAAAGTGAGACATTGAACATGTAGCCAGCAATTCAAAGGGAGGTGTAGTGAGTGTCAAAAGTACTAAATTAAGATCCTAGTGAGGGGCTGGTTTTGTTACTGATGGAAAGGTTCTTACCAAGCCCTTTAGGAACCTGGTCATTACTGGGTGGGATAATGATAAAATAGTTGTCTGTTGGCAGATGAGGCATGAACCTATAGTGAGCTGAGGGAGAGGCCAGTCATCTTGAGATAGTCCAAAATAGAAGGAATATTTGCTGTCTCTGGTGACATATAGTTTTGCTGGACCCAGACAGAGAAATTTTCCACTTGGCTAGGTAACATTTTCTGGTGGAGTCCTTTCTGCTATTAAGAATAACTTGCTCATCTTCCAAGCAACAATGTTCTAGGTTTGACACCCATCCAAATACCAAATACTCCACCTGCATGGGGGGTTCTGATCGCGTATCTCTGAGGTTCTGGCCTTGGTCTTTTGCCATGAGACACAGAGTGGGTGGAATCTTGGAAACCTTGGAGGGTGAGATGAAGAGAATCTAGGTTGGGATACTTGACCTTGCATTCTCCTGAGTCAAGAGATCCAGGAAGGACTGAATGCTGACAGCTGAAGGGGTTGACATTTGTAGAAGACTTGGGAACTAATGGGGCATTTGGGAGGTCAGAGAATCTGAGCCCCACCTCCAAGGTTTCCAAGATTCCACCCACTCTGTGTCTCATGGCAAAAGACCAAGGCCAGAACCTCAGAGATACGCGATCAGAACCCCCCATGCAGGTGGAGTCGAATGCTGTGGATAACGTTGATGAGTTCATCTACCTAGGCTGCAAGCAGAGTGAAAACAGTCACATCAATGGAATAATTGATTTTCAGCTCCTGAGCATTCCATCGAAAGTGCCTTTTGGCTGGGGATGAGGCTGGGTAGCTACAGCTGAAGTGGAAGGAATGCAGCTTGTAAGAGCACTGCTGGTAGAAATGTTGTGGTAAAGGCCTCAGTTTGTAAGGCTGCTTACTGTATTTCCTCTTTGGAGACAGAGTACTCAGGGAGCAGAGGATTGCCCTAGAGTCTTTTAGTGAGCGCAAAGAGTTGTCCATCTTATGGTTGAGAAGATTAGTCTCATCAAAGGTCAAGTCCTCCATGGTATTTTGTATCTCCCCGAAGAGAGCAGCCACAATTCCTATAGCAGTCACCATTGACCTTGATGTCGTGTTGGCTGCCCCAATCACAGCTTTTAACCAGGTTCTGGCCACTACCTAGCCTTTGGGTATGGCTACACTTACAAATCTGCAGCGCTGGTAGTTGCAGCGCTGGTCGTCCAGCTGTGCAGGGCCAGCGCTGGTGTGTGGCCACACTCACAGCTACCAGCGCTGCAGTGTGGCCACATTTGTAGCATTTGCAGCGCTGTTGGGAGTGATGAATTATGGGCAGCTATCCCAGCATTCAAGTGGCAGCAACGTGCTTTTCAAAAGAGGGGTGTGTGGGGCAGTGTGACAGGGACGGGGGGGGAGAGAGAGAGAGTGGATTTTTGGAACCGACACTGGGCAAAATCAGAAAATTTTCCCACCCCCTTACTGTTAACTGCAAACAACCTGCTTCCAACATACTCTTTCCCCCCTCTGCCCCCTCCCCCCGTTTCTCTCAAGCAAAGCAAACACTCAACCCCTGCAGGGGTTATCTCATTTCATTGTTGACAGTAGTTACAGATTAATGACAGCAAACAGGAGCTATGTTTGAAGCAGCTCCCGGTGCCGTGCACGGAGCCCGGAGCTCCGAATTGACAACAAAACAAAGAGAGGCTGCATAACAAAACAAAGGGAATAATTTAGTTAAAAGCATTCTGGGATACTCCTTATACCCTGGAGGCCAATAACAGCGCTGGTGAGTGTCCACACTTGATGACCAGTGCTGCAGAACCAGCGCTGCAACCCTTATACCCCAAGCAGACCTGGGTGTACGGCCAGCGCTGCAGCCAGGGAGTTGCAGCGCTGGTTGTGCCCTGCAAGTGTGGACAGGGTGTAATTGCAGCGCTGGAAAGCCTCTACCAGCGCTGCAACTTGCAAGTGTAGCCAAGCCCTTTGTCAATGAGTTCTTAATACTGAGACCTGTCCTCCTGGGGTAATTTGTCCTTCAAGTCCAGGAACTTTGAATAATTCAGAAAATTGAAAACTATTAGGAGAGCCTGATAGTTTGATATTCTAAATTAGAGGCTGGTTTATGTAAACACGTTCCTCCCCACAACATCCAAATGTCTGGCTTCCTTATCTGCAGAGATGGCCCTTTGGTCACCTGGATCTTTCTGATGCTGTTTGGACAACCAGAGAATTAGTGGCAGAATGGGTGAACAAGCGCTTTGCTCCGTTTGCTGGGACAAAAATACAGTTGTTCTGCACTCTTGAAATACAGGCACATATATTGCCAGCATATGCCTTACTGCTCTTGCTGGTTCCAGTATGGCTCCATTCACTGGGAGTGCTACTTGGCTAGATCACATGGGCTGTAGGACATTCAGGAGCTTTGGGAGCTCTTCTGCTCCTCTCTGTAGCAGCTCCTGGAATTGCCTTTGCTCATCTGGAGATGGCAAGGCTGAAGCAACCACCTCATTGGGTGAGGATGATGATACACATGGTGGTACCAGCAGATCTGGTTCTTCTTCTTCCACAGACTTAGGGTGAAGTTCCGTTGACCTCTTGTGGGGGTGGAGGGTTGTTTAAGTATCATGACCATGGGTCCCCTGGGTCCAATTAAGGCCAGTATAAGGAGGTTGAAAATATGTTGCAGTGATCGCCCAGGCATTGGATACCACCAGTCCTTAGGAGGAGGCTGCTGCTTGAGTGAACAAGGCTGGTTCTTTATCCCCTCTCTGGCCTGATCTCCCTAGGCAGAAGTGAAGGTGATTCCACAAGTATATCTGACTCTCCTGATGATGAAAAAGTCAGATCCAGCTCCATCTGCAGTGCCGTCAGTACAGCTGATGGAAAGCTATGGTTACTGGATGGGATAGGAGATGGAATTCCTGAATTCCTTGCTCCTCTTGGTGTTAGAATCTCCCCGGTGAGAATTAGTCTCGATAACATGAGAGATTGTAGATTTTGGAGGGTGAAGATATACTCTAGAGCAGTGGTTCTCAAACTGTGAGTCAGGACCCCAAAGTGGGTCATGACACCATTGTAATGGGGTTGCCAGGGCTGGCGTTAGACTTGCTGGAGCCCATAGCTAAAGCCCGAGCCCACCGCCTGAGGCCAAAGTCAAAGCTCAAGCTCCACCGTCTGGAGCTGAAGCCCAAGCGCTTCAGCCCTGGGTGACAGGGTTTGGGCTCCCCCCCCCCACATCCCCGCCCAGGCTGGTGTGGCTTGGGCTTTGTCCCCCCTGCCCGGGATAGCAGGGCTCGGGCAGGCTCAGGTCTCAACTCCTGGAGTCCTGTAGTAAATTTTGTTGTCAGAAATGGGTCGCAGTGCAATGAAGTTTAGAGCAGGGATTCTCAGAGTGGTGAGAGTCACCAGCCCCTCTGGAAGTTGCATCTTGTTGCCTTGTACCTCTGGAGTCAGTTTTAGTAGCTGGTGATCCTCTATGGGAATGAGATGGTAGAGTCGATGAATGAATCTCTGACCAAATGATTTTTTGTCAGTCCTGACAGTTCTTGGTTCTTTGGTTCCTTGGTTCCCAGTGCTATATCCCAGTACCACAGTTGGTGTGGAGGCTGGTATGGTAGGAGCCTTGCATCGTTTCATGTACCTTCTGACCAGGAAGTTTGGAGGTTGGGGGAGGCTATGTTCTTGTAGCCTGGACACAAAGACTTGCCCGACTTGGACAGTCGGGGAGGGATCCCTCCTCTTAGATCTAGGAGGGAATCTGTTTTTATGCTTATGAGAGTGTCCCCCACTCTTGTGAGAAGGCCTAGATGAAGGGTCCTTAGCCCTGCTCTTCCCTGCTCCTGAGTCAAACACTGTGATAGGAGGTGGACTCCTTGATGACTCTGGCCAATGTACAAGGGGCCGGGGTGGGGGAGTGTCCTCTCGAGCCCAGCTCTGGCAGGGGCCTCAGCACTCCATAAGGTACTTCTGAAGCCAGATTCTTATGCTTGCTGCAGTTGGCTGGGGAAAGAGCAGCAGATATTGCATTTAGCAGAGATATGTGCTTCTCCAAGGCAGTACAGGCAGCACTATTGGTTGCCACTGACTGAAATGGAGAGGGGACAGGAGAGACAGTTTTTGAAGCCTAGTATCCAGAGCATAATCTAAGTCCTGAAATGGGAGACTGGGAGGCTTAACCCGAGAGGGGATTCTAACTAATGACTAGCTAAACTTGTAAAACTACTATCAATACTAACAATAAAACTCGGAGTTACATAAAGCTTTGAAATATTTACAGGAAAAAGAGAAAGGATCAGCTCTGCACACTGGAGAGTTCCAACTTAGTCAGAAGAAACTGGACAGGCAGTTGCCCCTTATGTCATTGGTGCAGAGCACCAGGAGAGCAAGGGCACAGGTGGGAACCAACAGACAATGCCTGCACATGCATATCCCACAGAGAAACAGCACTTGAACAATAAGAAAGAGAGAGAGCTAAGCGCTCACATGAAATGATACAAACACCACGCTAGGTCTCCCCCACTTTGTGCAAAAAATTATAATCATTAGTTTATAGACCCTCTGTCAAGGTTCCTCCCCCACACTGAACTTTAGGGCACAGATGTGGGGACCTGCATGGACACTTCTAAGCTTAATTACTAGCTTAGATCTGGTAACACTGCCACCATCCAGAAATTTCAGTGTCTGGATCACTTTCTGTCTCCCCAAAACCTTCCCCTCCCTGGGCAGCCTTGAGAGGCTTTTTCACCACGTTCCTGGTGAACACCGATCCAATCCCCTTAGATCTTAACACAAGGAAAAAAATCAATCAGGTTCTTAAAAAGAAAGCTTTTAATTAAAGAAAGAAAGGTAAAAATTCTCTCTGTAAAATCAGGATGGAAAATACTTTACAGGGTAATCAGATTCGTATAGCCCCCTCTAGCCTTACGTTCAAAGTTACAGCAAACAGAGGTAAAATCCTCTCAGCAAAAAGGAACATTTACAAGTTGAGAAAACAAAAATAAGACTAACACGCCTTGCCTGGCTATTACTTACAAGTTTGAAACATGAGAGACTGATTCAGAAAGATTTGGAGAGCCTGGATTGATGTCTGGTCCCTCTTAGTCCCTAAGAGTGAACAACCCCCAAACAAAGAGCACAAACAAAAGACTTCCCTCCACCAAGATTTGAAAGTATCTTGTCCCCTTATTGGTCCTCTGGTCAGGTGTCAGCCAGGTTTACTGAGCTTTTTAACCCTTTACAGGTAAAAGAGACATTAACCCTTAACTATCTGTTTATGACACCCTCATAGCAAATTAATCAGGAATTCAAGGATATGCATGGATACTACCATGATCAGTTCCACAGACATGCCTATAACTAAATAAAAACAGATACTGTCGTCTTTGCTGTGGCCAGGTTATTCCGAACTGTGTGGTTATAAAACCTATTTTTGAATGCCAAAGAAGAGAGCTTTCAGAAGGGAAGCATTTGCCACCTAAACTAAACTATTATACTCCATTTCAAGCATTCCCAGGAATCAAACAGGTCACTTCTCCCAGAGGAGAAATAGTGTTTACTCTTTCTGCAGCTTTCTCCATCACTAGATCTGACTAGCATGGAAGCTCTTTGAGAATCCCACAAAAAGTCTTATTTTTTTGAGGGCGAGCTAATTTAACTATCTAGATTATAAGAACCTTGATAATGACATCAAAGCATAAACAACATTTCTGAAGCTCTTATTCATTTTTAAAGCTCATATTCAAATCTAATTGGATTTCAGAAGAAAATAAGTTGCTTGATTTTTTATGATGGGCACGTCTTATAAAAATGAGGAGTCCTTTTGGCACCTTAGACACTAACAAATTTATTTGGGCATAAGCTTTTTTGGGCTAGAACCCACTTCATCAGATGCATAGCATGGAAAATACAGGAGCAGATATAAATGCAGACATGGAAATCAATATGCCAAATACGAAGAAAATCTGAAGGAAAAATAAGTCTACATGTAAAATTTACTAGTGTAATAAGAGTCCATGCAAATTCTTTGTGGGGGAAAAGGGGAATTCAGGTGAAAACCACCACCCAGTAGCAAGGGCTATGAGTGCCTTTTATCCTCTTGTATCATTTTACCTTGGTGAAACACAAAAGAATCCAAAGAGATAAACAGATGCATATGTCAACATTTCTGATTGCATCCTGCTGCTGCAATTACTGTTTACAGAGACACTAATGTATCTCAAGGAAACTCATACCCTCATTACATGGGAATGTTGGAGGAGGGTGATACTAGTGAGCACAAAATTAAGACACAACAGGGCAAGTTTTACTTGGCCATTATTACAAAGTACAGGTGTATTTTTAGGCATGAGTTTAAAAGGAACAAATGATATGGCTAGATTCTTGCTGGAAGTATCAAAGAAGACTATGCCACGCTGGAGAAGACATTTAAGGAAATCGAGGCTCAGGTGATCTTCAGTAGGATTTTGCCTGTTCCTAGAGAAGGGCAACAAAGGTGTGACAAGATGATGATGATCAACAGATGGCTCAGGCAGTGATGCTGTAAGGAGGGTTTTGGGATGTATGGCCCCTGGGAGGCATTCATGGACAGAGGACTGTTCTCAGGATGGACTTCACCTGAGTAGGGAGGGAAATAGACTTTTAGGATGGAGGCTGGCACAACTGATTAAGAGAGCTTTAAACTAGGAATTTGGGGGAGATGGTTGGGAGATGTCCAGGTAATCTCCACGCCGGATTTTAACATTGAGAGGGAAGAAAATGAAGTAAGAAAGGATACAGCCATGGGTAGGAGATTGGACATAAGGAGGAAGGGTAGTGTAGATACCAGTCTAAATAGGTGATACTGGCGGTAGAATGTCTGTGCCTAATCGGGTAAAGAATGTGAGCGAAGCCAAATAGCAAAAATTAAGATGTTTGTACACAAATGCGAGGAGCCTAGGTAACAAAATAGAGGAACTAGAGATACTGATGCAGGAAGTGACACCGGATATTATAGAGATAACAGAAACATGGTGGAATAGTAGTCATGACTGGAGTACAGGTATTGAAGGCTATGTGCCGTTTAGGAAAGACAGAAATAAAGGCAAAAGTGGTGGTGTAGCACTGTATATCAATGATGAGGTAGACTGTAAAGAAATAAGAAGTGATGGAATGGATAAGACAGAGTCTGTCTGGGCAAAAATCACATTGAGGAAGAAAGCTACTAGCGCCTCCCCTGGGATAGTGCTTGGAGTGTACTATAGACCACCGGGATCTGATATGGATAGAGACCTCTTTAATGTTTTTTAATGAAGTAAACACTAATGGGAATTGTGTGATCATGGGAGACTAACTTCCCAGATACAGACTGGAGGACAAGTGCTAGTAATAGTAATAGGGCTCAGATTTTCCTGGATGCAATAGCTGATGGATTCCTTCACCAAGTAGTTGCTGAACCAACAAGAGGGGATGCCAATTTAGGTTTGGTTTTGGTGGGTAGTGAGGAGGTTGTAGGGGACAACCTTGGTTCGAGTGATCATGAGCTAATTCAGTTCAAACTAAATGGAAGGATAAACAAAAATAGATCTGGGACTAGGGTTTTTGATTTCAAAAGGACTAACTTTAAAAGATTAAGGAAATTAGTTAAGGAAGTGGATTGGACTGAAGAACTTGTGGATCTAAAGGTGAAGGAGGCCTGGAATTACTTCAAGTCAAAAGTTGCAGAAACTATCAGAAGCTTGCATCCCAAGAAAGGGGAAAAAATTCATAGGCAGGAGTTGTGGATCAAGCTGGATGAGCAAGCATCTCAGAGAGGTGATTAAGAAAAAGCAGAAAGCCTACAAGGAGTGGAAGATGCGAGGGATCAGCAAGTAAAGCTACCTTATTGAGGTCAGAACATGTAGGGATAAAGTGAGAAAGGCCAAAAGCCATGTAGATTTGAACTTTGCAAAGGGAATTAAAACCAATAGTAAAAGGTTCTATAGACATATAAATAAGAAGAAAAGAAAGAAAGAAGTGGGACCGCTAAACACTGAGGATGGAGCAGAGGTTAAGGATAATCTAGGCATGGCCCAATACCTAAACAAATACTTTGCTTCAGTCTTTAATGAGGAGCTTACAGAGAATTGTAGGATGACAAATGGGAATGATGATATGGAGATAGATATTACCACATCTGAGGTAGAAGCCAAACTCGAACAGCTTAATGGGACTAAATCAGAGGGCCCGGATAATCTTCATCCGAGAATATTAAAGGAACTGTCACGTGAAATCGCAAGCCCATTAGCAAGAATTTTTAATGAATCTGTAAACTCAGGGGTTGTACCGTCTGACTGGAGAATTGCTAACATAGTTCCTATTTTTCAGAAAGGAAAAAGAAGTGATTCGGATAACTACCGGCCTGCTGGTTTGACATCTGTAGTATGTAAGGTCTTGGAAAAATTTTTGAAGGAGAAAGTAGTTAAGGACATTGAGGTCAATGGTAATTGGGACAAAATACAACATGGTTTTACAAAAAGTAGATTGTGCCAAATTAACCTGATCTTCTTTGAGAAGGTAACAGATCTTTTAGACAAAGGAAACACAGTGGATCTAATTTACGTCGATTTCAGTAAGGCATTTGATACGGTCCACATGGGGAATTATTAGCTAAATTGGAAAAGATGGGGATCAATATGAAAATTGAAAGGTGAATAAGGAACTGGTTAAAGGGGAGACTACAATGGGTTATACTGAAAGGTGAACTGTCAGGCTGGAGGGAGGTTACTAGTGGAGTTCCTCAGGGATCGGTTTTGGGACCAATCTTTTTATTACTGACCTTGGCACAAAAAGTGGGAATGTGCTAATAAAGTTTGAGGATGACACAAAGCTGGGAGGTATTACCAATACAGAGAAGGACTGGGATATCATACAGGAAGATCTGGATGACCTTGTAAACTGAAGTAAAAGTAATAGGATAAAATTTAATAGTGAAAAGTGCAAGGTCATGCATTTAGGGATTAATAACAAGAATGTTTGTTATAAATTGGGGACGCATCAGTTGGAAGTACCCGAGGAGGAGAAGGTTGATCACAGGATGACTATGAGCCGCCAATGTGATATGGCTGTGAAAAAAAGCTAATGTGGTCTTGGGATGCATCAGGTGAGGTATTTCCAGTAGAGATAAGGAGGTGTTAGTACTGTTATACAAGGCACTGGTGAGACCTCATCTGGAAAACTGTGTGAAGTTCTGGTCTCCCATGTTTAAGAAGGAAGAATTCAAACTGGAACAGGTTCAGAGAAGGGCTACTAGGATGATCCGAGGAACGAAAAACCTGTCTTATGAAAGGAGACTCAAAGAGCGTGGCTTGTTTAGGCTAACCAAAAGAAGGCTGAGGGAGGATATGATTGCTTGCTATAAATATATCAGCGGGATAAATACCAGAGAGGGCGAGGAATTATTTAAGCTCAGTACCAATGTGGACATAAGAACAAATGGATATAAACTGGCCATCAGGAAGTTTACACTTGAAATTAGACAAAGGTTTCTAACCATCAGAGGAGTTAAGTTCTGGAACAGCCTTCCAAGTGGGGGCAAAAGACAGATCTGGTTTCAAGACTAAGCTTGGTAAGCTTATGGAGGGGATGGTATGATGGGATAGCCTAATTTTGGCAATTACTTGATCTTTGATTATTATCAGTAAATATGCCCAATGGCCTGTGATGGGATGTTAAATGGGGTGGAATCTGAGTTACTACAGAGAATTCTTTCCTGGGTGTCTGGCTGGTGAGTCTTGCCCACATGCTCAGGGTTTAGCGGATCGTCATATTTGGGGTCGGGAAGGAATTTTCCTCCAGGGCAGATTGGCAGAGGCCCTGGTGGTTTTTAGCCTTCCTCTGCCGCATGGGGCAAGGGTCACTTGCTGGAGGATTCTCTGCACCTTTAAGTTTTTAAACCATGATTTGAGGACTTCAATAGCTCAAACATAGGTTAGGGGTTTGATACAGGAGTGGGTGGGTGAGACTCTGTGGCCTGCATTGTGCAGGAGGTCAGACTAGATGATCATAATGGTCCCTTCTGACCTTAAAGTCTGTGATTCTATGATCATCCTCAAGAAGACAGGCTGCTTTTAAATGAATGTTGACACTAGAAAGGATAATCTGAGAGAATGTATTCAATATTTATTTTCTCTCACACTTTGGGAAGCGGGAATTAAACTTCTTGCTTTCTCTGGGACACAGTATGTAAATAAGTAACACCTCTACAAGTGTGCAAAATTTGATTGCAGTAATGCCCTGGGACCGTTAAGATATTGAGAGAGGTGGGGAAAGCTGCATCAGGGAAAATGCAGAAGAGGATTACAATGGTGAAGAAGTGAATTTATTGCAGGGTCACCATTGGAATGGAAAGCAATGACTGGAATACTGGAGAGGGTTTAGATTGGAGATGGGTGCAGGCAGTGTCTCCTGTAATATGAATCCGAACAATGGGACGTGTACCTGAATCAAAACTTTAAACCTTCTGAAGTTCACACATCACTAATTTTTACTACCTTTTTCCATTACAGTATTTGCTTTTGTCATATACTACATTTACATAACCAGAGGATCAACATGTAGCAGGTAAATTAAGTGATGCAGTTGAGGTCATTTTCCCAGCTCCTTACTGATGCTTTAATGTGATTATGGAACAAACAAAAAAGCCATTCAGCGGTGACAGAGTGCTTATGGCACATGGTAACTTTATATGAAGGGTGAAAAAATAGCATGTTTAGAGCCAGGAATAGGCACTTAATAGAAACCAAAATAAATAATTGTAAGAAATCTCTCTATGGTACAATATGCTAATTGTTTAAATAATAAGAAAAACACTACAGTGGAAAGCACTTTTTAAAAACAGTTCAAAAGGAAAAACTTTATTATAAAGAACAACCAATAAGAAAAATATGTTAAAATCCAAAACAAATGTTAGTTATCACTACACATTCTATTGCTTCAGGGCATCAGCCTGAGGGGTCTAGGAAGAAACTTCCCCTAAAGACAGATTATTACATAATTGCATACTTTGGCCTTCTTTTGCCTTCCTCTGAAGCAGCCACTGTTAGAGACAGGATATTTGACTAGATGGACCAGTGGTCTGATACTTTATGACAATAGCATGTTCTTCTGTTAGTGTGAAATAATTATCTTATTAAATCTAAACTTAAGGTTGCTTGATTTATCTTTATTTTCATAAAACACCAAAAACCTGATCAGAACAGAAAATCTTCAGCCATACTAGAAAAATGCTATGGGAAATTATTTTTGGTACTTGGAATTCAATTCATGGACCAAAGTTCAATTCAGTAATTTCCAGGTGTGTGAACTGGATGAACTGGAGCTGGTGGAGGGTGATGGTGGTAATGACACAGAAACTCACTCCCCATTTTACCTAGAAGTCTGCTGTGACTGCAGGGCAAAAAGGAGTAGGAGGAAAGCTAGCTTCCCCTCAGGTGTGGTGTTGTACTTTTTATTTTCTTTAGTCACTGGAAAAAAATAAGCTCTCAGTAATATGTAAGGATGTAAATTACACAAAGAGGATTGCCTCACAAGTTATGATGTACTAGAAGCAATGGAAAAATGTGCTGACTTTATAGAAAGGCACCCCATCTGTCAATATTTTGGATGTACAAAGAGTTACATAATTCAGAAAGATTGTTCCCTGCAGGCTAGTGGCAGGAATTTGAAAAATGGAAAGGAAGATTCTGACATAGATGATGGGCTTGGCCTTGCATATTGCATTTCATGTACCTGGCTTGTGAAACCATACCCGTTACTGTACTTCTACAAAGCCAGATAATCTGCAACATGACAACTAAAGCTCTCAGTAAAACTCCTTCATATGAACAAGAAACAAATTTAGAATCGGATGTGGGGGAATAATAGGAACTAACAAGTGTACAATGCAAAATCTGCTTTAATAATATCTTTTCACATAAAATATTACTGAAGTCTGCAAAAGACTTCAAACATCACATTATTACCAGTTTTGACCTGAGGCAAAGCAGAACACTAAAAACACATTAAGGGTTCTGCTCAAGAGTAAATGGGTTATGCTACTATTGTGCAATTTATATGAGAGTTAGGCTGGGCTGATTATACCCAATTCCAAAACAAAAGTCTGCAGGTTACTCAGCAGCATTGTTGTCAGAGTCTGACTCTATATGGTGATGCACAAAGGAACACCTCATCCTCCCCTTGTTCCCACATGCCAACACCCAGTTTGCAAAAATGCATGCTACACATTCTCAGCTAAAATCTATGGCCCAGATCCACAAACGTAGTTAGGCTACTAACTTGCATTGATTTCAAAATGTATTTAGGCTCCAAAATAGATTTATGGACCTCGGTGTATGTAGGTACCAGTAATCACCATTTTTATCCCATCCCAAAGAGAAATAAAAACGTTGGCCAAGAAGAAAACTGCCATTTCAGACATACCTCAAATGTCTTCCTCTCTCTCACACACTCTTCTTGAATATAGTTCTTTAAAAAGAAAAAATGGCTACTGTAGGAAAAATCTTCTTGAATAAAATGGAAGTGAAAAGAAGATCAGTCTAAATGGTTTCCCCCTTGATACCATAAGAAGTAAAAAATTCCTTGAACACTTGATATTCAGGTAACATTCACAGTGATGGGAAAATTGTATTAGATACTGATTTGATCCTTGAACTGACCTCAAACAGAATTTTTCTCACTTGTTTTCCTGTACCCATTCACTTGTTTTTCAACAGAAACTTACTTCAACTGCAGTAAATACCATGAGAAATATCACGGTATTTTGGACCTGACCAGCAACAACATCAAAAATTCCATGTGATTTCCAGATTAAAGAAGTCTGGATAGTTCCCATATGGTTCTGATATACCCAAAATACCGTAGAGAGCCATCCATCAGTAAATGGTATTTGCATCTCAGATACAACATTAGGAACTAACATGGGAAACCATTCACTTTTACAATGGAAATATAAAGGAGGCAAATGAATGCATTAAGTTATAGCTATATGGCCAGAGCAGTGGTTCCCAAACTTGTTCCGCCGCTTGTGCAGGGAAAGCCCCTAGTGGGCCGGGCTGGTTTGTGTACCTGCTGCGTCCGCAGGTTCAGCCGATCGTGGCTCCAGCAACTCCCATTGGCCTGGAGCAGCGAACCACGGCCACTGGGAGCCGCTATCGGCCAAACCTGCGGACACAGCAGGTACACAAACCGGCCCAGCCCGCCAGGGGCTTTCCCTACACAAGTGGCGGAACAAGTATGGGAACCACTGGGCCAGAGAATACTTGTTCGGCTTTTGCCCTCAGTTAGCCTTAATTTATACATTATCCCTCTTTTGACATTCACGGCTCTATTTTTACATTATTTGCAAATTATAAAATGCTGCGTGTTGTAAAATAATAAAGTGTCTAGATTATTACACCTCACTTCATTCCTGTGTTCTTTACTAGTGATTTATTTGTACAAGGGGAGACATATTAATTTTTTAAAAAAAGAAAAATAATTTATTTTTGACTGTGACCTCTATTGTACATGAGCAGTGGCAATTAAAACCAGAAGAAAGCTCAAAGTTGCAACCAATGTGGGCTGACAGTGGGGTATGGATAAGTGCATTACATCACATAGCTGTGCACCTGTTAATAACATCCAAGACTGCTTAAAAAAAACGCTGAAGTCATAATAGGCAACTATTTTGTATGCTCACGATGATATCATGACAGCTACCAGGCGTTCCAAGTATTGAAAACACTGTGAAAAGAATGTAGTGGTAACACAGACTGGCAAATGGTTTCCATTGGCTTCCAACCAGCAAGAAGTCAAAATTAACAGCAACTTGGCTTGATTTTAATTTAGCCTTTTTAAAAATAGATGAGGTGGTATAAGAGCTTGGGTTTATTTATTTATTTATTTATTTGCCTCAGAATTTCTAGGCAAACAATCTGCAAGAGGTACCTGAATTACAAATAAACTCAACATAATATTTAATTTAAAGTTAATTATTTTCTTTATATTCCTCTGAAAGAAAATCTTATCTTGATCCCATCTTGGCCTGGAATATGTCTCACCTTCACTCAACTTCAATTTCTGAATAGCCCACAGGGGAATATCCCTGGAAATCATTGTTCTTAACAATTAGTTTAATTACATGAAATTAGTAGATCTCTCTTACCTAAAGACTGGTACAGCTCAGTCATTTTAGGATGATCCCAGCAGGTCGTTTGTGTCTCATGGCTAAAACATAAAATATGAAGGTTTTAGAATGAAATATGTACGGTAGAGCTTTCCCTAAGACAGACATTTCTCTTTGCAGATCTTTCCTTAAAATAGATTTCCATATTTAGTAGGTGTACAATTCAATGATTAAATGTTTATTCACAGAGCAGAAGATGTGTGTATATCATGGCAATGATGTTGGAGTTTTTCCCAGCCAAAAATCACAAAAATTCATAGTTTTTTTTTATGATAGGTGGGTTTTCGGCCATCGGTTTTGGAGCTAAATTTCTATCTCCTACTACCATATTACATAACGAGCAGTGCAGCATCTAAACCTCGACGATGTATAGAATGCCACAATGTCTTCTTTGGGGATTAGAGCAGGAAGTGTGACTGATGGTCAATATGTCTATTTGTAACACTAGGTATGAATTTGGCCCATTATATTTAGTGATGGGCTCAAGATGCAATATATACATCTAAACTATAGACAATCCCGAAACTATAGGGGTTCAGTGGTTTGGGTTCCATTTCTAATTAGACTAGATTAATTTATAAAATGGACTTTATTTTAAATACAGTGACCCTATTCTCCTCCATATAGAATGACAAAAATATTTAATGAACAGTTTTTCAATGAAACGTATGAAGGATTTGACCTGCTCTATTTTAAGTGTTCACTATTCAATTAGGTGGGTGAGATGTTAGCTACAAATGCTGTCCTACATTCCACTTCAAATGGTTGTACCAAAAACCCATGTTAAATTCTATTGAATCAGCAGCCGCTTAAACTGCTTCTAAGCCCAATGTGTTCTATCCCAAACATTGATTTTTTTTTCTTTCCTGTTGTTGTTGCTGCAGTTTCTGTTTCTTTGAACTCAAGCTGGAATTCCATCTCCTGCCCTAGGTCCATCGCAAATTTCAAGAGGCATTGCCGTCGGGAAGCACAAAAACAACTAAAAAGGGATTTTGAACGCCTGCAGAATACACAGTATGACCAGAATGCAAATTGGACATTCTCTGCACTGAATCAAGCAGCCTAGTTTTATAACAGAGTGGGATGCCAACAAACATGTATCATGAGAGAAAACCACCAAACTAAAGTGTGAGTTAGTGAGTGCAACAATGATTCATGCCTCCTGAGGTTATATATTTTATGATTTTTTAAATTGGAAGATACTAAAATATGTGATCATATATAACATTATGATAGAAGTCTGAGATTGAAAAGTAATTTGTTTCTTCTCCTGCCAGTAGAGGACTGGTCACGTAGTCTCTAGATATATTAAAGAGAGGCTGCAAGAAAGTGAAAGGAAAAGTTTTGAAAACTTGTGAGAGCCAAACTGTGACTAGGGGTATGTCTACACAACCCGCCGGATCGGCGGGTAGTGATCGATCTATTGGGGATTGATTTATCGTGTCTAGTGTAGATGCGATAAAATCGATCCCCGATAGCTCTGCCGTCAAGTCCGGAACTCCACCATGGCGAGAGGTGGAAGCGGAGTCGACGGGGGAGTGTTAGCGGTCGACTCACCACCGTCCTCATGGCCAGGTAAATCGATCTAAGATACTCGTAGCTGAAGTTGGGTATCTTAGGTCGACTCCCCCCACCCCCCAGTGTAGACCTAGCCTAGCTCTTTCACAGGAAGGCTGATCACAACTGCAGTCCCTACATTTGAGGAGCAAGGGGACTGCTCCTCTGTCTGCAGATTGGCACAAAAAGTATGGGGATAAGGGCAGGACCTGATCCAGTGCTCTGTGAAGTCAGTGCAGAGGCTCCCATCAATATCAATGGACTTAGAAGCAAAGCTTTGGAGAAGGCTGCTCCTTCCTGTTTACCAATTTGTGCTCTCTAGCACAATCTAATGTAAGAAGGGGCAAAATCTGTACTGAGACTCTTGTGAAACAATTAGAATGACATACCTTCTATTTGGTCTAGCTTCCTACTTAAAAGAGAGGTTGGTTAGTTGGCACAAGTGAACCTTTTACTGACTGAACTCTACATTCAACATTCTTTGACATGCTTCTTGTTTGTAATGATTTCCAAGCTTTGCAGTGAAGTCACAGCAAAGACCAATGCTGAGGGATCACAGACTATTACAACAGAAAACACTAAGGCATAGAATGCACCAGAAGGATACAAGATTTTAAAGAAAACTATTCCTGATTGACCTCAGTATCTCTCTTCCCTTTATAATGGTAGAGACTGCATACCGTGAAAGAGGGAGAAGGAGATGGGAACACCTCAAAGGTCTTGCATTGCTCACTGACACCACAGCAGAGAGCAACAGTTGATGGCTGCAAATACACAGGCTGAATTGAGATTGATTGTGGGCTTTTTTTTTTTAAAAAAAAAGCATAAAATAGGAAACCCAGAATAAAAGTTGAAGAAAATCTACGGATCGGTCTCAGACTCATCTGATGTCCTGTATTCCCTACCATGTGTGACAGAGATAGGAAACATGGGGTGATAATACAGCATTAGCTGCTTACAGTGAACTTGGATACAGCTAAACTGCATTTGCAAAGAAAATGAATAAAAGTTTAAAAATATTTTAGAGAATCAATATTTTAATTGCACTTTTGGTTGTAAAAAGCCTCATCTTACTAGGAAGTAGTTCTGGGGAGGAAAAAAGCCTCGGTGTAAAAGAACTCCATTGAGAAACTACATGACTCTGGACTTTGGTAAATGGATACAGAACTAGGTTAAGTGACCAGAAGTTGTTACATCTGATGGCTGTTCAACATCAACATAACATTCTTTTGCCCGCAACTGGTAACCTGTTGTGAATTCTTAGCACAGAAGTCAAGAATCACATAGGGATGTCTCCTCCAGACCAGAGTTGAGACATATATGTGGGGCAGTGTGAAGAATTTCTCTCTACTGCTGACCACTCTTCTTGTAACCAGAAATCCCTATTATATAAACAGCAATCATTCTTTCATGTCTCTTCATTTTCTACAATGCCATCTTCCATGTGGCGTTCGGGTGTTTGAGTAGTGAGTGTGCCATTGATCAGTATGTCAAATCACATAGAAATACTAGGAGAAAGTTCACCCACTGATTGCATCAGAGCTGTATTTCTCTTTCAAAATAAACTACCTAATTTTCCAAGTGAAATGAGTTTGGTTGTCTCAGACTGCTCTGTGAATACAACAGAGCACTTTAGGCTCCAGTGCTGTCAACCTAACACGATTCACAAGCACTGGTTTTATGCATTTTTGATAAACACTGCATGGTCATCTATACATGCATAGAAGTGCAGAAGGGCACAGCCTCTATTAGAAATTGATTTACTCCATTTATCCACAAGTAAACTACGCAAAGCTGAAATCTGCAGGGCAAATGAACCCCCTCGTCTATTTGGCCTTTCATTGACCTCATGAAGGAAATACCCCTTTCTATGAGGATGAATGTCAAGTCAGTATCCATGGAAGCTCATTTCTTTGCCTTCTCTTAAGCAATGATTATCCACTGGGCTGAATGCTGTGTATCAGGTTTTTATTATATCCACAGGCAATTCAGCTGAGACTATCAAACTCATATCTTACAAGACAATGAGAGCTGGACTCTAGAACTGGAGGTATCCCTCTCACTCTTGCATGAAAGTCAGTGTTTTAAGGAAACTCTGTGTTCCAACTCTGTAAAGGTTGAGTGCCTGTGAAGAATAAGGGCAGATTTTGCTAGTACTTTACATGCAGAACACAAGAAGGCTGCAGCTTTTTCATTCTAACTAAAAAGTGTTGCCTCTTCCTGAACATTTTCAGCACAGAAAGTTATCAACAATTCCAAACACATGTACAGCTCAAGGAAAGGTTAGATTCCATTGAGACTATCCTTCATAAGCCTCTTTGCCATTTTCAAAGGCCACTTAATTGTAAGCTTTGGGGTTGGCTGGAGGAGGGGGTGTGTATGTGTGTATTGTGAACACCATCTCAAGTGAAATGCCAGCTCAGCAATTCTAGGCTGTCTCAAAGACACTTGGGAACACTACCATCGTTAACAGATCTGCTGAAAAATGTTTGCCATATTTCCTAACTAGACCCTATAAAGTCAGAGAAACATTACAAGTTCATGCCTCTCTAGCTTATCAAGATGCAAAAGGGGAAAGAAAAATGAAGATAGGCCTGGAAGAACAACAGATGATAGCAGTGCGATGAACTAAAATACATAGATAGTTCAGTGGGATAAAAGCACCATCTTTGTACATATGTTGCGACATTAAATCAGTGGTTCTCAAACTATTGTACTGGTGACACCTTTCATATAGCAAGCCTCGGAGTGCAACTCCCCTTATAAATTAAAAACACTTGTTTATATATTTAACACCATTATAAATGCAGGAGGCAAAGAGGGGTTTGGGGTGGAGGCTGACTGCTCATGACCCCCCTTCCCCATGTAATAACCTCCCGACCCCGTTTGAGAACCCATGTATTAAATGAATTTGGTAGTCTCAACTCAGTCAGGGGGTGATGATAGAGGATTAAGCACTTTTTTTTTTTAAATTAAGGAGTAGCACAACACTGGGATAGCAAAGATTTTTCTGAATAGGATTCAGGTGCAAAAAACACTTTGCCATCCTATATCTGCATATAACCAACACAACTTCTCTATCATTGCCAAGAGTACAAAGATGAACCCCTGATTATTGTCAGAAGATATGACAAAATAGCACGATAAAAACTTTAACTGATGTGATGAATGATAAACTAAAGTATCAGTTCTCTATTAAAATATGCCCAGTTTGAGTAAAAATAAATGTCTCTGTCCCCTTTTCAGCTTGCATTATCTTTGAAAAACACTGGCAGCAAAAGGGGTAGAAAAAATTCTCCTTCATAAATCATCTTTAAACCTTTTAAAGTTGTTCTTGATTTTATTCATTCTGCCAGTTTTAAATTTCAAAGATTTGGTCTCCCATGTTTATTTATTGCTAAGGTTCACAGCAGAGAATTTGAATAGGGAACTGCACCCCACTCTCTAAACTGTTACATTCCTCTTAATTTGTGACTACATTAAAGCAAATTCCACCAGTTCCTCTACTTCAAAATGCACTATGAAGGGTTGGGGGAGGAGTGTGTGTGAGTGAGAGAGGGGGGGGGGCAAATTCTGTCAGGTGGCAATAAAGAAACAGCAACACATATTAGCTAATAATTAGAAAGTAAGTTATTTTATAGTGTGCTGCACTACAATACAATTTATATTGCCTTTCACCTTTTTGGTTTCAAGTAGAGTGCAAGGTTCTTACAACAACTTTATGGCTGCTGTCAAAAAGCCAGATAAATATGACAGAGTTGGGTTTTTTCTTCTGTAAAACTAACATTAAACCTTTAAAAATGCAACTTTAACTACTTGTTCTTTATTTAAAGAAGAGACACTATTGGCCACTCAAAATAAGACTACCTTACAATCAGTGTCACTTATTGCTTAAAACATTGTGAACCTTTTTATATCTTTCATTACTTCCCAGGGAGGAAACTAATCACTGTGAAAAGACTAAAACAGTGCTGTAAAAAGGCAGAATTCTCTTGTGATTTGCAAAGGATTACTGTTTATCTTCAACTATAAATCTGGAGTCCACGGATCCACACAGTGATGATTTCTCTTTAATCCTGGGATCAATGTCTTAAAAAAAAAATCATCTTGGCTTTTGCCAGCATTATCAGAATACTGAAGAGAGGCACAAATATATATTAAAAGTTTCTGCTAATATTGAAACTGAGCAGTAAGATGGGGGCACATATCAACTGCTTAGTATTTTATAGTAACTATTTTTTCTCTCTTTAGATGTTCAGCATTTTATTTTGTGCACTGTGTCATGGGCAAAGATTACTATTCAGTTGTTAAAGCTGGTGAGCCAACCCCTCCAGCTGTTACTTGTCCATTGATCTATTTGCTTTTCAAAGCTTATCCCCTCCACTTCTGCCAAAGCAATTTCACTGCAGGGTCTTGTTGAATCCAGGATCAAACAATGATGACTACAACCAATTCCTTAGTGATAGAAGGTCTTTGACCTTCTATATAACTATGTTTCTTGTTTCCTCAGCTCAGTACTCCATAGGCATGTGCCTCTAAACCAGTTCTCAGACAAATTTAAGCTTGCAATGAGAGCTGGAAAAGTGACTATATCCCAGGAAAGGGCAGGTTTTGCAGTAACACACTTCCAAAGAGAGCCTCATATACTAACTACATCAGAGACAAATTATGTGTTTCACACACACAGTATACAAAAAAAAAATACATATACAATATAAACCAGAGTAAAAACTATTACACTGAAACATTATTTCCAAACTTACATTAACCTAGAACTACCACTCACCTAGATGTCCATATTTTAAACATTTCCATGGAAGTTCATTAATGAACCAAGTTATAAAATGCACTGTATGCAGATTGTTTAAATTGGGCTGTAAGAAAGCTAGGCAGGTATAACAGCACAGTATAGTACTCCATTTAGCTGTAAAACACTAACAACAAGAAAAAGAAACGATACAAACTGTCATCCCGCTTTGGCTTCCCCCAGATCGTTTGATCATATTTCTGGCACATCCCTGATTTCCTGGCTTGGCTTTACCGTTTTACTGCTGGGGGTTCCCCCGACCTTTTAGTATTATGTAGCTATGAGTTAAATATCTTGCATGTTCCAACTAGACCTATTTATCCTGAAACTGAGGGCACCTAAATGAGAAAATGCAGTGAATCAAATGTCAGTTCAAATTCCCAGAAGAAATCAGGCAGAAAGTTGACCTTTCCTATGCTGAACGAAAGGTAGAAGAGCTTCCCTCTGCAATCCTTAAACAAGGTTTTTTAACAACATTACCCCTCTGTTCTACACACACCTCTACGCTGCAGGGTTAAAGGCACGTCAATGAGCAAAGCTTCAGATCTTTAACATTTTTTTAGTGCAAAACGACCGGGATGGCTGCGGCGAGGAGACTACGGAGCTACTAGCCCCCTGAAAATCAAAATCCTTAACCGACACCCTCCACGCGTGCCTGCCACAGCCGGAACTCGCCCATCAGGGGAACTCCACCGCCGGAGGGGAAAGAGTTAATCCTGCCATTCGCCACAACTACAAGCACCTGCCGCGGGAACGGGAGGAACAGCCGGGACGGAGGCTGTCGCTTGCGGGCTCCCCCGGTGCAAAATCCCTGCCCAAGTTTCCTTCCCCTTTGCGGGGCTCGGCTCTCCCCCACGCAGCGCGGCCACAAGTGCAGGAGCGCAAGCCAAGGCAGGGGGAGGGCGGGAGCAGAGCTGCGCTGAACTCACCCTTTGAGTTGTTCCCTCATCGCTCGACGACTCGGAGAGACTGGGGGGGACGGAGCGGAGTCCTGGGCTCAGCCGGGCTACCCCACACGAAAGCAGCGGCGAACAGCACTGCGGTGGAACCAGCATTACCGGGCTAAGGGCATCAGGGGGAGGGAAGGCTGCAGGCTAGACAGGGTGGAGCCTCCAGCCTCTGCTCCGCCCTCCACCTATTGAACCTGCTAGTGCTAAGTGAAAGGGCTCAAAGAAAGGGAACAGTTTGGGATGAAAGAGGAGGGAAATATTTAAGGTAGAACCTAGGAATGTGACCTGGCGGGTGCAGCGTGAGTCCCTAAAACTGTCTGAACTGGAGAGTTTCTTCAGTTTAAAGAACTGATCTCAGTACAAATTAATCTAAACTCATTAGTTATTTCTTTTGCAGTTCAAGATTTCGGTACTGGTGGTGGGACAGGAGCATGACATTCAGGAGGAATCCAAACTCTTAAACCCTGCACCTGAAAAGCAGCTGTGTCCTGACACAGGAAGGGAAAAAGTTCTCCCAATTTTAATTGCCAGTCGTTGTCTTTAAAGCGATTAGTTATGTTGGCTGACTTTTAAGTAAGCCTTTATGCCCTTTTGTTTTTAAGGGGACAAGGCTCAGGAAATTGAAGAGCTGTAAAAGCTTCATGCAGCTAGGTCTTTTTAAGATAGAGGCGTTGTTAAGGGACAAAACAGTCCCAAATCCAAAGCACCACCATAGTTGGTTTTTTATTAAAAAAAGATATCATACCTCTGTGATTTGATTAAAGGAAATTAGCAGAGTCAGATTTGTAAAAATATTTAGGTGCCTACAGATGCAGATAAGTTAGTACCTACATACCTTTGAAAATTGGGCCCAGAGATCAACACCTTAGAAACAGGATCGTTAAAGTATAGCAGGTGAGTCTAATTCAACCCACTGCCAATTTAATCTTTGGATTAGAACAGGGATCGGCAACCTTTGGCATGTGGCCCATCAGGGTAAGCTCCTTGGCGGGCCGGGCCAGTTTGTTTACTGGCCGCGTCTGCAGGTTCTGCCGATTGTGGTTCCCAGCACATTCCTCGGCCTGCGCCACTTCCAGCAGCCCCCATTGGCCTGGAGAGGCAAACCGTGGCCAGTGAGAGCTGTGATCAGCCGAACCTGTGGATGCGACAGGTAAATAAACTGGCCCAGCCCACCAGGGGGCTTACCCTGGTGGGCCGCGTGCCAAAGGTTGCTGATCCCCGGATTAGAGCATAGGTGCTGGAACTGCTGCCCCGCTCCCTGGCTTGAAGTGGTTTCCATCATATACAGGGTTTATAGGTTGGTTCAATGGCTTTCAGCAGCACCGCTGTAAAAATTGTTCCAGCACCATGGATCAGAAGTTCAGCGAAATGCTCCATCTTGATTCACTGGAGGCCACTGCAATCTGTTCCCTTTTTTGCTTTTGCAAATGAAGTGCATCTCACAAGCTCCTGGAAGATTCCCAGTTGTGCAAAATTTGGATTCCCCTGCTTTCACTAGGGAAAGTATATTTAGTATTTTATCATATCTGCAATTACATTTTAAAGTATATGAACATAAACATTTTCAAGTATATGTAGTACTTTATCATTGATTTATAACTACTGTCATGTGGATAAACCAGCTTCAAAGACTATAATAAAGACACAAAGACCAGGTACTTAGGAAATCATCTCTGGCAGCTTACTTGGGAATACCTATAATACCTATGGGGAAAGGCAGAGGTCTCTTGTCATTCTCTTCTATGTCTCCTTTTTTACATCTATATTTAAATTATTATCTCAAGCTTGAACTCAGATGTTTCCTCGGAACTTTATGAAGTGCTTAGAAGTCTTTACATTCTCCAACCCTACTAGTAAGGTGCTTAAGATGCAACACCTTGGAACAGTAAGGGATTTTTTTAAAACACTGGATCTTTAACATTTGGAAGATAATGGTATGTAAAATTTGAAATGGGCCTTAGCATAGCTTTTGTGTTGCAGGTGCCATTCCTACCATTTAGAGTTCTAATTACTTTATTGGTGGGTGCAAGGAGGTAGTTAGACCTCTAAACTCCAGCCACAATGGAATCTTTTTTTAACATGCAATCTTTTAATTTTTGTTTTTATACACGTCACAAGCATTTCAAATCATGGGAGGTGAGAGTCTCTTCTCACACTAGTTTTACACCGGTTTAACTCTATTTACTATTATGGAGTTATTTTTTACTTGTAGTGGTGTGGTACTGAGTGGAGAATCAAGCCCTGGGATTCTCGTGATTATGTAGTTTTTAGACCTTCAAAGACTATGCACGTTTGGTGTCCTCACACAAAGAGGATGTCTTCTAAATCAGTCAAAGAGCCCCTATTTCACATGGAGAGCAGGACACATTTCTACAGGCAAGGAGAATTCATCTCACCCACAGCTCCACGTATATTCCAGTGACATCAGCACAGTTGCTCAGATGTAAATAAGCACATCATTTGGTGTTTCCAGATGATTACTTCATTTTAAATCTCAGGATACTTAATGTTTGCTTTAAGGATTCAATTCCTGGAGTTATTTAATTTAAAAAAAATGTCTAGCCCATGTGATCTTGGAGAAACTCTTGAAAATATGAACCTTAAAGTCTCAAACACCAGAGTGCTAATACAGGACCAAAACTTACTATTTTTAAATCTCATGATGTTTAAGACATTGTCATGATTTTTGAGCACTTACAATTAGCAATACTGCCACATTGTGTGCTTTGGTAAATAGGATGGAGAATTTAATTATCTATGCAGACATAAATTGCCACAGATATCTTGATCCAAAGCCCACTGAAGGCCTATTGACTTTAGTGGGCTTTGAATTAGGCCAAAAGATGTATTAGATATATTAAATCAGAGGTGAATGAGGTGGAACAAAGAAATATACTAAATCAAGCATACAGACAACAATCCCACCCTCTCCCATCTTTATGTGGGTTTTAGGGAGATCTCTCTCTCATATTTCAACCTATTATAAACACAATTTCTTTTAAAAAAGTGAAGTTTAGCATCTTCTTTGAGATAAACTTAATTAAATGCACAGAGCAGTTGCCTGTTTAATTCAAAAGAATTCAGAGTACCTTTAGCCTGAAGCCTACAGTTCTACATAAAAAGTAAACAATACCTTCCTTTGTGAAAAAGTATGTGGCACTGATAGAGTTGGTACAGTCTTTCCATTTTTACTATTTAGTGTCTCTTCAGCTCTCTGGTCCACCTTAATAGCAGCTTGATGCTGCCATTTATCACATTTTGTCTTCCTTTCCCATACCAGAGTGCCAAGTAATCGGAATTTAAAAACTACTCTGAAATTCTGATACTTTGCACAATCTTCTTTCTGTTTCAGTTACAAATAAAGCATTGTATTCAATTAGACTCTCAGCAGGTGAAAACCCCAATTAGTGAATCCATTCTGTTGGCTTTTTTTGTACCTTACACCCACACACCACACTGTTTTTTTTTAATAACATTAAAGGGGAGTTCTGATTCATTTCTCAATTCAGAAGCAAATTAACCCTGTGATCCCCCACCAATCAAACTATTACCCTCTGAATAACAAGTGAAAAACATGAAGGTTGAAAGATTAAGGTCTATTGACTATATAATTTGACTGCCGAAAAGAAATCCATGTATGTGTTTTTGATTGATTTCTGCAAATCCATAAAAGTTTTTAGCTATTCTGATCTTCCTAAAAATTAATTTTTCTTTTCACTGAAAATGAGCAATGCCAATACAATCCCAAACTGGTAAATGCACTGTCCTCTGGATGAAGAAATTTTTTAAAAGTTATACTCATGTTGGGGTAATTAATTATAAAAAGATTATATTTAATTTGTAGTTAAGACAATTACTATTGGCCTTTTTCAAGTGAAGAAAATCTGTATTTTAAATTTATTTTGTAAATGTCATTTATTTGTCAAAGGAAATTCTTCTCCATGTAGTGAATGAGATATATATTTTTTATTTCAGTCTGAGGAGAATTCTAATTATTTTCCCATAGTGATTTGGTTCAACAGGTTCTAAGAGTCAATTTATGCACTTAAGAATTCACACTGAGACTTCATCAGGACTGGGAAATTGATTGTTAGAAACCAGGGAATTGCCATACTGGATCAGACCTATGGGCCATTTGGTCCGGTATCTTGTTTCTTACATTTACTAGCACTAGATGTTCCCAAAGAAGGTACAAGAAACCTCACAGCAGGCAGATGTGGGATAATCTGCCTCCAATCAAAATCTCATCCTACTCCCTAACCGTTAGAGATTTACTGTTCTGAATCACTTTTGAAAATTGATGATGAAAGAGTTTGAGGTTATATGGTTGTGCTGTTCAATATAAACAAGCATACATTTTTTAAAATGGGTAATAGAATATGCTCCTTTGGTAAGCCTGTTTCTGTTCCTGTGGGGACTGGGTCATGATTTGTACAAATAACATAGTAAAATAATAATAAATATTATAGTTATACATTATACCTAGCTCTGAAATACTGCTTTTCATCTGTAGATCTTAATGTGCTTTCTCAAGCAGGGAAGTATCACTATTCCCATTTTACAGATGGGAAAAAACCTAAACACGTATAGGTGATGTGACTTCCCTGAGGTCACCAGCAGGCTAGAAGCTAACTCATATCTCAAGAGTCTAAATCCAGTGCTCTCTCCACTAAATTAGTAACTTAAAGGAACTTTTTTTAATGCTGATGAAAGTAAAGATAGGACATTTTCTTATTAACTAAATAAGTCTTATTTGCATAGTTCTGGGAAGCGTGTAGTCTTGTTTGCAAGTGTGGTTCTTCCATTCCTCACCGAGTAGTGGATTAGCAAGGGCTTGCCTTGCATAAGAAGGGCTTGTGGTGCACTCTTGTCAGGCTGGGTAATCCGTTATGCTATTTGAGCCTATTTTCTTTTAGTGTGTACGTAAATACTGAGAATCACTCTGGATGGCATCATGGCACACTCCTGGATCATCTATGAGAGATGTGTGCCAAAGACCAATACCTGCAGGATTTATCTGTCCTTAGTTTCCTCTGTTCCCCTACAGCTCTCTTCAGCATGATCTCTTTTCTGGATAATACATTACTTTTGGCTGTTTGCTTTACTGCCATTGAAAGTACAGTAAAGTATTTTTAAACATCATTAAGGGGAATCATTTCAGTATACTGGAGTAATTTCCCTCAACAATACCTTCCTTCCTTTCCTCAGATTAAAGGTAAAATCCCAATAAAACATTCATAAACATATACACCAGGGGACTCTATCAGTTTTTTATAGAGTAGATTAGTTAGGGCAGTGGCAGAATTCCATCCATAGGACCAGGTGAAAACCTGACATGCTTCTCATATATAGGTGGACATTGGTTCACGCCACAAAACCATAGCACATCTGACAACTGGCATACACAAGGGTCGCGCTGTAATGATAAACTGAGATGCTCTTGCAAGAGCTGTGAGGGTTTTATTTTAACAAACACTTTTCTATATAGCTAATGAAAAGGAGCAACTGATTCCACTGAACAGAGCAAGGCACAGAGCAGGCATGTGCTGGCTAAAGCTTATTTTGCAATAAGAGTTACAATACATGCAACAAACTAACGTGCAAAGCAGAGAGCACTGACGCTTTTGGCATACCAAGGCCTGAGTTTCTGATGAATGCACAACGACAATACACCCTCTAGAATTTTTCACAAAATCCCCTGGGTCTGTATTTACTTCCGCTGTTGTAGTAGATTAGCCTGACTAAAACTGAAATCCTAGTCGCTCTTTAGAACACACAACATATCGCAGTCTTGGATGCAGCATGTGCTGTTGAACAAGAAGGCCTGATAGGGGTCCTGTCATTTTAGAAACCTTTAATGCACACATTAATTTTGTCCTGTTGAAGTCTTGGGAAGCCTGAGTTGGAGAAAAGGAAAGTGTTCTGTAGCTGGAGCAACAATCGTGACAATTTACAGTGGTAGAGTGGTTGTTCACTCCATTTCCAGGGATGGTACCTGAAACAGGAGCAAAACCTGCACTGTAGTTTTGGAAACTAACTAAATCAAATGCATCATTGGGGTAGCACACCCAGACGCCACAGGAATAAGGAACTGGTGACGTAAGCATCAATAACTCTCCTATCCCTTCCAGACCATGAAAGAGTACAGTTTCAAAATATGGAACATTTCCTACCCTTATGGGATAGAGATGAATGGAAACTGCAATAGTCACAACAGTGGAGAGGTCAAGGAAGTAAAATGCTGACAAAACACTGGATAAAATAAAATCATTAAAAAAATTGAAGGAAGATTATTGTGATTATTTGAAAAGCAAAACCACAAAAACAAAACAAATCTCTAATAAGCAAAATTACATGCTAATATTTGCAATCTATGAATCAGAGGTGAAAAATAATAATTATGCCATAGTAAATTCTTGGTTTGAGGAATTTGTGTTAGCAAAATTAATGATTATCCCTTCATTGACTTAGACTGAGAAATAAATGGAGCCTAATAAGGATAAATTAAAAAACAAAACAAGCAAGCTACACTCCTTACTTTTCTCTGCATGCCCAGTTAGAAATAAATAACTGTTTTCCCTGCTGAGAGATTAAAATGAACAGCACTTTACAATCTCTCTTGCTCACTCATTCTCTCGTTTCACTCCACAATCTCTCCTCCTATGCACATAGTTGGGTTTTTTTTACACAAAAGCTGACTTCCCAAATCATTAACCTCTCTACTGTCTCCTATCAGTGTACTAATCTCCTCTAAAGCTACGAACTCTGCATCTGGCATTCTGACTTCACTCAGTGCCCAGGGAATTTGATTCTGGCTACTGATCATTATGCAGGCTTGGGAATGCATGCCACTAACAAGCAGCCCTCTGTTCAAAAGGCTTCCAGAGCTCTTAAGGAAGAAGCATTCCTTTCCTTCCTGGTATCTAATTTATTTCTCTTTTGCAATCAATAAAAAAATATATTTGACCCTGTCTGTAGCATACATTTATTTCTGAATAAAACCATACAAACAAAAAAAGGTTTCTGACAGTTACTGAAGACATTTTCCAAAAATGTCTCATGCAAATAGTATACTGAAGAGAAAATATTCTGCATGGATAAAGCCACTGGATGGATTAAGATGAAATTTTGTATGCTGGGAGCTAGAGACGGCAAGGCTCCACCTATGTATTAAAGATGGCAGCTTGCTGTCCTCAATAAGTCCACGGAGTGAGCAAAGTTTGGGCAACTTTGAATGAATGCATGCATTTTTGTGTAACTCTTCTCTTAAAGAGTGTTGTCTTGTGCATCTTTGTAACTTTTGTTGCCTTGAAGTACAGTTCTGCTCTGAAAAATGGCATCATGGAATTCTATATTTATTGCCTTTCAATGGCTCCTTTTGTATTTATAGATCTATGTATGGCCCCCATAATGATACCTGTTACAACAGCTTGCTATTAATTGAGAAATTATCCTTGCAACACCATATGAGGTAGGGAAGTATTTTAATCCTCATTTGAAATATGGGAAATGAAGCACACAGAGAGAGTAAGTTATTTGTTTAAGGTCTCATGGTGAATCTAGAGCTGATCCTAGATTTCCTGAGTTGCAGCCCAGTGCCTTAACTTTAAACCATCCTCCTCTCCCCATATTTTTCTTTCACTGTAGTCTGAAGTTTCTTCCATGATGTCCCCAAGCTTGGAAGAGTCTCCTCTTTCCTTTTTTCAAATGAGTACTCTGACTTAATTCAAACTCCTATTCAAAACACACTGCTTCTGGAAAATCTTTAAACAATAGTCCTCCAGTGAAAGGAAAACAACAAAATCTCTATAAAAAAAGCTTTGAGATTGGATGTCTGCACTGTACTCTGTCTTGTTTAGTTTATAAATGCCTACGCTTACTACATGGGTTCTGTCTTTGCCTTAGAGCTGTACGGTGCTGAGCACCTTGAGTGTTGAACAAATAATTAATAGGAATTAGCAGTTTACAGTGCTTCTTTCACCTGCCTCCAGATTCAATAGTCTTTTTCTGATCTTACACCACATTATAGATTTTCTCCTTCCTGAAAAAGAGTGAAATTTTGAATATTGATAGAAACTTCACAACTTTGGGAGCAAAGTTACATCTGGAAAAAAAAAAGGGGAAAAAATTGAGGACCATGTACAGTGGTAGGCACTGAGGGTTTGACAGTGTAAGTCCATTCTCGAGCCTGGACTCAAGCCTAACCCCCCCTACATTGCAAATTGCGCTGCACCAGCACTTGGACCCAGGGTCCCAGGACCATGCAGGGCTGGAGGTCCGAACTCAAGTTAAGTCGGGACCCAGGCTCTGAGCCCTGTTTCTTTGCAGTGCAGACGCAGCCACACTCAACTTGGGTCCTGGGAGTCAGCTGGAAGTATTCCACAATTCCATGGGACAACTTCCTAGTCCTCTCTATCCCAACAAGCTGCAATCCACTCTATTGAAAAGGGAAGCCATCCCCACTTTGCAAATGGCAACAGCCCAGTGTTAACCCATTCTCTTCTGGTCACTGATCTGTAAGCACACTACCAGAGAGCCTCCTACGTCTGCAATGGAGAGCGAACCGATCAAGCCTTTTGCAAAGTGAGGGGCTTCCTGGTAACATGCAGGGCGGGCAGTAACGTTTTCCCACAGTGCACCCCGGTCCTAGACTAGAGCAGCCACATTTGGGGCGGGGAGGAGCTAGGGACTCTGGGTTATGGATACTTTGACTTGGGTCTGCACACTGCAGTGTGGACACCAGAGCCCTAGGTTCGAGCATGGGCTAGAAAAGTTTTAACATTGGATTAAAATATAATGTAGATGCTCAAGCTCGGGGTTCCCTACCCCAGGTTGTCTGAGCAAAATTCCACTAACTCTGTGCTTACATTGTAGCACAGACATACCCTGAAAGAGACAAGGCCCTTCATTCACTGAAGGCAAAGGACTTACACCATGATGAATTTGATCCAGTGAGCTCTGGGATAAAAGTCTTTAATCAGGATCTGTGAAATTTCTCTCCTTTGCCATTTTGTAAATTTTGGTGATTCTGTACTCTTAACTCATTCAAAAGAACTTAGAAAAGTGATAGCAAAATATTCGGTGGTTGCTAAAATCCAGAAGAAAATGTTATGAAGCAATGCCTAAGTGTCTTCTCATTACCTTAGTTAGTTAACAGAATTGAATAGTCATAAATATATATTTGCAATGTTTAAGAAGTTCTGATTCAACCAAATACATCTCAAAAACACAATACATCTCAATAAACTTAACTTTCAGTTAACAGCATAAATCAATTCAATTCTTTAACTTCCACTGAAGGTTAAGTTGCACCTCACTAGAGGTACAAGGCAAGGCAAGGTGAAGATCTTCCTTCACATCTCCCGGTTAACTTAGCACTGGAAAAACTAGTGATGAAAATTGGAGCACGCCTCATTCATATATATCAAAGTAAGACTCTTAACATATAAGACCTCGATGTACATGGATGACATTTTAATGACTACTAGAAATCTACCAGAATCTATCATTAAATTTCTAGAACTGTCAACATCATTGGTGGCTTTGCAGACTATAAAATCTGCCAACGATCAAAATATGTTCTTTTCCACATTGAACACTCCCTTTGAAATAATCAAACAGATCAAAAACTTGTTCTTGACCTTTAAAAACTCTCTTCCATGAATGCCAGTTCAATCTTAAAATAAACTCCACAGACCTTGTAAACTGGAGTATTAGTAACAGGATGAAATTCAATAATGAGAAGTGTAAGGTTATGCATTTAGGGATGACTAACAAGAATTTTAGTTATAAGCTGGGGATGCACCAGTTGGAAGTAACGGAGGAGGAGAAGGACCTAGGAGTCCTGGTTGATCGTAGGATGACTATGAGTAGGCAATGTGATGTGGCCGTTAAAAAAGCTAATGCGGTCTTGGGATGCATTAGGCGAGGTATTTCTAGTAGAGATAAGGAGGTGCTAGTCCCGTTATATAAGGCATTGGTGAGACCTCATTTGGAGTATTGTGTGCAGTTTTGGTCTCCCATGTTTAAGAAGGATGAATTCAAACTGGAACGGGTACAAAGAAGGGCCACTAGAATGATCCGAGGAACGGAAAGCCTGTCGTATGAAAGGAGACTTGAGGAGCTCGGTTTTCCTTAACCAAAAGAAGGATAAGAGGAGATATGATTGCACTCTTTAAATATATCAGAGGGATAAATACCAGGGAAGGAGAGGAATTATTTCAGCTCAGTGCTAATGTGGACACGAGAACAAACGGATATAAATTGTCAGTCAGGAAATTTAGGCTTGAAATTAGACGACGGTTTCTAACCATCAGAGGAGTGCAATTCTGGAACAGCCTACCGAGGGAAACAGTGGGGGCGAAGGACCTCCATGACTTTAAGATTAAGCTGGATACGTTTATGGAGGGGATGGTATGATAGGATAACGGGTTTAGTCAATAGGTCAATAACGTGCCACACTGGTAATTAGTACAAAGGGTCAATGTTGGGATATTGTTAGCCTTTTCCAGAGGGTCTGGCTGGAGAGTCTTGCCCGCATGCTCGGGGTTCAGCTGATCGCCATATTTGGGGTCGGGAAGGAATTTTCCTCCAGGGTAGATTGGCAGTGGCCCTGGAGGTTTTTCGCCTTCCTCCGAAGCATGGGGCAGGGGTCGCTTGCTGGTGGATTATCTGCTACTTGAAGTCTTTAAATCATGATTTGGAGCATTCAACAGCAGAGTCAAGGGAGAGAATTAGTTCAGGAGTGGGTGGATCGGCTTATGTGGCCTGCATCTTGCAGGCAGTCAGACTAGATGATCATAATGGTCCCTTCTGATCTTGAATTCTATGATTCTATGATTCTATGGATCCATAAAGATGTTCTTTATGGGCCACATCAACATTCTCATCTCCCCTATTTCTATTGTTCCCCTTGAGCACATCACTGGACAGTTTTTTTTCACCCCATAAACCAGATCTTCAACAGCTTTATCTAACTTGGTAAACAGTCAAGTCTCCAACACAAAATACTTATGCCAGGGCTAAAGAGAGGTCTGAATGTAGCAGCTATTAATCTTTATAATTTTTTTACCATGTGACACTATGCCAGATGGTATACAAATTTTCAGAGTAATTATCCTTCTATTTATCAATCACAAGAAATATCATTGCTCCATATTGCTGTCTTTCTAAGTTACCTACTCCTCAAAAGACAAAAAAATGTTTATTTCACAGCATCCCCACTTTGGGATAACAGCCTTTTACACTGGCAAACTTAACTTAACAAACACTGGGTATCTCATAGCATCTATGGTGTAGGAGAAATGCTCACAGCAAATAAACTCAGCTTTCCCAAAGTGAAAAAAGAAATATCAATTAGACTTGTACCTCCTGTTTTAGCAAATATTACAGCAATTCCGATCCTCAATCCTAAAACACAAAGAAATCCACTTGTTACATTTAGAAGATATGGGGCTGGATGATCAACTGGTTTAAATCATCATGGTTCCACTGGTGTCAATGGTGCTACTCCCATTTAGACCAGATAAGGATCTGACTCATCTTTGGAACCAAACTTCATTTTGCAGGCACTTACCACAAATTCATTCAATATCATTATACTAATCTGCATCTGTCCAAAGGAAATGCAGGGAATGCACGAAGCTTACCTGGCCCAATAAAATCTGGGTTCAAACACGTGGCAAATAATTATCTTTCTATTGTATTAATGACATTTGCTTATGTGCATCACATTCTTTGTCAATCTACTACTGTATCTCAAGACTGTATTTTTGTTTGTTTACAACAGTTCTGTTACTGCACTTGTACTTATTTTTAGGGAAAAAAATATGTGATCATTATTTTGCAAATTACAGTCCCTGCATCCAAGAATATAAAATGTAAGACACTTTCTACTTGTTCTAATTGTTTTTAAAGTTATGTATTGGAGAAATTAATTTATTAAGGAAAAAATATTTTGCAAAGATTTATTTAATTGGGACATGACTGCAGTTATGGGAGTTTTGCCTGAGTAGACTGAACAGGGGATAAAGGACTGGACCCTGAATAGTCAATTGGCTCTAGCAATCAATATATTTAATATCTCAGTCAAAACTCTTCAAATAATTTATTTTTAGTAGTTTCTCAAACTAATTATTTATGCAGTCGTATTAGAACACCGACAATTTAGCAGCTGGAAGAAGTGAGATATATTCCTTGTTTGTGGAGCTTGCTACCTTGATTGATAATCTTCCAATATCCAGAACTGAATATGATAGTTAGATTCTATGCCATATTATTCTTCTGACAATTTGTTTAGTAAACATTACTTTTAAATGTAGTTAACATTTATTCTAAAACATTTTAAGAGGACCAAATACAATAAAAATGATCATATGGTGATGATGGTGCACTCGGCTGTGTCACAGATGGAGAAAGTAATTGTGTTTGATAGCTATTTCCATGTTAATGTTGTACATTGAAGTATTAAAAAATGTGCCAGTAATTTGGAGAAAACAAATAAGGCCAATTTGACTAAATCTATATGGACGCTATTTAATACCATAATATAGTTTACAGAATGGCTAAAGGAGGTCTGCTTTCCAAACTGACTTCTGTAGTGCCTGTTTATCTGCCACATAAGAAAGTCAGCAGTTTTGCACCAGGGCAAAAACAAACAAACAAAAACAAAAACACAGAAACCATAACCTTCCCCCCCCCCGCCCCCATCACCTCTTTGTAAGGGCCTTTTTGTTCAATTATATACTATCAAGTTAAAGAAGAGCTTTCCCTTCCATCCCAAAAGACATGTAGTTCTCATGAAAGGTGCAGGATTGGCAGTCTTGGAGGCGACTAAAGTTGGACTTTACCCACAGAACAGGTACAGAACAGTCCGTGGTAGCGTTAGCTTCCTCACATTGCCCCAGTGTGCCTCATCCTAATCTGGAGCGAGAGGCTAATTTAGGTCCCATTCAGAAAAGCACTTAAGTACGTTCTTAGATCCATTCCTATTCAGCAAAGCAGTTGCTCATGTGCTTAAATCCCATTGGCATCAATAAGACAAGGTGGGTGAGGTAATATCTTCTATTGAGCCTACTTCTGTTGGTGAGAGAGACAAGCTTTCAAGCATACACAGAGCTCTTCTCCAGGCCTGGGAAATGTAGAGTATGTTACCTCACCCACCTTGTCTCTCTAATATCCTGTGACCAACATGGCTACAACCACACTGCATATTGACATCAATGGCATTTAAGCATGTGTTGAAGTGTTTTGCTGAGTTGGGACAATCTCCTTGCATCGTGCCCAGCAACTCTTGACCATTCGGGCAGGCCTATCAAGAGAAGTAGCAACTGATGACAATTGTGATTTTTTCTGAGATGTGGACACCTGCCCAGTAAGGAGCTGGATTGAGATCATGAACTCATATCATGAGTTGGGTTTGGTCCTGCTTGTTGGGTTTGGTCCTGCTTGTTGGGTTTGGTCCTGCTTTGAGCAGGGGGTTGGACTAGATGACCTCCTGAGGTCCCTTCCAACCCTGAGATTCTATGATTCTATGATTCTATGATCACATAGTCAATGAACAGCATTTCGATCATAATTTTTTTTTGGACGTTACTACCCTTGACTGGCTGAGAAACAACCACGTTGGATTGAAGTAGGGTGACCAGACAGCAAGTGTGAAAAATCGGGACGGGGTGGGGCACCTATATAAGAAAAAGACAACAAAACTGGGACTGTCCCTATAAAATCGAGACATCTGGTCACCCTAGATTGAAGGCTCTGTATCAAGCCCCTCAGCTATCCTGTTCAGCAAGAAAAATACATTTAAACCAATCTTTCCCCTATAAACTCTTTTCTCATATAGGTGATTGGACCTGATTCGCCTTTCATTAACATCAGGGTGAAATAAGGCTAACTTCACTGAAGTCAATGGAATTTCACTAGTGTAAAACTGAGAGTAATGTAGTATAAAATACATAAGAGTAGAATCAGAATTTAAAGAGCCCTTAACCATGTTTTTATTGGCAAAATAAGTTCTTGACCTTTTATTGTGTTAAGCACACTAAAGCACCAGAACTCAGTGTTCAATGATCAATCATCCTATCCCAAAGTAATGACTCTGGCTCCTTATGCACTCCAAAGAAAAAGTTTAGACATATTTAAAAATTACAGTGGCTCTTGCAATGATGAGAATGGGGGAAAGTTGTGGGTAAACAGCATAATAAACACCATCCAACTGTCTATTGGTAGGTGCGCTGAAATAAATAAATGATCAAAAATAATCTAATTAAAAACAAAACAGAACAGGAAGATCAGGATGAGTGTTTGAAAAACAAATCAATCTCAGCAAAACAAGAAATATGAAAACAGCCAAGTGATTAAAATGCAGAAACTTATTTATTATACATTAGTTAGATCAAAGCTTCTCAATAATAACAAGACATTGATCTGAGGTTGCCACCTGTCCATTTTCACTTGCATCTGGAATCTGCCAGGGGAAGCCATTTAAAAGGTTGTCAATCCAAATTTTACTTGTGAGAAGTTTTTGTTAAAATGTGAAACTTCTCTCTTGTATTTCACTTATCGTTCACTAGTGAAACTGCCACTGTCTTAGCAAAAATTAGACTGTGGATCCCTGCGGTGGGCTTCCAAAAGAGAAGATTAAAGGTAAAAATCCCACTTTCTGAAGATACTATGACAACATGGGTGATATAAGAACCTGAAGAGAAAAGAATATCAGGCACTTTAGAATAGTGTATTTGGGGGCTTTGCTTTTAGGATCAAACACGTTTAGGTTTGCAATAGGCAGAGCTAAGGGTAGGAGGGATATACAGATAAGTATCATGCCCAGGGAGAGTGTGTCCAGGGGAACAAAAAAATCCAGTGCTTGGTTTTATAGTTGGGGCAGAGGTTTATGTTCAGGAAAACAGTAGGGGGCATGGATATATATATATCACATCTTCTGTTAGCAGATTTTCTAAAAAGAGAAAATAATATGTATATATAAAAATGTGTGTTTTGGGGATGATTTAGTAAAAGGAAAACTGAAGGGAGAAAGAGAAATTTGTATACTGCAACTAAGCAAGCCTCTTAGATTAGATTGTCTCTCAGTCTTTCTAAACCAATGAACCTGCTGCACATCTCATGATACAGACAAATACAGACTGGGACATGATAGCGTCAGAGCAATAGTGAGAGGATCTGAAGGCTTGTATATACAAACTGAGTTGGCGGCAAGCTAGGGTGCAAATCTACTTCACAGTAACAAGCTTGCCAGTTAACTTTCCACACTGTTCTTTGTCTGTGGCAGTCACTGAGCAGGTCTGGTCACAGTTCTGTAGGGAAATTTGACCTACCTTGCTTCAAAACGGGAGTAAAGTAAAGCACACTAAGAAACTTGCAGTGCGTAGCATCAGAGTTCACATGGACACTTAGTGTGCGACAGGCTAGCGCAAGGTAGATTTACACCCCTGCATACTGTGAACTAATTGTTTATTCACACAAGCCCTAAGGCTCCTATGACTTTAAATGAATATTTGAAGGAGACTTACTCATACACAAGCTGAGAAAGGAAAAAGGAGAATTAGCTGAGGTGCTCCCAAATGATCTCTTCTATATTAGAAAAAAGAGAGGAAAAAAGGTTAATTTGGTTTAATATTGCCTTGTTGGAGAAAGGTGTAAAAGCCTCCTAGTATTGAAGAGTGTGGACACCAAAGAGGGAGGGGAATTTTTTGGAAGCGTGTACATGTATTAGTATGAAATTGAGCAGAATGTATTTAGAATTACACTGTGGAATTATCTCCTGGGGGGGGTGGGGGGAGTCCCACCAAATTTTGAATAATTTAAAACCAGACTGATCAAAGTAGAAGAGTACAACATGTAGCACACCCTGCAATGGCTGGGTAAAGGATATGGTCTGAAAGAGCTTTTCCTCTGCTTATTTCTGGAATGGTGAACAAATCTACAAAAGCAAAGCTGTACAAAGGGTTTTGCACTTGGCTTGCTCTAGGGACTACAAATAGAGACTCATGTTTTGCCAACAGCAAATGCTTACTCGACATGCTTTTGGCACTAATGTGAAAAACCATGATAGAGAAGAGAAGACAGTGAGTGCCAGACTCTCATCTCATTTACACTGCTTAAATCAGAAGTAACGTCACTGAAGTCAATGTGGGCATACTCCTCAGGCCAGTCAAGCAGCTTATGGAACAAGAGCTACAACCTTCTACTCTCCTGACCCTGGGATTCACTGGGGACTGAACTAGTCCTGGTGTAACTTAGAGAAGCCCAGGGACTGCTCCACCAGCCTGAGATTATTGGAATATGCTCCACTCTGGCCAGTTACACTGATGCAATCCACAAAAACACCTGGCATGGGGACATGTAGGGGGAGTGGAGTGAGTCACATACAGCCAGATTTACTCATGGGAATCTCTAGCTGCCTTGATCCCTTTTGTGTCACTGCAGTTAAATTTGTGTAAAACCATTAAGAAAGGAGAATCAGGCTTCAATACTAGATGAGTTTATAGTGAGACAATGAGGGTCACAGGTGTAGATATGAAACACCACCCGTATTATCCTTGCTTCCCTATGGAATCTGGTGTTGGTGTACAGGACACAAACTGTGTGTTGCTTAATAAAAACTTAGAAAGAAACCTCAACAGTGGTAATATAGTTGAGAAGCATTTCAAATTGTTTTGACTGAGCCACCCTGGAAATAAAAAAAGGAAATTAAGTTTGAGATAGTAACTTCAGTTAACAGGCAGTAATTTAAAAAATAAATAAAGCTGAATGCAATTATGGCCAGAAAAAACAACCTCTTGGTGTTTCACATCTATCTCTCCATCCAAAGCTTATGTCAAATAGCTCAGTTCTGAAGTCAAAATCATTTTTTTTAACTACAAGTGTCACAAGTTCAACTCAGTTTTTGAAAATTGTGCTGAGCATTTTCAGATTAATAAATCATCACCAATAAAAAAATAAAGTTTTGGGGATTAGAATGTTGCCTGTAATTTTGATGATGATGCCTAAAGCAGACTAAAGTATAGGAACACAACTTGTTCTTTTGCAACTACATCCTATTAACCAATGGTCTCAGTGGTAGGAACCTGTTTTTGTAGGTATTAGTTAGAAGGCATCAGGTATGGACAGAATGAGCCATATTGTGACAGATACATCAATTCCCTGCAATATCTTTGGGAAATCTTATTAACTTAAAGTTAAATAGCTTTGGAGTCCATTGTAATATAAATACACCTCTACCTCGATATAATGTGACCTGGTATAACATGAATTCAGATATAACACGGTAAAGCAGTGCTCCAGGGGGGGGGGGTGCGCACTGCAGTGGATCAAAGCAAGTTTGATATAACACGGTTTCACCTATAACGCAGTAAGATTTTTTGGCTCCTGAGGACAGCGTTATATCGAGGTAGAGGTGTATAAAGTTTATGTATTAGTGTGGATATGTAACTTCTCTAGGGGGGAAACATGCCCTGCATAAACCCTGGGAACTGCTATGAACTTTAAAGGACTATTTTATACAACATGCCAGAAAAGAAGGAGCTTTTGGGATGAACATTAAGTGGGTTTCCTAAGAAATACATGGCAGGAGGGGAATGCAAATTCCCCCCTCCACCCCCAACCCAACCTTTTGAAGGTATACCCTGAGGAGAGAACCTATTTTGTGCTGATTACCTATTTCTAGAATCCAAAGATCAAAGGCCCCAGCTGTATGAAGAAGAGACTCAGAGACTCATGGGGGTGCTTGTTCTGCACTAATAACTGTGGTGAACTTGTAAACACAACCCCCCCCTTGGTAGTGTTTGAAGGATGGATCACCTGCCAGAGCCCTTGTTGGATTTGAGGGGTGATCTCCAGTAATCTCATTAGCATGGGTGTAAGTTCTTTTATTGTTTTAATGTTTTCACTGTAGTGCTTTTGCCTTAAGAATAAAGCTGCTTGCTTAGAAGGAGCAACGTGGTAACTTATAACAGTGGGGAATTACACATTTATAGCCTCTGAGGAGAAATCAAAGTGCAGATGAATGCTGTTTTCACCATCTGACTTGCTGGGGAACTCTCAGGGTAGGCAGGGAACTGTGCAGCCTGGAAGATTTCTGAACAGGGAGAGACAGACACAGGTCTTGGCCCAAGAGAGGTGATGGCTCTGTAAGTCAGCGATACTTCAGAAATGGAAATGCCACTTTTTGAATTTGATAACTAAGTCTCAGCACTGAAAAGAACTATGAAAGATATTCAGATTTAGGGCAAGGCTTAATTTTATAGGACAGTTTAATTTTCATGAGCACTGAGTTATGGCTTCAGTGAAGGTTAGACACTTCATTGCACTAATGAACGTATCTGGGTAGATCAACTGAGAAAATGCTGCAAAGTAGCATGTTTCAGCAAGAGACAAGGGAATATGAAGGTGTTATAAACAGATAGTTAAGGGTTAATGTCTCTTTTACCTATAAAGGGTTAAGAAGCTCAGTAAACCTGGCTGACACCTGACCAGAGGACCAATAAGGGGACAAGATACTTTCAAATCTTGGTGGAGGGAAGTCTTTTGTTTGTGCTCTTTGTTTGGGGGTTGTTCGCTCTTGGGACTAAGAGGGACCAGACATCAATCCAGGCTCTCCAAATCTTTCTGAATCAGTCTCTCATGTTTCAAACTTGTAAGTAATAGCCAGGCAAGGTGTGTTAGTCTTATTTTTGTTTTCTCAACTTGTAAATGTTCCTTTTTTGCTGAGAGGATTTTACCTCTGTTTACTGTAACTTTGTACCTAAGGCTAGAGGGGGTTCCTCTGGGCTATATGAATCTGATTACCCTGTAAAGTATTTTCCATCCTGATTTTACAGAGATAATTTTTACCTTTCTTTCTTTAATTAAAAGCTTTCTTTTTAAGAACCTGATTGATTTTTTCCCTTGTGTTAAGATCCAAAGGGATTGGATCTGGACTCACCAGGAATTGGTGGGGGAAGGAAGGGGGGATGGTTAAATTCTCCTTGTGTTAAGATCCAAGGGGTTGGATCGGTGTTCACCAGGAACTTGGTGAAAAAGCCTCTCAAGGCTGCCCAGGGAGGTGAAGGTTTTGGGGTGACAGAAAGTGATCTAGACACTGAAATTTCTGGATGGTGGCAGTGTTACCAGATCTAACCTAGTAATTAAGCTTAGAAGTGTCCATGTAGGTCCCCACATCTGTACCCTAAAGTTCAGAGTGGGGGAGGAACCTTGACAGAAGGAGAAGAAAAGAACAGTTTTAGATGTTTAGAAAACACCTGACAAGGAATAAAAAGGGAAACAAGTCAACTGAGCTGAGAAATTAACCTGACCTAGCAAAAAGGTGCTTGTGTAAAAGAAGAAAAATAAATGGTTGAACAAATGTGAGCATACGAAGAAGTTTCAGAACCTCAATCAATAGCCACAGCACCCTCTCCTGCTTCATAACATGCCAGGCACTGAATCAAAAATGCTCTTGCAGTTGCTCTACTTTGGGCAGCATTCTTGAGGACACAATAGCAATTTTTCCTAAGTTACATATCCAACAATATCATTTTTATCATATTCTTCCAACTATACAAGTTTTGTTTGTGGAAAAAATTAATTAGCATAAGTGGGAGAGAAGATATTTACAAGACAATCTTTGCATGAAAATGTGGTCCAGACTATGAAAATGTTTAAGAACCCCTGATTTAATGTATTTTGCCCCCCTTTGAAAAACAAGCAGTTTTTAGTAGTTAAAGTATCTCTTATGCAAAAATTTGCAAAGTAGGATATTATAGGCGGGTGGAAGGTAACGGGTGACTGCTCCTGTGGAAAACTAAAGCAGTGACTGAGAAAATAGGATTGAAAAAACATTGTTATCTTGGTTATTACTTCTGATCAGACACACATATTACATTAGAATAACAATTTTGTCTAATTTCCCTCCCGAAAAATGACTTGGCATCTGTGGACCAAACTGGGCTCCTGCTGTAGTGGCTGAGTGCATTTTGCTTGAGCAAGGCAGGTGCAGGTAGAATGCCTCAGGGTGCACCGAGAAGATATGCTGTTTATTATGTAGTTTTCTTCCTGAAGGTACAGAATGTGCTCCCCCAGCTACCAAATGCTAGCAGGGAAGCAAGGCCTGCCCCCAGCCCAGTTGATCCGACGCTCTTTGGACTGCCTGACACAATAGCCAGTAGCAGCCTTTTTCCCCAGTCAAGGGCATCTGAGTATCAGCATTCTGCTTGGGTCCTCTTTAGGTGTGAAATACAGCAGGGGAGATCCTGCCTGCCTTATCTCCCTTTCCTATTCATGCAAGACAAGCCAGGACTGAATGCTATGTCTCACTAGCTTTTAATTTATGTGCTTGTATTGCTATTTGTCAAAAAAAATGGAATTTAAACATCTTATTTTAAAAAGCCCAAACTGAGCTTGGTATACACGCACAATAGACCCCACTTGATGGGATACAAGGATCCTTCTGTTTGATCAGGTACAATTTCTTAAGACTCAACAGAATCCTTAACTGAGTATGGATTCTCCGGCACCCAGTGAGAGACTTCATACAAAACCGTATTGGTGAGCAGCAGGCTGGCAATGAATAAATGCTGCTCAGGAGGTTAGACATGCCCAGCTGTAGAGATCATGAAATGTAGCTTGTGTAGGGGAAAAAAACTCCCACCATAAATCTCAGAAACCCTGGAACAGCCACATTCAGCTACATAGAGTTATTTTACCTGAAATGCGTGTTTTGCAGGCTTTTCCACTTACAAATTAATATATATATATTTGGAAACAAAAGCACAACAAAACATTTCCTGTTGCCCTGAATGCTAATGATGGGAGACTGTTGCTATGGTGATGCTAATTTTAACGCTGTAGCCTGTGGACTTCATATGAACTGCCCGTTTTAACTTCTGCAAATGTCATTTACAAAATGAAAACCCATTAATGACTGGCGAGGGCACAATGTTCCACTTTAATTAGAATAATAAGGAATACTGATGCACAAAGTACAGGTTTGTGAATTGCTACAAAGCCCATACTGTCAAAATTAATTACCACTGATGAGGATTTTGTTCTAATATTTTTTGGAAGGAAGCTTTAGAATAGCACAGTGGTAGCTTGACTTGGAAATGAAAGAATTCCCTCCTTTTTAATATCAAGGTAGAACAGAATGACTTCCAGCACAGATAATATAAGAAACTGCTGTGAAACACATGACAGAGGGTTAAAAGTTATGAGTGAGCCGCTGCTAACTCAGAACTTTGGTACATTTACCATTCAGTAATGGTAAAATGTAAGTTCAGATGTTGCCAAGAAAAATAAAATCCCTTTAAAGGAGGAACTCGTCCGAAAAGCAGATATTTAGAGTTTGACAAATAGTACTTGTGTTCTTTGTAGCACTGTGCTGGCAAACTGCTGGGAACTAATGAATGGATGGCTGCTGGGATGCAATTCTGATTTTGGTTGGTGGGAATGTTACTTGACTTGTTAATTATCTACAAGGACCAGGGCTGAGTAGATGAAGTGCAAAACAACAGCAGTTTGATAAGGTGAAAAAAAATGTTTTCCCCTTTTTGTATCATGCACCATGCTATGACAAAGGCTGAGCATACATGGTGAGGAAAAAACCTTTCCCTACCCATTTATTTTTGAAGGAATTTCTAATAATACACATTATGTAGTACGTAGATATAGTATTTCAGTATTGCATGTAATAAAGAAAAATAGTTTACTAAAACAGAAGGCATCATTGGCAGCTGCTGGGAGTATACTGTATCACAGGAATTATTATTCAATTATTTCAACTGTCATAGTAGGATTGAAACCCCATTGTACTAGGTGCTGTACAAAAAGAAAACAAAGTTAGTCTCTGCTCCAAAAAGCTTGTAGTCCCAGAAGGTGAAAGGCCTGATGCTTATTTACATGAAGGCCTCATTTGCAGTGAGGCCCCTTTACATTGCTAGAGTATTATAAAGAGGCCTGTGTAATAAGAATAAAATCCAAGATGCTCTTTTAAAATTCCATCCATGGCACACAACCATCCAAGGATGGCTAAACAGGATTTGTGCAAGGAACACAGAGCAGAGGTAGGTATTAAATTCACACCCAACCTGGGGGTAGGCTACAGGACCATCACAAAGTCCTTCTGCAGCCACTCCAGCATGTTGGTTGTAATTACAGCTGCTGACATTTTGCTTGGGGCCATTGGATATACATAACTACAGATGCTGTGGGCCCCTCTGCAATGTGTCCCAAACAGTTCTCTCTTGACCGGCCTAGCTGTAGCGGTCCTGGAGTCCCTCTTTGCTGCATGCAGGAAGTGTAGGGGCCTCCCTGCATGGTTGCACTGCCTATGTTGGCTGTAGAGAGCCCCATCACAGGGCACACATAATGCAGAAGGGCTTTGCAGTGGCCCTCTGAAACTGGATGAATTTGAATCTAAATTCAAAGAGTAAATCTGGGATTGGTAACCTTTGGCACACGGCCCATCAGGGAAATCTGCTGGCGGGCCGGGACAGTTTGTTTACCTGCAGCATCCGCAGGTTCAGCCGATCGCAGCTCCAACTGGCCACGGTTCACTGTTCCAGGCCAATGGGGGCTGCGGGAAGCGGTGGCCAGCACATCCCTTGGCCCTACAACCTATCCTGAAGGACGATCCCTCACTCTCCCAGATCTTGGGAGACAGGCCAGTCCTTGCTTACAGCCAGCCCCCAACCCTGAAGCAAATACTCACCAGCAACCACACACCACACAACAAAAACACTAACCCAGGAACCTATCCTTGCAACAAAGCCCATTGCCAGATCAGACGTCAAGAATTATAACATTCAAAAACCAGTCAGAGAACACTTCAACCTCCCTGGTCACTCAATTACAGACCTCAAAGTTGCAATACTCCAACAAAAAAAACTTCAAAAACAGACTCCAACAAGAAACTGCAGAATTGGAATTAATTTGCAAACTGGACACCAGTACATTAGCTTGAATAAACGCTGGGAGTGGATGGGTCATTACACAAAGAAAAACTTGTTTCCCCATGCTAATTTTTCCCCCTACTGTTACTCACACCTTCTTTTCCACTGTTGGAAATGGGCCATCCTGATTATCACTACTAAAGTTTTTTTTTCTCCTGCTGATAATATCCCAGCTTAATTGATTACTCTCATTATAGTTAGTATGGCAACACCCATTTTTTCATTTCTTCTGTGTATATATATCTTCCTACTGTATTTTACACTGCATGCATCTGATGAAGTGGGTTTTAGCCCACGAAAGCTTATGCTCAAATAAATTTGTTAGTCTCTAAGGTGCCACAGATACTCCTTGTTCTTTTTGCTGATACAGACTAACACGGCTACTACTCTGAAACCTGTCATCATGGGACAAGTTGCACTGAGTTATTTATTCTGTGAATGCCAATAATGTCAGATATGGTTGCAATCTAAAGCAGATTACTATTTGATACAGATATAGAAACCTAGGAGACTGAGAAGCTGGACAAAGATGTTTGGGAGAGATCATAAATAAAAGTCTTAGAGAAAGGTATCTGTTTTAAGGAGGTATCAAACAAAAGACAGGTTGTTTGGCATTTGAGAAGGGGACAGTTAAAAGGAAACACGAAAGAAAGCACAAAAATGAGAGTGGGAGAATTAAACAAAAAAGCAGTTAAAGGAGGGAGTTCAATAGTGGAGATGTCAACAAGAAAGTGAGAGATTAGAAAGAAAGGTAAACAGATCCATTCTTGTCTATTAAGCTTTAGACTGCAACACCATTTAGCAGAGGATGGTGCAAAGGCAGTCAGAGCTATGAGACTGGCCAGAAAAGAAGAGGTTGAGGGCAGAGAGGTAGATTTAGGAGGCACCAGCAGAGATTTTAGCCAAAACTCTGGGAGTGAATAAGGTTGCCTTGAGTACATAGGGTGAAAGAGAAGGTGGCTGAGGACAGAAGCCGGAGAGAATCTGATAGAGGGTATGGCTACACTACGGGATTATTCCTAATTTACATAAACCGGTTTTGTAAAACAGATTGTATAAAGTCGAGTGCACACGGCCACACTAAGCACATTAATTCGGCGGTGTGCATCCATGTACCGAGGCTAGCGTCGATTTCCGGAGCATTGCACTGTGGGCAGCTATCCCGTAGCTATCCCATAGTTCCCACAGTCTCCCCTGCCCATTGGAATTCTGGGTTGAGATCCCAATGCAAAAACAGTGTCGTGGGTGATTCTGGGCAAATGTCGTCACTCAAGCCTTCCTCCAGGAAAGCAACGGCAGACAATCAATTTCGCGCCCTTTTCCCCTGGAATGCCCTGGCAGATGCCATAGCATGGCAATCATGGAGCCCGTTTTGCCTTTTGTCACTGTCACCATATGTGTACTGGATGCTGCTGACAGACGCGGTACTGCGGTGCTACACAGCAGCATTCATTTGCCTTTGCAAGATAGCAGAGACGGTTACCAGTCATATTGCACCGTCTGCCATTGTAAATTAGCGATGAGATGATGGTTATCAGTCGTTCTGTACCGTCTGCTGCTATCATGGGTGCTCCTGGCTGGCCTCGCTGAGGTCAGCCGGGGGCGCATAGGCAAAAATGGGAATGACCCAGGGGGTCATTCCCTTCCTATGTTTTGTCTAAAAATAGAGTCAGTCCTGCCTAGAATATGGGGCAAGTGTACTAGAGAACCAGAGAGCACAGCCGCTCCGTGTCAGAGCCCCAGAGATCCCGCAGAAATGATGAGCTGCATGCCATTCTAGGGGGTGCCCCTGCAACAACCCCACCCATTGCTTCCCTCCTCCCCCAACCCTCCCGGGCTACCGTGGCAGTGTCCCCCCATTTGTGTGATGAAGTAATAAAGAATGCAGGAATAAGAAACACAGACTTTGTAGTGAGATAAAATGAGGGGGAGGAAGCCTCCAGCTGCTATGATAGTCCAGGCAGGACATTAAAGGGTAGGGTGGGAGAGGAGACCAGCCTTCCGTTGCTATGATAGTCCAGGCAGTACAGAATCTTTTCTTTAGACATGACGGGGGGGGGGGGGCGCTGATGGAGCTCAGCCCCCAGTTGCTATGATAAGGACGGTTATCAGCCGTTCTGTACCATCTGCTGGGAATGACCAGGAGTCATTCCTATTTTTACCCAGGCGTCCCCGGCCGACCTCACCGAGGCCAACCAGGAGCACTCACGGGCTGATGACAAGGACGGATACCAGTCCTTCTGTACTGTACCGTCTGCCACCGGGGAGGGAAGGGGAGAGGATGCTGCTGTTTAGCTCTCCAGCACCCCGTCTACCAGCAGATTGCAGTAGACATAGGGTGACATTGAAAAAAGGCGAGAAACGATTTTTTTCCCTTTTCTTTCGGGGGTGTGTGTGAAAAGGTGTAAATTGACGACATACACCCTGAAACACCCGGGAAAATGTTTTTGACCCTTCAGGCATTTGGAGCCCAGCCAAGAATGCAAATGCTTTTCGGAGACTGCAGGGACTGTGGGATAGCTGGAGTCCTCAGTCCCCCCTCCCTCCCTCCATGAGCGTCCATTTGATTCTTTGGCTTTCCGTTACGCTTGTCACGCAGCACTATGCTGAGTCCCTGCTGTGGCCTCTGTCTATCATAGCCTGGAGATTTTTTCAAATGCTTTGTCATTTCGTCTTCTGTAATGGAGCTCTGATACAACAGATTTGTCTCCCCATACAGCGATCAGATCCAGTATCTCCCGTACGGTCCATGCTGGAGCTCTTTTTGGATTTGGGACTGCATCGCCACCCGTGCTGATCAGAGCTCCACGCTGGGCAAACAACAAATGAAATTCAAAAGTTCGTGGGGCTTTTCCTGTCTACCTGGCCAGTGCATCCAAGTTCAGATGGCTTTCCAGAGCGGTCACAATGGTGCACTGTGGGATAGCTCCCGGAGGCCAATACCGTCGATTTGCAGCCACACTAACCCTAATCCGACGTGGCAATACCGATTTCAGCGCTACTCCTCTCGTCGGGGAGGAGTACAGAAACCGGTTTAAAGAGCCCTTTATGGCGATATAAAGAGCCTCATTGTGTGGACGGGTGCACGGTTAAATCGGTATAACGCTGCTAAATTCGATTTAAACGCGTAGCGTAGACCAGGCCAGAGTAAGGGAAATCAGTGGAAGGAGCCACTAATGGAGTGAATAGTTAAGTAGAAGGCAAACTGTGAGAACACTGAGTCCTGAAGCCAATGGAACAGATGAAGGGGCAGCAGGGAGTGACTGGACTGAAAGTAGTAAAAAGATCTAGAAGAATGAGAACAGAGGAGAGACTCTTAGCCAGCCAGAAATTTTTAGTGACCTGAGTAAGGACTGTTTAAGTAGAGTGGAGGGGACAGAAGCCAGAAAAGATTTAGTAAAGATAAAAATAGATGATGAATTCCAGAAACTTGTAGACAAAAAGTAGCAGGGCAAAAGGCTCAGTAGTTTGATAGACAAGTGCAATTAGGGGAGGGGCGTTTGTTTTTTGTGGGTTTGTTTTTGTTTTTTTCAAGCTTGAGGGCTGAAGAAAAGGAGCCTGATGAGTGAAGGATAAGCTCCTAAAGAAGAATGGTGTCCTAGAGGCCTTTCACACAATTGTGTATCTTTTCAGAAAACTGAGCAGAATTAGCAAGTGTACTTGGCTCTCTCTATTTTCATGAGATTTGCTGTTACATGTACCACTTTTCAACCTTCTAGTTTTGAAGCATCTTGTCTACAAATTCTCAAGGAAACTGTTATAATCCCAAATGAAACCTGTTTCAAAACATTGAGCTCTAGCTGCAAATAAACAATGCTTTTAAACTTTTTTAGACTATGACAAATCTTTCGGCTGAGAGGTGTTACTAGTGCTAATTAGCACAAAGACATCAATACATGGTGTGAAGCTTTTTTGGGGTCACAGATACAGTAGGATAGATCGTGAATTCTTTGTTTTTGTTAATTTCTACTATATTTTGACCCACCCAAACTGAATTTCATCCCACTGGGGAAGCTGATGCAAGGTTAGCTTGAGGACAGGGGCGGCTCCAGGCCCCAGCACGCCAAAGCGCGTGCTTGGGGCGGCAAGCCGCAGGGGGCGCTCTGCCGGTGCCGCGAGGGCAGCAGGCAGGCTGCCTGCAGTGCTTGGGGCAGCAAAATGCCTAGAGCTTGAGGAGCTCTGCAAGGCAAAATGCCTTGAGGAGCACTGCAAGAGCGGGTGTCATTTTGACTTAAACAATTCAAAGCTGTTTAAGATACCTCTGTTCCATGATTCATATCAGCAAGAACTGTATATGCTTGTCACATAGAGAGAGCAAACATTTCTTTTGTGATTCACACAGAAGAAAATTATGAAAATGTTTCTTCATCTTATATGCAGTATTTTTAAATTACTGCAGCTAGTTCTTTGTACCTACAGACACTTTCATTGTGAGTTAAAGATAAAAAAAATAAAAGAGCTAAAGGCTTGAGTTGATGAAAATCTGTTTGAAGACCAGCTATGGGTTTTGGACTTGCCTACTAAATTAGGAATTCCAGAATGTGGAATAAATTTTAACTAGAATTATATTATAGAAAAGAAAAGTGAACTTTAATATTAAGTGTGGGATAAATAAGCTTTTACTATTCAGTGACTAATGTCTTACATTCAGGATTCAGAGAAATACAGCACTAGAAATAATTTAAAACCAGTGTTATGGCTAAATGGTAACTTACATCAGTATAGGATAAAGTTTCATATTAATACTTTTAGGTATTCTCACATGCCAGGATTAAATTTGTTCAGTGTAACTGGAAACTACCGTGTATGATGATGCTCATAAAATGGAAGTAGATAATTCTTTCAAACACAGAACTAAATGAAATGCAAATTAATGATATGTTATATAGGGACCAAAATGTAAGAAAGCCTACTATAAATGTAGGCATGCCTGCTTAAGGACTGAGAAAAGTTTAGATTTTTAATCAGATCTGCCCCATCAGTATCCAATTTATTATTCTTTACTTATGGATTCCAAACATGGCCTAAAACAAAGTCTTGCTCATATAATTTTTGCTTCAAACATTTATCAGACTGCGCCTTGCCTATTTGCACAAAGACATCCCAAAGAGTAATCATATGTGTATATGCATCTATTATTTTAAATTTAAGATTGCTATCAGATTTGCATTTTAAACCTTCACAATTGAAGTTATAGCTGAGGGAGCATTATCCTATGAGCTTGTTTCATATTGCCATTATCGCTATGGTTATATCTGAAACTAAATCACACACTAATTTCCTCAGGGACATTTACACTCTCTGTGGCTGTAAGCTGTTTACTATTGCTGGTGCTACTATTATCTAGTTCTAGAAGTATTTATAATTGCTTTAGCTTTTTCCTTTTCTACGTTTTATGAGATGTATGTAGGCTAGGCCAGGCAACAAATTCTGAACTGACGACGTCCTAAAGCTAAATTAAATTAAGCAGAGTTAAACTGAAGAGAAAACCTTGGATAAAGTCATTGGGGCTGATGGATCCAAAATCTGATTCTCTGAGCTAAGGGCAGTTTCCATGTGTTTGTGTGTATAGGGGAATCCATTTTCTCTTTCCCACATCCCTTAAAAACTCACAAATTTATAAAGCGGATTATGGAGCCACTAGGGTGGCAGATATCAGACTGCAAAGTATTGCTAGACTAAACTCCATGCTCATCTAAAGCAAAACTGACATCTTTTTCCTCTGTAGCATTTTTTCATTTAGAATATTGTATCGGCCGTTTTATTGACCCTCCTGATATTTATTAATTCCAACTGTTCAGGCCACCACAGCTAAAATATGAGTATGACAAAATGGTCGTATCATCCAGCACTCTGTGGCTTCCAAAATATTTATTTTGATATGTCCTATAAAACATGGTGCCTCCTTTGTAAAAAAAAGTTACATCTGTGTCCCATCTAGATGTACTTTACTGTGTGATTGGTCTGAATTTTTTCTCTGAAACATGATATCCTGATGTTCAACATTAATTCAACATCAATGACTTTTGTATGAAGTTCTCTGTTCACAAATCAAAACTCAATCGTTTTCTATTGCTGCTAAACCTGAAAGTTTAAACAAATATGCGAAAATCTATTTGTTGGGTTTTATATTATTAATATTCATACAGTATCTTCAAGAATTAAATTTCTCATCACTATCTTCAATAGCAAAGTTTCTGGACTGAGAATATAGTTGACAATTTTGTTGATGATCCATGAAGCAGAGTAGAATACATCTTTGCTCTGATACCGCTATATTAACTCTGCAGTAGTGACTGGGGAAAAAATGGTGTTGAAAATAGAAGATAGTAAATGAATGTGACCACTGAGATGCAAAAGGAGCAGATACAGGTGAGTAAAAAGACATCTTTTTTTAAACAGTCACTTTTTTCTACCAGAACTCTAAGGTAATGTAATTGTAAACGAGCTTGCTATGCCTTTAATAGAGGCCTAACAGAACATAAGATGAAATTATTATATTTCTTGATTCAGTTGAATTTTCCTTATTCCTCACAAGCTGTTTATTTATGTACTTTGATTTTTACAATATTTGCCCATTATTTAAATGAACATCAAATGTGAAATTTAGAAAACAATTTACATTCCAATTTAACTAATGTATTGATCAATAAACTGCTTATTTAATGCACTGATCCAAATGTCATTCATATACAGCCTTCTCCAGCAACTTCATAACAAAATTACTGGGATCTGAATCCTTTTCTAGTAACTTATTCCTGCACCCAAAATCGGAGCAAAAGGATTGCCTTTGCAGCACACATAGAAGGTTAACAAATCTGGGTTCTGTTGGACCAGCGGGAGAGAGAATTCGACATGCAAAGTAGGAGGTCATTAGATAGCAAGATTTCAGATGTCTTAATTTGCTCAGTGGACTGTCCACATCATCTGGTGATTGAGAAATGTTTGGGGTGGGAGGGAGGTGCATGAAGACTACTACTTCCTAATGATTCTTTGCTGAGCTGTACTGTGCCTCATTTTTCCAAGCACAGGAATTTCCATGAAAAATTACAAATAATCACAATGTTTACTTCATCAAAACTACTCTGAGGAAATAATTCACTCAGGAATATTACAGTGGAAGTATTCCTCATGGTTAGTTTTAAAAAAAATCTTGGGTTTCTAATATACATTTTCTCTGACAAATACTTGAAATTCAAAGCAAATATATAGCGTGTAGAACGTTCCTAAGGCTGAACATTACATTTTCTTCTAAAATTCAACTATTTACCAGAAAATGAGCAGTAAATACAGTAAATACAGTGAATGTAGGTAACTTGACTGTCTCCATCCCAATGCTTAAAATCATTAAAATAAAAAGGCAGTCATATTGACATTTATGCAATTCTCAAATTATTCAACACATCTTTTTTCTCATTTTAGACTCTATAGTATGCCTAACTATAATACATATATAAATAGACAGACTATTGTCTGAAGGGTCTCAAGATGAAGAGGTCACAGAAGTGACATACTGTACTATCTCTCAATAATCAGCATGAAGAGGAATCAAAGACAGATAGTTACCTTATGAACAATCAAGTGTTACCATTGAAAGCAATCTACTAGAGAGGAAAAGGTATTAAATAATTTTTCTTGGTCACTCAGTAGTGAAGACCAAGTCCCAAGGCCACTTGTTATCCAAATAAAGAAAACTGGGTGTTATCCTGCTAGGACAAGAGATGTGACAAGAAAGGCAGGGAATACCCTGAAAATGTTAGGGAATTTGCACTAACTGTTATCCACACGAGAACCAACAACACAAGTGAAAAGAGATTTGATAGACTCAAGGATAGAACAAGGAGTAATTGTCTGCGAGCAGCGGCACAGGAGGCAGCAAACAGAGCTGCTAACAGGGGAGTTTGCGTGGGAGCTCCCATTGGAGGAGCAGGTGAGTGTCTTTGTGTCTGTTTGTGTAGTGTTTGTCTCCCTCAGTAGAGGCCCGGAGGGGCAGACTGCTGAAGGGGCAGCCGAGCCTGGATTGGCTGAGCCCTGATTAGGGGGTGGAGCCAGGCTAGGAGGGGCCTATAAAAGCGGCCGCCCAGCCAGGCAGCGGCACAGCTGCGAGCAGCGGCACAGGAGGCAGCAAACAGAGCTGCTAACAGGGGAGTTTGCGTGGGAGCTCCCATTGGAGGAGCAGGTGAGTGTCTTTGTGTCTGTTTGTGTAGTGTTTGTCTCCCTCAGTAGAGGCCCGGAGGGGCAGACTGCTGAAGGGGCAGCCGAGCCTGGATTGGCTGAGCCCTGATTAGGGGGCGGAGCTAGGTGGAGCAGCGGCACAGGAGGCAGCAAACAGAGCTGCTAACAGGGGAGTTTGCGTGGGAGTTAGCAGGGGGAGGAGGAAGGGGGCCGCGCCGTGTCCCCTGTGTTTCCCTAGGTACAAGCACCGAGCGAGGCCGGGACAGCAGCAGCCATGAGCCAAGCAGCAGAGGACACACCAAGGATGAGAGCATGCAGCAGCTGCGGTATGTACCTGGTTCTAGCAGGGGACCCAGAGCAGTACTATGTATGTATGAAGTGTCGCCTAATAGAGCTGCTGGAGGAAAAGATCCAGGGCCTAGAGCTGCAGGTAGAAACCCTTATAGAGAATAGAAGGGGGTTCGAGCAGCTGATGGAGCAATGGCAGGCAGTAACTGAAGGGGAACGCCCAGGGGCACAGGTGGGAGCAGGGGCTAAGGCCAGTGAGGGGGGACCACCAGACGAGGAGGATGGGCGGTGGAAGCATGTGACTGTGAGAAGCAGGCCAAGGAAAAGGAGAGCCAGTGAGGGGGAAATAGAGCTAAGGAACAGGTTTGAAGGTTTGGAGAATGAGGAAGGGGTAAAGAATATGGTAGCTGATGGTGGGAGGCCAAGAAAAAAGAGACGAGCGGCCAGTCCCATAGATAGAGGGGAGGAGTCTATGGAGGCAACACCAAGTTTGGGTCAGGGGAGATTACAGGATGGCTTAAGGGGAACCACAAGGGAAGATAGGAATGGAAGGAGCTTGCAACCAGGGGGAACGGGGGATAGGTTAGAGGACCGCACTGTCCCCAGGCAAAGGCAGGTCTACGTGATTGGGGACTCCATACTGAGAAGGTTGGACAGGCCTGTGACCAGGGCCGATCCGGAGAACAGAAGGGTGTGCTGTCTACCGGGCGCTAAAATACGGGATGTGGACCTGAGGTTGAAAAGGATCCTAAGAGGAGCAGGTAAGAACCCTTTGGTCATCCTTCATGTGGGAACGAATGATACTGCTAGATTCTCGCTAGACAGGATCAAGGGAGACTATGCCAGGTTGGGTAAGACGCTTAAGGAAATTGAGGCTCAGGTGATCTTCAGTGGGATCCTACCTGTCCCTAGGGAAGGGCGCCAAAGGGGTGAGAGAATCCTGACGATTAATAGTTGGCTGAGAGAGTGGTGTTACAAGGAGGGCTTTGGGATGTATGGGCACTGGGAGGCTTTTGGGGACAGACAACTGTTCTCACGGGATGGGCTCCACCTAAGTAGGGAAGGAAGTAGACTTCTAGGAGGGAGGCTGGCTCATCTGATTAAAAGAGCTTTAAACTAGACACTGGGGGGAGACGGTTGGGAGAGGCCCTGGTGCACTCCACGCCAAATTTATACATTGGGAGTGAGAACAAGAAGATAACAACAGATATAGCCAGAGGGGGACGGTTAGGTGTAAGGAAGAGGGGGGGGACGGATACTAGATCGACAGGTCATACTGGTAGTACTGTGTCCCTACCGAGCGGGGTGAGAAGAGTGAGAGGAGCCCAACAGCAAAAGGTAGGATGTTTGTTCACCAATGCGAGAAGCTTAGGTAATAAAATGGAGGAACTGGAGCTCCTGGTCCGAGAATTGAAACCGGATATCGTAGGAATAACCGAAACATGGTGGAACGCTAGCCATGACTGGAGTACAGGTATGGAAGGGTATGTGCTGTTTAGAAAAGACCGATGCAAAGGTAAAGGTGGGGGAGTAGCATTGTATATCAATAATGAGGTGAAATGTAATGAAATAACTAGCAATGCAATGGTTAATACGGAGTCTGTGTGGGCAATGGTCACATTAGGGAAGAAAACTACCAGAGCCTCACCCGGGATAGTGATTGGGGTGTGCTATAGACCGCCAGGATCTAGCTTGGAGACGGATAGAGAGCTCTTTAATGTTTTTAAGGAGGTAAACACTAATAGGAACTGCTTGATCATGGGAGACTTTAACTTCCCAGATATAGATTGGGAAACAAATGCTAGTAATAACAATAGGGCTCAGCTTTTCCTAGACGTGATAGCTGATGAATTCCTACATCAAGTGGTTGCTGAACCGACGAGGGGGGATGCCATTTTAGATCTGATTTTGGTGAGTAATGAGGACCTTGTTGAGGAAATAGTTGTAGGGGACAACCTTGGCTCGAGTGATCACGAGCTAATTCGTTTCAAAATTAATGAGAGGATAATTAATATTGCATCTGAGACTAGGGTTTACGATTTCAAAAGGGCTAACTTTACTAAATTAAGACGACTAGTTAGGGAAGTGGACTGGACCAACATATTTAGGAATCTAAAGGTAGATGACGCCTGGGGTTACTTCAGGTTGAAATTGCAGGAGTTGTCAGAGGCATGTATCCCGAGAAAGGGAAAACGGCTCGTAGGTAGCAGTTTTAGACCGAGCTGGATGACCAAGCGTCTTAGAGGGGTCATTAAGAAAAAACAGAAAGCGTACCGGGAGTGGAAAATGGGAGGGATCAGCAAAGAAACCTACCTTATTGAGGTCAGAGGGTGTAGGGATGCAGTGAGAAAGGCAAAGCGACGGGTGGAGATGGACCTAGCGAAGGGGATTAAAACCAATAGCAAAAGGTTTTTTAGCCATATAAATAGGAAGAAAACCAAGAAGGAAGAAGTGGGACCGCTTAAAACTTTAAACGGAGTGGAGATTAGGGATAATCTTGGAATGGCACAATATCTGAATGAATATTTTGCCACGGTCTTTAATGAGGCTAATGAAGGGCTAAGGAATAGTGATAGAGGGACCGATGGGAATGAAGATATGGGGGTAGACATTACGGTATCTGAGGTGGAGGCCAAACTTGAACAGCTTAACGGAAGTAAATCGGGGGGCCCGGATAATCTTCATCCTAGAATATTAAGGGAATTGGCGAGTGATATTGCTAGCCCGTTAGCGATGATTTTTAATAAATCTCTAAATTCGGGGATTGTACCGTTGGACTGGAGATTAGCTAATGTAGTTCCTATATTCAAGAAGGGGAAAAAACGTGACCCGGGTAACTACAGGCCTGTTAGTTTAACATCTGTAGTATGCAAAGTAATGGAAAAATTTTTGAAAGAGAGAGTGGTTAAGGAGCAGGAGGCCGATGACAACTGGGATAGATTACAGCATGGATTTACGAAAGGTAGATCGTGCCAAACCAATCTGATCTCCTTCTTTGAGAAAGTAACAGATTTTTTAGACAAGGGAAATGCGGTGGATCTAATATATCTGGATTTCAGTAAGGCGTTTGATACGGTACCGCATGAGGAATTATTGGTTAAATTGGAAAAGATGGGGATCAAAATGAAAATCCAGAGGTGGATAAGGAGTTGGTTAAAGGGGAGACTGCAGAGGGTAGTACTGAAAGGGGAACTGTCGGGTTGGAGGGGGGTTACCAGTGGAGTTCCTCAAGGTTCGGTTTTGGGTCCTATTTTATTCAATCTATTTATTGCTGACCTGGGAACCAAGAGTAGGAGTGGGCTGATAAAGTTTGCGGACGACACCAAGTTGGGAGGTATTGCCAATTCGGAGAAGGATCGGGATATCCTCCAGGGAGATTTGGATGACCTTGTAAACTGGAGTATTAGTAACAGGATGAAATTCAATAGTGAGAAGTGTAAGGTTATGCATTTAGGGATGACTAACAAGAATTTTAGTTATAAGCTAGGGACGCACCAGTTGGAAGTAACGGAGGAGGAGAAGGACCTGGGAGTCCTGGTTGATCGTAGGATGACTATGAGTAGGCAATGTGATGTGGCCGTTAAAAAAGCTAATGCGGTCTTGGGTTGCATTAGGCGGGGTATTTCTAGTAGGGATAAGGAAGTGCTAGTCCCGTTATATAAGGCGTTGGTGAGACCTCATTTGGAGTATTGTGTGCAGTTTTGGTCTCCCATGTTTAAGAAGGATGAGTTAAAACTGGAACGGGTACAAAGAAGGGCCACTAGAATGATCCGAGGAATGGAAGGCCTGTCGTATGACAGGAGACTTGAGGAGCTCGGTTTGTTTTCCTTAACCAAAAGAAGGATAAGGGGAGATATGATTGCACTCTTTAAATATATCAGAGGGATAAATACCAGGGAAGGAGAGGAATTATTTCAGCTCAGTGCTAATGTAGACACGAGGACAAACGGATATAAATTGTCAGTCAGGAAATTTAGGCTTGAAATTAGACGAAGGTTTCTAACCATCAGGGGAGTGCAATACTGGAACAGCCTACCGAGGGAAACAGTAGGGGCGAAGGACCTCCATGACTTTAAGATTAAGCTAGATAAGTTTATGGAGGAGATGGTATAATAGGATAACGGGCTTAGTCAATAGGTCAATTAAGTGCCAAACTGGTACTTAATTGGGTCAAATTGGGTCAATAATATGATATTCTTAACCTCTTTCAGAGGGTATGGCTGGAGAGTCTTGCCCGCATGCTCGGGGTTCAGCTGACCGCCATATTTGGGGTCGGGAAGGAATTTTCCTCCAGGGCAGATTGGCAGTGTCCCTGGAGGTTTTTCGCCTTCCTCCGAAGCATGGGGCAGGGGTCGCTTGCTAAAAGAGTGGGTAGATCGGCTAATGTGGCCTGCATCTTGCAGGAGGTCAGACTAGATGATCATAATGGTCCCTTCTGATCTTGAATTCTATGATTCTATGATTCTATGAGTTGCAGTGGGGAAGGTTTAGGTTGGACATTAGGAAAAACTTTTTCATTCAGAGGGTGGTGAAGCACTGGAATGGGTTACCTAGGGAGGTGGTGGAATGTCCTTCCTTAGAGGTTTTTAAGGTCAGGCTTGACAAAGCCCTGGCTGGGATGATTTAGTTGGGAATTGGTCCTGCTTTGAGCAGGGGGTTGGACTAGATGACCTCCTGAGGTCCCTTCCAACCCTGATATTCTATGATGCTTTAAGGAAATGGGGAAAGAACAAACACAGGAGTCACTTGGTGGTAGCTGCAATGAGTAGTAGCTATAATGATCAAGAAAGAAAATCAAATCAGAAAAACAGGTCTCTGCCAGAAAGAATCTCTATCTGCAGAATCAGAACCTTTCCAGCTATAGTGTCAGAATATTCTTGTATTGCATATAAAATTCTATTCCTATACCTTCTGTGAGTGTTGTATTTATTTCTTCATTGCAATAGATACTAGAATATTCAAGACTAGTAACATCTGTACTTAATGGTACAAATGATGATACAAATACAACTTTTAAATTCGTGAGGGAACAATTAAGCTTGTGAAAAAGACCATCTTGAATGAAAGTTCTTAACATATTATAACTGGGTTTGAATATTGGGTCGTATATATATGGGCCATTACCTTTTTACAGAACTCTGTAGTTTTATCCATATTAAAATAGATAGGACTTTTTCCATAAGGGACACACCATTATTGGTGGAGGAAAAATACAAAACTTTCTGATCATTAAGGAGATAATGAGATGGTAGGTATGCTGAGCCCAGAAGTAATGCTGACCCTATTATTAGGATGGAGAACACATGAAATGTTCACCAAATAGAACAGAGGACTAAAGACTGTTAGTTCATGGAACTAGTGGCATAGCAGACAGAGGACTGAACCAAAGACTAGACAGTGGCTTTGAAAAATGAAAATATATTGCTGTTTTGGAGAAACTGCCAATCATCTGGTGAACATGAGGATTATGTCTGGCCTACATGAGAAGAATATGTAAAACCACTCCTTCCCCACTCCTGTAAGGTCTCACTGAATAATTTTCACAAACTATCTCCTGTTTGTCAATCAAATCAAAATTAAGAGTATAACTGATCACCAAAAAAACCCCAAAACAACCAACAACAACAAAAAACAACCCACCCCATCCCCTGACAGTAAGATCTTTCTTTTTTTCTTCCTAATATGTCTAATCATTTCAAGTTCAAAGCACTACAGTGGAATTCAAACATAATTCCTATTTCTGAATCCTGCTCATTAAACACAAAGATGATTGATACGATATTGGACTGAACTATACAATAACAACTTTGCAGCTATCAAGAGGAGCTGTAAAATGTTATTTTAAGTACATGACAGTGCAGTTTTATGGTAGATCTGGCATATCTTGTATAAAATAGGGCCACATTTTACATGTGTAAATCTACTTCTACTTCAACGAGAATATATTGGACATTGTAATTTTTTGCTTTTGGTGATATGTAACAGTCAATCATTTTATACTACATGTTTAACAACTGAAGTAAAATCCAAAATACAAGCAAAAAAAAAATCACATACAACTGATAATGAGCAACAGTTTAAACTCTATAACAGAAAGTAAAATGGTTAAAAGATTTCCTAATTTGAACTCCAAGACTATATGGTAACAGTCTCATAGTGCAATATCAAAGATTCATTTTTTTACATTATTGTGCTAAATTAATTATTCACTTATTGCTCCCTGAACCTTCACCTGAACCAAGGGGGGACTGGATTTAATTGGGTTAAAATGTTCATACTTTCCCTTTAATTACATTAAAAATTCCTCATCCTCTTTCCTCTTCTGCAATTTTGCTACTGGTTTCTAAATAAAGATGCACGAAGCAGAAATAATACAGCTTGATTTTTACAAGCTAGACTGAACTTAAAAAATATGTTTACCAGCTTATTAGTAAATTGAGCAAACAAGACATGAAAGACATGGATGATATAAATATATGCAAGAATAGTAACTATGTCACCAGAAGGACACATTTTAAGTATCAACTGTACAAATTCTCTCCCTGCACGATCACTGGCCTCTGTAAAGTTTAGTAATATACTGTTTTTTCCATTGAAATTTATAAGTGTTCATCAGTGGTGGGGCATTTTGATTAAGTTTGCTTTGTGGGGGGATGGGGGGGCGGTCGGGAGGAGAGAGTAGATTTCCATGGAAATCAGTTGGAAAATTATTTAGCTTTTATAACTTTAACACTTTTTGATTTATTGGAAAATGAGTTGGGAAATACACAGAACAAATTTAAATAATAAATGTAAACAACAGTACCAGTAATCAGTGATAAGAATAAAAGATAATCTGCTGCATGGGCTCAGTCTCTCCTTCCCAGGTCTAGTAGGGAGAACACTGAGCCAGATGAACATCTGGTGTAAATCAGCATTGTTTCATTAAGTCAAAAGAGCTATGGTGATTTACACCAGCTGCCAATCACTGTGAGGGGCGATGCACCAGCAAAAAGGAAATGCTCCGTGACAGTTACCAGTCCCTTTCCATTATCTATTATCAAGCTGCGATGAAATACCATCATGTGACTCACCTCCTTTGTTACTGGTTAGTGGCTACAATAAAAAGACCTCATGAAATGAGTGAGAAGGTTAATATAAGCAAACATAGTGGGAATCTTTAGAAATTCTACTCAGGAACTAAAATATCCTACATAAGGATAAAAATAAACTCTATTTTATACAAAACTGAGATGATATTTTGGGTTAACGCACCCCGCCTTTTGCCACTGGATCAACCCCTGTTTAAGTTACAAAAAGAAATGAGTTTGATGGACAAAGCTTAAGTGGACATGTCTCATACATCATCAAACTAATACACACTTTGGCATAATACCGTGCTACTTAAAGGCTGAAGACTGAAATAACAGGACCATTACAGATCAGGACTACGGAGCAGTGAAGTACTATGCAGCTGAGCAGGGAAGCTTCTATTCTGCCTGTCAGGGCTGTCATACCCTACTTTAATAAGCAATATATTTACATTATTTTAAAGAAAGAAAATTCTGAATTGAGCAAATAGCTTGTTAACTCCACAAATATCCCTTTAAAGTAGCACTATCAGTGTTGGATTCTGACTTTCTCAAGCAGTAAAAAAGTTTGCATAGAATAGAGATAGAATGCGCACACTGATCTATTCTACCAGTGAGTGAAGCCAGAGTAGTTCCAGTGAAGAGTCTACTATTGACCATATCGTTAGATCAAACTTCAGAACATAAAGTTAGCCTTTTCCTTCTGCCATCTCAGCAGTGATTAAGTCATAGACTGAAGGTGTTTAAGGCCAGTTGCTTCCCCACTTAGCCTGACTTCTCCTGCTAGCCACCCTCCAGGGTTGGTTCTGGAGTCTGGCCAGCCCTCTTGCCACCTATGATGTGCGGTCAGGAACCTGAATCAAAGAGTTTTCTTGGCCAGCTGCTTCTCCATGAGATTGGATTGGCCATCTGCCAAGTGAGTGGGTGTGGGTGTGGCTGTTTCTAGATACATGCCACATATGTGAAGATATCTGTCTGATAAATTGCAAATCCCTTGACTCTCTCACCTGCTCTATACCCACTGAATCATCTTCAATAATTCTAGCGGTGCAAACCATGTAGCTGGAAAGTTACAGTTTTGTTTTCAAATCAACCTGTCACTAAAAGTGTCTCCTCCTTTGTCCCCAAATAATATTAGTCTGAACTGCAGAACAGGCAATATTCAATGATAATTCCAATCATGGGTTTAAGGACCAAAATTTCACATTCTTGCAACGCTATACAAGAGCTTTTAAACACTGGAAAGCATGATTCCCAGCTTTGTATTGGGACAAACCACACATGATTCAACCTCTGGAATAATCTGAGATACTGCATCAAAGTTATCATATTTTTACACATGCAAAAAGCTATTTTAGTTCCTTTTAGAGGTTTTAAAAATGCATCAGTTATATTTTTCCTTCCCTCAGAGTTCTGTATAGCTGGATTTCTGGTATGAGCTTTTCAGGCAGAGGAATAGGAAAAAAGCTGTACTTGTGTGTTTTAAAAAGAAAACATTTAAAAATAAAATCTCAAAAATGTTTAAAAGTAATTTTTATGTTAAACATATCACACATATAGACTATATGGTGGTGTGGTATATAGGCTTACTCAAACTCATATAAGATGATTTAATAGCTTACTCATGGTTTCACTGCTTGTGGGTAACAAGACCCATCCCACTCACTACATAACATTTAATATTTTATAGCTATAACTCTCCACCTCTCTATTTACATGTGTCTGAGAGATAGTGCCTATTTTACCAGTGATTTTACCAGGACACTGACTTCTTCCTTTACGTTCTGTTAGTATAATTTAATTCAGATAGAACCATTCATCCTTTCAGAAGGTTGAAAAAGGTGAAAGAATCATTTCTTTCTTTTTTAATTTGAAAGGGGTAAACTCTTAGGGTATGTCCACACTGCAACAAAACACCCGCGGCTGGCCTGTGTCGGTTGACTCAAGCTTATGGGGTGGAACTGCAGGGCTATACAACTGCAGTGTAGATATCCAAGTTCGGGCTGGAGTCCAGGCTCTGGGATCCTGCCCTCTCGTGGAGTCCCAGAGCCTGGGCCCCAGTCTTAGCCCAGATGTCTACACTGCAATTTTATAGCCCCACAGTCTGAGTCCCAGGGGCCCAAATCAGCTGACCGGCCAGCTGCAGGAGTTTTATTGCAGTGTAAACATACCCAGTTTCTTTGTGCGCTAAAACTGAGAAGTTAAACAACAATTACATGTGTGATCAAAAATTAAGATAGTAAACAAGCAAGTTATAGAAATTAGCCTACAATTTCTCAGAGAGGGAGTATGGAAAGACTGAGGAAACCTACAACTAACAAAAGCATGAAGTTAGAAGATGATGTACTGGAGTCAGAGATAGAGAAGATATACCATTGGGAGAGTGGAAGATCTAGGAGAGTACTAACAGGAAGGAGTACACTGAGTACAGTGTACTCAGCACAGAGTTAATTTATATGGAAAGTTGTATATGGACCCTCTCAAGGAGTCATAACCATGCTCCTGAGAATCCAGCTGGTGTTATTTCCCCCAGGAAGACAAAGTTCACTGAACTGCTACAATTCGAATAAGAAAAAAGTGTGACCGGGAAATAATTTGGAATATTTCCTTGGTAAATATTTCATAGCTAAGGGAAGAACAGGCACCGCATGAGTATGAGCAGACAGACATGATTAACTGTGAAGTCAGTTGTACAAAGAAAGGATAAGTCTGAGATTAATATAAAAAATAAATCCCAACTACTAAAACTACGGCGTATACACTGGACCATCTGACTTCTGGGTCTACATTAGCTGCTTTAGGGAAGGTATGTTCCAGATTTAAGGGCTAAATCCTTCTCCCCATTACATGCCTGTAAAAGGTCCCTTAAAACTATGTAACTGGCATGGTTTCAATGTGCACAGTGTAAAACCACATGGCAAAAATATGTGAAGATGAAAAAAGTATAGGTCCTTAGTTTTTCCCTGTGCCCCACAATGAGGCCAGAAGAAGAGCTGGACCAATGGGTGATGCCTAGATACATCTAGTGGTCATCCTTTTCTGAATGTAGGTGGGTCATAATATCTACCAGTAGTCAACTGCAGTCCCTCAGAAACAGTTATGGAGCAGCTTGCCTATCAATTAAATCTGTGGTTTAAGATGTGTGAGTGTATCCTTTGTATCTCCCCTGCATTACTTGAGCTATGAGAAGGTTACTCACCTTGTGCAGTAACTGAGGTTCTTCGAGATGTGTGTCCCTGTAGGTGCTCCATGTCAGGTGTCAGTGCATCCCGGAGCCATTGAGCTAAGATTTATGGTAACAGTGTCCACGCAGTTCGCGCGTGCGCAGTAGTTGTCTCGTGGTGTCATTAATAGAGGGGAAGAGGGTGGGTAGTGGAGCACCCACAGGGACACACATCTTGAAGAACCTCAGTTATTTCACAAGGTGAGTAACTTTCTCTTCTTCAAGTTCTGCCCCTGTGGGTGCTCCACTTCAGATGACTCTAGAGCAGTACCCCTAGGAAGGTAGGAGGGTCTTCAGGTTCATATGAGTCATAGAGATAAGTATGGTTAGGCCAACTATGGCATCAGCCCTGGAGTCCTGAGTGATTGCATAGTGCTCAGTAAATGTGTTGACAGAGGCCCAAGTGGCCGCCCTACAAATCTCTAATATTGGAATATTGTTTAGGAACACTATCAAGGTTGAAACTGATCATATAGAATGCACTCTGGTGTGTGCAGGACAGTCTGTGTTCCAAATATGATGGCACTGTTGCATGCATGTGGAGATCCATTTAGACAGTCTATGAGTAGATATTGTGCAGTCTTTCGAATGTTCGGTAGTAGAAATAAAGAGTTGAGGGGATTTCCGGAAAAGTTTGGTCATGTCAAGGTAAAATGCTAACGCATGCCTAATGTCCAATGTACGTAGGATGGCTTCTGTTGGAGTCCCGTGAGGCTTGGGATAGAATGTGGGCAGATGGATTAGTTGGCTCATATGAAAGGCTGATGTTACCTTCAGTAAGAATTTTGGGTGCAGATGTAGCATGACCTTGTCTTTGAAGAATATTGTGCAGGGAGGGTTGGCCATGAGTGCCCCTATCTCACTCACCCATCTGGCGGAACTAACAGTGATCAGAAATTCCACTTTCATGGATAAATGTAGCAGGCAGAAGGTGGCTAAGGGTTCAAATGGTGGTCTGGTGAGGCATTTCAACCCCAGATTGAGGTCCCAGGCCAGGGTAGGTTGGTGATCTTCTGGGTAGATATTCTGGAGAACCGTGAGGAAGTGTTTCATAATTGGGTGTGCGAAGATTGAGGACCTGTCAATCTCATGATGGAATGCAGTAATGGCCACAAGATGGACTTTGATCAAACTCGTTGCTAAACCCGAGCATTTCAGCTCCAGTAGGTAATCCAGCACTAATGGTAGTGGTGTTGTGGGGACTGTCACGTGTTTTCCTTGACACCAGGTGGAGAATCTCTTCCATTTTTGAAGGTATTGTACATGGTCACCTTCCTGCCGTTTAGTAATAGGTGTTTAACTTGTTCCGAGCAGCCTAGTTTGCCATGATGAAACTATGCAGGAGCCACGCTTGTAGGTGAAGTTTCTCTGGATTCGGGTGAAGAGTGTGCTGAGACAGTAGGTCCAGATGACAAGGGGCGCATATTGTCATGCGCATCAGGTTAGGGATACCATGCTTATGTGGGCCATATTGGGACTATGAGGATAACTTTGGCCTTGTCTGTTCATATCTTGTGTATCATGCATGATATCAGTGGAATCGGTGGGAAAGCGTACATGAATTGTGCATCCCATGTGATGAAAAAGACGTCCCTGGTGACTGGGGTCCCATTCCTGCTCTCAGCGGAACACTGCGCATCTGTGGATCCTTGGAGACGCGAACAGGTCAATGAGGAGAGAGCCCCATTGGCGGAATATGGATAGCAGGACTACCCCATTCATTTCCCATTTGTGGTCTTGAGAGAAGCTTAGTACATCTGTGTTCTGAAAGCCAGGAAAGTAGGAGGCCAAAATCTTTATGTATGCACTAGTTCCACAGTTTCATGGCTTTGGTGCATAGCTAGTGTGATTGAGCGCCTCCTTGGTGGTTGATGTAAAACATGCAGGTAATGTTGTCGGTCATGGATACGAATGGATTCGTTCTTTAAATGAGGTAGGAAGTGTCTGCAGGCATTGTGGACTGCATGTAGCTCTAGTAGATTGACATGTAGCTGAGTCTCTGCAAGAGACCATTTGTCTTGAACTGTGTGATGCATGTGGGCAACCTAGTAGAGAAGCATCTGTCATGATTGCTATTCATGGGGGTTCCTGTTGGAACGGGATGCCCATGCATACATTTTATGGTCTTGTCCGCTAGTGTAGAGTGTCCAGGACATGAGGTGGTACTGAAAATCATTTCTGCAGGCAGTGCTTGCTGGGTATGTGAACCGAATTCAACCAGCCCTGTAGGCAGTGCATAGCTTGTCTTGCATGTCGTACCATGAATGTTGTGGCTGCCATGTGTCCTAGTAGTTGCAGGACAGTACGAGCTGGTATTTGGGGGCTGACTCTCACTACTGAGATAAGGTTTGTCAGAGCTGTGAATCTATTCAGGGGCAGGGATGCCTTGGCTTCTATGGCGTTGAGGTGTGTCCCTGTAGCGGGCTGGTGTGGCTCCCCTCCTCCCCGGAGAGGGTTGAGCCCCGGACACAGGAAGAGGTGGGGCTACAGAGTGGTGAGCCCGCCCCTCAAAGGGTCAGGCGGCAACCCGGAAGGATAAAAGCCAACCCCTCCAGCTCAGTCAGGCCCCAGCCACCATGGGGAGCAGACATGCCTGAGGGAGCTCCTGACGGGGAAGCCGCTGGAGCCCAGAGCCCTTGCCCGGACTGGCTGGAGATACCCCTGACTCGCTACTGGGAAGACCTGCCGGAGCTTCCCCGCGCCACCTACAAAGAGGAGCCGCTAGGAACCTCCCCACCACCGTGCTGTTACCCCGAGGAACCCCCGGAGCAGAATTGGCCGGACTTCCCCGAGGACCTACCAGATCTACCCCCCAGCCTGGGGGGTGAGGAACCCATGCAGTGGGACTTCCCGGGACTGGACGCCATGGACCAGGTAGGACCCGAGGGGGATAGTGGAAGTGGCCCGGGGGCAGCCGACCTCAGCCAGGCTGCTGACCAGGCAACCCCCATGTCAGTGTGTTGCGGTCAGCGTCACTGACCGTCAGCGGTAGCAACCGCTGCTTAGGGCCCCGGGCCGGGACACAGTGGAGTGGGTGGGCCTGTGTCCCCCCTGCCACCCCACTCACGGGTGGCAGTTATCCCCCTCACGTTTATTGCTCAGCCCTGCTGCAAGAGGCCTGAGCTCCCTTGTACTGTTTAGTGCTCAGCCCTGCTACAAGAGGCCTGAGCCTTCCCTGAACTGTTTATTGCTCAGCCCTGCTGCAAGAGGCCTGAGCCCTCCTTCTACGGTTTACGGCCCCGCCTTGTGGCCCAAGGCCGGAGCCCCGGAGACTCTGACTCTGTTGCCTAGCCTTAAAGGGACAGGACAGAGCCCCTGTGAGACCAGTGGGCCGGTGTGGCTCCCCTCCTCCCCTCAGAGGGTTGAGCCCCGGACCCACCTGTTACAGTCCCGATGAAGTCCAGTTGTTGGGCAGGGATTTGAGTGGATTTTTGTTCATTTATCTGTAGTCCTAGATCCCTGAATAGTGTCATCATCATCTGGACTGTGTGTTGAGTAAGGCCTTTGAGAAGGCAATTGTCCAGGTAAGGGAAAAATCATTATTCCCTGTTTGCAAAGGTACTCATTCCACAGCATCTAGTTGTAGAAGATGATCGACTTCTTGTTGTAATAGGTGTTCATGAGAAAGGTCCCTGAAGAGTGACAGGGAGGGCGATAGGGTAGGTTGTTGGGAAGCAAAAGGGGATGGTATATCACGATTGTATGATCTCTAACATCCCCTGGTCCGGGGTTATTGATGCCCAGATGTGGTAGAATGGGCAAAGGCAGTGACCAAAGCATGGGGATGAATTGAGTGAAAGCAGTGCCTGGTGAGAGACAGTGTCTAGATACTCGACCAAAACTTCAAAATTGTGGCTTTGGCAGAGCCAATTGAGAAGTCCACTGTTGAGATTGAGGTGCTCTCCGTCGCTGTGATTGTTGGCGTTGTCATTAGTTCTTGTATTGCCGCTGTTGTTGGAAGAGGAATCTCTGGCTCTCTGATAAGGTTGGTATCATCTTCTCTTCGCCAGTGGAGTATAGATCCCCTAAGTGCAAAGGGTGGCTCAAGAATCCTTCATGGAATGGTGCACCTCATCCATCTTGGTAGAGAACAATTTCTCTTGGTCAAAGGGTAGATCTTTGACGTTGGTTTGGAGTTCTCTGGGAATGTCCGAGGATTGCAACCAGGATGCCTGGGGCATTGCTATGGCCATGGCCATGGTTCTGGCTGCTGTGTCAGCTACATCCAAGGATGCATGGATGGCTGTGAGAGCGACAAATTGGTCCTCATTTAGAATGACCTTGAATTGTGCTCGTTTCTCCTCTCGAAACTCTTCAGTGTAAGAGCTCAATTTCCCATAGTTACCATAATCATATTTTGCTAACAGGGCAGAATAATTGGCAACTCTGAATTGTAATGTTGCTGAAGAGTAAACTTTTCGCCCGAAGAGGTCGAGCCTTTTGTGTTCCTTATCTTGTGGGGTCAATCAAAACTGTTGTTGCTTGCCATGCTGATTAGCGGCATCGACCACCAAGGAGTTGGGAGGTGGGTGGGAGAAGAGGAACCTTCGGCAGAGACATAGTTCTTCCCATCCGCCCTTTTGCAAGTCCATGGAATCAAAGCCGGGGTCTGCCAAACTGTCTCTGCTGGTTCCAGAATCATATTGTTGATGGGCAAAGTGATCTTGGAAGCAGAGGAAGGTGGTAGAATTTGTACCAGTTTGTGCTGATTTGTCTGAACTTCCTCCAATAGCATATCCTGGCTTTGGGCGACTCACTTAAACAGTTCCTGGAACTATTTGAAGTCATCTGTGGAGGTAGGCGGGGGTGGCATGATTGCTTCATACGGAGAGGAGGAAAAATTGTGAGCAGGAGATATAGCTTCTATATCCGTGTCTGTTTCAGTGTCATCCTCAGTGTCCTGAGCCTCCATTGGCTGCGGGTTGGGGATACGGGATTAGACCTCAGCTCATCTCTATGAGCCATGGTTGGCCTGGAGTGGGGGGCTTCTGTAAGCTGCACAGGGTTCCCAATGTGCCCATTGCATTGGGAAGGCTATCGGTGGGTATATCCTCGGCAGTCCTTACCACAGTTGAGCTGTCTGGTTATAATAGTGTTTGGGCCCCATATGGCTTCAAGGTGGTCTTCGTTCGGTTGGCGATGATGAGTGGTGTGGTAAGAAGGTTCCTGGTCCTTGTACCATCGTCTTCACTAGATGACTGTAAGACCACCTGAGAAGTATGGGGATCCCCACATTGGGAATGTTTGGGAGAGCCCTCAGTATCGAGCAAGGGGGACTGCAGTGCCAAAGAGATTACCAAGTCTCTCTGTTGCAGTACATTCTGTGGAGTTTCTGTTGTCTGTACCATCGGTGCCAATGGGGTTGCTCTTGATGGTGCAGATGTCAGTGCTGACAGGTGTTGTGGTGGGTTAGCCAGCGCGGTCGGTGCCAATTTTGCTTTCTCTACTGGTGCCAACTGTGATGTCGGTGCCGGACGTGGAGGCATGTTGCCATAGGTGCTGGAACTAGGGGCGTGGGGGGTGCTGCAGCACCCCCTGGCTTGAAGCGGTTTCCATTATATACAGGGTTTACAGTTTGTTTCAGTGGTTCTCAGCATCCCCACTATACAAATTGTTCCAGCACCCCTGCATGTTGCCTGAGGAAACGCTCAGTAATGAGTCCCTCGTGGGTGAGGTCAGCGCCATGGAGGAGGCATGTCTCCATCTGTGCCTCGACTCCATCTCCTTCAGTTGGGACTCGGTGGTGCCGGAGGTACCTGGAGTGTCATAAGTGCTCACCCAAATGTATGTTGCATCATGGGTAGCGACCTGGCAGGAGACTGCCATTGTTTCTGCCGGGCTCTCTCCAGAAACGTCTTGCCCTCCTCCTCGGTCTTTTAGAGGAAGGCATGTCTCCTGTCCAGGGCCGCCCCGGGGGGCAAGTGGGGTAATTTGCCCCAGGCCCCACAGGGCCCCATCAAGCTGCTCCGGGTTTTCAGCGGCACTTCAGAGGCGGGTCCTTCAGTGCAGTGGAAGACTCGGAGCGAGTGAAGGACCCGTCGCTGAAGTGCTGCCGATCGGCGGCACTTAGGCTGCTTCATTCTTCAGTGGCAATTCGGCGGTGGGTCCTTCCCTCTGAGAGGGACCCGCCGCTGAATTGCTGTCGAAGACCCGGCCCTGCCCCAGGCCCCCTGAATCGTCTGGGCGGCCCTGCTCCTGTCCGTGAGTGGGGGTGCCTGGCGAGATGGTCCATGGGTCCATTTTTGTTGGAGAAATTTCTCCATCAAGTTCATTTTTAGTCTGAGATCCCAGTCATGCCTGGCTCTCGCCTTCAGATTGTTACAGTGGGCGCATTTTTGTGGAATATGTGCCTTACTGAGACATCGTACATGCAAGGAGTGCCCATCAGAAACAGGCATTGCTTCATGGCAGGAGCTGCATTGCTTGAAACCTGGGGAGCCAGGCATTTTAACAGTTAACTGTCCCCAGTGTGGGGAGGGTAAACCAGAGAAAAATAAAGTGGTTTTTTTTGGTAAAAAAACTAACACTAATAACAACTTTCTATATGACTAACTAACTATTTAAACTATTATTTCTAAAGTTTTGGGAAGAGTGATGAACACTGTCCCAGATCTCCGTCTTCAGACGAGGACGGTTGAGGAGAAACTAGAGGGCTCCAGTCGTGCGCATGCTAGACACGGCACCAATGGTACTGTGAGATGCCTACTGCACACGCGTGACCCACATGGACACTGCTACCATAAATCTCTGATCGACAGCGCCAGGACACACCGACCCCTGAAGTGGAGCAACTGCAGGGACAGCACTCGAAGAAGAATAAAAGATTTAACCCTAAATGACCACGTGAAAGTATTTGGTGGAGTATGCTCACCCCTTTCATTGATAACTTTAAGAAACACATATAAGGAGAAATTAATGTGAAAGTGTGTATTATTACTACCACTAAGAAAATTAAATTTAAAAACAGCAAATCGTTAATTAAATATGGAAACAAATTAATACTCTAGAACTACACCTGAAGTTTTCCAGTATGCATATACCGCCCATATGGCTGTTTTTCCTTCTGCCTTTGGATATGAAAAACCCTCATTTATGGCATAGTAACCAGTTAAAGAAAAGGGTAACATGATTTTAACCTTACCACCTCAATATGTCCTTTCCACATGTGGGCTTCCTCTTCTTACCTTCTTTTTCTCTTTATATTCTGTTCTTAGAATTTAAGACATTTTTCTCTGCACGTATTTCATATGTACATGCACATACATTTCAAAAGGCTTCTTCCTTTGTATAGTTTTTATTCGCTATTTATATTTCTTATGTTTGGTAATCACTTTTTTGCTTAGTAAAAGCTAAAGTAAGAGATTTAAATAAAAACCTAAAACATTTTTCAAGTGTCACTGTGTCTTAACTGTCTCAGGCCTCTCTCTTGCTCACCAGACTTTTCTGGTATATTATATGAACCCATTTTTTTTGGAAATGATGCTTCCTATTAGTGGCAGCCTTCAATCCCACAGCTGCCTCCATGCAGGAAGGCCCGGCACGTACGCTAAGCCTTTTTGATTTTGCCATCAGGGCTCATTGATCTGTCCAAGCGGATCAATTGCAGGGTCAGGGACTTAGACAAGAGGCCTAGCAAAACAGCAGTCTTCTTACATGTTTCTTTTCCCCACCTCTGAACTAATGTAAACCTTTAAAGCCTGTATTAGCCATAGGAAAAATGGGATTACTTGTAAATTATACAGTATAAAATAAGATGTGATCTCTGGAGTACTTAAGGGTTTAATAGTAACTTTTTTGGTTGACATGAAGAACAGGAAGGTCATCAGCATAACGAGAAAAAGTCTGATGATGGAAAAAAGGGGGTTAGATGAAGTGTAGTTGAGAAAGATTTCACATAGCAACGTGCAGATTTAATTTTTTTTCCTTGATAGCCCATCATACAGCCAGGTATTCAGCAGGCAGTGAGGAAAATCTGTTTGCTACTTTAGAATCCAAGGCACCTTTGGTAGCCTGTAATACAGAAATATGATTTCTCAACTCATTAGGGAAGTAAGCAAGGTGAGTGTTAACTGTTGGCTCAGTTTGGCCTATCCATGTGGGACTAACCACATAAAAAGGTGAAAGAAATCCTAACAGAATGCAACAGCTGGTAAAAGGCCATTATATTGCAATTTTCATGAGGCTGACAGTAGGCCAAGAAACCACAAAATGGCATAGAGTAGGAAAAGCAGTTGTAACAGGTTGTACATTGTTGGTGATTATATTTTCAGTAGCAATGAAAGCTGTACTGAAATAAGGTAAAAGAGACGCTGGCAGGAATAAGGCCCAAGGGAGACGAAATATTAAAAATTTTACAGTACTTCAGGAACTTTAGTGGTGGCTGGTTGCTACAGACTAATCAACTGTATAAAAATGAAGTTTTAACTATCAATTTCAAAGGGCTTGGAGTGACCTAACACTAAGAAGTCTGGAATGTTACCACTGAGGATTTAGTATTAAGTGTTGCCTGATTTATGGACTCATCAAATGCTGTGACATTTCAAATGTGAAATTGATTAATTAAAACAGCTAAATATCAAGAAGGAAATTGATAAAACACAAAACCAGTAATGTATGCGGGAAATTCAGTTAGCAAAGGATGCTCTCATCTGTGGCCTGAGTATTCTATGTTGAAGATGTAAAGGAAAATTACATAAACATTAAGAAAAGGGCCAGGTATGATACTTACCCTTCTGTTACACCTTTATGGCAACTCTTGTAACAATTAAAGATAAGCAAGAAAGTAATAATTCAACGGATGAAAAAAAATGGATGGCTAAATAAGCATTGTTTAAAGGTTGAAAAGGCTAAGAATAACAGGCAGTTTTGCTATGACAAATATGAAATGCTAAATGAGGGGAATAAAGCAGAAATGGAAAGAGAAACATTTAAATCACAGGGGGTAGTCTTAAAGCTGGAGCAGGGAGCAGATGGAACAGGGAAGTCACTAGGACTAACAAATACCTCAGATATCCGATTGCTATATCAGCTATACGGTGCTCCTGTACAACATGCCACAGAACGTAAGCTTTCATTATAGAAGTTATGTTACCAGCCCCTATGGTTGTGAAGATAACCTTCCCTGGGTGAACCAAATGGAAACATATGAAGTATTTTTTTCCTGAGTCTGCAAATAGCCTGAAACAATAGCTGTAATGGGGCACTGACTCTGAAAACTAAGGACAAAATAAAATGTTTATTTTGCTATTGATCATTTTAGCATTAACATTCAGCTAGTGTGTACATCTACTGCTGTTGGAAGTAGTGGCAGATATGATGACTGAGAGGTGCAGTGGGCTCTTGGCTGCCACGAAGAATTGCTGTGGTGAGATATTAGGAATTAAAGCTTCTCCAGCCAAAATGTCAAGTCATCTCAAGGGTAAGTGAAAATGAGATGTATCCCTTTCCCCAGTGCCTCAGCTGTGACAGGGGTGCCAAAACCCCAAACTCCCTCTCGCAGTTGATGCCGAAACACCCCGACTTGTGTGTCAAAACTTCTAGCTTTCCCCATTCAATTTAATTATTCGTTGCCAATATAAATGTCTGCAGCAAATTTAAAATTTGGGGCAGCAGCAAACAAATGTAATATAAAAATAAATAATATTAGGGAATACTCTAGTTCTGACTGTTATTCATTTTTACATTTAATTCAATAAATCCTCAATTTTGAAGCTGCCACAGAAATTATATTTTGCTACAAAATTCAGGACTGGAGTGCCATAGCAATCAGGTGGCCATACTGAAGAATTTAGGTTCTGTCTGTTGTAGAGGGCATTCATTATTGTAACAGATGGTGCAGTGTAACATGGATCACTGTAACCCAAATACAGACACTTAAGTTTTAGTCATTTGCACTGCAGGCTCTGTTAACACAGCAACTTCATCCTATGTACTGCAGCATTTATTTTTCCAGGCTGTAGTGAAGAAACAGCTCACAGCTCATGTTAGCAACATGGAAAAACTAGAGCACGAAGGAGTAATTTATTCACCCTTATTTTTGTTGTGTAGTGGGATAACCTGAGGCATGAAAAAGTGAACTCCTGGGTTTTTAAAGTTTCCTCTTCGTTTGTTATTCTTTGACTATTTTTAATATTAATTTCTCCCTTGTTGTCCTTCAACAACAGATTCTGCCAAACAGTGTTGCTAAAGGTGTTCACAGAATAATGGACAATTGATAGTTTTAGAAAGATCAGTTAAAGAAAAAGGACAATGATGCTAAAGCTGCAAATTTCTCAATTGAACCATACATGGCTGCTTTCAACACCAAATCATTCACCAAAATTCTGACTGGCTTGTGATAGTGCAAAACCTCCCTTTCTCACTGTTGATGGAGAAAGGAACAGATATAAAGGAATCAAGTATGAACCATGTGGTCCACAGCTTTACTAGACTTTTCAGGTGACTGCTGCAATGACATGAAAGGCACTCTGCTTTATCACAACTCAAAAACTATATGCTGGTGTTTTTTTTAAGGAAGCTCCCCAGAGCACCAGCATATTTGCATGATATTTTATTGCATATTTCACTACTTTTGTCCTTCCTACTGAAACAACACAAGAATTGTATCAGGACAGATTAAAGAAATAATTAACTATCACACATATACGAGACTACTAAATAGACATCATTAATATTATTTATACTTACTTGATATAGTAGGGCACTTTGTTTGGTGAGATTGCCCTCTCCCAGGGACCCTGGACAGAAGCTGTTAACAAATATAAATAAATAAATATATAAATAAAATAAGAGAGACATGGAGGTCAAGTTCAAAGCAAACAGAAAAGACAACATTAATCTCTGGAATTACAATTTTACACTTGGCCACGCTGATATGGGTCTTTTTGCTCAGTTACCCATGAAGGCAGGAAGGATTAACCTGCTGTTCTGAAATTTCTGTCCTAATCTGAGTGAAATTGAACTCATTCAGCTGCAAAGATAAATGCAAAAACCTCTTTGACTATTAAACTTAAAGAAAAGATAAGGAACTGAACAAGCAGCCTATCTGTCTTTCTGGTGAGTTCTTTTACGGGGCACCTCTTGGTAATGCTTTCTGTTGTTTTTTCTTCAATTTCACCTCTTATTTGATCAACTGTTCTCATCCTTCTAGGAACAAAATTACACCCTGGTTTACATTTTATGTCAAGTAAAGACATTTAGCAGCCCAGTATGATGATGTTCTCCTGTTTATTTGTTTTAAATAGAGACCTATTTCATTTTTATTTCCTACATTATTAAATATTCATGTGTTTTATTGTCTTTCAAAAATGGCAAGCAGTGCAGAAGATGTCAGCATGATCACATCAAGAAGTGTTAAACCCATCAGAAAATGGCACTACATAATAGCAGTTTTCTCAGTCTAGACTCTCACAGCATTAAGTACCAACATCAACTTACACTATAGTGAAAATATGTTGTAAATAATGTTTTCTATGAAAAAGGAATATGGGTAGGACATATTTTCATAGGATGGAAATTCTTGCTTGCTGATGGTATGAGCCATATTCTGAAAGCTCTTCTTTAATACTTAGAGTTTACAATCTTTTCAAGTTCACCATCAGAAGCAAGCTCCCCTCAAACCAGGATCCACCAGCTCAAAGTTGTACCAGACCCTGCCATAATAATAGATGCAAAACCTGCAGACATATCTTCACTGCTATGAAGATCAATACCCTCACAACACACCTTTCAAGATCCCTGGGTCCTATACATGCCTATCACAACATGTGGTGTATCTCATCCAATGCACTAAATACTCCAACAACAATTATGGGTGAAAACATACATTCACAATGTCCCAAATGAACGCACACAGAAAAATGATCAAAGACAAAAACACCTTATCACCTGCAGGTGAACACTTTTCACAAAGCGATCTCTCTATATCTGACACTTCAGTCCTCATCCTCAAAGGAAACCTGCCCAACATCTTCTAGAGATAACTCTGGAAGCTAAAATTCATAACTTCACTAGACTCTAAAAATCAGTTTTAATAAAGATACTGTATCTAAGGCTTATTACAATAATGTGTAACCCACTAACCTTTCCTAATCCCCCTTCCCCCCTTTCTGTGCTATGACTGCAGAGGTGTGAACCAGGCCACTTCACTTTGACTCATCTCTTACAATACGTGTTAACTATTCACACTAAACCATCTGTTCCAACTTGTATTTAGCCCTGACACTCTGCAATTAGACACCTGCAGCTGGCCCATACTAGCTGACTTGGGCTCACGGGGCTCATGTTAAGGAACCATTAATTGCAATGTAGATGTTCCAGCTTCGGCTGCAGCCTGAGCTCTGGAAATTCTCTCACCTCACAGGGTACGAAAGCCCAGGCTGCCCCAAGCCCAAACATCCACACTGCAGTTAAATACCCCTTAGCCCGAGTCAGCTGGCATGGGCCAGCTGTGGGTTTTTAATTGCGTGTAGGCATAGCCAATGTACTTTTCTCAGACCTGAAGAAAAGCTCTGTGTAGCTCAAAATCTTGTCTGTGTCACCAACAGAAGTTGGTCTAGTAAAAGATATTACCTGACCTGCCTTGGCTTGCTATTCTATATATAGTCATTTAGATTTATCTACTTAAAAATGCCTATCCCAGGGTCTGGGTGTTTTAACAGATATTAAAACAAAATCAAATCACAATCCGTATGAATAAAAGAACAAATGTATCCACACTATGCACAAAAGTCCATCAGCTGAATAAAGAAAATACACCACCTACTTTAGATACATCTCATTGCACTTCAGAAATTCAAGTAAAAAGATAACATGAGCAAAGGAGATGGAAAGAAGATGTGAAACACATTTTTAAATAGTTTATAGGGAACTAGTGGATCACTGTTTGTGGGATTGCTAATAAATAAATACATTTTGAGGAGGGATTTGAAGGAGGTCAGGGAAGTTGCATGGCAAACAATATCAGGAAGAAAATAATCAGCTGTAAGGGCAGTGTGGGAGATACATGAGTCTAAAAAGGAGTGTAACATGCAATCAAAATGAGATATGGGCTGGATCAGACACAAAGAGTTTAAGATACTTTTGGATGAAAATGAAAAGCCAGTAAAAGGACTCAAAGAAGGTGATGATGGAGCTGGAGTGGCAAGGAAGAGGAGTCTGGCAGCAACATTGTAGATGGACTGGAGGGTGACAGAAAAGCCGGGTAATGGAAAAGTACAGCTTCATAATATACTCCTTTCTGGGGCCAACAGCCATATCATCTGCAGCAAAATTATGGGCACCTTATACGTACGAAGAAAGGGTTCTGGGCACGGTCTACTTACTCTATACACTCGAACAGTTTGGCCAATTACACATAGAAACACACTTTATATAAATGCTCATCCAGTGCTGGGAGTGGATGGAGTACTGCAAATGAGAAACTGAGCTGAACACTGAATGGTGAGGTTAAAAAGAAATACTGAACAGCTGTTTTATTTCCCTGAGTACTCTCCATTCTGCAAACTGAAGGCCAGATTCTTGCCATTCTCACTCACATGGAGTTGCGCTTTGCTGCAGAAGCAGTCCAATTGATTTCAAGAGCACAAATCATAGAATAAGGTACTATTCAATGTGAGTAAGGGATGCAGACTCTGACCCTCAGATGGGTTCTGCAGAACATAGCATGTGGTCATAGAATCATAGAATATCAGGGTTGGAAGGGACCTCAGGAGGTCATCTAGTCCAACCCCCTGCTCAAAGCAGGACCAACTCCAACTAAATCATTCCAGCCAGGGCTTTGTCAGGCCTGACCTTAAAAACCTCTAAAGAAGGAGATTCCACCACCTCCCTAGGTAACCCATTCCAGTGCTTCACCACTCTCCTAGTGAAAAAGTTTTTCCTAATATCCAACCTAAACCTCCCCCACTGCAACATGAGACCATTACTCCTTGTTCTGTCATCTTCTACCACTGAGAACAGTCTAGATCCATCCTCTTTGGAACCCCCTTTCAGGTAGTTGAAAGCAGCTATCAAATCCCCCCTCATTCTTCTCTTCTGCAGACTAAATAATCCCAGTTCCCTCAGCCTCTTCTCATAAGTGCGCTCCAGCCCCCTAATTATTTTTGTTGCCCTCCGCTGGACTCTTTCCAATTTTTCCACATCCTTCTTGTATTGCGGGGCCCAAAACTGGACACAGTACTCCAGATGAGGCCTCACCAATGCCGAATAGAGGGCAATGATTATGTCCCTTGATCTGCTGGCAATGCTCCTACTTATACAGCCCCAAATGCCATTAGCCTTCTTGGCAACAGGGGCACACTGTTGACTCATATCCAGCTTCGCCTCCACTATAACCCCTAGGTCTTTTTCTGCAGAACTGCTGCCTAGCCACTCAGTCCCTAGTCTGTAGCAGTGCATGGGATTTTTCCATACTAAGTGCAGGACTCTGCACTTGTCCATGTTGAACCTCATTAGATTTCTTTTGGCCCAGTCCTCCAGTTTGTCTAGTTCCCTCTGTATCCTATCCCTACCCTACAGCATATCTATCACTCCTCTCAGTTTAGTGTCATCTGCAAATTTGCTGAGGGTACAATCAATGCCATCCACCAGATCATTAATGAAGATATTGAACAAAACTGGCCCCAGGACCGACCCCTGGGACACTCTGCTTGAAACCGGCTGCCAACTAGACATGGAGCCATTGATCACTACCCATCGAGCCCGATGATTTAGCCAGCTTTCTATCCACCTTATAGTCCATTCATCCAGCACATACTTCTTTAACTTGACAGCAAGAATACTGTGGGAGACTGTAACAAAACCTTTGCTAAAACCAAGGAATAATAAGTCCACTGCTTTCCCCTCATCCAAAGAGCCAGTTATCTCATCATAGAAGGCAATTAGGGTAGTCAGGCATAACTTGCCCTTGGTGAATTCATGTTGACTGTTCTTGACCACCTTCCTCTCCTCCAAGTGCTTCAAAATTGATTCCCTGAGGACCTGCTACATGATTTTTCCAGGGACTGAGGTGAGGCTAACTAGCCTGTAGTTCCCCGGATCCTCCTTCTTCCCGTCCTGCCCCCCTTTTTTTTTTTAAAGATGGGCACTACATTAGCCTTTTTCCAGTCATCCAGGACCTCTCCCAATTTTTTCAAAGATAATGTATCAAATGTTTCAAAGTTTTCAAAGATAATGGCCAATGGCTCTTCAGTCACATCCGCCAACTCCTTTAGCACCCTCGGATGCAGTGCATCCATCCCTATGGACTTGTGCTTCTCCAGCTTTTCTAAATAGTCCTGAAACACTTCTTTCTCCACAGAGGGCTGGTCACCTCCTGCCCATACTGTGATGCCCAGTGCAGTAGTCTGGGAGCTGACCTTGGTCATGAAGACAGAGGCAAAAGAAGCATTTACTACATTAACTTTTTTCACAACCTCTGTCACTAGGTTGTCTCTTCGATTCAGCAAGGGGCCCACACTTTCCCTGACCTTCTTGTTGCTAACATACCTGTAGAAACCCTTCTTGTTACTCTTAACATCCCTTGCTAGCTGCAACTTCAAGTGTGATTTGGCCTTCCTGATTTCACTCCTGCATGCCTGAGCAATATTTTTATACTCGCTGGTCATATGTCCAATCTTCTACTTCTTGTCAGCTTCTTTTTTGTGTTTAAGATCAGCAAGGATTTCACTGTTAAGCCAAGCTGGTCACCTGCCATATTTGCTATTCTTTCTACACCTCGGGATGGTTTGTTCCTACAGCCTCAATAAGGATTCTTTAAAATACAGCCAGCTCTCCTGGACTCCTTTCCCTCTCATGTTATTCTCCCAGGGGATTTCCTGAGGGAGTCAAAGTCTGCTTTTCTGAAGTCCAGGGTCTGTATTCTGCTGCTCTCCTTTTGTCAGGATTCTGAACTCGACCATCTCATGGTCACTGCCTCCCAGGTTCCCATCCACTTTTGCTTCCCCTACCAATTCTTCCCTGTTTGTGAGCAGCAGATCAAGAAGAGCTCTGCCTTTAGTTAGTTCCTCCAGCACTTGCACCAGGTCATATATTTGAAAACTATATCATAATACATATATGCAAAGGGACACAATAAAGATTGTGCATATATTTTATACATATAAATACACACACAGAGTTAAGCATTGTAATATATTTCTTAGATTTTAAACTCTTTGGGGTCTTTTTGTTCAGTATTTGTACAGTGCCTAGCACAATGAGTCCTACTCCATAACTAGGGCTCCTAGGGAAATATGGTTATATAAATAACTAAAAAACAACAAAAACTAACACAGTTAACATTCACCATCTTCCCACATTCCCAATAATATCTACATCTTAACATCTTAACTCCTGTCATAATAAACTCATTCCACTATATACTTGGATGCAGAAAACCTCCAAAGACAACATATCAGGCAATGCTGTGTGTTATCTGAAATTAAGAACTAGGAAGAATGCCATCCACCTTCCTCATGTATGTATATCCGACAATTTCAGTTGTTCATGTAGCTTAATCTTCCTAGCTATGTAAGGCTAGAGGATGGCATACAAACTGGTTTAAAAAAACATTTGGATTATGGAACTAGGTATTCTGAAGAGTAAAAAACAGAACCACCACCTCCTCCTCCCCCCGGCCCCCCACAAAAAAACCCTACATTAATTTGAGGATGTGATCTACTTTGCATGGCATAATATGTATTTATAATTAAAAAGCCCTACTCGTTCAACTCCCCAAACTGCAAAAAGCCCCTTTCCCCCAAAAAACCAAACCAAACCTTATCTTTCAGAGTGCGAACAACTTAGCTACAGTTCCTATTTTAAAATCAAAGGAAATGTTATGCATTTATTAAATATCTAAAGGATAGGATGGGTTGCTGTAATTATTCTGGAAGGTGTATTTCTCCTTCACTCCTGAATTCATCTGGGCAACAGCTTTCGAGGCATAACTTATTATCCCAGAATCTTATACACAAAAGTGTTCTTGATCCATTTAAAAAACCAAGCACAAATAGTCTGCTTTCAGTGGAACTAAATGCTTTAGAAATAAACAATTCTGTGATGTTCTGCATAATTGGATTTAGTGTTCCTTCAAGAGACTGTTGTGAGGTTGTCTGTAATACAGTTGCTGCTGTCCTGGATGATTCTAGTCTTGCATAAATTTGAGTTGACAAAATATGTGGTACCTTTTACAACTGTGCTCTGAGAATAATCATCTCATTTCTGGCACAAATCCAACAGCTGAGAACAGCTGTTTCTTATCTCCTGGTACCAGTAGAGGTTTGTCATCCTTTACAAAGCCAGTGTAAGTAATAGACACATATCTTTAATTCCTGGTAACACCATTTTAGTAGTCTATCAAAGACGACTTTCTGGAAAACAAAAAGAATGAGTACTTGTGGCACCTTAGAGACTAACAAATTTATTTGAGCATAAGCTTTAGGGGCCTAAAACCCAATTCATCAGATGCATGCAGTTAAAAATACAGTATATATGGCTACCACTCTGAAACTTTTCCGGAAAACTTTTTTGTATGACACCATAGCTTCCCTGTATGTTATACTCAAGAATCAGACATTTCCCTATTTGCAAAGTGTAATTCAAAAGTGTCTTATTGTTTTAGTTTTGCACAGTGTAAGAATCCATTGCTATACGAACCAGCCACCTGCAATGTTGACTACTGAAATAAAATAGCATAGCAAAAAGTATCTTTTAAAAAATGATTTAAAATCTCCTTGCACTCCATTAGCATTGCTATGCATTAGTAATCATTTAATGGTTATCTATTTTCAGAGTTTTATTTTTCTCCCTTTGATGTGCTAACATATTAAACTTACTGTGTGTGCTATCATTGAACTTAGGCTACATATCACAGACCATGTTCACATAAGTTGGTATTTGTCTTTTCACAAAGCAAAATGAAGCAGCAGCATGCTGGATCTGTGTGCTCCACAGTCCAATGGTATTTTACTCTATGCAGGGGTCTGACCAGAGACTTAAATAGAATGCAGGTGTCATTTTAGCTGTGTTCATAGATGAAATAATCTGATAAATATTTAATTTAGCTATATCATTATGGGAATCATGTATACAATACATTTAAAACTATCAAAGGTAAATGGTCGTTTATTGCACCTATCCACCAAAATATTCAAAGAGATAGTCTTGCCTAAAATCAGTTCTATCAAAAACTACTTCCAATGGTCATTATTAAAATGTTAACATTCACTCACCATTATCACACAGTAACATGGATATGTTTTCAATTGTAAGTATAGAGAAAATCCTCAGCATCTCAGATAACATGGGGGAGGGGAGTGAAACTGTAATTTTTTGATGGCAACCACACTGTGCCATGCTTCAATCTACTCTGTGACCTGCTGATTGCTGTTTGCTAGAGGTTTCATATGAGTGAATTACAGCTTTGTGAGGTTTGGATCTGAGCTTACACAGGTGTTCATAACCATAACAAAACCTGCAATATTTACAAATTGGTCACTCTAGCCCCAATTTAGCGAGGTATTTAATCATGTGCCTAAATTAAACCTGGGAGAATGACTTCAGGCAGGACCTCTACCTATGATACCCTGACTTTGCTGACTTCTGTTGTTCTATTGACCATTATTGTTATTTTTAACCAAATACACATCTTAGAATCTGTTTACTCCTCCCCACACAATGTATAACACTTCTTTTACTAATGGTTTAACCTTTTGTTGAGGTATTGTATTTGTCATTCCTTATGAAGGCAGATAGTGATGGCTTAGTGCAGGGATCGGCAACCTTTGGCACGTGGCCCATCAGGGTAAGCACCCAGGTAGGCCGAGCTGGTTTGTTTACTTGCCGCGTCCGCAGGTTTGGCCGATCGCAGCTCCCACTGGCTGTGGTTTGCTGCTCCAGGCCAATGGGGGTGGCGGGAAGCAGTGGCCAGCACACCCTTTGGCCCACACCGCTTCCCGTTGCCCCCATTGGCCTGGGGTAAACAACAGTCAGTGGGAGCCGTGATCGGCCGAACCTGCGGATGTGGCAGGTAAACAAACCGGCCTGGCCCGCCAGGGGGCTTACCCTGGTGGGCCATGTGCCAAAGGTTGCCGATCCCTGGCCTAGTGGTCTAATCCTCAAGTTTGGAAATACCTAGAATCACAATTTCACATATGTGTAGAGCTGACTTACCCTTTGAGTCTTTCAAAATAGATTAATTGAGTACCACTGTATTTACTTTAAGATGTATTTTATTAAGGTATCATAATAAACAAGATATGGTTGTTCTACACAGACATTAAAGATCCCCTAGTACTTTTCCTAAGGGTGAGGTAAGTTACAGCAGTCCCCAGTCAGTTAAAGCATGCTATATGCTGGCTGGCTGACTGCCATCTTCACCCTGGAAAGAGCTGCTTATCTGAGAGTGTGTGTGGGTATGTGTAATTTGGGAAGTTTTTTAGGATCTTTCTCAATGCAAGTAGTGTATACATGTAAGATATTTGTTTTACCCATTTACAGAGGGCCTATTTCTATCTTATGCATATTTGTTATTACAGTAAATTATGGTGTGGAACACTGATGTTGTATAGCATAGAGGCATAATGGCTCACTGTATAATCGAGAAACTGATGTCAGAATATATTGGCTGAAAGATTTAAAAGTTAGAAGGAGAAAAACATCAATCAAAACCTAACTTGCATAAAAATTGCACACCATGGGGTCTAGCTCAACTAGCTGAGCTAGCTTGGAGCCCAATTTAAGCCTGCATATTTGGGTGGGTTCTCAGGAATTGAAGTGAGCTAAGCAGTTAAATTCCAGTTTGGATTCTTCAATAGTTAAATTACACACTGCTTCTCTGTCTGCATTGCAATGATGTCTGCGATCACAAATAGAGTAAAATGCTTTAAGATTGCTTCTCAAACTTTGGAAGATGGGCTGATTAGCCATAAAGATCTGAACATGTGAACAGGGGCAGCACAACAGAGACTCACTCCACAGGAATTATAAATTAGGCCTCCCAGGTCTGCAATAACTGCTGAAATCTTTATGACCAACTTGAAACATAATGTTTGCCGGGTGTTACTGGTGAGAAACATTATCCAGCTACTAAATAGATAACATGTTCCTTAGTAGCATTACAAATGGTGAACAGCATACTGTGAAGTAATTCAGAAGTTTCCAGAGATCACTTCAAAGCATAAAATCGATCCAAGGCTCATTTTCTTGGATGTTACTGTTTGGTAAAGCAGCAACAAAATACTTGCATCTACTTGAAAAGGATATTGTATCAGGTAGACTGATACTGTAGATATTGTTCAGCTTTACTAGGTTTGTATATTGCTGACAAGTCTCATAATCAATGTTGGTTGCACTCAAACTTTGAAAAAGAAAATCTCTAAAACTGGTTTCTATCACATTGAACAAATTTTGGCTTTTGTGCAGAGAGAATAAAACAGACTATTAGAAAAATAAATCTTAGATAAACATTTCAAGCCTTATAGAGCCAAACATAACAGAATGAGTTCTGACATAAAGAGAATAGCCTCATTGCTTTACACATCAGGCATTTCAGAACATAAAGAATATGGTTTAACTGAGCACAATTTATAGCTCATGACAACTCTGCCACAGTTTAACTGCACTGCAGCAGAAGTGTTTGAATCTTTAAGTCTGAATCTTCCAGTGATGCTTCAATAAGGACATACCAGATACACAGGGCAGCAGCAGGGAAATGTTTGCCTCAGAAATCTGGTACCGAGGCAGCACAGAAGTAGTTAATAAATAATGACTCTCTGTATGAAGCTTATACTCATCTAAGAGTTAAGAAAACATCATGGATAGCTGACATAGTCAACATTGAGAAACATCATCAAAGATTAAAACATATTAAAACTATGAATAATGCTGCTATGAAATGAATGAGATCGTTCCACCAACAACAAACAATTGCTTTTAAATAACACTGTATACTGCATTGTAGAAATGCGTGAAAATGAAATTCAATGAAATAGGAGAAAAACATTTTTTCATTGAAATATTGTTCATTGTCATCTTAAGTTTTCTAATGGAACACTTTTTTCACCACCAAAAGTTATTATTGCAGTGAAAAATAGGGAAAATATGCAACTTCTGTTAGTGAAGAACTAACTGAAATTTATGGTTTTGTCCCGAGAGTTGAATTTGACCATTTTTATAATGTAAAACTTAATTTGCAGGTGGGGGAATCCAGCATATAATCAGAATTCTAATTAATGGTAAATCAAATTTATCAATATGCTATGCACAGCTCTATTGCAGTCAACATCTTTGAGAGAAGAAAATATAAGGGAATATTAAAAAGCAGCAACCCAGCAGGAATGATCATTAGATGCATGATGCCTCTTGAACCACAAAATACAGTACTATCAATTTCCCTCCAAAACACCTGAGCTACCTAGATTAACATTTTTCTTAAAATTTCCTATTATTTCACAACCGCTGGTGGCAGAAATGGTAAGGGTGCTAATGTAGACTCTTTAACCATCATAGATCATCTAATCTTGCAGAGCAGAGCAGGTCTAGATGACATGGTGTTTAAAATCCCAGCTGCTCCTACTGTTGCTACCACTTACGGAGCTGCACTGGTGGTAGTGCAATGGTAAGACATTTTACAAAAAAGTGCTCGTATAGATGTGGCTCATGTATATTTAACATAATTCCCTCTAACTTTTAACATGCTTCACTCCTTAAGCAGGTCTTGAACTTAAATTGCTGCCCACTGCTACTGCAAAGTTATTCCTCCCTTAATGACGATAGTAACAAGGGCAAGAGCTGAGGAGCGAAACATCCAGTAGAGATTATTTGTATTTCTTTTTTAAGTCTCTTTTCTTCCTTTAAGTGTGCTTGGCTCTCCTTGAGAGGTGCAGGGCTGGCAGCTCTGGAGATTGAAATCTTCCACTGAATGCTGCACTCTGGTTGCAGGTTGAGGATGGTGGCTTTTGCTTCTCTCTATCTCCATGCACTTTACACCTCTATATAATTCAGTACTTAGCTTTGTGTGGCTCAATTCAAAGATATCTAAAGAGTGGAATGTTGTATCTAGATTTTAAAAAAGTATTCTCAGACACAGGGTACAGCTATACTTGGAACTGGAGGTACAGTATGGCCATTGACTCTCTGGGTGCTCTAGGGCTCAAGTGCCCACGGAAAAAAAATAGGAGGTGTTCAGCACCCACCAGCCACAGCTGTTCAGTGGGGTTGCTGATCAGCCGGCTGGCTGGAGGCGCTCGGGGGAGGGTGGAGAGTGATGAATGGCAGGGGTGGAGTGGGGCCGGAAGAGGCAGAGTGAGGGTGGGGCCTCGGGGCAGAGCAGGCCAAAGAGGTGGATCGAGGGTGGGGCTTGGGAAGAAAGAGGCAGACTGAGGGTGTGGCCTTGGGGAGAAGAGGCAGAGTGGGGGCAGGGCCTCAGGGTGGAGCGGGGTTGGAGCACCCACCAGGAAAAATAAAAGTCAAAGTCATCGCCTGTGACTGGAGGTGTAATTTCCATCTTGGGTAGACATACCTGTGCTAGCTCTGACTGAGCTAGTGCACTAAAAATAGTAGCATAGCCCTGAGTATGGTCCTGTCCAAGATGCTAGGTATGTACTTGGACTCTGTGAAGCCAGACACTGCAGGAAGTATTGCCCAGCAGGGCCTGAGTAGTGGCCTTCCGACAGCCTAATGACTGACATATCCTGGCGTATAAATGAGGAAGCCATCAGGGAGCATTCTGAGCAGACTGCCTGCTTGCTTTCTCTCCAGATCTTGCTGTGCTGTGAACCCGAGACTCTGGCTCCTAACCCCAGCTCAGCCCTGAGTCTGCTACTTGCCTCCTGTCTGCAACTCCGCACCTGACTCTAACCTGGCTCAACCCTAACTCTGTTACTCAACTCCTGATCGCAACTTCGTAAGTGACCCATGCACACAGGCAACCCACAGCCAGGCCCTGACATCTGCTTGCAGTGCTAAACAATTGACTATGTGTGTATTATGGGGCTGAACACCTATTTTGATAGGTGCTGTACAAATACACAAAAGAGAAAATCCATGCACCAACTACATTCTAAAACCAGTTTGATTTACTGTGTCAAATCCTAAATTCCCATATGCAACCTCTAGAATTGAAGAATAGTAGCTTGGTGTCCAGATCCAGTGCCGTCCATAGTCTCATTTTTAAGACTGGCAACAGAGTAGTCAAATGAAAAAGGGTCTGATTTGTCATTTTTGAAAATCCATGGGAGTTTGCTTATGATTTTAATGGTTGTCTGTTCAGGCTATTAATGCCAAAACCGTAAACTGAAAAGGTGTTTTTCATCAATTGCAAATAATTTACACTAGAGCAAAATCTCTATGCAATGGAAAGTGACTAAGAAAGTATTTAGTGCTACAGTTTATTAACTGCCATCTTTGTAAGGCAGAAATGGCAAGAAGTAATGAAGAAAAGATTTTTCAGAACCTGAAATTTAAAATAACAGTGTGAGGAAACAAGGAACAGTCCCAGGAACTCTGGATTTGACCCAAAGGATAATTAAATATAAAATGTAGTTTCCAAATCTTAAACACACATTTCTAACCATTATTTATCTACTTCTGAATGTTAATTAATAGTTCTAATGATGATTAACCATTTTCCATATAGAGTACTGGCATGTGATGGCTTTAAAAAAATAGTTTGAGAAAACTGGTTCTGATTGTTGGAGCTATTTGTTAAATACAGAATGGAAAAAAGTGACCTGTTCTTTATAATTTGAAAATTTAAAATATAGCTAGATATATCCAATTAAACTTTAAGTCCTAGCTCTTTACATCAGGAGAATCCTACAAACCACAAAATACGAGACAGATGTAAACACGCCTTTTAAACATGCATGCCTAAATATCTTTGCTTTTATCCAAATATCTGTTGGTTCCCTATCTTGATAAAAATCTGGGTTCATCTCTAAACTGCTGATATTTTGGAGCCATAGATGGAATTAGCACTTCTAAGCAAGGAAAAAAACCCTGGTGATCTCCAAAACGAGATACGGGTAATTGCCAAAAGCAACAAAGAGTCCTGTGGCACCTTATAGACTAACAGATGTATTGGAGCATAAGCTTTCATGGGTGAATGCCCACTTTGTCAGACGCATGTAATTGCCAGTTATAGCTGTGCATTATTTCATTGAGTCACATCATCAACATACTGTATGTCACAATCCTACAGGGATCAGGCTGTAAATTACAAGTTCTACCTGTATGTTTAAAAGTTGTCATACCTTCTATTTTTCAGCAATCACAAGTGGTGCATGTCAATGAGTTACAGCATTAAAAACCAGGATTGATGGCAGGCTGGTTGAACAGTTAGTGGCATTAAAAACAGCCTGACATCTCTCCTACCTCTCATTTATTTTATCTCAAAAGGAAGTAATAACTATCCTTACAAATATAGATGGATCCTCCAACAACAGACAATGAATCCCATTCTCTGTAAAAGGCAGCATCACAGATCAAAACAAAAGGAGCCAACAAAGGACCATTATTACAGGGGAGAGAGTTGCAGCTCCATAGTTGAGATTGTGCTGAAATTTGCACTTAAAGCAGGATTGAAATTCCTGTGCTTCACACTTCAGTTACTGCATTTCGACTCCAAATTGAGCACAATAATCCTTCAGAGGACAATAGAATTTTCTATGTGATATTTTTAGTTTAATATTCACTAACTTTTGCAGAGGAAACATTTAAAAATGCTCCTTTTTAGAAATTATACAGTTTTTTACACATTTGTTTGGGTCCTTCTAGCTAAATATCTGCAGTCTTCACAAACTACCAACTTCATCCACACATGCTTTCATATAACATCATGGTCATGGCCATGGGCCACTTTTGACATTTATCAAACTCCATCTTGACAGCTACTTCTGTTAAGGCTGCCAGCCTTAGCCTTTGACTCATATATTTTAAGGTCAGAGGGGACCATCATGATCATCTACTCTGACCTCCTGTATATTGCAGGTCACAGAACCTCACCCACCCAACCCATAATCTCTGGCTGAGTTACTGAGTCTTCAAATCATGATTTAAAGGATTCAAGTTACAGAGAATCCACCATTTACACTAGTTTAAACCTGCAAGTGACCCATGCCACAGAGGAAGGTGATAACCCCCCAGCGTCTTTGCCAATCTGACCCAAGGGAAAATTCCTTCCTGACCCCAAATATGGTGATCAGTTAGACCGTGAGCATGTGGGCAAGACCCACCAGCCAGACACCTGGGAAAGAATTCTCTGCAGTAACTCAGAGCCCTCCTCATCTAGTGTCCGATCACCAGACATTGGAAATATTTGCTGCTAGCAATCGCAGTTGGGCCACATGCCATGGTAGGCAATCTCATCATACTATCCCCTCCATAAACTTATCAAGCTCAGTCTTGAAGCCAGTTAGGTTTTTTGTCCCCACTGCTGCCCTTGGAAGGCTGCTCCAGAACTTCACTCCTCTGTTGGTTAGAAACTTTTGTCTAATTTCAAACCTAAACTTGTTGATGGCCAGTTTATATCCATTTGTTCTTGTGTCCGTATTGGCACTTAACTAAAATAACTTCTCTCCCTTCCTGCTGTTTATCCCTCACCAGCTCCAAACCTCACCGATACCATGGGGAGCCAGGGAGACTAACTAGGCATCAGGGGCCAAGGGGTAAACTCTGGGAAAGATACAGGGCTCTGTGGAGCTATGGAGCAGTTCATGGGGGATAAAGAACTTGGCTTGAGGAGGCAGGTGGGGTTGAGCAGAGTATTGAGGGCCAAAGTAAAAGGAATTTAGCAGGAATGTGTGGGTGGCCTGGGGAAAAAAACCTTGTGTGCAGGGAGAAGAGTGGGGACTGGAGTTAGCTCCTCTGGCACTGCTGGCTTTATCCCCTGCCAAGGGAAGTCTTTAAAATGCTGATGCCTCAGCAAAGACACACTGTGTCACTGGTCTCAGAAAGGAAAAGGAGAGAGTAGGTATGTGGGGAAGGTCTGGAGAAAGCAGGACTGTGGGGTTGGGGGGTGGGGGAATGAAGAAAAAGTGGGTCTTGTGCCTAGAGGTAGAGACCCAGAATGTGGAAGAGCTCCTTTCCATGCCCCACATTTCTCCTTAAATCCCTCTTTTCCCTCCTCCACAGCTTCATTCAAGCACCAAACTCCCAACCTCATGCAGCCCCATCTCCAGCCTACACATCACACCACAGAAACATTAACCCAGGAACCAATCCCTGTAACAAATCTCATTGCCTACTCTGTCCTCATATCTACTTTAGCGACACCCTCAGAGGACCCAGCCACATCATCAGGGACTCATTCACCTGCATATCTACTAATGTGATATATGCCATCATGTGCCAGCAATGCCCCTCTGCCATGTACATTGGCCAAACCGGACAGTCCCTATGTAAAAGAATAAATGGACACAAATCGGACATCAGGAATAGTGACATACAAAAGCTGGTAGGAGAACATTTCAATCTTCCTGGACATTCTGTAACAGATTTAAAAGTAGCCATACTTGAACAAAAAAACTTCAGAAACAGACTTCAAAGAGAAACTGCAGAACTAAAGTTCATTTGCAAACTTAACACCATTAATTTGGGCTTGAATAGGGACTGGGGGTGGCTGGCTCACTACAAAAGCAACTTTCCCTCTACTGGAATTGACACCTCCCCATCAATTATTGGGAGTGGACTACATCCACCCTGACTGAATTGGCCCTGTTAACACTGGTTCTCTACTTGTGAGGTAACTCCCTTCTCTTCATGTCAGTATAATGCCCACATCTGTAATTTTCACTCCATGCATCTGAAGAAAGTGAGTTTTTTACCCATGAAAACTTATGCCCAAATAAATCTGTTTGTCCTTAAAGTGCCACCGGACTCCTTGTTGTTTTTGTGGATACAGACTAACACGGCTGATAATAGATACAATTATAACTCTGTAACTTCCAGCATGCCCAATTTTGAACAATAACTAGGTCACCAATAACTTTTCTGAAACATTACAGAAAACATCATATCTTGCACCCAGCCATTTGCAATCTACAACCAGACCTCATATGCCCTCTGCATAGAACTACTTGCCAAGTAATTTATGCACATCACACCCATCCCATCTTAATCACCAAAACACACAAACAAATAGCCAGTAAACATGGCTGGTGTTGAAGAGTGTCTGCCTGACCGTTGTTCAGGATGAGTGTGGAGTTATGGTTGAAAAGAAGTAGCTGAACTTGACAGGGGCAACTCATGAGAGGAGTTTAACTGCGGTGCTGAGAGACTTAACGGCTTATTGCTTTGATTGCTACAGGTGCACTGGTGGGATATGCAGCCTAGCAACCTTAACTCCAAGTTAACGATTTTGTGGTGAGTATATGTGTGAAATAAATCCATGGAGTAGAATCCTCCTGATCCTATTTTCTTTTAAGTGCTGTTGCCATCACTAGACTGACCTTTTTTGACCTCGCTTGCTTTCATTGTGCTGCAAGACCTATTTAAAAAGCATGAATTCATCCCTGATCTGACCTCCCCCTTCACTGGGAGGCGTCCTTATTTTTCACACATTTACTCCCAGAAGTATAACTACAAAAGCAATGCTCGCAGGAATGACTGCACATCTCTCAGTGCTGGCCAGCTGATGCTCTGACATCACAACTCCCCAACAAACTGCCCTCTAGTAGTAGTGCTGCTGAGAATGATGTAAACTCAAGGTGGCTTTACCAGTGCACGGCACACTGCTCAGTGTAGCCAACTGACTTCTGGAGCCATCACCAGCTCTCAAATTGCTGAATATTAAAGCTCCGGAAGCATTTTGCAAATACTTGCAGCATATCCAGTATTTAAGGGAAATAAAACCAGCTGTTTGATTTAACTCCTATATGTGTGTATATGTATGCGCGTGCACACCACTGAAATACAAATACAAATTCCCTGTGCCCTAGCCACTTTCAAAGTAACCCTAAAGCTGGCTTTGAGCAGTCCCCCGACCATCTCTCTTTTCCTAGGGTAATCCTCAGGTAGTGTAGAGCTACCATAGTGGCTCCTTCTCCACCCTATCTCCCAGGCTAGAAAATGCAGGGAAACGTACATAGGAAATGGGATGTGACTGGGATGTACGAGTGCCCCAGTAAACCCCTGCCTGCTCAGAGGCTGTGGAAATAATGGCATAATGTCGAATAGCCCTGGGTTGCCCTGCTTTACGCCTAGAACCAGTACAGAATGGTCCAGGATTTGGGAGCTGCAAAGCTGGTTTTCCACTCCCTGCCCACAATGCCTTTTCACTTGCACTGAGCTCTGCTTTGATGCTACTCAGGATCAGGACCATAGTAACTAAGATATACAATACATACTTTTTTCAAGTAAAGAATCTGCTTTTTAAGCTATTATAATACCGAGAGGCAGTATTTTAAGGTACAATGAGAACCAATGGCTGGAAGTTGAAGCTAGACAAATTCAGACTAACAAGCCAGGCAGTGAAGTGTGCCTGGGGTGGATTCTTGTCAGTGGAAATCTTTAACCCATACTTGCGTGTTTTACTAAAAGATACTCACATACGCTGTGTGTTCAGACACACATTGGACTTGTAGCAGGAGTTACTACAGGATAATTCTACAGCCTGTGTTATGCCAGAGGTCAGGCTAGACAATCACTGTGGTGCCTTCTGACATAAAAATCTATGAATTTATTGAAATTGGGAGGCAATGTAAGAGTCAACGTTTTGGTATGCAATATAAAATATACCTGCTAAAGTGAAACACTGGATTTATATAAAAGTTCTTGGTTTTAACTTTCCACCCTTTATTCAACTGGGAAACAGAGGGAGGCCCTTCGGTTGTAGAGTTTGCTGACATGCTGAAAGATTACAGGCAGGACTGGCAGCAGACAAGTCAAAAGACTTTCTAGAGAGAAGGTTTACCTCTTATTCAACCAACATTTCACTTAACTAAGGCTACATCTGTGCTACAAGCTTGGGATGTGAAAAATCACAATCAAAATAAAGATCAACACAAAACTAAACTACTTGCTGTGAAAAGCATGAGCTTTATGAGCTAATGGTGCGATTCCCCTGCTTGCATACACATACCACACTAGCTCTCTGAGAGCTAGGGTGAGTATAAATAGCAGTATAGCCACAGCAGCATGGCCAGTGGCAGCACAGGCATGGCTTAGATGTGCTGAGTACATAGCCACTGGTTACAGGCAGCTGTACCTCTGCTGCCGCTACTCGTGGTACTACAGCTACATTGCTGTTCATATTTGTTCTAGCAGGACAGCTTGACAGGGGGAACTAAAGCCCCCCAAGCCCTCAGGTGTCTACTCCTGTGCTCAGGGCTGCCCAGAGGATTCAGGGGGCCTGGGGCAAAGCAATTTCGGGGGCCCCTTCCATAAAAAAAGTTGCAATACTATAGAATACTATATTCTCGTGGGGGCCCCTGCAGGGTCCGGGGCCTGGGGCAAATTGCCCCATTTCCCTCCCCGCCGGGCAGCCCTGCCTGTGCTAGGCAAAATGGGTAGGTGACGAGAGAGGGGAAGATTTCAGTTTGAATTTACTTCCATTAGTTAATGTAGATAGTTAATGTTATTTTAAATGTACTAAACAGAAATGGGCTCAACCCCAGACCTCTTCTTTTGCCTCCCTCTTCCACAAACTCTCAGAGTTTGGATAAAATAGGATGCAGATTTGAACAACCTTCATACTGCATTGTGCCATCAGATTTTATGCTGATCTGGCACAATATGGCACCTGGTTTGGGTTTTGCCAAACAGCTACGATGTTAATTTCCCGCCTTTGTTTATCAAATTCCTAAACAACATGCTTTCCCTGTGGTAAACAGCGAATAACCAATTTAGAAACCAGTTTATTCTTAAAATTATAATGCAGTATTAAAACTTATACTTTTGAATGTAAATTTATTTCTGATTGGTTGAAAAACAAGTTTGTCCTCGATGCCAGTCTAAATGGAACTGTTTGATAATGCTATACAGTTCTGAACATCAATGTCTCTCAGGCAGAATGATTACACCTGCATCACTAATCATATGGTATAGCAGAAATAAAATCATTTAAACACAACATTGGCACAGACTGTCTACTTCTTTGAAAATAAAATCTGTCTCTCAACATCTATTTTTGATAAATGCCTTGGTTGGTTTCCCCTTGGAATGTATCAAGCAGCAGGAGATCATTATCCTGTGACTGTACTCTATTCCATTGATATAATCTCTTAAATAAAGTTCTGCTATTTACTTTCGTTTAATCGCAGTACAATAGGCCAAAGACGTGGCTTCCAAGCAGCTTGATTTCAGTCTCTGCCTTGATGCTTTGAAGCTGTTTCAAGTTGTCTTTCAGTGTACTTCAAAACATCCTTGATAAAGTTATGGGGGTGGGGGGAAGTTGCATTGCTGGCAAAGCCAGACAATAATGGTTTGTTACAGAATTGAAAAAAAAGTTTAAACAACAGCTATTCTTCTGCTAAGTTGAGGTTTTTTGATCCCCCCCACAAGACTGCTAAGTAGATGAATTATGCAAGGCCCATAACTGTAAATATTTTTCTTATGGGCCCAACTTGCCCCTTATGAGTTTCCACACTGTAGCTGCCATGTGAAAAGTGGCCACCATTTTACTTTGGCCATATGAGTTTTACTCAGTAGGAGCCAATGAACTTAGCTGAACTCATTGTCTTCTGATAAAAAAAGATCTAAGTATCTTTAAACCTTTATCCTTTAACTGGAAGCTTTCAAACTAGAGTGGACAAGTATAATACAGGAATAATCCTGCACTGGTAGAGTAGGAAGTAAGGGGACCTGATATTGGAAGGCTTTTCCCATCCCATCTGGATTTTATTGAAATCAATACACTTCTATACCAAGTTTTAGCCAGCAATTAATTTTTTACTGTTGAGTTCTAAACCCATCTGCAATGGGGTTTAAAATGGAAATAGATAGCAACCCTAGTTGACACCACTGGCAGGGCTGGCTACCTAATTGAGGTTTTAACTTCTAACGAGCACTGCACAAGTTATGCAAGAAAAACTAAAATTGACTTACTGGAAAGGAAGTGCTGAGATGTAGGGCCAAAATCCCTGTGGGCTTCATGCAACTGTCTGATGCGCTCATCAATGGCCACCTGAGAAAAAGAAGAGAAAAATGACTCTCCTCTCAAACATGTAACAAGTAGCAATTAAAGTTAGGTGTCTATTTCATTAAAGAAAGAGTTTTGTTTTGTATAAGACAAAAGAACACTCATGCAACAATTTATAAACCAAGGGTTTGACTGCAGTTTACCAAGCTGAATCCGAAGACCAGGGAGGTCAAAAATGTTTTTCTACTAGTTTAAATGGCATTGGACCAGGCCCACAATAAGCAGCCTGATAAACCCCTTTCTGTTAAATCATCTGAAAGGCCACCAGCCAAAATAATAATAAAAAGATTCTGTTTTCTCTCTTGCAAACATTAAAATGGGAAACAAACCCCTCTGTTATTACCTGAATTTGAACGACTCCGAATGAACTTTTTGGGCTGCTGTATTGCACCAAGACACAACTACTGTAGAATTGTGGCTTAATTTTTAAAACCCCCAAATCTGTGTGTCTCAGTATAAAACAGTGTGTCTAGGACAGGTGGGCAGTAAGATAATCTTGTACAGAAAATTCCAAACAACATGAGTGATATTCACTAACAACTTTATGTACTATATATCCAAAGGACAATGTCAGGTAGCTTAGGTCTAAATTTAGCATTTAGAAACCAAAAATGCCTAAAGCTAATAATAGCAAATTCTCAGAAACGTTTTAAACAAAATAACTAATAGGAAGCAGATTAACTGAATGTAATCATTTCCCTGCAAGGTCTACAAACCAAACAATGGAGCACTATATTAGTACAAGAAAAACAGAAAGGGGAACAGATTAATTTTGGTTTTGTTGTCCAAATTGAGAAAGATGTATAAATAGGTAACAAACACCCTATATGATGAAAAAGGAAATTCAAATTTTCAGTTTTAATTTTTGTAGGTGTTGGCAGTAGCATGTTCACCCTTTTAACATGAGTGGCTAGCCAATGTTTGGGGTCTTGTGGCTTGTTACCATTAGGAGAAGCAATTCATGGAGAAGCCAGGTATTTCTTTGATGCAATCCCATGTATTTACAAAGAATGGACAAAGTCCTGTTTCCCTGAACACAGTAGGGCTCAAACAACAGGAGGTAATTTCTTTGTTCTCAGTTGCAAGTCTCTTTCCAGTCAGCACTCTGCCCCCAAATCCTCTCTCTTGGTTTTCTCACAGTGTCACATTGAAAGTGCTTCTCTTGCTAGCTCCTTGGTTTTCTTGTGCCTTCTATGTCTTCTTCTGACTGCCTCTGGCTCCTCCCAGTCACAGAGGCACCCTGTGTTTGCAATCAGCCCCCTGAGAAAGCCTTCAAAACTTAGCTTCTGTGCTTTGGGCAGTGGCTCCCATTTGTAAGCAGAGTCAGGATGAGCTCTACCCTGACATCTGGTGGTGAATTGTTGCGAGTTGTGGAAAAGAACTTCAGGGGCTGGTCTTGTTTGCATAGGCACACCCACCCCACCTAGCATGAGCCCACAGCCACCCAAATGGTCACCTTGGCTGCTGTTGGATCCCCAGTTTCCGTGTTATTGGGGCAGGAAGAATAAAGTGTTGTTTCCCTGATTATGTGAATCAGGGCCAGTGGAACTGTTTTATGATAGAGGGACTCACCATCAACTAAGTAGCACTCACTAGACAAGGGACATGGGTTCTAAAACCCAGTGAATTGAGAGAGGCTGGGGACAGGGATTTGTACTGGATAGTATGGGCCCCTTTTGAGGGCCTGAAACACCAATTGCACTTCCTTCTCTCTCCACAGTTGAATAGCACGGCTAATTTTGATTCCATGAAGAGTCTAGTTACAGGCTGCTGTGCTGAATTCACTTTGGGCCAATGGTGCACCAGCACTAGTGCTCCCCTACTACAAGGTGAAATCACTAAGAGCTGAGATCACTGAGTGCTGTGTTAACTAGTGGGGGAGCCTGAAGATATATTGCTAAGTGGCAGGCAGAGTGGAACAGTTTGCAGGACGGTTGGTGCGGCCCACGGGACGGTGAGTGGAGTGAAGCGGAGTGGAGCAGTTTGCGGGATGGCTGGAGCAGCTCATGGGATGGCTGGTGGAGTGGAGCGGCTCATGGTGAAGGCTACAGCAGAACCCCACAGAGAGGCAGGGCAGTTGACCTCAGACCATGTAAGGTGCCCCTTAACACCCCACGTGCCCCTTCCCCCCCATTTCCACCCAGGCTGGGGGTGGGGGAGGGTAAAACTCTGCAGCTAAACTTTTGAACTCTGGGGCTGCACTGACCAGAGACATAGTCTTCTGGGTTGCTGGACTTCTGGGTGATTTTTGGGTTGCTGGACTCAAGAGACTTTTGGGGTGTTGGACTTTGGGATGATCTTTTGGGTTGTTGGACTTAAGACCCTGAGGGAAAAAGAATACTGCCAAACTTATTTGGGGGTGGGTCTTTTGCTCATGGTATGTGTTATGAATCCTGTCTTTGGTGTTTCCCCAACACAATGCCACATTGTTTCCCTCCTTTATTAAAAGGATTTTGCTATACTCAGACTCTGTGCTTGCGAGAGGGGAAGTATTGCCTCTTAGAGGCACCCGGGGGTGGTGGTATGTAATTGTCCCACGTCACTGGGTGGGGGCTCAAGCCAGTTTTGCATTTGCGTTATTGAAATGGAACCCCTAGATACTGAACCTGGCCCTTGTTGCTGCCAACTCAGATGGGCAGAAGGGTTACACATTATTTTAGCTATCTTACTTTATAAAGGAGCTTAATTACTTCTTACACTTTTCTGGAATGAAGGGTGGCTATCATGCCCACCAGCATCAAGAAGTCTATGATTGCCAACAGATCAAAGACATGCCTGTGGAAGCTAACACCACCTGTAGCATAACATTATTATTTATTTTAACTTTACAATGACCTTTCAATGAATCATAGTCCTCCATAATTCCAAATTTTGGTTTTCAGCTCAATAATACATTTTTTTTAAATGAGCCATGCTGAAGAAAATAAAAAATGTGTGTCTGCTCTTTAGACCTCTCATTTGTTTTGAGAGGGTTCTTTATAGAAACCTAAGGCTCTACCTGTCTTTGATGCAAGCATTCCAGGTCTTTCTTCATTATTAGCATTTTCTTATCAATACACAAAACAATATTCCATTTTAAGTTTTAATTAAAAAAGGACAACGAAAAACAAAGATGATAAAAATCACAATCTGATTTACACAATCCTAAGAGTCAATTGAGAATGAGGGCTCTGTGCAAGGTATACAATAGACATCAACATTTTTTATGCTATGACAATGACAAATCTGAGCATGTGATTTTGGGAAAAGATTTTGGAGCCTCAAGATATTTGTGCCCACTGCTAGTTCAGAGGCCATAAAATTCTACGTATTATATAAAACTGGAAAAAGTCATGTATTTCTATGAGTTCTGGTTAAACTGAAATTTTAGTCTAATATGTAAACCCAGCAAAATGACACACACTAAACTCCACAGTGAATTTTTAAACTGAACAACTATAATGTAGCCTTGGATGCTAGCTTGGAAATAGCTATCTCTACAGAGGTGTATTTTGTTAATGTAAAGATGAATAAAACATAAGGAAGCCTTGATTACTCTCCAAGACTAATCAATTGAGCAATTAAAAGTTAACCCATCAGTTATCCCTGCCAACCCACACAGCACTGTTTATCAAGGCATCAGTGTCCTGTATGTATACTCATATACCAAATGGTACATAAAGTTTTGGTGATAGAGTAATGAAGGTGCACTGTTGTTTTCCATGATTTTTACAAACTCTAAAACAAATAATAAAATGACAGAGTTAGTGCTCACAGTAAAAGTTACGTGTGAGCAAATAACAACTACTTAAAATTATAATCAACATACTTGCGTCTGTGCCTGTTCCAATTTAAGCCAATGAGGGATTTGCCACTGACTTTCATGGAAGGAAGGTTGGGTCCATCAAGAGGCTTCCCATCTGCTAAGTAACATTATATGAACAATTTCTCACTGGCACACAAAAATAATTTCTTTTGCATGTTAGCTGTATTTGCCTGTGATGAAAATAGCAGCACGTTCTCTCTGAATCAAATGTATTCATTTCACTCAAAACATCAATTTTTGAATGCAAGAATACATAAAGTAATGTCATACAGCTCAACAGGTAACAGCCTTATTGCTAAGCAGACAAAGAGAAATTAATCTGTTCTTGCTTCAGATAGCCAACTCCTAGGAGTACCAGTTTAATCAAACAACCAAATGAAAATTCATGGGTTTCGATAGCATAGTTTGGGTGTGTGATGAACAGTAATTTTCTTTGCTCTTGCTCCTTATGCAAAAGGTTGATGATCAGCAAGATGGATAAAAGTCAGATTCAGATGTACCTTTCTCCACAAGTAATGCCACCAGAAATCAAGAGACTGCTTGTGGTGTCAACTGTGTAAGTATGGGTTATCAGAATTTGGTCTAAAGAAAAAGGCCCCGCCTTTATTGCCCGATTCTGATTTTAAAACAAACACCAAAATCTTCCGCAGGCAGTAGTATGGTATTATAAATTCCTTTCTCTTCAATGTGACTGATTCTTTGCAAAAGATGTACATTTCATCATGTTCTTTGTCCACAATTTTGTGCTACAGTTGTTTTCTTTCAATCATAAGAAAGAAATTAAAGAGCAACAGTAGCAGCTGACATTAAAATACTGTGATTTTAATTAAAAACACTGTAACCATGTAAAACTTTAGAGAGATGAAATATGACAGCTTCTGTTAAATCCAAAAATAAATTATAGTGCTTAAAAGCATTCATTCCTTCTTTTAAAACATAAGTGAATCTGAAGAGATTTATTAAAAGGAGTTATTCCTCTCTCTCCCCATTACTCAATCCCAACACAGTGAATTGAATTTATGTCTGTTTATCAGATAAATAGATTACATATAGTAAAAAAGCAAAGCTGTGTCACATGATTACTGGGAACTGTTTATCCATTGTTGGGGCTGAATCTTACAAACACTTATTATAACAGTTCCAGAAATGAGGATTTGCAGGACTTGGGTCCGTTACTTAGGCCTGGTCTACACTAGGAAATGAGGTCAGTATAATTACATTGCTCAGGGGTGTGAAAAATCCAAACCCTTAAGTGATGCAGTTAAACTGACCTAGGCTCCTGCGTAGACAGCACTAGGTCAACGGGAGATGTCTCCAGTTGACCTAGCTAGAACCTCTTGGGGAGGTAGAGTTAAAATTTTATTAAGATGATGTTAAAAAAAAAAGTGAACAGTACAGAGTTTAAGCAAAAAGTTTCTGGTTATCAGGGAATAACATACAGATTATCGAGGGTGCAAAGTTTGATTTGAGATCGGGTGGCATAAGAAATATATAATCTGCAATATCCCCAATTGGAGGTAAAAGGTTGATGGGTCAAAGTACAGACATTGAGATATGAGGGTATGAAGTTCATAAAGTGGCTATGTTCGGGTGTGGAGTATAGGACATCACAGACTGCTTTGAGAACAGGACCCTGGCATTTCGTGAAGCCTGAGCTCGTAAGCTGGAAAAGTACGCCCCCCCCCGGCTGACACCCTGAGAGCGAAGGGCTACAAGGTGCAGATGCACACACTGATCGTCGGAGCCCTGGCACCTGGTTGTGTGTGCTGCAGACCTGCGGAATCGGGCGACGCTACACATGGCTCATGCGGTGCCTCATGGTCTCAGACACCATCCGATGGTCCAAGGACATTTACATCGAGCACATCACCGGCCACCGACAGTACCAGGAGGCGTGAGCCAGAGTGACATTGTTCTTCGACTACAAGAAAGGGACCAAGAGACTTTCTCCGTTGGATCATATGAACTGGAACCATAAACTCCTTGAACATTAAATCTCACCAAATGAGGGTCAATCCATCCTCATCATCATATCCATTCATTATACTCCACACCCGAACATAGCTACTTTATGAACTTCATACCCTCATACCATCTACACTGATGGCAGAACTGCTCCTGTCAGCATAGGTATCATTGTCACTGAAGCATTACAGTGGTGCCGCTGCAGTGTTTTAAGTGTAAACAAGCCCTTACCTTCCCTCTCTTTGTTTGTTTTGTCTGGTTTTTAGTTGGACATATTTTTGATTTGGTGGCTTTCACCTCGAATGCAAAACAGATGAGACCAAGTATCTCTTTTTTAGACCAACCCCTGCATCCCCCCCCCGCCATCGCCCTGCGAAACCGCCACCAAAACCCACAAACAAACAAACAAACATACTTCAGGTGATGTTTGCAGAGCTGTTGTACCCATGTTGGTCTCAGAATATCAGAGAGACAAGGTGGGTGAGGTAGTATCTTTTATTGGATCAATTTCTGTTGGTAACTTTTGTCCAGCTTTCGAGCTACACCTGAAGAAGAGCTCTGTGTAAGCTCAAAAGCTGATCTCTTTCACCAACAGAAGTTGGCCAAATAAAAAAATACTATCTCATCCACCTTGTTTCTTTAAAGTGATGTTGGCCATCATTTAGTTCTAACTCCCTGGTATGCACAAACAGCATTTAGTGCAGTGCTTGTAAAGAGGTAACTGTGTAACCCCCTTTAGCTTTTCTGGTCTTCGGGCTTTGGGAGCTTTGATAAGCGTGTGAATGTGCGAACACACTCACAAAAGAACAACAAATGCCTACACTCCTACATAATGGGACTACAACAAAGGCTCCCCTTGTGCTATTACACTAGTGAATTAGCTGTAAATCACCCTCTCTATACAGGCCATTCATAACCTCCTGATGTATTGCACAGATTGTTTTTTAAAGGATTCTTTCATATTTTATTTCAGGGGTTCTCCAACTTCATGGCACTGCAACCTCCTTCTGACAACAAAAATTACTACACGACCCCAGCAATGGGGCCGAAGCCTGAACCCGCTGGAGCCCAGCTGCCCTGGGGCGGGGGTGGGGGGGAAGCCAAAGCCCAAGGGCTCAGCCCTAGGTGGGGGGCCTGTAACCCTAGCTCCGCCATCCAGGGCTGAAGCCTGAGCAGTGGGGCTCAGGCTTTGGCCCCGGGACCCAGCAAGTCTAACGCCAACCCTGGGGACCCCATTAAAATGGGATTGAAACCCACTTCGGTGTCCTGACCTACAGTTTGAGAACAGCTGCTTTATTTCATGTTCCAACCATGTATATTCCCACCAGGTTTGATGGGGAGGTGCCTCAAGAGGTTTATTACAGAGTTGTGGGTTTCAGTTAGAATCCTTTAACCGCTTCTAGTTCAATGAATCTCTCATTCCATGAAGGAATTACCGGGTACTTAATATTTTCCTAAACAGTCTGGACGAGATCACAGAATAAAGTGTTCAGCAGAATTGCTCTGTGAGATAATGAATCAATACTGGCTCAGAAGACACAAGGACCAGTTGCGTGTGTGTTCATGAAAAAAAAAACAGACAAAAATCATGAGACATCAATGCCAATATTATTTGAAAATTCAATGAAACCAGCAAGTTAGAAAAAAAGAATACAGCATTTCAGACACATTATATCAACTGAACTCCTGGGGGCATGACCTACCCTACTGTTATTTCCAGGCAGATCTCTTTAGAAATCTCAAATTAATTTGCAAGACATAGAATAATAAGGGAATAAATAGGTAATTATTTTTTCTGTCTTTTCTCAGCACACTTAGTTTCACCTCTCCAATTTATAAAATGACATTTTATTCTTTCTGGGAAAAAGGACTTCCTTTACTGTCTCTGATGCTCATGCAAATGAACAGTAGCTTCTATTACCACTATTATTAAGTCAAATTATACTGCCATTAAAATGACTCTACAATTTTATGTGCTATTTTGAAAGGGAATAATTAATATTATAGTGGAAGAAACAGCATTCAGATCTCCCCCTTCCCTCTTCATCAGGGATATCTTCGTCAAAATCCATAATGTCAACCAGATACCAGGTTCACAATGTAAAATGCAGAGGAGAATAAAAAAATCTCAGTTTTTATTAAAGGAAAATAAAATATCTCCTCACCAGAGTTTCTTGAGCTGCTTCACTATTGATAAAACACAAACAAATATTAAAACACCTTACATAATAGCAAGAACATGGCTGCAGATGCTGGGGGATTTCACTATGCTGCACTGTTTCAAATTATTTCATTTTTCTATTTTCAGATCAGTAACAGAAGAGACGGAGTGGGAGGTCAGGTAGTTCTCACCCATTCCACTGACTGAGTTAAAACATTTAAATTTAGCTTACCTTCTATACATTATTATTCATTTAAAATATATCACCAGCAGAAAAATCTTCTAAGGTCAGAGTAATATCCCTCTTCGAAGCATGTGAGGGCACAGGCAGCATAATGCTTAGCCACTAATTACACAACTGTGCTTCCCCGTATTCAAACACAGGCAAATTACGAAGGAGCCGTAGTGGCAATTTAAAATAGTTATTAATGTGAGAAAGTAGGGCTGGGGTCATTAACTGAAAAACAAATGAGATGCAATAAACAAAGAGCTAAGATAATTCTTGAAAAAAGATGGCTGAACCTGGCTGAGATTATGAGGAAAAATAGTAGAGAAGGAAGGAATAGAACAAGATAATCTTATTCAAGCAGCTGCTTTTAGTGCAGCAGCAAAGTAATAAAGTCAGGGGGTTAAAAATTTGCTCCACCAGTGATGGCTTTCATGAAGAGAGGAGGGTAATTTTCTGTATTTAATAAGCATGCATACATACAATACTTAATAAAACAACACTTTTCTAATCCCCCACCATATTCACAGCATTTCCAGAGCATCCTGACCTTGACTCCAATCACATCCAATTTGACTGCACATCAAAGAACAATGGCTACTACAAGACCCTCTTTAATGTTACCCAGGACTCCTCCTTCTATCTGCTGAAAAGCTTCTTTCTTTTCTCTGACTCAGAGCTGCCAAACCACTATGAGGCTGTTCTTTACAAATCAATAAACAGGAAGATCTGATCTACTGTACTTCCAATAGCTACTGAATTCAGTCACTCTGTGTTCTTTGCATATCAGAAGATAAGGATGGGTTTAAATAAGCACACTTTGTGCTACTTAAGGAAGGACAGAGAAAAGGAGGATTGATGCCCATTGTTTCTGAACTGCTGATATGCAGAGTTAAATTCTGAAGAAGAGGAGCGCTGTGTAGCTGAAAAGCTTGTCTTTTTCACCAATAGAAATTGGTCCAACCTCACTCACTTTGTCTGTCTTGACAGTTGCTCATGAGGGCATGTCTACACTAGAAAGCTAAGTCGAAGTTACATGCCTTACATGGACCTAACTATGTAAACATGCAAACTACAGTGTTCCTACCGCCACAAGCATGGACTTTCAGCTTTCCCTGGGGGTGCTCCATGCCTGCTCTGCCCTGATGCCCTGCCCCCCATTCTTTCTCTTCCCCCAAGGCCCCACCCTCACCCTGCCTTTTCCTGCCCTCTCCCCAAAGGCCCTGCCCCTGCTTCTCCCTCTCCCTCCCAGCACCTCCTGCTCACTGCTGAAACTGATCTGCAGTGGGCGGGAGGCGCTGTGGGGACAGGAAGGAGCTGATCAGTGGGGCCTGCTGAACAGCTGATCGGTGGGTGGCTGGTGGGTGCTGAGCACCCACTATTTTTTTTCTGTGGGTGCTCCAGCCCCGGAGCACCCACGGAATTAGCGCCTATGCCTACCGCTACTGTAACTTGCCCGCTAAGCTGATCTAGTAAATCCAGCTCGACAAGAGGCGTAAGGCTTAGTTTGACATAGTTTGGGCAAGGCAGTGTATAGACAATGTGTTACTTTCATCAGGTCTTGGCTGCCAGGGTGGCTGACAGCTGGAGTCATGAAATTGACAAGAACGTCAATTTCACCACTGGTAGGGTCCCTGGTTTGAAATTGAACCCTGTGGGGGTGGGGGGGGCAATGTGTGAGCCCCAGCAGTGCTGACAGCTGGAGTCTCGCTGCCTGGCGCTGAGAACCTGGGCTGTGAGCTCCCGGCAGAGCTCCCAGCAGGAGTCCAGTTCCTGCCCGGGCTCTCAGCTCCCTGCTCTGCACGGAGCTCCTGCCTGCCACCAGAGCTTTCAGCTCCCTGCTCCACTTGTAGCACCCTACTGTGGGGAGCCCGGGCCGCAGCTGGGCTGCAACTGGGCTCCAGCTGGGAGCTCTGCAGGGAGTATGGCGCTATTGAGCTCCTAGCTGGAGCTCAGCACTGAGCTGAGAGCCTGGGCTCTTGCTTCCCCTCACCCCCAGAAAAAAAACAAAACACACACTCTGCCCCTCTTAAGTTGGTGAAAACGCTTGTGGTGAGGACACACATCACAGAGAGAAGGAGGGTAGTGTGGACAAGGGAAAAAGCAGTAATGATTGGGGTGGTTGTAAGTCAACGTAACATAGGTCAACTTTGTTGTGAAGTTCTGGGCTTTACAAGTTTATTGGTGGAAAGATCTGTACCTTGACACATTTTGGGGATATAGTTAACTATTTCTCTCTCTCTCTCTCTTCTCTGTGTTTTTTTTTAAAACATATTCTTGATTGGGGATGGGGTTGGGGGAAATGAGGACAGTGAAGATAAATTGTTAATATTGCTCTAATGTGTTTTTTGATTCTAGAAAGATTTAATTTAAATCCCAAAAATTCTGGGTTATGATAGCACTGTATACTTAGGCAGATGATAATCTCAGTGACTTTATGCAATTCCTACTTTCTATAAAAAAAGAAAGCCTAAAATCCACTGGGACACTGTCTTATACCTTGTCTACATTTATTAATCCTCAAACGAAACAGGGGAAATAAAATGTAATAAAAATTCAGGAAACATTATTAAGTCCTGGGCATAGAGCCTTAGAAAACAGTGAAACACCTCCTTGACTTTGTATGTCTACTGTGAAAAATCAGGCATTGCTTCTTTGGCTTTTGTTTTATAATCCTAACATAGAGCAGTGAACTTCAAGTGTGGGTGTCTGTAAAGAAAGAGAGAAGCTCTTGTGATTTAAATAAGAGGAACATTCATATTTAGAGAAAGTATAAAAATCTGTAAACCTATTAAAATCTTCTAAACCTGACATAATATATCCACATCGGCATACCTAGTGATTTTGGGCCAGGACTACGAATTTTTGGGGGAGGTCATAAAATCGTGGAGCAACAAACCCATGAAGGGGAATAGCCCTCAAGGAGGGGCCCTCAAGCCACAAATACACAGAAAGCTAGCAGGGGTCAAAGAGATGAAGGGACTGCCAACAGGAATGATGTCACCCTATTTTCCCCCCGAACAGGGGAAACAGAAGACCTCATTTTATTCTGTTTTGGACCTACTAATGGCAGACATAGATTTTATAAGCGAACAAAGAGATGACCTGACATTGTGCAAGGCATAAAAGCAACTCACCAACATAAATAGTAAGTGGTAAACCTGCAATTGGTGAAGTCTTGGCCCTGCTTTGAACTCAGGGAACAGAAAACTATACCAGGTGGCAAAAGATTCCCAAACCAGGGAAGTATGAGTACCATTTCCAGTCCCAAAGAAATTCCACTGGAGAGTCTTACAGATGGCATATGCAGTGCTCTGTAGAGGACATTAGGGCAAGAGAAAACCCTTGAAAAGGTAACCCTCAGATTTTGCTGGCTGGGGGTCAAGGTCAAGGACTACTGTACATTGTGCTCAAAGTGCCAACAGGCAAGACCCCAAAGAACCCCAAAGGCTCTCCTTGTCCCCCCCTTCCTAGAATATTTGGAGTATTTGGCTGCTCCCCAAGTCTATTAGGGCTGACACTTCTCCCCCCTTGATCCACACACAGACTAACGTCTTGGCCAGGCCTTTTTTTGTAGTCTAGGTGTCCGCCTCCCATGCCCGCTTGTAGGAACAATCCATGAAGGGGCTATTTTGGCAGAAATGACTCCATTTCCAGCACAAAAGTCAAGTCTCAGTTGAGGGAGTGTCCCCCTACCCCTTCTGGGGAAGGTGGGACACTTATGGGAAGTCTTTCCTTGAGAACGGTCTCCCTTCTGCCCTTTCATCCCCTTGGAACCAAACTTCCAGGTGGCCAGGCTTGGCATTCGTTCACCTCATGCTTGCCCCCCTCAGTGGGCCTGGATGTCTGCAGTGACTGCTCCCCTAGGGCAAGCATCTTTTGTCTTGGGTGCCCCAGCCATTGAGCCTGTGGCTGTTAAATAATTTTCTGTCAACCAGATTGCCTCAGCAACGTCTCAGGCAAAGGTTGTAGAGCCCATTTTCACTCCCCCACCATCCTCTCGAAACTGGGAGAACCTGTATAAACTGTTCCAGCACCACTTATTTGGTCACCTGCTCCCCTGTCTATTTGTCAGGCTGGCATCACCACCAACGGTGTTCCTTAAGGCTCCGGGCCACTGCATGAGGTTGGGCCCCCATCTTTCCCAAAAGAAGAGTTATCGGTGGGTTTCTGCCATGATACTTCACCTTGGCATAATCTTGGGCTTCTGTGGTATCAAGGTTCTTGTATGCAGCTTGTGTAGGTCCAGTAAGATATGGCACCAACAAGATGGCCATCTGAGCACTGGACTAACGAGCTGCTGTGGTGGCCCTCTTGAAAGTGACCAGGAAAGCTTTGGGGTCATCCTCACATTCCATTTTTGTGAGTTTCACTGGGTGTTATGTAACATTGATAGGGCTCAGGATCCCAGCCATCAGGTTTGCGTTTGCTTCTTGGGGTTGTAAAATGGCTGCCACCTGTTTAACCAGGCATTGTTGCTGTTCCTTCTGTTGTGTTGCCAACTCCCAAATGAGCTGCTGTTGTTGAGCTGCTTGCTGTTGTTGTTGAGCAGCTGGAACATCTTGTTCTGCTGTTGCTGTTGGGCCACCTGTTGTTTCTGGCTGTCCATCAGCCACTTCAACAATTTCCCATGGTGGTGTTTGTTCCTCCTCGGTGACTGCCCAAATTCTCCACCAAATTGTGATTGTTGGCACTTAATGGAAGAGCATTCTAGTGTTTAAAGGGGTTGGTTCCTCTTAAATGCCGAAAGGGGTTGGTATGGGAGCCTGGGCCCTCCCACTTCCATTGTGCTCTGGCCAGGGCCCTGTGAGGATTACCAAAGACAAGGCACTTAGGCTACCCTCCTTCGGCCACTTCCTACCACCCACTCTATAATCCAAGCTTTGCAGTTTGCAGCACAGTTACTGAAGAAAAGGTATGTTCTTTAGTCTTTCTGGGCTTAGCAGATAGGCTTCTCTTTTCCCAGAGGAGTTGCTACAGCATCCCTTCTCAGGAGCTCCCAGAGGATAGCCTTCTTCCTGGCTATGTCAGCCCTTCTGAGCTGTCTGGCTTCCTTTTAAACTCCACCTCCATCTGGAGCATGCTCTACAGGTGTGGCTGGGTGGGATCATCTGGGCTGAAAGTTGTTCTTTAGTCCCTTCAGTCCTAGTGTGGATTTTATACACCCTGTCACAGGGAATAAGTGTCTTGCAAGTCGAGAGTAGTGAACCAATCTAGGAGATTCTATGGATGGGGTTATGGAAGTGAAAATACTCAACTGGAACCTGAAGTGACAAATCAACTTGTTGAGTCACCTGAGATCAGAATAGGACATGATCTCCTTTTCTCTTTGGAATTAGGAGTTACAGAGAAGAAAATACTCTGCCCCAGAATTTGGGGCCACAATCTCTATCTAATCCAGATGCAGCAGAGAGTTCACCTCTTTTTGTAGCAGATTCTTGTAAGAGTGGTCCCTGAAATGGGATAGTATTGAAGGGGTTGGATGGAGGCAGAGACTGAAATTGGTTGAGATAGCCCTTTTGAAATGAATTCCAGGATGCAAGAATGGTGGATACCAAATGAAGGAGACAAGGCAAAAAGATCCTTGCAAATTAGTTCAGAACTTTCCAGTGTGGCATCAAATTTGCTGACTCTGGCTAGGCACAGTGTACAATGTTATGGGGACAAAGTAGAACTCTTCCTTTTTTGGTAGCAAGGTCTCTCCTTGGATGCTTCGGCAGAGCTCACATGATAAAAACATAAGAGGATGGATCTGGAGGCTGCTTGAGACTTAAATTGCTTTAGCCATTGTGTTGGAGTATATAGACCTAGAGACTGAAGAGCTGCCATGAAATCGTGCAGTGAGTACAATGCCTTATCAGCCTTAGAGCTAAACAGGTCATGTCCTTCAAAAGGTAAATCCTCTGTCCTCCTTTGGACCTCTTGTGGGATAGGAGAGAAAAATCAATCAAGATGTTCTCTGCATGGTGACACTAGTTGCAATTGATCTTGTAGCCATATTGATGGCATCAAGTGCTGCTTGTAGAACTGCATTGGAGATGTATTGGCCTTTGAAGAATGGAACTATAAATTCTTCCTTAGACTTTTATAGAAACTTTATCCAAAAATCGGGAAACTCGGCCTTACTGCAGGTAGTTGTAGTTTGCTAGTAAAGACTGAAAGCTGGTGATTTTGACTTGAAAACTAACCAAAAAGGTATATTTTCAGGATTCTTGTCTTTTGGGGTGCATTTCAGTGGTCCATGCTGCCTAGATTTTTCATTTGCAGCCACTACTAGTGATGAACCTTGAATAGGGCAACTATAAAAATACCAAAGCCTTTCAGAGGGATTTGGTATCTGCAGTCTGCTGGCAGAGATGGAGGCTGGGGACTGCCAAAGATCCCTAGCAGAGTCCAGGATACCCTCATTAATGCCAAAAAACCTCAGTGTCTGGATGTAAAATGATAAACAGTTTGTGAGAATTTCTTGAACAACTTCTAAGGTGTTGGCCATCCACTTGTGCCTAACCTGAGATCCTGTAGTCTGATTTGAAGAAGTGCTGGGTATTCACAGCTTGTCAGTCTTCTAAAGAGCTATAAATACTGGATGTTGGGTGTGATCCTTTCCTCTCTAGTCTGCTGACGTTTGAACAGGGAAAGTTTAAACCATGAGATTGAAAGCTGCCAAATAGTTATTGGGAATACCCTAGAAAATGCCTGGAAAGACTTTGCTACTGAACCGAGTCTGTGGTCTTCCTGGGCAGTTTGATCAGAATCTGCTGTACTGACTAGCTGGCCAGAGCCGGTGCAGCACACAGAGAGAACACACATGCCAACAACTGACAACAGGTGCCACTTGAAATCCACAAATTATTTTCTGTAACAGTAGATATTCCTGACATTATTCTAATTTGTATTATTAATGAGGACTTGCCTGACTCCAGAACCATTTGAGTTATACCCATCCCTGTCTGTTTCCTACTGTGGCTCTAGTAGATTTTATATAGTTAGCTTTCTGTGGGTGGCTGATTATGGAATTGATGCTGTTATTCTTTTAATCATATTTAAGGATCAACACAGCCTATTTTCGGGTAGTTGGGTGCCATATGTTATGGGCACTATTTCAAAACAAGTTATTTTGGGCCATTTATGTGTTATGTTCAAAAGTGTATTTCTTAAGTGGTGCACACATATGCCATTCATCTTTGTAGAGAAATAGGGGGAAAATATACTGTTCACATCTACAGGAAAACAAAACAAAAACGAACGTCCAGTCACAAAAGCAGACTTTTCACTTTCTAGGCAGCTTTTCTTGTGCCTAATTCCCGAATGGTCAAGGATCCAGGTCAATGTGGTAGGAATGGGTGGAACAGGGCATGAAAGCCATGGTTGGAAAAGAAAGGGCTCTGCTGGGTAGATATGCTATTGAAGTTGTTGCAAGTGAAGTCTGCAAAGGGTAAAAGCCAGTCACCCTGGTGGAAATTAATAAATCAGGTACTGCTCCAAATTTTGATTCACCTATTCCAACTGTCTGTCCATTTGTTGTGAATATGTCGTGGGAAGGAGCTGGTCAGCATCTAAGAGGCAGAATAACTCTTGCCAGAAATGGAAGATGAACTGCAGTCCACGCTCAGATGTGATGTTGGAGGGTAATCCATGAATCATGATGAAGTGATCAAAGAACAAAGGTCATTTCCACTGTTGAGATCTTCCACAAAATGGGACATCTTAGACAGCAAATCCATGACTAGTAGTATGGCTGAGTGGCCCTGGGAACTGGGCAGGTCTATAATGAGGTTCATAGAGATGGACTCCCAGGGCTGGGAAGGAGTAGGTAGTGGGACCAAGGCATCCAGAGGTGTAATGTGAGGGACCTTCATCCAGCAACATACCTTGCAAAAGTTGGTGGAGGACCTAATGGCCACCAGAAATGCTGCAAAATCAGTTTTGTTTTTTCCCCCTGCCCAAAGTGTCTGGTAAGTCATAGCACAGTTGGAGGATTGTGAGGTGAGGCAGACCATCTGGGACACAAACATGGTCGCTGAACAAGAGTACCACATTTTTAATGGATAAGTTTGGGCTGAAGTCAGCACTGAGTGACATCTGTTTTACTGCAAAAGTGTCATTAGGTAGCAATTATCTCACAAGAGCTACAAGGTCAGTATTCACAAGCACACTGGCAAAGGGGTGGTGCTTAAAGATAGTGAAGGGTGCTGAAGGTCCTCCCCTTTGTGGGAGAGTGCATCAGGCTTGCCATTGCAGATAGTGTAAATTCAAAATGGGAGTGTCTATTGGATCTGGAATTAATTAAGGGCCTTCACAGACCACAGGTACTCCTACTTCTTGTGGCTGGTGAACATTTTAAAGGAGAAGTACAAGTTCCAGACGATGCTGCCATTCCTCAAAAGTAGCCTTGATGGCCAGCAGCTCCTTGTCATAGATTGCACAGTTCTGTTCTATGGGTGTTTGTCTTCCTGAAGTAGAATGTGTAGGGTGGAGAACAGGAGGTGACCCCCTGCTTTTGTGACAGTATAGACCAGATTGTATAATCAGATATGTCACCCTTGATGGATCCGCCTGGGTGTATTAACATGAATGCTGTGGTCAAGGCCTTCTTCAGTTGTTCAAAAGCCAGTTGTGCCTCCAGCATCCAGACATAGGCAGAGTTCTTTTGGAGGAGATAGGTAATAGGGGATACCACTCTGGAAAATACTCTGACAAATCACCAATAGAAATTAGCAAATCACAGGAAGCAGCAGATTTTTGGTGTGTTCCAATCCATGATGGCAGCTACTTTCCAGGAGTCCACAGTAATCCCATCAGACAAGATGACACAACCCAGGAAGTCAATGGTGTGCGGTCAAATTCACATTTTTCAGGTTTTACTTATAAGCCATTCAGCTTGAGGCATTCCATTAGTTGTTGGATGTGGTGGTGGTGGTGCAGAGTCGGGTTCCCAGAGAAGATGAAAATGTCATCCAGGTAGATTAAATCAGACTTGTCTAGAATATCCCTGAAGAGGTCATTCACAAAGTATTGGAATGTTGCTGGGGAGTTGGAGACACTGAAGAAGAGCATATTGAGGTATTCATAATGGCTGTATTGGGTGTGGAAAGTTTTCGTCCACTCATCGTTCTCCAGGACGTGGACCAGATTGTATGTACCAAGCAAATCAAGTTAAGTGAAAATTTTAGCTGCACTGATCTGTTCCATAATTTCTTTGTTTTTGACAGTAATACTGTTCATGGCCTGATAGTCAACACAAAGGTGCAGTCCCATCCTTCATTTTGACGAACGGGATTGAGGATCCATCAGGGGATTTGGAAAGCTAGAAGTTCTTGGCCAGGTTCTCATCACAATATTGCCATAGGGCCTTGAGCTTAAGTTCCAATAGGGGGTAAATATGCCCAAAGGGGATTTTAGCCCCAGCTGAAGATCTGTGGGGCAATATGGTATTTGGGGAGGATATTGGCATTCTATTTATCAAATACAAAGGTATACTTTGCCAGAATTAGGGAACTAGTATCTCCTGATGCTGATGTGGTGCCAAGCCTGAAGGATTCCTTCATGGGGTGGGCTCTGTTTTCATCATGCTAGACCTGGTTAAACACTACAGCTGGCAAAACCCATAGTAAAATATATACCTTCTGTGTCATGGAAATTCTTGGGTCATGGAGGGAGAGCAGAGAAGGGCCAATATGACCAGGAAGTAGGGTGAGAGGATCAGATCCAATTGCAGTGTCTCATGGTGCTCCTGGATCTTGACCCAAAGAGGTGCTGTCTCATAGGAGATAGGCCTGGAGGACAGCATGCTGCCATTGATCATCTCCACCCACTCCAGGGCAAGCTTTCTCTGTATGGAGATGTGGTTAGCTTGGGTGAAGGCCATGTCCAAGATGTTGCTAGATGCCCCAGAGCCAATCAATGCAAGTGAGGAGCAACTTACTTCGAGTATGACTGAGATCTAGAGCCTGAGCTGGACCTGCAAGTGGGGCTATCAGGAGTCTACTGGTACAGGGGCACACATGAGTAGCAGAAAGGGTCTGTTTGGGGAACTCAATTTCCTTGTTACATCCAGCCATGACCTCTCTACCAGGACTGGATGAGATTGTTTTCTAGCACCCAGGCTGGCCTGAACTTGTGGGGGTACCCTGAAGTAAAATGGCCACACCCTTCACAGTACAGACAGAGACCATTTCAGCACCAGTATTCTTTCTCTCAGTCTGAGAGACATCTTTGGGTGACACTGATTTGCACGGGCTCTGCTCTGGGACTGGGCAGAGTGCATGCTTGGGTGGGTTGTAGTACTAGGCTGGGGTCCAATGTAAGCCCTCCTCTTCTCCAGGCATCACTTAAGCAGCTGGTTATTGATTCAGATACAGAGTCCAATGTAGAATGACAACTCAGTGGGGGTCGACTCAGACCAGTTCAGCCTTTTTGGCTTCATTCAGCCCTCAATTAAGGTGGCATCTCTGTGCCATCTCATTCCAGATGGTATTGGTGGCACATCATTAGGACTGTCACTGGCTCCTGGATTGGCTGCCACTTCAAACCTGAAGAGTGAGTGATGAGTCATCGCAGGCCCTGGCTGAAGGATTTTCTCGCATTCAGATTCCTTCAGTTCCAAAGAAACTGAAATCTATATCTTTTATTATTCAAATGTAAAATTGTTTGCTTATATATGTTCCAAGACTGATAGAACTAACCTGCTACACTTTTTAGTTTGTATTTACATCTCATTCTATTATTCACATTCAAGCGAATTTTAATGACCACATTCTGATCCCCTTACTCATGTCAGATAACAACTTACTCTATAGGAAGTCCCATTGATTTCAGTGACAGTGTTCATGAAGTAAGCTACTGTTCCACATGAGTGAGAATATCTGAATCTGGCCCTAAGTAATGGAAAAAAAGGACTCCAATGAGGAGATCATTAAGTTTATATTCTCTGTCAAATACAAATAAAAAAGCAACTCAAACTACAATACATTAATCTCAAAAACCTTTCTTAAGTCTATTATTACTTTCCATGTGATTTAAGAAAAAAGTAGATAGCAGATGGGAAATCTACAGTGCTACATTTAGATCTCAGACAAATACAAGCACATCACATCTTAATGCAATTTACATTCCCACTGCCTGTTCTGAATGTAGTGTACATGAGTCTCTGAGGAAGAGAAAAGTGCTACAGTGCCATATTGACCTCTAATTTTCTCAGGAACAGGTTCCATCATCTGATACATTTCCTCATCTTACACAAGTTTTTATAAAAGCTGTCAAAGAAAAATCCTGCACCATTAGCTCCAACAGCCTTTTATCTGAAGCAGTTCCATGATACATCTCACCAGAATTTTAAAATGATACTTTATGTTAATGCCACAACTGGGTGAATCCATACAGGTATATCATTCAGCCACATCCTCTTCAATTTAAGACAAACACAATGTAATGTCAGATAAACCAACCTTAGGTCTCTTTATACACCTCTACCCTGATATAACGTGGCCCGATATAACATGAATTCGGATATAACGCAGTAAAGCAGCGCTCCAGGGGGGTAGGGCTGCGCACTTCGGCGGATCAAAGCAAGTTTGATATAACACGGTTTCACCTATAACACAGCAAAATTTTTTGGCTCACGAGGACAGTGTTATATTGGGGTAGAGGTGTATATACACAATTGAGTACACATTAAAAATGATATATTACTACAGTGAAAAGCAAAGAAAGGAAAACATTTTTTCCATTTCTTGTGCTTCTCTGTTAAAATACTTTCATGCAGCATGACTGCTATTATTCAGTTTTTAAACAGTATCGGCTCTTGTACTATTTAGTTTAGAAGTGATTCCCATAACATTTTAAAATTCCTGTTGTATCTCTATACCATATTTTGCTTACTGTTTTGAAAGTGGCTTTTATTACCATATACAATGTACACCCTCACACAAGTCTCCCCCGCTTCTTAACAATATCTCAGTATCCTATTATTTTGCTCCCATTAAACCAAGAAACCCATTTTCAGTCATACTGAGGATGCCATTTGTTTCCGAAAGGTCAGCTAATATACTCATCTTTTATATAAAGGGAATGCATCTTTGATGACTTGGGGAATTGTAAATAAAATGTCATGCAAGAAAATGTTTTATTTTATGACAGTCCCAGAACGTAGGTATATAATTTCCTATATCAGTTGAGCATCTCAAGTAAAGATTATTTTCTTGTACATTCTTGTACATCTAGCTACATTCTTGTTATTTTACTAATCCATTGTCCTATTAGTTTCGCTGCTCTCTTCTGCCCAGAATTGTGAACCCCTTACTCACACTGGGACTACCAAGAGTAACTAAGTAAGAGTAACTAAGAACACTGTAGTAGAGCCACAATTTGGACCTGTATTTCAAAACCTCATATTTCTAAAACAAAGAATTACTCAAATTTGTCTTTACTATACACTGCTTTGTGATCTTTTAATCTCAGAGTTTCCCCCTTTTGACTATCACCTCGTCATCGTTCCCACTTACCCCTCCTGAGACCATCAATCCATCAATTTTCAAAACTTTGCTGCCACTCTCAGTCCCCTCTTCTCCATTCTCCCTCATTTACACTGTTGTTAAATCTCTCGACTCTGCTCCAACCTCAATTATTTTTGCTAATCATCTCTCATTGAAATGTTCATCTCACTAACCATCAACAGTATTTTCATGTGCACACAGAGAAACGCTTATTATTATTTTTAAACGTTTACAAACAGAAGTTAAACTACTACTTACTTCAGCCTGTGGTGCTACAGTTGCTATGTTGAGCCACAAAGAGTCCTGTGGCACCTTATAGACTAACAGATATATAAGCATAAGCTTTCGTGAGTGAACACCCACTTCATCAGACACATGCAATGGAAATTTCCAGAGGCAGGTATAAATATGCAGGCCAGAATCAGTCTGGAGACAACGAGGTTAGTTCAATCAGGGAGGATAAGGCCCTCTTCTAGCAGTTGAGGTGTGAACACCAAGGGAGGAGAAACTGCTTTTGTAATTGGCTAGCCATTCACAGTCTTTGTTTAATCCTGAGCTGATGGTGTCAAATTTGCAAATGAACTGAAGCTCAGCAGTTTCTTTTTGAAGTCTGGTCCTGAAGTTATTTTGTTGTAGGATGGCTACCTTAAAATCTGCTATTGTGTTGAGCCAGAGGTGGATGAGGCGAGAGTAGGAGACTGGAGAGAAACACAGAGGCATGGAGCATGGAGAAAAGGATGGGGACCATGAGGCCCTAGACTAGGGGAACATGGAGGAGTGGCATAAAGTCATGTTTCTCAAGGATTGTGGGAGCAGAGCTCTGGGAAGACAGGAAGAAGGGATGATTGGAAGGGAAGGCATAGAGAAGTGTGCAGAGGGCATGGAGGAAGGAACAGGGAAATTGAGTAGATCTGTTATCTCCTTCTCCAGACTTTCTAACTTCATTTTCCCCTCCCCTTTATAAGTTGTAGAAATTATAAGTTGCCATTAAATTTTCATGAAATAAGCAACTACTTTATACAGAACACATTTAACAAAAGTTATTTCTCTTTTGCCAATACGTGTATATTGAGAACAGCTCATTCTGCAGTGGTATTGAATATACCCAGTCACCTTAAATAATGTCCAAGATTTAGTCACAAGACTTTCCCAAATGTTGTCAGAAGCTACTCGTTTCCTTTTTCCCCCCACTGTCCAGGGTAAATTCCGTTTTGCATTTCACTGGAAGATATTGGATAGGGCTAGTTTAAGTCTATTGGGTTATATTCACATCACTGATTAATTGTTTCAGCCATACTCATTCAGTTGGTAGCCTCAAGAATCTAAGCTTCTTTTTCAAAGCTGATCAAAAACCACTGGCTCAACCAAGTGCTAACACAACTCTAAAGGAGAAGCCTTGTTTCATGAGCTTAGTGATTGGGTACTTTTGTTCATTATTTTCATCCAATGATCCTTTTGAAAGGAGCCTCTCAATCTCAATTACTTTTGAGACCCAGCAGCTGCTCAAGCTTAAGAGCCTCCCCACAATAAGTGCCTAATACTCCATGCTATTGGACATATACTACTGCAACGTCTGTTACACAAGAACATGTTTTGCTTGGGAGGAGACTTTGATATTACCATACATTTAAATGTGATTACCACACTGAAAGATTATAACTGTAGCCAAACAAAAATACAACAAATGGAAACAATTTCTTGTGGAATTGAGCCTACATTGATTGAAGTCAATGATATAACTCCCATTAATACAAATGGTAGAGGACCAAGGCCTGTGAGAGTAGCTGTCTTCATCCTGATTTTCAGCTGGCCAGACTTTGTATTGTTTTGCTTGGCCATAAGGCAAGCTTACCGAACATAAGATCAAATCTGGCTCTTTCAGTGTCCACTCAGTCCGATGTCAATATTATACCAAGGTCAAGGTGCCTCCAAACCCCGATATTTTAAATGTTGTTTTTTTTTAATAGGAACAAATGTTTTCTTAACTGTTTATACTTTCTCTCAGGTGCTCCATAGCCCATAAATGTTCACTAATAATAAAATAATAATATTATAATCATATATGATACACACAGTGAGGGGGTGTAACAGGCCCTTTGTTGCCCCCTGGTCCTACTACATCCCACCCCAGGAAAGGAGCAGCAAAGGTGGGTCCTCCAGGCCTGCCTAGAGAGGTTGCACAGAAGCAGCCAATCAAAGCCCAGGACGCTCAGATACAAGGAGCTGAAGGGGCTTTGCAGATCAGTTCCTGCCAGGACAGGACCTGGCTCTCCTCTCCTTCCAAAAAACGTCAAGGGACAACCAGAGTTTGGTTCTGATTGCATTTGCTTAAGCTGGGAGAGAGAGAAGCTAACAATTTTAACCCTGAGCTAAGGCTGAAAATAAAGGGGCTGGGTGGGAAGAGGCTCAGGGAAGTAGCAACAATGAGTTGAACTGAGCAGTATATGGCTGCTGTTTGTAGGGTCCCTGAGTTGCAACCCAGAGTAATGGGTGTGCACAGCTTCCCTCACCAGCTCGTTGGTAGTGTAAACCCTGAGAATGGGGAAAAGCCTTGTTGGGAAGCTCAAGTGATGGTCTGAATTTAAAGGGCCCCAAGCCAGGGCTCAAGATGTTGGGGAGAGCAGACAGAAAGTTTTATGGACTCTTTGCTGCTCCAGATGGGTTTCATTTGGACTTTGTGATTTGGCTGGAGGGTCAAACCATGGAAGACCAACCTGCAGGGGGCACCAAGGGTGAAAAAGGATTGCAGTACCACTCACAGCCACTAGAAGATGCCCAAGAGGTGAGTGGTCCATTACACACACACACACAAAAATATTGGGAATACATGATGGAGAGGTATGGTACAAAGGTTTTATTGGCATGAATGGCCAAGGTCTAGGTTTTATTGTATGCATATCATTAGGACTCAAGTATAAGAGGGGTAGCCGTGTTAATCTGGACCTGTAAAAAGTAACAAAGAGTCCTGTGGCACCTTATAGACTAACAGACGTATTGGAGCATAAGCTTTCGTGGGTGAATACCCACTTCATCGGATGCATGCAGTGGAAATTTCCAGAGGCAGGTATAAATATGCAGGTAAGAATCTTGGTGTTCACACCTCAACTGCTAGAAGAGGGCCCCATCCTCCCTGATTGAACTAACCTCGTTATCTCTAGACTGATTCTTGCCTGCATATTTACCGGTATACCTGCCTCTGGAAATTTCCACTACATGCATTCGACGAAGTGGCGTCAAGGCAGCCTGAAAACCTCTAAATATAACCTAACACTAGATTTTCTATACCCCCAAATCTATCAACTTTAAACACCTGGACTCTTCTAATAATAGAAGCAATTATGGGTCATATTGAGAAGCAGAAATGAAGCTCCCATTTGTAGCCTTTTAGGAATGCATAATAACCGGCTGTAAAATTTTTGTGCATAAAAAAAAAGCAGTTACTGGTTCAGGCCTACATACTGCCAGTCCTGGGCCCCAGGCCAGTCAGTGTAAACTTTAAAGATGAAGGAAATATTTCTGTAGGCTTAATGATTTAAGAAAAAAAAAGATGGTTGAAGTTTATCGAGGTCTTGGTGTGATAGAATAAGTATGGTGGGAGACTTATTAGCAGGAAGAGGCTGTTGGCGGTGCATGATAAATGTTTCTGTCACATAGCTATCCTTTCTAAAATATTAAGAATCTAATAAACAACCTTTTAAATTTTTAAGCCCCAAATACCTGCTCACACTGAGCACTATATTGAGCATTTACAATATATACAAATGCCATAGACAATTTTCCTCCTTCCGTCTACAGAAAACTGCATCTTATCACCTCTTTTTTGCTTTTACAAATAAATGATTGCCAACTTTCCTTGATTAATTCTCTTTAGGTGTCTTACTTACACCATTTATCACTGGTTTCTGGAAGCAGAAAATTAGGAGAATTAAGTGAGAAATCACACTGAACTAAGATTAGAAGAGACCCCTTGAGAGTTAGACAGCAAGCGAGTGAGCAATCCTGAGATGAGATATGGCTAAAGGAGAGTGAGATGCAAGCAAATTGTTTTTATGAAATAAGGAGAAATAACAGGAAAGCAAAAGCCAAATTTTCAGTTGTTGCAAGCCTTCCTCTTAATATACACCTGCAAATAACTGCGTACTAAAACGAAGTAATAAGCTGGCAGGTAGTTGGTTTTCTTGGGGAAAAGGATGTGACCAACAGAAAATAAAATGGTTGATAGTACAGAATTACTCTAAAATAGAATGGGTTTAAGTCCACAATTGAATTTTATGAAATTATGAAATTTTGAAATTATGAAATTTTGAAATTTTGCTTTTGTCATCTATAGTACAATATTATTAAATGTAAAAGACAATAAAAATAAACATACACTGGCTATGTGGTATAGGGGGTGGAGGGAGTGGCCTGTGTGTGGCTCCACGTTTTTCTCTTCTCTGTTCCTATGCCTCTCATTTTGTGTTCCCCCTTTGCTGTCTTTCATTATGCAGTTTTATTCTATTTGCTTTTCTTTCTTGGTATATTCTGGTTTGCCTATGCATCTTCTTTAGCATTCTTTTCTTAGGGTTTTTAAAATCAATTTTCTTCCCTTCTGTCTCTTTTAATGGACTGCTCTCGTATCTGCCTCTATATATCTCTGTCTCCAATTCCTTTTTCCCCCCCTGCCTCTCTAGGTCTTTTCACCTTTGAAACCCCTTAGTGTTCCCACAAGTTTAGGAGAAAAAACCCACCCAACCAGCCCTTGGATAGAAGATACTATTTAGATTATTTATCCGGTCAATAATTCCACCTAGCAATAAGAATCTTCTGAACAAACAAGCACTTTGATTAACTACTACTGGAACAGTAATGCTGACCTGTGGTCATAACCCAGTAAGTACTTATTAGCTATAGAGGCAATGCCCCTGCTGACCTATAATTGCTGCTGATTGGCTCCATTTTTAATCTTTTTGGGTTGCCAGCAGTGGCAGCTCATAGAGCTGCAGGTAGCTATAAATCCTCAACTGAACTTTCAAATACACAGAATAAACAGAAAAGCTGGGGAGCTGAGCAGAGTGTCAAATAAGTGAAATAGAAGAAATGCAAGGAAGACTGCTAGGAATGAAAGTTACGTGGGATAATTTCCAGGACCTCATGTATGGTAGAAGATTTCTGCCTGATGAAATGAGGGGCTGTATTTGGTTTTTAAATTAAAATCTTTTAGGGATACTTTTCCCCTGCTAGCGTGCTCCCTGATTTTTTCCTTATACAGTGTTAAGAACATTGGTAATGTTTCTCAAGCTGTTCTGCACATACCATGATTTGCCCTATCTTTATTGAACTGCAGCTGTACGTGCACTACAATAAAATATTCACTATAGTCAGAGAGGAAGTTAGATCAAAACACCATTGGAAGATAGCCCTGACAGTGCCAGAGCAACATTACCAATGCTCAACATCATGGTTAGGTTTGGAGGAAGCACCTGAGAATACAATTTCTGAGCTGGTTCTAGAATTTTTTTTTTTAAATATAACTCTTCAGTGGATATAAAGAGAGTAGGTAGGAAGTAAGATAGTGATAATACAGCTAGTGCTTAAATGAACTTAGAGCCTGCTAATTTCATGAAGGACCAGGATCCTTTTGAAAGACATTTGCAAGGGAAGCATGAATGTGGGATTTAAAATCAGTACAGAGTTAAGGCATCCTTTGTACCCCCAGGAATGCAACTTACTTCAGTATGCCACAGGCCTCCCCTCCTGTATTCGCTCACTTTCTGTGCTCCCCCCACCCCATTTCTCCTTCTCCTGCTGTGTTGTGTTGTAGCTCCTCATGTCCCTCTCCTGTTCTATATTTATCCTTTCCCTTCTATTGCCTCCTGTCCTATGTTGTGACTCAGTATTTCCTATGCAGTAATTTCATTGTTTCCTTCTTCTTCCCTTCCCAGTCCTGTCTTCCTTTTGTATTTTCCTTCTCCCCCCCTGCCAGTACTCTTTTATCCACACGTTTTCTAATACACTGATCACTGTCAGATCAAGACATGCTCTCCATTGTGCTCTTTGGAATGTGGCCAAAAACATATTTGAAATAACCAGAGTCCTGTTATGACAGGCAATCACAGGTTAGCATTCTTGCATATTTTGCTGTACTGCCAGATTCACTCTCCCATTAGATGCCAGAACAATGTTTCATTTTTGACTGGCTATACTGGTGCTAATATGAACTATTATTGAATCTCAACAGGGACATCCTGTGCTTTCTGTGACTGAGTGTCATGGTGTCCATGTTGAATCAATATTATGGTTTTCCGTTAATCAGTTTAAACTACTGAATAATATCCATGGTTTCTATGTCACTGTGGAATGAAAACCCTGACAAATTATAATGTCATGTGGCAATCTGAAATACTTTCCATGGAAATGGACAAAACCTTTGTCTCAACACAAAGAAAGGGCTGGGTTGGCCCTCTTTGCAATTACTGACAATTATGTCTTTCTGTCTAAGTTAGATTTTTCTATAACATCCATCACTATAGTAGGTGAGTGCTGCATAAATAAATTAGAGTGGCATTTCAGAGCCCAGTAGGGTCAATGGAGCCTTCTACTTTTTCTCCTTCCCATGTTATAGGAAATTATGCTTTTTTCCCCTCTTATCATCCTCCACCCATATTATTCTGGTTATGGTTAGAAAGTTTGATAAAAAAGATGGGCTTTGAAGTATACAGAATAATATATAAAAGGCATAGACTAGGGGTGAGCAAGAGAGAAGCAGCGTTTAATTGTATTTTCTTCAATTTTTTTAAGGTAATAAAAAAGAGACCATGGTTAACTCTAAATTATATTTTTGAAGCTAGTTTTAAATATCTGGGTTTTAAATTGCCGGGAGAGTTCTGAAGTCCCGTCAGAACAGAAAACTGATGAAACGTTAGATCTTTTTTAAACAACCAAGTTTTTCTTTGATTCTTACATGAAGGTGCATAAGGTTTAATGCAGAGGGTGTTAAAGGCACAAACAAATCCACCCCTAAAGATATAATTCACCTCAGGACCAATTTCTCCTTCAGTCATACATCCGGTATTAGTTCAGCAGCATTGACTATGCATTGCATATCCACTATAGCTACAGAAGTGAGGTATATCTAGAGAGTTATAATCAGTCATTTGTGTCAGTGTTACTTTAAAAATAGAATCAATAACTTTAGCATTGTGAAGAGCACCTTCAAATTTTAGTTAGGATGCCAAAGAATGTGATTTTACGATAGCCATAATTTCCTGATTTTAAGTGGGTTTTTTTAAATGAGACCTGGAGCTTGTTTGAACATTGATCCCTGTGAGATTGTGTTACTAGTCTTGGGGTTGGCTCCTACATCAGAACTGTTATCTTGATGACCAGGTCTCCCACTCTATTATAAGCACTCAGGATTCTTTAACAAGATAAATGTGATTTTCTTATTAATTGGGGAACTACGCACCTACTGTTTCACAAGCAACTATTACTTCTGCAATAAGTTTACATTAGCAATACCACCTATATTCTAAATGTTATGATTTGGTAATTTCATCACTCCAATATAATCTGTAAATGAGGCTTGGATTTTGTCTCAGTTTTAAGGTTCTCTTGTATAATCAAAATGTGCATATTAGTTCCAGTGCAATATTAGATCACTGAAAACTATGCCCTATAAATTAATGATGCTTTTATAAATTTCATACTGTGTGATCTCACTACATTTAAGACGCCCTCAAACTCCCATAACAGCTTTCTATAAGGTTAAACTGTAAGTCACATTCTGATATCAGAAGTAAACAAAGACAAATAAAAGAAGTACAGTTAAGTACTAAATGATTAATATTGAGTAACAAGATTAAAATGGAGAAACCATAAACATCAGAAAATAATTAATTACTTATAGAAATGCACACATGCAGCCTGTTGGACATCTGCACTTGGTACAACTGGAATAGCATCATAAAACCCTGTAGTGCATATTATGTATTTGTATATAATAGGATTAAAATATTATTTGGTAAGGTTAAATCCCCTCTTTCTAAAAAAATAAGATACTGAAACTAATCATAGCTTAGATATTGGCATTATTCATTGGAGGTAGAACCCTTGACTTCAAGGGGAAGGGTCCAGCTTTGCAGAATAAGTGGCAGAACTGGGGCCTAAATTCTTGGCCCTTTTTGAAATTTCTCTCTTCCTCAGGGGTGAAAGTAACTTAAAGGACTTACTGGTTCACAGGGTGGCCAGGGTCCTGGGCAAGATGGAGCTGGCAGCGGCTCGGGGCCCCTAGAATGGGCGGGGCCTTGGGTGTAAGGGGCGGGGCTGGGGCCCTTTGAAATTGCCGGGCCCTGGGGCAGCTGCCGCTTTTGCCTTCCCCCCCGCCCGCCCCAGTCAGCCACTTTTTTACCAGTATGCCGTACCGGCCCATACTGGCTTACTTTCACCTCTGCTCTTCCTTCACAATTTGCAAGGTTCAGACCTGAATGTATTTTTTACAGAGGTTTTTAAGGTCAGGCTTGACAAAGCCCTGGCTGGGATGATTTAGTTGGGTTTGGTCCTGCTTTGAGCAGGGGGTTGGACTAGATGACCTCCTGAGGTCCCTTCCAACCCTGATATTTTATGGGTACAGCTCCAATGGCTGACTCTGCCAGAGTAGCACAAAGCAGCTGCAAATTTACCAGGCCATAAAAAAGTAAATTTTTTTTCAAAAATAACTAAACTGCTTTAATTTGTTATAGTAAATTTGTATCACTTTTTAAAAATGACCATGAAATAGATTCAGATAAATGTTCTTGGTATACTTAAATTTGGCACTTTAGAATATTACTGTGACAGATACAGGCTTCATTATTATACTTATTTTTTACTAAGGTATAAGTTGTTCCTTCTCCTAACTTCAATAAACACCATCCCTAACACATTTGTACACTAACTCTTTTAATCAGAAACAACAATCCTTTAGCAGTCTGTTCTCAAGGCACCTTCAGCAGCCAGTTTCCCCTTCTTACTTGGGGAAAGGAAATGAAAAGATTTACAGCTGACGATACTCCAGGAGTGGAACTAGCAGCACAACTCCTGAGGCACTTCCTTCTCTAATAAACCTGCTCTGAGGGTGAGCTGTGGTGCAGAAGTGAGAAGCTTGTTTCAAAGAGGGATTAGGTGGGGGAATCCTGAAGTGATGAGGACAAATATCTCTGTGCTATCACTGAAGGGCTCCCCAGGTGTCATACCTCCACCATAACCCCTACTGCCCAGCCCGCCTTCCTGTGTCTTCTGTCCGGAATTGAGCTGGTGAGTCTGGGTTGTAGATTGTCCAGCTGGGTTGGCTGATTCCCAGCACCTGCTTGGCTCCTCTCCTGAACAGGGCAGACTGCTTCCTGGCAATTAAAGGGGGGCAGACTGCCTTGTTACAGGAAGTATCAAAAAAGCAAAGGCTGGATCCTAGAAACCAAGCCTCACACCTGTGCAAATAAAACAATAAAATCTCTGCATGTTGAAATCTATAGAAAGATAAAAGAAATTCTGGCTAATGGTTAAAGGTTCATTACTATACTTCTGAGGATGCTCAATTACTTAAAAAAAAGTATGTTGTGATTTCCTCTCTCACTCACTTCTTATACCTCCACTTTTCTGCTAAGTACCACTGTCTCCACCCCCCCTCCTTTTGTATTTGTTCATAGTGGGGGGAAGCAAAGATGTGCATAAAACCAAAAATCAAATATTACATATCTCTACATCCACTCTTAGGAGGATGGACTTCATGAACTAGGTGGTCTTCTATTTCTAATTACTCAGTCCTATAGTTCTATAACTAACCAGACATAAGCATACTGTGGAGATGAATAAATGTTAGATTTAGACTCTTGGGAGGTACACACCTCTACCATGGATTGCCAGAGTATTTCACATCTCTGGCATGGAATACCAGAATGTTTCTGTGCAAGAATCTCAGGTAGAAAACAAGTCATAGAAAATCCATTTCCCCCTCTCTTTTAACATATGAAATATAAATAAATGTAGAATGCAAAGAAACACACCTAGAGTCAATAAACAAAGCAGCATGGACTGTGCTAAAACAAGAAACCCACCTTCGGTAAGTTTGGAGCCAGCGGCAAGTACTCTTATTATACATTCTATATTACTGCACAATTAACTGATCTGAGACCACCACACTATTGCCACACAGGTGGCAGTGTGAACTCTAAAGCTTTCTAACATTAGGTATACCTACAAAAAGGGTGAGGGACAAAGAAGGGGAATTACTGAAGGAAATCAGCTGTGTAGTAGTAGAAAAGGGAAAGGGAAGAGATTTGGAGGCCCTGAGGTGAAGTGAGAGTGTTTAAAGGAGATGGAAGTAGCCCCCAGAGTTGAATACAGCAAAGGGTGTAAGGAGAGCATGAACAGAAACCATTAGGTTTGACAAGGAAAAGATCATTAATCACATTAGTGAGGTCAGTTTCAGTTTACTATAAAGGATGGAATTCAGGCTGGATTGGGTCAAGAGAAGTTAGAGGAATGGAAATGAAAGTAGTTCAAGTAGATTGAGTTCAAGAAGGTTGAAGGTAAAAAATGAGGAAAATGAGGTGAAGGAGAGATGGATAAAGCTAAGAAAAGGTTTCTTGAGGGAAAGAATAACATGGCTGAAAACAAGGGCTGTAGACAGAACTGTTGGTGAGGAATGACAAGGAAGGGGAGGCACATAGGGAGGGTATCAAGAGGACAGATGTAAGTGTTCAAGCCAGAAAACAAGTGGGAGATCTTGGCTTTGGATACCATCGGAGTAAGAAGGACAGGAGAACAGATGCGCGGGGGGGGGGGGGGGGGGGGGGGGGGGGGGGGGGGGGGGGGGGGGGGGGGGGGGGGGGGGATCATGGATTTTAACTTTGAAATAAAGTTGCAAGACCCTGAGAAAAGAGGTAAAAGAGGCTGACAGTGGTTGGAAAAGAAGATGAGAACAGGAAAAGTTAGAGAACAGCTGAAATGGATTAAGGGCCTGGAAGTGCATAAGAGTTGGTTTTCTTGACAAGGAACAGGAGAGAGCTGAGGGAGAAATGGGCAAATTTATAGCGGAGCAAGCTGTAGGACTTCCCTCAGAGGCGCTCAGCTGAAAGGCAGCAGAAATGGAGATAACAAAGATGATGGGAGAAGCAAGGCTTTCGGTCGGTTAGGTAGATGGAGCAACATGGGAAGGGAGCCAATTGGTCTAGCATGCAGAAGAGGGTAGAATTGAGGGCAGGGACCACTGACTCATGATCTGCACATATACCCTGAAGGGGAGCCCTGGCTCTCTGAGACTCAATATATATATTTCTACATGTTTTATTTAGTACAACTGAACCAATGTTATTGATACAAACCATAGGAACACACAAAAGCAGTGGAATGATACGAAGGGGTTGTGCAAAGCTGATACTGTATAATTTAAAAAAAAAAAAAAAAAGACCTTTAGGTAAGCAACTACCTGAACTGGCTTGGTCCATCTCAATTTATAATATGAATAATCTGACACCACAAGGACTTGAACTCCTTGTACTTTGTGTTCTCCTTTGATGTATAGACAAAGCATGAGGTACCAAACATTCTGTAGCTAAAGTGCACTGTGGACAAAAAGATGAAGGAATTCTAATGACTGATCCTCAGATGAAAAGAATCAATGAAAAATATCCAGCTGTGCTAAAATGGCTTCAAATTACCATTTATGCAGTTGATGCATGCAATAGGTGTCTCTGAACGTTGGAAAGAAAAAAGAAAATAATTATGAAACAGCAGTCTCCTTGGCAAAATACCAATGAAGTGCACTTTTCAATCATAAGGAAAATGTAGGACAGTGGAAATAATGTCAATTGGAAGAAAATATATGCTATTGAAAATTCTCAGCGCTATTATTGGAAGACCATCAACCAGACTTACAAGCCCACAGAGGAAAGATTTTTTGGAATTAATCTGTGACTATAAAAATGGGATTTTAAATATATTATCTATTTGTATGAAGGTTATATACATACATACATACATATTATATTTTTTGTGGGGGTAATATAACAATTAATATATACAATATACAAAATATATAATAAAAATAAATATAGTTATATTATTGCAATATCAGTAGGGGTTAGGATTCCATTGAAATTTGTACTTAAAGCAGGACTGAAATCCTACTTTTCATACCTGAATGACTTAATTTAGTCCCCATATTCACCACAATAACTCTTTAGAGGACAAGTGAAATTTTAATGTAATTTTTTAGTAAAATATTTACTCACGTTGCAGAGGATATTTCTTTAAGTGTTCCTTCTTTCTGAAATTTTGCTCAGTTTTTTTATCACATTTCTTTCGGTTTCTCTAGCAAAATAAAACTACAGTCTCCACAAACTTCAAATGTTATACATAGATGCAGTCAATTAACATCTCGGATATAAGACACTTCTGAAATGTACCAGTCGAACACACACAGAATTATTTCCCTTGTTCAAGACAACAATTTTGAGAGTCACTCAGATTAGATGACTGTTCTCAGATTTGTCAACTATTTTTCCTTCTCCAGCCCTACCCTACCAGCTACTTTTGTTCTCCAGCCCTACCAACCTTCAACCCAGCCTCACTAGATCAATTCCTCACAGAAGACACAGGAAGGCGGGCTGGGCCACAGGGATTATGGTGGGGATATAGCACCTGGGGAGCCCTTCAATGCCGTTGCCATAGCACAGAGATATTTGTCCTCACCACCTCAGGATTCCCCCACCAAATCCCTCTTTGAACCAAGCCTCTCACTTCTGCACCACAGCTCACCCTCATGTTCCCCTTTTGCACTGAAGTTGCTAAGCAGGGATGTTTAGGGAGTTTTGGGGGAGGTGAACTATGTCATTGGTAAAAGCTGTTTCAGGATTGGTGCTGCTAGTTCTGTTCTGAAGGTACCTTCAGCAGCCAGTTTCCCCGTTCTTACTAGGGGCGGGGAGATGAAAAGATTTACAGCTGAAGATATTCCAGGAGTGGAACTAGCAGCACAACTCCTGAGGCACTTCTTTCTCTGATAAACCTACTCTGGAGATTCCAGACAGAAAGACAGACCTGAGTAGGTCTGTCACCACAAGACTACAGTTAGGAAGGACGAATAGTCCTATAATCTGGGGCCACACACCATTGACTTTATACTGCACATATGGAAATCAGTAATTTGCTCTAATTCAGACATCATAATTTTAACTTAAAACCTAATTTTTTCACATTGTCCCTGAGTACTGAGGTTTTTTTTAAATAAATAAAAAATAATCTCCAGTTTTATATTTCTCAGTGCATTCCCATCATCTAAATATCCATGTATTAAGAATCTGACTCTACTCATTTCTTCACTATGTAAAACTGGACAGGCTTTTGTTCACTATTAGTTATACACAGCATTTGTTCTGCCTACCATGGAGTTTAAGTGGCTACAGGTTAAAAATGCAGATGCATTTGGGTCTCTGAGTGCTGCAACAAATCCATGGCAAAAGTTCATATTATAATGTTCCAGTAGGCAGGGAGAGAGAGGGCTTTTTCAATCACCCAAAGTTGGAATATTCAGATGAACAGCCCTGTTAGTAAACTAATTTTTTGGGGGAGGAAAAAAGTGTTTAAATAAATAAATAAATACACCTGGCAGAAATCTAGCAAAACCATACAAATACAAGTTTTTATTAGGCATTCATTTTAAATCCCATACCTCAAACAGCAAGGATGATAAATTGTAAGGCCTATCCCAATACATTTTCAATTAAATGACTAAATTAATGTAGAGACATTTAATTAAAGTTACACTAGTTTTTCCAAATGTTAATTAAGATGCTATCTAAAATTAAATCTCTCCAAAAACCCTTTTATATTCAGCTGCTCATCTGATGCAGATATAATTAAAATTCAGGAAGTTCACCTATATGCATCCAAATATTGCAAAAGAAAATAAAAGAAACTGCAGCAGTTTGAGAGACTGCTGTTTGAATGGCATTTTAGACAATCCTTGGAGTAGGAGGACAGCACAAAAAAACCCACACAAACAAATCTAGGCTTTCTTACCTGCACAGACTTATTCATTCAGCACTGTGGGCCATGCAGCTTTTGAAGATTTTCTACTAGTAAGGATAAGTGATTGACAAGACTAGGAAACAGAGGGCTAAATCCTGCTTGCCTTTATATGAGCCTTACGTTGAATTAAACATGACTTCTTTCATGAGTAAGGCAAGCAGGATTTGGCTCTAAATCCAGAAGCCAGATACTAGAACAGTTTAGTTGTGGGGGAGTTTTCCTCATCTTGACTGGAATGTCTTCCTGTCACCCCAAAAGACCCTGTCTTCTTATTCTTTCATGTCTTTGGTGGAATAGGCCCGAATTGAGCTCGACTGGTGGTGTGACATGTGCTGAGTTTTATCCCATGACAGAGGGACTAAAATCACCAGGCTCATTTTATTTAGCAGAACAAGTGAACATAAATGGGTGCCAGAAACTGGTTGATCCAGAGAGAGACATTTAGATTGCGGAGAACTTACTGAACTATTTATGGCCAAGGACCATTCTTCTTCTAAGAGTTACTCCTTGGGGGAAACAAATCAATATGGAATATTAACTGAAATATAGTGCCAGACTAATTTTTAAATGACAAAACATGAATTTCTAAATGAAGACTAGTATAGCCACAAAATTTAGATCCAGACTTGGAATATCAAAAAGCATGAGTGTGTGTGTAACTGAGTGTGTGTGTGTGTGTGTGTGTTGAGAAATGTGGTTTTGTTTTGTCTCTAATAGTATACTCATGTACTTGCCAGATCACCAATATGCAGAGATAGAAAACTCTTTCCTTCCTTATGTCCCTGTGTTCCAGGAATTTTTGTTTATTCAAATAATTTGAACAAAGTAATAGAATACACTTCTACCTCGACATAACGCTGTCCTCGGGAGCCAAAAAATCTTACCACATTATAGGTGAAACCGTGTTATATCGAACTTGCTTTGATCCACCGGAGTGCACAGCCCTGCCCCCCGGAGCGCTGCTTTACTGCGTTATATCTGAATGTGTGTTATATCAGGTCGTGTTATATCGGGGTAGAGGTGTATATGGAGAATAAAATTGTCCTCTGGAGTTAATGTCAAAGAACCAAAAAGAAAGGGAAAGGATATAACAATTTCTAGAACAGTAGATATTTTACTTCTCTGTAGGTAGTAGTACATGGAAGCAAAAACAAATTAAACCATCCATGATTCTGCTTGAAAAAGACAGAGAAATTAATTCTGGTCTAATGGAGTTACAAGTACTTTCACCTGCCTGAATTTAGCTCTCCATGCCCACAAATATATCTATATCTTTTGCTTTGTTTCCAGCACTCAAACCACAACAAAACTACAAGTTGGAAGGTAAAAACACACCAATCTTACCACTTTTCTGTAGAATTCCCACATCCCCAACAGCAGGAAAAAAGGGGGGTTGGGCATGCAGGGGTATACACAGAGTTCTCTTTTCGTCTGCAGAAGTTAGAGACTGAAGACATGTGCCCACTGGCATAATATAATTAAGGTCATTTCAGGGTTTGAAATCTGGACAAATATCTAGATCCAAAATTCATCTATAATAGTCCAAACTGAATCTGAACAACCTCAAACTTTAGCTAAGAAGGGATTCAAAATTTGGACTTTACCTATAAATGTCAATGTTGTGGCTTGGCTCATCACTATTTTAAACACATTTTCATATCTTAAAGAGCACGTACAAATGCTGAGTTGAATATTGTCATACAAGGTGTGGAATTAAATTATTTTTCTAATTTATTTGTAAATGTATGAAGTGGAAAAGCAAATAAAAAACCTCTGGTACATAGAGTGGGATACTAAAAATGGAATAAAAAAAGAATAGCCCTGTCTTTGTCACATGATAGAGGATAATCACTGAGGGGCAAACTTGCTTGCAAAATTCTGTGGCGCTCAGACTGCAGAAAATGAACGTCTTTCTCCTCTTGTGTGAAAAGGTCTAGAGGGCAAAGAGAAATTATAGGGGAAATAATATGCCAAATGCATAGAGACTGGGAATCTGATGGACCCAACGTGGTCAGCATGCAATGGCTGTGTTTCTACAACTTCCTACCTCCCTCGTGGCTGGGTCAAGTACAATAGCATATTGTCATCATCTCTTTTGCTGCTTTACAATTACATTTTCATCTATGAACGATACGTGGCCTGGAATTCATGGAAGGAAAGTTAATGTTGCAACAGCCATTCTACTAGCTAAAGACTTACAGTAAATACATAAAAGCAGCAAAGAGTCCTGTGGCACCTTATAGACTAACAGATGTATTGGAGCATGAGGTTCGTGGGTGAATACCCACTTCGTCGGATGCATGTAGTGGAAATATCCAGGGGCAGGTATATATATGCAAGCAAGAAGCAGGCTAGAGATAACGAAGTTAGTTCAATCAGGGAGGATGAGGCCCTCTTCTAGCAGTTGACGTATGAAAACCAAGGGAGGAGAAACTGCTTTTGTAGTTGGCTAGCCATTCACTGTCTTTGTTTAATCCTGAGCTGATGGTGTCAAATTTGCAGATGAACTGGAGCTCAGCAGTTTCTCTTTGAAGTCTGGTCCTGAAGTTTTTTTGCTGCAGGATGGCTACCTTAAATCTGCTATTGTGTGTCCAGGGATGTTGAAGTGTTCTCCTACAGCTTTTGGTATATTGTCATTCCTAATATCTGATTTGTGTCCATTTATCCTTTTCCGTAGGGACTGTCCGGTTTGGCCGATGTACATAGCAGAGGGGCATTGCTGGCATATGATGGCGTATATTACATTGGTGGACGTGCAGGTTAATGAACCGGTGATGGTGTGGGTGATCTGCTTAGGTCCTGTGATGGTGTCGCTGGTGTAGATATGTGGGCAGAGTTGGCATCGAGGTTTGTTGCATGGATTGGTTCCATAACATATAGCCCCCAGCTAAAACCTCTCCAACGCATCATCAGGGATGTACAACCCATCCTGGACAATGATCCCTCACTTTCACAGGCCTTGGGTGGCAGGCCAGTCCTTGCCCACAGACAACCTGCCAACCTGAAGCATATTCTCACCAGTAACTGCACATTGCACCATAGTAAGTCTAACTCAGGAACCAATCCATGCAACAAACCTCGATGCCAACAGGTTAACATGAGCAAGAAGGAATTCAGTGGCTGCCATTACAAGCATGCCAATTTCTCTTTAGATAAAGAGATATGGTTAACTAAGCATTTGTAATATGCCCTAAAATTCCCGCTATTTACCAAAGGATATACCTATGTACAGCTTATACTATTTAAATATTGAGTGTGACAGATATGGCAATTTCCTGCAATATCCTTGGGAGATCTAAGTGAATTAAGTTTCTTTGGGGTCCAGTATATTAAATGAATGGTTTGTGTATATTGAGGGCCAGGATTGTATGTAACCTCTCTAGGAGGGAGATGTGATGTGAGACCTGGATGATCCAAGGATTATGTTGAACAACGTGTCATACAAGAATGGACTTCTAGGACAGTAAGTGTGTTGTGAGCAAGACACGAGAAGTCATTTTTCTGCTCTACTCTGCGCTGGTTAGGCCTCAACTGGAGTACTGTGTCCAGTTCTGGCCACCGCATTTCAAGAAAGATGTGGAGAAATTGGAGAGGGTCCAGAGAAGAGCAACAAGAATGATTAAAGGTCTTGAGAACATGACCTATGAAGGAAGGCTGAAAGAATTGGGTTTGTTTAGTTTGGAAAAGAGAAGACTGAGAGGGGACATGATAGCACTTTTCAGGTATCTAAAAGGGTGTCATGAGGAGGAGGGAGAAAACTTGTTCACTTTAGCCTCTAAGGATAGACCAAGAAGCAATGGGCTTAACCTGCAGCAAGGGAGGTTTAAGTTGGACATTAGGAAAAACTTCCTAACTGTCAGGGTGATTAAACACTGGAATAAATTGCCTAGGGAGGTTGCGGAATCTCCATCTCTGGAGAAATTTAAGAGTAGGTTAGATAAATGTGGACATCAAAGGCAAAAGCTGTATAAAGAAATGGATGAACTACTCAGCTGGCTGTTCTGGTTCTGAATTTGAGACAGTTATGAACTTACATCCACAAGAACAATCCAGTTGTGCATTTTGATGGACTGACTCCTACCAGAGCTGGAGGCTGGAGTTGGGGTGACCTCTGCTAAGCATTTTAACATGCATATGTATCCTTTCATTTTTTAAAATATGTTTCTCTCTGTAATGCTCACCTTACCTAACTTGGAACTGCAATTACTTGTAGCTGGCAATTACTCCATTCATAAACTTTGGAGAAAAAGTAAAGCATAACAATGGTTTGTGTAGGCAGTCTGGCTTGCTGGGATATGAATATAGGCAGGGAACTGTGCAGCCTGGAAAAACCCTGGTCAGGAGAGAGAGACACATGGGTCTCTGCGCAAGAGAGGTGACAGCTGAGGAGCTGGGATCCTACCATGGGTGCCCTCAAGGGTTCACGAAGGGGAATATAGGTGCAGTTGCTGTGAGACACTGAGGCAATATTTATCTCAAGCAATTGCCAAAGAGTGACCTTTTGTATTTCTCCTTCTTTTCACTTCCAGAACATGAAATAACTATGTAAAAATCCCATATAGTTACATAGAGTTTCAATACCATCTCTTATTAAACATTCTACACCATCGCCAAGATCAGGAGGAAGCCAGAAAAAAAAAAAAGAGAACTTTTAAATATTGGTTCCCTTTGAATCACTGAAATTCTCTGGGATAAAATTATCTCCCCAGGGAGTATGAGAGGGCAGTGGAGGGGGCAATGCATATATATTTGCAATTCACTGAACAGTTGCAGACAAATCTTGTAAAATGCTGTGCAATAGGATTGCATTAGCTTGTGGGTCATTGGAGAAGCTTAGGCATCTAGGGTTTTTAATGACTGTCGAACGCATGTTCACTTACATTTGTGTAGAGAATATATTTTTGAAAATAGGTCAAACAATTACTTTAATTGATAATATAATTAAGCCAGCCTTTATTTTCCAGTCAGTGTGTCTCATTAAGGTAGATTTTCGTTACCCCCAAATTCCTTTAAAAATATTGTACCCTAAATCACAACTGTTGCTGGACAAATGTATAGCTGAGAGGATAATTCATGCTTCAGATGAATCTTTGTTCTTTATAGTCAATTTTTCTTCTGGGATATTAAAAACTGTAATATAAATCTAAACCATAAATAATTACATCAGATTCTGTGTGTGTGGAGGGCAAAACTGGGAGAGAAAAGAGCATAGTACTACCATTTCCTTTTAAACACAAAGCACATCATTTCCAAAGGTTTCTCATTTAATTCTAATAAAAAAAGAAATGTCCCTAAGTAATTCAACTTCATCCTCTAGGTACGTGAATGACATTTTGTTCTGATGTGATTATAAGAAACAAAATCCCTCAGCGATGAGGTCTTAAAATATTTCTTTTTATGATGTTCCGAGCTTGATAAACCTTGGTAGAAAATAGAATACTCTTTAATTATGAATACATTAAACTAAATTAGTAACATGAGATGGATATGCAATTAAAGGACTGTTAATTGAAACTGGAAACACAGCTGTATACAGCTTAAAGATGAGTCACACGAGTAATGACGCAGATGTTTATAGAATGTGATTATGTGTAGCAGGAGCACACTATTGCAGCTCCCCAGCCCATTCTCATATTGTGTCATTGAAACGGTTTTTAAACCTACGAACACCAGGAATCAGGATCTCAGGGACAGCAAATTAGGCTCCCTGGATATATGAATTAGTGTTGTCTGAATGTCAGCAATTTAATTCTCCAGCTTTCAAAGAATGTAGACATGGAGCCAACAACAAACATCTGTTAGTTGTATGGTTGTCAAAAAAAAAAAAATCATCTCTGGCAAGCCAGACCCTGCCTGAATCTGAGAAAGACAGTAAAGTACAGCATCTGTAAACAGTAACATTACTGTGTGAATGTACGAAACGTGTAAATAACACAGCCAAGGGGCAGCACACAGTCAGCTTTGTGTACATATGCAAATACACCCTCTGCTGGCTTATTCTTTAAAACAGCACTCACTTTACGAAGAAGGAAACAAAGAGGATTTCTGACAAAGTTTTTATTTTTATTTTTATTTGTGTGGCGATTCTTGTGTTCCTTCATTTTTCACCTCCTTTCCAGCATACAAGGTGGACCCCATACAACATGTTTCTTTGGGTCCAGGGAAAGAGAAAGCACAAATGTTCTCTCTGGACATGTCAATACAGCTGTGCTAGGTGCCAGAGTAGCCAATGCCTACTGCCCCAAATTAATGTACATAACTCTACTACATCAGTGTAAAGCCTGCTTTAGACCTTCAACTTTCATTTAGCACAAGCATAGCTTCATAAGAGTGTCTGTTTAAATCTCAGTTAATAGTCTGTAAAATCGTTTACACATTAAGATTTTTCTAGCATAGATTTAGAGGCTATCAATCAAACATTATGTTCAGCACTGGTTGTATTTTCACACACACACACACACACACACACACACAAAATGTCAACTGTGGAGATTATTGACAGCAGTGTAGGTATGTGAGGGCACAGTGGCAGGAGGGAAGAAAAACTGTATTTGTCCCTGCCTTTCAGCAGCCATATTGTGCATGACTCTCTTATTGACTGAGCTGGTGATGAAAGAACAGGATTTACATTTAGACTTTTTAGATGAGGGAGACTGCACAATTTTGTGCTTGACCAGTGTTAATCTGACAACAATTAACGCGGCATACACAATTGAATAAAGGTATGAGGGAATGACAAGAAAATATAAACCCTTTCTCTCTAAAAGGCAAACAGAGCTGGATTCAGGGCTACGTCTCCACAGTCATACAAATCAGGATTCCGCAATCTTGACATCTTTTGCCTGGCTAAGATGCAGGCCAGGTTAAAAAGGTATTTAAAATGTTATGGTTTAAGAAATCAAACTGTTAGATTTCACAGGGGACAACAGTTACTTTATGAGAGGACGGAGACTTTTCCACTTCTCCTTCAGAAAGTACACCTAATCAGTCAATGCACTGCTGAAACACTAACCTCAACCCGCATGGCAGGTAAGATGATGAGTTTGGTCACACCTTAAATATCAAATATGGTCACAGACTACAAGATTGGGACACTAGGGATGGGCGGCAAAGTCAGAAATGATACGTAACACCTGAGACTACACATCACATCCTTGACATCCTAAAAGCATAAAGAGTGAGAGGGGAGGAAGGGATAAGCTTGACCACATAAGAATGTAAGAATGGCCATACTGGGTCAGACCAAAGGTCAATCTGGCCCACTATCCTGTCTTCTGACAGTGGCCAATGCCAGGTGCTTCAGAGGGAATGAACAGAAGCACCCAGCATTGGCCACTGTCTCTAGAAATGTCTGGTTTTGCATCTTTTTCTGTAGCTAACAAGAAGGGTACCTATACTATCTAGGCTAGGTTTTACACAATTTAATGCATAGCACTGATTTTGTTTTAATCTAACTTTTCTCTCTCTCTCTCCTTTGGTATACTATAATCTCTGTGCTTTCAGATTGGAGATTTCATACAGACTGTCCTGAAGAAGTGAACCAGTCTTCAACATCTAAGAAGAAGACAGTGAACTACGTCTGTGTGTCTGGAACATACACAACTCCGGATTCTCAGTCCAAAATGCACGAACTAAGGAGTCTTTCCCCACAAGGTATGCCTTGTGCCTGGCAACAATCTTACTGATGCAAAAGAAATGCCTAATGAACATGAATGAACACAGACTGTGAGCTGTTTATGGCAAAGATTGTAATTTAATATACATGTTTGTACAGCACCTAGCACAGCGAGGCTCCAACTTGGAGGAAGCCTCTAGGCACAACTGCACTATAAATGTTAAATAACAACAATAATAAGTAATCATTAAGAGGGCGGGATCAAATGGGATATTTATTTATTCCCCTCAGTTAATACCACTAGAGGTTGTGTAACCAGAGCAGTGAATACAAAGTTGGAAAACACAGAATGTTTTTGAATAAATAGGCAGCATTTAAGTGAAAAGAACCTACAACACAAACTATTACCAAATGAAAGATGCCAGACACCTATTTGTGAGTGTCTATCTGATACTCCCCAATCAGCCTGAATTTAGCTCCTTCTTGCCCCGTACTTTTGGGATCAACTAGCATTGTCAGTTAGGGGGCTAGCTGCACCTCTGTCCCCTTTCCAGTCTCTCTTATAGCCTCCTTCTCAGGTAACATCTTGCCGTCCTTCCACTTTTAAGGTACGTCTACACTGCTGCCAGAAGTGTGATTTACAGCCTGTGTAGACATGTCTGCACTCACTGTACTCTAGCTAGCTCACTAAAAATAGCAGTGAGGATGCAACAGAGGGGGCTTCAGAGGGGGTCAGGTAGGCTTGCGTAGCCTGTGCTGAAGGCTGCACTGAGGAGTCCTCACTGCTATTTTTAGCAAGCTAGCTAGTATACAGCTATGGCAAGTATATCTACACAAGCTTCAAATCATGGCTTATGGCTAGAGTGTAGACTTATCCTCAGACTGGGACCCAAGTACACTACCCCATTTATACCAACTGCTTATTGCCATGCAGGTCCAACTGATTTTGGACACAAGCATTTCTTCTGTCTGGGAACCTGTGACCAGTGATAGTGTTAAGTGACCATCCTGAAACATCTCCTTCCTGTTTGGTTTGTCCCAGATGGTCCCCTACTGGGAAGCACTTTCTCAAAAATATTCATACAAAAAATACCAGGCCAGTGGCAGGCCAAGATGCAGTTTTAGCCTGTATTAAAGAGTACCTCTCTGTTTATCCCACTGTTTTAGAAGTTACAACCTGTCCTGGTTTCCTAATGCAAGAGGACAGCATTCACTTCTATTCAAGAGATGTACTGAAAATTACTGTACTAGTTTTACAGTGTACACTGTATAAATACCAGAGGGGTAGCCGTGTTAGTCTGGATCTGTAAAAGCAGCAAAGAGTCCTGTGGCACCTTATAGACTAACAGATGTATTGGAGCATGAGCTTTCGTGGGTGAATACCCACTTCGTTGGATGCATGTATTCACCCACGAAAGCTCATGCTCCAATACGTCTGTTAGTCTATAAGGTGCCACAGGACTTTTTGCTGCTTTTACTATACAAATACACTTTTCTGAATATGGCATGGCAAGAACTCGTTTTAAAACGCGGTGACAATATTATTCTGCCCACATTTGATTAGCATTCTGAATCCTATTGTTAAAACTGTAAACTCTGAAATGGCAAGGATGTCTTGCTCAGGTTAAAAACTTACGGAAGCAGAATGCATAGCCTAGAGACAGGGCTGGATTTAGGAGTAGGTGACTCAGGCAACCACCTGGGGTGCCAGGCTTGGGGGGCACTGGGGTCCAGTGCTGTTTTTGTTAACAACAAAAGGGAAAATAGAATGTTTGAAGTTAAATGTTTCAGGTATTCCATATGTGGATTCATTTTTTACTAACCTCCTAGAATGTCTGGACCTTTGTAGAATCGTGTGGAATCTTCCAGACTTTCTGAAAACTACATTTTCCTCGATCCTCCTAGAAGGTTTTCTGCTATGCCCTCATGAGTTTATAAGGGGCGGGCATCACCGTACAGCCAGTGAGATATAAGAACGAAATGAGAGCCCAGCTGCAATATTGTGTACCTTGTTTTGCTGTGTAATTGTGAAATTTTACGACTTGAAGAGTGTAAGTAGCGACCAATAAAGGACGTGTTTAATGAAATGCCAGAGATATCTATTGAATCCCTATCTACACAACAATATAAAAGAAATACTGTTACTTCTTTTGCCATGCTTAACATACAATGTTTCATGACTTTGTAAGACTGCAAAACATAGATTTTTGCTTTCCCTAATACCGTCTGTTTTCCCCTGTAGAAAATAAAAGATGCCCCCAAAGAAGCCCCTAGCTGCCAATTAGATGGCACTTGAGCTTTTTGCTTCCTATACTAAGCTCCTGAAGGCTTCTTCGGGGGCATCATGACTGATACTACTTTGATGAGAAGCTGCTTTGATTTTGTGGTGGCCTACAGAGACAATGGATTTGAAAATGCTATCATTGCTGCTAAAGAAATGGCAGAAAACTTCGAAGTTGAGCCTGTCTTCAAGGAAACCTGTATACATTAGAAGAAGAGACAGTTTGGTTACAAGGGCAGAGATGAGGTGATGGGAAGCTTGGAAGAAAACAAAAATTCAAGAGGAAGGTTTTTTGCTTGCTCCTTTATGCTGCCCGAGTATCTATCAAAGAAAGGTTTGGACAAATGAAGCACCATGAAAAGACCTGGGTGTTTCTGCATGACCCTAGTAAGCTGGTGGTAGACAGAAACATGCTCTTGAGCAATTGTTTGGATGTTCATGGATGTTGACACATGGGGAATGTTCAGATGTCAATGATAAAGACCTCTATGTCAAATTGGACAACATCCGTCACATTTTGCAACACAGGAAGTACCCTTCACTCCAAGTTCTCCAATTCATTCATGATGCAGAGCTGAAAGACACTTTTCCTAATTTGTGGATAGCTTTGAGGATTCTGTTCACGCCTATGGTCACAGTCACATGGGAAGAGCAGCTTTTTGAAGCTCAAGGCTCATTAAAATATATCCTTGATCGACGATGGCTGATGAAGGACTGACATTGCTTGCTATTTTATCGTCTGAAAATGCCATTGGCCAGTCTTTGGATCTCTCTGACACTGTGCTTCAGTATGTGAGGGCAAAGGAGAGACATGCAACCTTTTGAACTAAAGGACTAGGGTTACCATTCTAAGGGTTACCATTCTGTAACACTATTTAATACTGGTCCACCCAATGTTAGTGCACAGTTAAAATTCTTTCAGTTATTCTTAAAATTAAAAAGTTTCTATAAGCTTAGAGGATACAATTATTTTTTATTTGCTTATAAATGGCATGAATAAATACAGATCCTAGCATGCAAATTTATCATCTTATATGACAGGTATAAATCATGCATGCAAATTGTGCATCCAAGTTGTGAAATGAGCTACAAATGCAATAAAAAATAAGGTATTAAAAAATGTAACAAATGGAGGGGGGGGGGGTGGCGCGCCAAAGAAGCTCCTCGCCCGGAGCGCCATTTGGTCTAGGCCCAACCCTGCCTATGGACTAGAAAAAAGTGTTCCTTAACCCCAAAGCAGATAAACTGTAACTTAAAATGCCTGTACTGACATGATATAGAATTTAACATGCCTTCAGAAAGACATACAATTATCCATCCCACAAAAAAGCTTGCCTCCCAACTTTAAACTTTTGGCCTGAAATTTTGCAAGAGAGTTCTCTGCTTCAGTTTTTGGTGTTTCTTAGATTAAGGGTCGACAGAAAAGGCTCACAAAAAAAAACCCGCAATGTTTCTGAGAAAGACGGGGGAAAATATATTGTTTTGTTATTGTTACTTACAATCTCATAATTATTTCTTTGAGAAGCTCTAGCACCTTCGTGCTTTGGAGTAGGGACTTGAAATTTGTCAGGGAAGTGCCTTTTACTGCCTCCAAATAATTCATTCAGAGTTTTGACAAGTTATAAGTCTCTGAAAATCATTTTTTGCACGATTGATAGAGCATTTAGAGGACATCTGCTAAAGTCTGAGTATTCCATCTGGTCTGAGTATGCTCTATCTTTACAATTCTCAATGGGCATGCTGAGCCTCAGTGACATTTGTTTGCAGTAAAACCATGCTCCACATTAGGAATGAGAACCAATAGGGGGAGGGAAGCCAGATCTGATAAGGAGCTAGAATGGAAGGGGCAGAGCTGGGACTGGCTGTACAAAGAGACAGGGATAAAGACCCAGGGTAAAGGGGACAATGAGACTGCACAGAAAGCCCAGTTGGGGAGATTGGATTGGGGAGTCAGTGGTGATGAAGAATGTAGGCAGGGCAGAGGTGACTGGAGACCAGAGTAGAGGGAGACTCAGATCAGATGAGAAGCTAGCTGTGGGAGAACTGGAATTGGCTGGACAGGATAGGATGGGAGAGGGGGCCAGAAAGTGGGACTGAGATGGAAAGTAGACTGGGACTGGGATGAGAAGCCTGGGAAATGAAGACTAGGACTAGTTAAGTGAGGAGAATGGGAGGAGGAGCTATGGTCAGGAAGAGACAATACTGGAACGGGGCCAGGTTGGGTGGGACAGGGAAAAAAGGTATCAAACTTGTGGGGGGAACAGGCAGAAAAGTCAGAGCACATTCCCCTCCAGAGCCTGGAATGGAACTAAGACTCCTGAGTCTCACCAGTCCCCTACTGTCAGCAAACATCTCTGAAACTCACTGGCAAAGGGTTGCATTACCCTCTATTGCTGGTTCACACAGGTGTGACAACATACTATTTGTGACATTCCCTATACCTTGGGGGAGCATACTGTAACTCCCATATTCCCCATTTTCATATAATCGTGATCTTACATATAAAGCATGCCTTGGAAGGTATCAGGGAAAGGTCATTATCTGCTGAAAGTCATTTCTCTATCCATATGTGTGTATCATTAATGCATATGAAGTTATGCAAATTGTGTTGTATGGTTGTCACTAAAACATGCTGTAAGTTGGGGAATCAGCCAGACATTAGCTCCCCCAGAGGCAACAGCAAGGAAGGTAGCCAGCACCCGGGCAGGGTGTCAATCAACCCATCAACAGCGATTGTCCAGCAAGGGACCTACAATGCGATGACTCACCTGCATGAGGCCACACCAGGGGAATTGCTCAACGTTCCTTGGGGAGACTCAGCAATGCCCCACAGACATGCCTGGACTTATGTTCTGCAAGAACATGGACTGAGGGTATAAAACAGGCAGAGTGGACACATACTGGGCCCTTCTCCTGCCTCCACCTATGCTGCAAGCAACCAGGACACTGAGAAAAAGACAAGACTCCAACACAGGAAATTGGCCCAGGTTTAAGGAACAAACCTGTATATTAAGGACTGCAGTATCCAGTGGGGTGAGAAAAATTGCTTAATCTAGTTGCTGCCCAGTCTAACAGGGTTGAGAGTTTTGACTGCATGCTTATATTTTCTTTTCTTTTGGTAACTACTCTGACTTGTTATGCTTTGACTTATAATCACTTAAAATCTATCCTTATAGTTAATAAATCTGTTTGTTTATTCTACCTGAAGCCGTGCTTTTGGTTTGAAGTGTGTCAGAGGCTCCCCTTGGGAGAACAAGCCTGGTACATATCAATTTCTTTGTTAAATTGACAAACTTATATAAGCTTGCAGCATCCAGTGGGCATAACCGCACACTGCAAGACAGAGGTTCCTAGGGTTGTGTCTGGGATCAGAGATATTGGCTAGTGTAATTCACTTGCAAGGACCTGGGAGCAGCTTACATGCCAGACGTTGTGCGTGAACAGCCCAGGAGTGGGGGTTCTTACAGCAGAGCAGGCTCCCAGAGTCAAGGATTGGAGTGACCTAGCAGACCACTGGTCCAGATAACACTAGAGGGAAACATTACACTAATACTATCAGTTACTTCAATAGTTCAAGTGGCAGAGATTTGTGCTGTAGTTCTAAAGGTTTCAACCCTGATGATCATGTCAGTATGATGGCACATTGTGGAATTTTTGTTCAAGTTTGTTTTTTCAAAACCTAGGTAATTACAGACAAAAAAGACATTATTAAGGTTGCAAATAGAGTCAGTTGTGATTGTCCATCAATTATTTTCCGATGCAAAATGAAATTTCAGTAAAATCAAAATTATCTGCAGGAAAATTTCAATTTTGCCAGGAAAGGTTGACTATCATCAGGAATACTTCAGTGAAAGCTCCCAGGGATCCTTGTGAGCCTGACAGTTGGTGATCTTGGAAGTTGGTCCCCCACAAGCTCCCGGTTAACCTGGTCTTCCAGGCTACCAGCTCCGCAGCAGCCTACTTGGAGGACTGCCAGGGAGCCTTGGCTCCCAGGCTCCCACACCACCTCAGGCTGCTTGACTCCATGAACAGCTGGCTCCGTGGGCTCCCTCGGCAATCAGCTCTCTAACTGCCCCAAATCCCCATGCAGATGGCTGCCTAGCCTGCTCAACTCCCCTGGCTGCCTGACTCCCTGGGCAGTTGGCTGCGTAGGCAGTCAGGCAGCCAGGGGAGAAAGCTCAGTTTCAGTGCTCCTGACTTAGCAACATTTTCACAGGTGGTCAATAATTGGGTGTTCCTCATTTTCTAGGTCACTACCTTGAGGCACCTGGACCCTGATTTTAAGAAGTCCTGAGCACACATAAATGCAAATGAAGTCAGTGGCAGCTCAGCATATCTGGCCCAAGCAGTGTGGTCTGGTGGGGGAAAAAAACCCCCACAAGATTGGGAGTCAAGAGGTCCTGAGTTCCTCACCAGTGTGTGGCCTTAAGCTAGTTGCTTTGCTGTTCTGTCTCTATTTTCACATCTGTAAAATGGGATCACATTTACTCACCTACCCCTTAATTCTGAGATGATGAATTAATTTATGTCTGTACAGTGCTTTGAACATATAAAAACAATCTAAAAATATTAAGTGATCTGAAAAATCAAGCCCTGTGTCTCAGAGTTTTGGTAATCAAAATTATTGGCACTTTTGCAGTTTATGGCTTTAATTTTTCAGTGCTTTAGTTCTTCATTTGTAAAATGGGGATTCAAATACATTCCTTTCCCACAGGGGAGTTGTAGAGATAAAGTCATTAATATTTCTGTAGTGCTCAGATATTATGAAAATGAGAACCACATTAAAGCTCATAGGGAATGAACAATTCCATGTTCAGTGCACGATTTGGATGTTATGCAATAAATAAGGTATGGGACTATACACTGAATGATGTAGGTAAAATATTGAACAGTTGCCTCATTCCCGGAGCACCATTTATCGTACACTCTGAATGAGACAGAGATCTTGTGGGTAAAGTACTATGAAAGTAAAGACCATCAGAATGATTATGCACCAATGTGCAGAATTAAGATTGCATAGGCAACCTTAATGTTCTGATATTTCTATACTTTTCAGTGCTTGATTTTATAATATTAACATTATTTTAAAGTAAACTTTTCTTTAATGTTTTGTGTGTGTGTGTTTATATATACCCTCAAAGGAGAATGTAGGAAAGGACAAATTACTGTTCTGTACGGTTCTTTATAATAAGTCTTTAAACAGGGCAACATGCCAGCAAAAAAAGGAAGTAAATAAGAGTAACAGACTGCTGTAATGAATGTATATTGCATTGCAAATAATCTCTAAGTACTTATACTTTTGAGAAACCAAAATTCGTCATACAGAGCATCATGTCATTAATATGGCTACCCGACATTAATCTGATCAATATCCTTCTCTACTAATATGATGTCCTGATGATAATTACTGTTGCATTATTCTATACTTCTTTCATTTACTCTCCCAAACATTCCACAAGAACAATGAGGACTTACTCCTGATTTACCCAGGAATCCTTTCAATTTGTGAAATGTAATTCACTGTCAAGGTAATTTAATCCCACATTCGGATAGTTATGTTTCCCCTCCTCTCTTTGAATTGTTAAAAATTGGCCTTTAGTCAGTGTGTGTACTATAAATTGAAAACTACATGGACAAAAAAATGTTCAGTAAAATTGAGTTTCAAGCTAACAGAAATGAATAAGAACAAAAGGGTACATCTAGATCACTATAGAGGCCAAGTCGCATAATCAATTAAATGATTAACAGTCCATTCAAGAGCCATGGAAATTGTAGTTTTGGCAGAAGTTCCAATTCCACAGAATATACAATAGCAGCATCTTTACCACTGAAACTAAATGGGAAATTTAAATTCCAAAGAGGATCAAAATCTCCCTCTGCAGGGAAGGTGAAACTTGCGTTTGCTAAAATAGCGAATAGCCTAGGTTGAAAAGGAGTTGGGTTTTGATGATTCTTTGATTACAATGATCAGAGCGGCACCAGAATTCTGGCCCAGGATAATTACCTCCAATGCTCAGGGCCGCCCAGAGGATTCAGGGGGCCTGGGGCAAAGCAATTTCGGGGGCCCCTTCCATAAAAAAAAAAGTTGCAGTACTATAGAACACTATATTCTCGTGGGGGCCCCTGTGGGGCCCGGGGCCTGAGGCAAATTGCCCCACTTGCCCCCCCCTTCCCTGGCGCCCTGCCAATTCTTGGTCATATACAGACAGATTCACAAGCTGAAGGTATTATGAAAAACAAATGACAATGATTTTACTGAAATGATAAACAATCAGAGTAGCAACTCTATGCAGAAAGAAAAAAGAAAAAAAAGATTTATTTCCTGATGAAAAATAAAAATATCACCTTCTATATGTGGATGTATGAGATGTAGTCTCCCTCCTATAGGGGAATAAAAATTTGCTTTACACAATGTTGCATTGCCTCCACCTATCCACTTTTAATAAACTTTCAACACATATGCTGCTTACACTGAAACATATATTTTTCAGCAAAGTCATACACACAGATGCCTAAAACAGATGCATTTAATCTCTCTTCATATGGAACTTGTTCCATACCCCTAATCATTTTTGTTGCCCTTCTTTGTATATTTTCCATTTTAATATATATTTTTTGAGACGCAGCGACCAGAATTGCACACAATTATCTATCCCTTTTCTAACGATTCCCAACATTTTGTTAGCTTTTTTGACTTCCGCTGTACATTGAGTAGATATTTTCAGGAAACTACCCGCAGTGACTCCAAGATTTCTTTCTTGAGTGGTAACAGCTAATTTAGACCCCATAATTTTGTATGTATAGTTGGAATTATGTTTTCCAATATGCATTACTTTGCATTGATCAACACTGAATTTCATCTGCTATTTTGTTGCCCAGGCACCCAGTTTTGTGAGATCCCTTTGTACCTCTTTGCAGTCTGCTTTGGACTTAACTACTGTCAGTAATTTTGTATCATTTGCAAAGTTTGCCACTTTACCGTTTACCCCTTTTTCCAGATCTTTTATGAATATGTTGAACAGCACTGGTCCCAGTACAGATGTCTGGGAGACACCAGTATTTACTCCTCTCTCTTCTGACAACTGACCATTCCTCCCTTTTGTTTCCTGTCTTTTAACCAGTTACTGATCCATGAGAGGACCTTCCTTCTTAATGCTGGACTGCTTACTTTGCTTAAGTGCCTTTGGTGAGGGACCTTGTCAAAGGCTTTCAGAAAGTCCATGTACACTATATCCAGTGGATCCCTCTTGTCCACAAGTTTGACGACTCCCTCAAAGAATTCTAATAGATTTGTGAGGCATGATTTCCCTTTACAAAAGCCATATTGACTCCTCCCCCCAAATTGTTTTCATCTGTCTCTTATAATTCTTTTCTTTGCTATTGTTTCAATCAATTTGCCTCCTATAATTTCTCGGATGGCATTTGGAGCCTTTTTACAAATTGGCGTCACATTAGCTATCCTCCAGTCGTGTGGTACAGAAGCTGATTTAAATGATAGGTTACATACCATAGTTAGTAGTTCTGCAATTTCATATTTGAGTTCCTCAGAACCGCTGGGTTAATTTGTTCCAATACCTCCCTCAACTGACATTTCAACTGGGGACAGTTCCTCAGATTTGTCACTGAAAAAAAAAGACTCAGGTGTGGAAACCTCACATCCTCTGCAGTGAAGGCCAATGAAAAGGATCAAACTGATTTTTTTTTTATTTCCCTTGGTGGCCAACAACCATGTTGGCTGGGTTATCTGCTCATGACATTGCAGCACTAACCAATCAGAAGGCAAGTGGCTCAATTATACATGGTTGGCCATAAGTAAGTGAAGACTTCAGGTCACCTTCTCCAACTATTTGGTGTGAAATGCCAGCTCCATTGAAGTCAGTGGGGAATTTTGCCATTGATATCAATGAGGTCAGGATTTCTACCATGGCCTTTAAAATCTCTGTATGTCAGTTACTCAGTTTGCAAAATGGGATTTATAGTATTTACCTCACACAAAGTATTGACAGGATCAGTCAGTTAATGTTTGTGAAGTACCTTGAAGATGCTATTTTAATATATTTTATTACAATGCTATTTATTTAAAAAATATTTATTACAGGGCTCAATAAAGGACTCATCAACAGGGTGTAAATAGCACTCAGAACCTAAGGGTTAGACTGTGGCTTTAAGCCACTGCCCACAGTATGGTATGTGCAAAAGCCTACTGCACTTCCAACAGCTCCTGCATGTATGGTGCCTAAGAAAGTCTCTGTGACTGAGGCCTGCTCTACACCAAAAGCTAAGGGTGGCGTAACTATGTCTGTCAGGGGTGTGAAAAATTCAAACCCCTGAGAGATGCAGTTAAGCTGACCTAAGCCCAGTGTAGACGCTGCTAGGCAGATGGAAGAACTCTTCTGTCGACCTAGCTACCGCCTCTCAGAGGGGTGGATTTGCTACAGCGATGGAAGAACCCTTTCTGTCACTGTATCAAGTGTCTACACTCCAGCATTGTAACCCTTTAATAAAATGCAGCATATTCTCCCAGCTGACCAGTCAAACTCTTACTGTAACCTTCCGTGCACCCTCTGAGGGAGTCTAACATTGCTGTTGGAACAAGAGTTCTCTGTAATCTTGCACATTGGGAGCACAAGAGGTGAGAACATATGTGGGAATTGGGCACAATGCTGCCTTCACTCCCTCTCCCTCTTTGCACATAAATGCAGGATTAGGCACATATTAGCTCTAATTTGTTATCTGCTCTTCACTTAGCCTATTCAGTTTCATATCTTGGAACTGAAACCACATGGTACTATTTTACGGAATAGATAAATGTCTACAATTATTCTCATTCAATTAAAAAAACCCTCAAAACTATTACAATTAATTTTAATTTTGTAAACCTAAATTTTGTGCTGAAACAACTTGACAATATCCCTTTAAAGCTACTTTTTGAGTTTGCATCACAATTTCCAGCATGTTCCTGTTGATATATAGTTGGGCTTATTACAAGTACTTCATTATGATCTTCACACTTAATAAGGGATGGGGAAATAATCTTGATGGAAATCAAAACTACCTATCAGGATCCTTGTAGTCTGGGTTGTGTTTCCCCCCATGATCCCCAGGTGATACTCTAAAATCTCTCTCTCTCTCTTTTTTTAACCCAGAGGATTCACTTTTTACCCTGTATCAGACCAACTATCTTTCGAAGCCAAGGAGGGCTAGAAGGAGCTCCCTCCAGATCTCATCAGCCCTGTTCCTAAACCATGGACTGAAGACAGACATGCAAAGCATTTCCTCTCATAGGGTGCTGAGCATGCTGCCTTTACATTCTAATTGCCCATGTCTGTTGGATGCACACAGAATCTGAATTCTAGAGCTGATTGAGGGATTCTTAACAAATAGTTTATTCAAATAATTTAGCCTCTTTTTTCTGCTCAGAGAATGTCTGTAAGCAAATTGCATTTTTTCACAAGTGTACTCATTATTCAAAAGTATGAAACTAATTATTTGCACGTTGTTTTAACACCATGGATTGATGATGAACAGTACTCTGTGAGAATTCAATATCTGAGCAGTGTTAGTTAGCTCTGATTGAGTAAATAACATGGTATAATATTGCAGAGCCAGGATTGGTTGCATTTAAAGCCCACTTTCTGCAAACATTTTTGCCAGTTGTACTCCATTGCACATGTGTCGGCAGGAAGCAAATATATGAGAGGTACAAAATATGGCAGAGGTGAATTAATGAAAAAATTAGTTAATATGTCTAGAACTCCAGCTTCAACTTCCTGGACACCATGATCAGCTTCAACAATGGAATCCTACAGGCAACTGTATATTAGAAACTCATGGATCACATTTACCTTCATAGATACAGGAACCTACCCTCGACATAACAAGAAATTTGTTATCTACAGGGAGTCACTCAGATACCACAGAATATGCTCCAAGGAGAAAGTTCAGGATACACACCTTAACACACTTAAAACCACCTTCACCAAACAAGGACACTCCACTAGAGAAGTAGATTGCATCAAGAGAACCTGCTTCAATACAGGGTCGGGTGGGGGTGTATGCGTGGAACAGACCCACTGTCTGCATACTCCTAGTTGTCACCTACCACAACTAATAATTATAACCTCTACTTGATGGGGACCACATCCTGAAAGAAATCTTTCCTGAGCCCCCTCTTCTGGCCTTCAAACAACCCCCCTCACCAAATTCATCATAAGAAGCTTCCCACAGACCAGAACCCGCTAACTCAAAGTAGCACCAGGGTCTGCCATAACAGCAGTTGAAAAACCTGCAGACATATCTCCACTGTTACAATGATTAATACCACTCCCCTCCCCCAACACAACACTACTTTCAAGATCCATGGGGCCTGTACATGCCTAACACAAGACGTGGGGAGCCTCATCCAATGCATCAAATGCCCCACACAACTATGTGGGTGACATGAGGCACTCACTGTGCTTTCAAAAGAACTCACAGAAAAAATGATAAAAGCTAAAAACACCCTATCACTTGTAGATTAAAACTTTTCACAAAGCGATCACTCCATATCTGACTTATCAGTCCATGTCATGATAGGAAATTGGCAGAACATTTTCAAAAGATGAGCCTTGGAGCTTATATTCATGACTCTGCTAGACACCAAAAATTGTGGACACACTGGAGACACTGGTTTTATGTCTCATTATAACAATCTGTAACCCACTAACTCTCCTTTGACCTATGAGTGCAGAGGTGTTCATTGACCACTTCATTTTGAATGGTATTAAAACTGTGCTTTGATAGCATTTTTTCACACTCTGTGCATTCAGTTTGTGCCGGTATATATGACTACACAAGAAGCAGGACAAGTTTTTGCATGCAAGCTAATAAAATGTACAAAGTAGACTCTATGTAAGATTTTAAATTAAATGAGTACTAGACTATTTGAGATTTTTTTCTCCGATCTTATAAAAATCCTATGTTAAAGCAGAAAAGTATCATTTCCACTCTCAGTTAATTAAAAATTTCTAGTACTAGATAATCCCAGACCTCCCCCTAAGATCAGCACTCATCATCATTTCAGATCTGGTAAGCTTTATGTATCTCACTTACATGTATTAAGGAAGGGATATCACCTGGTGGGGATATCAGGAAAGCAACTATTCATATAGTACTTTTACATGATGTCTTGTGGGAGATGGGAACTGGTGTTTCAGCAATATTTTACCTGATGGCAAGACAGTGAGAAAAAACAGGGCAATATCAAACTGAGGAGAAAAAAACAAGGGAAAGAAGAAAGGGGGGCTGAAGAAGAAAAGGATGAGAAGAAAGAAAAACAGAAAGGGGAGAAAGAGGAGAAAATGGACAGGTAGGAATATAGACAAAAGAGAAAGAGAGCAACAAAAAGCAAAAGAAATAAGCACTACTTATTGAAAAATGAGTAAAAAGAAGCTAAAGAGAGAAACAGAAAATAAGAATAGCATAAAAGGAAGAAATATGGAAATGAATAGAATGAAAACATGCATAGGAAAAAATAATACAGGGCAGAGATGGCCAAAGAGGTAGGGAAATAGCAAATGGCTCTAATGAAAGAAAGAAAAAACTATGGAAAAAATTAGATGAAACTGGCAATCAGCTGAAAACCAAAAGCTCAACAAAGATTAGGAAACTATCCCATTAGTCAGAATGACTGTTGCATTCATTGTTTGAGTTACATTTTCATGCTGCACTGGCAGAAGTTGCAATTCTTCCAGAACTAGTCTCACCTAATCACAGACCTTACTGGAGGTACTGATCATGGAAATCAGAGGGTATGGCTACACTTACAAATCTGCAGCGCTGGTAGTTGCAGTGCTGGTCGTCCAGCTGTGCAGGGCCAGCGCTGGTATGTGGCCACACTCACAGCTACCAGCGCTGGTGTGTGGCCACATTTGCAGCATTTGCAGCGCTGTTGGGAGTGATGCATTATGGGCAGCTATCCCAGCATTCAAGTGGCAGCAACGGTGCTTTTCAAAAGAGGGGGGTGGGGTGGGGCATAGTGTGACAGGGAGCGGGGGGAGAGAGAGAGAGAGTGGATTTTTGGAGCCAACACTGTGTGTTAGCTTCCTGACTTGAAAAATCAGAACATGTTCCCGATCCCTTACCCTTAACTCTTAACTGCAAACAGCCTGCAGCCAACACGACTCCCTTTCTCCCCTCTGCCCCCGCTGTTTCTGTCAAGCCTACACTCACTCCCTGCCTGCCTCATTATCACAGATTGATCACAGCAAACAGGAGCTGTGTTTGTAGATAAACAGCTCCGGGATCAACGGATCAACGGAGCTACGGAGGAGTTCACAACAAAACAAAGAGAGGCTGCATAACAAAACAAAGAGAGTAATTTATAAAAGCATTCTGGGATACATCCTTATACCCTGGAGGCCAATCACAGCGCTGGTGTGTGGCCACACTTGATGACCAGCGCTGTAGCACCAGCGCTGGAATCCTTATTCCCCATGCTGAGTGAGGTGTACGGCCAGCGCTGCAGCCAGGGAGTTGAAGCGCTGGAAGTGCCCTGCAGGTGTGGCCACTTACTAATTGCAGCGCTGGTGGAGGCTTTCCAGCGCTGCAACTCACCAGTGTAGCCATACCCAAAGTCTAATCCTAACATAGACCAATGTGGGAAATACACTAGAAAGTGCTGTGATGCCGTGTGAAAAGGAAGTTAACCATTTGTATCATTGTTGCTACCACTGTTGCACAACTGCATTAACTTTGATATAAAATGTATTATGTAAGGTATCAATGGAAAAGTTACAATTTGTCAAGTATGATTATCCTGGTTAAAACCATGCATCATCACTGTATCTGAAGTTATGAATATTAGCAAGGTATTTGTATCTTAAATGTGTTCGTTCTTGGTGTGACACCCACAAGGTCTCGCCAACCCATTGTGAATGAACTATTCAAGCTTGATGGACCATTAAGAATTAACTCTCCAGATAGCTCTTCCTGAGGACACCTCGGACAACAAGGAGCCAATGCAAAACATTTAAGGGCTTGTGATGTGGACATGTGACCTCGGACTCCATCTTTGTCAGTTACTTTCCATACACAGGGGCTATGGACTTTATTTGGGACAGTAAATTTCCAAGCACATGGCAGAGGATATAAAAGACACCTGAGAGATCTCCATTTTGCCTCATTCCTGCTCCAATTCTCTGGACTGTGGATTTACAATTAAAAGGAGTATTTTGAACAATGGACTGAGGATCTTTCAATCTTTTGGAAGTTACCAGGGTGACTTTTGCAAACCAGCAGTCTAGTCTATCACTGCTACACACCTGATTTAAGGATTTCACAATCATTTGTATGTATATGATCTATTAACCATTCATAACTCTATTTTATTCTTTATAATGTAACTTTAGTTAGTTTACGAAGGATTGGCTGACAGCATGATATTTGGGTAATATCTGAGATACATATCGGCGTGGGGGTAAGTGTCTGATCCTTTGGGATTAGTAGAACCTCACGTATGGTGAATTGGGTTTTCAGTAATCTCTCACTATAATAGACCTGTTTTTCTGGATGGGAGCCAAGGGCTGGAATGCTTAAAGGGGACTGTGTTAGGCTTCTGGTTAACCGGTGTGGTGCTACAGAAGCTCATTTGCTGCTAGTTTGGTGAATCTAATTATAGAATAAGCCACCAGTTGTGGGGATTGTCTGCTCTGTTTCTTGCAGTCTGCCCTGAGGTGGCATTCTCAGTCCATTCCAGGCACCCGGTCACAAGTGCCATTCAGGTATGAATACAGTGCAGACAATTACTGATCAATGATACAAGTTGCCTAAATATAAGCAGTTTGTTCTCTCTCTCTACACTCAGCACCCTCTTATTTTAAGCAAAAAGAATATATTATTCATTTATGCCATTTCCTCTCACATCCTGTCACATCCTGATTCCTTTAAGATGGGCAATCTGCTTAGGTTCTTCCATCAAGACAGGTTTATACATATGCTGCAATGTTTTTACCTCTGTTCTTTAGTTATCAGAATGCCTTCCATGCACCATCATACTTATTTCCGTAAATATGAACAAAGTATAAAACACTATCTTACCACCACTGATTCATTTGTTCTGTCTGCTCCAATATCTTGCCCTGACACACTTTGCTACAGATGGATGGATGGATAGACTCAGATAAATATAATCTATTCACAGTGGATTAGTTTCCATCAAAATATTCTGAACATCAGATACAATAAGTTTGGATGTTCTTTTCCCTCCCCAACACCAGGGCCAATTCTTTCATTTCAAATTCCTATCGCTTGGACAAATCTATTCCTGAAACACATCTCCCTCACCCTATCCACTACAGCCGCTATGTTTAGTAATATTACACTGGAGAATATGGAGAGCACTTTATCCTTGGTTCTGTCTTTTCATCTTATGCTAGTCAGTTTTAATAATGTCTCCTGTGCGCCACAGTCAGGGTCTGGAAGGATGTTGAGCTGTTGCGTTTGGTTTAAGGTCCAATACTATTAACATTTTATCTGAACTAGCATGTTCATTTCTACTCTACAAACTTTTTTCCTGTTAATAGTCACATAAGATGCAGCAAATGTAGTTTCGTGATATGTACATCCAACTATTTAGATGTGTTGGAGTTTTCCAAATGAATAATTTTTGCCTGTACACCTACACCACATGGCATTTAATTAGGAACGTGGTTCAGATTGCCCTTCACATGATCAACAAAGCATGTATACGAGAGGTTTGGCTAAACCAGGCACTTCCCCAGCTGGACTGGAAACCAGGACTGGCTATCAGGCATACCAAGCATTTACTGTTCTGTGCATAGGCGCTGAGTTTCTAATCTGCCGAGGGGTGCTCCCCTCTGGCTCCGCCCAAGGCCTGCCCCAACTCCACCCCTTTCCCCAGCCCTTGCCCTGCTTCTTCCCTGCCCAGTTCTGCCCCCTCCCGCAAGCGTGCTGCACCCTCACTCCTCCCCACTCCCCCCCCAGAACCTTCTGATGTCACGAAGCAGCTGATCTGTGGCAGGCAGGAGGTGCTGGGAGGGAGGGGGAGGCACTGATCGGTGGAGCCTGCCAGCGAGCAGGAGGCGCTGGGGGAGAGGGAGGTTCTGGTAGGTGGGCTGCCGGTGGGTGCTCAGCACCCACCATTTTTTCCCCATGGGTGCTCCAGTCCCAGAGCACCCATGGAATCGATGACTATAGTTGTGTGATGAAGAAAATCTACAGGCCAGTCTGGGAGGAAGATTGGCTAGTGGAAGGGCTCATAGGATCATTAGGAATGGAGCCTGCTGCTAAGAATGAGCCAGCAAGAGAAGCATATGGGAAGATAGAGGGCTTGCAGGAGCAGCTGGCAAAGAACAAGAGACAAATTCTTGGAGAAGGAAAAGCTGAAGAGACCTATATCTGGGATCTCTTGTGGGACACAAAGCAGCAATCAGTTAATGTGTCAGGTACCCTGCTTGAATGGTATGATGACACAGGTGCACTGGCTAGAGGAAATAGCGTTAGCACGAACAGCACAGAGGACATACAAAGGTGATGCATGGGGGGTGGGGCATGTGCAGTCATGTGCCCCCCCTCCCAATTTGCTGCTTGGCTTGTACTGAGCATGCTCAAGAACACTGCTGAAGCCGGCTGGCCTCACTCTGCCCCCCATCCCCCCAGCCACATATGCTATCGGCAGGCACTGGTCATCTCTGATCATGTGCATGAAAAGAGGGAAGGGGTTTATTCTTATCCATGAAAATCTGAAGTCTTATGATAAGAATCAACGCTTTACATTATTCAATCCAATTCCAGGCTTATCCTTCACTTCCTACCTACTTACATATTTTTAACGTGTCCCTGTTAAAGTCAATACACTAACTACAGTTTCTCACAGACTTTGGAATGCAACACATTGCAATACATCTGCGCATGCACACATACACGTCACCCATTAATCTAAGTTGGGGGTCACTTGCATAAAGTAAAAGAAAATCTGTAATATATACATATTAGATGGTTTTGCTGGAAAATAATGAAGAATAACTAAACTTAAGTGGATGTACAGCTCTGTAAAACCTGTTCTATAATCTTTTCAATTTTTGTTTTCATTTAAATTTGATATTCATCCTGATGTGATAAAATATTGTAATACTTTTTCAGCTTTAAAAGCAAACTCATAAAATCCACTTTTTTGATTACTTTAATAGGATTACTGAATTCTGCCAATGACTAATGAATATAATGCTTTGTAATTTTATATTTGATTCCACAGGTGTGATTTTAATGGATGTACTGCACAGGATCACTAAGCTGCTTGTACAGGAAAGTATTTAAAATTAATGTCCTTGGAAGTAATTTAAACAGAAAAGAGAACGCACTGGAGTTGTGAAAATAAACTCTCTAAAGTCAATCTTCCATATGCTGTACAAAAGAGCTGTGAAGACTGGCTATGCCTAACCCACAATAAAATTGTCATATGAAATACATGGTAGTGTAAATTGCAACAAATGCACATCTTTTGGTGTTTATAATTGTTTTACGGTGATGAAATTTAAAAAAAAAATTCTGTTCCTGAACTGAGAATTTTAAGCAACCAGCTAGAAGCATACTTTTAATTACACATGGGCTACATGCTAATTATCTACAATTAATAGGGTTCGCTCAATTTATCATGTTCTTGTGAAAGAGAGATTTGGGTGGTCAGAAATATATGAGGAAAACCATTTACAGTATCAGCTTTTCTTTTCTCTCTTTTTTTTTAAAAGGTATGCACACTGTAATTTGCATAGCAACAATTTTCTCTATCACTCAACATATTTTCATAGCTCTTCCACTGGTACAAAACACAAAACACAAGAAAAAACATGTTCCCATAAATGCAGAGCTTCAAAAATGATTAAGGCAATATTACCTGTAGAAGCTTCCACCTTGTGTTCAGGTCTTCCAGGCAGTTGAGATTATATGGAGAAAGCTGTATATCAGAGGAGGTGAACTGGTGAGCAAGGTCATTGACATGATTCACATTTTCTTTAATGGGTGCAATTTCTGCTCGGTAAACCTGTGTGAATGAAACAAACGGTATGTTTATAGAAACAATAATCTCCAAAGTTATGGTCTCCATTATTTGATAATTGACCATAAGGGAGATTCTGGCAATTTTTTAAAACTGAAAAATGTAGATTCAGGTCAACAGAAAACATTTTGAAAGTTTGTGTTGATTCCACTGAATTGTTTCAGACTGAGAAAACAAAACAAAAAACAACAACCCTCAACTAAATGTTTAGTTTTGATTTTTTTTGAATGAACATTTAAATGAAATGTTTTGAATTTTTTATTTGAAATTACTTTGTTTTGAATTTTACCTCCATTGTGTTTTTTAAATGATGAAAAACCCTTTAAAATGAAACTGTTTCATTCAACTGCAACCTACTATCTGTTTTTTCCCCTTAACACATTTTGGTTTAGCCAGAGAACTGTAAAATCAGTAATTCACACAGCTCTAGTTCTGAGCCCCAAACAGAAAGGAAGGAACATATTGATCATGAATATCTAAATTCTTTTTATATAGCAAGGCCTTTATTGTGCCTTCCAGGCACAACTTGCATTTGAGTAGTTGCATGTTAAGCAGGATCATCAAGGAAAATTTTGGCCAACTCAGCCAGATTTTCTCATAGGGCTCCCAAGGGAGCAGTCACTTTAGCAGCTGTTTCCTGACCCTTTAAATACATGTGACATTTGTGCCCTATTGTGCTGGGTCAGTATGTTTCAGCCTTAGACCTCTGGAGGCGATAGTGCTGCCGGTGATACCAACACGGAGCAACTAGACACATAGGGGGGAAATTCTGGCCACACTGAAGTCAATGGCAAAACTCCCACTGACTTCAACAGAGCCATGATTTCATCCAATGTGCCTGGAGCATGTATATGAATGAAAGGGGATTAGGAGAAAGGGCTTCATCCTCTTCCACGTGGATGCAGGGCCAGCCACAATGTGGCCCTTAATATTTTGTAGTGAATTGTAAATTTCTTTTTAAAAAAATAAAGCTTACATCACCTGAAAGAACTGTGCATAACAATATTATTATGTTAATAATTTCATTAAATGCTTTTAAAAGTCATCTATATCAGTGATTCTAAAGCTGGTCCGCCGCTTGTTCAGGAAAAGCCCCTTGCGAGCAGGGCTAGTTTGTTTACCTGCCGTGTCCGCAGGTTCGGCTGATCGCGGCTCCCACTGGCCGCAGTTCACCACTCCAGGCCAATGGGGGCTGCGGGAAGCGGCATGGGATGCGATGGCCACCCTTCCCGCAGCCCCCATTGGCCTAGAGCGGCGAACCGCGATCAGTGGGAGCCACGATCGGCCGAACATACGGACACGGCAGGTAAATAAACCAGCCCGGCCCGCAAGGGGCTTTCCCTGAACAAGCAGCGGACCGGCTTTAGAACCACTGATCTATATCACTGCAAAACAAAGAAACCAAAAACCTTCCAACTGACTTTATTTCAAACCAGGCAATAACAATTTGAGGAAGCTCCTACAATGCATCTCTATACATTCTCAAAGTGCTGCTACGTTGACCTCACATACAAAACATCATGACAATCTGTTGTGGAGAGGTATTTCTGTGCAGATCTTTGACCTGTTACAGTGTTTCATATCTGTATTTACTAAGGAGACATTTAGGGAACTTTAACATGATATTGGTACATTTTGACACAGTGTGAGTCACTTCTAAGATTACAAATTCTGTCATTTTCAGGTGCACTTTGGATAATGTGATGTCTGTGCACAAGGGCAGGATAATGTCCTTGGAATATTAGCCTTGCCTTCTGTCTCTGAGTATGTGCATTTTGCTATATAAACCATATGGTAGAACATCAGAGTTACAAACTCCTCAGGAATGGAGGTTGTTTGTAACTTTGAAATGTTCATAACTCTAAACAAAATGTAATTGTGGTTCTTTCAAAAGTTTATAACTGAACATTGACTTCAGACAGCTTTGAAACTTTACTATGTAGAAGAAAAATGCTGCCTTTAATTTAAATGAAACAAGCCCAGAAAAAAATGTCCTTACCTTGTCAAATCTTTTTTTAAACTTTCCCTTTATTATTTTCGGTAGTTTTCATTTAACACAGTACTGTACTATATTTGCCTTTTGGGGTGGGGGGTGTCTCTGCTGCTGCCTGATTGCATACTTCAAGTTTCAAATGAGGTATGTGGTTGACTGGTCAGTTCATAACTCTGGAGTTCATAGCTCTGAGGTTTTATTGTATATGATCTGTAACTTATTTTGGACAATTAAACTATTGAAATGACCTCCTAGAAATTTCTTTACCAGAATTAGCTGTGAACATTATTCCATGAATAACCAATATCTGACTGAAACTTGAGAGTGCTTACAGCTTAACATTACTCAGACTTTCTCAGGCACTTGAAAGGTTAAATGTCACTAACTGACAATAGGGTATAGATCTCCTAAATATTGTCCATGACTCTCAATCAAAAGCTAGATTCTGACTCAATTAATTATAATACCTCACATGACTTCAATAAGATTCATATGCTTATGAGTTAGCAGGACTGAATTTAACAGATAAATTTAAGTGGTTAGTTAATGCCTCTCTCCTTCCCCCCAGCATATAGTGAAATGTTCTTTAATGGCCCACTGAAACAAACATGAAAAACATACTGATTTCAAACAATGTTTATTCTGAAACGCAAGCAAGGAGACTGATTTAAGTGCCCTGAAAGCAAAAATCACGCTAAATTATACGCAAGGAATGTTATTCACCTCACCCTTTCACAAGTCTGACATCAGTGAAACTCCATTGAGCTCATTGGAGTTACTCCTGATTTATATTTTATTGTTAGTTGAGAGAATCTGGCTTACGATGTGGAGATGAGGGCAGAATTTGGCAGTTGCAGTCAGATCTTGCAAAAGCTTCCATATGTACTTAAGTTAAGCATGTGAAGAAAAAAAATGAGGCCAGTAAGATTTTGAGTAAAATACAGGCATATGTCTTTGCAGGATTAGGGTCTTAGTGAATATAGATATGCAGAGTGAATATTGGCATATATATTATTTCATGTGCAGTAAATTATATGTAACTATCTTACCTTTCATTTATTTACTGATAAAAATAGTCCATATAATATTTCATATGTGAAATATTCTTTAAATAAATACCCCATCCCACCCTCATCCAGAAAATAAATTCAGCGCTAGCAACTTGATATCTTGAGAAATATCAATTGAGTATGTGGAAGGGAGAAAAAAAAAGTTTGATTAAAAAAAACTTTCAGTTTCAAACATCCCTGGGGAAATATTACAATAAACTATGGAAATCAGGAAAGAAAAAAAACCCCTCTGAAGTATATCCTTTCAAAACTTCAGAGGTTCAAGACAATATACTATGAGCTAATGCCATGCTATGTTCATGCACTCAGGAAGATGCTTTATTTGCTTTGCATGTATTAATATATCTACATCAAAACAGCTACAGATTTCATTTTCTACTTTTATTTGCAGAATTCAAATGTTTTTTTCATTGTTCACTGGACTGAACTTATAACTCCCTCCCCCCACCCCCTCCATTTCACTACTCTACAAATAAAATTCAGGCCAATTCACTGACCAAACAGAAAAGAGAAATAGGGTGAATGGAAGTATGGGCACATAATTCAAATAAGCGCTTCTATTTCCAGTTTGTTAATACTGATTTAATACACAACTTGGAAAAAAGAAGATTCTGTTCTCCTGCCAACATGTTCCAGACATCCCTTGGTAAGTGACTAAAAGTCATCGTTTGAAAACTAGCAATCGTATAAGCCATTTTATTCTTAAATCCTTGTAGACATATTTGGGCCTTCCAAATTACATTGATTATAGTGAAAAATTCCACCTTTTAGCCAAACCTCTGGTCAGCCAATTCAACTGTGTTTCTCCTATTCCATTCAGTTATATGGAGTTCTAATGTTGGTTACTGGGAATAAGTTACAAACTTCAGTTAGGACAGAAAAATAGAACTGACCATTTTAATTGTTCAGGACTGAATTAAATGGGAAATCTAGATTATTGACTCTCAATTTGTAAAAGCAGCAAAGAATCCTGTGGCACCTTATAGACTAACAGATGTTTTGCAGCATGAGCTTTCGTGGGTGAATACCCACTTCTTTGGATGTTCTTTTTTGTGTCAAACTCTGAGGTGAACTCAGCTCTTACCACATCCATTATAGTCAATTCAGCATTTCTCATGACAAAAAACATACCTAACCAATCTAACATCATAGAAAAGCCCAATAATCATTTTAATGGATGTCCTATGTATGTAGAAATTTATATTGACAAAGCATATGAAAATTCTCATAGGTGACCTTTTTGCAAAAAGCAAGACTTAGTAAATTAAGTCTAATTTACTTAATAAATAAGTAGATAATAGTCCACATAAAGTTTGCACATGTACAAACTAAGGACAAACCTTTGAACTCTGTAGTCTTTGTAATCTTTTTTTCCAGTTAATCTTATGTATATGTTTATGCAGCATTAAAAATATTTGTTGAAAAACATCAGCACCCTAAATTGCCTTTAGATTCCCTGGGGCATAAGGACTTGATCCTGCACTATTGAAGACAATGGTATTTTTGCCATTATATTTAACGGAAGAAGGATCAGACCTTAACTGAAGACAGTAGTTCAGGCAAACCACTTAAGCATATTCTTAACTTTAACCATGTGCTTAAATCTCAACTTGACTTGAGAACATGTTTCAGTGCTTTGCTGACCTGGGGCATAACTGAATAAGTTCAGATATTTAGATACTGGTCTTTATTTCTATATGTGCAAAATTGCACTTGTAATTATTTGCCTCTAAAATTGGCTCAGAAATATTGGGCCCAATGGAAAGTGACATAGATGGTCACATTGGGTTTTTCTAGATTAAGAAGAGGCTGAGGAAATGTTGTGATTAGCTAGTATGTGTTTTTGACCTAACCATGACCTCTTATTCTTATCTAGACAAACCAGTTGATAAGATGAAATAAGTGTAAGAAAGTGTTTTTTCTACATGTTGAAAGAGCTGAAGTGTGAATGTGTAGCAGGAAAAGCAACCAAGGCATAACGAGGTTGTAGAATGGCCTAAGATATGGCATATCTACACCCTTCCTCCCTGCACACAATTTATTTTATATTTCACCCTTCTAATAGTTGCTTTTCCTGCTACAACCTCATTCTTCTGCATGTGAATTACACTGATTTATGCTTACTTATGCTGATTTTCCAATATGTCCCTCTGAGTTCAATTATTAATGTTGTATTTTTATTAAAATTTCTATTAACTTGTTACACACACAGCAACTCAAAACAAAAACAAAAAAAATCTTATTCAATGATCTATTGATATATAATTAATCCAAATAATTTTACAAATAAAAAACCAAGAGAAAAAAAGAAAAGTTTGTCCAAATTAAGATCTGAACTCCATAGGACATTGTATTTTTTAAAAGTTAGCTATTTAAAAGACCAAGTTAAGCAAGATACATTATTAGTGATAACTTGTCTACTTCTCCTAGAGTACATAAACCCACAACTATGGGCTTGACTATGCTACAGACTCTACAGACTGAAGCTGTGATATTGTAGCACCACAGTGTAGACACTTTCTATATTGAAAGGAGGATTTATTTTTTGCCTCTGTAATTAATCCCCCCCATTGAGAAGCAGAAGCTAAGTCGATGTAAGAATTCTTCCACTGACCCAATGGTGTCTATGCTGGGACATAGATCAGCCTAAGTACATCTCAGAGGGGTAGCTAGGTTAACCTAAATTTTAAGCATAGACCAGGTCTGAGATATTTTAGCTGTGGAGTGAGAGGAAGTTAGCTCTAATTCTGTTTTGTTTTAAGGAATTATTTTAATTATTTGTCTTTTTTGTATTGGAACTACTTATATAACTATCACATTTACATCTATAGGCTGATGAACACATCCTCTCTCCAAATTTGGTTTCCTTTACTTATAAAATGTTTATAATCAGCTACAACATACTTCAAAGAGAAACCCAATAAAAAAATTAACTTGACATAGATTTAACGGACCTTCAGCTTGGAAGCCTCAGTATGATGGAAGTTGATATAATTGTGATTGCACTTTGAATTATCAATTCCCTTCAGTTTTCTCATGCCTTCATATTTCTTTCATTTACTATTTCCCCTTTAATTAAAAAAAAGGCAGGGTACATATTTTTACAGAAGAAAGATTTAAAGAATTGTAACAAGTTCCTTGTTAAAAAAACAACAACAACAAAATACCAAACTAAAGGCCCTCTGTCATACATATACACATACTTAGCAGTATTACACAAATAGTCCCAACGAAATCAATGAAACTACTCAAGATGTAAATTACTCCTCAATGTGAGCAAGTTATTTTCATTATGAATGGAGAGCTGGCTGTATTTTAAAGAAGCCTTATTGAAGGTGCCCGAACAAACCATCCCGATGTGCAGAAAGAACAGCAAATATTGCAGGGGACCAGCTTGGCTTAACAGAGAAATCTTCTATGAGCTTAAACACAAAAAGGAAGCTTAAAAGATGTGGAAACTTGGACAGATGACTAGAGAGGAGTATAAAAATATTCCTTGAGAATGCAAGGGTGTAATCAGGAAGGCCAAAGCACAATTGGAGTTGCATCTAGCAAGGGATGTGAAGGTTAACAAGAACAGTTTCTACAGGTGTGTTAGCAACAAGAAGGTGGTCAGGGAAAGTGTGGGACCCTTACTGAATGGAGGAGGCAACCTAGTGACAGGTGATGTGGAAAATCTGAAATATTCAATGCTTTTTTTGCCTCAGTCTCCAGACAAGATCAGCTCCAAGACTGCTGAACTGGGCAGCACAGTATGGGGAGGAGGTGAGCAGCCTTCAGTGCTGAAAGAACAGATTAAGGACTATTTAGAAAAGCTGGACATGCACAAGTCCATGGGGCTGAATGCAAAGCATCCCAGATGCTGAGGGAGTTGGCTGATGTGATGGCCGAATCACAGAATATCAGAGTTGGAAGGGACCTCAGGAGGTCATCCAACTCCCTGCTCAAAGCAGGACCAATCCCCAACTAAATCATCCCACCCAGGACTTTGTCAAGCCTGACCTTAAAAACCTCTAAGGAAGGAGATTCCACCACCTCCCTATGCAACCCATTCCAGTGCTTCACCACCCTCCTAGAGAAAAAGTTTTTCTAATATCCAACCTAAACCTCCCCCACTGCAACGTGAGACTATTACTCCTTGTTCTGTCATCTGCTACCACTGAGAACAGTCTAGATTCATCCTCTTTGGAACCCCCATCAGGTAGTTGAAAGCAGCTATCAAATCCCCCCTCATTCTTCTCTTCTGCAGACTAAACAATCCCAATTCCCTCAACCTCTCCTTATAAGCTCCAAGCTCAGTTCCTTAATCATTTTTGTTGCCATCTGGGACTCTTTCCAATTTTTCCACATCCTTCTTGTAGTATGGGGCTCAAAACTGGACACAGTACTCCAGATGAGGCCTCACCAATGTCAAATAGAGGGGAATGATCACGTCCCTCGATCTGCTGGCAATGTCCCTACTTATACAGCCCAAAATGCTGTTAGCCTTCTTGGCAACAAGGGCACACTGTCTACTCATATCCAGCTTCTCGTTCACTGCAACCCCAAGGCCCTTTTCTTCCGAACTGCCGCTTAGCCAGTCAGTTCCCAGCCTGTAGCAGTGCATGGGATTCTTCTGTTGTAAGTGCAGGACTCTGCACTTGTCCTTGTTGAACCTCATCAGATTTCTTTTGGCCCAATCCTCTAATTTGTCTAGGTCCCTCTGTATGCTATCCCTACCTCCAGCGTGTCTACCATTCCTCCCAGTTTAGTGTCATCTGAAAACTTGCGGAGGGTGTAGTCAACGCCATCCTCCAGATCATTAATGAAGATATTGAACAAAACAGGCCCCAGGATCGACCTCTGGGGCACTCCACTTGATACGGCTGCCAACTAGACAAGGAGCCATTGATTACTACCCGTTGAGCCTGACAATCTAGCCAGCTTTCTATCCACCTTGTAGTCCATTCATCCAGCACATACTTCTTTAACGTGCCCGCAAGAATACTGTGGGAGACCGTATCAAAAGCGTTGCTAAAGTCAAGGAATAACATATCCACTGCTTTCCCCTCATCTGCAGAGCCAGTTACCTCGTCATAGAAGGCAATTAGGTTAGTCAGGCATGACTTGCCCTTAGTGAATCCATGCTGACTGTTCCTGATCACTTTCGTCTTCTCTAAGTGCGTCAGAATTGATTCCTTGAGGACCTGCTCCATGATTTTTCCAGGGACTGAGGTAAGGCTGACTGGCCTGTAGTTTCCCGATCCTCCTCCTTCCCTTTTTTAAAGATGGGCACTACATTAGCCTTTTTTCAGGGACCTCCCCCAATTGCCATGAGTTTTCAAAGATAATGGCCAATGGCTCTGCAATCCCATCTGCCAACTCCTTTAGTACCCTCGGATGCAGTGCATCTGGCCCCATGGACTTGTGCTCATTCAGCTTTTCTAAATGGTCCTAAACCACATCTTTCTCCACAGAGAGCTGGTCACATCCTCCCCATGCTGAGCTGCCCAGCGCTGTAGTCTGGGAGCTGACCTTGTTTGTGAAGACAGAGGAAAAAAAGCATTGAGTACATTAGCTTTTTCCACATCCTCTGTCACTAGGTTGCCTCCCTCATTCAGTAAGGGGCCCAGACTTTCCTTGACCTTCTTCTTGTTGCTAACATACCTGAAAAAACCTTTCTTGTTACTCTTAACATCTCTTGCTAGTTGCAACTCCAAGTGTGATTTGGCTTTCCTGATTTCACTCCTGCATGCCTGAGCAATATTTTTATACTCCTCCCTGGTCATTCGTCCAAGCTTCCACTTCTTGTACACTTCTTTTTTGTGTTTAAGATCAGCAAGGATTTCACTGTTAAGCCACGCTGGTCGCCTGCCATATTTAGTATTCTTTCTACACATCAGGATAGTTTGTTCCTGCAACCTCAATAAAGATTCTTTAAAATAGAGACAGTTCTCCTGGACTCTTTTCCCCCTCATTCTTCTCCCAGGGGATCCTGCCCATCAGTTCCCTGAGGGAGTCAAAGTCTGCTTTTCTGAAGTCCAGGGTCTGTATTCTGCTGCTCTCCTTTCTTCCTTGTGTCAGGATCCTGAACTCGTCCATCTCATGGTCACTGCCTCCCAGGTTCCCATCCACTTTTGCTTCCCCTACTATTTCTTCCCTGTTTGTGAGCAGCAGGTCAAGAAGAGTTGGTTCCTCCAGCACTTGCACCAGGAAATTGTCCCCTACACTTTCCAAAAACTTCCTGGATTGTCTGTGCACTGCTGTATTGCTCTCCCAGCAGATATCGGGGTGATTCAAGTCTGCCATGAGAACCAGGGCCTATGATCTAGTAACTTCTGTTAGTTGCTGGAAGAAAGACTCGTCCACGTCATCCCCTGGTTTGGTGGTCTAAAGCAGACTCCCACCACGACATCACCCTTGTTGCTCACACTTCTAAACTTAATCCAGAGACTCTTAGGTTTTTCAGCAGTTTCATACCCGTGCTCTGAGGAGTCATACCGCTCTCTTACATACAATGCAACTCCCCCACCTTTTCTGCCCTGCCTGTCCTTCCTGAACAGTTTATATCCATCCATGACAGTACTCCAGTCATGTGAGTTATCCCACCAAGTCTCTGTTATTCCAATCACATCATAATTCCTTGACTGTGCTCGGACTTCCAGTTCTCCCTGCTTGTTTACCAGGCTTCTTGCATTTGTGTATAAGCACTTAAGATAACCCACTGATCATACTGCTTTCTCAGTATGAGGCAGGAGTCCTCCCCTCTTGTGCTCTCCTGCTTGTGTTTCCTCCCAGTATCCCACTTCCCCACTTACCTCAGGCCTTTGGTCTCCTTCCCTTGGTGAACCTAGTTTAAAGCCCTCCTCACTAGGTTAGCTTGTGAAGATGCTCTTCCCTCTCTTTGTTAGGTGGAGCCTGGCTCTACCTAGCACTCCTCCTGTTTGGAACACCATCCCAGGGTCAAAGAATCCAAAGCCTTCTCTCCAACACCACTTGCGTAGCCATTTGTTGACTTCCACGATTTGACGGTCTCTACCTTGGCCTTTTCCTTCCACAGAGTCATTGGCCATTATCTTTGAAAACTTGTGGTGATCCGGGGAGGTCCCAGGTGATTGGAAAAAGGCAAATATAGTGCCCATCTATAAAAAAGGCAAGAAGGAGAATCCGGAGGACTACAGAACAGTTAATCTCACCTTAGTACGTGGAAAGTCATGGAGCAGGTCCTCAAGGAATCCATTTTGAAGCTCTTGGAAGAGAGGAAGGTGATCAGGAACAGTCAACATGGATTCATCAAGAGCAAGTCATGCCTGACTAACCTGATTGCCTTCTATGATGAGATAACTGGCTCTGTGGATATGGGAAAAGCAGTGGACGTGTTATTCCTTGACTTTAGCGAAGCTTTTAATATGGTCTTCCACAGTATTCTTGCCAGCAAGTTAAAGAAGTATGGATTGGATGAATGGACTACAAGGTGAATAGAAAGCTGGCTCGATTTTCAGGCTCAATGGGTATTGATCAATGGCTCAATGTCTAGTTGGCAGCTGATATCAAGTGGAGTCCCCCAAGGGTCGGTCCTGGGGCCGGTTTTGTTCAAAATCTTCATGAATTATCTGGATGATGAGATGGATTGCACCCTCAGCATGTTCACGGATGACACTAAGCTGGTGGGGGTAGATATGCTGGAGGGTAGGGATAAGGTCCAGAGTGACCTAGACAAATTAGAGGATCAGGCAAAAAGAAATCTGATGAGTTTCAACAAGGACAAGTGCAGAGTCCTGCACTTAGGACGGAAGAATCTCATGCACTGCTACAGGATGGGGACTGACTGGCTAAGCGGCAGTTCTGCAGAAAAGGACCTGGGGATTACAGTGGACGAGAAGCTGGATATGAGTCAACAGTGTGCCCTAGTTGCCAAGAAGGCTAACAGCATATTGGGATGCATTAGTAGGGGCATTGCCAGCAGATTGAGTGAAGTGATCATTCCCCTTTATTCGGCACTGGTGAGGCCACATCTGGATTAGTGTGTCCAGTTTTGGCCCCTCACTACAGAAAAGATGTGGACAAATTGGAGAGAGTCCAGCGGAGGGCAACAAAAATTATCAGGGGGCTGGAGCACATGACTTATGAGGAGAGGCTAAGTGAACTGGGCTTATTTAGATTGCAGATGAGAAGAGTGAGGGAGGGATTTGATAGCAGCCTTCAACTACCTGAAGGTGGAGTTACAAAGAGGATGGAGCTCGGCTGTTCTCAGTTGTGGCCGATGACAGAACAAGGAGCAATGGTCTCAAGTTGCAGTGCAGGAGGTCTAGGCTGGATATTAGGAAACACTATTTCACTAGGAGGGTGGTGAAGCACTGCAATGGGTTACCAAGGAAGGTTGTAGAATCTCTTTCAACCCTAATCTTTTATGATTCTTCTATGATAATAGCCTTATGAAACTACAATTTGAACTGTTTTTGAAAACTCCTTGAGAAGTCAGCAAGCATGTCTGGGTGGGGGTGGGGGGGGTAAAGGAGGGGGAGGTGGGTCTCAGAGTGTGGGCTCCAACCAGAGCCAAAATCTCTACACTGCAATATTTAGCCCTGCAGCTTGAGCTCCCAGGAACCCGAGTCAGCTCTGAGACTTGATGCCATGGTTTTTCCCCCACAGTATAGATGCATCAAAAGACACACAGGTGATGCTGCCTAACCACATATTGGAACCAAGTACTTGAAATCTATGGTACCTTGCAGGGTCTAGCTAGCACAAAATGTAATTTATATGTTAAACACAATGAGCCATAAGTTCCCCTTCTACCAAAAACAACACAGAAGAGGAAAACTTAGTCAAAAATATCTGCAGTTTAAAAGGTCAGTTTTGTAACAGCATCACACTATCAATGCAGGATAAGTGTTGCTATCATGTATATCATCCAGATAAGATGACAAGAATCTGCAAGTGAAGCTACCAAAACCTTGCAGATTTCTGGCCATACAATGCCATTATCAACACACAGCTCTGGGCTTTCTGCCAAGCAGAGGAAGCATACAGTAGCTGGTTTCTTTGTCATGAGACTATTGGTTCCCCACCAGTAGTTACTTCTGTGTAACCTCTCTGACAGGATGACTAACATAGGTTAATGCTAAAATGGCTAATGCCTGTTCAGCATTAAAAATACTGAAAAAAATCAGCCAGCTCTATGACATTTTTCAAAGGCAACATAGCCTGTTTCCTGAATCAAAGCTCTTTATAAATGACCACACAATTGTTAAGCAGTTAGATATGAGACTGCAACCAATGCTTCTGGTTGTCTCTCTGGCTCCCTGAAATAGGAGGTGCCAGCAGCTAAATGGCACTTCTGGCTACAGTTAACAAAACAACTTATCTATTCTGTATGTCATACAATGAGAGCTCAATACTGATTCCACATGTGTGGGTATGAATCTTTCAAAGTCAAAAACACTTCATTAAGTTTATAGAAGATTATAGTTTTGTATTTGTATAGTGCCTTTAATCCAAAGGATCCCAAAGCACTTTAGAAACTCAACACCTGTATACACAAACTGGACAAAGAAATCATCCACTGCAGCCATCTTTGGGGGTGAAATACAACAGTGGCTTAACATTGCACAACATTTCTATGTGATACCTTCGGACAGGAAGGTAAAAGAACTGTAAATACAGGGAGAATTATAGTAGTTTGAGTACAACATGGGTGATTTGGAATACAGATGGGACACTAAGATTAGCACCACTATTCTGGGCTAGAATACCACTAATCGCTGCAAATGGCTAGGACTATGATTTTACATTTCACCTGAAGGATGGTGCTTCTAGCAACACAGCACTCACCACTGATCAACAGCATGCATCATTCTGCAGTACTGAAAGTGCAACTTACTAAAACACCAACACTGTACTTCCTACAGATCGCTAAGAAGAGATCCAATTATTTGTTTTTCCTTGGAAATTTCCCATCCAAGTACTGACCTAGTCAAACCCTGCTTCAGTCTTAGGTATGTTTACATATCTTTTGTGTCATCAGTATGATGTTTCTAGTCCTGGCTACAATGTACTAGGTATGTTCCTGCTGTTTGGAAAGGATGATCACTGCCCTGAGGAGCTCACAGTCTAAAAACTGATAAACACGCAAGCAGATGGAGCTGTAGGGAAGAAGGGAGTAAGACATACAGTTATGTTAAACACACTCACACATATTTAAAATAGGACAAGTAAATTACATCCAAATTACCCCTCAAACTTGCCATTGCCTATCACCATACCAGATATCTGAATCAAGCCCTGAGTGTTGCGTACATTTGTAACAAGATAATGCTGTGGGCTGGAGTACAGACAATGAATCTCACCTTTATGATGGTACTACACATTGTCAGTGTATCTGCAAGATGTTATATGTCACTTTGCAAATCCCATGCTTTTCTTGCAGATTAAATTGCTTTTGCTTTGACTATCTCCTTGAAAACAAGTGAGCGGCTTGCCAAATATTTTTCCATAAAAACAAACCTTTCAATAAAAATCCCACAATTTGTTTAAAAATGAACACAGTTTTTGAAAATGTCTCTTTCCCCCATTGCCACTATTTTTCAATGTGCTGTGTTCTGTTTCATTTTAATTAGCGGTCCCTAAAATATGGAAGAACACTGCACTCTTCTCTGGAACATTGCCCAACGTTCAGCAGGCAGTCAAATATAAAGACCTAGATCCACCAAAGGGAGTTGGCATTTATTGACTGCATGAAAAGGATATTTTTGTCCATGTTTTATGAATGAGTTTTTTGAAATTTGAAAAGAAATTCATGAGTCACTTGGGTGGGAGTGGAAATAAATAGTAAATGAGCTTATTTCAATAAGAACAGACTCTTTACATACTTGCCAGCTTTGGGGAGCTTCCATCATGAAGCCCTTGACTGGAAATGCAGGAAGTAATAGTAACTATACAATTCATATTTTCAATTTCTTAACCCCTCTTTCCCCCAGCCACATGTGTATCAACGCGATAACAAGTCAAATACAGCGTTCATGAATCCAACTCAAATTATACAGTCAAGTCGCATTGTAACTTTTGATCCACTAGTGTTAGTGGAATTGTGTGGCTAAATCCCCATGCCACTTTGAAAATATATGCTGAAGAGGAAGCTATGGCATCTTCTCCAAGGAATGCTTGTTCCTCACATGCAGAGCTATATTAAAATAAAATGTTACCCTTGATACATATTGAAAGGATCATTTTTTCTGCTATCTTGTATTGTCAATGCTATGTCAAAATTGTTTGCCTCTTATTATTTTAGGCACCAATTCAGGAAAGCATACTTCAGGACAACACTCATAATGTGCTTATGTGCTACCCCGAATAGGGATGCTTAAGCGCTTTCTCAAAGTAGGGACCCAAATATTCAATTCTGCGGTTGGCGTGCAACTATCATACCTTTTGAACATCATATCATATTTGAACACAAAAAATGGTAGTGGAGGGTATTTGTTAAGCTCTCACACATCCCTCAGCAAGACTGGGGCTCATTGATAACCGTCTTTTCCTGGAAAATGATATTAAAAAAATAACAGATGCAAATCTAATCATCACTGATTATTATTCATTATTGAAATGTTAATACATTATTGCTGATTCATAACTTGAGTGGAAATGCAATTTTAGAAGAAAAGTTTGGATTCTTTGGTTAAAAGTATCAGAGGGGTAGCTGTGTTAGTCTGGATCTGTAAAAGCAGCAAAGAATCCTGTGGCACCTTATAGACTAACAGACGTTTTGCAGCATGAGCTTTCGTGGGTGAATACCCACTTCTTCGGATGCACTTGTATTCACCCACGAAAGCTCATGCTGCAAAATGTCTGTTAGTATATAAGGTACCACAGGATTCTTTGCTGCTTTTGGTTAAAAGAAATTCAGCTTTCCCATTATTATTTTTAACTTCAGTTGCTGAAGACATACATAATTATCTGCTACTTTTCTGGCAAGTTTTTGGATCAGATTCATCTCTAGTGTAACTCCACTGAAGTCAGGAATTAATTTGGCCCCTAGTATATTCTTATATTATGTCTTAAATTCACAAATGGAGTAGAACCCTGCAAGGTCACATGGCAGCAGTCATGATTTAGGTAGATCACAGGGTTACTTCTACACTGCAATAAAAGACTTGAGTCAAGGCTAAAGCTGGCCTGGTTCAGATGACCAGGGCTCATGGGATATGGGCTGCATGGCTAAAAATTGCAGTGTAGACATTCAGGCTCAGGCTGGAGTCTTGGCTCTGAAACCCTGAGAGGGGGAAGGTCTCAGAGCCCAGGCTCCATCCTGACCCCGAATGTCTGCACAGCAATTTGTAGCTCCCAGCCTGAGCCCTGTGAGCCGGAGTCAACTAATCTGGGCTCTTTATTGCAGTGCAGATGTATTCACAGTGTCCCCTTTCTGCCAAGTGTATTTGCTATATGATCCTGAACCCACTGGAGCCAATGGCAAAGCTCCTACTGAGTTAAAAAAATGGAGGATCAGATTCTATTAATATTCTCATATACCTGCTTAAGACGACACACACAACGCTTAAATATGTAGGTAGATATGCAGCAATAGCCGCTGCCCCCGCCCCGGTCTCATACTGGAGATTGTGCATTAACACAAAAGAAGGACTATTACTCCTAGCGTATCTCAAATTTTCCCCATCAGCTCTGCGAAATGGGCCTCTCTCTCTCTGGATTCAGGTATGGCTGAGTGAAATTGCCAATCATTTAAACATTTTAAAATACCTGAATCTAATTACTTTGTGGATTAATCTATTTTTCCTCATTTTTATACTGCACCAACTATTCCAGCTATTATGTTTTCTTCTTTAAAACTATGTAATCGGACCCTGAAAAACACTAGAGAATTAATCACAAAGCAAAGGTTTGTATTTATAGCAACAGGTTATACAAATGTTCGGAGATACTCTCCTTTCCAGGGGAGCTCATTTCTACAACTCAGACCCCAGACAATCCTACTCTCTTCCCAATGATCTCCCTCAAAACAAAAGAAAAACCCACTATAACCCACCCCTTAAACCTACATGAAACATTTGCAGACCACTACAAACCTTCTCTACCTTTCTAGCAATGGTATTAAGCATTCTGACCATTCATAACTAAATACCATGCTATGATTTGAAATGATTTACTCTCACCAATAAACCTTTCAAAAGGCACCAGCTTTAGGCCCCTGTGATAACTATAGGCCAGTTTGTACAACTCTTACTTTTACAGATGAACACGTACTCACACAAGAAGTCTTATATACTCATTTGTGTAAGTGCTGAGCAATGTGAGGAAAGGTCGCACAATCTAGTCTTACAGTCTTTCCAGTCAGAGAAATCTGAATTGCTGCTGATAAAATATGTAGTGAAAATGAAGATAAGAGAATCAAATTGCAATTAAAAAGAGAGAAAAAGATTAATGGTTAATCATAAATTAGCAAGCGGTTGCTACTTTGGCTCTATGGAAACGTTCAGAGATTAATCACTTATTTTTGTGGGTGGGTAATGTAGCTTTACATTACTGATGGATTTGTAGACACATTATAATTTCATAATCCTTGTTTCATAATTATACCATGATGAGTAATGTTATTTGCACTTTCACCTTAACCATACATGTGTGAACACAATGCTTACATTTATAAGGTCACTTTGCTTTCTTTTACTGTAATAATTCAGGGCCTGATCCTGAAACTTCTGTACAGGAGCTAACTGTTGCTATTACTCACATGAATTGCCAGTACACATACATATTCACCTGGGACTGCTTTCAAGGATTATTCACGTGAATAAGGGTTCAGGAGAGCACTTCAAGAAATGGGGCCAGATTCTCTGGCCTGCAAAGACCATTTGTTCAAGGCAAAGTGGCCTTAAACTAGCTAGAGATTCCCAATGGAGGATTCCCCTCATGTAGGGGAAATCTTTGTCAGACAGCTCACTTTACCAGCCACTTTCCCCAACCTTGGTGAAAGAGGGAGAAGGGGGCAGGGATCTTATGCCAGCAACACAAGGAACTAAGGCTATGTCTACAGTTAAAATGCTACAGTGGCACACTTTAGTGGCGCCACTCACTACAATGATAGGAGGGATTCTCCTAGGGCTGTAGTTAATCCCCCTCCCCGAGAGGGGGTAGCTAGGTCAATGGAAGAATTCTTCCACTGACTTAGCACTATATGCACCAGGGGTTAGGTTGGCATAGCTATGTTTCTCAGGGATGTGAATTTTTCACACCTCCGAGAGATGCAGCTATGCCAATGTAAATTTTCAGTGTAGACCAGCCCTGAGATGCAGCAGGACCCCTTCTGTGCAATAAATTATGCGAAGGTTGGGCATCCCAGAATCAGGGAGCTGAAACTGGTTCCCTGCACAGTCCTTCTCCACTATGGCTGAGATACACTTAGACCTAGTGGAGAATCAGGGCCATGGTCTTCAAGCAGGATAATATCCACTGCTCTGAAGTTGAAGTCAGTCTCTCTCTCTCTCTCTCTCTCTCTCTCTCTCTCTCATAGCCTTGCCTCTTTTCAGCCAGAGCAGCTAGTCAAATTTCAGGGCAGTGGGGATGTTCCAGTTGGGAGTAGAAAGCAGTAATAATCTGGTATTTTCTTTGGTGCAATCTTGATTACTTACAAGGAATGTAAAAAGTCTTGTCTCTGACTACATAAGGAACTAAAAACAAAAGGAAAAATTTCTTAGCTTATAGACCCCCAAACCTCTTTAGGCAACACAAACCACAAATGCGCTCTCTCTTGCTTTTTCCAGGGTCACACTGTAATTTCTCATCTCTCCCTCTTTCTCTGTTCTTAGTTTCTGAGTGTTCTGTCTCTCTTCCCCCCCCCCCACCTACACAAAACTATATTCAGCTAAAAAGTTCCTAAGCAGGTTCATACATACCTTTTGTCTTAGCTGAGGGTATATCCTTATAGTAACATTAATTGAAGGGTGAGTTCACACCTCAATAGGGTTTTATCTCAACCTACATCAAAGTTTCACCTAGTTCATAACAATATTTGAAAATGGAATATGGGGAATGAAGTGCATTGTTGTATTCTATCTGTGACATAATTTTAGAACTCTCAATTATTTCATTAAAACCGAGTCTGTTATTTCTGATAGGTTTAGGATCTAACAATTCAAGTCTCAGAATATCTTGATTCATGGAGAAACCTAGGATTGTCAGCTTTCTGTGCAATATGCTACTCTTAGCTTCTTTTAAACTGGGCACAGTATATTTATTTTATTCTAGTGCTATTGGGGACAGGCACTGTTGAAACAAAATGGATTTTAGATGATTTAATTTTCCGTCCTATATGCTGTTATAAACTCAGAAATGGTAAAGCAGAAATGCACCAGAGATGAATATAAATCCCCTTCTGTGAGCTGGGATAGTTCAGATGGAAAATATCTGAGAAGAAAGATGGCAAGATGCCTTTTAGTAGTTCCTTTCCCTTTCAGATGTCTGTAGTTACTGAAATATTTTTGTCTTTTCAAATGCTCTTTTCTTTCTAGAGATTTGAAAAATTACACTAAATATTTACCTAAATGTGTGTTTCTGGAATGTAAACTGTTCAATAATATAAATGAAATGAGTATATTAGTTCCACATATTCATTTTCAGCTTCTTCTCTCATCCTCCAAAACAGAAGAAAAGACAAAATTTGGAATGGTGTGAATTTTAGAAGGAAAAAGGGGATTTTGCTGGTTACAGTGACAGGTGTTAGAAGCAGCAAATTAATAGGAGTGTATCGCTTGAAACACATTTCACTTTGAGAGCACTATAGCTGTTATAAATCTCTTGGCATTTTTGATCAAGACTTGATATGCAATTCTGCATTCCCCCACCTCCCTGCATACATACAGTCTATGCTACTGCCAAGTAATTATTCTAACATATCCGGGTACATCCATGCAGAAAAAAATCCAACCAGATTCAGCTCATATCTCATCCTGTTATGACAACTACAGCCATGAAATGGCCAAGCTTAGAGCTGTTCAAATGCTAGTGAATAGCTTTTCACTGATTTATCCAGATAAATTAAAATGCCATCACTGTTTGTTTGATCAAGAAGCCAGCCAAAATGAGGAAAAGATGAAGAGACTAGGAATTTCAAGTAATTTACCAGCCATTTAAAAATGTAGTTAGTAAGTTTACATATATTTATGCCAGGCACTCAGAAGAAATACTGGAGTCTCTGCAAAGGAAACTTCTCCAAATAAGCGCTTGACTTGACATCATTAAAACATCTAGGAAGTTTTCCATTGACTGGAATAAGAGCAGGATCAAGCTCTAAGCCTAAATCAGACCTATCTTTGTTTCTTTCCATAAACACTTTCAGGCAATAAAGACTCAGTGGAGTTCTTATTACCCTGAGAAAATAGCTACTACAAAGTAAATCCCTGATATGTTGTAATGCAGTAGTACAGAGTTCTAAAGGCAGTCTACCTACATGTAGTATTTCACAAACAAAAAAAGTAATTTAAAAACAGCAAGGTTGCAACAGCTGTATCATGATATTACAAAACACCTTAAGTTTCTAGGAATCAGCAAGCAGACATTGTATTCTGATTGCCAGAAGGAAAACTCAGAATTATTTTCATGGCTGCAGAAAAGCCAGGTTAGATTCCATTAAGACCTAACACATATTCTGACACTCAACCAACAGCAAGGCAATTTAGACAACAACCTTGTACACCTCTTCTTAATCTTTGTAATAAAAAGTATGCAGAGATGAGGAACCTTAAAAGAAATATTTTTTTCCATCTCCAACCTAAAATATTAGGTTTAATACTTATTCAGTATATACCAGTACTCCTCTTCACTTTAATGCATACTAGTTTCATAATATTTATCATCATAATTGGCAGTCTTTGCAAGGAGGCTAAGAATTTAGAATTTCACTCAGTGATTTACAATAACTTATGGCTGACATTAAGCATATACAGCATTTAGAAAGACAAACAATCTTGTTTTAAATACTTCATGTAATGGAAACTCTACCTTCAAGGGCTAATTAATTACTTTCAGTGTTAAAAGCATGCACCCTATTCCAGTTTGAACTTATTTATCTTCAACTTTCAGCCATTTGCCCTTGTTATGCCTTTGTTAGATTAAAGAGCTCTCTAGTATAAGACAGCTTCTCCCTTTGTATATTCTTACAGACTTTGATCAAGTCACCTCTTAAATTTCTCTTCAATAAACTAAATATATTGAGGTCTCTAAGTGTCTCTGTATAAGATACATTTTCCCATCCCTTTACCATAATTGCAGCTCTTCCCTGAATCGTCTCTAGTTTGTCACTATCCTATTTGAAGTGCAGACATCAGAATTGGAAATTGTGTTGCAGTAATGGTCTCACTAGTACTATATAGTGATAATACCCCCTCTCTACTCCTCTGAGTTTCCTGTTTACATATCCAGTGACTCATTAACCCTTTCAGCTATAGCATTCCCCTGGGAATTTTATTAAGTATGAAGCCTCAACTATCCTCTTATACCAGGTTAGTATTGAAACATACTGTCAGGGCAGGGTGGGAAAGCTTGCCCTGCTGCTTCTATAGCATAACCTATTATCCATATAATAGGTTTTGATTCCAAGAGGAGCTGAACAACTGTATAATCCTACCGAAAACAGAGTTCTGGGCTCTCGGTATCTCGAATAATCGAAGTCAACCAAAAGAAATGAAACTCTGAATAAAAATAAACAATAAAAAAATAATGTGAAAGGAAGTGTCAGCTGGAAGACTTCAGCTTTCTGACTCAGTTTCCCTATTTGTGAAATGGCGATAAGAATGCATTCACCTCAACCTTATGGGGAACTGTGAGAATTAATTAGCTCTTGACTATACAGTGTTTTGAACATGTCAAGGACTATAAAAGCACTACTAAACAGTAGTATAATAATATTGAACTGCATTATAGGTTAATCTGAAACTAAATATGTAATCAAACTCTATTAAATTTAAATACATATACATTAAAATGAGAGAAGATATAGCACAATGTGTCATTGGCTCAACTATCCCAAACAACCTAATGTTCATTCTACTCCCTACTTCATGAAGTCCCTGTGTGCCAGCATATGAGCTTGATAAATTGATTTCATTTCGCTCATTGACTTGTCTATGAAGTAGTAAAATCACCATTATGGAATCTGCATACTTGATAGGTACAACACCTTAATGGTCCCTCAGAGTCCACAATAATTACAAGAATAGGAGAGTCAGAATTGTAAAAAAGAATTCATTTAAAAAACAATGTTTTGACAAGCTGTTCTCTTTGTGGAAAGAAAAATGCTTCACCACAGAAAACTAAGCATTATCCTCTCTTTTATGGTTATATTTTCACTTCTGGTATGTCCTTTTAATACACTTCAAAATGTCTCAGCAGCAGTCACACTTAGGTAACTGTATTTAATCAATAGACCTCAAAGTTTTACATTGTTCTACCTAATTCAGCTTCCAAAGTGTCTGCACGTGCATATACTCTAACTGCATTACCCCTATGGCTCAACCAATGTAACACAGAATCTCTGTCATAATTACTGTGTGATTATATATATTCTCTGTCTGTGGCTTAGAAAAGGAAAAATTCCAATAAAAGAGTCCCATATTAAAATAAAAACAGTGCTAATATAACCCACCACATAACATTTCCTCAGTATATTTTTGGGGAGTTAATATTTACCTTTTTAGGATGTTAGGGGATAAATAGACATTTTAAAATGATTCATATGATTTTAATAGTATGACTCATTTAATGTCAATTAACCTCTAGTACCCATGAATGTTTTCTGTATGATTATCACAGTAGTACCTATATGGTCTGTACTCATATGCCAAACATCTGAATTCTATAGAATATTTACATGTACAGCAGAAGCCACAGTAAAAGTCAGAGCTCCTGAGTGTACACCAGATATTATACTTAGACACTTTAATACTAATGTTTAACATTTACTTCTAAAAGCTCAAATTCCACTATTAATCCAGGTAAACCAATAAAAAGCGAGCTTCTTTAAACTCATCTGGTCCTGGCCTCAGTGCTGAACTTTAGAGAGATAAAAAGACACACACAATCTTTATATGGTATGAGTCAGTTCCCTTGGCATGCAAACAGAAACTGACATCAGAGATTACCAAGATTTTTAAGGGACAAATTCTGCCATCAGATGTGCATGTGGAGCTCCCTTAAAAATCAGCAGGATGTACCTGTCCAAAGGAAAAAATTGGCTCTAAATTACATCTGATGATCTAATAATAGCATGTTCAACAAATGCAGGGTTGAAGCTAACAAAGCCTTAGCGTTTCACTGGTCACCTTTTTTCTTCTTCTTCTAACCTCTTTTGGATTTTGTATTCCTAGCTTCTGACTGCAAGGGAGTGGTTAATATCATTATTTAGCCTACAGGCCCTCAAACAGAATTAAATTAATGTAACTTAGAATAGCTGTTTTGGCTAGTATCACAGCTGAAGGGCAAACAGTTCCTTATTGAGTCAATTACCATATTTATGCAAAATAATTCAATATTTAATAGGTAAGTGTTATTTACAAATTAGTTTGTTTATTCATTGTCTTGCCAGGCATTTCTTTAATATTAGAACTGCTGATCCAGAAAAGTCCAAAGCATGTTATCATACAGGAGGGAATCAAACACAGTGGAAAAGTCACTAGAAATAACAGTGAAATGAATCACACATTACATTAGTTATTGCAAGTCTAATTATTGCCAGGGTGCTAAGAGCTTTTGTATGGACATTTGGTATTTTAAATGTTAAATCTAAATAAATACACCTCTACCCCAATATAACGCTGTCCTCGGGAGCCAAAAAAAATCTTATCATGTTATAGGTGAAACCGTGTTATATCAAACTTGCTTTGATCCGCTGGAGTGCACAGCCCTGCCCCCCCACCCCACCCCGAGCGCTGCTTTACCACATTATATCTGAATTCATGTTATATCGGGGTAGAGGTGTATATAAATAATGCGTGCGCCAAAAATCCACATATGCCCATAAGTGGGACTCATGCCATGTATCAGGCCATATGTGGTATACAGGGGTGAACTTCATATTATCTGAACAGGCAAATATTAATGTCACTAATAAATACTCTAGGGCAAAAATTATATTAAAAGTGACAAAATGTAATATTTTATTTTAAACACTAAACTACTACCATGCGATCACCTGTAACCGTTATTTCTTTAATATTAAGCTGCTTATTCTCATTCTCCTCTCAGCTGAGCTTCTGTCAAACTAGTACCTCTCTGTAATACCTGAAGACTTGCCTCCTAAGAACCTTTATACACAGCTGCCACTTACTGTGCTCACATCAAAATGAAGCCCAATAATGGTGTTAATGGCAGATATATAAATGTGAAAAATGCAATCGCTCCCTAGGTTCTTTTTTACAAAAATGTTCCTAGACTGCTGGTGGTTGCCACAACAGACCTGTAGAGCAACATACTCTGGTGATTCTCCATATAGAACAAATTAACGAAAGTTGATTTCTGGTTGTCATTTGTTAGAGGGATAACATTAACATTCCTTTACAAAAATAATGATTGTGTCTTTGCAACTGATATAAATTAATGAATTTTTTAAATTTTATGGATTAGTCTGATTAGATTTGTTTAATTTCCCTATTTATTTAAAGAAGCCCAGTCACTTCTTTGTATTCCTAGGAAAATAAGGGAACCAAAGAGCTATATTATGCCACTGATTTTTTTTAATTGAAATCAATTAGGGTTTCTGCTTAAAATGGATTACATAATATGGTGGAAAAATTACATAATTTAGCTTCCATTGACTATTCATATTAACCACAAGGACAGCACACCTACTGCATACTAGATGAGAAATGTGTAGCCTTGATGTTACAATAAAAATAAAACAATAATAATTTACATTATAGATATAACATTGTCTCACACTGCAGCTTATTGCCACAAAATGCTCTCCAGTCATTGTGATTATTTATGTAACAACAGCCCACAGCAGCTTAGGCCTTGTCTACACTACCAGACTATTTCGAATCCAATTAAGTCGAATTTGTGGATTCGACCTTACGAAGTCGAATTTGTGTATCCACAGTAAATACACTAATTCGAATTTCTGAGTCCACAGTAACGGGGCCAGCATCGACTTTGGAAGCGGGGCACTGTGGGAACCTATCCCACAGTTCCCGCAGTCCCCGCTGCCCATTGGAATGCTGGGTAGAGCTCGCAATACCTGCTGGGGGAAAAATGTGTCGAGGGTGGTTTTGGGTAACTGTCATCATTCAACCGTCACTCACAACCGCCCTCCCTCCCTGAAAGCGCCGGCGGGAAATCTGTTCGCACCTTTGTCTTGTCAGTTTCAGCGCGTACGCCACAGCACTGCGAGCATGGAGCCCGCTGCGATCATCGCTGCACTTATGGCCATTGTCAACTCCTCGCACCTTATCGTCCACCTCTTCCACAGTCAGCTGCTGAGAAATCGTGCGAGGAGGCTCCGGCAGCGCGGTGAGGAGAGTGGCGCAGACCTCTCAGAAAGCAGGGTACGCCGCGCCGTGGAGATCATGGTGGCAATGGGTCAAGTTCATGGTGTGGAACGGCGATTCTGGGCCCGGGAAACAAGCACGGACTGGTGGGACCGCATAGTGCTGCAGGTCTGGGACGAATCACAGTGGCTGCGAAACTTCAGGATGCGTAAGGGCACTTTCCTTGAACTGTGTGACTTGCTGGCCCCTGCCCTGAAGCGCCAGGACACCCGGATGCGAGCAGCCCTGAGTGTGCAGAAGTGAGTGGCCATAGCCCTCTGGAAACTTGCAACGCCAGACACTACCGGTCAGTAGCGAACCAGTTTGGCGTGGGCAAATCTACCGTGGGGGTTGCTGTGATTCAAGTAGCCCACGCAATTGTTGAGCAACTGCTCTCAAAGGTAGTGAACCTGGGAAACGTTCAGGTCATCATAGACGGCTTCGCCGCGATGGGATTCCCAAACTGCGGTGGGGCTATAGATGGGACTCACATCCCTATCCTGGCACCAGCCCACCAGGCCAGCGAGTACATTAACCGAAAGGGCTACTTTTCCATGGTGCTGCAAGGACTGGTGGACCATAGGGGACGTTTTACCAACATCAACGTCGGGTGGGCGGGCAAGGTTCATGACGCGCGTGTGTTCAGGAGCTCTGGTCCCTTTAAACTCCTCCAGGCAGGTACTTTCTTCCCGGACCACAAAATAACGGTTGGGGATGTGCAGATGCCTACAGTGATCCTCGGGGACCCAGCCTACCCGCTAATGCCCTGGCTCATGAAGCCCTATACAGGCGCCTTGGACAGAGAGAAGGAACTCTTCAACTACCGGCTGAGCAAGTGCAGAATGGTGGTGGAGTGTGCTTTCGGACGTCTCAAGGGGAGATGGCGGAGCTTACTGACTCGCTCGGACATCAGCGAAAAGAATATCCCCGTAGTTATTGCTGCTTGCTGTGTGCTGCACAATCTGTGTGAGAGCAAGGGCGAGACCTTTTTGGCCGGATGGGAGGTTGAGGCAAATCGCCTGGCTGCAGTTTACGCTCAGCCAGACACCCGTGCCGAGAGAATATCCCAGCGGGAAGCGCTGTGTATCCGGGAGGCTTTGAAAGCAAGTTTCCTCGGAGATCAGGGTAACCTATGACTCTCCACTTGCTTTCAAGAGAAACTGACCCTGGGCCTGTGTCTGTTTGTGTCGATTTCGATCTGCGGCTACATGCCGCGTTCTCCAAGTTTCACCCACTTCCAAAGCACGTTTTAAAGCAAAGTAATTGTTACACTCATTATTAATAAATCTTTGTTTTACTTTGCATTTCTGTTCTGGTGTTGAAACATGGACGCATACTGTGCTGGGCACGGTGTGCACTGACGTACAGACCGCTTCCTCCATAGAGGACTGACATCCTCCTGCTCCTACATAGGTCTCTGGGGTGGGGGACGGCTGAAAGTGGTTCTGCATGAAGGGGAGGATTTGCAGGAAGGGGCGAGTGGTGCCTTCTTTGCATAGGGGTTTGGATGACGGCAGTGGGCTGCGGGTTTGTGCGTAGGAAGGGGTGATGGGTGTGGGAGAAGGGTAAGTATCTGTCCGTGGATGAGGGCTCTTGTTGGGGCTCAGGGCAGCGGATAGGCTCGTTGATCCGTTGGAAGTGCATGGAAAGGGCAGCCTGCCTTTACATTAATGGCGTGGCAGGCGCTAGGACCCTGGACAAGCATACACATTACGGAATGACCAGGGGCAGCATACACAACACAGAATGACCCTGGTGCCTACTGACTGCAGTGTGTGTGTGCCCTGCAGTTGATCCTTTCCCCAATTCTGTACCCTGGTACTGTAGGCTATACTGTGCAAGTATGAAACCCCTGTCCACCCCATACACCGAAAAATCCTCTGACAGGAAAGACATGACCGAAACAGTGATTAACAGCAAACATCTTTTATTAATCTAATAAACAGTGGGGGGATGAAACTTGGATTTGGGACTGGCTGAGCCTATAAGGGAAGCACTTCTACAAATTTCTAACGTGAGAAGTGCGGGGTACATGGTCGCTCTGTTCTGGTTCAGTGACAGTTCTCACGGCCCCTACCGCCCCTCCGTCTTGTACTTTTGGGTGAGGGGGGGGCAGGACTTCTTGGCGGGGGAGGGCGATTGCAGATATACTGCAGGGGGGCTCTGTCCTCCAGCCTACGGTCCTGCAGGACATCAACAAGGCGACGAAGCGTGTCCGTTTGCTCCCTCATGAGACCAAGCAGCATTTGGGTGGTCTGCTGGTCTTCCTGCCGCCACCTATCCTCACGTTCCATGAGTGTGCGATGCTGCTCACATAGGGTCTCCCTCCAGTGTTTCTGCTCTGCAGCCTCTGCTCGGGAGCAGGCCATCAGTTCAGCGAACATCTCGTCCCTAGTCTTCTTCTTTCGCCGTCTAATCATTGCCAGTCTCTGCGAGGGGGATGCCGGGGCAGTCCGGGAAAGAGCCGAAGCTGTGTGATGGGGAAAGTTAGTGATTTCCTTGAACAGATACATTTTTGCGAACAGTGAACACCGTCTAGTCAATTTCTATGAACAAGACCATACCGGGCAACAAGTCTCACGTGGTCTCAAGACAAGCACGACAGTTTGGGCTACGCTCTGATTGGCTGTGGCATTGCACAGGAGAGCAGACAAGTCGGGAGAGATAGCTGAATCCGTCTAGCAGACAGTCCTGGTAAGCCTTACAGTAGATTATGTTTATCAGTTAACGGATAGCTGTGCCCTCCTGCTAAAGGCAATCTGGAAATCAGATACTATGACCCTTTTCCAGCCACTCCCGACACTGCAGGGGAAAGATCAATGTATGCTTTTCCTCTGTGGCCTACAGCACGTGGCTGCTAAGCGAGGGGCTTTGTTATGCAAAGTATAAGTAAACCATTAAGAACAGTAACTATTCGCTAATTGCCCTAATTAGATGCAGCACTTCATGAACGAGATTACCCTGAGGCGGGTCTCTCAACTACAGAAAGACAGGATGTTAAGGGAAGCACTTCACCGACCGGGACCCTACGCGGCCATGCTGGTTGAGGCGATGGTTCCCCTGTACCTACGGATGTCGTGGCGTGGAAGAGTGTGCTTCACCGGAGGACCAAATAAGGCACCTCTTCCTAGAAACCTCCTGCGGAGGGTATTTGAGGAACTTTCTGACGCATTTGTGGAATTGTCCCTGGAGGACTATTGTTCCATCCCAATCTGTGTGGACCTACTGTTCGTATAGTTTCCCGTTAAAAACTTTTAGATATAGTATTTAGATATAGAATTTCTATTTTTTGTATACATGTTTTCGTACAAATAAATGTTTTCTTGTTTATACGACTTACCGCCTGATCCTTCCTCTGACTCAGAGTCCGGGTTAACGGCCGGGGAGGGTTGGTAGTTGATCTCTGTGAGGGTGAGGAAGAGATCCTGGCTGTCAGGGAAAGCGGCATTGTGTTCGCTGTCGCCTGCGCCTTCCTCCACGGACCCTTCGCCGTCTTCCCCATCGGCGAACATCGAGTAGGAACTGTCCTGGTTCACTATGCCATCCACTGAGTCCACAGTCACTGGTGGGACAGTGGTGGCAGACCCACCGAGAATGGCATGCAGTGCCTCGTAGAAGCGGCATGTCTGGGGCTATGCTCCGGAGCGTCCGTTTGCCGCTCTGACTTTTTGATAGCCTTGCCTCAGGTCCTTGACTTTCACGCGGCACTGCATTGCATCCCGGCTGTATCCTTTCTGTGTCATGGCTTGGGAGATCTTCTCGAAGGTCTTTGCATTACGCTTCTTGGAGCGCAGCTCCGACAGCACAGACTCCTCGCCCCACACAGCGATCAGATCCTGGACTTCCCGGTCTGTCCATGCTGGGGATCTCTTTCTATTCTTCCATTGGGCTGACTCCTCTGCTGGAGAGCTCTGCATCGTTGCAGGTGCTGCGGAGCTCGCCCCGATGTCCAACCAGGACGTCAGATTCAAAGTGCCCAGACAGGAAAATGAATTCAAATTTTCGCGGGTCATTTCCTGTGTGGCTGGCCAGAGAATCCAAGCTCGGACTGCTGTCCAGAGCATCAACAGAGTGGTGCAGTGTGGGATAGCTCCCGGAGCTACTAAGTTCGATTTGCATCCACACCTTGCCTAATTCGAGCTAGCAAGTGCGAATTTAGCGTTACTCCACCTGTCGGGGTGGAGTACCAAATTCGAACTAAGGAGCCTCCTAGTTCGAATTAAATGGCTTCCTGGTGTGGACGGTTGAGCGATTAGTTTGAATTAACGCTGCTAAATTCGATTTAAGGTCCTAGTGTAGACCAGGCCTTAGACTCCTAAGATTAAATTTACAACAGTCCCAAGTGTTAAATAACTGCTCCTCTTGTGATGTTTCTTTTCATTTGAGAAATGAATTTCTTTCATGAGCTGTTTGGATGAGACCAAACAAGACAAAACTGAGTTTTTATCTCACAGAAACTGAGAACCATAAAGATACTAAAGTGATGTTCTTGTAAGCAGGTATGAATGTATTATGAAGCATCCCCAAGGATTTAAAATAAATTTTATATTTATAAAAAAATAAACTTAAAGAAACCCCCACCTGCCTCCAACAGTGACAACAGAGCAGTCTATTGAACATTTTGTGGAGTAAAATGACATCTCTTTATAGCAATGGGATGTCAGGCCGTTCAGCTAATTAAGTGATCTGATTAGCTGAATATTCTTGGATGTTTTAGGAGACATGGTAACTGCACAGCCAGCTTAATTCAATAACAAATCCAACATATTTCAGCTACTGCTTTCATCAGACTCAATCACAGTAAACACTCCAAAGCTCCAAATACACAAAGAGACATTATTAAAATTGCAAGTTCAATAATAAATAAAGACATTTTCAGGGTCTCAAATTGTTCCAATGGATGTAGATATCCTAATGAGACTTCTGTCTTTAAACAAAGTTCATGTGTGTTCTATTTGGCGACACTGCTATTTTAGATGATTATTACTGTATATTGCTGATAAAGCAACAGCTGAAGAATATTAGTTATTGAAAAATCTCTCCTGATTTTATTGAACAGTGAAGAGATCATAATACATATTTATATTTAAAAATAAAGCCCTGTAAAATGTCATCAGTTCATTTCCTCTAAATATTTGTTAATGAGAGAGGTCTGATCAAGTCCAAATGTATTCCATTCTTGCAAAAGTTGTTCTTAAGAGCATTACTAATTGTTTCACCAATTGTTTTTAGCTGGGTTTTGGAAAGCTGACAAACGAATTAGCAGAAAATGGCAATTCTACATGAATTAGCTTTTAAGACTCACTAAGAGACCAGTGCAGAACTTAATAAGATATATATTAAGGGAAGAAGGACAACTTAATTCAGATTGATTATAGACTTTGGTACAGACAGCTGGAGTTCAAATGAAACTGAAAAAGAACTTCTATACACTTCAAAGAATGCTAAGCAGATGTCTGAAATAATTATTTTAAGTTGCTTCTACACAATCCAAAAGCACTATAGCAATGAAATAGTAAACCAGTGTTCTATTTAAATTAGGAAAGCCTAGTACTTTATTAATATTCTAAAAAGGAAACGAACATAATTGAAATGTGATCTTTAGAATTGCATGCAATTTAAGTTTGTTGCTTAACAGTATGACAACTTTTAATTAAGGATTTCAATATTTTCATTATTATAATTATTTTAATATTACTGCATTAGAATATGCTGTCCAGCTCATTATTTTTCTTTTTAATCTCTAATCAAATCATGATTTCTGCTGATTTCATATTCTATGTATAACTATATGTATCATATTTCTTTCTTTAAAATCTAGGAATAATAGCAGAGCAGGGGAAATATCTGAAGCAAGATGGTTGACTCAGAAATAATGCTTGCAAATTGCTAAAATATACTCCAGTACCCCAGCACTATCTCTGGAGCTGCCGAGACCCACCAGTGTAGGGAGTGTCTACAGTACTAAAGTACTGGAGCGTTTCAAGTGTAGACAAGCCCTTACAGAATCCTTTGGTATCCTGGCTTGCATGCTAAAAAATGTAGCAACTTACTAAAAAATTTCCCTCCAAATTCTACTAGTCAAAAACCACCAATCTTTTATGCTGCCACAAATTAAAAAAAGATATAAATAAAAATCCCAAAGTTGTTTACTGTTGTAGACCTGCAAACTCCCAAAAAAGAGGGAGCATTACTCTGGAATAACAAGAGAGGAATCTAGGTGATACCAAAGAATAATGGATACTATCATGGAAAATCAAAGTAAGTTAACTCAGAACCTGAGAGTATGTTTATGCTGCTCTGAACAGCAGTAACTTGTTATTGGCCAAAGTTCACACCTCAGTGTGGGAACATGTAAATGTTTCTCTGGATGTCTAAGCATACAGGGCTCATCAGCAAATAAAAAAAGTAGATGGAACTCTCAAATGGCAGAAAGCTTGGAAGGTTTTGTGTAAATTTCCATATTCCATGACCCCTTTGCACCAATTAAGCCATATTTGTAGTATGATATTTATTGTATTTTGCCTGACAGAAGGGCCCAGATTCACTCCACGTTTCCCTAGTTTACACTGACAGAACCCTCATTTCAAGCACCTGGTGGCACAGAAATGGACAGGACCATGGTAGTAGCATTACAATCTACCCCCAATCCCCGGTTCAGCAGGGGACTGGACTGGCCATTGCAACTCCAAAATTGGGTAAGAATGGCTGGTTAGGAGCGGTGCTGAGTAAGCACCTCTCCCAAATAGCAACTTGTAGAATGGCTCCTATGGTGCTCTGATCAGATTTTAATATTGGCTTCCTCCTGTGGAACACCACTCCTGCCGTCCTCCTTTGACAAGAGAGATTCATGTGTCCTAATATCCATAGTTTTCTGATCACCACTAAGGTGTGGTTCTAGTTATGCCCATAGACAATTCTTACCTCTCTCCCCTCAAAAATTATTTCTCCCCTCATGACAAAATGCATGATTATGTATTAACTTAGAGCTTGTCTACACTACAGGCTAGATTGACAGGCAGCGACTGATCCAGTGGGGATCGATTTATTATGTCTAGTATAGATGTGATAAATTGACCGCCAATTGCTCTAGCATCGACTCTGGTACTCCACCTCAACGAGAAGCACAAGGGGACTTGACAGGAGAGTATCTCCCATTGACACACCGCAGTGAAGACACTGTGGTAAGTAGATCTATGTTATTCATGTAGCTGAAGTTGCGGAACTTAGATCGATCCCCCACGATAGTGTAGCCCAGCCCTGTGATAACTCAGTTCGGGGGTAAATACTTCCTGCACTTTTACACTATAAAACACAGAGTATGGCCCTGAGTTCCCAGAAATAATTTTTTCTCAGAACCCACATTGTAGGCACCTCTCAGCACAAACCACTACATAACAGAACCATACAGTGACTACTTTACTGAAACAATCCCATCTTTGCCTTTTACAGTAAGGACTGCACCACTGCAGCACAGCTGCCTCTCAGCACACTTTCCTTGACTTTCTTCTTGTTGCTAACATACCTGAAGAAACCCTTCTTGTTACTCCTAACATCTCCGGCTAGCTGCAACTCCAAGTGTGATTTGGCCTTCCTAATTTCACTCCTGCATGCCTGAGCAATACTTTTATACTCCTCCCTGGTTATTTGTCCAATCTTCCACTTCTTGTAAGCTGTTTTTTTGTGTTTAAGACGAGCAAGGATTTCACTGTTAAGCCAAGCTGGTCGCCTGCCATATTTACTTTTCTTCCTACACATCGGGATGGTTTGTTCCTGCAACCCCAATAAGGATTCTTTAAAATACAGCCAGCTTTCCTCAACTCCTTTCCCCGTCATGTTATTCTCCCAGGGGACCTTGCCCATCAGTTCCCTGAGGGAGTCAAAGTCTGCTTTTCTGAAGTCCGGGGTCTCTGTTCTACTGCTCTCCTTTCTTCCTTGTATCAGGATCCTGAACTCGACCATCTCATGGTCACTGCCTCCCAGGTTCCCATCCACTATTGCTTCCTCTACTATTTCTTCCCTGTTTGTGAGCAGCAGGTCAAGAAGAGCTTTTCCCCTAGTTGGTTCCTCCAGCACTTGCACCAGGAAATTGTCCCCTACACTTTCCAGAAACTTCCTGGATTGTCTGTGCACCGCTGTATTGCTCTCCCAGCAGATATCGGGGTGATTAAAGATTAAAGTCACCCATGAGAACCAGGGCCTGTGATCTAGCAACTTCTGTTAGTTGCTGGAAGAAAGCCTCGTCCACCTCATCCCCCTGGTCTGGTGGTCTGTAGCAGACTCCCACCACGACATCACCCTTGTTGTTCATACTTCTAAATTTAATCCAGAGACTCTCAGGGTTTTCTGCAGTTTCATACTGGAGCTCTGAGCAGTCATACTGCTCTCTCACATACAACGCAACTCCCCCACCTTTTCTGCCCTGCCTATCCTTCCTGAACAGTTTATATCCATCCATGACAGTACTCCAATCATGTGAGTTATCCCACCAAGTCTCTGTTATTCCAATTACATCATAATTCCTTGACTGTGCCAGGACTTCTAGTTCTCCCTGCTTGTTCCCCAGGCTTCTTGCATTTGTGTATAGGCATGTAAGATAACTCACTGATCGTCCTAGATGGATGGGAGAAGGCAAAAGCAGACATGCATATGGTTACCTTAATGGTTCTTAATTGGTTAGAGGCTAATATTCCAGCAACATTTTATTGATTTGGTTTTACCTAATGCCTGCTTGTATATAGTTTATTATAGACGGTTTAATATAACACAAGTTGTACAAATAGCAGAGACAAAAGGCTTTAAAAGTAAACCTAAACTTTCCAAGGAGTTTCTTTACATTAAGAATCTTAAAAACAGTATTTTGTATCCAATATACAAGTTTCCTGCTATAAAGATACTTAATTGAAATGTTTAAAAGTGAAGATGCAGCAGCTAAAACCAGTTTAAGAGGTCTTGATAGTTTTCAAAGTAAGTTCACCTACAGATAGGAAAGCACAGGATTTATCTGACTAAATAGGAAGTTCTGACCATTGTTTCACAGTTAGCTATCCTCAAGTTGCTCTCTCTATGAGCTGATAGAGGAGAACAAAGCACTCTTCAGAATGGAATTACTTGAAAACAGGACTAAATCACCTATCCTTCAGTTGGGTGGGCATTCCTGAGTTGATGACACTGGAGACAGATACTTTCATTTGGAACAGAAGTTGCCTTTGGCACCATTCTCTTGTTCTTGCCTGAAAACTTTCAGATAAGAGATCTATCTCCCCAGGGTTTCTTAAGACTGTGATGTTAATTTGCTTACAGCAGACAGCTGAATTGCTGGTGGTTGACCTGAAGGCATATCCCTGGTGTAAGTATCAACAGTGTTTTGTTTTGGGTGTAATATTGTTGTTTTGGGTGTAATATTCACACTAATGCAGTTAACAACATTGCAGCTGCACTGCCTTCTGGATACCCGTTCCACAAATACTGGTACAGCTCCCTGAAACAATGGCTTCCAATTTTCAAAAGGCTTTCTGGGAGCCTATGGGGATTATGGGAGAAACTGTCAAACTCCCATAATTCCTTGGGGGAAATCTCATAAATCCCCTGGATCTGGCACTATTTCCTAGTTCTTTTCTCTAAATGGAAGCCTTTTTCTGCAGTAAAAGGTCTCAGAGGGAACTTTGAAAAGCAGTCACAAGACAGCACTGGCATGACAATGGAGTATTTGTGAAAAGCCAGAGAGCAAGCGGAGTAGTTCATTAATGTTCAAAGACAGCAGTATGCTGTATTTTCTGATGATGTTCAGCACATGGAGGTGTTTTTATGTCTGAACCATGAACACTCTCTCTTGTTCTCAGGACATGAGATGAATAGCAGTGGCTGCATTAGCCTTAGCATGAGGAAGGAGGCTTTTCTCTTGCTCTGCAGGAAGCTAGCCCCCAAACCTCACCGTGAAATTGAGAGTTCTCATTTCCATGAAAAAGATTTCCATGGAAATCACCATGGGGAAGCCGGCTTCCCCAGAGAGTTATTGCTCAGTTGGGTACCAGATGACATTTGGAAATCCGGCAGTGAGTGCTGTTCTGGTGGAGGTTTGAAAAGAAATGTACGTGATCAAGGTGGCCACCTTGCCAGATATCACTTGTGATTCTTAGTCAGAAATGCACAGACTAAGAGGTTCTTTCCCATACAATGAATCACTGGCAGGGAATACTGCAGTCCTCGTGAATAGAGCTGTGCAAGTAACTGATTTTTTAGTTTGTTCGCAGTTATGAAAAATAAGAAAGAAATTGGTTTGGGTCAAATGGAAATCAACATTTTTTAGGATTAGCGGCGAATCAAAAAAAGTTGGAAAAATTTCATTTGGGATTGAACAAAAAGTTGAGTTTATTTGGGTAAGGACATTAAGGGGCAAGCTTCCCAGAGGAGGAGAAGATGCTGATGCCACCTCTTCTAACATTTAGCATAATGGTTGGGGCACTCACCAGGAGCATGGGAGACCCAGGTTCAGTTCCCTGCTTGGGGATAGGGACATGAACCCAGGTCTCTCCCACACCTGATAAGTGCCCTAACTACCAGGCTATGGGATATTCTGGGTGGGTTTCTCCCAGTCTCTCCTGTTGAAGCTATTCCACTTTGTATAAATAATTAAATAGTCACTGCAGAAGATACTGGAACTTGGGTGTCCCCCTCTTCCCAGGTGAGTGCTCTAAGCGCCAGGCTACAGACCCATTCCCAGCCATTCTCTTTCTGGTCCAATGACTACTCAAGTTTTTTATATAAAGTGGAACAGCTTCAACTGGAGAGACAAAGAGACCCACCCTGGAATTTGGGAGCCCCATTGCTGCCAATCCATCCATGACATCCTGCACTTTGCCAAGAGTCACAGTCCTGTGTAGCAGGCGATGATTGATGGTCCTGCACACTTGCATGACAACAGCCCCCACTGTCACTTTTCCAACTCCAAAATGATTTCCCAAGGACTGGTAGCAATTGGCATTCCACCTTTCCACAGCGTAATCGCCACTCGATTCTCCACCATCGGCACTGCTCTCATTTTGATGTCCCTGAAATGAAGGGCTGGTGCGAGCTGGGCACACAGATCAAGGAACGTGGGTGCATCCAGAAGTACTGCAGTCCACTTCTCATCATCCAAGCTTGCGTTACAATACAATCTCACCAGTCAGTGCTTGTTTCCGTGCCTCGCTATTTGCAGTTACTCTGTGACCACCACCACCAACCTTGATTTGGTTCTTCATATGTCCCACAGCAGAGTGTGTTCCATGAAATTATCATGTTCCCCCTGGCTGCTCTTGCATCTCTGCAAGTATTGGATGATTGTTGCAAGCACAGGGTGCACACTAATGACAATAGCACAGAGCTGTGCAGGCTCCACGCTTCTGTCAGAGATGGCAGACCGCGGAGTTCCTTGGATTTTCAAAATAGGCATGAAAATGACGGGTTAGAGATGGCATTATGGGGTGGAGAAAGTTTCATGATGGGAGCTTGACCCCACAGTCCCAGTCACCCATGTGAGTTGTTTCTGCCCAGCTATGCATTGCCAACATTTCCCAAAACACGATGTGCTGGACAGTGGTGAGTTGCACAGTGGGATACCTACCCATGGTGCACAGTACTGTGCATCAGAACAAGCACTCTTGGTGAGTATGCACCATGCTGACGCAAGGAGCCACGTATGCATGTGCACAAGTGATATAATAACTGCAGTGTCTTTTATACTGATGTAAATCGCATCAGCAAAAGTTTGTAGTGCAGACATGTCCTTCATGCCTCACATGGGTCAATGCAGCCACAGGGATGCCAAAGGAAACGGGGTAGGGCTTTGCAATGCTGCAGTTCGCGCCCAGGTTAGGCGGACCAGGGTACTAATCACCCAGATTAATTTGGCAATAAGGACTGGATGAAATTTTTACCCATGGCATACTCTAAGGTAGAATTCTGGCATTTGTTCACCACCACCTTGAATTTTCATACACAGATCTCTGAATGTGTTCCTTTGTACATTTTTGATTTTTCTGATTTAGATAGTTTCCTTATATTTATTGAGTCATTTGAACTTCAGATATTGCACTATTAACCATTTTCCCATCAAAGCGACAGTATTTTTTCCTTTTGGATACTTAATGGATTTACTACTGTGCTTGAATAAGGTGACCATTTTTTTCAAATTTAAAACCAGGACATTTAAAATAGCTCAGCCAGCATGAGTAATAGTCGCTGTCGTAGAATATAAGTTGAAAAAATATTGCGGAGTATGCTTATCTTTATTTTTCTTTAAGTGAAAGAATATAAATAAAAGAAGTACATTTTATTGTATTATATATTATGAAAGTAATTTTGCGGAAAAAAACCAAATATTTGATATGGGTAGATTAGTACATAATTGTATACTTAGGATTTTGGGATCCAAGTAATAAAGAAACAAGTGTAGCAGTAAAACAAAATGGTTTTAATAAAAAATGGTACAAAAGTACTTAATCTACATTCCTAATTTTGCTTCTTATATTTTTGTGAAGAGTGGATTGATTTTAATAATTCGTTTTCCTGGATGTTTTTATAAAATTCCATGCAAGTTTGGTTAAAATTATATTTAGTAATTAGCAAACATTTCAAAGTTTCAACATATAATTGAGTTTTATCACTGGACCAGATATTGTTCATCAAAGAAAAAAGACGTTCGGCAGGTGCATTGGTTCCTGGTAAACAGACAATATTCTACCAATTTGCCAATATTTTTGTAGGAAACATCATTTTCACTGAAGGCTTTGAATATTTCGATCTATCTGTTCGATACTGGTACAGAATTTTGTCTCCAGTGAGTAATAATTTTTTCATCTGTAATGTAGCGCAGGACAAAAAAACAGTTCATCTTCTACTAAATTGATTTCAGAAAAATACTGAAGAATGTAATCACTGCAAACTTGAATGTTGTCATGGGTGAGTTTAGTGTTTAACAAAACCCAACTGAATTTTTCGGTATGCTTAATAGGTCCTTCCCATTCCTCTAGATATTGAATACATGTGTCATAAAATTCTACCACTTTTTCTTTGAAAATAGCAGGTTTTAATATGCCTTCTTCCTCAAGCTGCTTCAAATTTTGCCGCACCTGTAACGGCAAGAAAACGTTTGCTTTTCTGTCAGCTAATTTTGTTTTTAAGTCACTGTAAATATTGCTAGTTTCTATAATAGAAATCTCCTGTCCTTCTATTTTCAAAATAGCATTGTGGAACATTGATGACACGTTATGCAAAAAGTAAAGCCAAGACTCTGTCTCTGAATTATCAAAATAATTTGTGATAATTGTGGGGTTCTTCTCGTTTGAGGCAAAATATGATTTTAAGGCAGGATATATTTGTAGGACGCGCTCAATCGCGCGTATTAAGGCCAAGCATCGTGTGGCACTGTATCCCAAGACTTTCTTATATTCGATGTCCACGAATTCACAAAATTCTTTCAATTCATTAATGCACACTGTATATATATAAAAGTATGAATAAATCTTGGTGATGAAAGTTTGCACATCAATTGGTACACAGTCGGCTGCAGTTTGTATAGCATTGTTCAAAATATGAGCGGCACAACCAATTCCCACAAGCTCTCTTCCACCCAAATTTGATTTCAGCTTGGTAAAAATGTTATTTTTCCCACTTCTTTGCATTCCTCCAAAGTTAGTATTGTCAGCACAAAATCCAAGTACCTTGGTATCTAAACGATACTTTTTTAACACTTCCAAAATATAATCAGTAACTATGTCAGATGTTTCGCCTGGCAAATCTCTTACTTCCAAAATTTTGACGTCTATTCCAGACTGGTATGAAAAATATCTTATTATTATGGGAATCAACTTTACTTCCTTGTGGTTTGATGCATCCGAATAAATAGAAATAAAATTTGCAGCATCTAAATTCTCTTCCAATAACTGTTTCGCATAAGACACCAGCACATCGGTAACTATTGCCTCGCATTTTGTTCTAGAACATGTAAACCTGGCATCAAAACATGTTTTAATCAGTTTGCAGGTACAATCCATTGATCTGAATGAGTGATTATGCATTACTGTGTGGTACGCCCATAAACCTTCAGCTGCAGCTAGTTTTCTTTCAGCATCTTCAAATCGTTTTTTCTTAAAATATGATATCACACTCGTACTTGCAATTGCTGCAGACACGGCCCGTTTATGTTTGACTGTTTGTATGTGGTTTTCAATGTCGGTTTTTCCACTGTTTGCAATAGAAAATACACTTCTTCATTCTACACATTCCACCTCACTATTGTCATTATTAGTACTTGCTTTGATGAATGTATATTTCGATTTTAACTCGTCACTGAAGACGCACTTTCGTTGTTTTGGCGCCATGGGTGTCCAAAAATAAACAATTATTACCAACTTCGTCGGATGTTGGTCTTGGTCCGAGGGGGCGAAGTCACCGGTCCAGGATCGAGGGGGGCGAAGACGCTGGTCCTGGTCCAAAGGGGTGAAGGTGTTGATCCTGGTCCAAGGGGGTGAAGGTGTTGATCCTGGTCCAAGGGGGCGAAGTCATCAGGTCCTGGCGAAGCAGCGAGGTGCGCCGTGAAAATGGCAGAGCGAAAAGCTCGAGTAACCGAGAAAGCGCGGAGCTCTGAGGGCCAGTGTCACGGTCCGAAGATGCCAGATCACTGGTGCCTGTCCTGTGCTGCGGAGGGCCTTTTATAGTCTGAAGCTAACACCGAATTGGTCGATTTTGGCGGGCTCTGTGTGATGACATCATCATCGAGTTCCCACGGTCGGGCTGTATGTAATGTGCGGGAGTATTATCGAAGAGTCGCCGCGGCCACAATATAGTGAAAGTGCGTGTGCTGAATGCCGAGTATTGCCGAGATCCAACGACGAGAACCGTCGTGTAAAATAAAACTAAAACTAGGATAAATTAATAAAATTGATTTAGGCTGGTTTATCAAGGATTGATTTGATGTACTCAATCTTTTGATAAATTAATAATTTTTGATTTTGTAGTCCTAAACTGTACTGGTTACATCTCACGACTAACCAGACCAATGTCCAAAAAACCAGTACTGTACTGGTAAAACCAATACGTATGGTCACTTTATGCTTGAAAGGTATTTACATAACTGTGTAGTATTTTATGAGAGAAAAAATGTGTGTTCTGTCCCATGAAGAGTCTTCTATTGTTGATACATTCTTTCTTTCATCTGTATATAGAAATCAGCCTGAATCTCTTAACCTCTCTCCAACACTTCTGATAGCTGATTAAATGGATACCAGAGAGGAACTGCCCTGGTTTGGTTTTGGTTTTGCAAACAGAGTAAAAATCTGAGTTTGGCAAAGCCTAAGCCATTCCAGTTTGTCGTATATCCAAACTTCCTCAGATTGAAAAGAACAAAACTGCTCTACTTTGCCCAATAGAAATGTGGTTTTTAAAAAGTCTTTCGTTTCTAATCTTCCTGCAATACTCTGCCTGTACTCCCCTGATAAAATGGATCCTGTAAATAAATAAAATAAAAAACAAAAACCCAACAAACTGAGGCCTTGATCCTGCAATCTGTTATGCATGTGTACACTTCAAGTCAATGGGGCTACTCAGCTTAAAGTTAAGCATATGTGTAAGGTTTTGTCTACACTGGAAACAGAACGACGAAACTTTTGTTGTTCAGGGGTGTGAAACCACCATTCCCATGAACAACAAAAGTTTTGCTGACGAAAAGCGCCGGTGTGATCAGCGCTTTGTTAGTAGGAGCACTCTTCTGCTGGCAAAGCTACCGCCGTTCATTTGGGGTGGAAGTTTTTTGTTGGCGGGAGAGCTCTCTCCCACTGACAAACAGGAGCTATACCATGCGCCTTGTAGCGGCACAGGTGTAGCGGCACAGCCACGTCGCTAAAAGGTGCGTAGGGTAAACAAAGCCTTAATGTTTGCAAGATCAGGACTGAAGGCTTCTTTGATCTAGCTCTAATGTTCATACTTCATGTATGTTTAAATTGAAATGCAAACCTAAAAAAAATCCCTACAGCTAGTACATCTTATATTTAGAAGAACTGCTTTTCTTGACGTATTTCTTCTTAAAACATATACTTAAAAAAACCATGTGAATTTTTAAAAATATATATTTAACTTAATATGTTAAACCAGAAGTTCGTCCAATAAAAGATATTACCTCACCCACCTTGTCTCTCTAATATCCTGGGACTAATACAGCTACAACAAAACAGCAAACAATCATGCATTCCGTAATTTATGAAGATGGCTTTTAAACTGCAGACACAACTGGAGCTTTCTTACAGGTTATTTATGTTACAGACATGACTACATTGCCCAGCAAATGCTCACATCTATCTACTTTCACTATTTATGTAGAAATTCTATTTCCTTAGAGCAATAACAGCACTCTAGGCAGTACATTTTGAGGCAATTACTGCACTTCTCAGGTAGTTAACATTACTCAGCCTTTGGCCTAGTGCCTTGTAACACCACCCAAATGGTATTATCATCTCTTAGAAATGCACTGCCTGGAGTGCTATATATTTTACCTAGCTACAACTCTCACACAGGGTTTGAAATATTATCATTTACAAAGGATTTGAAATCCCATATTTGTGCACACAGTTTTTCCATTTGCAGCTTAGCCAATGTTAGAATAGAATAAAAAAGTAATAATTATGGATAATATACAGGTTTCAAGTAGATCTTGTAAGGAATTTTTTGACAAAACTTTTTTTTGTTAGCAAATATCGACTCATACTTCTTAGTTTTGACTGAACTTTCATTGGGAAGGTTTCTCAAGTCAAGGATGTAATGTCTGGTCAAACCCAGAGAGAGATCCACCAAAGTGGATAGAACACTCACCTGCTCTGCCTAATTTGGTGAAAGGACTTGAATCTGAAATTCCCACCTCCCAAGTGAGTATCCCATCAAGTTTGTCTTTGCTGTTGGAGCAGTTTCACTTTGTATAAGTGGTTAAAAATTCATTAAGACACAAAATAGGTGTCAGACCTTTTATTTGTCATCTATGATCTTAACAACAGAATCTTGCAGACTCTTCAAATTTCTTATATACTTAACCCTTATGGAAATCTTTTGCCCTGGCTACAATTAATTTTTTCTGATTAATGGTTTTTTTTTCCTGTTATTTTTCATAATAATGTTTTCTCATCAACACAGTTTGACATATAATGTCCTACTGGAGAGCATTCTGCAAGTTGACCATTATTACCAAGTATTTCATTTACAACAAAACAAAATAAAAAATCTAACTCACCAGATCTACTCATTAGGGAGGGCAGGTGAGAGAATACCCTCCCTGTGATGACATTATGGGGGCAGCGGGGGGGAAGGAAAAAACATTTATTTTTTAAAATCAGTTTAATCTAACGTGGAGCTACAAACACAATTATACGGTTACATGACTACAATACAGGGTAGAATTAAGCTTGTTTGGGTGCCCTAATTGTGCAATTCTATACCTTAACATGTCTGGATTTATTTTTAAATTTAATTTTAACATTAAATTCCCTGGGTTAATAGTATCTATGTTGGGGATAATTAGACATCCTTATATTTTTGCCATAAATTACTGAAGTATACTTTTAATTGGAACTCTATGTTAACATTGATTTTACTGGGGAATTAGATCATTCTTTAAATGCTGCAATTCTTTAAAATTGCAACACTTCATCTTAAAAGTTGTTTCTTGATTGAGGAGGGCAATCATGCAGGGAGAATAACCATCAAAACAAGACCAATTACGTTTTCCTCCCACAAATGTTGAAGAGTAGAAGCCCACTGATACCTTGACTTTTTCTAGGTAATCCTGCAGAGAGTCAATTAGCAGATCCCCCACTGGCTGCCAGGAACCCTTTGTCACTTCAGCCTGGCGCAACTTCAGGTCCAGTTCATCCATTGCCTCTTGGAGCTCCTGCAGTCTTTCAAGAGCCTCGTCTATCTTCTTTTGCCAGTCAGCAGAATGCAGGTTCAGTTTATCCCATTCAGTTTTGACCTCATCTGCCTGTCTTCGGAGGAGTTTGGTGACATTCTGGGCCCTTTCTTCAGGAGACAGCTCTAAATGTGAAGTTCAATAGGCCGTTAGAGCATGTTCTATCTTATAAGGAAAATAACAACTACTGGGGCAAGACTGAAATGTTCAAAAACACAGCAAGAAAACTATTCATAACCAGAGACATCAACAAATCCTAGTCCTATTATATATCACAGTGTAATAATTTTCTAAGGATTCAGTTAGGGGCCCATATTCCACAAAGAACTTAGGTGCATGCTTACATTTCAAATGGACGTGAGCATGTCCATTCTCATTCAGCAAAGCACTTGTGAAAATGCTTAAATTTAAGCATGTGCTTAAGTCTACCTGAAAGTTAAGAACATGTTTAAGAGCTTTGCTGAACTGGGACCACAAGAATCAAGCAAAGATCTTGAGTTGTACCTGGCACACACACAGTTTCTATTTAAGCAATCTGCTTTTTTCTAGAACATTGTATACTAAATTTTGAGCCAAATAAATTTCAGGATGGTCAACTGTAATTTTCTTTGATTAGCTTTTCAAATTGCCATGGATTTCCCATCTCTAAGAGGTTAACTATTGAAATTTATGAACCAAAAATTGGTCTATAAGTTATACATCCACACAAGAGGTTTTGAGCTCTTCACAGTGTTTCTTTTAAATATGCACCTTTATTTTATAGTGTGCAGAAGGACTGCAAAGTTCTGGTTTCAGCTATCCTTTTTTTTAGTTCAGGTTATGAAATAGTGATATGCAGCTTGGAGTATATAAAAGCTGCCCTGACAGTGGCAGTAAGAATTTATGGTCTTTCAATCATCACTGATCCTTCTATCAATATGTTATTACAGTTCTACATTCAATTACCTCTAGGCTCCTGGTAGAGCTTCTCCAGACCCTCCAGAGGCTGCTCTGCCAGGAACACTCGTACTGTTTCAAGTGCACTCATGATAACAGGTTCTTTAGTTTTCAACTCCCTCTTGAAGGCCTGTGAACCGAAACAAACACAATGTAAATTGGGAATGTAAAGCCATATTAAATACTAGTTCTCGGTGCTGTCAACTTTAGTATACAATTTCCAACATCAGCTTCAACCTGGATTACTACAAATAGGTGTCAGGAAGGTCATTGTCAGCATTTGATTAACCAGAAACCACATTTGTTTTCTGAGGGGCCAATGAGCATTTAGTGTGTTGCAAAATGGAAGGATGGTCTGATTAAGCTGTTCATTGTGTGAAGGGCTCCCTTCTGTGACTAATGTCAGAGTCAAACTTTGAAACCTAGCTGGAAGGGACAAGACTTCAGCAGGCTTTGCAATGAACAGCACTGGCACAGCTAATGCTGCTTGAGAGGCAAAAGATTTCCAGACTGTAATGGGAAATCCAAGGTGCCTCACAGCTATCACTGTTGCTACTGCTGCTGTGTTAGAAAAAAAGAAGTGTACTGATATTGCTACACTAACGCTTTATAATAAGTAGCAAACGACTATTAGTTCTGAGGTACATTCAGTGTCATCACGTTAACCACCATGTGCTCCTTTGCTACTGAGGTAGATGTAACAGATGCACAGCATGCTGAGCAAGCTCTTCTTATTTTCAGACTCTCTTCCAGAAATGTCAAATGCATGCAGAGGAGGAAATCACCTTCCATTTTTAATTGCAGTCCAGAGGCCGATCTAGGAATACATGCTAGCATCAACCCACAGAAGATTTCCCAATACTATCCCTGGGAGATTTATACAGAGATCAAGGGCGGAATATGGTCCTTGATGTAGTAACGAAACTTTTAGCTATTTTTATCATTATTTGTTAAAAGTCTTAGTTTTGCATTCAGCATCACTCAGTGGGAAAATGTGGTCATCTTCTCGACCACTGTTATTTTGTCTCTCCCCCCCCCACCTTTCTTTGCTTTTCTCTCCCTTTCCTATCTTCTTTTCCTTTCTTCTCTCTGCATTTTCTTCCCTCCAACAACTTCCACTTCCATCTCTCTTGTTTATCCCATCTTTTAATGTGATCAGCCATAAAGTAGTTAAGGTTGACATTAAAAAGTGCCATCATTAGGCTGCAGAGCTAACACCCAATCCAATGAGTGAGATGTAGTGGAGCACACATTTCTCCATAGCAGACTCAGGAACATTCCACTGGTTTACATGAAAGCTAGAAACTTTGTGTTTGTTTCTTTTAAAGAACGGTTTGATTACACAGAATCTGAATCTAACATGCAGGCCATGTAAATACATCTAGTGGGCTAGATCTGGATTACTGACACTGAATTACCCATACTTTCCCTTTACTGAGTGTGTATTGTACTATACCTCTAAGCATTCACTGGTGGTTTACTTCAAAGTTTTAACTGTCTTGGTTATAAACGAGAACTTAATTTATAGAGTTCTTATGTGGTATTTTGCTATTGTAAAACACATGGAAAGTACCAGTGTAATTATTGCAAGAAGGAGAGCTATATGTCATGAGTGGCAAAAGCACACATTACTTATGAAGGTTTTGCTTTTAGGTTAATAGGAAATAATTTTTACAAAGAATTATATGAGCTACTTGAACAATAAATTCAGTCAGAACCAGTTTTGATAATGTGTTTAACTAAAATGATTAAAGGAACTAGTAAACAAAAAGCCCAGAAATTGAAGGTTAAAGTCATCAGCTGATTATACTGTGAACTACATTTGAAATTAAATGTCATACACAGAGCCCCCAAATAAACTCCTCCCGTGACTATTAATGAGAGTGTCAGCTGCAGTTCATGATGAAAAACTTGGCATGTTAACAATTCTGGGACATTTTTGTCAAATAAGTTAAGCACACGCACACAGTAGCTACTGTTTAAAGCTAAATAACTACCTACATTATTTTGTTTTTTTTTAAATATTTGAGAACTCCCAATGAATTGGATGATAACTTATTGTAAGAGACTCTTGATCTTGAGATCAGTAAAATCATTTGAAGAATGTTGAGTCCCTTCTTGAAGTGCCTGGCATAGTCACTAAAGCTGAACTGCGCAATGGACATCAAAAGACTTAGGCTGTTCTCTGAATATACCACCATCCAAGTTGACTCATTTGGAGGAATTTCTTGCTGATGCATCTCTATGATTTATGCTTACTCTAATGTTGACTATTTTAAGAATCTGACATCTTGATTTGTATGAGTGAGAAACAATGCTATTGTGCCTTTGTTTCATAAGTCTTTGTATCTGCTAACTGTAATGGCCAAAATCAGCATATCGTTTCTTGGCATGTTTAAATGTCTTTTGTTTGGGCTACTAATACTGTGTGTAAGTTTTAACTTTGTGGCCCAGTCGGCATTTTAAGTTATTGCCAAGGTACAATTTAATCCTCCCCTGCCAAATGATGGATGAACAGTTCTGAGTCAAAAGGGAAATTGCACTGAGTTTGTGCTAACATATATAGCAGATATATATATTACAATTATTTTTGATTATTAATACTGGGCTAAAACTGAGGCCTTTACTCCCATTTAAGTCAATGGATATTTGCCTAAGAAGTGAATGAAAACTGAGAGTCAGATTGATTAAATTACACATTTATTTCAATTTGTGCCTGGCCCTTGCATGACGTGCAAGAGGAAGGAAGGACAAGTGAGGAAAAACTATTATGTTTATCTCTCACGTGGATCCCATTCCTGCTCATCCTACAGAAGGGTAGACCCCAATCCAGCCCTCCAGAGTGCAGGGGCTGTGTGCTGGGATATATCCTGTTTTCAGAAGCTTCCACTGAGAAAGAGCATCTGCAGACTTCCCCAGTAGTGTCACAATTAACCCCAAGATTTAGCCTATCATTATTATCCACTACCCAAGGGATGCAATGTGCTTTATAGACATGCCAGAAGATAGATCCTTTCCCTGAAAAGCTTACATTTTAAAAACAATCCAAACAAGGACAAAGGACTGCTCCCTGCTCGTGCCCAAAGAAAGCAGCGAGGAGGCAGAGCTGCTCTGATGAAGAAAGCAATACAACTACAATTTCCATTTCTTCATGGCTGTGTAGGAGTGCATGTTTTCACCTGCACTGCTGGGAAGGGGTAGTAGGTAACTTTCTTCAGACAGCTTTCGCCGTTGGCAGAACACTGGGCTAACCTGAGCCTAGCTGAGGGGATGTGTAAAGGGTGGGGAGAGCACAAAACACTCTCCCTTACCTTTGTCCCTGATGCAAGGGACACTAGAAGTAGTGGCACTAGATTCCCCAAAGAGGACACAGCTATATCCCTTTCCCTTCTCCAGGACACCAGAGTTAGGACAGGTGGGAAGGAAGGTATACTCCATCCTGTAACAGGATGTAATGGGGGATACTGGGGTATCTGCCTCATGTACAATGGCTTCTGGAGCTGCTGGTGATATATAGCCTTACAGCACTGGCAACGGCTTAAACCTTCAATCCCGCCATGGTATATTTTACATATAGCTCTAAACAAAGATCTGTGTTGACACCCAGAAGAAGAAGTGTGCCTGTGTCTTTATCTCCTCTTCTTCTTAGTGTTCTATTCTGCATGTCATATCAAGCTGCTGAGGCTATGAAGTAAGTCTGCACAGGCCAAGTGTTTTAATAATTCCCAACATGATGTGGCACCCATTCCTGTCCTCTCTCTCTCCTGCTGAATTCATTTTGGTCTGCAAACATCAAGTAGGTTAAATGATACAGTGTAGCAATTAGAACAAAAAAGTTTTAGGCTGAGGCAAAGTCAGGTACACCATAGCACTTCATTAAAATGGATGTGCTCACTCCGCATTGCCACATTTGATTAGAAATTCTCACTGTATGAAGACACTGTTGGCTTTTCTGTGCTAAGATTCTTTTTAGCATGGCATATTCATCTGAATGTAGTGGTTAGCTCAAAATGGTAGAGCTCAAAAATGGTAACAAGCTGACATTTTCTCTCGCTCTCTTTTTTTTGGGGGGGAGGGGGGAGGGAGGAATTTATCAACCTATAGCCCTGACAAATGCATGCCAAGAGTAAGCAGCCTAGCATTGATAACAGAATTAACCTAAATGAATGTCTAATTTACAACCAATGATTTCAGGCTAATTTTATTGAATTCTTGAATTCCTTCCACACTTTGTGGTGACTGCAGAGGAAATCGAACATGCATAATATATGACCTGACAAAAGAACAAAGAAGCTGCTTTATTTAAGCCTATTTGTAATCAGCACCAGAGGTGTAATGGCAGTTTGTCCACCATTTTAATAATGCATATATTAATTAGTTCATCTCAGTATCATCTCCACTAGCCCCTTGTGGGGAGCTTCTAGGGTGTCAGGGCCGGCTCCAGACCCCAGCGCGCCAAGCGCGTGCTTGAGGCAGCACGCCGCGGGGGGCGCTCTGCCTGTCGCCGGGAGGGCGGCAGGCGGCTCTGGTGGACCTCCCGCAGGCGTGCCTGCGGAGGGTCCGCAGGTCCCGCGGCTCCGGTGGACCTCCTGCAGGCGTGCCTGCGGATGCTCCACTGGAGCCGCGGGACCAGCGGACCCTCCGCAGGCACGTCTGCAGGAGGTCCACCGGAGCTGCGAGACCGGCGACTGCCAGAGCGCCCCCCGTGGCGTGCTGCCGTGCTTGGGGTGGCGAAATTGCTAGAGCCGCCCCTGTAGGGTGTCCTTAGATCTCTTCAGTTAGGAAAGTATAGACGTTTTAAACTGAGAGATGAAAATACTATGAAAAGGACAGTGCAGTATCAGTAAAATGAAACACTACTCCCTGATCCTGTAGAAAGACAAGTCTCCCAATATTCCATTTCAATGGGATTTGGAGTAGGAATTAAATGGATTCAGGATGACTATGGCTTTCCAGGATAAAACCTATTTTTTTCTTTTTTTTTTCAAGAAAAAACTGCCCTCTGTAAGCTCTACCTAGATTAATAAAAAAGCAGGTTATAGTCATGTCTACACTACCACTGAATGTATTCAGGCAACAACTGTGCATCAACACAGTCACTGCTATCTTGGTTTCCCTGGGATGCCCCCTCAATGTATTAACTTGCTATTAATTGTTATTAACTCTTAATAAACATCACTGCATAAATTTCTTAGGCAATAATATAAAGAATGATCTGGCCAGTCAAATGCTCAGAAAAAGGGGTTGGGGGGAAGTAGCTTGCATATACCAGGAATAAACCCCATGCCAGGACATACCAGGAACAACACACGCATGCACATACTTATTGCTAGCACGATTTCACCATAATGTATTTTATCCAGCCATGACAGCATGATTATTAAGGCAATAATATATGTCTGCTGTCATGACCAGGAAATCTGTGGAGTGACACAAGGTCCAAGCCATTCGGGAAAAATACAGCAGAGAACAAAACAGAAAACTGCAAATACAGAATCTGTCAAAGACAACTTGAAGCCGGCAGAGCTTTTTACTGATCTTGCTTCCCTCCCTCTCCACAAGAGGTCTTTGAAGAGTTGACAGTGTGACCTAATTTCAAAGATTATCTTTTGTTCTTTTTTCCACCGGGAACCCAAGTTCCTATAACTAGACAGGTATCATGTTAAACTACAAAAGTGCTACTGCGGGGGGAAGGGGGGGAGTGGGAAGAAAAGAAGCTTTCTACAAGTAACTAAACTGTTCTTGCTTTGATACTGTGAAATGACTAGGGATTGTGACCAAGAGAAGTGTGTCCATGTGCATGTGTGTACCTGTAGCTGTGCGGACATAAAGAGAGGAGAGAAGAAGGGCTGGGTTGTTCTGTAATGTCACTTTGCAACTATTTGTGAAAAATTATGTTTATGTAACACCTATCACCCCAAAAAACTGTACAAACAAACTAATATGGAAACCACACAAGGATCTCTTAATCCATTGCTGAAATGTCACCACCTCTGGGATGGACTGTGACGGTTTTTTAAACCATGTCAGGACACTGTGATACTGTAAAACATTTTAGGTCAGTGAAGAATACCTTATTCGACTGAAAAGTATACAAGGTGGAGAATATTTTTAAATACTTAGATGTGGTGTTAAGTACTGAAACCCTTTCTCAAGGAACCATTTCTTTCTCGTAACTGTCTTGCCAGGATTGGTGGTATCTCACACTTTCTCTTTTGGGGAAAGGGGCAGAGATAGGGCAGCAGCAAGGAGCTATGGTAACATCTACATTATTTAAGTTTTCTGGCTCCTTTGCAGTCTGGCTAGGATTTGTGCATTGGAGAAGGAACACTTACCACAGGCTATAGAATAGCTGAGCAGCAAATTGCGGAGCAGCTCTGTGCAAGCTGCTTCAGCCAAATGGCTCAAGTAGTCCCTCATGCACCTTGTATAGCTCCATTACTTGAGAGAGGGTAGGATGGAGATAGCTGGGTCCATTCAGTAGTGAAACCTCAAGCCCATCCCTTTCTCAGACAACTCCCAGAATGAGGCTTTGCAGGGAGTGTGCCTCTTTTTCAAAGTGCCTTCTCCCTGCATAGCAGAAATGCATTGGTTCCATCTCCAGGAATCCAAATGCAAAGGCAGGATTTGCCACTTTAAATTCAATCCAGAAAAGACAGATGACACTGGTAGGTACTGCAAGAAGAATCATTCTGAGGAACTGGTGAAATTTCTTCTATTTGTTATGTCTAGCCTCTATTTTCTCGGTTCAATGTCTTTTTGGATGTTTCACTTCTCCTAGATTCCCAGGAGTGAGCAGTAACCAGAAATAACTTGTATCATATTCAGCGTGCAGGAAGATGTGGCCTTTCTTATGCTGATCTCACCACTATTATTCATGCATTTGTCACATTCGGACTGAAGCAATACACTTTATTTTGGGCAGGTCATAACAACAAAGTCTAGTATAAATATGGCTGTCTGACGTAAGCACATAACACATGCATGGTGTGCACAGGTTCACCTTTCACTTTAGGTGAGATTCAAGCTATTCAGAGTTATCAGTAAAACCTTAAATCTCTCCCCTCTGAGCCTACCATAGCAGCTGTGATTGGCTGGAACGCATTTGTAGTCTGTCACAAGGGTTGAACTACCAAGGGTAGGTAACAGGACATTTTCAGTGGAGGGCCATTGACTTTGGTACATGCTTCCTCTTGCAGCTGGCCAAGTTTGACAATATAAATGATTCAGCATGAAATGCATTTGTTCAAACTGGCTTTTTAGAGGTCACATTGAACTTATAAGAATGAGTACACTTATCCTGGAAATCTCATGGGACCCCTCTTTGCATCCACACAAGATCCCTAGTCCCTGTCCTCTACAACTTTCTTCCTTGCCTCCTTAAAATAAGCCTCTACCACATTTTTACCAGCAGCCTACAGCACTTTCATTATGGAACTTCCCCAGGCTTTATCCCAGCAGGTCCCAAGTCCCTGGCTTTTGTTGCAAGAACCTGAAGCCTCCTCTTGGTGCTTTCTGGATTAGGGATGGAGTGGCAACTGTCACCAAAGGAGGACAAGTGTCATTGTGAGGGTCAGACAGGGTTTAAGGAGCTGGCTGCAGGCAGACTGGGTTTTAGTGTTGTGGGAAGTCTTAACCCAGCTCCTTCTCTAAACTGCCAGACTTCCTCCCTTTTCCTCAGCACTGTGCTGCCTCTCCAACCTATGACCTCATCAAATTCGTGCAAAATAGCCAGTCTCCTGGTTCCATTTACCTGAACACTGGTCCGTTCCCCAAGGAGTAACACCTCTCTAATACTCATACCAAAAATGCCACATGTGGTCAGAACCTTGATTTTACATTTTGTTCAGAATACTCTGCAAAGTGGACATATGTCAAAATAAAAGCCGTGTACTTGCAACCATTTACAGCAACTTATCCTGAAAACATCTTAAGATGTCCCACAAATATAATGAAGTAATTACTGAATAGGGTTATCTCTGCTACTTGTTTTAGCTCTTAATATGTCACTAGTGAGTAAGTCTGAGGTACAGAACTGTCTCATTTGTAGTTCTAAAGATGTGTTAGGAAATATACATGAACTGGCACCTAGCAAACGCCTAAAAGTGTCTCCTTGCTGTTTGCATGGAAATTAACAGAATAAGATTAATATGAAACAATATAGGAATGTTGCTCAACTCACAAATGCATTTTTTGCACACCTTTTTTTAAACCCAGCAAGAGGTGTCATCCTTTGGATGAATACTTCTTGTGGGATTTTTTTTTTTTAAAGCTAATAGCAGGTGTTGGATTCATAGATCTGTTTACCACAATACTGGTTTAGGCTGGATAGCTGCAGTGCAAGCTTCCCCATGACATTGTGATATCATGCCACTACCTTCTTCAAATGGACTTCACTTTAGGAGCAAGAGGATGGTTTGCAGTGCCCTTGCACATTTGATCCTTGGTCTCTCTGCTGAGACTCCCAATTGTCATGACAATTTTAGGATGTGCATAACTGTCCACTAGGACTTAGATCAGCAACTGTTTTCACATATGATGCTGATCAACCATTAGAAAGAAATACGTTTTGATACCTATAGGTTTAGATGGCATTTCAATACATGACTGAGAAGTGAAAGATGCCATATCCCATTACCAGTCTTCTGAATCATCTATTTCCTGCTTGATTAAATGAGGCTTATTCTAGCCATTGTTAGTAGCTGTTCAGGTTTCAAAAAATCCTATGGTACTTGTAACAGAGGGCACCTGGCCCTCCTGGCTCCTGCCTCTGCTAGGTTCAGATAAACTCACTCAGAAACCCTTGGGTTCTGAAACCATTGGTGCTTTTATTTACAAGTTTGTGTTCCCACCACCTTCTCACCATACAGCATGTCTGAACCCAGGAGGGAAGGGCTTTTTCCCTGCCTGCACTCCCTCACTCTCTTCCCTCCCATCACCCTCACTTCCTCACTTCTTATATAGCCCTGGGCTATTTGGGCTGGCAGCTGGCTCTCATTCCCCAATTAGGGCCATGTTCTTTCCAGCCAGCTCCACTTTATTCACTTAAATGGGGCTGGCGTGGCAGGGTGATGATCTTGCACTCTTCCTGCTCAGCATCCTGTCACAGAATTTTTCAAAAAGGAGTATGGGAATGACACTTAACTGGTGCTAAACATTCCCTTCTCCAACAACACTGATTATGTAAGCAATGTGTAAAAAAATATATGTATTCATTCCTTTTGTGATGATGTAACAGTGGATCTGTTTGCCCACAGAGTCATTGTACTAGCCATACTCGTATCAGATAAAGGAATGTCAGAAAGCATCCAACTGTCAGAGGTGGCACAATAAGCCCAACCTATATTCTTTTTTGTTTTTTCCTTTTGCTACAAGTGAACACAAAGTTAAACAAAACTACCTGGAGGACTTACAATCTGAAGGTCCTATTTTGGTTCTAAGTACTCAGAGCCTCATTAGGAAGGGGGAGTGGGTTTCAGCAGGGATAGTAGGAGGCATTATGGTTGGAGTAATTAGGGCAAATACAGAGTACCCAGGAAAACATTAGTAGTAGCACTATTAATAACAAAGTTTTTAATTGCACTTTAGGCTATGATCGTCAAAGTGCATAGGGACATTAGGTGCCTTTGAAAATTCCACTCTTTTTATTATCTCTAAAATATATTTTAAATGGCACCACCCTTTCTCCAACAAAGAGGGTTTTAACTCTCATCCAAAATTAGATCAATACCTTTGAAAGATCATTCAAAAAGATCTTACCCTGTGTGTATCATTCTGCTTCTGCACAGTGGGAAGATCCCCACCAATAGGTGCTTGCTGCTTTAACTCATCATCCTTCAGCTGCAGCCATGCCAGGAGTTCCTGAAGAGAGAGGTGTAGACGCTTCCACTGGTCAGAACTGGCTTCTAAATGGGATCTGCAAGGCATATATTATTGCATCAGCTGTAGGAAAAATAATTGTTTTATTTACAATGACAATAATAGAAAAAGTCACACTCCAGGGTGAGATTAGAGTCATTGGTTAAGGTCACGACACAGCCTGCACTCACTCTTGAAGGTTCTTGGCAGTGGTAATTAATTTAGTGATCATTAAAATTAGGGATAAAGGGACTATTCCATTGCCCACTTAGATGGGTTTTGAATTTGGCTACATCAGCAGTGGCTTGAGTGAAGTACCTCAGTCCTGACCTGAAACACACCTGCTATTGCAATCCTGTTTTTTTCTTGAACAGAGTGTGACAGCGGTTTTTGCTAAATATGCTCAAGCAACTCATCCTTCACTTGAGACCTCAAACCAGAGATTGAACTTTCATCTCCAGAGAAGCAGAATGATTTGCCTATTCCACTTTGGCAGCTAGTCCACCACACAATAGACTCAAGCAGTTACTCCTCCTCAAGTTAACAGAACTGATGCCAAGTTCTCACAAACATTATAGGGTAAACGTTGAATTTAGTAGATTATTTTATAAATAGACAAATCAATGATTTATGCTACAGAATGTTTGCTCCATTTGAAGGTAGGATGTGAGAGAAATAAAATACATCACCGGAGAAAAGAAAAGAGAAAGCATAACCCTGGTCAAATCAGCATCATAAGAAGCACCTCTCTATTGCTAACTCATTATCAGTACTTGATGTAATATGCTAAACCTAATGTTGAGCCTAATAATATCAAGTAATTACTTGCTATAAACAGATCTACTGTAGGAATGAGACTGTGACTAGACCATCTCTTTATTGATTAATTTATTGTTTACACTGCATTTATTTGTATTGCATAATATTTTTTTCCCTCTTACACTTCGGAATGCACATAAAGCCATTATCAATATTTCCATTGCATCATTTTTGGCAGGAAGAACTCCCTAATGAGTTTCCATTGCTTTTAATAGTTTATCGCATTAGTTCAGATCCAAACAATATAATACAACAGCTAAGGCATGAAAATGTTGAATCTAAATCCCCCCCCCTTAAAAATGTATATTAGCTTTGAAATTTAAGTTTATTTTGCCTCTATTTAACCTCCAACTTTGCTTATCCGGGAACCTTTTATATCCCATTTTCTGATCTCACTCAATATTTGTATTGTCTGGTAATTAATAATCTGCTACTATACACTGCAAGGAACAGGGCTGTGAGGAAGAGTGCCACACATGGACTTGCTGTGGTTTTCAGGATCTCTTGATTTGGATTTGGTAAGGACTGGTGGATACACGTGATTTTTAAAAATATGCTCTACTGCACCTATAGTAATTTCTGATCTTGTACACCAGGTCAGCAAAGTGTAGAGTAAAGAGAATAGAGTTGTATAGCCAAGCTTGTAGAGTAACAAGGTCTAGCTGTTTTGATTCATGAACTGGTGCAAGAGGTCACAATTCCACCCCCACCCCCATTTTGAAAACTACTGTCATTATGAGGGAGGAGAGCACACAGGAGCATGCAGGCCCCTCCCTGCCCAAGAACACTACATCATCATCTGAGTGATTAGTGTGCTTTCTTGACCCCTCCATGTAGCCTGCCTTCTCTCACTTTTATAACAAAATATGCTTTCCTAAAACAATCAAGATGGCCTCCTACGTGTTATGGCTTACATTCTAAAAGGTGGTTATGTTGTGGAATAAATACTTCAATCCTCTTTGCCTGGAGTGCTACGGAGTAAAATTTTCAAAATCACCTCAGTGATTTCACAGCCTCAATCCTAGTTTAAAAAATCTCAGTCTCCAAAGTAACTTAGCTGCTTTTGAAGGTTTTACCCACTGTCTTGTTTTGAATTTGTAAAACATGAAGGATAAGTGTCCTTATAACATCAAACTAAGAAAAAATATCATTAAATTGAAAAAAATCATTCATGGAATTTTTGCCCTGATATTACAATGTAACTTATAATTTTTTCCCAATCCAAGTCCATGAATTGCTGCCTAATGCTCATCTTTTGAGCAAACTGTACATTATTTAAGCTCCATAGTGCAACATCAATCTAATCCATTCTTTTAGTTCTGTACAAATTTGATTGCCCCAATTCTATTGGGGATACCAAGTTAACCGACCCATCCGGTGATGGTGGTTGGTGTTTTTTTTCCCAAAGTAAAAATATATATTTTAAATTCATATTTAGTACCATGCTCTTTTTAAATAGGTATATATATACTATTTAAAAATACATATACATATTTAAATATCTAACAAAGGACAAAGCAGATGATCAACATAAAGTAAATTTTGGACTGAGGTCATAAAATCAAGGACTTAAAGTCAGTGAAAAGTACCTTGGGAAAACTTGCTGATTTAGGCAGACTTGATCAGGAGTGTGTAACAGTGAAAAAGTACATAATAATGGAAATCAAACTCTGCCTCTCCTTAATATCCCTTGAAATTGTTCCTTCTACCATATATTTTCTTTAAACAAAATGTAATGCATTCAGAAATTCAGACTGGAATAGGCTGATGCTGGCTCAGTAACCATGGTTTCCTCCTCCTGTTTTCTAAAACTTAAATAAAAATAATAATCACCTTTTAGTGTCTATTTATAGTGCAAATAAAAGACAGCAACAGACGAGTTGGGTTAACACCTGCAATACACTGCAGGGCAAGCTTCTGTTACAAAACCTCTCTATAGTATATACTGTCAATCATGGGGAATAGTAGCAAATCGTGTGATGCAAAGAAATATCCCTAGGGACTATACTGAGTACCAAACTAATTTCAATTTGTTAGTCAGTCATATCTGAACTCAGTGGTTTAAAAGCTAAAGCATTAGCTCTTTTACCTTACATGTTTTGGCTATTCTGTATCCTTCATTATGACCAACTGCTTGAGAGAGTAAGCCCATTGCCTTACATGTTTAATTTAAGAGTATAAAGCAACTGTGATAAACTAGGGTTACTATTTTTGACTTGATTAATCACATCAATAATTGAATGGCAGTAGCTGGGATGTAGAAAATCTTATCTATTAAATTGCCCATGTTTGGCCAACATGCTGTTTTTCTTTTCTCAAACCTCTTTTTATAGCAGCAAGTTTATGGGTAAAAAGGCATCTGAAGAAAAAGAACTCAAAATAATGCTTTGAATGGTTACATCCCTTTTCTTTTGCTCATCAGAAAAAAGAAAATCTCTCTTCTTTTCTTTACTTCAACTACCAATATCTTTTCAGTCTCAAATCTTTCATTTATTTTTAATGATTGATGTTATGAAGATGGCTTTTGTCATTACACACACTGACCTCCCTCAGGGCTTGAGCTTCAAAAGCTACTATTTCATACATTACTTTGAAAATGCTTCTGCCTTTTGATGCCCTCTGAACTACCACCATCATACAACAAATGAACGAATGAAAGAGTGACTGAAAGTGAGTGCACTGGAGCCAGGTTCTCTATAAACATATTTATAAAGAGAAGATTCCTGGACAGTTTCTCCAGAAAAGAAATCCTAAATCCTTAGAGGTTTGCATCTCCATTAGATCTTTTGTAACATCACCCTTTATTGTATGCTTCCTTGCAAGAAGAAGTTTGTTTTTCTCATGAAACCCAGAGACAGTTTTTACCCTTGAATTTTAGGTTTCAACTTTGCCCCCTCTTTGTCTAACAGAAGAAGCCTAAAATAACATATGCTCTCATCTGTAAATTTATTCTTAGTTTAGCACTGGAAAGAAGAGCGTCACAAATGCAGTGCATAATAATTATTATGTTGTTTAATAACTTCTCTTTTATGTCACATTGATAAGCCATACCCAGCTCTGTAAAAAGCCTGCATTTAGAGAGAGTTACTATTTAAGCACACTACTCTCTTTTTCTAGAACACAACTGTGATTATAAAACCTCATCATGTTCCTCAAATCCTAATCCCCCACAATCATTTCTGTACCAAGTAAATTAATCATTCTTAGATAGTAGTTCAACATTCAAAATATCATGAATCACATTGAAAATGAATGAAATAGCACCATCAGAAACAAATTATGCCCTTGTATTGAGAGAGGGGTACCTTTCTGTCTCTCAGATTAATTGAAGGCACTTTCTTGTGTTTGGTTCCTACCTAATGTTTAGAGATTTTTTCCTAAGCTCACTCCATCTGAAGTTCATGTTATCCAGGCGTCTCTGCAACAATGCTGCATCATCAGAGCCTTCCAAGGATCTCAGGATTTTCTGTCCATTTTCATCCAGGTTATGGAAGATGTCAGTATGAGCTTCAATCTCTGTCTGGAGGTCCTACAGGGGTAATACAAAAGAACACATGTATTTCTTATACAATCATGAAGACTAATTAGACTGATGGACCATAATGGCTATCACTTCCCAAAGAAGAGTAAAACATATCATAAGTAATACAGATTGTGATTGCTCCCCTGAATGGTAACTTTATATCTGGTAATATGTTATACACCCATTTCATCTTAGCAGGAAGAGAGTATGCATTAAACAATGAGGTTTTCCATACAAAACTCTAGGCTTTGACAGCGGACAAACAAACAAGGCTGATGTATATAAATGTGTCAATAAGAGGAAAAAGCCCTCAGGATCACAGCTGGATCTGACCTTTACACGGTACGTCTTCCTGTGTATCATTTTCAACTTGAATCGGGGACTGCAACACTGGTCCTGCTGCATGGCAATCCCAAGAAAACTAAGCTACTGCAATAGCAGAGCTTTAAAATACCAAGTTCACTTACATTCTGTTGACAGAATGCATTTCAGAGCGCAGACTTCAACAGTCAATAGTAATAAACAGGCACTTTGTACTATATCAAAACATTGGTCAGGGCCATGGCTGTAGGAGGGACTGAGAATAGCAAGGACCCAGAATATGCAAGTGGAAGTTCATGTTGAACAGCCAGCTTTTCTTATCACTTCGTAATTGCTGGCCAGCTACATTTCACATTCATTTCCCTCCCTCATTTTTAGCAGGGCAGTTTCTGCCAAAATAACATTCTTTAGAGAGCTGCCTGGTACTAACATTCCTATCTGCCTACACATTGAATGGACTCTTTGTATATTATCTGCTTCACTCTCAGAGATTTGTATGCTTCAGATCCACAAGGTTACAGATTCATTCAGGAGCAATGGCCATATCAAACTCTTTAACTTGAAAAAATATCTACAAATATACGATTGCTTTCAAAGTAAGGGAAAAGATGGGTGAGCTGGCCTAGCAAGTAATGCTCTGCATTGTCATGAGGGACACTTGGGTATGTAAGTTAGTTTTCTAGCTGTTGTCTCTCAATTCCTGGAAGGGAAGTGTTGTGGAGGCAGTGTGGAAGGAGAAGTGATCTGTGGTGTTTAGCAGTGTGGCCAAGAAGGAGTAATTAATCATCGCAGATGGGCTCCAACAGGAATTATGTCCAATCTTCCTCAACACAAAGGATGAAATCAAAGCAGGGAAATATGGACTTGAATAGAAAATGGAACAGTTTCTAATTGAGCTGGCTGAATTCTACGTAAATAGTTCAGGGCATGCATACTAGCTGTGCTGAAGCATGCTAAGAAAACGTGCAAGGTTTGCCCAATGGCAACACTGGCGCTGTTCTAAACTGCTTCATTTGTAATACCCGAGGGGTACCTATCCTGCTGTTCCTTGCATAGCTACTACAAGCAGTGTACTATGGGAGATTTAAAAAAAAAGGCCACAGGTGCATCATGGGACAATAGTGGAAAAACATATTTAACTGTTTCAGTTAAACTGTGTCCACACTGGCATTAGAATGATTCTAGACAAAACAGTTCAGATTATACTGGTGCTACTCCTGTTGGAAACAAGTATAATTCAAACAGTACTTAGATTGCTTGTAAAATGTTTGGGACATTTTTGTGTGTGCACAAGCAGTATGTTAAGAGCATGCTTGGGGGAATGTGGCTTTTTGCACAGTAAATTTCTCTAATGTTAACAAGGTCATAGGGTACGTCTACACTACGGGACTATTCCGAATTTGCATAAACTGGTTTTGTAAAACAGATTTTATAAAATCGAGTGCGCGCGGCCACACTAAACACATTAAATCGGTGGTGTGCGTCCATGGTCCGAGGCTAGCGTCGATTTCTGGAGCGTTGCACTGTGGGTAGCTATCCCGTAGCTATCCCATAGTTCCCGCAGCCTCCCCCACCCCTTGGCATTTCCGGGTTGAGATCCCAGTGCCTGATGGGGCACAAATCATTGTCGCGGGTGGTTCTGGGTAAATGTCGTCAGTCACTCCTTCCTCTGGGAAAGCAACGGCAGACAAGCATTTCGCGCCTTTTTTCCCTGGATTGCCCTGGCAGATGCCATAGCATGGCAATCATGGAGCCTGTTTTGCCTTTTGTGCCTGTCACCGTATGTGTACTAGATGCCGCTGACAGAGGCGATTCAGCAGCGCTACACAGCAGCATGCTTTTGCTTTTGCATGACAGCAGAGATGGTTATCAGCCATACTGCACCATCTACCAATCCATAAATTGGTAATAAGATGATCATGGCTACCAGTCCTTTTGCACTGTTCCATTTGCTGCTGTCATAAGTGCCCCTGGCTGCTCTTAGCCAGGGGCGCAAAAGCCAAAATTGGGAATGACTCCCTGAGTCAATCCCTCCTTTTTGGTATCTAAAAATAGAAACAGTCCTGCCTAGAATATGGGCAAGTGTACTAGAGAACCACTGTATCAGAGAACCAGAGAGCACAGCTGCTCTGTGTCAGATCCTGCAGAAATTATGAGCTGTATGCTATTCACAGGGGGTGCTCCTGCAACAACCCCACCTGTTCATTTCATTCTTCCCCCAGCCTTCATGGGCTACCGTAGCATTGTCCCCCCACTTGTGTGATGAAGTAATAAAGAATGCAGGAATAAGACACAGTGACTTGTTAGTGAAGGCAGCCTCCAGCTGCTATGATAGTCCAGACAGGACAGTAAGGAGTGCATCCCTCTGCTAGTTCAGGGGCACTTGAATCTTTTCTTTACACATGAAGGGTGGGGGCTGATGGAGCTCAGCCCCCTGTTGCTATGACGATGATGGATATCAGCCATACTGCACCATCTACCAGGAAAAATTAGGACCAGGCACCCTTGATCGACCTGACAGATGCTAGTACGCATGGTTACCAGTCCTTTTGCACTGCCCCATGTGCCAATAGGCTGATGATGACGATGGGTATCAATCTTATTGTACCATCAGCCACCCATGGCGGGGGGAGCAAGGATGTTGGTGTTGAGTGCTGCACCATCCCGTCTATCTGCAGCATTCAGTAAAGATAGGGTGACATGTAAGAGTCAAGACAGGATTGTTTTCCCTTTCACTTCTGGGGGTGGGTGGGGGGGGGTGCGTAAATTGCCTAGCTATGCCCTGACCCACCGCAGACACTGTTTTTGACCCTAGAAGCATTTGGCGCTCAGCCAACAATGCAAATGCTTTTCAGAGACTGCAGGAACTGTGGGATAGCTTGAGTCCTCCAGTCCATGAGCGTCCATTTGATTCTTTGGCTTTCCGTTACGCTTGCCACGCAGCAGTGTGCTGAGTCCCTGCTATGGCGTCTGTCTGGAGATATTTAAAAAATGATTTTGAATTTCGTCTTCTGTAACGGAGCGCTGATAGAACAGATTTGCCTGCCCTTACAGCGATCACGTCCGCATCGTCCATGCTGGAGCTCTTTCTTTATTTTGATTTTTAACTGCATCACCACCCGTGCTGATCGGAGCTCCACGCTGGGCAAACAGGAAATATTCAAAAGTTCGCGGGGCTTTTCCTGTCTACCTGGCCACTGCATCCGAGTTCAGATTGCTGTCCAGAGCGGTCAGTGGTGCACTGTGGGATACCGCCCGGAGGCCAATACCGTCGATCAGCGGCCACACTAACCCTAATCCGATATGGTAATACCGATACTAGCGCTACTCCTCTCGTTAGGGAGGAGTACAGAAACCGGTTTAAAGAGCCATTAAAATCGATATAAGGTGCCTCCTAGTGTGGACGGTTGTGGCGTTAAATCGGTTTTACACTCCTAAAACCGGTTTAAACGCGTAGTGTAGACCAGGCTATAGAGACAGCAACATTCAGCCTCCAACAGAAACACAAAAAGCCCCTTCGGAGAAAACAAAATAAGGGAAGAATTAAGCATTACTGAATTGGAAGTCAGTAAGTATTATTTATGTGTGTTAGGTGATTTGTGGTGAGTATTTATATATATATCTCCCTGCCTGAAAGAGTTTACAATCCAATTTCATAGAGTACAAGGCCAGAAGGGACCACTGTGATCATCTAATTTGACATTTTGCACTACACAGGTTACAGCACTTTGAATTAATTCCAGTTTGAACTACAGCATCTCTTTTAGAAAAACATCCAATCTTGATTTAAAAATTTCCTTTGAGGGAGACTCCACCACAACTCTTGGTAAATTGTTTTAATGATTAATTATCTTCATTGTTAAAAACTTGCTCCTTATTTCTAATCTGAATTTATCTAGCATCAAATTCCACTGGATCTTGTTATACCATTGTGTGCTAGATTGAAGAGTCCTCTACCATATAAGATCAGTTCCTCATGTAAACAAATACATACTGTGATCAACTCATCCCTTAACCTTTTAGATGCAATACAGCCAATGAGAGTAGGATAAAACAGGAGGTAAGAATGTGTGATGTTTCTAGAACTAGAGGTTATAATTCATTATGGCTGTGCAGAACAGAGATGATGAGGGACAAAGAAACAAGAAAACAATAAAAATAAATTTGCCTCCATTTGATTGATGTGTCTTCCATCTTTCCCCTCTGACAGCCTTCCCATCCCAAGAGAAGCAGATTACATGAGAGGAAAGAACTCAATTCTTATATTTATCTTTTGAAATGGGAAAATATATCTTATCCTTCAACAAGGAGAGTGAAAGATCAATACAAGCAGAAATCTGTTCCTTGACAAGAATACAAGGGGAGGATCCATTTCGCTTTGGAAACTACTCAGATACTTGGAAAATTACACTGGTGTGTCACAATATATCTAGACACATTGACATCATACTGGGAGCATACAGTATTTGTAGCATTTTGGGTTTTTCTAATACATTGAAGCGCACAAAGTAAGTACAGTGGATCAAATTCAGCCCTGCTGTAACTCACTAAAGTAACTTGAGTTACAATGGGAAATAATTTTACTCAGTGCACTGTATTTTTTTGAACAGGAGTACTTGTGGCACCTTAGAGAATAACAAATTTATTTGAGCTCAAATAAATTTGTTATTCTCTAAGGTGTCACAAGTACTCCTGTTCTTTTTGCTGATACAGACTAACATGGCTGCTACTCTGAAACCTGTATTTTTTTAATTGTCTGAGGAATACATCTCCTTTAAAAAGAGGCGCACAGTAGACAAAAAGTACAGTAAGTACAGTAATGCAATGAGTATTGATTGTTAACAACAGGTTGTATTACTTTACAGAAAAAAAGTGAGAGCTTGTCTTGCCACACCCAACATAGGACCCAATTCTGAACTCTCTACTTGGGGAAAAACTGCCACTGAAGTCAATGGCAGTTTTGCCTGCATAAGGACTACATGATTAAGCCCACCTTTATGAAAATGTCCTAAAGAATTTAATAGATAACTGAAACTTGACTGAATGTAATGTTTTAGTATTCTATAGATTTGTAAGAGAATATATTTCTGTTACAGAATGATTAAAAATCTGAAGCAAGGCTTTCATTTTCAATTTAATTCTATAGGATCTATGAATAATTTCTACAGAACACTATTAAATTTAGATAGATGGTATTATCCATCTTAAATTATATAGAATCTTTTCATCAAGGATAAAATGACTATTTTAAATTCCATCTTCTTTTCTGATGATATATGCTAAAATTCTGTTGAAATTCATAGACTTTAAGGTTAGAAGGGATCATCATGATCATATAGTCTCATCTCATGCACATTGTAGGCCACAGAACCTCACCCGTCCAATCCTGTAATAGACCCCCTAGCCTCTGGCTGAGTTACTGAAGTCCTCAAATCATAATTTTAAGGACTTCAAAATTACAGGGAATCCACCATTTACACTAGTTTAAGCCTGCAAGTGACCCATGTCCCATGCTGCAGAGGAAGGTGAAAAAAACCCAGGGTCTCTGCCAATCTGACCCAGGGGAAAATTCCTTCCCTTCTCCAAATCGACTGAAGTTAAGAACTCAGTAAGAAGTGTTATATCAGACACAGAAGTGAATGGGGACTTGTCTTGAGGAAAGGGATGAATTTTCAGGAGAGGCATGGAAAAGACTGGTTAACCATACAGTAACAAGTTTTGTAATGTGTGGTCCCTATATATTCCACTTTTGGTGCACGGGAGCTACATGTGCCTGAGACCAGAAGACATTTTGTTAATGGTGTTTGTTGGGCTGCGCCTTTCTCCTCCTTGGTACTCTGAACCCAGGGTATTAGGGGCAGCGTGCACTGACTGCCTCTCCAGTTATCTTGTACTCTAGTTATTGTACAAGGTAAGTAACCAGTCTTTCTTCTTCAAGTGATGGTTCCTATGTGTATTCCACTAGAGGTAACTCAGAGGCAGCATTAATTGAGGAGAAAGTGCAAGAAACTCTGCTGCACCACTGACTGAAGGACTGCTCTGCTGCAGGACTGCTCTGCTGAAGGAAGCAGCTGCTGCAGAAGCCTGTACCAGGACACAACCCTAATGTCCCACAAATGTATGCACAGCGTACCATGTTGCCATTCTACTGCTGCTGGCACTAGGCCCCCTGCTAACCCTCCCTCCTGGACCCCACATCCCCCTGAAGTGTGGGGCCCCCCAAAGCAATTGCCCCAGTCCGTCCTATGGATGGGATGGCTCTGATTCAATATAAGCCCAAACATTGGTGGAGCTGGGCCCACATTCCTGAATATTGGTGGAGCAAGGCCACCACAGGCCCATATAACTCACCGCCTATGCTTGTGGGGCAGGGTTATCAGTCAAATCATAGCTAAGCAGGATGTGCCCATAATCCACTAAGAGAGTCTTCTCTATTAAGTTCAGCAAAGGAGACTAATAGTTTGGGCGACTATATACGGAGCATCGGCCATAAGGACCCCCAAACTCCCAGTCCCTACTCTTCTGGTTGAGGTGATTGCAGCTTCCATAGACAGATGAATGGAAGAATATGAGACCAAAAGTTCAAATGGAGAATTTGTAAATGCAGATAAAGCCTGGTCTACACTAGGCGTTTAAATCGGTTTTAGGAGTGTAAAACCGATTTAACGCCACAACCGTCCACACTAGGAGGCACCTTATATCGATTTTAATGGCTCTTTAAACCGGTTTCTGTACTCCTCCCTAACGAGAGGAGTAACGCTAGTATCGGTATTACCATATCGGATTAGGGTTAGTGTGGCCGCTGATCGACGGTATTGGCCTCCGGGCGGTATCCCACAGTGCACCAGTGACCGCTCTGGACAGCATTCTGAACTCGGATGCACTGGCCAGGTAGACAGGAAAAGCCCCGCGAAGTTTTGAAATTCATTTCCTGCTTCCCCAGCGTGGAGAGCTCATCAGCACAGGTGACCACGCACAGCTCATCAGCACAGGTAACAATGCAGTGTCCTGAGAATCGAAAAAGAGCCCCAGCATGGACTGCACGGGAGGTACTGGATCTGATCACTATATGGGGAGAGGATTCAGTGCTAACAGAACTGCGTTCCAAAAGACGAAATAAAAAAGTATTTGAAAGAATTTCTAAGGCTATGACGGATAAAGGCCACAGCAGGGACTCAGTGCAGTGCAGAGTGAAAGTTAAGGAGCTCAGACAAGCCTACCAGAAAACCAAAGAAGCAAACGGAAGGTCCGGGGCAGGTCGAAAAACATGCCGCTTCTATGCTGAGCTGCATGCAATTTTAGGGGGCTGCGCCACAAGTACCCCACCCCTGATCGTGGATTCCGAGGTGGGGGTTGTAATCTCTGCCATGGCTGAGGATTATGCAGACGGGGAAGATGAAGATGAAGAAGAGGAGGAAGACCTAGCAGAGAGCACACAGCACTCCGTGAGCCCCAGCAGCCAGGAGCTTTTTATCACCCTGACGGAATTACCCTCCTCCCAGCCCTCACAAGCCACTATCCCAGACAATGACGCCATGGAAGGGAGCTCTGGTGAGTGTACCTTTGCAAATAGCAAACATTGTTTTTTAAGCAAGCCTTTTTTAATGATTGATTTGCCCTGAGGACTTGGGATGCATTCGCAGACAGTATAGTTACTTAGAAAAGTTTGTTAACATGTCCGGGAATTGAGAGGAAATCCTCCAGGGACATCTCGATGAAGCGCTCCTGTAGGTACTCCAGAAGCCTTTGCAGAAGGTTTCTGGGCAAGGCAGCCTTGTTCCGCCCACCATGGTAGGACACTTTACCACGCCATGCATGTAGCAAGTAATCAGGTATCATTGCATGGCAAAGCATAGCAGCGTATGGTCCCGGTGACTGCTGGCATTCAAGAAGCATCCGCTCTTTATCTTGTTGTGTTATCCTCAGCAAAGTGATATCGTTCAGGATAACCTGGTTAAAAATCAGGAATTTAAGTAAGGGGGGTGGCCATTTTTCTACTGGGTTCGTGGACTGCAGCAGCTTAAAAAAAAACCTTTCCTGCACGTAGCGAAGCGGGGGGAGGGGAGGAGTGAAATGCCGATGATCTTTTTTGTGTTTGGTCACCGGCGATCTTCCCCAAGCTACCAGCCACGCAGTGGGTGGGGGGGTGGGAAGGTTGTTGATTAGCAGGGAGCTAGCATGGTATTAGCCATGCGTTGGGGGGGAGGGGTAAATCACTACAGAAGCCGAAAGACAGTGGCTTACCATGGCCGCATGCAAGCTGAATTCTGATGCCTGGACCTGTGTCTGTGAGATCTGTAACTCCAGAGCTGCAAGCACTCACTATTAAGATGAAAAATGCGACCTTGTAGGGAAATCACATGTGCTAGGTGAATAGTGCTGTTCACTGTGAAAGAGTATAACCATTGTTCTGTAAAATGTATCTTTCTAAATATTTATCTCCCTCATGCAGCTGCAAATTTTTCAACCATCCCTCCTCCATCCCAAAGGCTAGCACAGATAAGGCGGAGGAAAAAGAAGACGCGAGATGAGATGTTCTCGGATATTATGGAAGTTACACGCAATGAAAGAGCTCATCTGAATGAGTGGAAGGACGTGGTATCAAATTACAGGAAAGAGGCCAGTGAACGTGAGGACAGGAGGGATGAACGTGAGGACAGGAGGGACAACCGAGATGAGAGGTGGCGGCAGGAAGACCGGCAGGAAAATCAGCGGTGGCGGCAGGAAGATCAGCGGTGGCGGGATGCAACTCTGGGGCTGCTGCGTGATCAAACTGACATGCTCCGGCATCTGGTGGAGCTTCAGGAACGGCAGCAGGATCACAGAGTGCCACTGCAGCCCCTGTATAACCACCCTCTACCCTCACCATGTTCCATATCCTCCTCATCCAGACGTGTAAGAACGCGTGGGGGGAGGCTCCGTGCACCCGCCCACTCCACCCCCGTGGACAGCCCAACCAGAAGGCTGTCGTTACTGTGAATTTTTTTTAATGGCCTTCTCCATCCCTCCTATCCTCCTCCCAAACCACACCCTTACTTCTCTCCCTCTTTTTATAATGAATTAATAAAGAATTCATGCTTTTTAAATGAGAGTGACTTTATTTGCATAAGTAAGCTGTACTCGAAGGGGGAGGGGGAGTTGCTTACAGGGACTGAGTCAATCAAGGGGGTTGGGTGTTCATCAACAAACACAGCAGTCACACTGTACCCTGGCCATTGATGAAGCTCGTTTTCAAAGCTTCTCTGATGCGCACCACTTCCTGGTGTGCTCTTCTAATCTCCCTGGTGTCTGGCTGCGCGTAATCAGTGGCCAGGTGATTTGCCTCAGCCTCCCACCCCGCCATAAAGGTCTCCCCCTTACTCTCACAGAGATTGTGGAGAATACAGCAAGCAGTAATAACATAGGGGACATTGGTTTGGCTGAGGTCTGAGCGAGTCAGTAATGTCCGCCAGCGCGCCTTTAAATGGCCAAATGCACATTCCACCACCATTCTGCACTTGCTCAGCCTGTAATTGAACAGATCCTGACCACTGTCCAGGCTGCCTGTGTATGGCTTCATGAGCCATGGCATCAAGGGGTAGGCTGGGTCCCCCCAGTCCCCCTTCATGAGCCAATGCATGTTGACAGGCATTTCAACATCCCCAACTGTTATTTTCTGGTCTGGGAAGTAATTCCCTTGCTGCAGCCGTTTAAACAGAGTAGTGCTTCTGAAGACGCGAGCGTCATGAACCCTCCCTGGCCATCCCACGTGGATGTTTGTGAAACGTCCCTTGTGATCTACCAGTGCTTGCAGCACCATTGAAAAGTACCCCTTCCGGTTTACGTACTGGGTGCCCTGGCGCTGCGGTGCCAAGATAGGGATATGGGTTCCATCTATCGCCCCCCCACAGTTAGGGAATCCCAGTGCAGCAAAGCCATCCACTATGGCCTGCACGTTTCCCAGAGTCACAACCTTTCGTAGCAGCAGCTTAGTGATTGCTTTGGCTACTTGCATCACAGCAGCCCCCACAGTAGATTTTCCAACTCCAAATTGATTCCCGACTGACCGGTAGCTGTCTGGCGTTGCAAGCTTCCACAGGGCTATCGCCACTCGCTTCTCTACTGTGAGGGCTGCTCTCATCTTGGTATTATGGCGTTTCAGGGCAGGGGCAAGCAAGTCACAAAGTTCCATGAAAGTGCCCTTACGCATGCGAAAGTTTTGCAGCCACTGGGAATCGTCCCACACCTGCAACACAATGCAGTCCCACCAGTCAGTGCTTGTTTCCCGGGCCCAAAATCGGCGTTCAATGGATAGAATCTGCCCCATTACCATCAGGATCTCCAAAGCGCAGGGGCCCGCGGTTTGAGAGAATTCTGTGTCCTCATCACTGTCATCGCCGCGCTGCCGTATCCGCCTCCTCCTCGCCTCGGTTTGAAGGTCCTGGTTCACCATAGACTGCACGAGAGTGCGCGAGGTGTTTAAAACATTCACGATTGCGGTATTGAGCTGAGCAGGGTCCATGCTTGCTGTGCTATGGCGTCTGCACAGTTCACCAAGCAAAAAAGGCGCGAAACGGTTGTCTGCTGCTCAGGGAGGGAGGGGTGAGGCTGTACCCAGAACCACCCGCGACAATGATTTTTGCCCCATCAGGCACTGGGATCTCAACCCGGAAATGCCAAGGGGCGGGGGAGGCTGCGGGAACTATGGGATAGCTACGGGATAGCTACCCACAGTGCAACGCTCCAGAAATCGACGCTAGCCTCGGACCATGGACGCACACCACCGATTTAATGTGTTTAGTGTGGCCGCGCGCACTCGATTTTATAAAATCTGTTTTACAAAACCGGTTTATGCAAATTCGGAATAGTCCCGTAGTGTAGACGTACCCTAAGACTTGACTGAGGTCCCATATCAGGGTTGGTTTCAGCACTGGAGGAATGGTTCTGACAAGGCCCTTCAAAAACTTAATTGTAAGCAGATAGGCAAAGACTGTATAGTTATCCACCAGGGGGACGAAAGGTGCTAATAGTTGCCAAGTGCACTTGTAAGGAGCTGAGGGACAACCCCAATGTTTTCAGACAGCGGAAATATAACAGTATAGTTGGTATCTCAGTATGTTCTGGAGGTAACTGACAATGTTGATACCATTATGACATGCCAAGATAAAATCCAGACCAATGAGTAGCTGTGTCACCCATGCCTTCTAATCTGGGGTGCCTTTTACAATGCTTTGCTGCTGTAGCCTCCAGCCTGGACTGCTCACAAACAGCCTTCAGCATGAAAGCCACACCTTGCCTTTTAACCGCCTTGGTTATATAGCAGCGTGATCCCAGTACACTCCCAATTTTAGATCTACCCCCAGATATGTATGTTCTGTGCTGCCCAGCCCTCTCTTGGACAACAGAAGTTTATATAACATCTGTTATTTCTTTAATAGAAATCATATGCAGAGTACTTGCCACCCCAAATGGAGTTTCCCAAACACTTCAATTTGGGCACACTCAATTAGATAAAACAATTTTATTAACTACAAATAGATAGATTTTAAGTGACTACAAGTACTGAGACATAAAAGTCTGAAATGGTAACAAGACAATAAAGTTAAAACTCCACTGGTGCCTAACTTAACTATATCAGATTCAAGCAAAGTTTCCCACCCTATGCTTTCAGCAGTCTTACTGACCAAACCCACTAGTTCAGGACCCCTTCTCCCAGAATTCAGTGAAGGCTTCCTCTGTTGCTTCAGGCACCGAGAATTGCTAGGTAGGCAGAGAAGGAGGGGGAATCTTGGGGTATTAGTTTCAGTCCCCCTTTTGAAAAACAATTCCAGTTGCATACCAGGAGACAAAAGGTCTATATGGAAGGATTTTCCCTGCTGCTTTTTTCTCACTAGTTTGAGCTTCCTTTGTCTCCCCTTCATGCTTGATGACTCTGTTTACTGCTTAAATGTAAATTAAGCAGAGCACACAATCCTTTGATTGAGACAGATTGCCAACTTCAGTTTGGAACATGTGTTAATAATATCATACAGTGGAATCGTATAACTCCACATACAATGTTGTCAGATATTTCATCAGGACAAAATTGACCAGCAAATTATCAGTTTTAAAATGATACCTTATAAGACATACTTTGTACAAAGACTATTACAATAATATGTAGGGTGTGGACACACATGGGAACATTTGTCACAACCATATAGCTACTCTCTTCAATTTTGCTGTACAGTATTTCATTGTAGATTCTTTCCTGCTACTGCTAATGATAGAATCTACAGACACTGAGCATTATCTCTGTAAGTTCGTTGTCCATCCAAATACTAACATTATCAGATGAAAGAGGCTGTGTTGGAATGGAGACCTTGCCTCTGTCCCAGGTTAAGACATCTGATAGGAGCTGAATGCAGATGCACAGGCACTTGTTGACCATCTAGAGAATGCTTGTGAACCAGCCACATGGGAACCATGAAAATCACCATCACTTTGATCTTGATCTTCCTTAGGATTTGTGGTAAGAGAGGGATGGGCAGAAATGTGTACATTAGTGTTTCTGACCATTGGACTAGAAATGAATCCCCTCCAGAGTTGTGGATTTGAAGCAGTAGACCAGGCATTTCTTGTTCTCCTGAGATCTAAGGAGAACCTATGACAGGACATGCCCCCCCCCCCCACATTGTTGAAAGATGCTCTGTACCACCAAGTCCCATAGTTCCCACTCATGGTCTCTGGAGAAATATCTGCTGAATCTCTCTGCCAGAGTATTCCACACCCCTGCAAGGTGCACTCTCAGAGGGTGACCTAGTGGCAGATGCACCAATTCCACAAATGTACAGCCTCTATGCATGAAAGGATGGATAGTGCTCTTTCCTGCTTGTCATTAGAATTACCTGTTATCATGTGGTTCAACATGACTTGAATGTGAAGGTTCCAGATAAATGGCAGGAACCATTTGCAAGCCTCAAGTACTTCATACAGTTCTAATATGTTTGTGTGTAATCTGGTATTATGCAAGGTCCAAGTACCTTATGCTATATGTTCCTTTAGATGGGCTCGCAAACCTATCAGAGAGGTTTCTGTAATCATTATATTTGTGGGTGGGGGTGGGAGGGAATGAACGAAGGAACCCCTATGCACATTATCTCTATATTTTCCCACCAGGTCAAGACTCGGTGAGGGTGCAAGACCAGACTGTGCTTGCTTGGGGTAAACTGGCTGCATCCATCCATGTAGACATTGAAGATGAAGACTTGCAATGGGCATCAGATATGCCCATGAGGCCACATGGTCTAGGAGGATGAGACAGGACTTTAGTACTGTCTGGGGACTTACTTGGAACTGAGTGATGAAATTCATCATAACTTGGAGCCGATTTGAAAGTAGATATGCTCTGGCTGGGACTGAATACAGAGTTGCTCCAATCAAATCTGTAGTCTGCATGGGAGCCAAAATAGAGTTTTCTGTGTTCATTTGGAGACCTAATGCTTGTAAGAGTAGGAGCAAGGAGAGAGTTGCAATTGAACTTCTTGATATGACTATCTTCTGAGCATCCAGTTGTCCAGGTAGGGGAACACTGATGAACTGTCAAGATACAGATGCGCTGCCACTACTGATAATATGTTCATGAATACTCTTGGTGCTGTTGAGAGATCAAAGAGCAGCACTCTGTATTAATAATGGTGTAGGCCAATGGTAAAATGTAGAAACCTCCTATTTGTAGGCAGCATGTGCATGTGGAAATAAGCATCCTTCAGATTGAGAGCTATGAACCAGTCGCCTTGGCCTAGCGAGGGGATTATAGAGGCCAAGGTGGTAACTCTGAACCTCAGGCAGTGGATGAAGACATTCAGCTGTTTGAGATTTAGTATGGGCCTCCAGCCTTTTTTCTTCTTGGGGATGAGGAAATATCTTGAATAAAAACCTGTTCCCCTTGGGCTGGGGTGATACCAGCTCAAAATCTCTTAGTAGGAGCTGGAAGTCTACTTCCTGCCTGAGTATTCTCTCATGAGAGAGGTCCCTTAGGAGGGTCAAGGAAGGGGGTTTGGGAGGAGGGACTGACATGAACTCTATTGTATATCCAATGGTGATTATTTCCAGAGCCCATCTGTCTGATGTTATAGGGCACCATGCCAAGAAAAAATGAGCTATATGACCACCAAGAGGGGTAGATAATTCTGAACCAGGTAGACTTGCTGGGAGGACTGGTTTGTGGCTCTCAGAGGTCCCTCCAAGAGAGCTGCTTGGGAGGAGAATAAAGGAGGAACCTTCTGTTTTCTGTGCTGTAGTTTCTGATGTTTTCGGGGGAGGGTCATAAAGCCCCTGGTAGAAGGCTGATGAGTGGAGCACTGCCAATGGTAAGATTGAGGCTTAGGATATTTTCTTCATGGTTCCGCAGTATAAATTCATGGAGAGTGGCGAGTCGCTCTCGAGTCCTTGAGGGTATGTAATGATCTGTCCATTTTCTTGCTGAATAGCTTATTTCCCTCAAAGGGCAGATCCTCCCTGGTTGATTGGTCATACTTGGGAAATCTGGAGGATTGGAGCCACAAAGCCCATCTCATGATTATAGATGTTGCCACTGAGTGGGAGGCTGTATCCGCTGCATCTATTGAGCCTGGAGGGCAGACCTGGGTAGCAATTTACCTTTCTCAATGATTGCTTGGAACTGCAGTTCTTGAGGCAACTTTTTGACAAATTCAGAGAACTTATTATAATGAATAAAATCATACTTTGCCACTAAAGCCTGTTAGTTTGCTATACTGAACTGTAAAACTAATGGAAGTGAAGTTCTTTCTGCCAAAGAGTTCTAGGAGTTTGGTCTCCTTATCTGTGGATGTAAAACTGGGATGGTTTTGCTTGTTCCTTTCAGTGACAGCCTGCACCAACAAAGAGTTTGGAGTGGAGTGTGAGAATAAGGATTCAGCCCCTGTAGATGGTACAAATATTCCTTTTCCATTATTTTCAGAGCAGGAACTCAGGTGGCCAGAGTATGTCAGTCCACCTTGGTTGGTTCTAAGATGGAATAATTGACTGGCAATGTCATCTTACTAGGGACATGTGCTCTGGAGGATGTCTAGTAACTTGTGAGGGGTATCCTGTACACATTCCAGGGGGATCTGGTGCATATCTGTGATTCGCCTTAGGAAGTCTGGAATAGTCTACAGTTGTCCTTTGGTGATGGTAAGCGTGGTGTGGACAACTCATCTGGTGAAGACAATTATAACCCCCCATGGTTTTTGATCTGATTGGTCAGGTTGATCCTCTTCCTCAGAGTATTCCTGGGTGGATTGAGGTTCTTCCTTACATGGGGATATCTGCTGAGGCTCCAGTTCTGTTAGCCTGTAATTGAAAAGTTTTACGTATGGATTCTAGGGAGTCCAAAAGGCCAATGAGAGGGATCATAGGAGTAATGGGGTGGTCCCCAGTGAGAAGGGTACCACTAGTCCTGAGCCAGGCAGTCTCTGCTGTGGGTGTGGGAAGGTGCCCATGATCTTAGAGCCTCTATTGCAATGGTTCTCAACCTATTTACTGTTGTGGGTCACATATGCAGCTCTCTGTGTGTTATGTGGGCAGCATCCACACAATATATGTATGGCCCTGAGGATATCACATGAGCCGCAGCTGTGTGCTGATTAGGTTGCGGGTTGAGAACCACTGCTCTATTATGTCTGACCTCTTGATTTGATAAGGCCAGTGAAGCTCTCCCACTACTCTCAGATTCATCAGAGGAGTATGAGGCCTCTGTATCATTGGGCAGAGCTATTGGTACCAGAAGTGGTCTTACTATGCCTCAGCTGGTAGGCAGTACAGGTGACTGTTGAACACATGGCAGTGGGACTAGATCCAACAGCACTGGTGATTTGGTGTCTGCATAGAGAGAAATATCCTCCAGAATAGTATACCTGACCTCCATATTGGGCTTCCTGTCTCTTGGTGGTCTAGGGCAGATGGTGGTTTTTGGTCCTTGCTCCTTTGCCTCACCAGTGCAGAGGATGGTCCCAACACTTCTCCAGACAAGGGTCCTGGGGCATTCTTGGCTCTCAGTGCCAAGGAACTGGTACTCTGTTCCTTCTTATCTCCTGACAGACCCATACCAAGACATGGAGTCTTGCACAACTTAGAATGGGTCAGGGAAGAAGTCCTCTTCTTAGACAAGGACTTACAGGGGATTTCTCACATTTGTCCCTGTGAGGATGTTTTCTCTTACACTCCTCATGTCTGCCTTGTTCACTTCTAGAATCTTTAACTCTGCCTCCAGCAGTCCAGGAGCTGGAGACAACTATGATCGAAGGATGCTTTCTCAGTGCCTCTGCCCAATGTACAGGGGCGGTCTTATGGCCAGCATTGGATGGTGGCCTCACTGAATGATTCGTCAGGAATGTTCAGAATCTGAACTCCGGGATTGACAGGTTTGGTTGGGGAAGGACCAAGGGACAAGAATTTTCCTGATGCAATAAAAACAAATGTTATGGTCATCACTGACCAGGAAGGAGTGGGACCAGACTATGCAGATCTGCAATCCTGGGGTCTTGGGCGTGCTAGGTCAAGGATGTAGAGGGAGTAAGGGTATGCCAGGCCCTAAAAGCTCACAGAAACTAATCCTAACACTAAAATCAAAGTTTTATCAGAACAGGAGAACTGTTTACAATCATTTACACTAATAAAACAAAGAATGCTAGCTAAAGCTGTGGACCACTGAACAAGTGCCATCTTAGGCCATGGTGGTAGAAAGGAACTGGCCTGACAGTTGGTCAGCACCACCGATTATGCCCTTGGTTCAGAGCACAAGGAAGAGAAGGGGGCAGGCACAGACACCGCTAATGAAAAATCATCCAGTGTCAGGCACATATGCACCTCGAGTAGAATACACATAGGAAACAACACTGGAAGAAGTTTGCGGGATGATATGCCCAGTGTTACCATGCAGATCAAGGATGGGGTATGTCTTTAACCTCATCTGACCCAGCTATGTCAAACTACCTTTGCCACCTGCAGTTGCTGAAATCCTCCTGGCATTCCTAATAATGACAAGCTTCCCTATTGCCACAACATCACACCCCCAAATGTACAGAAATCTGCCTAAGGCCCCATGTGTTTTACATTGCACAAAGCCCTTAAAACACAGCTATGTCCCTGGTTTTGAAAACTAGAAGAATATACAATATAGCTCTTGGGATCATCCATGTCACACAGATTCTTCTGTTAGGGATTCATCATGGTTCAGAATAGTTTATCAGAAATAAGTAATTAATTGATGTCAAGCCTCATCTTATCCCACAAGCAATATATAAAAAGACATGACATATGGCAAAATGCCATAATTATTTTTTTGACAATACATTAGAGAGAGATCAGTCATGTATCTGACTTCCCCGGCTCATTTTTCTTTAATTACAAAAGGTTGGAAATGGAAAAAAAAATCCTACAAAGAAGTAATTAGTTAGAATAATTGGACCACATCTGAGTTAGACTAGAACACAGAAATTAATTCTGTCCAGCTGACAAAATATTTACTTCTGATGCAAGTAAGGGAGAGAGAGAATTAACTAAGTAATACTTTTAAGTAATTAAAAAAAACTTAATTCCCCCATCTATAGACCAAATTCTATCATTGAACTTGTACTTTTAGCTCCCACTGATGATAATAAAGTAACACTAAGAACTTTAAATTTCCATAACCTTAACTTATCCACTGAAGTCAATGTGATTAATTAAATAGGACTTCAATAAGAAAAAGACAACGCTACCTGAATAAATGAGCCCCACCTGAGGGCAGAATTTATCCCCAAGGCATTGAGACTTGTAATAAATAAATAACCTACTTACAAAAGAGGCTATCAAGTTTTATTGAGTGATGTGATAAATATTGACTGAGGCAAGCTTTACATTTACCTTGAAGTTAATAAATGTTGATGCTCACCAAAACGAAGTCAGGATGTTTATTGTTACACGTCTTCATAAGAATGGCTGGGCCATTCTAGCCCAGTATCCTGTCTTCCAAAAAGTGGCCAATGCCAGGTGCTTCAAAAGGAATGAACAGAACAGGCAGTCTTTGAGAGATCCATCCTCTGTTGTCTGCTCCCAGCTTCTAGCTGTCAGAGGCTAGGAACGCCCACAGCATGGGATTGCATCCCTGACCATCTTGGCTAGTAGCCATTGATGGAGCTATCTTCCATGAACTTATCTAGTTCTTTTTTGAACCCCATTACAGTTTTTGCTTTCATCCAAAATATCTAGAAATCTTTCCAAAATATAATGGTTTTTCCCTATTTGTCTATAATCTAGAAGGAGAGAGGACCAGAAAAACTGTCATAAAATGATGTAGATAAAAATTAATTGGCCAAAGAGTGTTCTAGATCCATATAATAAACTTCCCATCAATGCAAATAACTGAAATATCTGGCCTCTTCATTTTTAAATCACCTGCAAGCATTTTATTTTTACGAAACATCTAAAGGCTAAATATTTTAATATTTATAAATATTCATTTAATAATAATTTATTCTAATGAACATATTACAGTGGGTCTACACAAGGCATAAATTATGTAATTCCTTTATGCCTCCACTCCTTCCTTGTCACTGCCCTAGCTACTCGTATTTCTCTCTTGCATGCACTTCTTTTTTCTCACACTCCTTTTCTTACCTGAGAGGTTATTAGCAAGTACAAATGAGCAGCAGTGGGACTTAAGTGAACCTGTTGCCACTGATCCCACTTCTCTCAGCTACCTAAGATTACAAAATCTCCAAAGAAGAAGTGGCTCCAGAAAGTCAGGGTAATACTGTGGGCAATGCAGGAGGAACAGTGAGGCAAGGGATGGCAAGGGACGAGGAGGGAGGAGTAGGAATGCATGAAGAGAAAGGGTACAGGGAAGGGATAGGAAGGAGGCAAACTGCAAATAATAAAACTTGATTTTTTAATGTCTATGTGTCCAAATATTTACACCTGAAATTACAATAAATAGTTATAAGAAATGTTCTCTGATCATTTTAGTATTTTATGTTATATTTTAAAGTTAATTAATTGTTTATTGTTTCAACCACCAAAAAAATAAAATTACCTGCACTCCTTGATGAGTGTGTGTTCATCAAAACACCAGAGTTGACACACAAGACACTGGTGTGCAAATATTGGATGTTGAAATTGAGTACTTATTTACCATCCTCCTTGTTGATGAATACTAGTTTTACTGATCTCAACAACAGCAAATGAGGAGGAACATATGTGCATATGAATTCTGGTTGGTGAACATCATAAGAACATAAGAAGAGCCATATTGGGTCAGACCAGTGGTCCATCTAACCCAGTATCTTGTCTTCCAACAGTCGCCAATACCAGGTGCTTCAGAGGGGATGAACAGAACAGATACTCACTTCAAATGCTCAAAGAAGGTAAACAACAGACAGTTATTTAAATGACTTTTCAAAAAATTATGAGCTAGGATTTTTTCACAATGTATATAACATTTAAGGGCCTGCATGGAGAGAGTTTTTCTCCATAAATGCTCCTGAACAAAGGTCACCCATTAGGTGTCTGCTTGTGCTCCCTGAGCCCAAGGAGGTGGATGGAGGCAGCATTATTGCTGTCTGAAGTATTAAATGCCCCATGGGTTTGTCTGGGATGGGCACAAACAGGTATTTGCCCTGCCCCCATAACAACTTGCTATAGAGCAGATGTAGTGAATTATTTTTTGTCACGGTCCAAATTTTTTGGTCAAGGTATATTTAAGGTTCAGACTCCAGAGAAAATAATAATGATAATAATAAGTAAATAACAATATTTTAGGGTCAGTTCAAAAGCAACTGGTGGTCTGGATTTGGCCCGTGGTCAATCTATTGTCTCCTCCTCCTATAGAGCTTAACTGGGCAGTCGGGGGACATATGGTATACTAGCTCAGTAGCTGTATGACCTGCTTCTGCGGCTGTGTTGAGGAGGTTAGTGAAACAGAAATTAAAAGGCACAGCACCAAAAGTAAAATCTCTGCAAGCTGCATGGAAACTTTTTAAAGACGCCATAATAGAGGCTCAACTTAAATGTATACCCCAATTTAAAAAACATAGTAAGAGAACCAAAAAAGAGCCACCGTGGTTAAACAATAAAGTAAAAGAAGCAGTGAGAGCAAAAAGGCATCCTTTAAAAAATGGAAGATAAATCCTACTGAGGAAAATAGGAAAGAGCATAAACGCTGGCAAATAAAGTGTAAAAATATAATTAGAAAGACCAAAAAAGAATTTGAAGAAGGGCTAGCCAAAAACTCCAAAAGCAATAGCAATTTTTTTTTAAATATATCAGAAGCAGAAAGCCTGCTAAACAACAAGTGGGGCCACTGGATGATCGAGATGGTAAAGGAGCACTAAAAGACAATAAGGCCATTGTAGAGAAACTAAATGAATTCTTTGCATCAGTCTTCACTGCTGAGGATTCTTTTTGGGTGACAGATCTGAGGAACTGTCCTAAATTGAGGTGTCATTAGAGGAGGTTTTGGAAAAAATTGATAAACTAAACAGTGATAAGTCTCCAGGATCTGATGGTATTCACCCAAGAGTTCTCAAAGAACTCAAATGTGAAATTGCAGGACTACTAACAGTCATCTGTAACCGATCATTTAAATCAGCTTCTGTACCAAATGACTGGAGGATAGCTAATGTAACACCAATTTTTAAAAAGGACTCCAGAGGTGACCCTGGCAACTACAGGCCAGTAAGCCTCACTTCAGTACCAGGCAAATTGGTTGAAACTATCGTTAAGAACAAAATTGTCAAACACATAGCTGAACATAATTTGTTGGGAAATAGTCAACATGGTTTTTGTAAAGGGAAATCATGCCTCACCAATCTACTAGAATTCTTTGACGGGTCAACAAGCATGCAGACAAAGGAGATCCAGTGGATATAGTGTATTTAGATTTTCAAAAAGCCTTTGACAAGGTCCCATAAGCAAAATAAGCAGTCATGGGATAAGAGGGAAGGTTCTCTCATGGATTGGTAACTGGTTAACAGATAGGAAACAAAGGATAGGAATAAATGGTCAATTTTCAGAATGGAGAGAGGTAAATAGTGGTGTCCCCCAGAGATCTGTACTGGGCCCAGTCTTATTTAACATATTCATAAACAATCTGGAAAAAGGGGTAAACAATGAGATGGCAAAATTTGCAGATTATACAAAACTACTCAAGATAGTTAAGTCCCAGGCAAACTGCAAAGAGCTACAAAAAGATCTCTCAAAACTGGGTGACTGGGCAACAAAATGGCAGATGAAATTTAATGTTGATAAATGCAAAGTAATGCACAATGGAAAACATATGCCTAACTATACGTATACAATGATGGGATCTAAATTAGCTGTTACCACTCAAGAAAGAGATCTTGGAGTCATTGTAGATAGTTCTCTGAAATCATCCACTCAATGTGCAGCATCAGTCAAAAAGGCAAACAGAATGTTGGGAATCATCAAGAAAGGGATAGATAATAAGACAGAAATATATTGCCTCTATATACATCCATGATACGCCCATACCTTGAATACTGCATGCAGATGTGGTCACCCCATCCAAAAAAAGATATATTGGAACTGGAAAAGGTTCAGAAAAGGGCAACAAAAATGATTAGAGGCATAGAACGGCTTCCATATGAGAAGAGATTAATAAGACTGGGACTTTTCAGCTTGGAAAAGAGGTGACTAAGGCGGGATGTAGCGGGCTGGCTACCCGCTCCTGCCCTTTGGAGCTTTAAAACAGCCCTGGGAAGGGGCTTTTGGCTGGGCTGATTGGGGAAATGGCGGCAGCTGGGGGCCACGCCCCAAACTGAGCCCAGGGCCTTATAAAAGGCCAGAGCAGCCAGGAAGCCAGAGAGTCTCTCTCTGTGGTTAGAGAGAGATGGGCCTGGCTGCTTAGACGTTAAGATAAGTACCTAGGGTGAAGCAGGACGGGGAAAAGGCTGAGGGGCTGGGGAAGCTCCAGCCTAGGAAAGCCCCAGGCCTGCGGCCTAGCACGGGGCTAAGAGGTACTGGGGTTTGCAGGGGGCAACCTAAGGATAGGCAAAGCAGCAGGGCCGAACCCCATTGCCGGTGATGAGAAGGCTGACACTGCAGTCTGTCCCAGGATATGGGGCTCAATAGTGACTGAGCAGTAGCCATTCTGAGGCAAGTGGGGATAGCGTGGTGGGGGGGGTTCCCCTGAGAGGGGGAGACCCAGTTAGAGTAAAAGGTGCACCAGGTCCAGGGAGGGACACGGGGCTGAGAGTAAAGCAGGTGGATCACCAGCCTGCAGAGGGCGCTCCGGACTGGAAAAAGAGCTAAGTTGCGGAGTAACCAGTAGGAGGCGCCGCAGGGGTGAGTCCCGACCCGTTTACAGGGGATATGATAGATGTCTATAAAATCATGAGTGGTATAGAGAAAGTAAATAAGGAAGTGTTATTTACTCCTTCTCATAATACAAGAACAAGGGGCTACCAAATGAAATTAATGGGTAGCAGGTTTAAAACAAACACAAGAAAGTATTTTTTTCACGCAACGCACTGTCACCCTCTGGAACTCCTTGCCAGAAGGTGTTGTGAAGACCAATACTATAACAGGGTTCAAAAGGGAGCTAGATAGATTCATGGAAGATAGGTCCATCAATAGCTATTAGCCAGGATGAGCAGGAATGGTGTTTCTAGCCTCTGTTTGCCAGAAGCTGGGATTGGGTGACAGGGGATGGATCGCTTGATGATAACCTGTCTGTTCATTCCCTTTGGGGCACCTGCCATTGGCCACTGTCAGAGGACAGGATACTGGGCTTGATGGACCTTTGGTCTGATCCAGTATGGCTGTTCTTATGTTCACTCCCTTCAATGGATTTAGAAGCATTTTGCCTCCTTCTGGCCTCCACAGGCATGTTGCCTTCAGCCATTGCCATTTGTGGGACCACTCTCCACTCTGTGCAGCACGGCAGGCTCTTCAGAGCACTGATGTCAGTGGAACTACTCCTGTACTTTAAGTTAGTCACATGCTTTTAAACCTTGTTGAAATGGCCTTGATTCTGCAGCTCTGTGCTGATGGACTCCCCTGAGCTGCACAGATATCCACTGAAGTCACTGAGTCTCCATGCCTACATGGAACTCCTTCCAGAATCAGGATCCACGGGCCTGTTCCTACAAACATGAACTACCTGTTGTACTGGGATTACTTACAGTAGCAAACTGTACTACCCTAAGTAGTCTAATTCCTGTTGATTGGGATTACTTACAGTAGCAAACTCTGCACTGGAGAGTAACTGCTTGCAAGGTCTGATCATAGGGTTGCCAAATGTCCAGTTTCAACTGGAGTACCTGGTCAAAAAGGGACTCTAGCGGCTCTGGTCAGCATCGCTGACCAACCTATTAAAAGTCCGGTGCATCGGGGCTCAGACAGTCTTCCTGCCTGCCCGGCTCTGGAAGCAGCCGGCATGTCCTTGTGGCCCCTAGGAACCACAGCCAATGGGAGCTGTGGGAGCAGTGCCTGCAGGCATGGAGCTGCTGGGCCGGACAGGATGGCCACTTCCAGGATCCACATGGAGCCAGGACAGGCAGGGAGCTGGCTTTAGCCCTGCTGTGCCACTGCCCGGGAGCCACCTGAGATAAGCACCACCCGGCTGGAACCTGCACCCAAACCACCTCCTGCACCCCAAACCCCGGCCCCAGATTGGAACCTGCTCCCACACCCTAACTCCCTCCCAGTGCGTGCATCCCCTCTCACACCCCAGCCCCCTGCCCCAGCCTCCTGCACCCTAACCCCCTCATCTCCTGCCCCACCCCAGAGCTCACACCCCCAGCCAGAGCATGCACCTCCTCCTGCACCCCCTCTCCTTGCCCCAGCCCTGAGCCTGTTCCCCCACTCTGAACCCCTTGACTCCAGCCCAGAGCCCCCTCCTGCACACCAAACCCTCATCCCCAGCCCCACTCCAGGGCCTGCACCCGCAGCCGGAACCTTCATCCCCTACTGCACCCCAAACCCCTGCCTCAGCCCTGAGCCCTCTCCTGCATTCAAACTCTAAATTAAATGTTTAGAGGTATAGAACAGCTTCCATATGAGAAGAGATTAATAAGACTGGGACTTTTCAACTTGGAAAACAGATGACTAAGAGGGGTTATGTATAAAAGTGTATAAAATCATGACTGGTATGGAGAAAGTAAATAAGGAAGTGTTATTTACTCCTTCTCATAACACAAGAACTTGGGGTCACCAAATGAAAATAATAAGCAGCAGGTTTAAAACAAACAAAAGGAATATTTTTCACACAATGCACAATTAGTCTGTGGAACTCTTTGCCAGAGAATGTTGTGAAGGCCAAGACTATAACAGGGTTCAAAAAAGAACTAAATAGTTCATGGAGGTCCATCAATGATTATTAGCCAGGATGGGCAGGAATGGTGTTCCTAGCCTCTGTTTGTCAGAGGCTGGGAATGGGCGACAGGGAATGGATCACTTGATGATTATCTTTTCTCTTCATTCCCTTTGGGGCACCTTGCACTGGCTACTATCGAAGACAGGACACTGGGCTAGATGGACATTTGGTCTGACCAAGTATGGCCACCCTTATTTTATCTCAGTGACTTCACACCACAGTGGTTACACTTAAAAGTTACTTCTCTTTTGAGAGAGATCTCTGGGGCCAGTAGTATTTCTCATTTTAAGTATAGGGACTCCCTTTCAGCATAGTAGAATCTTTCAATACAAAATAAACTTTTTAAATGCAACGACTGTAGGTGTGTTTTTGTATGGTATAATGTTTGTATAGCATAAGGTTGTATGGTATAATGTCTGTATTGCTTTAATTGTAAAATCTAAACATGGTTCTAAGGCTTAGGAGAAAGGAACACTGAGCTAGAAATCAGAAGTATGTTTTCAAGTCACTGAAGAAGCACTAATGCCATAATCTAGGCAAGAGTGCCTCAGAAACACAAAGCACTGAGTCAACATGATTTTTGGTTATTGTATGGAGCACCTAGCCTGAAGCAACCAAACACTGTTCCCATGGGAACATTTTAGCTTCTAAATCATTTGCTCTTCTTTCAATCCATCAGTGGAACTTTTATTGGGTGTTATCATGGGAGCATTTACCGAGCAATTTCCATAATGATAAAATCTTTTCAAATGAGATTTAAAATGTAATTAAAGGGCAGATTTTATGCATTAAAGACATTGTTGTGAAATGGCCATACATCATCATGTCACAAAGTCTCCTTTTCAACAACCCTATGGCATGACCCCAATTCCAGTCTGGTATGATTACATCTCTGAGTTTCATGCTAATGAGTTGATTAAAAAGAGAGATAGAAAGGTCTCTCTCTATTGGGGAGATATGCCTATGAATATCGTTAAGACATTTCAATGATCCCTGCACAATTTTCAAGATAACAAATGATAAGAGATACTTCTCCAGCAGCACAGCAAATGTTGACAAGTGATAGCTAAAGGGATCACCTTGCCCTGCAAAAAACATCTCAGTAAATCCCAGAAACTGCAGTTGTGGTTTGAAATGCAATTGCTGAGAAACTGGGAGTTGCACAGTACAAGTTTTAAAAGAAAGACAGGACTAAAATTCATGTTTGGAAGCTTTTCTGATACAAGAGAAGATAGAATATCTTTCTTTAGCAAATTAAACCCTGTCTTCAGAAAAATATTATCTGCTGATTTGTAAAAAGACAGAACAGCTTTAAACGTAGGTTCCTTACCATGTGAACTTTCACTTGTGTGATTCATCTTTAGAGATAGTGGGTAGGATTTTTCAAAAGCATGTAAGTGATTTAGGAGCACAAGTCCCACTAAAAGTCACATTGTGCTTGGTGCTTTAGTAAAGCCTATTTCCCCATCTCCAGGAGTTCATTTTCTCCTGCAACTGTGAATGGCAACCACTTGAAGGATTAAAGATTTTTTTTAAACATCTAACATTAAAGGGAATGGCAAAGAATTTCCTACTATGACTTGTGATGAGTCATCTGCATTTTTAATATACACCTGTAAGCATAAAAATAGTAGAGCATAAATCATTTTTAAAAATTAATGTTTAAATGGAAAAAAATCTCACCTCCTGACCCCCACATAAATAGGAATCTAGGGAGATATCAAATTGCATCAGTTAATAAACAGGACAGATTTTAGCATAGCAAAAATACTGTAAAGAGTTAATGCTTCAGTTAACTGTGTGTAACAAACATATAGGAAAACGAAACACCACTAGTTCTGTTACTAGTTTGTGAACACTTCTGCAGTGGGAAGCTATGGCATGGATTCTCAGCTGCAGTTTTTAATTTTCCAATGATGAGTAAGTACAGGCCACTGCTGGAGGTCACTAGACACAGGGCTAATCAGCTGAACCAATCAGGTGACTTCTGTTTTCCTAAATACCCTTCCCAATATTTATGTCACTGTAAGAACATACACAGTAACCACTGGATATTCAGGAAAACCTATGTGCTTAAAAACCCCCTGCAATGGTCAAGCATGGTACAGTACTGGATAGAGCACTAGGACTCAGGAGACTTGAGTTCTATTGATGACTCTACCAGAGGCCTGCTGGGTGACCTTGGGCAGTCACATCCCTAACCTGTGCTTCAGTTTCCCCGTCTGTTAAATGGAGACACTGATACTGACTTCCTTTATAAAAAGTGCTTTGAGAGCTACTCGATGAAAAGTACTAGATAGGAAGTGGGTATTATTATTATAAACACTGGAATACACTTGATCAATCTCATTAACTTCCCAAATCACTTCAATAAATTCAATTAAACTAATCTAAAACAGAGGGAGTGGTTGGCAAGGCATTCACTGGAATTCAGTTCCCCCCCAGGTCGCTAATAGACCGAATTCATTAGCCTTCAAGGTGCACTGTAAGGCCCACATTTTCTCCTTTGCTCATGAGGTAATTAGTGTGGTGATGTGTAGCTCTAGAGATGGCGTATGGCTTAATTTATTTCTATTATTTTTTTTCCCCTGGGTTATTCCATCTTATCTGAAGAAAATGATGACTTTGTTAGAGTATCATTAACATATTATCAAGGGAGCACTGAACAGGTAACTTTATCTTAGTTTAATAAAAAAACAATAAATAAAATCCAATAAATAAATACAATCATACAAAAATCCACAACACAGTTGTAACAATGAAGATCTACTTATTCATTTAGGGTTTGATCCAAAGGGAGCCTTGCCATTGACCTCTGTGGGGTAGGGTCAGGCCTTTAGTAGTCTATTTAATAAGACACAATTACAACAGTATTAATATTTTGTTGAGGAAATGTTTGTTTTACTATGTGTCTATCTAAATGTACACCTTGATCAAAAACAGACGTAATGGTAGGTTGAGCCCACTGCAAGGCACAGGAACTCCTAGGGATCAAATGTATCCTTGAGCACTTCATATTTACAGAATACTCATCTCTCAGCATTGAGATATTTTTACTTTGTGATGTGACCGAGTCAAATATTTGCCAACAGTAACTTTTAGTTTATGGCCTGCAGTGTAGCAGTGATGGATAATTGACAGAGTTCTTTTCTGAAAAATGAAATCAGTGGGAGCTGCAGTGCTTAGCACCTCAGAAAATCAGGCCACTTCTAGTCAAGTGCCTAAATATTTGGAAGAAAAAAATTACACACCCACACACACACCCACACACCTTTCTGAAACTATTAGAGCACTATAGGTTAATGTAGGTTTCAGATGACAGACTACTTACTGTACTGATGCAGTACTTGTTTGCTCCAGTCCCAATCATTCCAGTGAAAGTCTAGTTCCATTGTATCTCTATCTTCTGTCAGTATATTAACCCCCTCAACCTCTTGGCACATTTTTCAAAAAATAATTATGTTGCTACTTCCAGTGCTTCTAATTCCTTTCCCACTCTTGCCAGAGATGAAAGAGTAGCAGCTCAAAGGCAGCATCATTCTCAGTAGGAACATTTGCTTCCACTCAGTTACTCAGCCAAGGTCTCACTGCCTGTTTTCATTTCCATGCAAAGTCCTGCAGGATAATTTGGAGAGTAACTGCCTCTATTAGTTCCACTCACATCCCACTGCTTCCAATTAGTACTGATTTTCTCTTACAAGAAGCCGCCAGAAAGGCTGAACTGCACAACTTCCTCAAAGCCGGGGGAGGAAAATTTGGAAAAAAAGAATGGGAAAGTTTCCTCTTTCTGTCTTTATGAGCTATAAAATACTTCTGAGGTTTATTTATTACAAATCATTGCTCTTATGGAGGACAGTGATTTTTATGCGTGGATGGATATGTTTGTGTTGTGGGGTTAGTTTGAAGTTTGTACTCACCAAAGATGTTAAAATAAAATCGTTTATATTTTATCACATTAGTATTTCAACCCATCTCTTCTTACACTTATCAAATAAACAAAGGATGGGCAATCCCCTTCCAGATTAAAAAGGAAATTTTACATGTTAAAAACACAAAATTAAAGCATAGACTTTTTTTTACAGTAGAAAAGCATTCCTCTTATTTTCTCCACAGATCATTTTAGTTCTTTCTGCCACAAATCTCTTCTGTAACCTTATTTTATAAATTCTAATGTGTCACTCTTTTGTTGGCACCATGTTTGATGCCTGGAGACAATCTGTACATCAGTTTCACAACATGATGTTCTATTAATTAAAACATGATAAACTGTTATTAAAACTCTAAAGAGAACAACATGAGAACAGAAACTAGATGCCTCAGACATAATGCATTCAGAAATACTGATGTGTGGCTAGAAAAAAGCTTTTAAGGGTTCTAGAACGGTTTTTATAAGTTTGCATTTTTTTAAACACGATGGAATTTTCTACTAGCTGTGTCTTCTATTTCAACTATTATTGCTAACTGAAATTCAAAAGCTATGCTAAAGATACATTTAAATACCTTATTCAAGAGCAGATTAAATAAGTGGGAATGATATAGGGATGAGTGATGCAAAATACAAAGGAGAACATTTGAAGCAGGCTGAAATTATTCAGATGAAACTTTTTTAGCAGATTCGAGTGGACCAAAACATTTTACAAACTTGTGTTGAATTTGCCAAAACATTTTTGGTCAGACCAAAACAACCAATCAAACAAAAAAAAATCAAAATGAAACGTTTTGATATTTCAATTCATAATGATTTTTTGTTTAGAATTTTATTGCAATTTTATTTTAATTAAAAAAAAACCCTTGAAAATGAAATTAAACATTTCACTTTAGGTTGAAATAAATGTTTCATTTTTGACAAACAAAATATTCATTTGGCCCAAAATAACATTTACTTTTTGGTTTGCCAAAATATTCTAAAATATTTTGTTTAGGGTTGACCAGAAAAAAAATATTTGTATTATGTGCTAGCAAACACAACATTCAGTTATATGCCCTAGGCACACTTAACCTATGTTTTTGTAAATGGCCATACACTATGTATGGGTCCAATGTTCTCCTAAGCAAACTGATTCTCTGGAAAACCCAGATATAGAAATGGAAACTGTGAAAACCAGATTCACTGATGTTCTTTCTTAACCCCACACGTGTGGATGCCACAAATTCAGAGGACCCAACAGAGAAGTCTGCATGCCTCTTGCTTCTGCTTTGTTACACAACTTTCAATCCTCTGCTGCTTCCCTCTCTTAGATAGCACACCACCTAAAACAGCTATGAAACCAGGGTCTCACTGATCCGTAGCTGCCCTAGGAGTCTCTAGTGGATATGCTACAGTGTGGAAAGCAGAACCTCTATAAGCTAGTGAAGATTCTCCATCAGTAACTTTCACTGCCATTTCACATGTGCTGGGGGGAAGAGATTAGGGCAGAGACCTGAAACGAATCCTGCATCTTTTCTCTCCAACTTCTCAAATGCTTATTCACACCAACACATGCCTACCCTCAGTGAGAGCTGGTGTACATGATATATGAATTTGGTCATTTGAATGTGTAATCAATGCCCTGATTCAGCAAAACAGTTAAGAGATGCTCAATGCTGTCATTTCAATATTTCAAAAATGTTACTTAGAATCCAGCATATTGCAAATAGTAGTGGCACATCACTAGAGAATCTTAAAACTCAATTTGAGCAACACTAGATAATAGAATAGTGACTTTTAACAAAGTGATAACAATAGCTGAAATCCAATCCAAAACGAGAGAGGATTTTAAATAGAAAAAAATAAACGGGGGAGAAAATGTTCTCTTGTATTTGTCACTGTAGCTAAAATGTACTATTAAAGTGTATGATTTTAGCTAGAAAATCTCAGTAGGCCCTACATAATATCCTTTACTATATGAATTCTGAGATCCTTGGGTAACTCCCCACTCACAAACACCATTCATCTGATTATGCTTTTGAGTTCTAGTTGCACAGCAGATGATTTGACCTTGACACCCTTGACAGAAATACCTCAAAACCACTGTCACACTTAAAATGGTTGTGGTTTAATATAATTTGTGCTAAACATTTTCTTCTCTTCAGTTTTTAAACAAATTCCGTTTGTGGTATTAGCAGAAGTTCTGCACCAATAGTTGCTTCATAGAATATCAGGGTTGGAAGGGACCTCAGGGGGTTATTGAGTCCAAACCCTACTCAAAGCAGGACCAATCCCCAGACAGATTTTTGCCCTAGATCCCTAAGTGGCCCCCTCAACGATTGAGCTCACAACCCTGGGTTTAGCAGGCCAATGCTCAAACTACTGAGCTATCCCTCCCTCTGCCTTCACGAGTGGTTAGATCGGCTTAACTATGTCACTTGGGGTGTGTGGATTTTTCATAGCTGGGTCGACCTAACTTTGGAGTGGAGACACTCACTACAGCAATGGGTGTACAAAACTTCTCAATGTAGATTATCAGAACAAAAACAACCCCAATTTACTTTTTACCTTTCATCCTATTTACTTTTTTTTTTTAAACTTCCTTGATCATTGGACAACAAAATTAGGCTGGTCAGTTTCCCCTTCACTAACACAGTAATGGTGTAGTGGAGTTTCCAGTAACAAAATGTGATGCTTACATTTTGTTTTTTAATTAAAAAAAAATCACAAAAACATAGGGGTTTTTCTTAGTAACAAATAGCAACCTACGTTTTGCAACTAAATTATAGGCATGCACCATTAAAAAGGAGAATAATTCAGCATATTCAAGAAAAAATTAACAATGAAATGATAAATATAGACTCTTTATTACATTAAATTTAATACCAGAAAACAGATCCTACCCTTTTTCTACAGTGACAGGAGTAATTTAATCTGTAGATAACAAGACTCAAATGCTGGCTCAGATCACAAGTTAAAATAAGTTTTTGGTCATATCCATGTGTTTAATGCACATCCATCTACATAATAAAATGTGCACACAATTCAATGAGATTTTTCATCGCTGTTCAAGAAGGATCCCAGAGTCTCCAATGCCAGCTGCACTTCAGGTTAGCACTGAAGGACTCTGGAAGAGCTGGGGAAGCTTGACTATTGCCTGCCAGTATTATGTTTAGCTCTAGTAAACACTCTACAAGATATGCAAACAAATCAAAGCAAAGGTGTTGGGATTTTATTAAGATTTAAAAATATATCTTTTTAAATTATGTACATAGTGTACATAGTGTACACTTTTCAAACAATGCAGAACTCAAAAATTCAAAAACAAAGAAGAAAATCCTGCCATGACCTGAGAGTACATCTACACCGCATGCTTCTTTCGGCTGAGTGTAGAGTACATACGTCCCTCTCTTCCCCCCCCCCAGCATGGGCGTAGCCAGAGAGGCATGGCTTAGGTGAGTACATTAAACACATACCGGAAGGTTGTGGGCATGTATGGGAGTACATACCCTTCAATCATGTTCTCTGCTTGCCTAAGCCCTGCCTCCCCATCTACACTGCTATTTTTAGCTGTGTAGTGTACTGCTGCCTCCCCACTGCTGGAGCCTTTCCCAGCCACAGGACAAGGACACCCAAGGGAAAGACTCTGGGGATGCTGAAGGGAAAGGCATTGGCTGCTCCCTGTTGTGAAGCCCTTCCTTGCTGCCTCCCTCCTGCCAGAGTCTGTCCTTGCCGCAGTCAAAAGCTCCTACAGTGGGGAGGTTCTGAAGTTTTTCCTTGATTTATCCCCCTGCCAGAGCCCTTCACTCACATGTTTAGCTACACACCACAGGCTTTTCACTGTGTAGCTACACACTCCCTACATGCTGCCACCCAGTGGTGTGTAGTGTAGGTATAGCATAGAAAGTTGAACAGAAAGGGAAAAAGAAGCAAAGTGGTGTTAGCTGCAATTACAGGGGAAGATAGCTAAATGTAGGCTGGTGCAAAACAGTTCTGGGTGAACTTTACTTCTTTTACAATCGGGAACAGACTTCATCTTTGATTAGTGATTATGGCTGATTGCAGACTGTATACTTGGGAGTTGGACATGCTGTCTAAAAGGCAGAGCATATCCCTTGTCAGCAAGCCAGTATGTTAGTCAGCTCTCTGCGTAGCACTCTTGAGTGTTTTGGTATCAAACACTTCTGCTTGAGCTGTTCTAGAAGTTCCATCTGCAATCTTCTCGCCACCAGTGCACCAGAGAATACAATCTAAACCCAAGTATAACCCTTGGTTTTGCTTAGAAAAAGCAATCTACTGCTGTTCAATAAAGGCTACTCTTCCAAATGCTTTATAAATTGTTCTAACAGGACACAGCAATCAGCGTTAATGATTAATATTAAGTTAATGATTCAAACTGAATTCTAAAATATCAAAGGATACATGTTGGCGTCTCAGCTACTCCATTGGCTCAGCTTTACTTTGTGATTTTTCTTACCCTAAGCATGCCAAGAGGTAACACACTTGATTAGCCAAGGGACACCAATGTGCATCCACTGATGTATATCACAAGGGCTTAGATTCCAATATATGTAAAGCTTTGAAGTGAAAAAAAAATCTGCACAGCTGAATTTTTTTATGGAATTGCCCTGATTAGGTTTTGCACTACACAAAGTGTAATAGATGGTATCCCTCCATTTTAATTTATTATGTATTTATTTCAGTGTATAAAAAATGTACCTATCCTATGTATAATGCACATGCACAAGCTTTATAAAAACAATTCAGAAACGGAACTCAATACCTCCAAAAACAAAAGACTCCTAAACTCACACAACACAAACCAAAACCTTCCAACACCATTATCCAGCTAGCCATCTCTCCTAGACTTTTCTGGGCCGAGAGAATGGATGAGTCTGGCACTGTGACCTGAAGCTGGAGCGGTGAGGAATATCACACAGGAAGAAAGCGATCTCTGAAGGAACGAGCATCCAGCTCATGTAATGAGTTAGAGGTCAAAACCAAGAATACAGATTGCCTCTAAAGACAAATGAGGAGTTAGATTATTATTAGAAAAAATACATGATAATTATCAGTTGTGTACGAGGATTATGAATAAAATTGCAAATTTAAAAGTATAATAAATATAGAACACTTTAGAAACCGGACTTTTCAAATTAGTTTTGGAGAGATGTGTGCATCATTTGTATAAGCATTCACTGGTTAATGTTGTTGTTGTTGTTATTAATCAGATACTTTCCTTGCCTTCTTTTAGTTATAATTTTCTTAAAGAAGCCTGCACATAATATTTTCTTAGGCAATGTCTACACTACAGCGCCATAGCTATGTGAGCATAGCTGCCTAGATGATGGAAGGGATTTTTTCATTACTGTAGGAACTCCACCTCCCTGAGTGATGGCAGCGAGGTTGATGGAAGCATTCTTCCACTCACATAGCTGCATCTACATCGGGGCATTAGGTCGGCATCGCTAAAGTGCTCAGGAGTATGGATTTTTCATACCCTGAGCACCACAGCTGTGTCATCCTAAGATTTAAGTGTAGAGTGCATCTTACTTAGTGTCTATACTCTTCTATCTGCCCATTTTATTTTTCCTGAGTTTTTAGTGCAGGGGTAGGCAACCTATGGCACGGGTGCCGAAGGCGGCACGCGAGCTGATTTTTAGTGGCACTCACACTGCCCGGGTCCTGGCTACCGGTCCGTGGGGGCTCTGCATTTTAATTTAATTTTAAATGAAGCTTCTTAAACATTTTAAAGGCCTTATTTACTTTATATACAAGAATAGTTTAATTATATATTATAGACTTATAGAAAGAGACCTTCTAAAAATGTTAAAATGTATTACTGGCACGCAAAACCTTAAATTAGAGTGAATAAATGAAGATTTGGCACACCACCTCTGAAAGGTTGCCGATCCCTGTTTTAGTGGAACACTGGCTAGCTTGGTATGTTATTGCTCTTTTATACCAATGGTCTATATCACCGCATATTGTATTTCTTTCTCTCTACCCATAAGCACTGATGATATCAGCATATAATTGCTGTTTTTTTCCTTCTCCCAGAGGAATGAATTTATTTACTGAAAGAGATCTAAACTCCAAAAGATATATTATCCAATTATACCACCACCATTCTTGACTTGACACTTGTGAATTCTAATCATTTTTCAGGAGAGGAAAAACAAACAAAACAAACAATTCTTGCTCTAGATGCAGAACTTTCTTTCTCTCTCATTCCCACTCTCTTGCACCAATCGTATCGCCCCTGTAGGAGCAGGATTTTATAATTGTACTATGAGAATTAATGTATGATTTGATTTCATCCTGCCATCACCCTTTTTGAATAGCAGAAAGGAATGACAGACCAGAACAATCCTTATGACTGATTATAGTCACCCTTTTGTTTTAGGATAAGTTATAATGTTTACTATGGTTTCCTATATGTATTACAAATTAGGCACTCTAGTTAAATATACATTTCTTTGTTTTAAGGTTTAGAAAGTAAGAGGCAGGATCTTGTATTATGTCTATGTTAAGGAGATTAGAGGAACATTGAGGGCCTGAAGCCCCAGTGTGAATTGTTTTAGTTATAAGATTTAGCAAGCCTTGATTTACAATGTATTCTGCTGAATATAAAATATTGCTGTCTGTATACCTTTAAAGGTTTCTGTAAGAGATTGTTTGTGTGACTGGAATGCATGAATTAGGAAAAGATAAGGTGTGAACGCCATCACAAATGTCCAGATGGTCAAGAAAAAGTGAGAGACTTGGAAAGACCAGGAGCCAATCAGAAAACATCCATTGTATCCCATGCTAAACATGTTAGCAGCATTGACGACCTCAGAGGTGAGGCAGGCACCCCAGAAGGCAAGACAACTAATAGGAGATAATGATGGGAAGCCCGACAATAACCATCAAATGATAACAGCAGGAAACCCCAAGATTAACACCACTTAAGGACAGGATGACATTGCAAAATGCATGGACTCAAATGGGAATTTACAACTATAAAGCTGGGGTGTTTTGCCATGGAACTCTGGGTTCAGTCCTGCAAAGCCTCGGATCGTGACTGACAGAGCCCAGCTTCTCACTTGTGCTCAGTGTAACTGGCCATTAGATTAACTCAAGCTACAACAGACTGGTATCTATAAACATCAACTGGCAGTACTGTGTGTGTGTGTGTGTAAAGCATACGATAACGGTTGTATTTTCAATAAATGCGGCGTTTTTACCTTCTCCTCTATAAAAGATCCCTTGTGCTTTGTATGAGCATAACACCCCAACTGCTATGAATACCATGCTCAAAGACAGCCACAACAGCCTGTTTTGTAGGGACACCATTGATTCTGTGGCAGAAAAGTGGTAGAAGCAGAGTAAAAGCATTTGAGCTCTCAGCCAAGACATGAGCACTGGCAACCAGTGAGGGAAACAGGAGAGTAGCCATCTGAAATTGGTGCCCCAATATTCTCACTTGAAGCATAGGTAAAGCAAAAAAAGCTTTTTTTAATTTTTTTTTTCCAATTTTCTTATTGGAAAAGGAAGTTTGAGACATTCCTTAGTCCCAGCATTTGTCTGTATGATGTTCAGAACTGATGGGAGCATCCTAATGTCTACAAGATTTAACTCTTTCATGTCTCAAAGGACTTCTTGCTGTTCTCAGTCTTTTTACTTACGCTTCGCTTCTGATCATCCATCTATCTCCCACTTGATCCATGCTAAAAGCTAAGTGTGTTCCTTTTATCTGTTCTCCAAACTCTTATTTCTCATTATTTTGTCAACATTGGTGTCTCTCTACCTGAATAACTAGACTGATATATTTTTCCTCACCATAAATGTTTTGGCAACATGCTTTGAAAAAATTCAAAAAGAGTCCAGCTGGGACGGCAGCAGCATCTCTGTCATAGGTGCTTATTTATTTATTATTATTTTGAAAGGATCAATGCCAAGAAAGAGGAAGAAATTGCAGATTGCATTGAACAGCATGAGAAACCAAGTACATATGGGTTTTTGACAAGGACACCAGACAGAAATCCAGGCCCTATGAACATCACCAGCCAGCTACACAGTGTTCAGAAGGGCTCTGTAACTTTTCTGATTTTTTTTTTAGCCTTGAAGGTCAGGGTAATTCATCTGAACAATTTGCTCAGGTGTAACATTTCCAGTCCTTATTGGATAGACTGGCTGAAAGCTTCCTTATTAAAAGTTAGTTCCCATCGAACTTTCTCCATTTAAAAATCAGAATTAATTTACTCTAACAAGCAGTAGAATTGCTGCGGAGCTGTGAGAGATTAATCGGATTTTCAGCATAGAGTAAAATGAAGTTATGAGATATGGGAGCTGGTTAACATAACCTAAATACCAAAGGATTAATAGCTTCAGTAGTTTTGTGAATTCATTGTAAGATAGAAATCTACATTACAAATATCAAATAAAAATATTCATGGAATGATTATGGGAAAAGAATGATCATAATCAAATGCTGCAGCTATGCAAAGATTAGTACACCCCTAAGGAAAATGGTGATATGCAGACCAAGCCCATAACAAAATGATTTCATGGGGGGTTCCTAACTCATAAATGGGTATACTGCACAATGGTCGGAGGTATAATTAGGGAATATGTCCTCTAAATCTGCTGCAACAGAAGGTAATTACCTATCTTGGGTGGGCTGAATAGTTAATTAATACAGTAAGATGGGATGGTGCAGAGCGATGTTGGCTGCTCCTCTCTACTTCTCGGCAGGCTGTTCAAAAAGAAAATGCAAGAAAAGACCTTGAGCACCAGAGTAAATTTTGAAATGCCTCTGCCTAGACATGCACTGCCAATGCACATCAGGATACTTGCTTATATACAGGTGACTTCATATTATTCAGAATCTGAATTTAATTATTACTTTATATATTTCGGATGAGTAGGGCAGGGGCGATTTGCTGTTTGTTTATTTAATGAGGATAGTGCTCATAAATGGTGCTAGACTGACAAGCTTGGAAAATGAAGTATTGTAATTGTACACAGAATAGATTCAACTTAGACTTACTTATGACACAACGTCACTAGGGAATTGTAGTCTAGATGAAATTACTATAAGGTGGGTGCACAACTGATTCAGAATATTTATCAGTGCCAAACTGTATCTAGTGGGATCCTGCAAGGGTCAGTCCTGGGTCTGGTACTATTCAATATTTTCATAAAAGACTTGGATAATGGAGTGGATAGTATGCATATAAAAATCTGTGGATGATACCAAGCTGGAAGGGGTTGCAAGCACTTTGGAAGATAGGATTAGAATACAAAACGGACTTGACAAGTTAGAGAATTGGACCTGTGTAAAGTACTTCACTATGGAATGAAAAGTCAAAATGCACAGCAACAAAATGGGGAATAACTGGCTTGGTAGTAGTGTTGCTGAAAATGATCTGGGAGTTATAGCAGATCACAAATTGAATATGAGTCAACAATATGATGCAATTATAAAAAAGGCTAATGTTATTCTGGCGTGTATTAACTACAGTATCATATGTAAGAAGGTAATTATTGCGCTCTACTCGGCACTGGTGAGGCCTCAGTTGGAGTAGTATGTGCAGATCTTGGCACCATAGTTTAAGAAAGAAATGGATACATTCAAGAGAGTCCAGAGGAGAGCAACAAAAATGATAAAAGGTTTAGGAAACCTTACCAAGGAAGAAAAGTTTAAAAAAAACAAAACAAAAAAAAACCTTGCTCATGTTTAGTCCCGAGAAAAGAAGTCTGAATGTGGACCTGATAGCAGTCTTCAAATGTGAAGCGCTGTTATAAAGAGGATTGTGATCAATTGTTTCCCATATCCACTGAAGGTAGAATTAGTAATAGGCTTAATTTGCACCAAGGGAGATTTAGGTTAGATATTAGGAAAAAAACTCTCACTATAAAGGTAGTTAAGTTATGGAATAAGCTTACAATGAAGGTTGTGGAATGTCATAATTGGAGATTTTTAAGAACAGGTTGGACAAACACCTGTTAGGGATATACTTGGTCCTGTCTCAGTGCAGACACCTGGACTAGATGACCTCTTTAGGTCCCTTCCAGCCGTTATGTTTCTATGATTCTCCAACCTACCAGAGCACTAGGCCTGAACTCTGAACTACATAGGGATGAGACAGGAAGGAAGGTCATTCTCCACATCCATTTGATTTAGCTCTCTGTTGTGACTGCAAAGAATAGTGCTAATTAATGCAACTGTAACAAGGATTTTGGTCGCTGCCATTAGACAGATTCAACCTGCAGGTAAACCTGTGTACCTATTTTCAAATCTCAGAGTCCCTTGGTTAAATTTCTGATATATTCCCCTTCAGTCATTAGATAAAATTATCTATGTTTTGCAACATTATGAGATTTTTATATTGAAATTTATCAGGCATCATATTACCATACAAATTAAGGGCCTCAATCTTGGAGGTGCAGAGTATCTGCAATTTATCTTGGATTCATAGGTCTTTGACCCCAAATCAGTGGACATCGCAGTAGATAGCACCTATCAGGATCAGGCAGCTCTAAGTCATTTTGATAGACCATTTACTCAGAGCAGGTAACCAGCTCAGATTGCAATCCAGATACAATGAATATTTAGAGATGAAAGTTCTAATCTTTAGCTCATGAAATGCTTCAGGCACAATTATTCTGCTTGGTAGTTTGCCAGTCCAGTAGAAAAATATGCCTGATTTATTGCAATAAACCCTGAGATGCAAAAAACACCAAAAGGGCTTAGATCAAGGAGCAATTTACCACTAACATTATATGCTTTAAAAGCAAATAACCCCTATCAGTATGCAACAAATATTGTTTAAACATATGTTTTGCAATGTCTTGATGTTTCCCGGTGATTAAGAGCTTCAGTGGTATAGAAATGCTTTAGAATAAATACTATTATTCAATAGTTGTTTGTGTTGTCCATGACTGCACTTTTTTAATTTAGTAAGTTAAAATATGAAATGTGATGTCCTGATTTATATGTAGTTGAATAATTAGACCTAAGAATACAAAGAACACTGAATTCTGGATTGTACATGTATAAATGCAGTGACTGAAAGGTTACATATAGGAGATAAAGAACGAGAACTAGGGATACTACATAAAAGAAATTTGCTCAGGGAGGGCAGCTGTTAAATGTTATAGATTTTGGCTTGCTACTAGAGAGAAGTGAATATACATGGCAGCTGTAGGATTCTGGCAATAATATATCTTTTTTGAGAATTCCCTTCCTTTTTAAGCATTACCCTCAACCTGTCCGTACAATGGGAGAGATCATCATTTTCCAAATCCCAGAACACTATTTCCCATCAATTACAACAAAATAAAATCATATGACATGCTCCATGTGTGTATATTGCACAAAAGATTGCGTATGTGCATTATGTTTCACATGTATGAAACAACAGCCCAATCTGATTTTAAATTATGCAAAAAATAATCCTTAAAATATTCGAGGCTAAATTGGGGCTATGAAGCCTCATCCATAGGAGAAGGCTGCAGAGGTGCAAAGCCCCGAAAGAAACTCCAGAAGTCAGTGGGCCGCATCTAAACCCCTCTGAAATCAATATGAAGACTGTTACTGACTTCAACGGAGCTGGATTAGACTGACTGTGTCTGAGGCAGTGCAATGCCTCTCAGAGCGCACACAGCGGTGATCACTGCTACACCCCTTAATTGAGCGCCACCAGCCTTCTTCATCCTGTGTTTGTCCAGCTTTGCTGCTCCAATGCAATAACTTTACTACCTTCGGGTAGTGAATCCAAGAGAATGAGCTGGTTTTATATATAATTTTGTATGGAACCAGTAAGTGATATCCAAATACTAAAGCTTTCTGAAAAGATCCAATTATTTTATTTATTTTCTCCTCTTTATTCAAATAAAATTATTTGTCAACCTGATAGTTAAATCTGATAATTGCCTTATTTTCTGCATTCTTTTGATAGCTTCTAGAACATAATAAATGCTAATACAGAGCACATATGGGGATATTTTCCTTTATGGAATGACTTTTTGGAATAATCGTGCCTGAACATACCAAGTTCATAATTTAACTTCTTTGCTAAAAGAAATACTGAGGCTTAGCTTCCCAGTGGAACTCCATGTTCCTTTTGCAATCTTGTTGAAAGCCAAAACTGAACAATGACTTTAAAATTTCTGATATCCGTTACTCAGTGACTGTCTGTTTGCCAAGAGCAGGGCTGGCTCCAGACCCCAGCGTGCCAAGCGCGTGCTTGGGGTGGCATGCCACGGGGGGCGCTCTGCCTGTTGCTGGGAGGGTGGCAGGCGGCTCCGGTGGACCTCCCGCAGGCGTCCCTGCGGAGGGTCCGCGGGTCCCGCGGCTCCGGTGGACCTCCCGCAGGCATGCCTGCGGATCCTCCACCGAAGCCGCGGGACCAGCGGACCCTCTGCAGGCACGTCTGCAGGAGGTCCACCGGAGCCGCGGGACCGGCGACCACCAGAGCGCCCCCCGCAGTGTGCCGCCGTGCTTGGGGTGGCGAAATCGCTAGAGCCGCCCCTGGCCAAGAGCACACACAACTGAGACACACCGACATGAATTGCTGCTTGAGACATGAGCATTTCAAGAGCATCTTGATGCGAAACAAAATGAAAAACTAGCCCCTACTGTAGAAAGTTCTGGAAGCTGATGAAATGGCAGACATTTTACTTTCCTTCTTTCTGCGCTCATTTACTCATGAATGGGGACATAAAGAGCAATCATAAACTCTTGTCACAAATTATTTGTTTTAGATGAAAAGAAACAATAAATTTAAAAACAATAAAAGCAACCTTTGTAAATCAGTAGTTTATATCTCCTGCATTCTACATTTGAAATGAAAAATAAAATGGCAGAGGCCTCTGTAGTAAGGAGAGACCCCTCTACAATTAAAGAAGCAACACACAAAAAACAGAAAGACATCCTCCTCCTTCAGATACATGGCTACGTGTACCCGATAGCTCCTTGCTGAAGGGATCTCACAGTCGTAGCTAATTCCAAGAACTGAATATATATGATCTGTGATCTTGGTGTCCAGGATACCGCCAGATCATATGCAGATTGATTGGGAGCTTTCTTAGACCCAACCCTCATTGACCCCAAACAGCAAGAATTAATACCTAAATCAACAGACAAGGCATAACTCCCAACTGCTGCAGGGATGGAAAGGAACCTTTATTCCTAAGCCCAGCTATGAGAACCATCTGATCAGAAGGATTAAGGGTTTGGCTCAGGGGGATTTAAGTACAGGATGGATGAGGTTAGAATACATACTACGAAATCAAACTGATCCTCCATAGCGCAAACAGAACCCCTACAATGAACCATGAAATTGTATAATATGAACTGAACATTTGCAAACTTTTCAATGCAATAAAGCAAAAAATGCATAGACCTTATCAACACATTTTCCTTACCCTAAAACTTGTGTCACAAACACACTTTCATAACATGTTTGTTTTAGGGAAAGAACACTGTAAGAGCCAGGTGGAACAAGAGTGAATCTGATTCTGCCTTTCCAAAGGTGGTGTTTATGAAATCCCCACTCTCCCTAAACCTGATAGGAACAGGGAATAGCAAAAGGCTACCTGCTATGGATGGAGAAGCAATGTCATAAGCCAAGAGATATACAAGATGTCCTGATTACTTTCCGCAGGGCAGCTCCAGATGTAAGATCAAAGCAGATCTCCTTCAGTTGTGTATAATCTAGAAATCTTTTATGCCATAATAATAATATATATATTATATAATAATACAATAATACAAAGTATATATAATACTGCAATAATACAAAGTAAACTTTTATCAAATCACTAAGGTTGTAACCATGCACCAAACTGATCTCAAATAAGCAACAATAAAAAACTTTATAAACAACCCATGTCATACATATTTGCTCATGCCTTTTTCTGACAAACAGGGAGGAACTAATTGAGAATCTGACGGTGGAAGGCAGCTTGGGTGAAAGTAATTCTAAGGAATACTAGGAGAGAAAACAGCAGAATAAAGACTTCAAAAAGGAAGACTAGCAACCTCAGAGAATTGGTAGTAGTTATGATCCCATGGGAAGCAAGTCTAACAGAAAACAGAATTCAGGAGAATAGGCAGTTTTAAAGGAGACATTATTAAGGGCACAAAAGCAAACTATCCCAACACATAGGAAAGATAGAAAGTATAGTAAGAGGCCATTGTGGCTTAACCAAGAGATCTGCAGTGACCTGAAACTCAAAAAAGAATCATCAAAAAAGAAGTGGAAACCAGGTCAAATTACAAAAGATGATTAAAAAAACCCATCACAAGCATGTGAGGGCCAAGAAAGGCCAAGGCACAATATGAGATTAAACTAACTAGCGTCATAAAAGGTAACAAGAGAGCATTTTATAAATACATGTGAAGCAAGAGTAAGATCAGGGACAGGGTAGGCCCATTACTAAATGAGGAGGGAAAGACAGTAACAGAAAACACAGCAATGGTCGAAGAGTTAAATGCCCTTTTTGTTTTAGTTTTCACCAAAAAAGCTGGCAATGATCAGACAACTAACAGAGAACATCAGTGTAAATGGGGTAGGATCTGAGGCTAAAATAGGAAAAGAACAAGTTAAGAATTACTTAGACAAGTTAGATGTTGCCAAGTCAGCAGGGCCTAAGGAAATACATCCTAAAATACTTAAGGAACCGGCTAAAGAGATCTCTGAGCCACTAGTGATGATCTTTGAGAACTCATGGAGGACGGGAGAAATACCTGAGGCCTGGAAAAGAGCAAATATAGTACCTATCTATAAAAAGGGGAATAAGGAAAACTTTACAGACCTGTCAGCTTAACTTTGGTACCCAGAAAGATAATGGAGCAAATAATCAAACAATGGATTTGTAAGGACCTATAAGGAAATAAGGTGATAAGTAACAGTTAACAAGGATTTGTAAACAACAAATCATGTCAAACCAACCTAATATTCTTCTTTGACAGGGTAACAAGCCTGGTGGATGGGGGGTGGGGGGGAAGCAGATGATGTCATCTATTTTGGGTTTTGACACTCTCATGTGACCTTCTCATAAACAAAAATGCACCGAGAAAAAAGTTTCACTAGCCTTTTCAGGAAAGGAATAGCAAAAAGAGAGACATAGTATGTGAATTACGAACAGCTGAAGAAAAATAGGCTGAGGATAGAACAAAGACACAGCAAACCAATTTGCTGTATTTGAATGACCAGCCAAGGAATGATAGGCCAGGATTGTAGAGAGCCTCCAGCCTGCTGGAGGAGGGTCTGACAGATGGGGACAATTTTGAAGCCAATACCGTGGAGGGAAGCAAGGAAGAGGCTGACAGAAGCAGCATTGTTCCACCCAGAACAAACTTACCTCTGCAACAGGAGTGGTGGACAGCTCAACAGTTGGAGCAGAGGAAACTGCAGCTGGAGAAGGATTGAGTACAACTGGAAATCCAGCAGCTTGCAGAGTGGAGTGTCAGTGGAGTGGCTCGTGACCATGACTGCCAACCTCAGGGCAGACTGTCAAAAAGCAGGGCAGAAACTCCAAAGTGGTTGTATGTTCTATAATTAGATTTCACCAACCCAGTACAGAGTGGGAACTCCTAAAGCACTATAGACCCTTGGGCATTCCAGTCTATCTTGCCACTCAACAAGCCGGACTATGTGATAGATGGTCACTTTACATTAAAAATCAGAACAATATTCGGGTTACTCCCAGTCCCAAAGGGCCAGTCATTTATCCCACGTCAATTGTACTCAGATCTCAAACCAAAGACAGACCTGTAGCTAATCCTGTAATAGTTAACAACAAATCTTTAGTTAGTTTAAGAAAATAAATGAAAGTTATGTACAAGATTAAAGCAAGTAAGCATAGATACAAATGAGGTACAATCAATTCAAAAGGTAATAGAAGGCTATAATAAACAAACGTTTATGTATTTGGGGTTAACGTCCCCGAGGTCCGCGCCACTTCCTGCAGCTCCCATCGGCTGGGAATGACAAACCGCGTCCACTGGGACTTGCAGGGGGCCATGCCTGAGGTCGGTCAACGTAAACAAAATGTCTCACAGCCCGCCAGTGGATTGCCCTGATGGGCCGTGTGCCGAAGGTTGCCGAGCCCTGCGCTACACAATGCCTCATTTGTCTTCAATGAGCCATGTTGTGTGGAGGATGAGCACTTTACCTTAATTAATACTTCTTTTCCTATTTGATGAGTTACACATTTACAGAGGTTTACAATGCAAACACTCAGTATAACTTTATACTATGGGATACAGAGGTGACCAGTGAGATTAATACATGCAGCATCCTAGCAGCATTCCTAAAGTCTAAACACGAAACAAATTCTTATAACACTAATATCTATTTTAACTAAGCTAACCCACAGGGAAGCCAGACTGATTTCCAGCTATGTATTTGCCAGTGTTCAGTGAAGCCCTGGTCCTTCGGCATGAACTGGCACCTTGCCTGCCAGCAACACGGGAGGCAAGAGAGCAAATAGGGAGCAGCAGTATCAGTACAAGAGAAGAGAAAAACCACCAGTGCCAGCATGAGGAGCACAGCACCAGCATGAAGAGAGATAGATGGCCGGGACAGCCAGAGTGGGTGCTCTTGCTGGACCACTGAGGGGAAATACAGGTGCAGTTGCTCTGAACTGTGAGAGATGCAATGCAGGTTTCTTATCATCATCATGATCAGGGAGAGCAGAGCTTTGTGCATTGTCAGTCAAAGTCCACAGTTAATAAAACATTTCTGAATTGTCACAGTCTTTACAACATTTCATCTCGTACCAGCCCAATGAACAACATGATACAGGCTGATTTGTTTTGCAAGCAATGTTACGCTTTCAACTGTGTCCTAAAAGAAATTACCGCCCCCCCCCTCATTTATGTGAAATGTTATTCAGGCCTTTATATCACATCTCCACAGAACCGGCAGATCTGAAATGCTCAAGCTTTTGCAGCTTTCCCGGTTAGCACTAGCCCGTCAGGGTGCCGTGCAGCAGCCCTGCTTTTTATTAACCTTTTTAGACTTATAAAAATACACAATCAACTTGATTGAGGAGACATGCACATAATCTAATCTTCCAACTCCCCAATATGCCCACAGGCAAATGATTGGGAAGAGAGCTGGGGCTTGCACCATGTCCTCATTGCCTCTATCTGACCAGCAGGAAGAATGATCCCGGGGGGCACTGACAGCAGTGGCTCTGTTCTGAAAAAGTGACTGTGAAAATGGTACCATGAGTTTTCAAAATTTGTCTCAGTAATTTCCAGGTAAAAGTAACCCATAAAAAGATTTCCCATCCTCACTACTACCCTGTTAATTCAGGCCAAATGATATCTTCAGTAACACCAATTAAACTCTATTTTCTTCAGACCAATTCCTTCAATGAAATTGCACAGGTGTAACTGAAATTTAGTAAATAATTTTCTTGATGATCCACAAAATGAAGGAGATTCCAGTTCATACTCATAGCTATCCTAGCTCTCCAAATCAAACAGGAATATAATTCAGAGAAAGCGTATTTAGTCACTAAAGACAGCAGATATGATTCTGAATACACACATGGAGCAGTTTTGCTGAGGTGCCATAAGATGACATTTTAAAACAGTACATTTTCAGAAAAGAACCAGACTTTAAATCTAGGGATGATTCACTGAAGCAACTCAGCTGATTTCAGCTGCACATGGTGAAAGAGGCCAGGTGTTATTTTCTTGGTTTTGGTTTGGTTTTGATTTTTTTAAAATAATCAAAAATCCAATTCATACCGGGTATGTGTGCACTTTGGCCTATTTGCGATTGTTAAACCCTGCAAGCTGCTTTCATATGTATTTGTGGGAGACCACATTAAAGAAATCAACGTAATCAATAATCCATATGTTCTTAGTCTGATAGCCAAGACAGATCATGGGCAGTCTCTCAAAGATACCTGCAACCTCACCACAATTTTATTATGCTTATAGAGACCGTCTTTCTACGGGTCTACTAATAACCATAGCTAGCTACATACACATGTTATTCACCTGTTTGGTAACTCCAATGCCTTATTTTGATATAATGATCAACTAATAGGCACTTCATGTAAACCTACAGTTTTAAGCCACTCATAAACCACTTCATTCATATTATCTTTTTTCTTTTATTTGAAAAGATATTCAACTACCAGTGTTTCTCTCCCTTGCAGTAATAATCTTCCTCACTCCTAAAATATCCTGAATTTGTGTGCGAACACAGGGAACTTTTCCTGCTATTTTCATACTACCTCCACAGTCTCCTACTCACAAATGACTTTTTTCTCAGTTTTCCAAACTCAGCATATTTTCTTTTGTGCATTTCTCTTCATTTGCACCTATTGGCACCTTTTCTGTGACATGACTTGAATAGAACCTGGCTGCATTAGCAGGTGGCTAAGAATTCAACTGCAGCAGATGGACAGCTCAATGTGGGGTCAAAAATACAATCCTCAAGTGGCCAGCTTTTAAAGGCAGAATTAATTTGTGGGAGATAGGAAGGCTCACAAGGATGGAAAATCTTCCTGCCCTTAAAAGCAGGTAACAACTGATTGGAGTTAGATATATGCTTAGGAGTCAATGTATATTTTTTATTAATGGTAATCTACATGTTAAGCCTAGGGCCAAACTAAAATTCCTGATCCAAATATCCCTAAACTTTGGAGAAGTTCAGATCCAGATATGAGCTTTGCAGCTCAAATCCATCTTTAAACATCTGTGTTTGTGTGTATATATATATTCCCTCCCAGCATATATTTATTTTCTCCCACTGTTCTTCATTATTGGAATTGCTTTAGATGGCTGTGGTAGAAATTTAAACGTGATTAGAATGTGTTGGAACAGAAGGTTCTCAATACTACTAAACATTTAATAACTTGCCAGTTGTTATGTCATTAATGAACAACAATAAAGCTGGTGTTGAACTAAAAACCCCTAAAAAATACACATCTATTTTCCCCTCCCCCTGCTATCCTGCCACTGCCCCTCTCCATGTATAAAAACCCTGGCAATTGTACTCTCACACTCCAACCTTTGATTTCAGCATCACAGAAATAAGCTACACAAAAACATGCAACTCCAAAGCCTTCGATGAGGAAACCAAAACCTGGATTAAAAGATGTCTGCCTCTAGAGGCCTGATATATGAGACATGATGTGTTTTTGTATTTTGAATTAGTTGTTAACTTTCAAGAAAAATAAACAGCTGTTGGCGACACAGTGGAGAGGTCAGTGAAGACATCTGCCTCAAACAACAGCTGTGATTAAAAAGAAAAAGCAGAAATAGTAAGACAGTGTTAGAAAAAGGTAGAAGAAGAATATGAAAAGATACCATGGTGCTGCTATATAATATGTCCTCACCTTGAATTCAATATTTAACTTTGGTCACTTTATTTCAAAAATATATTAAAGAATAAAAAGTGGCCAATGAACGAAACTAGAAATATGAAATATAACTCTGAGGGCCTATTGTAATTATGCAAAGTGTGGGCCATTAATGGTGGTTTGGAATCTTGATGGCTCCCATCAACCAGGACAACTGACTGTGGATGGCTCTGTTTGCAGGCAAGCCTTCCTGTGAGTCAGGCTGGGAGGAATGAAGGCTTGGGGTCTTACAGTGACCTGAACTGGAATCCATCTTTAACCTGGTGCTTTTCCAGTGAGGAGGGGTGGGAACCCAGAGGGACAAAGGATTCCCGCCTTACGCAAAAGATAGATAAGTGGGTGGAACAGAACAAAGGGGGCTGCATTCATAAGAAATCTGCTAGCTATCACCTGTGCTGGAACAAGGGCTGTATCAGGGGAAAGGATTGTGCCCAGACTAGAAAGGCATCCAGTCTGTGAAAGAAACTTATTGAAACATCTCTGAGGGTGAGATTTTATCTCTATTCAGTTTTGTGACTGTATTAGGCTTAGACTTGTGTGTTTTATTTTATTTTGCTTGGTAATTCACTTTGTTGTGTCTGTTACTACTTGGAACCACTTAAATCCTACTTTCTGTATTTAATAAAATCACTTTTTACTTATTATTTAACCCAGAGTATGTATTAATACCTGGGGGTGGGGGTGGCAAACAATGGTGTATATCTCTCTAACAGTGTTTTAAAGGGTGAACAATTTACGAGTTTAACCTGTATAAATTTTATACAGGGTAAAACAGATTTATTTGGCGTTTGGACCCCATTGGGAGTTGGGCATCTGAGTGTTAAAGACAGGAACACTTCTTAAGTTGCTTTCAGTTAAGTCTGCAGCTTTGGGGCACGTGGCTCAGACCCTGGGTCTGTGTTGGAGCAGACTGGCGTATCTGGCTCAACAAGACAGGGTGCTGGAGTCCCAAGCTGGCAGGGAAAGCAGGGGCAGAAGTAGTCTTGGCACATCAGTTGGCAGCCCCAAGGTGGTTTCTGTGATCCAACCTGTCACAGGGAGGTCTAGGTTGGATATTGGGAAAAACTATTTCACTGGGAGGTGAAGCACTGGAATGGGTTACCTCGGGAGGTGGTGGAATCTCCATCCTTAGAGATTTTTAAGGCCCAGCTTGAGAAAGCCCTGGCTGGGCTGATTTAGTTGGTGTTGGTCCTGCTTTGAGCAGGGGATTGGATTAGATGACCTCCTGAGGTCTCTTGCAACTCTAATATATATTCTAATAAAATGATTATGTGCAGTTATAATGGTCAGATGAAATTACAACGGCAATCAGTTCTCAAGCATCCAGGCATTATATTAAGACACCAAGAAGAAATTTAAAAAAGAAAAGAAAAACAATCTCCACCCCTTATTGGATAGTACCTGAAAAGACAGGGGAAATGAACTGAGGGTAACAGTGAGTGTGATTCACTGTGCACTCTGTACAGGATCTTAAGTAATTAAGCTCCAAAGAAAAATGTGACACTGAACAGCAACATATAAGATTCAGTTAACTATTCTTATAAGCTAAACTGCAGCCACAATTTCCATGCTTAGATTTGCTCTTAAATTTCTCTCTATGTACTATGTGAAAATGTATGATAAATGCAAGGTTAATTTTAAGCTTGATTAAATGTTGAAGAGAATGTCACACATTTTAGTCTAGATTCTATGAACCAATCAATAACTTAATGGACTCTGTCTTAGAAACCATTCTGAAAAATTAACTTCCCAAAGTAAAACAAAACAAAACCCCACCAAGTTTCCAGTAGTTTCATCTATCATTGGTGTGTCAGACCAAGGGATAAAATGAAATGAGCTAACCAGTAACAACAGCTAAAGATTTAACAAGCTCATTTTCTTAAATGAACCTCTGCACTACATTACTAATCTTTTCTTTGCACGTATTTGGCTCTTTCAAACTGCATATTTCTGTCAGGCAAAACCAAGTATTGACAGTGACCTTGAGTTCTGTTTAGGGATGTGTGTGTGCGTATTCATTGTTTTCAATAAGCTTTGTTATCTACCATATCAGGCCTTGATGCTGCGAAGATTCACATGAGTAATGATATTGGGACCAATCCTGCACATAAAGTTACTCATGTAAGTAAATATTTGGAGAATTCAGGACTTACTTAATTATTGAAATAACAGCATTTCATATTCCATACTTTGGTGCAAAGGCAACTTTTTGAGGATCATTGTTTGCCTTTCTTCAATCTCTAATACCAATGTTCTGAAGTATTTCAAGATGCTTATGTATTTCTGCAAATAAAACTATATTTAAAAGAACTAGAATATGAATACAATTTATGCAATAAATTGCTGCTGTTTACACAGTGTGATCTTGTGTAAGGATTAATGGTTAGACTTTATAAACCGTTAAGTTCTTTTTATACAAAAAGTACTTGTGTATGTTTTAAAAAAAATAAACTCAAATACTATTGTCATTTAAGTGGTTTGCAACATGTTTTATAATGCTGGATGTATTTTATTTATTTCCAGTGATAGTTTATATTCTGGTAACTAAGCAAGTAGGTAAAATTGTTTGTAAGGTTTATCAGTATAATATTTCCCCCCATATAGACCATAAAACTAGTTCTGGATCTGCCTTCATGTATCATCTAGTTTGTAACACCTGTCAGTGGCATACCTTATTAAGGATACAATTTTATCATGCAGATCATGGATTCTCTGACTTTAACAGACCCCCGTGACTTCTTTGGCTTCAGCCCCACCACAGTGGCGGGACTGGAGCAGCGACCAGTCTCCACACACCCCCAAGGCTGGAGCGGTGGTCAGACACCCCCCGACAATGGGGGTTGCACTGTCATTCCCCTCCCCGTCCCTGAACAGGTCACCGACTTCCATGAATTTTTGTTTATTGCCCTGGTCTGTGACTTTGATGAAAAATTCCTATTACAAAATCTTAACCTTACTTATCATTGCTCAGATCTATCAGTCACAGCTTAGCTCTCAGTCTACCACATGAACTCCTAGGGACTGTCAATCATTCTTGCCTGTTAGGACAATATCCATATGTTTCCTCCACTAGCCATGCCGGACAACTGGTAAACATGTTCTATTCTATACCTTTGGCAAAGCACTCTCATATCTAAGAAAACACTCGACGCAAAATGTGACATGAAGAGCAGGCTTCCAGCTTTTGTGACACTCAGCCTGAATATGATGTCTGCACTGTCGCTACCTGCTCCAGGCCCCAGAACGCCAAGCGCGTGCTTGGGGCGGCAAGCTGCGGGGGGTGCTCTGCCAGTGCCGCCAGGCGGCAGGCAGGCTGCCCTCAGCGGCTTGCCTGCGGAGGGTCCGCTGGTCCTGCGGCTTTGGCAGACCTCCCACAGGCGAAGGGTCTGCTGGTCTCGCGGCTTGGGCAGACCTCCCGCAGGCGTGCCTGCGGAGGGTCCGCCAAAGCCGTGGGACCAGCGGAAGGCAGGCAAGCCGCGGAAGGCAGCCTGCCTACCGTGCTTGGGGCAGCAGAATTCCTAGAGCCGCCCCTGTATATGGGCCTGTAGTGCCTGTGCTCCACCAATATTCAGGAATACGGGCTGGGCTTCACCAACATTTGGAGTTATATTTTCAGAGTCATCCCATCCATAGGACGGACTGGGGCAACTGCTCAGGGCCCCATACTTTGGTGGGCCCCACGCTTCAGGGGGATGTAGAGTCCAGGGCATCCTGGGTCCCAGCCTGCCTCACCTCTTCCTGCCATGCTCCACCCCCACTCCACCCCTCCCCAAGTCCCAGACCCTGCCCACCTCTTCCCACCCCTGCTTTGTCCCCTCCCTGCCCCCATTCCACCCTTTCCCCCAAGTCCTTACCCTGCCTCTTTCTGGCTTCCACTCCCTCCCCCAAGTGATGCTGGGAGCCAGTGGGGCGGGGCAGAGAGGGGCGGGCTGGGGCCAGGTCGCTCACTGCTGCTGGCGCCAGGCCGCCCTGTACCCTGCATTCCCCTGAAGCGTGGGGCCTCCCAAAGCATGGGGCCCAGGGCAATTGTCCCAGTCCACCCTATGGACAAGATGGCTCTGCTTGGACCTGTTCTGGGCACCACCAAAAATTATACAAACCTGGCACCCATGCCTAGGCTGGGTAATGACTGATCACTGTTCCTATCTCTGGGTCCCTGAGTGAACTCCCAGGTATATATCCTGTATGACACCCTTCTTAAGGAGCATGCCCTCACCGACTGGCTGCCTAGACTCTGGATCCAGTGCCACAGCTGTTTCCCAGTTGCTTGGACATGATCTTATAAGTCCACCTGGCTCTGGGTTTCCTAGTTACAATATGTGAGTAAAGCAAGAAAACACATATTTAGCAATGGAATTTCTTATATACAGAAATATTATCCAAAACAAACAAACAAGTTTGTGAGTTACATAGCTATGGCAAACAACAGACTCCTGATCACAATCTCACTCAGTGCCCTAGGTCTGGTCCAAGTCCTTGGACTCAGCAGCTCTTTCGGCCTTCATGGAGTGATCATTTTGCTTCTGGTAGTGAAATGGCTGGTCCTGCTTAGAAAGCATTCCCTCTTTTAAAACAGCCTCTGTCACCATTTCTGCCCACCTGCTTCCAATGGGGAATTTTCAGGCTACAGTCCCTGTCCCCCATCCCTCTGGACCTCCCACGCCTACTCCCCTTGGCTTCAGGGCACACTGTATTTCAAAGTCAATGGCCCTGCTAGTAGTGAACCCATTTTTCTGCTATGGAAAAGCCACTCAATATTGATGATCATTGACTGTTCTGTCTCAGCTTCCCAAGAAACACAGTGTCTCCACTAGGTGTCAAATTCCTTTAACTAAATGAATTGTCAAACCCACACTAAAGGTTACATAATTCAGAACAGACATTGAAATAAAACATGGCATTCACCAATTCAAAATGGAATTAATAAATTGACTCAGATGTACCCACCAAACTGTTACATCCATATTTTAAGATATGCCCATTGATACACTGCATATCTTTAGAACTAGAATTTCACCACTACTTCATTAGTTATATACTATTGTCTTGGTAAATGTCTTAAGTTATTGAAAACTTAACCAGTTTCTATAGGAATTAAGTGATTCCACCTGTGCAGCAGCTCTATGTATAAATACATGAACAAGTTATGTGGAAAGCAAAGCAGATAGAAACACTTCCTCCTATATTATCTTACTGTAAACAGTTCACAATCTGGACATTCAGTCCAGCTGAGTAGCAGTAGTAAAATCTACCATGGAAATACTCCTCCACATATCAGGTTCCAATTCATACTTGTACCATTTTAAAAAAGATTCCCCTAAAAGATTCCAGTTTTGCAAGTCCTCTTTTTCATGGATTTAAATGTATTTCCTTCCTCTTGAGATATAAAATCTTGTTGAGCTCTTCAGTCCATTATCCAGTGAAATGCAGGCTAAATTTTCAAGAGACCCCTATGCACGACTCCATTTGCATGCATGCACCTTTTCAAGAACTATCATCTGGTACAGTCTAATTTGGGCACACAGTGGTTTGCCTATTCAAATTTGAACATGCACACACACAGGATACTTTTTGAAAATTGAGCCCTAGATATATAAATATTATGCCGATATTTTAAAATGCTATACAGCTGTTTCCATATATTTATTCAGCTATTCAGTAAAAATTTTAAACCTTAAACTTATTAAAACAGATGAGATAGGATTTAGACAAAATAATCAAAAGCCAGTTACATAAATTATTTGGAACAAAACTGTGGAAAGAAATCCAGTGGTATGAAAAAACAATTCTGGGATGGCTCCATTCATGGCTGCTGAACATTTGAAGTTGTCTATGAAGCGTTGGGATAGTCAGTATCAAAAAAGCCACAGCTTGAGATACTTTCAGTTTAGCTGGTAATATAATTGCAGAGTTAATAAAAAAAGTAATCATCTCAGCAGGAGCTAAATCAGGCAAATACAATTGCTGAGTTTGTTCTTGAATATTAACTCAAAAGACTATCTTGCATGGAACGGCATATTTGGGGAAGTAAGGCAACTTCAGACTTTGGAGTATACATTTTAAAAGCTCTCCTTTGATGCCGCACTATGTGAAGAACCTTTGAAACAACCTCAAAACAACTGTTTAACATGTATTAAAAAATTCAAATCTAATTCCAAGACATTTCAAGTCCTCAAGTCATACCTCTACTGACTGCATTTACAAAAGCTCATTACAAATTTGTCTTGAGAACTATAATGTGAAAACCATCAGATTTGTAGGCTTTGCAAATGCCCTAAACTTTTTCCCCCCATAACATTTTGTGTTTCGCAAAACAGGGACAGATTGTATAAAATCCTCTCTCGATAAATGAAACCCATATTTATTTTAATGAAGATTCAATTTAAAACTTTTTTTTTATCTAAGAGGAAGACTCTGATGCATAAACAATGTAGAAAATGATGAAGGATAAACGTTTATGTTGCATGAAATATATACAACCTCCTATGCTGCCTATTCTTCTATCCAAGAACATAAATTAGATCTGATGAGTAATCAAGTGGTTTCAAGGCAGGGCTGGAATGTAATGAAAGTTAATGTGCTATACATAAAATCTAATGACTAAACCACCCACAGAAAGAAAATAAGCATGTTTTTTCCTGTTATTTTGTGATCTTGTAGGTATATATTAGCTTAAGTTAATTCATTTTTCTGATGCAAAGTAATTCTATGCTGTTCTACATGGAAAGGACCCAGCATATTTGCTAGAGAAGCTCTTAGTTGATTCAACGGTATTTAGAATATTTATTTTTAACCCATTTTATTTAAAGCAAAGGTCTAACACACTCAGTTCATGCATGAGAAAACCCAAACATGTAAGTGGTTACTTAAGGTTCCTAGTCTCCATGCATAGATTTAAAAAAAAAAAAAAAAGGACAGCTTTAGTCTGGAAGTTAAGTACTTTGCTGCTGAACTGCTGCACTCCCCAATATATGACAAGAGGATAAACCAAGCTTCTGTCATCAGGTGATATCAGTATTATATATCTGATACTATGGAAAAGCCAAAATGCTATCACTGCTTTAGAACTACTGAAAAACATCAGGAAAAAGAGGATAGAGGAGAGAGAAGTTAGGCTAAGAAAAGACCAATAAGGCAAGAGTAATTAAGCCCTGACTGACATTATGGTGTGTTTAAGTCATCACTACTTCATTAGCTACAGCGGGCCTACACTCAGAGATTTATCAAGGTTCACTTTCAGAAATACCATATTCATTTTCTGCTAAATATTTTCATGTCAATTAGATAGCAGCATCCATTGTGGTAATGGATTGTTCATGTTGTGGCTGGGCTGGAGAAGTGAAAGACTGGGAGACTAGAGAATCAATTGGTGGGATGGACCCCTGAAGGGGGTTGGGTGGGAGAGTGGTGAGGAAGGAATGAAAGGAACTGTATCCACCTCAGAGAGCGGGGAGGGATAGCTCAGTGGTTTGAGCATTGGCCTGCTAAACCCAGGGTTGTGAGTTCAATCCTTGAGGGGGCTGCTTAAGAATCTAGGGCAAAAATTGGTCCTGCTAGTGAAGGCAGGGGGCTGGACTTGATGACCTTTTAAGGTCCCTTCCAGTTCTAGGAGATTGGTATATTACCTAGATACTGCATAATCTGCAGAACCCAACTGTTTGTGGTGATCTTGCCTCAACTGTGCGTGAAGAGAGCAAGGTAGTCACCAAAGATGATAGGTGGTGAAGTATGTGGCATCCAAGGTAGTGCACGGGTCTCGACCCACATGTCAAAAGTGACCCTAGGCTGACATTGGGATTGCTGTCTTTTGTGGGGAGCTACTGGGGATGGATGGATAGGCAGCAGGTGGCTGTGACCTGAAGGGCTGTTTTTTATGTTTCCCTCTGGACTGTAGACGCCAGGCACCTCAATTTGGATCATGAGTCCTTTGGGGGTATGCAGAGACTGATCTGTCTTCTCATGGAACAGGTTGGCTTTGTTGAAAGGGAGGTCATGAATGGCATTTTGGACCTCTCTTCGGAAGCCTGATGACTGGAGCCAAGAGTCTCTGTGCATAACCAGCCTGGTGGCCAGGAAGTGGGATAGAGTATCAACCGTGTCCACATTTGCCAGTCTCCCCTCGTCCACCAAGGCCTGGAACTGGGCCTGATCATCTGCAGGGAGTTTGTCCCTAAAGTTTGCCAGCCTACTGTGGGTGTTGAAGTTGTACTTAACCAACAATTCTTGGTAGCTGGCTTTGCAAAATTGTAGGCCCACTGAAAAGACCTTCCTGCCCACCTTGTCTGGCGAGGTGAGGAATTCTACTTTCCGGGTTTTTTGGGTTTTTTTTGCCTTTAAGCTAAATAGTGTGTTCAAAGCCAAGGGAGAATGACAATTTCTCTGGCAGCTGTGGGTGTTGTTGAGCCTTCTCTGCAGCTGCTTGCACCACCAGTGAATTAGGGTCAGGGTGTGTAAACTGGAAATAGACCCATTTGGCTGGCACAAAATAGCATCTCTCAGCTCGCTTTTGGGTGGGAGCCCACTGTTTTGGCTGGCTACAGTATGCCCTAGTTTATGGGAAGGGCCACATGGCTGTAGGATATCCAGGAGATGGTGTTGAGGGTCCTTGATCTCCTCCAGTGGGATCTGTAGATCACTGGTCACCCTCTGGAGCAGATCTTGATATTGCCAGTGGTCATCTGCCAGATAGGCTGGCAACGGGATGACCACATCATTCACTGATGAGGAGACTGCAGTCAGAACCAGAGATACTGGCACCATATCCTCCTCCTTGCATACCGATTTAACTCGCTGGCAATCAGGGGAGTGTCACTGGTCCTTGATATGGTCTTTTGTTGGGTTTCTACTTCCCCCTGGCTGGTTTCCTTTGATTAGCCCCTGGTCAGGACATTTCTTGGTCCCTGGCCTCTAATTAGGCCTAGTGGTCTGCTTTAGTTTCCTTGGCTGCATTTCTGGAGGCAGCCTGGTGCAGGGGTGTTCCCTTCACTGTCCCAGGCCTTTCTGCTTCCATTCCTTTTCTGAGGTTTCTCTTTTTATAGCAGGCCTTGTTTCCCTTGTTGGTTGCAGCTGGAGCTGCCTGCCTCCATGATTGGCAGTTGTGGCAGCTGCAAGGGGGTGTGGTCAGGCTGCTTGCCTGTAGACAGGAGAGGCTGCCCTGTCCCCTTCTGCCTCTGCTAAGTATAGGATTTGTAGACCTCATTATAGGAATGAATGGTAGGACTTCTGCGACAGTGCCGGGTGTCTCTGGTATGGGTCCAAAGGACCCCAGTATGGCCATAAAGAGGGATCAATTGTTTGAGGTGGTCCCCATGCAAAATGATACCATGCATCCCTGTTGGGGGGTGGGTAATAAGTGGGTGGATAAGGTTGCCTCAGCTGCCTGTCCAAGCTCCTGTGCCATGCTGGAGATATTGGTGGGGCTATGCCTTCAGACTCCTCGGAGTCTGATGATGGCTTCGTTGGAAAGAGTACCACTGCCAGTAACAAGAGACCCCTATCTGATGAATAGAGAAGGGGCCTCTCTGGAGACAGGAGAAACGGTTCATCCACTAGAGTAGGAATCTCCCTGAGAACCAGTGTGACTGACAGAAACAGAGACTTTGGGTAAGGAAGAAAGACATCTTCCAGTGTCAGGAAAGTCTCCATATGGCCCAGAGTCTTTGGGGTTCCCATCAAAACTCTGGAGGGACTCGGTTTGACTGTTGGAGCTGGCCAGTCCCCGTATTGTTGAGGCGGTACAGATGGTATATCTGGGCCCATACTCATAGATGGAATTGGCCGCTGTGTGTCTCCTGGTTCCATGGGCACCATTGGTACTGATGGATCCCACTTCTTCACCTTACCCTCCAGCCAAGGGCCTCTGGCACCAGTTTCATGGGATCCATATGCGACGTCTAACCTGACTTGGCATGGCTTGGAGAGGGAATGAGTCTTTTGTGAGGAGTTCACTTCTGGGCTCTGCTTTTATGCCCCTAAGAGGGACTCTTACTCTTGTCAGGGACCCTGTATCCACGGTCCCTGGTTTCGGCACCAGCGGCTCTGCTCCATGGCTTGTGTTTGGACAGACAGATACTACTGGCTGGCAGAGTCTGCTGTTCAGGCTGGTCTCCCTGGCCAGGATCGGAGTGACTCTGGGGCCTCATCACCTCTTCCATCAAGAACTTGCGAAGCCTGAGCTCACGGGCCTCTCTGGTTCTAGGCAGGAAGAACTTACACATGCCGCATGTCGCACAAATGTGCACTTCAAGCAGAGAATAGAGGCACTGTTGATGCTTGTCATTGATGGAAAAGGAGTGAGGGCAGGAGACACAGTTCTTGAAGCCCAGGACCCTGGGCATAGGCCTTAGGTTAGCATGGGGCTTCCCCCCCACCCCAAACTGTGGGAGAGAGGGAAGGGTTTTGGGTTAACTATAATCCCTATATTATACTATACTCTACAAGCTATGAATAACTATTTACATGAGTATTTATAACTACTGTCATAGGAAATAAGAGTGAAGGAGAAATGACTCAGGGCATGCGGTGGTTAGAGGTAACTGGAGTGGCATTGACCCACACCACCTCTTATACTCTAGTTGGGAGCATGAGGGGAGACACTGCGCATGTGTGGATCAACAGATACTGCTTGGAGAAAACCTCTGGACTCTGGTGTATGGTGCGCATGTGCACCCACACGTGGAATACACAGAGAGACCATCACTTGAAGAACTCTCTCTCTTTACCACAGTTACTCCACCTGGGAAAACATCACCCTTTTCAGAGAGGTGCTATGAGGCCTAATGAGTTAATATTTATGAAACATTTTGAGGTCTTTGGGTGGAAGATGCTATACATGTAACTATTAATCATTGGTTTTATTATTGATATATCCACTTACACTGTGATGGGAGTAGCGTGGGAAGAGCAATTTCTAAGCTGTGTGCACAGCTTGTTTTCACTTAGTAGGCAGTGTAACATATGCCAGGTAGAATTCTACCTTCCATTTTGGTTTATTTTTTTGCCTTGAAGCTAAATAGCGTATTCAAAGCCAGGGGAGAATGACAATTTTTCTGGCAGCTGAAACAACATTTTATACCTGCTGCTCATTCTTCAGAAACTCACAAACTACACGATTCAGGCAATGTGTGACATAGGCCACATATGTAAAAACTGCAGCTTTAGAGCACTTCAACAAAGTTTGCATCATTGGCACTTACAATGTACAGTTTCCCAGGTTCTGTGAAGAAGTCATCTGCTGTTAGTTTTGTTACAGAATTCTTACAGACAATGGTAAAATGGCCTTATGAAGGATTTTAGACACATCTGAACTATTCTCAGTGGACTCTTTCAAGTATCTACATTAGTACTAGACAAAAAAAGTCAGTGAACATCAACAGTCATGTAACTTTTCATGTTTGACTTTTCATCCACCAGTTAGTGATGTAATTCTCCTCTGACCATCTTTGTGATCCGTATGTTGGAACTCATAAAGCCAGATATATTTTGGGAATTTTAAATGAAGAGAAATGATATCTCGAAAGAGTCCCATCCTTTATCACAGCTCTGAACTTTAAGGTATGGCTGATAAACAGCAACCTAATGTTACATAGCGTCTCAGAGACAGTCAAACCAACCCCCAATGTGTGCCCCAAAAGCAGTAGTTGCTCAAGCAGCCCTAATTAATTGAGCAAATATACAATTCACCATAAGCTATGTAACACAGCAGAACAGCAAATGGCAAGAAACCTACAAGTGGCACACCTAGTGTCCACAAATTCAAGCTCTCTGACCCTTTCCCAAGACCATCAGAGTCACAGACAAAAGTTAATATCCTGTACAGCAACATCCTACATTGACACTTGGCAGAAACTAAAATCACAGCACCAAGAGTGACAGGACCCTATCACTGATGGCATAAGAAGTTTTTATTGTTAGGCTGGCATTGTGTCTTATTATGAATTAAGCATATCTGTAACTCTGCAGCAGCTGGAACACAGCACAGAGGCACCTAGGGTGGAAGGACAGTAGCAAGCAGAGCCAGTAGCAGAGCAAGTGATGGATTAAGAAAACTCAACCCGGTTACTCAGTATAGGATAGCACAAATGGGTGCCTGTCCCTGGGTTCACCATTCACCTCCTGGTCATTCTGGGGATTAGCTCTCAAGGCCAACGCTCCCTTCTATGGTTTGCAGGCTCTCACTCTGTCTCTTCATCTGGGTCTGCAGCCTCTCTCTTGTTCCAGGAACTGCCACATTCTCTTGGTGACGCAGCCCTCTGGCCGGGTCACTCAGTGTTTCCCCGCTTCCGGGCTTACCCAAAATCTTTCTATGCAAAAAGTCCCAGGCAGACTTCCCCAGTGGCCAGTAGGGGAACCCAGGCCCACCCTTTACCTCAGATTTGAGTCCAGAGACCCTCCGCTCATCAGTTCTGGGCTCTGCCTTCACTGCTCCTTCCCTGGACTGCTTCCTAGTTTTCCTGGTCTCCCTCTTTCTTCGGGAGTACCAGCTCCAAACCAACTCCCTCCTCTTCCCAGTGAGTGGCTGTTACCTGCCTTCCTCCTGCAGCCTTTCCCACACAGAACCCAATAGGGTGCAGCCTTTCCCAGTTACCCTAGTTTTATACAGGCTCCACCTGTTCCAGCACAGCTGAACCTGCTTCCCATTAGTTCCCTGCTCCCTGCCTCTTCCTCCAGATGCAACCTGTGCAATTAATTGGCCTGCCTGGACACCTTAACTCTTTCCAGCCCTGTGTGGGGTAGACACCCCATCACAGTGCCTCAATATTACTGCATTTTAAAAAGTTGAAAATAACACATGATTTTTAGCCCTGTATCTCTATGCTCTCTTTCACATTCACTCTGTGTGTGGGGTGTTGGGGGTGTATTGTATATAGGTAAAGAGTTTTTGTAATAACCATGTTTTTTATCTCAAACTGCAAAAATATTTTTTGCAGTGTTTGTGATTTGGTTTATTGTGCATTTGGTTTCATATGAGATTTTTCTTGGGGTTTCCTCCTCTCTTTGAAAATGTACATAGAGACATTACAAAATAAAACATAGGTGTTCTGCCCTCTCTCGCATCAGTTTTTCATCCACTCCAGAATGCTTCAAAGCAAGTGCTCCCACCCAGGAAACAGATTATAAAGGCTAAAAATCATGTGTTATTTTCAACTTAAAAGTGGGGAATTGGCTTTGACTTCAAAAGCTAACTCTTGTTTTGAACAAAGAAGTAAACACATTTTCAGTGAAGCAGTTGTGTCAAGTCTATGTGGGATATAAGCTCAGAAAACTGAGAGACTGCAGGTCATAGCCTTTAACAAAAAATATCTAATGCAATTGACCCCAAGACTGGCAAGTAGCCCAGGTCTGTCTGGCAGACCTTATACTAGAAAACAGATTTCAAATATGACACGAGGGAATCTACTTTTATGACTGTGAAGAGAGAACCACAGAACTCCTAGTGCTGGGTGAACATTCCAGTTTCTGTCTGTACAAAATATAGCATCTAGTTATTTCCTAGGATAAATACATGAAACTGCTTCCACCAATTCTGTTCTTTCAAATTTCCCAGAAGTTATTACTTGGGGTTCCTGGAAGCTCTCTCTCTCCTCACATCTTTTTTTACTGACATTGCAAACTCCTCAGCAATTGAAAAAAGATTCATGCCCACTACCTTCACCTTCCTTTAGAACAGTCACAGAAGAGGTGGAAAAGACCTATTAGTTCAAATCCATCACCTAATGAAGAACATACTAGAAATAAAAGTGATACCACATTTGATCTTAGGGAAGGGGCCATGAAAGATAAAATCATAATCAGTCTGTAGGTGAAAGAACCACTAATACAGAAGGTTGTTAAAAATTAGCAGATGTTCTGTTAGTACTGGATTCCTACAAAACACAAGAGTATGGAAGAAACATGATCCTCCTCAAAACCTTCCTTGTGGCACTGTAAGAGCAATTCAAACATAAATGGAGACAATTTCATTACAATAATCACAATACATTAATTGTGTCAATACATTAGTGACACAATTCAAAAACAGTTTGTCCTTATATAAAGATGACTCCCAGAATGCTGCCAAGGTCAGTGATTCCTTGGGTAAAGTACCAAGTGTATTAGATTTTAAATTCTGAAGCCAATTTTCTTCTTTAAATTCAAGAATCATTACTCATTGCTGAAGATTATTTCATTTTTGGCTTTCCCTCATAGTGTTACAGAAGAGAAGTAAATAAACCCAAACAACAGCTATTTAGAATACCAGTGCTAGGTTCTGACTCTCTTCTATCTTTCCTGCATTAAAGTAGACCTTCTTCAGATGCAATCTGGCTCTGAGTGGAAGCTTTAAATTGTCATTTTAGTGTTCTGCATATTAATAGTATCTCTAAGTTAAATAATTTTTTTCCAGTTAATCTCTCCTCCACCTCCCCCAAAAACCATCCAACAGTGTAAAACCTGGGTAATGCACGCATTTAAAACAAACACATTTAAATGAAAACCTAATAATGAAAGTATGCAATGTCACTCCCTTTTTGACACTGTACTGTTGCTATGGCAATTTTCAAACTGAATATTTTTTCTGAAAGCTCTCTTTATTGAAAGAGCCTGACTTTTTATCCACCTTAATATTTGTATGCTCAATTACCCTTTAGAAACAGTATATGAAGAGTTTAGTTCTGCTTCAATGACTCCTGGTCACTTCTCTGACTAGATATTTCTTAACATCTAGTTCAGTATTCTCAGCAGATCAATTTCAAATCAGATTCAGTTTTTTCCCCACAGAAATCAGTCAATATTGTCTTGACAAGTTTCAAAAGGTTATCAAAGGCTATCAAATCTTCCACAAGGAACACAGCACAAATGATGAAAATAAAATAGAATTTTTAAAAAGAAAATAGAAACTAAAGCACAAATATGTTGTAATAATTTTGGCAGTTGGTAAGCCTGTACTACCACATATGCTTGTTTTAGGACAGCAGACAATATACACTTTAAACTGGTCCTGTGCCGATGACATTACAACTGAATAAATCAAAACAAGTATTTCATTTTAAAGTTATTTTAAGATGGCTAATTATTATTAATTCTTTGAATGTACACGGCAGTAGAATTAATCTCAATGGTCTCATTTCATTTAAACGTGGCTGTAATAAGTAATTCAATGCTAAATTTATGTCCACTCATTGTAGTGTTATTAGGTTTTTGATGGTATGGTTGTAACAGTTACACTTTACAATGAGTGCCAAATTTTTACTAATTCCTTCTTATTCACTGTAATCACATTTTAGGAAGAACTCATTTGCCATTAATGTGGATATAACATGCAATTCCATTGTAATTCTGTACTGATTAATATGCACCTAGTCAGCAATCACACCATCATATTGCAAAAGTGCTCATACTGGAGTGTGAAGAGACAGTATGGCCTTGGTGGATGCAACAATAAATACTCTGCACCATTCTGCTAAGTGCTGTAAATATGCATGGTTCCCAAGGGAGGAAAAAGACAATATGATCAGAGGAGTTAGCTGTCTTTCCTATTAAAAAAACCCTGAGATCTGATCAAAGAAAAGTTGACCAAACATATGAAACAAGTATAAATTTAGGTACCACTTCTGAATTAGGATCTGCTAGCATGGACCCTTGCACCGAGGAGGAGTCCCACTGAAGTCAAGCAATCTGTAAATCAGTGAAAATCCACCCACGTAGGTCTACGGTAGCACAACTTGATGCAAGATCAGCGCCTTAGGCAATACTGTATGTCACTTTCCAGGAGGGGAAGTGAAAGCTAGACAAATTCAGACTGGAAATAAAGTGTAAATTTTTGACAGTCGGGGTAATTAACCATTGGAACAATTTCCCATTAGTCATGGTGGATTCTAAATCACTGACAATTTTTAAATCATGATTGGATGTTTTCCTATAAAGATATGCTCTGAAAATTATTTTGGGGAATTTCTATTGCCTGTGTTAGACAGGCAGTCCATCTAGATCGGTGGTGGGCAGCTTGCGGGCTGCACGTGCCCAGCAGGGTAATCTGCTGGCGGGCTGCGAGACAGTTTGTTTACATTGACCATCCACAGGCATGGTTGTCCAGGAATGGCGAACCATGGCCACTGGGAGCTGCGGGAGGCCATGCCTGCTGACAGTCAATGTAAACAAACTGTCTCGCGGCTTGCCAGCAGATTACACTGACAGGCCGCATGCAGTCCACGGGCCACAGGTTGCCCACCACTGGCCTAAGATCGTAATGGTCCCTTCTGGCCTTGGAATCTATGAATTACTCCCTCATCTAGGGGGAGACTTTATAGTCTTTAATGCAACTTTGTCAGAGAGAGATGCTTTGTTGACCTTCCTTGCCGCTTCTACTCCTTAGCTTGTTGGTTAGAAGGCTCACACTCCTAAGTATCTTTTGGGGAAAAGATTACCTACTATAATGTGATCCTAGACCTTTTTAAAACAGCAGGTCCAGATAACTTGCATTCAAGAATTTTTAAAAAGCTGGCTGATGAGCTCGCTGAACCATTAATGCTGATTTTCAATAAGAGTTGGAGAACTAGAGAAGTTCCAGAAGACTGGTAGAAAGCTAATGTTGTGCCAATTTTTAAAAAGGACAAAGAGGATACTGGAGTAATAGGCCTGTCAGCCTGACATCAATTTCGGGCAATGTAATGGAGTGGCTGATTTGGGAGTTGATTAATAAAGTATAAAGAAGGGTAATATAATTAATGCAAATAAACATGGGTTTCTGGAAAACAGATTTAGTCAAGCTAACTTGATATCTGTTTTTGATGAGGTTACAAGTTTGGTTGATAAAGGTAGTAGTGCTGGCAAAATGTACGTATATATATTTGACTTGATACCACACGGCACACATCAAATGGATTGAAAACTGGCTAAATGATAGGTCTGAAAATGTAATTGTCAAAGGGGAATTTTCATTGAGTGAGTATGTTTCCACTAGGGTGGAGATAGGTTTGTGGCCCTATGCCATTTAACAGTTTTATTAATGATCTGGAAGAAAATAAAATCATCATTGATGGAGTTTGCAGATGACACACAAATTGGGGCAGTGGTAAATAATGAAGAGGACAGGTCATGATTCTGAGTAATCTGGATTGCTTGGTAAATTGGGTGCAAGCAAACAATGTATGTTTTAATATGGCTAAATGTAAAGTTATACATCTAGGACCAAAGAGTTAAGCCATACTTACAGGAAGGGGGATTCTATCCTGAGAATAAATGACTCTGAAAAAATGTGGGGGTCATGGTGAATAATCAGCTGAACATGAGTTCCCAATGTGATGATGTGGCCAAAAGAACTAATGCTATGTGGAATACATAAACAGGGGAATCTTCAGTAGGAATACAGAAGGACTTTGTGCTGGAATACTGTGTCCAGTTCCGGGGCTCACCAATTAAAAAAAGATGAAGATAAATTGGAGAAGGTTCAGAGAAGAGCTATAAGAATGATTAAATTATTAGAAAACATGCCTTATAGTGATAGACTCAAAGAGCTCAATTTATTTAGCCTAACAAAGAGAAAGTTGAGTGGTGATTTGATTACAGTCTGGAAGTATTTAAACGTGGAACAAATATTTAATAATGGGCTCTTCAGTCAAGCAGAGAAAGGTATAATACAATCCATTAGCTAAAAGTTGAAGCTAGACAAACTCAGATGGGAAATATGGTATAAATTCTGAACAGTAACAGTAATTAACCATGGAACAATTTACCACAGGTTGTGGTGGATCACTGAGAATTTTAAAATCAAGATTAGATTTTTTTTTCTAAAAGATATGATCTATGAATAGTTTTGGGGCAATTCTATGTTATGTCAGACTAGACAATCAAAACGGTCACTTCTGCACTGGAATATATGAATCTATAGACACCATTATTGCTTTGAGCTCTATAATATAATAAATTATATTTAATATGAAGTCAAAATGAAATGAATCAAAGTTGAAATGAAAGATACTGACATAGAAACAAAGCTTTTTAACTTTATCAAAACAAAATGAAGTCAAAATAATTAATTTAGACTTTTCCCCATCAAATATATCATCAGAATCAACATGTTCCTGCCAAAATGCATTTTCTTACCACAAACCGCTATGCTGAATTTTTTCTGGTCGGCTCTAGTCCCAGTACAGTTGAGGGGAAAGTATCATAGTTTAGGATAGGGTGAAGCCCAGAGAAGCCAACAGAAGCTAATTCCATCTCTGGCTTCTAGGAACACAGATGGAAATGGAAGTGGTTTGCCTTAGAGCAAAAACAGCAAAGATGTTAACAATTTAAGGCTATCACTCCATCCATAGTTCACAAATTTGTACCTCTAACATGTAATTTCACATGCTGCAAAATGACTGAAAAATCTGAGAACTCAAGATGGTATGTTAAAATGGCAGCTATAACTTTACATTTCCTTGGTTTTGTCATTTTATGTCAGTCCATAAATTATTAAAGTAATTGTTGGCATTTGATATGAACATAGGAATCAACTCTCTAGAACACTGTTTGACTCAGTGTGGTTTTTGCCAATTTAAAAGCACACAATTGCCTCACATAGATTGGCTTCGGGCTTTTAAAACATTAATTTGTTTTGTTTCACTTCTCACCTGCCAGGCTAAATATTTTCTTTAAAATTGTAATACAATTAATCAGTACGGTGATCTGTGGTTTTAATGTAAAATGAACAAATAATCCAATTTCAAAACTGCCAAGTCCATTTAGCACTGGTTGAAGTTTAGATTAAACCCACAGAGCAGTGGTGCTGAAAAGGTCAATCGCAAGCCTTCTCCAAAAGAACCCAAATAAATATGAAACAAAAACAATATATGGTTCCTGTATAGAACATTAAATGTTAAATTTTTTCATACCATCACAATATAAGATAGTTTAGGGTAAAATTGTCAGAACACTATGTAGGAAGTCTGAATACCAATCTCATTAACAAATAATCCCATTTGTGATTATACCTACTGTGGCAATAGAGAGCTACTACCACTGAGAAATGTGGTCAAGAATGGATTTGAACCTTAGATGAGAAAACTCCGTATCAGCTTTTTAAAATGAAGAGACAAAATTCAAAGACCATTATTTTTCACAACCTCATATCCTCATTCATGCCATGACTTTTAATTTTTTATGTTTATATATATTATCTATACAAACATATACGTGTGTGTGTGTGTGTGTGTGTGTGTGTGTGTGTGAGAGAGAGAGAGAGAGAGAGAGAGAGAGAGAGAGAGAATTCTAAATGACATACCAGAGGGTTTTTGTTGATATATTGGATGTGTTCCTGTGTGACTTATTCATCACAGCAAAACAAAGATTTCAAAATGAAAAGATGACATAACGTGTTATATATGTATATTATCGACATACCCATATTCCCAGATATGTAATTGTCTGTGCATACAAAAGTATGAAGCTTTGTTACCGCACCACAACCAACGCATACTGTATAAAATTCTGACCTCATCAAAATCAACAATAGTTTTGCCACTGACTTCAAGGATCCACAATTTCAGCCACTCTACATAAGGATATATTTTTAACTGAGGTATAGAAGGTAAGGAATGTACACAAACAGCAATATTTATGGGATTTATGGATGTACTTCCTATGGGATGTTTTGAAAATGTACCAAATAATCTTGTTCTCCAGATCAGGTCTTTGGGTAGCATAACTAATGATAAAAAGTGTAATGAGCAAGGCAGAAGTCCCTGGAAAAATTTATATTTTTTAAAAAAAGTTTGTTTTAATTCAAAATTAATAATCATTAGTGTAGCAAAAAACAAACAAAACCAAAATAAAAACCACTTAAGAGCACTCCATTATCTTTATTTATATGAAGTTGGAAGTAGAATTGAGTAGGTATTAGCATTTGAATATTTGATCAATTTAGCCTCTTTCTGTTCATTAATTTTCCATGAGCCTCCTATTATATTCTCAAAATTATTTGTTATTTAAATTATTAAATATTTTAGCAAATAATTTTTGGTCTGTATATTGTGTGAGAGCAATTTGTTCAGAGTATTCATTAACCAATGTTTGAGCAGAATTGCTTAGTTTTTATTGAACAGTTAGGTCTCATAGTATTTGCTCTATTCCCCAGATCGGTGAGGGCAACTCTTAGAATCAGATTTCCAGTGCTCATACGTATATTTAAAAACTCAAACATTTATTTTCAGTAAATATTCTCTCACAAAAGGCTCAAAACGCCCGTCTTCCTTTGCTTGGATAGTCCATGTCCAGGCCAGGCAGAACTGCATTCCCTTGAGAAAGTGCAACTCCCTCCTTTTTATTTTCCAGGTGGGGAAATGGGTAGGAAAATAATGAGGTCATGGCTCTGTATGTGTAGTAATGTGCACCACCTAAGAAGGTGTACTAGGAGTGGTCAAGAAAGAGATCTTGGAGTCATTTTAGATTCAAGAAAGGAAGCTTGGAGTCAGTGCAGATAGTTCTCTGAAAACATCTGCTCAATGTGGGGAGTGGCAGTCAGAAAAGCTAACAGACTGTTAGGGACCATTAGGAACGGGATAGATAATAAGACAGAAAATAACATAATGCCACTATATCAGGGTTTCTCAAACAGGGGTCACTGCTTGTGTAGGGAAAGCCCCTGGCGGGCCGGGCCGGTGTGTTTACCTGCCCCGTCTGCAGGTCTGGCTGCTTGCGGCTCCCACTGGCCACGGACCTGTGGATGGGGCAGGTAAACACACCGGCCCAGCCCGCCAGGGGCTTTCCCTACACAAGCAGCGACCCCTGTTTGAGAAACCCTGCATTATATAAATCCATGGCACATTACACTTTGAATACTGAATGCAATCCTGGTCAACCCATCTCAAAAATATATATATTTGAATTGGAAAAGGTAAAAAGAAGGGCAGCAAAATTATTAAGGGTATGGAACAGCTTTCATATGAGGAGAGATTAAAAAGACAGACTTTTCAGCTTGAAAAGGACATATGATAGAGGTTTATAAAATCATGAAGATTGCGGAGAAATTGAATGAGGAAGCATTATTTACTCTTTCCCATAACTCAAGAGACAGGGATCACCCAATGAAATTAATAAGAAGCAGGTTTAAAACAAACAAAAGCAAGTACATCTTCACACAATGCACAGTCAAGTTGTGGAACTCATTGCCAGGGGATGTTGTGAAGACCAAAACTAGAACTGTGTTCAGAAAACAATTAGATAAGTTCATGAAGGATAGGTCCATCAGTGGCTACTAGCCAAGATGGTCAGGGATGCAATCCCATGCTCTGGGTGTACCTAGCCTCTGACTGCCAGAAGCTGAGAGTGGACTACAGGGGATGGATCACCTGCTGACTGCCTATTCATTCCCTCTAAAGCACCTGGCATTGGCCACTGTCGGGGGAAGACAGGATACAGGGCTAGATGGACCATTGGTCTCACCTAATATGACTGTTCTTATGTTTTTAAGTTGCACATGTGCTACATGCCTGAGAACTCCAAAAGGTATCGCAGAAGATCTTCTAATGTTTCTTGTGGGACAGTGTGACTTTACACTACCCTCTGCTATGGTCTGTGACTATAAGACACAATTGAACTAGATGTTTTTAACTTTGGTAACTACTTTATCTTAAAAACATGATACACAACCTAATGCATTCTGATATGAACAAGTATTTCATCTTCATCATTCTCAATACCTAAGTATTTGGCATATCAGTGCAATGAGCTCTATATTATGGATACTATCCTTAAACATACACTCTTAAAATTGAAAGCTAAATGCTAATATCATATTCCAAATACCATATTCTTAACAAATGACCTATATACTGAGTATATTGTGCATTATAAACGCATCTTTATTGCTGTATATATTTTAGTGCCAACTAAACGTGTGATACAGTTTCAAAGGCACCGTTTCTATTTGGCTTGTTGGAATCCTTTAGAAAATTAAGAAGTCTGAGGATCACAAAAATCCCAAAGAAAGGGCATGGGTACCCTGAGATGAAATAAGAGCAATTTCTTGGACATAAATATTTACTGATTATAGGTTAATATCAACAAAATCCAATGCCACATCAATGGTTAAGGTGTTCTGATGCCAACTCTGCAATAATTTGTGTATAGAAGTATCACTGAAGCTACTGTATTTCTATTACTACTTCTTACTGTATCTGTGAATGTTCCTAGATTACCAATTAAGTAATTTTAGGTATTTCATCAATAATCTCAAATGATTTGTAAGTATGAGAGTAGTTGAGAGACTTCGGTAAGATATTCGTTAATTTCCAAAAGACCAGATGGGCTAATAAGCATATTACTACCTTTTAATAATAATGTATAAAAGACAAAAACATCTGTAAACCGAGGGTCAGAATCTGCCAGCATTATTCCTGCTGCATAGTACTCTAGTCCTTGAATAGTTCTATTAATTGTAATCAATTTAAGGTACTACTCAAAATGACGAAGGCTGGCAGAATCTGGTGCTGAATGTAAATAGTCAGACAATAGCTAGGACACTGAACCAAATGACTGCATTTGAGGCAAAAACATTGGTATCCATAGTAAAACACCCAAACCAATAGTGTCTGTTATAGTATCTCTCAGCTCTCATGCTAAGATACAGTAACAAAAATAATCATCATGGTATCCAGAATGGCCTGATATTTTAATGGAATCTAGAATAATAGTGACTTCCCCATGAAAACTTACAAATTGATTCCATACCTCCATCACAGGTTATATATTCAATTAAAAATACACCATCAAGCATATATTCATCCAGTATAATATCTGTAGTAGACAGTGCCTTCAAATTAAACTGACAGTACATGTCTTAAAAAATTGAGTTTTATAGGTATCACTCACTACTGGATGTCTCCACTGTATAAACTAATTAGCCAAATTCTGCTTTCCACTTAATTAACATAAAGCCTGATGTATGACTGGCTTTAATTCTAGTAAACTGTCATTCATATGCAACTCACAGTAGCACAAACAGAGATTTCACTTTCAAAGGACCTAGCTTGTACTTTCAATTTTGTGCTGTTTTTTGAAGTTTGCAGCTAATCTGTTTTATGTAACGTAACTTCAATAATATTAGCTCCAAGTTAACTGTGCAATAATTCATTTTTGGTAGAGCAATAACTGAGCAAACAGAAGCTGGTACCAGAGGCATTCTTTTCTATTATTTATTGTAATATTTTTTCATAAATTTAATGAGAAACATTTCAAAAGCAACATTTTTATCCTTTCATGTTAAATTAATTTACAGTTCTATAAGCTATAACGAAAACACAGAACTCATCAGCAAAAAGCAAAAGTTAATAAAGACAGATTTCCTCAAAGTTTCAAGGATTTACTAAGCTCAGCTACCACAAAATCCCTTCAATTTCTGCCAGGTTCAGTTTGTCTCTCTTTGTTTTTAATTATTTTACACTTACAGTGAAAGTGACATAACAATGAAAAAGTAGAAACAACCTCAGGCTGAAAATAATAAAGAATGCAACATATTTTTTAAACCTAAATAAATGCGATATTTATTGGTGTATTTCACTGAATTTTTCTGCATCTCTGGAATGAAGAACCAAGCGGTTACGCAGACAATAGAAAAAACTCAAAAACACCAAAAGAAAATTAAATGCACCGCTTTAAAAAAATCTGCTGCAGAGAGGCCATTCTGAACCAATACAAGAGGTGCTGAGCATCTGCAATTCCTTCTCAAATCAATGGGATTTGCTTCTGTTCAAAACCTCTCAGGATTAAGCCTACTGTAAGGAACTCACATCCTTAGAAAGGAAACCTCAGATCCACCCTTCCCCTTTTTTCACCCAATCAATGAGCCTGTTTTTATCTTGGATAGCCTGCAACTTGCAGGGGCGGCTCTAGGAATTTTGTCGCCCCAAGCACGGCAGGCAGGCTGCCTTCGGCGGCTTGCCTGTGGACGGTCCGCTGGTCCCGCGACTTCGAAGGACCTCCCACAGGCCCTGCGGGAGGTCCGCCGAAGCCGCGGGACCAACGGACACTCCGCTTTGATTTGATTTGGCCTCTTTCAGCAGTTTTTCAGTTTATTGAAAGAAAGGATGTGTCATTTTATTTGATAGATTGATGAAATACACTTTGAAATAAACAGTACAATAAATAGCAGTCAGGGCACTGTGTGCTGCCCCACAGCAAAAGATATTTTGAAGCTTAAAGTGAACTAGTGATGTTCAGTGGCTCCAACTTTTGTTTTGTTTAGTATCCTCTAAGGAGTCTGGCTATGCTGAGTGATTTCATGCCAAAGAACCGTACAGCGTGCATATATAAGAAACCTTGTCAATATGGAGGAATTCCAAACTGCTTATCTAAATCAGATGTATATACATTTAAAGTATATGCAGTTGAACAACTGCATATTAATTCTGAAGAGGATACTATGTACATAATGTAATCAGTTAATACCAACACTATAAAACATAGCTTGGTTCTGTTAGTATTATTTCTCTAAAAAAACTAACCCAGATTATCAGAAGTTACATTTCTAAAATTAAAAACATACACCCACACATACACACATGGATTATCATACAATTATCTTGTAATGCAATCTGGGGGCGGGGGGAGAGAAATCTTTTTAAACATTATTAATCTGTCAATCAAGCTTCTATAGTTGTCACACAGACCAACCAAATAAATGTTACACAGAATAGGAAAGATAATAGAAATGATCACCTTTTGTTCTGATCGTTACAATTGTTTATTGGTATGCGTGGCATTTTTTGCTTTTCCGTTATCTTTTCAACCATATTAGAAGATGTAGAATTTTTGTAAGCAGTTATTATTATTAAGAATACAGCCAAAGGTTTCAGACATTGGGATCTGATGCAGTTGATACTAATGCTGAAAAAAGACCACGTTAAAAAAAATTCAACTCTTAATTGATCCTAGAAGAAGTGTTGTGTGTTCCCTCCTCTTTCTTTCTTTGTAAAATTTGCATGTGTCTTAGATACACCAGTTTGGACAGCTGAACTTTCTGCCAAATATTTTGTCAATGAGTAAGAAACAAATAAGCTGAAGAACTGTTCTGCCATTCTTACTCCTTCTGTTTCTTGCCTCCCTCCTCTGATTCTGCTGAGTTACCCTACGCAAGACCAACGTGAAATAGCATCTTATCATCCAAGCCTCTTCAAACCCACCTTTAACCCACAAATGGGCCTCTAGATTAGCAGATCCAAGTTACAGAAAACTACAGCCCCATGTAAAAGAGCCAAACAATGCAGACAGTCATACCTTCAGGAATAATTGAACCTGTAGCCTTAGTTGGGCAGAAGACAATTTTCTTATAAAATTGCTCTCAAGACGCTGCACTGAAAGGTTGCATCTGAACAGCCTCAGGAGCTGCTCTGCAATGCTGGGTGAAAGATTGTTCCGCTTTCCAGATTTGAGACTAGAAAATCATAGCTATAAATGATTTCACCTTTATGCATGAAACAGCTGTTGTGATAGGAGAATATGACCTATCCTTAACTTTATGAGGAAGTCCCTTCAAAAAAACAAGTCACAAAGCATAATGAGCAATTCCTGGAGCGACTCCAGAGGTGGTATGCTCTCTCTTGGGGATGCAAACGGGAGTTATTAATTACATTAAAAGCATAACTTCAAGTTAGAAATACCTAGAAAAATCCACATTTTGAAAGGAAGCTGAGACAAAGGAGGGAAAGAGAAAAATACCTGTCTTCTAGGGAATTTGAAAATTACTCCAATGATGAGTTCAGGGGACAAAAGGCAGCCTAGGTCCAGTCTAAACCTAGACAGGGTTTTAAAAGGTATATTCATATGAATCCATAAGTCAGAATGATGTATTGTCTGAAAGGAAATATCTGAATGTTGGAGTGACCCACTAGAGAGAACTCAGTGGGCCATTATGAGGTAGTTTAATCAATTTGTGATGAGGTAGTTTAATCAACTTGTGATGTCCTTCAAATTGGCTTGTAGGACTTAAGTTGATGAAGAGAATCATGAATTTCAAAGGCCCGCCCCTAGGTTCCCCCTCCCCACTGCACAGAGTAGCAGGATAGAAACAGAACCTCACACAAATTTCAATCAAAAAAGAAACAACTGTTCCTCTCTCTCTCTCTCTCTCTCTCTCTCTCTCTCTCTCTCTCACACACACACACACACACACACACACACACACACACACACACACACACACACACACAGACTTATATTGCTCCAAGCTTTCACTGTTGGCTGGTACACGGTTGGTGATGGCATTGAAAGCCCATTGCATTCCAGTAAAGGCTGGTGCCACATTTGCTATGGACGAAAGCAAAACGGCTATTGGAGCAATTCAGAGATAAACAGGAAACAGGACAGGCAACAGTGTGAGATTTCTATAATCTGGTTACATGACAAACAACAAGTCATGGCTATCAGCATATGGAAATGGAATTTTATAGCTAGAACTGAGCAGACAGTTCAAATTTCCTTAATGATTTTAAACTCTTTTTCTGCTTGTGGAATGTCCATGAGCAAATGTGACTTCCTCAGATGTGTTTGTTATTCATATTTAAAGTAGACAATTTTTTGTGGTTTTCTTTTACCCGTGCATTGTTCTTGAATGAAGATTCTCTGTAAGAAATATTCAATATTTGAAATTCAAGTTGTGGCAGCGAGTAGTGATAGGTAACATAAGTCACACAATATTGTTTCTATTCCCTGATTGGATGAGCATCTGGCCTGAACTGACATTAGGCAACATTTCTAGACAAATGTTTTAATTTATTGGCTATGTGCATCAGCAGGCAATGAAGAGAAATAGTAATAGTGACATAGAAGTGTGAATGCCAAACCCACAGACTCAGGACCAGTACTAATGTTAGCATAGCTTCATTATCTCTATCTGGAACTTCCATGTGCAATTATTCCCTGGCAACAGAAGTCTGAAACTAACTTGTGTAGAAAGTCACTAAAGTTCAGCCATTCTGTATCTGTAACCATACATAACAGTTTTCAAAAAGGAAATAAAACAGTCTAAATTAAACAGAAGGCAAAAAATAATTCAAACTGGAATTGGGCCAGGACATAGAATATCAGGGTTTGAAGGGACCTCAGGAGGTCACCTAGTCCAACCCCCTGCTCAAGGCAGGACCAACCCCCACTAAATCCCCAAATGGCCCACTTAAGGATTGAACTCACAACCCTGTGTTTAGCAGGCCAATGCTCAAACCACTAGGCTATTCCTCCCCCCCAAAGCCATATAACAAGGCACCACTGGATTAATACTTTAATTAATTAATTAATACTTCTATTCTTTGGAAATCTGCCCCAGAAACTTTTAATGACTACAAGGGCTGTGGCACAAGTTACACCTGCTCTTAGGGCCCCCTCCTGGCCAAATGTGGTGCTGTAGATGCACCCTGCCTCAGTTTCTCCTGTCACCAGTAATTTCACCAAGGATTTTCACCAGTGTTCCTTCTGAGGGGTCTAGTTTATTAACCAAAGACCCAATGAAAATACAAGCAAGACTTCACCCCAGTATCTTAGCCAGAAGGAAAGAATCAATCTCAGTTTATCCATTCCCATCTGGGTCCACCATTCCTATCCAGCATGGATCTTTTGGCTTGGATCCCTTCCCTTGTGTCAGGTCTCTTGAATTACCTGGGAAGAATCCTGCATTGGAACCAGGGGTTGGCAGAAATCTGTCGATTGCAGCTCTCTTCCAGGGCAGTATGTAATTCTTGATATGCTGGGCTTCCTGCCACTGTTTGGGAATTCCCTGTCCTTCAGACTAGAGCACACCTTCCAGGTCTCTTGCTCTAGTGAACTCTCCTAGGAACTCCTCTCCTCCTGAGCTTAGGATATGTTCCACAGAGTTTGGTAATTTTATGTGTACCATCAATGTCAGCCAAGGGCAGTCAATGTTCCAAGCAGTTTAGCCTATGGCTGGTGTGTTAGTAGGCAGGTGTGGACTAACATCAGGTAAAGGTCACTCCAAAACTGCAGGGAGGGATCAGCCAGGCATACTCAGTCCAAAAACAAGTGAGGGTCACCATAGATTTAGCAGTTATGATTGGTCTATAAATATGGACCAATCAGAGAGGGTCAGAAAGTGATTGGAGGAAAGGAATGCTAATGTTAGGATTGAAAAATAAGCCAATCAGAACAATCCAAAAGCTGTATATAAGGCAGAGAGCAGGCTGGTATCTTCCCCCAGTTCATCAATCACTCTGGGACTTAGATATCTGGATGCCTAGAGCGGAGGAAGAGTGCACATCCTCAGAGGCAGAAACATAGGCACCTAGGGAACTTTTATCCTGAAAACTTAGGCACAGAGTAAATTTAGGTGCCTACATGGGAGTTTTATAGGTATCAGTGGTGTCAAACAGAGATGTCGGAGCCTAAGCCTGGGGTTTAGGCACGTAAGTACCTGTGTGAATCTAGGCCTTCCTGGCTCTAGGAACCATTCAGCTGAGCCCCGGTAATGCTTTCTCAGGCAAATTATCTGCAAACCAGCCAACTAGGGATTTAATTACTTCCAGGTGGGTCTGAGTTGGCGTGTTCTCCCTTACAGGAGTCTGTCACAGGTAGTATGGTCCCTGACTCCCTAAAAGGGCAAACCCATGTGATGGGCTGCAATTATATCCCGACCAAAAGATGGCATCTTCAGCAGCACAGTGCCTCTATCTATTTGTAAATTAATGTCTCTTCAGAGGGATGAGTGACACTTATAGAATCACTAAAACCACTTGCTGCAGCCCCCTGCAAGTTTTCCAATTTCATCCAAATATTGACCAGACACGACTGGCTATGAGAACGCACTAGATTAAAACCCACAATGGTATGGTTGCCATCTCTACATACACAGAAAGCTCTATACTTCACATTAGTGGATCAAGTACACAGAAATAGATATTATCTATCTTGAAAAAGTATACCACAATCTTTGGTAACCAAAGTACCTGTCTATTCACACATTGTAGAGTACTTTCATTTAAAAGCAAGTGCGGCTTCTGTAGCCTCTGGAAACATACAGTTTGAGATATTAAGGTTAAACAAATGTTGGCAATCGTATCTATTGCATATTACACTAATAATATAGTAAAGATGAGACGAACAACACTGTTCACCAAGATCAAATGCAGCAAGCCTAGTGTGAGAAATAACAATACGCCAACAGTGAAGATCCATCTGATTTTCAACACTTCCCAATTACTACATACGTTACTATAGAAAGGGGGAAAAAAGTTACCACCAATCCTTTGATATCACTACAACATTGCTGTCAGTAAAGGGGCCCAAATGAGTTTCCATTGAAATCAATGGACTGTTTGCTATTAACTTCAATGGCAGCAGGAGTGAGCCCAATAGGTAGTTGGGGAAAAAAAAAAAAGAACTTTTTCCCTTGTGCTAATCCTAGTGAGTATTGTTCAGTTTATACATTGAATACATGGCAGTTACTGTGGTAATCATAAGCTTTTTGTGTTACCATAAAGACCCAAGAGATTATATACAATAAAGAAGGTGGTCAAGGATGAAAATAAATTATTTAGTTGAGACAAGGAGGTACAAAATAGATTTGTAAGTGGATCTGTCTACTGATAGATGCTAAAGTGAAATCAGATGTTTTCTGAAAGACTGAAAAGCTTTGGAACTTTTGGTAGAAAAAGAAATAGGACTCTTTCACTCAGTAGCGATATATGCAAAATTATACTGGTCAAACAGGCTGTCATTTTTGGTAGTGTGATCTACCAATCTATAGTAAATCACAGCTGTACGTGATAGGTAAAGGGGAAGTATACTGAGTGATTAACATTATGAAAACATGATGTACATGCATATGGAGGAACTTGTGATATGCTACTTATAATTTCACTAAAAGATGGAGAATACAGATATTGTGTGATTTATAAATCCTGGAACTGAATTACTTTTCAGTGCAGTCTGAACACCTTCAACAAAATAGGCCATGGCAGTGCAAAGTGGTTGCCATGTCAGGAGCTCTACAGAGAATCTTTCCTTAACTTTCTTTTATTTCATATTTTGCATCCCTATTACTTTGGTTTGAATTTAGCATAGGAATGCACAATTAGATTTTAGTATCTGCCACAATATTTTTGCCTTACATCCAGATTAACAGAGGTTCTCAATTATATGTCTCAGCTGACCAAATCCATGTCTTCCTGCCTAATAGATTTTTGGCTGAAATACAAAATATTTCCCAATTCCTTCCTTTTACCTGTCTCGGGAAGATAACTTTTACTTCTCTGGTCCCATGGAAATATAATAATGTTTGTCTAGAGTACAGTCATAACTCAAGTCAAGCGTTTTGGAGTGGAGCAATTTTAACTATAAATATGGGAGGCCATCAAATCGTCTTTTTCAAGCTTGCCATATAGCAGAAAGCACTTCCCTTAAAATCTACTATGGATTCCACAAACAATTTAAGTTTATCATGCCACTTTTCAGACAAATGTGCTTCTATAAGCAACAGAAGATAAGTAGGTAAATTAAATGCAGATTGTACTATATCACTATAGGATGTGATTCAAATCTCTTCTATAACATTGATCATCATGAAAAGAAGTATGACAGAAATTTTGGCAGTTTTATTATCTGTGATCGCCACTTCAAGCAATTTGGAGGGGGATGGGCCGAAACTAAACGTGGCACAAATGTAGCAAAACTGCAGGGACCCCACCTATCCACTCTCTGGGATTGAGGGCAATGTGTTAAAACAAACTACTTGAGCATGGATGAGGCATATTAAAGGGCTATGGGAAAAATAGGACAGAGGGACCAACTTCTGGAGCATTTCAGAGTGATGCTGCACAGAAAAACCCATTTGTTCTATCCCAGTTTCTACTACTGATTGTGATTATTTTTGTTCTTCTCTAATATATCTTGTATTAATGACTCTCTATCTCAGGGCTTGTCTACATGAAAACTCAGATTGTGGCAAGCTGGGGTGTAAATCTTCCTCACACTAGCTTGCTGTAACTCACTGTCCGTGTGAACCCTGCTGCCCTGAGCTAAAAGTTCCCTAGTGCAATTTAATCTACTGTTTCAAAGCAGAATAGATGTGGGGCACACCCACAATATTTTCACCTCCTACATACAACTGCTGCATGCATCCTGCAGCAGTGGCTCGACTTGGCTCCCTGCTCCAGTCATTGTAACCCAGTGTGTAGGTTACAATGGTTTGGTCCTGTGGCCTCTCAGTTATGACAGAGGGGCTGCAGGGCAAAATCTGAATGGCATTATGTTCCAGTGCGCTGGATCTCAATGCCGCTCAGTCTGGGAACACTCTCAGCAGTAGGTCCCAGGGCAAATTGCCCCTTCTGTTCCCACACTGGGTGGCCCTGCCTCCTGATTAGTGTCCTGCCACAATGTCCATAAGGCTGTGAGTGCCAATGAGGTAGACTAAAATGCACTGTGGAGTTTTTAGTGCTTGGTAGGCTAGCGTGAGATATATTGACACCCCAGCTTGCCACGAGCTAAGTGCTGGTATAGACAAGCTCTCGTAAGTCATGCTACCACAGCCCTTCCCAGCTGTCTGTTTCAAAACTGTATTAGTCTGTGTGTGAAAAATGCCCACTACAATCTGTTTTTAAGCCTGAACTTCTGTGAGGCTTACAAGGGAAAAGTGTTGATCTGGATCAAGGATAATCATTATTCCTACCATTATTTTTAAAACAATATTTTAATTTGGTCACCAGCAAGACCTCCTTTCTTAATGTTCAACCTTTCGGAAAACTGACTTATTTCTGACTGCTCCACTACACATAAATTTAAGGAGTGGCTATGTCCTTGGTGAGGTGTGGTAATATGTTGCACGGGGCCTGCTTGGCTTTTGGAACCCCTGGTTAAAATTCCAGCACCAACGTAAAAGGTGGGTTGGAGTGACTTCCCTGTCTCTGCTGCACTCATCCTCTTTTAAGACATGAATAAACTATTCCTGCTTAAGTGGATTTTTATTCCTGGAGCTCAAAGAAATGATTCTGAAAAGCAACATTTTAAAAACTTGGAACATACCAAAACTGTGATGTCAGTGAGTTTTTAGGCGAAAATAGCCCTGCACTCTAATTATATATTTCTCTTCTTTGACCTGACACACAACTTCTAATTACACTGTGCTGGTACCATCAATATGATCAGTATTTTTCTCAGGATGAAAAACACAAATATGTCTAGCAACTGCACCTAATATGAATTTGCTTGCCAAATAATGCTGCCTTCTAACTTTATTTTAGCTAGAAAAAGATGTTTAAATGGTAGATCAAATAAACAAATGTCCCTTTCTTCTTTTATATGCAACACCCTTTGTGTGTGGGATTTCTTACAATTTAAGAGTGATAAATTTACTGGGAACTGCCAGCAGGTGTTCAATACGAACACAGTACTCCACTTGGAATATCTAAGCTGTCCATAGCACAAACTGCACTACTAATTATTATTCACTTATATAGTTATTACTAGAAAAACATGCTAATTTATTTTTTTTCTTCAACACACTCTACTCTGGAAAGAAGGCTTTATATATTTTGCCATGAAAATGTCATATTGTTTTGTTTATCAGTAAAGTATTATACTTATTTACATTACAATTGCTCAGAAGTAAAACATGTCACTTTTTTTTTCTATAACAGGAATCTTTAAGAATATTTGCTTCCTCTCATTCCACTCAATAAGTGCCAGATCAATTAATCAAAAAATAAAATAAAGAAAGGGTTGGTATTTACTAACAGAAATACAACATTTGTAAAATAAATACAATACAACTTGTAAAACAAGACACTTTGGCGCAGAGTGCATAAATAAATCCATTAAATTCCACACATGAACTGTGCAGCATTTAACACTTTTTCTCTTTTTCTCATTAAAAAAGATCATTCCAAATTAATCAATCACACTGCTTTTTAACTTATGCATTGTATTCATTTCCCCCTGTCACTGATTTTCTTACTACTGTCTTTCTCTGACATCCAGCTAGGAAGAACAGCTATGGCACTGCAGATTTACCATTGACAAACAGCATCTAGACTTCTCTGGAAATATTTAGCTCATAACTAACACAGCACCATGCAGTAACTTAGTGGCGCACGGCTGTCCTTAATTCTCATCTTTCGTCTTTTTCTTTCATTCCCATTCCCCAGAGCACCAAAAAGCCTCCTGTTCCTCTTCTCCAAAACACACGGCAATATGGAAATGACATTGAAAGTACCATCGTTGATAAAGCTAAATAAAATCATATAGGCTCAGAATCAAGAACAGCAGGATGCCAATCTTTCAGAATGCTGCTTGACCACCAGGCTGGCTGTGAAACATTCATCTTTTCATTCTTTTAAATAAAAGTGAAGCACCTCTACCTGGAACCATTAAAAAACTCCCATCCAGAGGACAGGTGATAGTCAGTAATTAAAAACAAACATAATTAAAATTACTTCTTATATCAGTCTTTCTTCTAGATTTACCAGTATGTCCTGTCTTCTGTATGCTTGTCCTTTAGGACTTAACCCTGCAAACTCTTATGTGTGGGTTTAATTTTACATATGAGAGTAGTCCCTTTGACTTCAGTGGGTCTACTCATGTGCATGTTTGAAGGATTATAGACTGTCAGCTCTTTGGGATGATAACTATCCTTATCATGTCACGTATAACAGCACATTAATCTTAATGTAGTGGAAAAGTATGACATTTAAAACTGCTTTAAGGGCCGTTGGGCCCTTATGCCACTTGTCTAAAACATCTGTTTATTTTTATAAAACGATTTAAAAACAGTGAACTCATTGAACCTGAACTCTACACCTGAGAGTAAGGTTTTTTGTACTGTACTTCATGTATATAGGAGATCTAGTGAAGCCAAAATTCTGTCTGAGCTACTACTCTGCAAAATTAATCCCTTTCTTCTCCTCAATTCTTTTCCCAACCCCTAACTCAATGACCAGCTATCATTCAACTTAAAATACAAACACTGATAGAAAACATTCCTTTTGTTTCATTTTTTTATAAAATAAGTCCTATCTGCAAACTAGTGGTACTGTATGAAGACAGGGGAATAAGAAGTTTGTAAGGATTATAGGCCTAACTAAAAGGATTGTAGTTTAAGTTCTCTCTTCAGGAGTATGTTAGCAGTTCCCAGGTGTTGCCTTCCCTAAGGTGTCATACTGGCACTATGCTCTCAATTTAGAACTCAAGATTTAAAAAACTGGATTCAGCCCGGCCAGCTAATGGCGGCATAGCATATTATTATTTGGATGATAACTTGAGGGGAATCCCTCTTAAAGAAATAAGAAACATATCCTTGGTACATAAATTTGGAGGCCAAAGGCTGGAGTTTATCTGCTGAGGACATGGTTATTTCTGAGCTACCAGAAGGAATCCTTAAGTTATTTCTGAAATACATGCTCTTACCACTCTTAGCCTTTAACTCTCTCCTTTCAATTTCCCAAGATGCTAACTCCACCACCTTCCATCCTCAGGAGTCATTACCATTTGGTTTTAAAACTTATTAATACCTCTCCCCTTCAGTTCTTTCCTCCTCTTTTCCCCTTTGATCTCTCTCTTTCAACCCTCTGCTTCCCCTTCCCCCTCCCACTGATGTACTGATCTCAGGGAGTCCTGGGATTTCCTTATTAAAATCTACCAAGAAACTGAGGGGAAAGTTGGGTGATTTCCCTGTCCATGTTGGAGTTTACTCCCATCTGAATACTACTAAAGAATCCTTGCCAAAGGTGAATTTTCCCTAGAAGTAATATAAATACTGTGAAGGGCAAACACTCTGCCTGTAGATTCAACTAGACAGTCCCAAGTGATTTTGTTTTATAATATTTCCCAAGTAGGATACTCTCAGATTCACTTATTCAGCCATTCATTATGGGATAATATGTTGCCACATCATACATGATGTTGCAACAGCATTTCTGTGTAAAACTCAATATTCAAACTGTTCTAAAATTCACAGGCAGTCAAGATGGGCCTGACAATTATTATGCCACTTCAGAACATAGAGTAGAGTTTGTGATGCAATATTGGTGGTTTTTCACTGTAAAAAGCAAATTTGCCACATCAAATTTGGTAACAAATGTAAGTTTTTTAGATATAAATGCTTATATATATTTGTTGGAGCATCTTTAGCAGCCAGAGTAAAGAAATTTACTTACTCACTGTCAGGGCCGCCCAGAGGGGGGGGCAAGAGGGGCAATTTGCCCCAGGCCCCGAGCCCCACAGTGGCCCCCACGAGAGTTTATCGGGGCCCCTGGAGCAGGGTCCCTCACTCGCTCCAGGGGGGCCGGAAAATTCTTGCGCGGCCGGGCGCAGGAGCTTCTTTGCTCCCGGTCTTCGCTGGCGGGGGGGGGTCCTTCCGCTCCGGGGCAGAAGGACCCCCCGGTGGCGAATTACCGCCGAAGACGGAGCGGGACCCGCCGCCGAAGTTCAGCTCGGTCTTCGGCGGCAATTCGGCGGCGGGGGGCCCTTCCCTTCCGGGACCCACCGCCGAAGTTCCCCGAAGACCCGCGGCGGGGAGTCCCCCGCCGCCGAATTACCGCCGAACACCGGGCTGCACTTCGGCGGCGGGTCCCGCTTCGGCGGTAATTCGGAGGCGGGGGGGGCCCCCGCCGCGGGTCTTTGGGGCACTTCGGCGTCGGGTCCGGGAACGGAAGGGCCCCCCGCTGCCGAAGACCCCGGGCCCCCGGAATCCTCTGGGCTGCCCTGCTCACTGTCCAGATATTAGCAAGCAACTAGATAGTGCCTACATAAATCAGCCAGACAGAGCACAAGGAGAGAATACAGTTATGGACACATCAAATGGATTACTACAAAATCATTTTTTTGTTATTAAAATCAAATAAATCTAACAACAACTTTACTGCTTCTTTTTTTACCTCCCTGTCAGCTATGTTCACCACCCAGTCCCAAACATCTTTTGCAGAGGTAAGGCCATTCTTGTGACAAGAGTCACGTATTCTGCTTTAAGTTTAAAACTGAGTTGGAAGGACTCTTTATTCTCTCAAAGCATTGCTATGTTACCCAGTACAAGAGATGTATCTAAACTCTCTGCTACTGAGAGCAGGCTGCTACAGGAAACCAAGGTGGGTTTCTCTCACAAGCCATCCTGAAGCAAGTCTGAGAATAAATTTGGACACAGACTCCTCAGTTGTTATCTGCCTCCTGTGTTTTTACTTAAAACTAACACTGAGTTGATTACATAGGACAGCTACCATTCATTTTTAAATGTAACTTAAGATACAGCACATTACTTTAATTTTTGGTACAAGCACATCCTCAGCTCTTGTGGGTATAAAGTTGTTCAGGTGCTGGGGGAAGTGAAGATAACTGAATAAGGTAAGGTAGGGGGTAAGAGAAATATTTTGTTACACATTTCAGGCCAATAGTATTATCCCAATGATATATCCTTTAAAGTAACCATACCCTGTTTAAGAAACCCTTGGACCTTTGGTATAAGAATGTATGTGTTATAAGTACCTTGGCATTCAACATCAGAGTTCATTTTGACCAGGATACAGTTGCTACCTCATAAACAGGAAGCATGCTAGGTTATTGTTTAAATAAACAGTTGTCACATGGATTCTCGCTTTCTTAAATTTTATACGGATATAAACATCTAATTAAATTGATCTACAGGCTTAATTTATAAAAATTACATTGATATAATAACTGGATAAATCCATGCCAATTTCTGAATTATGTCTAATATTACATAAACTGGAAAGAAATGTCACATATAATTATTGCAACAAAGACAAACCACAAGGGTAATTAACATAGTTGAGGTTTCATATTACCACAAGTGCTAAAGCACACAGTAAAGTTCATTATTTTCATCTCCCTCATAGGGCCATGTATCAATCTAGGCCTCAAGGGAACACATGATGTATTTAAATTAGCTAATAAAACACAACATATAATTACATAACTCCTTGGAGTAACTATTATGTATAGTGTGAAAATTCTCCAGAAAGTGTTATAAATGTGCAAATCACCTCAACTATTAAACAGCTGTCAGTTCAGACAAATGATGCATGCAAATACATGCTCGTAGAAACAAACATTGCATTATAATGCACAGGTTTAATATAATTACATCATCAGGAAATCAGAATGTGCAGTTACGTTTGACTTCCCCCTTCCTCCGTGAATGAACTGTTGAGTGCTGAGGGCATATTAACCTTATTTTCTACTCATGAGTTCTGATCTAATGATTTCTGATCAACAGAATCAAAAGAAACACCTCTAAATGTGTGAAGTCCCCAGACAAATTATTTATGTTATACGAAGTCCTATCCACCCAATGGAACATTAATTTCCCTAGTTGCTTCAAAAATATTGAGAGTTTTAGAATGGATAGCAAAACCTTAGAGGTTAGAGACATGTTCCCTTGATATACTCAAACCATTAGTAACAAATGAAGAAATAAATATACACTTGACCCTTACATTTAGGGGGTTTCCAATATTTCTGAAGATAAAATCTTTATCAAAGATGAATTTTTCTACTTAATGTCCTCAAATTATAATGGGCCAAATTCATTTTGTGAGCCAATGGAATTACGAGAGGGAAGAAATAGCCCATTAATCCTTATTAACACCCTCTATTATCATTATTGTCACAGTTCCTAAAATCTCTCACATACATACACACACACACACACTCTTTTTAGTGCAAGTCTGTTTCAACAGATTTTAAAAAGATAATGATAAAACTTGGAAGTTTCTGCAAGTCAGTGGAAAAAAACACTGCTTGGAAACCTACATTTAGTTTCCCATACTGTGGTCTTGATTCATCAAGGCTGAGTTCAAAAATCCTGCCTCAAAGCCCCTGTGGCAAAAAGTCAGCCTCGGAGACCGAGGGAGCTTAAAAATGGGCATAACTTTCTGGGAAGTTGTTATGGCCAGGATATACATTAGATCAGTACTCCCTCTTTAGCAGCATTCATTGGTGGGGCTGCAGAGAAGCTCTATTGAATAATTGCCCTACCAGTGGTCCTGATGGCAAACATTGCCTGCTCTACCTTGAAGTGAACTCCCCCTTAACTTCTCTGTGACTGGCTGGCACAGTGAAGTTGAAATTAAGACTCATCTGTCTCTTCTGGCTCTGTCTGTCTAGAACCTCACGACACTTTCTGTAAAGTAAAGGGGATACTCTTAGTGTTGAGGACAATGTTCCCTCTCTAATTAGTTGTTTAATTTTCCTTTTAGCTTGTCTATGTGGCTGAAGTTTCCCTTGCTATCTTTTCTACTCTGTTCTACACATTAATTACCTCCAGTGGAAAAGAACAGTAAAACACCATTACTCTTAAAATCCCATTAACATCTCACTCTTTTTTTTAGCATCTTTTCACACCCACTTGTTTTTGAGCATGTTGCCTATAACAGTTTATTGGCAAACCTGATGCTCACACTGGTGTATGAACTAGTGCCTGCTGCAAGTGGCTACTATACTTCCCTGTGCATGATCACTGCACTACCAGTGTCTAACTTGCTGTCTTGTAAGTGCTTTGACACATAGTTCATAGGAAAGGTGTACTGAAAAGTTAGATCTAGATTCAGTTCTATTGCATATTCTCATCTCCTCATGTTTAAAACTTAATTGCCTGTGGCCTGCTGCAGGAGATTTATGCACAAAGCCTCTAACTGACATGCTTTTGGTTTCAATCATATGTGTCTTAAAACTAGAGCTAGCCAGAAATTGTCTGATAAAACATTTTTCCATCAGAGAACACCGTTTCATGGAAACTGACACATTCCATGGAGATAGTTTGATTTAGACTAAGGTCCAATGGAAAACAGGCAGGCTTCTGTCAGAAACCTGGCTGGTTTCCTCCCACCTTACCTACCTGGCTCCTCAGCAGTCCACGTGATGGGCTAATGGAGAGCCAAGAGCCAGGAAGCTCTGGGAATCATGGATCCAAAGCTTTTGGGTTTCTCTGCAGCTCATTAGGCAGGCTGACAGGAAGCCAGGAACCTAGAAGCAAAGGGAAGCCCAGCTTCCAAGCTCCCTGCTCCTCAGCAAGCTGGGCTCCCATGTTCCTTGGCTTAGGGCCAAGCGGCTATGCAGATTTCATTGGAGTCAGGGACTGCTGGACTTTCAGGGTCTGTAGCCTGGGGGAACCCAGCCCCAGGATTACCCCAGGCCCGAGGCCCCCAGGGTTTTCCCTTTCATGGAGAACTTTGAAATGTTTGGTTTTCATTCCAAATCAGAATGAAATCAAATTTTGATATTCTCTGCAAAATGCAATTATCTTTCTCTGCACAGCTCTGCTTAAACATTCTTTATACTAGCCCAGGTGTTCCATCTTAAATTAATTTAGTGTGGGGGGGGGGGAAGTGTAAGCTGCAACCATCCCCCTACAGAATTAACATGAGATGATCCTCACCAAATGCAGTTTAATTAGACTGAGCTTTAAAATAAATTAAGGATACAATCTTTATTTGATCGTTTCCCATACCTTGTTCACTGTTATGATCAGAGTCACAGCAGATAGTAGACTCACTGCATAATAATTGTCTTTGTTTGAAACACTTTAAACTTTCTCCAAAACAAAAACAAAACACTTTCATGATTTGTTCTGTAAATTCTGCCTGTCTTCACTGCTGCATGACAACGTCACATAGCAAACATTAAGGGCTCTATTTCTGTTCTCAAGAAAACAATCTTCTGGATGGGAGTTGAATTTCACTGGAATTGCTAGAAAAGATAATCTGTTTCTTCCTTCTTTCCCAGTTATTTATTGCTCTATAGATGCTTCCAACTTTCCTTGTCTGCTTGTAAGAGATCCACTTTCATTCACACACTACCCTGGGTTGTATAACTCAAAGGGGAAGAGTAAGAAATAGAAAAAACAGGTCACAGTTGTGCAATATATGCATGTTGTTTTCATTAAATAAATGAAATCGAAAAAGCAGCTTTTATAAGGCACTGAAACCTGGCCTGCACGGACTTCAGGGCTCCCTTTTGCCCATTGACATGGGGTCCATCAGCGGAAACCCATGTCTTGCATTTACTAGTCACTGGCTCCTTGGCCATTCACCAGCACTGGACACCTGCTACATGTTGTGACCAGCTGACATTCATACAATTTCTAATGTTAAAAATTCCTAAATCCTATATCTATTTCATCTGTGTCTCCGTGACACTATGAGGAAGGGGGAAACCCACTATGCCCCAGCCAATTTGGCCTAGATGGGAAAAGTTACTTCCTTGTTACTTGAACAATCACAGCAACCTCAAAACTCAGTCCCTATACTATATAACTGATAGACGGAGCATATGTTCTGCTAAAAATGGGGCAAGGAGCATGAAAAAAAAACAACAGGAGAAGCTTTAAAGAAATGATTGTGGGAGGAAAGAGCCAATTGGCTTGCATCTCTCTGGCTGTCCAATTGCAATGCCAAGGAAGAGGGGCCTATCCCTGTATACATTCCTCCTTTATCCTAAAACTGTCCGACAGCTTGCAGATCCAGTCATGTTTCCCATCCATTAAATCAGTGTGTCACAGCGATAAATATTTACTATCTATATAATTATTTTTAAAGAGAAGGCCATGTGGAAGAATGATCACTGAATTGGGAGTCAGAAGTAGAGCTAGCAGGGAAAATTTTTAATAACGTTTTTCAGTGAAAAACGGCAATTCATCATAACCAAAACTTTGTGAAACAAGGTTGGGTTTCCCAATTCACAAAAAATTGAGAAAAAAGTTTTGAAGTTGTCAACACTTTTTGTTTTTACAATTTTCAATGAAAAATACTGGATTTCCTCTTCAAAATGGATTTCATTTATAAATTGAAACTGAAGAAAGCTTAGATTGAAATAATGTTCCAAATTAGCAAAATGTAACATTACAATAAACCAATTCTTTTTCATTTTGGGTCATTCAGTTTGTGAATATTTTCAGGATTTTGACTATTCATCCAAATTTGAGATGTGAAAAATTTTTAAATCATGGAAATTATTCATGGGATAAGAAAAAACATTTATCGCTCAGCTGCAGTCAAGAGTTCCTGCATTGTAATATTGGCTTTGACACTCATGGTATGCCTTTGGGCAAGTCACTTCACCTTTGATCTCAGTTTCCCTTCTTGCTTCTTTTCACAGGGGGATAGTGATGCTTACCAGCAAACATCACAGGTTCTTGTGATGATTAGTTAATGTCTATAGACTACTTCACACGCATAACGTGCTGTATACATTTTAATCACATTATTCAATACCACTGATCAAGTGATGATATGACCGTCACAGTACGTATCATGTATGCATAATGTTTCTAGATAATCATTTATTTGCTATAAGTCCCTGGGGATAAGGGCCACTGACCTTTCTGTTTTGTAGAGCAACAGGTACATAGCTGGCCCACAATAAATAATAAGAATAATTTATTAATTTGCTCATATTATTTTTTTTACGATGATGGTTTGGATTTGTGAGCAATACTGTCATCATAACCAGAGAGTCAGTGATACGCTACTGAGCAAACAGAAGTGGATGCAGGCTAGCGGTTTGTTCTCCATATAAGTTCCATACATATTAATGCTTAATTGCTAGACGAATGACCTTTATCATCTGAGGAATATTCCCAGTCTTTAGAGCAGAAATCTGAGGTCAATCTCACACATGATAAGTAGTGCAGTATTAAGTAAATAAACACTTGAGCTGTTTCAAAACACAGCCCTGAACTTAAAAGTTAGTGAAACTCAGTACCTGTCCTCTGGTTTTCAATGCTGTACTACTTTTAAGGGTACGTCTTCACTACCCGCCGGATCGGCGGGTAGCAATCGATTTCTCGGAGTTCGATATATCGCGTCTCATCTTGACGCGATATATCGAACCCCGAACGTGCTCCTGTTGACTCCGGAACTCCACCAACGCGAATGGCGGTATGGAGTCGACATGGGAAGCCGTGGACGTCGATCCCGCGCCTTGAGGACGGTAAGTAATTCAAGCTAAGGTACTTCGACTTCAGCTACGCTATTCACGTAGCTGAAGTTGCGTACCTTAGATCGACCCCCCCCCCAGTGTAGACCAGGCCTTAGGCAGCTCTTATAACAATGATGATTTCATGTAATACAAAATCATGCTAATCACCTTTATCAAAAAGAGTTTTTTCTCCTTAAAGCACACAGCAAAACTTCATTTACCTCAATGAAAATGCCTTGGATTGAGTATGGGAAGGAATAGGCACTTTCCCACCCTGTACTGTTCCTTACATGAGGAGGAAAAAAATTCTAACAAATTCCATAGCGACATCAACCACATTAATTCCACTCAAGAGAAAGACATTCCTAATCCACTTGTGCTTGCAGCACTCATGAATCATGAGGTTTTTCTGGAGGATTAAACATGCTATGAAGTGGCTGATAAACAGTGATAGGCAAATAGTCTAGCCAAAAGTATCAAGTTATATACAGAGAGATTGACAGAGAGCTAGAGAAAAAAAAAGATATTTCGTGAAGATATTTTCCCCTCTTCTACCCATCAGCCTTCACCGAAAGTCAAAAATTACTGCTCCATGGGTGGACAGATATATATGAATCAGTTGGGAGGAAGCGACAATAAAACAGCTGCTGCTGTGTCTTTGCATACTAATGTTTCTTTTTAATATGTAAGAATCACTGCTCTTTCTGCACAGCCAAGATCAAACAGTGAACAGAATGGTGTTTGCGTCTTGAAAAGGAAGCAAACAGAGAAACTGCTACACATTTTGCCCTTCATATATTATGAAGACAATTTTTAAACATAGCAAAAACCTTGAAGAAAATTCAGAGTTATGGTAGTGCAAAAATTCCTTGAAAAGACAACTCCAAAGGTTTTTAGACATTTATTTTAATGTACAGTACAATTATTTTTTATTTCATTTACTCTGTGGGTTGTTTAAAGCTGAGCCTAACATTAATTTTAAATGTTTCTTTTTCATATTTTATTGTATGTGCTCTGCTTTCTTCATCCAAGGATGACTCCCTCCACAGTAATTTTAAAAAGCAATGCAGGCTGAAAACATGGTGTTTCTGGCCAAATATAATTCTATTTCTAATAATTTCAACTATATTTAAGAATAAAATACTAGACCTCTCTATGCAAGGAACTGTTTTGATGGATGACCCATTTTTATGTGACATACAAAAGTTACCACGCCAAATTAAAATATTGCTAATACTGCACACAACATAGAAGTGTAAAAGGAGAAATTGGAATACTTTTTAATTCCAGTAGCAATCAAAAAATCAGATTCTTGAGAGTGAAAAGAGATGGATTGTACTGGATATAAATGGTCTAATTCAATACAGCATGATCTCCCATTCATAACTACTTCTCAAGGATCATACCAACTAAAGTCAGACATAGAGGGGTGAAATTTTTGAGTATTTTTAAAATAAAAACATTGGATAACCATAATCTACTTTTCAAGCAAAAAGTGGTCCAGAATTGATTTCCAAGGAATGCAGCATTTCTGGCCTTTTCAGTACAGTGTAATGGAGTTTATTAATAATGCATTAGCATTAGAATGGAAAAACAAGTTATAGTAGAATAAATACTATGAAGTGCATTTGAGAAAAAAGGTAACACTATCTCTAACCTAATGTTATTTATGGAACACAATCTCTGTAATTTTCAATTAATTCACATTTAAATTAATTTACAAACAAATTAACTATAATCATCTCCAGACTCCGGAGTTTCTAGATTTGGATGTGGGTGAATTTATTACCAAGGTAAAGCTAAAGTACATTTTACAATACAGCTCTGCCTTATATGCATCACAATAATTTAACAAGTCTCTGAACACATATCCCTATTAAGGGAACACAATGCAAATATAAGTGCCTCAGCCATAATAGTCCATCTCTAATGATGAATCTTTTCTTACCAAGACTCTCTTAAAAAAAATGCCATCCTCTCTTTCTTAACATTAAAGGTAGAGAAAGCAATTTTCTTTTTTATCTAGGGAAAACAATTGTCTGAAAATTGTATGATCATTAACTCTGACAGGTCATCTTCTTTTATTCCAACTGAGCACTTTAACAAAATCAGCCAAATGCCAGATTAATATTTTTGAAGTATTTAAAAGTAATGGAGCAAAACTAATTTAGTTAAACAACAGAGAATAAACTAGACACAATACATACAGGACTGCTATAAATATCAGAAATGCATAACAAATTCTCATATATGTCAATAACTCTTACCATAAGACTCTGCATCAGCACCATAATTATTTTTTCTGCAATATAAAAAAATCTAAATATCTGTTTCAGCAAAGTTTATTTCAGTTTGTTTTAAGTTGTGCTTCAAAACACACAGTATCTCATTCTGTGTCTAAAGGACTCAGTCACTGAAAGACCAGGATGTTAAACAGAATCAGAATGTGTCACCCATTTTTTAAAGGAATTCCCCAAAGCAACAATTAAATATCGGTACCACAATCTATATTATTTTCAATTTCATTTCAATTTAAAATAAGCTAAACATCATGCACAAGCACAAAGAAATCATTATCTTGCATCCATGCAGGTCTATATAGCTAAAGCACTTGACTTACCTGCCACTGTTTCATGAGCTCCCGAACCTCTTTCGTGTCCTCTAGTATCCTTTCCTTGTGTGTAGCATCCTGCAGGACATTGGCAGTTGTCTCTGCTTCTGTAAGCCAGGCAAGGAACTTTTCCAGATCCAGGTAGAACTGTTGCAGCAGCCTTAGAGCTGCTTCCAGTTCAGCTTCTCGCTCACTAACCCTGTGCAAGCACAAACAGTCAAATGCAGCACTCACAGAAATCAGAACAGGTGTAGATTTTTAAAAAACAAACCCACAGCAAGTTTTTACTATACTAATCAAGAGAAGAGAATTTGTAGATAAGCTACTATAATGAAAGAAAATGTACATAAGAATGATGCACTATATACTGTATGTCCCCCCCCAGCTAATGTTCGTCTCTGTCTTTTTGGATGGTGGGAGGAGGTACACAATGACATTTTTCTACTGCAATCTAGAGGAAATGACATTACTTTGGTAAAGAACACAATGTACTGTACCTGGAATTTTGGAACTCAAACAAATCAAGGTTAATTCCTTTCAAATATGATCAAAGCTTTTTCACTTATCGCTCATAAGCCTGCTACTGCCTGCAAGGTTGTTTAATTTTTGGAAATCACAAAGTAGTTTTTGGTCACTGAGGGGCAAGGATAGTTTACTGCAATTATTAATTCCTCTAAGTTGCAAACTTTGGGAGCTGTATTCATCACCTTGTGTCCTAACAATGCAGAAGATTTTCAAAGGGACATGAAACTGCTCTACCATATAGAAAGGTCTTACACAAATTGTACCATAAAATAACCATAAAAAGATCTATATCAGCTTTTTAATAAAAGATCACCTTTGAAATCTCAAGAATATTTCTCTGCCTTGGGCAAAAACCTAAATCATAACAATTTGGTAAAGAAGAATATTCAAGGACCAAGCATTCCTGTAATGAAAATTCCTTAGGTAAATTTGGTCTGATCCATCAGAACTAGTAGAAAAATTGTCTGTCCTATTTGCATGCACACTTTTTGATTATTAAACTTAGGCTCAAAATGGATTAAAAATTCAAATACCTGCATGTGACACATCACTTATTAATATGTGACTGTCAGTTATTATGCAAAACTATAATTTATTTGAACAGTAACTTTATCATGCGAAATGCATACTAGGCAATAAACAACTCCTGAAGATCTGGTGGCAGCACTGTTCATGCATGAGTTGTTTATTCATCATGGGAGATGTTTTTGCTGAGCACACATACTTCAGCAGTGTAGTTATTGCTATCATACAGGATAGAAGCCTCCTCTTTTGTCTTCACGGCATTAGCTTGGAATGTACGGAATAGGTTTAGAAAGTGTCAACCATTCATAATAAAAGGGTTGAGTCTAAACATTTATCATCTCATAAATACAGTTTAAGGCCTGATAACTAAATACTAGCTCCATATATTGATTGGCAAAGGAAGTTAAGACTAGGTCTCTTATACATCAAAGTCCTACTGCTGGGGAGACTCAAACAATTGTTTCCTACTGTCGACAGATGTGTGTGTGACAAAAAAGCAGCAGAATTCAATATGTATCTTCCTCTATCTGCAGTAAACATATTGCCATATACATCTGATTGTGGGAGGTATTTCCAGAGTTGCAATGCTCAATCATATGTTCAGTCTTCAACCAATAGCTAGCTTAATATTTGTGCATGATGTTTCAGCATAGCCTATATTAAGATTCCAACTACATTTTCCTGGCTAACGAACAGCAATGTGACCTGAATTTACACAACTTTCTACTGAGGAGCATTTATGTTTGGGTTGGAAGTCAGTTTTCTAGGTACTCTGAAAGAAAGTTGCACAACAGATTATCCCAGAAACATTTTCCAACACTGTAATTGTCCCACTCATTCACACAGAGATCATGCAATTTCTGTGTGCTAGAGTCAATATAAAATCTTGTTTATTGTCACCAAAAGGCTAGATTCCTAAAGAACAAAAGGTACAACCTAATACCTAGCTGTTACTGAACCAGGAAAATATGAATTAGGCTGAAAAAAGGTTTTAACACGCTTTACCTATTTAACATGTTTTTTCATCAAGAATTCTTCCAAACTATGAATACAGCCAGTAAACACAGAGGGATTTAAAGCAGCCAATCAGAGTTCAGAAGTGTGAGAGCAGAGAATTCAGTTCAGTCAAATGACATTTATTAACTCAGAGCTAAAATCCACAATCCATGTTTCTCAACCACCTTGTGACAAAGGTAACTATTATTATTGAACCAATTTTTGTAATAGGGAAAGAAAGAAATATGTTAAACCCCTTGCCTCAGGCTATTTATGTATTCATGTATTATTTCTTCAAGAGATAAAGGACTGTATTCTGATGTCAGTTACATATGTGCAAATCTGGTGCTGCTCTCTTTAAATCAATAGAATTATTCCAATTTTACACTGATATGAGTAATATCAAAAAGTGGCTCAAGTGCCCACTGTGACGGGTTGGATCACAGAAAAACCCTGGGGAATTGCCAACTGATGTGCCAAGACTACTTCTACTCATGCCTTCCCTGCCAGCTCGGGGCCCCAGCACCCTGTCTTGCTGAGCCAGACACTCCCGTCTGCTCCAACAAAGACCCAGGGTCAGAATTACCTGCCCCAAAGCTACAGACTTAACTGAAAGCAGCTTACAGAAGTGTTGTCTTTAACACTCAGATGCCCAACTCCCAAAGGGGTCTAAACCCAAATAAATCCATTTTACCCTGTATAAAGCTTGTTCAGGGTAAACTCATAAATTGTTCGCCCTCTATAACACTGATAGAGAGATATGCACAGTCGTTTGCTCCCCCAGGTATTAATACATACTCTGAGTTAATTAATAAGTAAAAAGTGATTTTATTAAATACAGAAAGTAGGATTTAAGTGGTTCCAAGTAGTAACAGACAGCACAAAGTAAGTCACCAAGCAGAATAAAATAAAATGCGCAAATCTATGTCTAATCAAACTGAATACAGATAAGATCCTCACCAGTTCCAGAATGCTCCCTTTTACAGATTAATTTCCTTTTAGCCTGGGTCCAGCAATCACTCACACACCTTGCAGTCACTGCCCTTTGTTCCAGTTTCTTCCAAGTATCCTGGGGGGTGGAGATGCTCTCTCTTTAGCCAACTGAAGACAAAATGGAGGAGTCTCCCAGGGGTTTAAATAGACTTTCTCTTGTGGATGGAGACCCCTTCCTCACTCCTATACAAAGTCCAGATCCAAGATGGAGTTTAGGAGTCACCTCGGCAAATCACATGTCCATTCATGACTCACGGTTTTTACAGGTAGCATCCATTGTTTACATGCTACCTTGAACGTCCTCAAATATACTTCTTACGTGGATTGGAGCATTCCAAGATCCATTGTCCTTTAAGTGTTTCTTGATTAGGTACTTAATTTCAACATTCCTTTCTCCAGGAACTCACCAAATGCTCTACTAAGATTATTTGGAAATCAAGCCAGTACACAGCCAACATTCATAACGCTGAATACAAAAATGATACATGCGTGCAAATAGGATTAATACATTCAGTAGATCATAACCTTTACGGAATTATATTACATGGCATATGTAGCATAAAACACATTCTAAGCATATTTCCATAGAGCCTTATGGGAGGTACTGTCACACCCACGAAAGCTTATGCCCAAATAAATCTGTTAGTCATTAAGGTGCCACCAGACTCCACATTGTTTTTGTGGATACAGACTAACCCGGCTACCCCCAATACATATGATGATAGTGTATATTTCATAGAGAGACTCTCCCTTTCCAGTTTTTAACCCATTACAGATTGGTTAGCTAAAGCTCTATTTTCTTTGACATATTGCTGAGCAAAGTGTTCTGCTCATACTTAGTTCTCTACCTCCATTCTAACCTCTTGACGTGAGTGAAAGATGTCCTTTTTCCTTTTATTAAACCAACGTTCTTCATTCAGCTACTGACTAGGTATTTCTGGAATAGCTAGAGCTAACATAACATAACAGAAGACAACTTTAATTTGGAGATTTAAAAGGGGTTTTTCTCCTTCCTCTGCAGCATGGGGCATGGGTTGGAGGATTCTCTGCATCTTGAAGTCTTTAAACCAAAAGTTGAGGACTTCAATAGCTCAGACATAGGTCAGGGGGTTGTTACAGGAGTGGGTGGGTGAGATTTGGTGGCCTGCATTGTGCAGGAAGTCAGACTAGAAGATCATAATGGTCCCTTCTGACCTTAAAGTCTATGAGTCTATGAACAGAAAATCCCACAGGACCTAGAACAAAGAGTTATTGTATTCACACTTATTTATATACATAAACCATGTTACTGTAGTAATGTTCTATAATAACTCAGAAAAACTTCAAAGTTATTTTGCAGAATTCAAAGATTTTCTTGTGTCCTCATACTGTTTCTCGCCATATCCATGCACATGCAATAGCCTGATTATTTCACTCTGCCAGGTTACTGGAAAAGCATTCATGCTCAAGGAATTGATACTGCAGGAGATATTTTATATTTTGAGGCTCTGTGCCACAGATACAGGTATTGGGGCCAAAGGTGTAGCACCACTTGATCATCGCATCTCTAAAGCTGCCAACTCCAGTGTGGAATCAATTAAGACAACATCATATAGTCCAGGTCTGATATGCACTGGGTAGTAAGTGCTCAACTGGTGTGAGCTGGAGCACACAGGCTACAGGGTTGTTCTCTATTCATTTGCCATAATTGAACCCTGGTTTGTTTGGGTGACAGTGTGAGAGGGCATAACAGTGGCAAGATAACTTTCTTGTGACATCACTCGACTCAGCTTTGGTATTATAGTATATAGCAGATGTCTTGCATCTGTGCATTGCCATCTTCACTGAAGATGAAAAAAGACCTTGTGGGTTATCCAGTTCTACAGAGCAGGATTCTTCTGTAAATTATGCTTTTTTAGTGTTTTTTAAATTTAGTTTTAAATATATCACGTAATACAGCTTGCATCACTTGTGGAGCACACTTATGGCCCAATCCTACAAAAACTTAAGCCTGTGCTTAAATTTTTGCAAGATCAGAACCTTGCTTTATAATGTGGATGAATTCCCTAACAACCTGAATTTCCTCTGAAGCCTGGGACACAGGCATGAGTCTAAGCAGAATCAATGTGAACCTCAGCAGATCTGATAAATATAGCTGAATGCTACAAATAGGATACCTAGGTGTAAAAGAAAAGGAGTTTGTAATTTTCTCCATTGTAGGCTGCAAAGTAGGATCAAAAACTAAAACTGACCCACCAATGTTAATAAATAGGTAATTTTTAATCTAGAAAATTATGAACATGAGCTCAGTCAAGGGAAAAATTGACCAGATGTAGACATATTGCTGAAGACCAGAATTTATGTCTGATGGAAGCATCTACAAGAAACAATACTTTCTATAATTGTACAGGGCTTACAGTGAGATACATGTTAGCTATAAAGAATATTCTGACACTGTTCTGCTATGACCCTCAGAAATTTTAGGGAACATAATTCTCTGACCATGCAAAAACACATGGTGTTCCACAGAGCATACTATTAACTACAAACCCGCTGGTATTTTTGCCTTCTAAATATTGGCACAGTTAACATTTTACTTACTCTCTCTCTATAGTAATCATGACAGGTCATCCCCTCAACCATGGAAGAAATAACATCTAAAAAGATTATTGGAAATGGGATACTTATTTGAAACAAGTTCACTCGTATTCTCTCTCTCTTTTTATTTAAAAAAATATTTTAGATCTTTAGATTGCCAAAATATTTAAAAAGTGTTAACTTTTTAGGTGCTTGCATTGAATTCTTAAATCAGTCATGCACAGAGCTTACATGGGTATAGGTGGCGGGAAGATATCTTACTCTTCAAAACAAAGTCACAACCATCATCATTTAACAATAATCTCACAAAAATTAGGATTCCGTGCTTTCTGAAATCTCTGCAGTATGTCCATATTTTTTAATATAATTGGCTCTTTACACAGTGATGTATTTGCAAAATTATAAGATTGAAATGAGGAAAGGAAGGACTGTAAGATGATGAATAAAGAAGTTCGGATGGCACATATAGGATATGATAATGCAAACCACAAGAAAATTATAGGAGAGTGTGAAATACATACTCTGGATGAGGAGTTTAGTGACATTAAATAAATAATTTAAGACAGGATTTCCTGGGCTTGTATCATCTAAATATAAGTTTGATTTTATATCAAGTACAAATTATAACATAGGAAGATAGGTGAAGGAGGGAACATTTATTGTCATAAAAACTGGGCAATCTAAATATTACCCCCCCCAACACACACACACACACACCATTTTGAATTGGTAAGAAACAAAGCAAAGAAAGGAAAAAATGACTTTCTGTTAAGATGCCCCTAATTCTTTACTGTCTAACTTGACACTACTTTGCACTACTGCAAACATGGCAAACTGGTAGGAGAAGCAGTAGAGTTTCCACCCCAAGAATAATCTTCAGTTCTTCCAGAGAGCAAATCCCCACATCTGCTTTTGAAGTTTTAAGGGCCTGCTCAACCTAAAGATGTATGTTTTGAAATTTGGCTGCCAAAGCCCTAGGTGAAACATATGTGTGACGGCACCCCCTATAAGGCTTCATGGAAATATGCTTATGAATATATATCACATAACTGGAATATGTTCTGTGCTACATATGCCATGTAACATTATCTATGTAAAGGTTATGATCTACTGAATCTATTAATCCTATTTGTATGCATGTATCATGTTTCTATTCAAAATTATGAATATTGGCTGTGTACTGGCTTGATTTCTAAATAACCTTAGTAGAGCATTTGGTCAGTTCCTGGAGAAAGGAATTCACAAAGTTAAGTGCCCAATCAAGAACCACTTAAGGAACAATGGATCTTGGAATGCTTCACATAAGAAGTCTTCCGGGAGACATTCAAGATACCATGTGGGCAATGGCTTCTGTCTGTAAAAACTGTGAGTCATGCATGGACATGTGACTTGCCCAGGTGACTCCTAAACTCCATCTTGGAGCTGTACTTTGCATAGGAGAGAGGAGGGGGTCTCCACCCACAAGAGAAAGTCTATTTAAGCCTGTGGGAGACCCCTCCATTTTTTCTTCAGCTGGCTAAAGAGATAGCCACCTCTCCACCCCCAAGGATACCTGAAAGAAACTGGAACAAAGGACAGTAACAACAGGGGTATGAGTGATTTCTGGACCCAGACTAGCAGGAGATTAGTCTGTAAAAGGAAGCTTACTGGAACTGATAAAGTGTTATTTGTATTAAATTTCTTAGACACAGATTTGCGTGTTCTATTTTTTTTACTTGGTAATTCACTTTGTTCTGTCTGTTACTACTTGAAACCACTTAAATCCTACTTTCTGTATTTAATAAAATCACTTTTTACTTATTAATTAACTCAGAGTATGTATTAATACCTGGGGGGAGCAAACAGCTGTGCATATCTCTCTATCAGTGTTATAGAGGGTGAACAATTTATGAGTTTACCCTTCATAAGCTTTATACAGAGTAAAATGGATTTATATGGCTTTAGACCGCATTGGGAGTTGGGCATCTGAGTGTTAAAGACAACACTTCTGTAAGCTGCTTTCAGTTAAGTCTGTAGCTTTGGGGAAGTAATTCAGATCCTGGGTCTTTGTTGGAGCAAATGCACGTGTCTGGCTCTGCAAGACAGGATGCTGGGGTCCCGAGCTGGCAGGGAAAGCACAGGCAGAAATAGTCCTGGCACATCACTTGGCAGTTCCCAAGGGGGTTTCTTTCTGTGATCCAACCCATCACAATATGAAAGTTCTAAGTCTGTATTTGGCAAGTGTTTATGTTTCAGATTTAATGCTAGTGAACCCAAATCACTGGTTATCTGAAATTTGAATGTTCCTCAAATTTACATAGAAACTAATTTGATCTGAAGATGCAATTATCAAATGCTTTAATGTCTCTTTTTTTACCAAAAGGGGATCCAGATAATTACAGTTTTACACATATTTCTTTATTGTTTCCTTAATGTGGTTTATTCAATAAAATGTTTTCTACAAAAGAGTTAATAGCATTCTTAGAGTGGTTCCAGAAATTCCTGCTCTGTGTATATAGAATAAAATAGATGAATTTGTTTCACTTATATTAACAGAATCCAGTAACAGAAGTAAGCACTTCCATTCCAACTTTATTTAAATAATTTTGTCATTCTTTCAAATGTGCTAAACACAAAGGTTGAAACAAAGTATCATGTTTCTGTGGCAGAAAAAGTTCTGAACAGCTGGAGAAAGTTCAAGATCCAGGTTAAAAAATACAAACCATCTCTCTTTACAGTTTCTAGGTTGTTTTTGGTGGTCGTGTTCAACCAGATTGACACAAATCAATAAAGTATCTGATCCTTTGTCCCTTCCTGTATCTCAGTAGTCCATAAACTCTGAACATAAAACCAAAAACCAACATAAAACAACAGGTCTTCTGTTCTAGACCTCCCTACCCTGACTCAGAAAGAATCAATCAACATCCCGCCTCCTCTCTGGCTCTCTTAAGGACAGCTCAACCTATTTAAGAGTTTAAAAGCAACTTGGCTCAGCTGTAAGTCTTTGATTCTGCTCTTTGAGGCACTGCCAACTGGGACTCAACCCGCCTTCTAGAATTTAGCCATCAACAAAACAAAATAAAAAACCCAACTGACTCATCTCTCTTGGTAGGGCTCCTCATAGGGAGGAATTGGGTGTTACACAGCTGTCAGACTACTTGGATAGAGCAACAAACAACGTGCATACTCCATCAGAACCCAGAAGAGGAGAAATCTTAGAAGTACCAGGCAGCAGTAAAAAATATTCTTCAGACACCTTCATTCAACAATCCTAAACTTCATACAACACAAAGTACATAAAAATAGCCATACTGGGTCAGACCAATGGTCCGTCTTCTGTATCCTGTCTTCTGACAGAGGCTAACGCCAGGGGCTTCAGAAGGAATGAATAGAAAAGGTCGCCCTGTCACTCATTCCCAGTTTCTGGCAAACAGAGGCTAGGGACACCATTCCTGACCATCCTGGCTAATAACCATTGATGGAGCTATCCTCCACGAAGTTACCTAGTTCTTTTTTAACTCTGTTACAGTCTTGGCCTTCACAACATCCTGTGGCAAAGAATTCCATAAGTTGACTACATTGTGTAAAGAAATACTTCCTTTTGTTTGTTTTAAATCTGCTAACTATGAATTTCATTTGGTGATCCCTAGTTCTTATGTTATGAAGAGGAGTAAATAACACTTCCTTATTTATTTTCTCCACACTAGTCATGATTTTATATACTTCTATCATATTCCCCCTTAGTTGTCTCTTTTCCAAGCTGAAAAGTCCCAGTGTTAATGATCTCTCCTCATATGGAAGCTGTTACATATCTCTAGTCATTTTTGTTGCCCCTTTCTGTACCTTTTCCAATTCCAATATATCTTTTTTGTGATGGAGTGACTAGATCTATATACAGTATTCAATATGTGGGTGTATCATGGATTTATATAGAAGCAATATGGTATTTTCTGTCCTATTATCTATCCCTTTCCTAATGATTCTCAACATTGTTAGCTTTTTTGACTGCCGCTGCACATTGAGTGGATGTTTTCAGAGAACTATCCACAATGACTCCAAGATCTCTTTCTTGAGTGGTAGCAGCAACTTTAGACCCCATCATTTTATATGCATAATTGGGATTGTTTTCCAATGTGCATTACTTTGCTTTATCAACACTGATATTGCCACTTTCGTAGTCAAATCACACAGTTTTGTGACATCCCTTTGTAAGTCTTCACAGTCTTCTTTGGACTTAACTATCTTGAATAGATTCGTACCATCTGCAAATTTTGCCACCTCACTGTTTAGCCCCTTTTCCACATCATTTATGAATATGCTGAATAGTACGGGTCCCACTACAGGGATACCTGTATTTACCTCTCTCCATTCTGAAAACTGATCATTCCTACTCTTTGTGTCCTATCTTTTAACTAGCTACTGATCCAAGAGAGGACCTTCCCTCTTATCCCATGACAGCTTACTTTGCTTAAGAGGTTTTGTCAATGGACCTTGTCAAAGGCTCTCTGAAAATCCAAGTATACTATATCCACTGGATCAACCTTGTCCACATGCCTGTTGACCCCACCTGAGCAGCAGTCCCTTGAGCCAGCTGCTTGGGCAGCCTGAGGTCAGCCACACTGGCCACTGCAGAAGACGTGGAAAGTCATGGAATCCGTGACTTCTACAACCTCTATGACAGACACAGAGCCCTACTAATACATACTACAAAGGTATGTGGCAAAGGCCTAGAAGTCAGGGATGTTGAGTTATCTTCCCAGCTCTACTACTGACTACATGATGTTGAGCAAATCATTTAAACTTTTTCCCCCTATTTACTCATCTGCAAAATGGCAATTATAATACTTATGCTCCTTACGACTAAGGGGGCTGAGGGGATATGATTGAGGTCTATAAAATCATGACTGGTATGGAGAAAATAAATAAGGAAGTCGTATTTACTCCTCATAAAACAAGAACTAGAGGTCACCAAATGGGGGGGGAATCAGGGCTACAGTCCGGGCGCTGGTGCCCCCCTCCTCCGATTTCTAGAGAGCTCCCAGTGCTTGTGTGTAAGCCTCCCCCAATGGAAGACTCACATGCCACATACAGAATTGAGGTGTCTTTTTTACTGCGTGCTGAAAGGACTGGACTGAGGCTACACAAGTATGAACTTGTGGAAAGTAAGGCTACTTTGCAGCTTTCCAGACAGTCACCCTGAATGGGAAATGCAGTGTTGTTATAGCTGCATTGGTTCCAGGATATTAGAGAGAAAAGGTGAGTGAGGTACTATCTTTTATTGGGCAAACTTCTGGTGGTGAGAGAGACAAGCTTTTGAGCTACACAGTTTTTCCTCAGGACTGGGAAAGGTACTCAGAGTGTCACAGATAAATGCAAGATCCAACAGATAGTTTAGCATAAGCAGTTAACACATACTCATGGGGAGAGGGATAGCTCAGTGGTTTGAGCATTGGCCTACTAAACCTAGAGTTGTGAGTTCAATCCTTGAGGGGGCCACTTAGGGACCTGGGGCAAAATCAGTACTTGGTCCTGCTAGTGAAGGCAACGGGCTGGACTCAATGACCTTTTAAGGTCCCCTCCAGTTCACGGAGATGAAATAATTGAAGATATCCTTTTCTTTCTTTCCTACTCTAAGGACTATTCAAGGTGAAGTGCCCATTAACACACCTGTAGTCATGGGGCCGATGGAGGGAGGGGGAAATAGTGGATTACAGATTGCTGTAATAAGCCATAAATGCAGTGTCTTTATTAAGACTATGATTTTTAGTGTCTAGCAAAGTTGTGTATTTAAAGCTCTCAGGCTTGTCTTTTTAGTGTTATGCAGGTTTCCTTTGAGGATAAGGATTGACAGGTCAGATATAGAGTAACTGCTTTGTGAAAAATGTTCACCAAGAGGTGATATGGTGTTTTTGTTTATCATTTTTGTGTCTAGTGATTAGTTGGTTTCACCTATATAGATGTTATTGGGGCATTTAGTGCACTGAACGGTAACCTACATGTTGTGATAGGCACGTATGAGACCTATGTATCTTGAAAGATGTGTTGAGGGGAGTGTTGATCATTGTGGCAGTGGAGATATCTGCTGCCAGTAACATGGAGTCACACTACCAGGGAGAATAGCTGCTGGCTCAGCCTGAAAGGAGAGTTACTTCATGGATCCCCAAGATCCATGTAGTTAGGAGGGGATTAAGACTCCAAACCCCAAATCCTCTAAAACCCTTCTAGTCAGAGAGAATAGTGCACAGTAACCTCACAGGATTTCTCTTCTGTCTTAGCTCTCTCCACTGTTCCCCTCATAGTAATAGAGGTTGATATGACCCATAATTAATCAAAATATTATTTAAATAGAGGAGTTTTTCTTCATAGGCGCATCCTACCTTAACATTATTTATTATACTGATCACATGAACTACAAAAAATAAGTGAAAAAATGAAGCAGGTACACCTCTACCTCGATATAACGTTGTCCTCGGGAGCCAAAAAATCTTTCCGCATTATAGGTGAAACCGCGTTATATTGAACTTGTTTTGATCCACCCAGAGGCGGCTCCAGGCCCCAGCACGCCAAGCGCGTGCTTGGGGCGGCAAGCCGCAGGGGGCGCTCTGCCGGCGCCGCGAGGGCGGCAGGCAGGCTGCCCTCAGCGGCTTGCCTGCGGAGGGTCCGCTGGTCCCGCAGCTTCGGTGGACCTCCCGCCCTAGAGCCGCTCCTGGATCCACCGGAATGCGCAGCCCCGCTCCACCGGAGCACTGCTTTACCACGTTATATCCAAATTTGTGTTATATCAGGTCACATTATACTGAGGTAGTGGTGTATCTGAAATCCTTTGTTTAAATAATCAGAGTTGATATTCCAACTGTCAGAAATGAAATTTTTTAGATTCACTTGGGTTTATATTAATCGATTAATAATCTCTCCACAAACTGCAACATGCCAATGACCTCTGCAGTTTCCCAGAGAGCATGGGTGAAAAATTACTAATGGATTAAAAATAAAAATCTAAACATTACGTGACAATCACTGTGTACATAGTGGGGGTAAAAAATCAATTAAAGGTGACCTGAAAAGCAAAGGAAATGTACTGATGTCCTTCTTTAAGAGATTGGGATGCTTTGGGGAACCTATATAAATCATACATTTAGGAAAAAATATCTTGTCATAATTCTGGGTTAAGAAAGACTCCAATAAAGCATCCAAGCAGTGCTACAGCAAAAACAGGGAAGAGGAGACTTAACATTCCTGATATTTCTAATGTAAGAGATAAATGGTGGGAATCATATTATTATTATTGCATTCTTTGTGCATCAGAAAGAAGCAGAAAAGCCCACAACCTCATTTATTTCTTTTTGTATATCCCTTTAAAATAATATTTTTAACAATTTCAATTTTTACTGCAGTGTAATACATATCACTCTTGCAATTTCACAGCAGTCAACAGTGGTATCTAATAACTAGTTTAATTATTCAGATACAATTTATTAAGATACAGTTTTGGCTTACAAAGTAGCTAAGTGTAATTAAGATTGATTATCAAAATAATTAGGTTTAAAAGGCATTTGTTTTCTTACTGTTAATTACTGTATAAACAACTAAATTTAATAATTGATGGCATTACATTAGATGAATTAAGACTCAGAAAAGACACCATTAAAATATTAGCATAGTTTTCAGTTAAAGCTGCCACCTCCAGATATTGAGTTTGGTGGCATTGCAGTACAGACACTCCTCTGGTTAAGCAAGACCCGACTTACGCAAATTCACACTTATGGAAAAAGTTCCATAAGCCAGAAATAGGATTTTTGGGTTGCGGAAATTTTTTGCCTAACATACGGGTATATGTTTCCAACTTACGCAAAATTTGAGTTATGCAAGGCTTTCTGGAACGGAACGATTGCGTAAGTCAGGGGGCGTCTGTAGTACTCCCTGCTACCATGCAACAGAACAGGGCTTATTTTCCAAACTGACTTACTTTTTTCTGTTAGTATTTATAGTTTATGTTATTCTGTGTATTACGTAATGATGTGTGGCTATAATATACCCCATGCAGGGGTAACTGCATTATATTTCTTCTTACGGAGGAGGGCAGACTCTAACCAGAACTCTCAAAACACAACAATGGACACAATGTAATACGTAGATTAAATTGAAGCACAAGTGACTGTAGACATTTTTTTTTTAAAATATGCATTATGAATGTCTGTCACCTTGGTTTTTATGAACAGAATCTTTAAAAAACCTACAAGTACAGAAAATCAGCACTACCAAGCAACAATGGAGGTCCAGCGCTGTACTATTCAACCTAGACGTTATAGGTAGCTATGAATTAACCAGCCTCCGGAGAAGATATAGCAAAAGCAGCAGCTAGAAGAAAGGTTCCTGCTTCCTATAATGATCTACAATACGGTAACTAGTACTAGTTAAGACCTACTACCATACATTATATACCTGAACATGCATATATGCACACACCCATTACTATTTATATGTACACACAATTGTTATTTATATTCCAGTATATTTGTTTTGAAAGTCCTAGAGAATACTTGAATGTAAAAAGTGTTCATACTACAAAATGGATGTCATGCCCTAGAAGGCATAGCTTGAAGTGGTCCAGGACAGATTATATATTACAGTACATACAGGTAACCTAGTAACCATAGTTTCTGTGATGGTTGCAAAGTGCTGGACAGGGGAGGGATAGCTCAGTGGTTTGTGCATTAGCCTACTAAACCCAGGGTTGTGAGTTCAATTCTTGAGGGGACCACCTAGAGATCTGGTCAGTACTTAGTCCTGCTAATGAAGGCAGGGGGCTGGACTCAATGACCTTTCAGGGTCCCTTTTGTTCTATGAGATAGGTATATCTCCATGATTTTTTTTTATTTGAATTTGAAACTCAAAAGAAAGGAAAAAACAGAGATGATGGACCTTCACGCCCCAATTGAGCATTGCACTTACATATGTGCTTTAAATTTAAGCAAGTGCTCAAGTCACAGTGCTTTCAATAGAACTTTAGCACACATACTTGATGTTAAAGCATTAATGGTGAAATCCCCCAGAATGAATTCCAACACTCCCCTTGACTTCCATGGGGCCAGGATTCCACTCAATGCATTTTGCTCAACTGGGGCCCTAGTTCTGCTTCAAACAAATTCCAAAAGAGCAAATTACTATCAGATTAGTAAAAACTACCAGAGAACTGGTCCTTGATAGGTATAAATCATGGGGCCTCAATCAATAAAAGACAGATATAGGGCACAGATTCTACATTAGCAGGGAGGATCCTACTACCTGGTGATATTATAACGTCCTGGAAAGAACTTCAAGTAAACACCCTTGTTATGTAAATTTTGTTTCTATGCTCTCGTCATCATTACCAACTCACCAAAACTGTAATGTTATCAAATAAAACAAAACAATCTGGATTTTTTTCTTCTCCCAGATAAGCATCAGAAACACCACCATTTGTTTGTACTTATAAAATTAAGTTAAACTTGGTTTATTGGCTTGTGTCTTACATTTTTTGCATGGGTTATCATATAGATTTTAGCCACAACAAATTATAGATAAATTATCCAAGACTCTATTTCTTAATATGCTAGAGCACCTTAACAAAGGGTGTTCCCAGGGGTGAGCTGGAGCCGGTTCGCACCGGTTTGCGCGAACCCGTTGTTAAATTTAGAAGCGGTTTTAGAACCGCTTGTTAACTAGCTTCCCTGCGAGGGAAGCTTTGATGGGCTCTGCCTGGGAAGCCTGTAATTCCTCCTCCCGGCCGCCGGGGGGCGCTGCGCTGCGCTGCGAGAGCCATGTGAGCTGCCTCCTGGCGCTGTTGCTGCTCCTGCTCTTTGGACCTCTGGCCCTGGGGCTCCTGCTGCTGCTGCCTGGTGAGTCCCGGGCTGCCTCCTGCTGCTCCCAGCCCCTCCCCCCCCCGTGTGAGTGTCTGCGCCCCTCCCCCGCCTTCCCTGCCCACAGCTGCCCTCTGCCCCCAGCCCCAGCCGCCCCCTGCCCCCAGCCAGCCCCTGCCCACAGCCGCCCCCAGCCACCCCCTGCCCCCAGCCACCCCCTGCCCCCAGCCCCAGCCCCAGCCAGCCCCTGCCCCCAGCCAGCCCCTGCCCACAGCCGCCCTCTGCCCCACCCCCTGCCCACAGCCACCCGCAGCCAGCCCCTGCCCACAGCCGCCCTCTGCCCGCAGCCAGCCCTTGCCACAGCCACCCTCTGCCCGCAGCCAGCCTCTGCCTGCAGCCCCTGCCACAGCCACCCCCTGCCTGCAGCCAGCCTCTGCCCGCAGCCGCCCGCAGCCACCCCCTGCCCACAGCCACCCGCAGCCCGCCCCGTCTGCATCACCTGCCCACAGCCAGCCCGTGTCACTCCCTGCCTCCAGCTAGCCCTGCCCCACGCCCCTATCTGCAGCCAGCCCCACATCCACTGGTGCCCTGCAGTTCCCAGGGCAGTAACCCTGCACACGTGCTTTAATGAGGGGGGGGCAGGGAGCAGCTGGGACCCACACATATGCACACCCTAGAGTGACCAGACAGCAAGTGTGAAAAATCGGGACGGGGGTGAGGGGTAATAGGAGCCTATATAAGAAAAAGACCCCGAAATTGAGACTGTCCCTGATCACCACCCACACATGTGAAACGGAGCTCATTTCTAGTTCAGCCCCATCTTTTTAAAAAAGAACTTTAGGTAGGGTTAAAATACATCTGTATTTTCCTGGACATGTCAGGCTTTTCGGTTCTTAATCACCTCCTGGGAAAATATGGACGTATGGTAACCCTATTGGTACAAAAAATACATGCTGTCGCACATCCCTTAAATCAGAACTTTTTATAGGGAACCCGTTGTTAAATCAGAACTTTTTATAGGGAACCCGTTGTTAAGATTTTGGCAGCTCATTACTGGGTGTTCCCAAATAATTTTTTCAAAATTTAGTTATGGTCACTAATGCATAGTTTCATACTTGACTCATTCAAATAACACTGGAAGACCCAGCATAAAGTCTTTTAACAAAACATGCAAACATATTTTGATCTCTTTAACCAAAATAACTATTTAAAACAGACATGTATGTGACAATCTATTTTAGAAGCTGAAAGTGGTGATTATGTGAGGAACATAGTGGCGTCATGCAGATTTCAAAACATCAGGCTTTCTCAGACCTGATTTCTTTCCGAGTCTACAAAGAGCTAAATTGCACATATAAAATATTATTCTTTTGCAACCAGATGTGACTATCTGTGAACAGGAGGTCTAACTGGATATAAAAACTTGAATTAAAAACAGCTAGGCCTCTTGTCATTTCAAGGCCCACATTCTTGATTGCATTTGACACAATAATCATCATCATATCTTAAGACTGAAATCAGGCTGACAGTACTCGACTCAGGTCTGCTTCTTCCAATTAGCTGAAAATTGCAGCCCAGCTCATCTTCTGGGAAATAAGTTCATGTTTACAATTCTACAGAGGTGAAAAAGTGATGTGATGGATGTAGCAATTTAACTTGCTAACGTAAACCATAACTATTTTTTTAAAATGTACCCATTTCAGATAAATGTGCTTTGAGAAGAAAGCCAGAAGACAAGGACACAAGTTCATACTCTCTTACCAAATATACATATATATATAAAATATATATAAAATATATATAATAAAATAATATATATATAAAATTCGGCTTATGAACGAGTATATATGTATATGTATATATTCGTTCATAAGCCAAAAAGGGAAGCACCAATTTTCCCCACCAGTTGCTGTCCCAGCCCATCAGGGTAAGCAGCTGGCATGCCAGGACATTTTGTTTACTTAGGTTTACCTCCATGCCTGCGGCCGCTCGAGGTAAACAAACCATCTCGGCCCGCCAGCGGCTTATCCTGATGGCCCGGGAGCCAAAGTTTGCTGACCCCTGAATTATAGGGTCGGCTTATGAATGGGTCATAACATTTTTCCATTTTTACTTATCCATCTTGGGGAGGGGGGGTTGGCTTATAAACGAACCGGCTTACGATCGCTTATATACGGTATATATCAATCACATGGTGCAGGAAAAAATCTTTAGGAATGCAAGTATATAGCCATAAGTGCTTTTCTAAATGACTACCTTTCTAACGGAAGCTTCTAAGTCTTTCAGCCTTTAGTTTTATCATCTACACTTTAGCATGTGAAACATCAAATATGGTTTATAAACATAAAATATTATATAAAATAATGTTTATTTACAGCTAGACAAACATTATTATTATGCCTGATTTAGTACCAAGAGAAGTCAATGAGAAAATTCCCATTGATTTCATTTTGTGCTGCATCAGGCCCACGCCCACTATGTACACACAAGTAAAAAATGTAAAGATAATGGGCCATATTTCATGGGCAGTTGTGTGCCACTCCATTGGTGTAGTCTGGCACTCCCCAGCTGGGGGGGGCAGGAGGGAATCACCCTAGTGTAGTGATGATCTTCCAGGGACTTGCCACTCACATGGGAAAGACTCACACAGGAGCATGGCTGGGATGCCCCTATCCCTGCCAATTCCTGGCTACATTTTTGTCTCCTTAGTGCCATTTGCAACCAGTATAAATTAGAGCAACCATTCTAACTAGCTTTTCTAACATGGGGCAGGAAAACTGGCTCTACACAAAGCTGTAGCAGAGCTAAGTTTCACTTTTATCAGATGTCTTCTTGTCAGAGGCTGATATGAAAGACAGTAAGACCAACAGGATCCAAGATAGAAATGCCAAACTCCTTTTTGAGTAGCTGAGAGGGGTGGTATTGTTTTGGGGCTTGAAGGTTGGGGCTTCTCTAACTTCCTATCTATCTTTGGCTGCAAGGTTTGTTCCTCCAGACAGTAAGAGTCCGGTTAATTTTTCCAGCCCTTTGTTCTAATACTGCAATCTGTATGGGATTTTTTTCCAATGTAATTCTGCAAGGCATTTTCTGAAATAATATGAGGGACATTAATAGTCGATGGGAAAAATATTTTGCCTTGTAAAATAATTTGCAAGAGGATAAAACACTGAAAATTAGAGCTATGCCCTTTCAGAAGTGTCACACAAAATCTTAACATAGAAATCAAAATTTACTCAACCTCAGCTAAATGCTTTAGATGGGTGCATTATGGTGCAATTAGCAAGAAATGAGGTATAACTGATATTTAAGCACTTTACAGATATTCATAGTACAGTCAACTGTCACCTTTTTGTTAAAAATGCTAATGAGGAAGCTTACAAATGCATTACCAGGAAAAGACAACTTTTGCAGAATTATCTGTTCACTGTTCTACTTTATTCTCTCATAATAAAATACTTGTACTGACTGCACAAAAGTTAGCAAGAGCAATTTTTAGCTGAAAAATGTCATTAGAAGGTTATTGTTATAACAAGTGTGATATTTTGGCAACAGGATGTGCCTAATGCTGAGTCTCTACTTAACGTTGAGTCTCTACTTTTCTATATGTTACTGAATAAATTACATATGCAGTAATGTTTTACCTTTGCACCCATCTAAAATGTAAAGGTACAAAATTTTTAGGGAATCATGTATTTTTAAAACCTACATGGATTTATTTGCAGTTATTGAATATATTGAAGTCCCATTCTAACCTACAGTGTAACAAATGCACCTCATTCTCGATGATCCAAAGCAGGGTCATGTCATTTGATATCCATTCATTACATTAAAAATATCTTAATGATTTGATATTACTGAAGGGTACGCTTGTGTTCACTTTAAACAAAATGTAATTTAAAAGATACTTATGCAGAAAGAAGCATGCTGTGGCTCACCACCCTAGGAACATTCTAGAAAAGACCCAGATGAGGGCAGTGAGCTCAACATGTGGAGTGAAGAAGTATAAGCACGTGATGAACAAATCCATGTATGGAAAGGTTAAATATGATTGATTAGAGGTTTGTGTTATGTAACTTGTTATGTAACTTGTTATGTAACTCCCATGTGCTATAAAACAGCAATGGGAGGGCTCCTTGCTGAAGGGACTCTGGCTGATTTTTGTACCGGAGCTCTCCCTTTGTGCACATTGAATAAAGCCTTGTTGAATTGAATTGGACTGAATCGAATCGAAGACCCTGGATTCTACCTGGCATCTGACTCATTTGGGAACCACAAAATCCCAACATTACTAAATGATATTTATATGATCAGAGCTGACCAAGATTGTTAGCATACACCTCTACCCCGCTATAATGCAACCCAATATAACACGGGTTCGCATATAGCGCGGTAGCAGCGGGGCTCCGGCAGCACTTTAAAGGATCCGGGCTCCGGCTGCTGTGGGGAGCCCTGGGCCCATTAAATCACCACTGGAGCCCTGCCACTGCTACCCCGGGGCTGCGGCAGCAGGGCTTGCCGGCGATTTAAAGGGCCTGGGACTCCGGCTGCTGTGGGGTAGAGGTGTACTAGTTTATTCATAATATCAAATTGAATAAATGGCTTGATTATTTTAATAAACCCAATTTGAAAAGGCATGATTATACAAATGAAGATTATTTGACTTTGCTCCAGAACAAGGTGAGTGGGATTTTTCCTAGATATTTTCAGTGTTTGTTGATGACACTAAACAAACACAAAATCATGGTCAACAACTTACAATCAGTGTGGCTGACTGCAAAGCAAGCAAATCACATGGTGGGGGATGCACATTAATCAATACCCAATGCTATAAATGTTAATTACTCTCCTTAAAGAAAGGACCATCAGAAGCTTCATGTTTTCATATTTAAGACTGCTTAGTTCTCAGTGTAGATTATTTACTATAAGAGATATTCCTATCACTGAAAGACACTATGGTTATGTAATTTGTCATTACAGAAATCAAAAGCAAGCTTAAATATTCTAAAGAATGTTTTCAGAATCTTGATTTTAAATTGTAATCAGACTTTTTTTTAAATAAATTGCTAACTAAACATTAGTGATCAAAGGTGGCAGAATAGGAAACCGCAGAGAATCTAAATGACATTTTTACACCCATTTTTGCTTAAAGAAGACAATATAAAAGTACTTTTCCCTAGATTACTCTTTACAAGTAGCAAAGGTGAGACATTGTGAGAAAAATAGGTATCCAAAATAATATGGTAGAAAACCCTGAGATGTTACATTCCAATAAATCTCTACAACTGGATGACGGTTTTCATCAGAAAATTCTAAAGGAAAATGGAAATGAAATAGCTGAGATATGTAATTCGTCATTAAAAATAGTTATTATACCAGAGCACTAAAAGGTAGGCTGTGCTTACTTAGTATAAAGAATGATCCTGTGAAATAAAGGTTTACCTTATAACTTGTAAACAGTTTAGAAAATTATAGAAAATTATAATACTGTTATAAAAGTATCTTGATAAATATACTATTACAGGACAAAATAGCATGGCTTGGGAAAATATATTTTCTGTTTCTTGTTAGAATTAATTGAAATAGAACAGGTGAAAACTGAAAACAAGTAACTATAATTTATTTAGATTTTCAAAGGTATTTTGATGAAGTCCCAAACAAGTGGCTCTTATGGAAATTTTGCAATATTGGGCTGAGAAGTAAAGTTTGGTCATGGATTACAAACAAGTAAAGTGGAAGGAAATAACGAGTAGGAATATATGCCATCATTAATGATCACTCAGTATGGAATAATAGCAGCATACCCAGAGATTAGTACAAAGTATTGTTCAATATATTGATTAACCATCTGGAAAAGGCAGTAAAGAGTGACGTGGCAAATTTGCTGATGACACACTTTTATTTACATTAGTCAAACCCAGGAAGAACTGTGAGTAACTCCAGAAAGACCAAATGAAACTAGGTAATTGAGCAACATGATAGCAGAAAATTCAACATAGACAAGTGCAAAGTAATGAACACTGGAAGGAACAATTTAAACTACTTGTACACATTAATGGGTTCTGAATTAGTGGTAACCTCACTGGAAAAACTTATTTAAGAATCAACTGCTTAATGAAGACTTCATTGTGCAGCAGCAGCCCTAGAGAAGACTTAGATGTTAGATTATACTAAGAAGAGTAATGACGATCACAATAATAATAGTCTCAATATGTATCAATGGTACATCCTCACCCCTAATATTATTTCAGTTTGGTCATCTCATCTCAAAAAAGATATCTGAGAACTAGAAAATAAGGTGCAAATAAAGGTTTCAAAAGAGAAGTGGGATGATGAGGAAAGACATTTCATAAGAGGGACAATTAATAAGAATTATGAACAGGGCTGGAATCAGCTTGAGTTTCTTCTGGCTTCTACTTGGACAGGGCTCCCAACATGGAAAGCTCACCAAGAAGGAAGGAAGCAGTAGCGACAAGTGGCCAAAACCACTGCTAGGGCTGAAGATATTTGGGGCAAGCACTGGGCAAAAAGGATATGGGCCAAGGCAGATATGAGATATGCTGATTCAATGCCTCCCTTCTGCAGCCTCTGTTGTATATTAAACCATGAGGCTGGGCAGTGCTGGTACAATTGTCTACACCCTTGTTGAACGAATGCCCACTGTGGAGCTTGAGAATCAACTGCCAAAGGGACATATAAATGCCATCTCCTGTGGCCAGAATATGGCCCAGAATATTGTGATGGCCAGCTATTAATAATTAATTGTAAGTACCACTGAAGTCAATGAAAAGATTCAGATTGACTACCATGGTATATAGTTTTAATCCCATACTGCCCTGAGCTTTGGATCAGGCTTAGGGCAGTGTGAGATTAAAACTATATAACAATAGTCAATTCTTCCTCCAAAGAATTTATTAATTAAAACAGAAAAAAAAATCAGTCTACTCGGAATGCACTAGGAGACTCAAAGGATACTGATAATTTAGGGTTGTTTTATTTTAAATAAAAATGAGATTACACTGTCAAGGGTTAGAATAAAGTAGGTTCTCATGAAACATCTTTGTTGTTGCTGCAAAAATGCATTGGTTTCGTTGAAGTAAATGACAAAAATAATACAATAATATAAAATATTTGAGAGGAAACACAAGAAACATACAGAAAGGAGGAAAGGGGTAAGGGGAGCATGACACACTGCAGAGGGAGGTCATTCCAAGAGGCTTCTTTCTACCATGCACCCTGGGGCAAGTGGAAAAAGGAACTCAAAAATGAGAAGGCAACACACATCCATGGATAAAAACGAAATACTTTTGTGCTCAATATAAAATTAACCTGGGTAATTCAATGCCACAGGATATTAGTGAGGCAAAAAAATCATCAGAATTCAAAATAGGACTAGTTACATATACTGAATGAGAAAAGAATCTAAGAAAAGATAAACTAGCTAGGGTAACAATTTCAAGAGATACCAGTTCTTATGTTTCAGAGCATAAAGCGATCAGCAGATGAGATTATGAAGAAATCTCTCTCCATTACAATTGCTATGGGGCACAGTGTGGGTTATTTTGCCTTCTTCTTATGTTTCTGGTACAGAACACTGTGCAACAGAATGAACACTTTGCCCACACTACATGAACCACTGAGCTATTCCTTTACAGCCGCTCCTCTTTTCCTTGCTGGAGTTTTTCCTTTATTATGTATCAGACGTGTTATAAAAGTTCTTCCTCTGAGACTTACCGGTTTAACCACATTTTTCCTCTCAATTTTCCACTTAACAACATTTTGCGACAGATCATGAATGTACTCTTCTGGGTTTTTTTGTTATTTGCTCAGGGACTGTGCATAGAGCAGGGGACTGATAATAAGAGAGAGGGAACCTTTCACCTCTGTGTCACTGATTTCTTTCCGGCCCAACTTAAAGTTGTTGCCATCTGATGACTGATGGCCTGCATAAAATAACTTGTGATCCAAACTCAGTACCTAGTTGACAGGTTTCCAATTTGAAAGAAAAAAGAACGCTACCAAAATTAACACTGCTGCTGGCAATTTCTGCAGAGACCCTCCCAGGATTTAATGGACAGAATGAATTACCTGCCCAATTTTAAATGTGGTTGACAAGCCAGTGGAGAGAAGCTTGCCATGCTCATGCTGTAACTGTTCTGAAGCTAAAAATAATCAGGCACCAGAGCTGTCAATCTTCCACTGACATTACATTTTGTAAAAAATATTACACATTAAAAAAAGAACAAAACACAACAAAGTTATTACAATCATAATAACCCAAGAGAAAATTTACACCAGGTCAAATTCATCCCTGTTGACACTTGACTGGCCAACCGCATTTGTTAATTTCCTTCAGTTAGTTATTTTAGAAGGCTTAGAGCTTGATCCTAAACCCACTAAGGCGGAAATGGGAAGAGACTCATTTATTGCAGTGGGCTTTGGCTCAGGACCATAATCACTTGTTACAGACATGACAAAGTTTAATTTATCCCACAGATTCACAGTAACATTTGTTTAGGGTGAGATTTTCAAAGGCACTCAACACTGATCTTTGTTCCCACAAAGTCAACAGTCTATATTGGCCCATAGGAGAATGCTGAGTGCTTGTGAAAATCTTACTCTTAAGACTAAAAACTACCCATTGGGCTGAATTTTCAGAAAGGCTCGGAACAAAAATCAACTGACTGGACTTTTTACTGCTCCACTCCTCATAAAATCCCCACACATTTGTATGCAAAAGAGTGAGATTTTAAACATAAAATATTCCATTGAAATTAGTTTGTTAAAAGCTTGAGCTGTGTCACTTTTATGTTTTATGAGGTTAGTGCATGAAACTGTCCTTCTTTAACAGTTTTATTCCATTAACTATTATTATTGTTTGATTGGGTTATGCTACAGCAGGTACTTTACATTCTAACTGTCCTCAACCAATTTCTGAATGCTAATCAGTCCATATGTGCAAAAGTATTACACATGGCATGAATATATCAGCAAAATCTAGAGTTATGATGGACTTTGGGCACTCGATCTGCAATATTTCCATAGGAAAACCATTAATAGAGTTTAGCATATGGTAAATAGGGACAAAAATGCAGCATTTTTTTTCACTAAAGGCCGAAGTAAAAACAACAATTGAGAAAATATGAAAACAAAATACAAACAGTCATGGCTGAAAGGAATGGTCTTCTATGGGTAACTACTTTTATTTTTTGTAATAACGCCCTTGCTCTCTGTATTGGATGCTAAAGGCATGTTTACAAAGTAGTGTTTCCCTCCATTCTATTCTGTAATGAAACCATTCACATTAATGATACAATAAAAAAAAATGTGTTTAAATCAGCTGAATTTACCAAAAAGGACCAAAAAACTCACTATCACACCTGTGGCCATACAAGTTGAAAAAGCAATGACATTAAGAACAACACTTGTTGGCATACGTGCTTAAGGGCTAAATTAGTTTGTATTTACATGGACTAATCTGACACCCATGTAAACTGATGTCTTTGGGAGCAGTAAAAGATATATATAGGAGCATGCTGTTCTAGTCTACAGTTTTGTCTACTAAACTGGCATGATAGCCCTCCCTGGGCTTGCAAGGCTCCTTATACCACATGAGGAATTCACCTTGCGAGAGGGCAGATTATATTACTGCTGCTGGCCTCTCTTGAGATTTCCCTTGGAGTTAAATTGTTTTAATTCCCCACGGAACTCCAGAAAAGTTCCAAGAGCATGGCCACTGCAGGCGAAGTGGTGAATCAAAACCCGTCCTGAGTGCCCTGGACTCGTCTTTCCCAGCCAATGCCAAAAACATTTTGGGAAGCATTGGGCACCTGAGGTTCTCTTGGCATAAAGAGAGGAAGTTACAGATTTACGGTCCACTTACTTGAGTGTCTGTGCTGGCAGAGGGAGTTAATTTACTGTGAATCTAGCATCGTGTGGAGATAGAAGTGTGGCTGTTTGCAAGCTGGTTATGACTTTCAAGCTCCCCTACTTTTTAGAAACTTTGGCTATTTTAAAAAAATTGAACTATATTTTTCAATATCCTGCCAAAATTACTATCAACTCCACTCATTTCTAAGGGCACAAGTGAGACAAAATAACAATGGAAAGAGAATTAATATCACAGCAGGAGAGTTTGAATGTATTATATTTGATACTAGCGTGTGTTCCAATGAAGCCAGGTAAGCCTGTCTTTCATTGAACAGAGCTATTCTGCCATCCATTGTTAAAAAACCTGCAATACCAAACTGTGAAAACAAGCAAGCAAATAAAAGGACTTTTCACCATATCTTCCTTAAAGTCCATGATCAGTAAAAAGGTTCTGTAGGTTTTATGTTGTTGTTGTTGTTGTTTTTTTTAAGAGGGGATAATGTAGCAGGTTATTTATTGGAATAACTCACTTGATCTCAGAGCATCTAAAATCCTGCCAGCACATAGCTCTTTTAAATATTGTTTTTAAAGCCTAACTGTCCTGTATTTTCAAAAAGTAATAGTTGTAGAATGGAATCAAGAAAACTAAGAATACTTTTATCTCTTATCTCTGATCCCTTAGGAAGCTTAAAAGATACCCACATTTTAAACCTCAAAGGCTTGAGGCTCTCATGCCACATATATCCTTTTCCCAATAAAGAGGATTCCCTTTGGAACCTGTCCGGTACCACTGGACAGATTCCAAAGGGAATCATCTTTATTTGAAAATATGGTGGAGGGTCACTTTCGGACTGCACAAGAAGCTACACCAAAAAAGCTACACAATCTGCCTGCAAAGCATTTTTAGAGCCTATTGCTTAAAGAGACAGGAATAAGGACCCGGAATCAACCTTCGGCTTCCAACGTTTCAGTAAAGAGCACTGGCTTAAATGTTTTCTAACCTTTCTCTGTTCCTCTTATTCAAATAATATTACTAGCCAACCATGCTAGATTAGCTCTTAGAAGAAACGTATTGGTTTATCGACTTGTTGTTCCTTAACATAATCCTGGATGTAATATCATGATCACAGGCGCTGACTTTCCAAAGAGTCGGGGGGTGCTTGACCTCCGGCTTGCTCCCAGGCCCCACCCCCACTCCACTCCTTCCCCCAAGGCCCCAGCCCTGTCCCGCCTCTTCCCACCCCTGCTCCACCTCTTCCCGCTCAGTTCTGCTCCCTCCCCCGAGTGCACTGTGTCCTCACTCCTCCAGGTCTAAATTCAGCAATGAAATACTGTCTTCAGTGCTGGCTCCCCAAAGGTCTTTAGCTACTGAGACCAATCCTGATTCTTTGGTATAAATCAAATAATTTCACGTGTAAATTGGTTTGTTGATGATTTAAGGGTGGGGCTGGCTCTTCTATTTGTGCACAGAAAGTTCAATAGGCATTTTAATATAAATGTGAATTCTTTCATTGACATAAGGAATGGATTCTGCTGAGGCAGTTTCAGAAGGAGCTATGGCCTGAAATACTGTTTGTTTTTAATGAGAAAATAATATCTCTAAGACAAGTCAAGAGAAACTAAACACTTTCACTACCTGATGGCAGTTGGGGTCCTATATGAAATCAGTGTGATAGATTCCATCCATTTTTCAGCAGATAACTAGCCAGATGCCAATATGCCTGGCAAATTATCCTTGGCTTCTGTGGAAACTGCCAAAAAGTTGTGATTTTTGTCAGTAATTAAGTACTCTCTTATCTCTCAAGAAGGTCCCTTTAGACCAGTCTTTAGACCAGATGACATGGGGAAGTTTGCATAGACTCAGCCTATGTTATATTTGTCCTGAGGCTAAATAGAAGACCTCAGTAACCCTTGCTATCACACAAACTCTTTTCATGAGCACTACATTCAGATTTTTTTTTTTTTTTTTTTAAGAAGGCTATTTATTGAGCCTTGACAATATGGACAGGCAAGTCACTGTGCCCTTCCCTCCAGTTAGCTGTTATGCAGGAAAATTAATTGAGTCTTATAGGATGAGTAATTCTTAAGGCTAAAACCAAAATATTAAAAGGGAGGGATAGCTCAGTGGTTTGAGCATTGGCCTGCTAAACCCAGGGTTGTGAGTTCAATTCTTGAGGAGGCCACTTAGGGATCTGGGGCAAAAATTGGTCCTGCTAGTGAAGGCAGGGGGCTGGACTCGATGACCTTTCAAGGTCCCTTCCAGTTCTAGGAGATTGGTATATCTCCAATTATTTATTTATTTATTTATTTTTAACCATCTTACAGTGCATCCTTAGATCAGCCCACAGACCACCTGACGATTCACCCAAAGTGCCTCAAAGAGAAGGCTCGTTAGTATCGTCTCTAGGGAGCAGCAATGCACAAGCCAAGATATTTCACACATCTGACTTCTGAGGACCTGTTAAGCAGGGGTTTGTGAAGAGGACTAAATTACAGTTTGAATTATATAAAGGCCAAGTTTACCAGTTACGACTATATATGTTCTTGATCCACAACAGACCTCCCACTGCTAACAATGAGAGAAGAGCAAGATTAGAGTATGGATCTTATGCAGTAACTTCAGTTACAGTCATATTCAGCATCAATAGATGAAAAACTGTGTATGCTGCTTTTTGTATTTCTGCCTTTTGTTTGGCTATTTGCACATGCAATTGCACAATTTACATGCACAATCAGGTAATTGTGCAAATTTGATGCACACTTGTGCACCTAATTTATTTGAAAATCTAGCTTTTAAAGTTTCATAATTATAAGAGTTAACAACTCTATGGAGATGAAGAGTGACAGCAGACATCTCTTAGAACTGTTGTTCCAAGCTGTCTGCAGACTAAAGATGACAACTGTGCATTGGTTTTGGATAAGGGCTAGGCTAGAAAGTTACTTTATTTTGGATGGAAGCTTTTCACTTCATTCTGCAGACTCTGTCATACGGGTCAGAAAAGCATCTGAAGTGGGCCAGGATGTTTAACACCACTGCCTAATTTGCCAGACTTCCACAAAACCTAGATGCATGATCATCTGGAAGAGACATACATTTGAAGATATGTGATGCATTACAGATGTACAGAGCTCTAACTCAGTAGGAAAGTGTTGTTTCTACTGTATTTTCTGAGTAACTTCAATGCTGATGAAGTGTAACTAATTTCCTCACTTGGGCCCCAATTCAGCAAACATAAGCATCTGCTTAACTTCCCACTGAAACTGATGGAACTTAAAGAAAAGCACATGCTTGAATGGATCGCTAGAGAAGAAATGTGCTTAAAGTTAAATACAGAGTCAGAGCCTATATTAATGTCCAAACAAATAAAAAAGCAGTGAAGGAAATTAGCCTAATTCATTTCTGAGGCTGAGAGAATACTCAAGAAACACCCTTATATACTGTAATATGCATTTTTACATCCAGAATATTTTTGGTGGTTGTTCCCTACGTTCCACCTTTTTTTCAAGAGTATATTTTAGTTCAGTTGCTTGATTTGTTGTTGCTAATTCAGGGAGCCCAGACCACTTTCTCCTTAATTGCCTTTTAGTAAATAATACAGTTATTTCTGGGATAGTTAATGCTCTGAAAGAGAAGAGGAAGACATGTTTACAAGTCAACCTGGCTTTTGCCCAACTAATCAGCACATATGCTGCTAGTGCATCTTTTCAGCTACTACCAAAAAACAAGTTAGTCAAAAGGGAAGCACCCATCAAATGCTAACAAAATTGACTATTACAAGAGTCAGAATGTCATTTTCATTACGGTTCAATGTTATAAAACAACATGGTAAAGCAAAGGGTAAACACACAGCAATCAGTTGCAAATCTAGCTAAGCAAAACAAAATACAAACTGGCAGATGTTGCCTTAATGAGTGAAGTGCTTGCTTTGGCAGAACTATCACCAGCAGACAGAGTAGCAATTTTATTGGTGCTTGCCTGTTTCTTGTTTTATCGACCTATGGTTCGTGGACAGGGTGGCTGACATCATTCACACTGACACGCAATGTTGCCATAAATGTCAGCTTTGTAGAAAACAACTCAAAGCAATACCAACCATTCGTTTTTTACTTCTTTTTTCTTTCCCTATGAAAATGCATTTTAGATGGTAATAACCCCTCAGTTAAAATAAAGATTCAAAGCAAAATAAATCAAAAATTTGCAGATGGTGCATTTTCCCTTGTTGTTCAGGCATTTTATGAGAGTTTGAATATATAAGTGTTGACTTAAATATCCCTAAAGTGCAATTAGACTAATCCAGGACTCTTATTTTTTTAGATAAATTCCTAAGCCAATATCAGCTCACTGACTCACAAGACCAATACTTTATCCATAAAACAGTTTCTTCAGAAAAAGAACAAGAAATCAATGCACATGCACCTGACTAGAGAATTTAGCCCTTCGGGAGGCCAGTGATGGAGAAATAGCATATTCTTCACCTTTGTATTCCCAAAGTAAATTATGCCCCTACCCTAAAAAAATATAGCTGTTCTTATTTTGCTCCATGCAACAATCTGAAAGCTGTCTTGTAAAGGAAAAAACTCCAGTGCTTATAAACTGTTTAATATACTGAACAAATCTGATGATTTTCTGCAGCGGAACTGACATTTAGTGATATAGAGCTCCATTCGCCCCTCCCACGACAGAGCTAATAGAAGGAAATCTCTGTGGGGTTTTGCCAATTGTGCTTTTAAAGATGGGCAGGGTTTGCCACCCCATATATAGGTCAAGGATCCTGAGAGATTGGGAGAAGGTTAAGACCATCTGAGTGCAGGCCCTGTGTTCCTTCCCCTTGATGACAGGAATTATGCAGCCCCGAATCCCCCTTTAAGGGGATTCCCTATTAAAAATGAAGCTGTGGAAATATGATACAGACAGTGGAGTGGCTGGAGTATTTTCCATGCTTCTTTTGCCTTGAGTTCCCAGCCCAAGGGAGGGTTGGGGTCAGGTAAAAGACTAAATGATCCATATAACAGAGGATTTCTCAGCCCGTGCACTGGAACACTAGAAGTCCCTCACAAAGCTGGGATCCTTGCCTGCAGGATAGACTTGCAGACCTCCCCCCCTATGCTAGGATGATCAGATGTCCTGATTTTATAGGGATAGTCCCGATTTTGGGGTCTTTTTCGTATGTAGGTTCCTACTGCCCCCCCCATCCCAATTTTTCACACTTGCTGTCTGGTCACCCTACCCTATGCAAACTTCATATTATTATTATTATTATTATTGGGGAAGCAGAAATTACACTTATGGCACCTTAGAGACTAACAAATTTATTTCAGCATAAGCTTTCGTGGACTACTGCTGAAATAAATGTGTTAGTCTCTAAGGTGCCACAAGTACTCCTGTTCTTTTTGCGGATACAGACTAACATGGCTGCTACTCTGAAACTTATATTTAGGTTACCTATAGCCCTGATTACATAGAAAAATTGCACGAATTTAACTAAACTGGTGTCTAAATCTATTCAGTCAAATTGGTGAAACCCCCTTATGTCGACATTCTTAATTCAGTTTAACAGCTGCTAATATCTGTTCTGATTTACAGGTATTTGGAAGCTCATGCTCTAGTGGTTGTTGCTCATCCCTCTGGTAGAGACTGTCTGTTAATTCAGGCAAACATTGTCAGATCAGTTATACTTGGCTCACATTTTCCAGATTTTCTTCACAACCATGAAGGTTGGAAGCAATATTTTTAAAAAACAAAAGCTGAGATTCTGATGCCACATGACTCTGGGAGCTGGAGCCCTGCCTCAAGGCATCTGCCTGGGGCTTGAACCCATTCAGCTCATGGGTGTAGGGCGGAAGGGGAGCCACGCCTGAGAAGCCTATCAAAGCCCAACAAAATATGCAGTATTATATTTTGAACATCTGTACAATCTACTGTGATTGGTATTTCATTTTGACATCTAATACAGGTGGAGCTGAGCCGAACACCATCACAGTGGTTGTTATAGTTGCATATAACAACATTTTTTAAACTTTTAAAAACAAGGGAAATAGCACACAAAAATTAAATTACATTAAATTAAAAGATGTTTAGGTTGCAAAGTGGCATACTTGAAAGCTAGGAAATGCCACATTCAGAGTAGCCTGTGTAAGTTTAATTCTGCCCTCTGACACTTCCTAAAGTTGAAATGTTGACTTTGTAAGTTAGATAGCTTTATTTTAATATAAGCGGGAAAATTTTGTTATACAATAATTTATCTACAGTGAGCTATGGACTCCATTACAGATATGTAAGAGATTGCATATTAGGTCTCTGCCATGAGGAGCTAACAATTTACAATTCCTTAGTAGTTTGCTGTCTCCGCACACTGGAGCCATGGCAATTCCGTTGTTTCAGGGACCCTCCACATTTGGAAATTTGTGCCTAACTGTTATTTTTATGTATTGATTTTGTTTTGTAATCCTATCTTTTCACCTTTAAACTAGTAATCTCACATTGTGAAAGTAGGGTGACCAGATGTCCTGATTTTATAAAGACAGTCCCGATATTTGGGGCTTTGTCTTATATAGAGTCCTATTACCCCCATCCCCTGTCCTGATTTTTCACACTTGCTGTCTGGTCACCCTATGTGAAAGTGACTGTCAAGTTGCTTGGTACTAAACCATTTAGGACTTCATAGGCTAAAAGCAAGAGCTGGAACTGCATTCAGAAACCAGCCAACCATCCACGCAGCTCTCATACCACAGCACTTATGTGCTCAACACAAAGCTCCATTGTGTAAGTGGACAACCACATTCTGTGCTACCTTCAGCTTCTGAGTGGTCTCATGGTGCAGCTATATGTAAATCACGCTACAGTAGTCTAGTCTTACGGCCAGGGGCATTGATGCCACCGAAAGAAGTGGTCACAACAGTCTTTTTTTTTTTTTTTTTAAAACCTCTACTTGTCAAAAGGGCTCTTGGCTACAGCTGCTATCTGAGCATTCAGTAGCAGCCCTGGATCTAGCAAGACCTCAGAATTGTGAGTCTGTCACAAGTGTGAGAATTCCCTAATTCAGAGCACTGACACAATCCCCTCCAATTCTTCCATTTGCTTCCCCATCACCTACCAACTTCACTTCCTCCTTTTCTGGACTGAACCTGAGACATCTAGCCCTTCTCATGGAGTCCCAAGCACCCCCCAAACACGAGGGAGTTAATGAGACCAAGTTGTATGGTTTTACAGCTTTCTCAGAGCACCTCTATCACAAGACATGTCTCTTTTCGGGAAAAGGGCTGTCATCAACAATAAGGTCAGAAATGCCCACAGAAATTCTTTTTACTTTTAAAATACATGGTATGTATTAGCTATGGTACTTCTCCCCAGCAAACCTTTCAGATTACTATGCTGCTTAGAGAACACTGATACTATCTTTTTTTGTGCTTCAACTGGAGCTAAAGTGGGAATAGTTCTGCTGCAACAGAAATGCTGTTAAAATGAACTGTTGTGGAGGCATATGAATACCAAATTAATTAAAAAAGCAGTAAAGAGAAAAAGGGAATGAATTCCTCTAGTCACTGCTGATTTAAGTAGCTTTTACTATGCAAGCAAATTCCCTGAATTTGTTGCATATTTAACTAAGTTTTCTTTGCTGACCTTGTTCATGAACTTTAATTAAAAACATTTTAAAAACTCATTCAATTTTGGTTTTGGTTATAAGAGATAACATTTAATCCTAGATATTAAACCAGTTAAAGTAACTCCAACTTAATTTTTTTTGTATCCCATTTAATGTACAGCAATATAAACCTCCTAATCTGAGTTTTACCCCTTTAAATAAAATCATTTTTATCCTCCAAAAAAATTCTTGTATCGATTTTATACTGGATGATTCACACTTAGTCGCAGCCTATAAACATAGCTTTTAGTAATGAACTGGTATCTATACCAAACATTGAGAGACTACAAAATGTAATCCTGAATGGTTTAATCAACAATCTAATCTTAAAAAAAAAAAAATCTTGGCTGTAGATTCTTCTCACAGATATAGTATAATGCTTCTACTGTGAATTATGTTTCAGTAGGATGTGTCATTTTCATGTTCAATTTATGGCACTGTCTACAGTTATCTAGAGATTAAGATGCTGAGATAGTAGTTAGAAAACTAAAAAAAACCCTTCTTACTTTAAATATCTGTGGAACTTTATGAAACACAATGAACTAAAGTTAATTAGAAAATTGGTTAATATGTAAAACCAGTTTAAAACTGGTAAATGCTAATGTTTCATGTCAGAGTGGCTGCCCTCAAATGTCATTTAAAGGATCAGCATCTACGGAAAAAAACCGTTGGGGTCACCGGCTTCTTTGGGGACCTCCCTTCCATTTTGCCACCTAATCACTACATTAAATATTAAAGTAGATCGATGCAATTCAGTGAAGCTTAACAACGTTAGTGCTAGAAATGGTATTGTACCTCTTATTAATGGTAGCCCAACTGGTATTAATGTTATCTGTCATCAGTTCTACTTTTCTGGTGTCATCGGTTGAATAATCACGGAGAAGCTTAAGTGCCATGTCATTCGCCACATCCACATGTATTTGCCACTGCCGCAGCTCTTTTGAAAATTGCTAGAGGGGGAAAAAACAAACAAATAAAAGAATGAATCTCACCTTCCCTTAAAAATATACCTTGAATATTCAAAAAGTAGATGAACTTTTAAACCTTTAAAACTTTCACGATTTAAAAAAAAAAGAGAGAGAGAGAGAATCTTCTGGTTGCTGGTAATAACAGAAACAGCATCTGTCACATCTGCTGATTGTTAGGGCCAGAAATTTTTTTTTTTTTAAGTTATGGGACACAAGAGGACTGCAGTACTACCAACAAGCAAATGACAGGACTAACCAACAAAATTTTCAGTGCAAGATAAAATGTGGCAGCCGAAATTGGTACACTAGTGAATGGAATCATAATAGCTCTTTTCTCAGAAATAAATAGTTGAATAAATTATTGTGCATGCTGACTATTTTTGTCTCTGTGATGGTGAATTCATTATGCTGGGGAGATAGGAAAAAGAACATAGTAAAAGAACATACTGCCAGGCCTTTTTTTTTTTTTTTTTTAAAGAACGTGACATAACACCAAAGCTTGGACAAATAACACGCCTGTTGAATTTTTTCACTTTATTAAGAATGATTTGTTTATGTAATTAGTGCCATCTACTGGATCAGTACTAAACTTGCATATATCAAAATACTAGAATATTGTTAAACCTAACAGTAAGTTATTATAATGCCAATTACCTTTCCCAATTTTTCTGGAAATAGTTTTAAGAAAGCATTTTCAATTTTGAACATAATTCTGTGTTCATTTTAATTTGTATCTAGATCTCCTAATTAACAATTCCTTCCTCGTTAGAAAAGCAGACCAGGAGATTGGAGCATTGGTTGCAATGGGGAACCAAATTCCATATGCTTTTCCTGTTTGTCTGCTTGTCATAACCAACATCTGTAAAACACTGTGTGCATCCATGTCTCCTCCATTATTTGCAATCAAACAGCATTAACAATACAGATGATCAGCTCTTAGGGCAAGACAAATCTATAGGTTACCAACCATCTTTGACAATGTGAGTGCAAAAGTACGTTATAATTTGCCAAAAACTCTAATGGAAGGATTATTAGAATCAGTAGCTGGCTGTATAAATTAGAAACTTTCTGCAGAAAATGAAAAGTGAGGCTTGACTTCCTTTTCAAATAGGAAAAAAGCTTCAGGAATATAGATTTTCCCTTCCCCCAAAGCGATGTTCATGGTGACATCTGGTTTTGACTAAACTAATAGAGTCTTCACACAAAGCTAATCATAAGTAAGCTATTTTGTCAAGATTGATGCGTGATGGAAAGAAGTCTGAATGTCAAGTTAAATAAACAAACAACAAACAGAGTGTAGAGATTGCTCACTTTAAAGTTTGCAGGTTCATTCTGGATAAGCTTACAAAAGTTTTGATACTTATCTGAACCATTAAGGGAGTCCCTCCTGGGGCTAGCTTCTTCCATCCACACAAAAAAAGCTGTACCTCCTCTTATCTGCTTTGAGCACTGTATGTCCCTCTGACTTGGGAAGAGGAGAATTACAGGATGTGGCCCTCGTGTCAGGGTTCCTCTAAAGGAAGTAGTCTTTGCACTACTTCAAGTGGGATCCAATATGTTGCCTGTTAGGAGAGGTTCTCTTATTTCTTTAAGGTATACTGGCATTTGGGATGTCTCTATAAGATAAGACTCAAAGGGTGTCATAAGATTATAAAATTCAGGAAAACAGATCTCTCTTTATCTAACGTCTGCATTTCAGAGCAGCAGAGAAGCTATCTTGGCCAGGTGAGAGATTACTACCTCCTGCTATCCTGAAGGTGATCTGTCCTTAGAAACCAGAAGGACAACAACGTAACTACCTGCCTCCACAAAGAGAACTTGGTTTGCACAGGTAAACAAGTAAAAGGCTGTGGCTGGTAGCTATGGGGAAGAGGAGCCTAATAATTTGTTTTTTAAACCTTCAAAAAGTTGTATTGAAGGATGAGTGACGGTTCAGGCTACTTTTCAATGTTATCCGAAACAACTGAATGCCTGGGCATTTTTTCCTCAATTCACTCACTCATGACTACGTATTGTCAAGAAGACAGAATACCTCATAATTTTAAACACTGTGGGCTGGATTCAGCCCCGGGTCTTCCCTGCTCCCACTTATGTTACCCAGAGCATAGCACCAAACACTACTATAATTCTACTACTGTACTACTACTGTATCCCCAAACACAGGTGGCATTCGCTGGGGAGAAGACACAGCCAAGGCAGCCAGATACCTGCTGCTCTGGCAAATCCCATGGGCAGCCTCAGTTAGTGGAGCTACTCCAAAGCTCAGACCACACTTTAACTATGCTCTCGCCTGGGCTTATTGTTATTATTTGTAATTGTTCTTTAGCTATCTTATGTGTGGCTTTTTTTTTTCATTTTTGCTGCAGACTTTGTCCATCTATTGTACATTTGTAAGAATTTCACCATGCACATACTTTATTCTTTTTGGAACATATTTTTCCAGTAGAACAATGTTATAAAGCACTAGCTATCATACATACATAGTTGCTGTATTCCAACCAAAAATATTGTAGTAGAATATTTTACATTTGCTTTATAGATACAAAAATTACCAAAACAGTCTGTCCACATTGTGGACTAATGGCCTGTAAACCTTCACTTGGAAAATGTGTACCGTTTGTAGTCCTCTGTGAATTTAAATGACCTTATAAACCCCTCCCAAGCAGGCTTTTTAATGAAAATGCTGACAGACCCATTACAATGCTACTTCCAAAGTGTCGATTCTCACCATTAACTTCAAGACTAATCTATTAAATTCCTGACATTACCAAAGAACAATATCATTCAGAACATAAATGAAGAGTACAGAGGATTCTGTTTGAGGAAACCATTTGCATTTTTCCAGTTTACTGGAAATGAGTATTTAATCTTTTCAACAACTTTGAAGAGTGCATGCTTAAGTCATTGCCCCTACTCTATACTTTTCAAAGGGACGGAGAGAAAAGTGTTACAGTGAAAGGTTTATTGTCCAACCTAATAGAGTCCCATTATTTTCTGTCTTACATGACTTGATGTAATGAATTTGTATAATTAAACTAATGGAATACAATTTCTTTCTTCTTTTTTTTATTTTTTACTTTCAGGCCCCATTTCTCTTCCATCTACTTTGGAATAAGTAGAAACAAAAAAGTATTCAAAGTGCTTTATTACCTTAATTTCATTATGACATTTGTAAAGCATTCTTCTTATTTCATCTGTGTCATCTCTTGAATTTGCTGACTTTATTAACAGGCTTAAAGAGTTAGGGATGCGCATTAATCATGCTGCTTATTTATATTTTTATTTAATTAGAAGACACTACTTGCTATGTTATTAGTGGGAAAGTCTAGGTAATAAGGGTCCTTAATTAAAAACAAGTAAGGAAATGAGACTGGGCCTTTCTTTCTATCCATGCATTACCCACTGGAATAAAACAAACTGTGCACAGATACAGCAATATGTATGTACAGCACCATACAATTTGGAGCATGTCACTTTCTGCATTAAATATTTATATAACCCAGGTCTGGAAAAGCAGACCCACTGCCCACCCCTTCTCTTGATGTTATCAGCTAGTTAGCTGGTCTATGAGGTATAACCATTCATCACTGGTCCTCTGTTCCAGTTTTGTGTAGCTGCGGGCATCAGCCCTATAATAGTCCACTGCACTTAGAATTGTACATTGTGAACTCTGGTATAATCCATAAAACAAGACTAAGAGTATATTTCTTTCACCTTATGTAGTTGGTCCATATCTGGAATATTAGGCGGCAGCAAAACAGTTAAGGGTGACATTATAAAGCAAGTGACAAGGTAACTGTTGTACACAGTATGTGACTAAAGGCAAGACTGTCCCTTGCGTGAGGCACTGTGCAGGAAGTAAGGGAGGATAAGGCTACTTTGCTGGTGTGTCCCTGGTACGAGAGTGGCCTCAGTGGGACTGCTACTACATTTCCTGCACAGGTGAATTGGAAGTGGGCAGGTAGGGGAATAGCCTTGGCACTACCTGCCCTCCCACACATTGGCCCTCTCTCTGAAGATTAGGGTGATCATATTTCTCAAAGGTAAAATGGGACATCGTGCAGGGCTGGCCTGAACCCTCCCCGACATGGGGCTGGCCCAAGCCACCTGCCCAAGAACCAACCCGACCCCAAGTTGGGGTCACTGGAACCCTGCCTCCCTTGCCCCACAAAAGGCTGTTGCTGAAACCCTGCAAGAGGATGACATCACCATTAGTTGTTACCACTCAAGAAAGATCTTGGAGTCATTGTGGATAGTTCTCTGAAAATATCTACTCAGTGTGCAGCAGCAGTCAAAAAAAGGTAACAATGTTAAGAAAGGGATAGATAAAAAGACAGACAATATCATTCTCTCTATATAACTGCATGGTATTCCCACATCTTGAATACTGCGTGCACCAAAAAAGATATACTGGAATTGGAAAAGGTACAGAAAAATACAACAAAAACGATTAGGGGTATGGAAAAGCTTCCATATGAGCAGAGGTTAATAAGACTGGGGCTTTTCAGCTTGGAAAAGAGATGACTGGGGTGGGTATAACTGAGGTCTAAAATCATGACTGATATGGATAAAGTAAATAAGGAAGTGTTATTTACTCCTTCTCATAACACAGGAACTAGGAAATTAATAGGCAGCAGGTTTAAAACAAACAAAAGGAAGTATTTCTTCATATAACGCACAGTCAACCTGTGGAACTCTGCCAGAGGATGTTGTGAAGGCCAAGACACTAACAGGGCTCAAAAAAGAACTAGATGAATTAATGGAGGAGAGCTCCATCAATGGCTGTTACCATTGATTTCGGTGGACTTTGGATCATGCCCAAGAAATGGGACAGCTGAGCCAGGGGGGAACTCTTGCTGACCAGACTCCGTGACACCAAACTCCTCATAGATTTGGACTGGATGGATCTTCACTCTGGGGGGTCTGGGTCTGTCCCAGGCTTGGCTGCCTATTTTCCCGTACGTGAATGCACCGAAACAGTAATTTGAATTATGCTGAGGGTAAAGAATAATGAATCTATTAAAACTGCAAACACAAGAGACTGTGTATACCCTAAAAACACTCAGGCATAGGATATCAAAATACAGGTGCATGTTAGGACACAGAAGACTTGAAAGCATTCATTTTGAAGACCAGCTCTATTTCTAGATCCTTTAATTCAGATGCTATTTTATGAAAGAAATCTAAAAATCAGCTAAGTTCAAACAAGATTTCAATTTTCTTTTGAATTCATGTACACTTAGCTCAGCCAAGCACAAAATAGCTACTGCTGTCACATCTGAGAGGCTTGTATGCAGGATTTGACACAATAGGAATCACAAGGCAGACAGAGATTTCACATGTAAAGATGGGGGACGGTGTGTGGGGGGTGGGGGGGGACAGGGAGGGGAAAAAGGAGAGAAAGAGGGGGAAGGGAACAGAATGACCCTCTCTCAGCCAGAGGTGAATTTCCTTTCACTTGTAGGAAGGAGAACAAGCAAAACCAAGAAAATGAAAGTAGACTGAGGTGATTGGCACTGCCTGAGGTTGTAAAGACTCAGGCAATTATATCAGCATGTGGGGAGCACAAAGTATAGCAAGACCCAACTGCGGGTTTGATGATCTGACAGATTTTCATAAAGAAACTATAATACATTTTATAACATTTGTAGATACGGGGTCAAGGTGCAAAATTTAGTTCCGGGTCTGGACACTGAATGCTCCAAATTTCAGAGTTATTCAAGGTCCAGGTTTTGATTCACATCTAGCAATAGTGGAATTTTTTCTTTTTTGTTTTATTGAAGGAATGGATGAGATTATTAGCTGTTCTCTCATACACTCATGGATACAGAGCTGGTTGGGAATTTTTTGACAAAACAAATTTTTCATCAGAATATGCCGATTCATCAACCAAACTTTTAGTTGTAATGCATCAATGTTGATAAAAAACTTTAATCATAGAATCTCAGGGTTGGAAGGGACCTCAGGAGGTCATGTAGTCCAATCCCCTGCTCAAGTAGGACCAAACCCAACTAAATCATCCCAGCCAGGGCTTTGTCAAGCCTGACCTTAAAAACCTCTAAGGAAGGAGATTCCACCACTTCCCTAGGTAACCCATTCCAGTGCTTCACCACCCTACTAGTGAAAAAGTTTTTCCTAATGTCCAACCTAAACTTCTCCCTCTGCAATCCTGAACTTAAACTTTTCTCAAGTCCAGGATGGAATTTCTGGCCAAAATGAGAGAGAGAAAGAGAGAGAGAAACCAGCAGCCCAGAACATCCCACTGAATATTCAAAGGAGGGCCTAGAATTTGGGTGTCTTGCATCCTGGCTCACCACTGGGCTATTCTTGGGGAGGAAGTGGTGAGGAACATTGGAAATTTTACCCCAAAAAGAGAGAGACAAAGGTCTCATGTTTCATCCTGATTTGGAACAGAGGAACAATCTGAAATATCAAAAATGATTGCAGGGCCGGAACAGTTTTCTCATCAAGTTCTATTTATACATAAATATATGTACAAACACCTATAGGTACATATATTTTGTAATTTTCATATAGATATTACAGTTTTGCATTTACCAGTTTGAGTTAAAGATTTATATTCTAAGGGCAGAGTCTTGTAAAGGAAGTATTTAAATTAAATTTTGTATTAAGATATGTAAACTTCTTATAAAGGTAATTCTTGTAAGTCTAATAGCAGGAGGTGCTTGTAAGAAATGCTGGTAAGAAATGAAAAATGTGGCACTCTATTTGTAAAATAGCTGTTTCCATTAGTCTTAATTGCCTGCATACTTTGTATTTGAGGTGGAGAATGCTAAAAAAAAAATTACTTAAGAACTTGTTCACACAATTTGTTCAACTAACTTTTCCCTCCTCCCTTACACCTTTGCAGTTAAGAAACTTACTTTGAGGTTTATTTGTAAGCCAAACACTGGTCAGAAGCCAGCATTCTATCTCAAGAACGAGACAATGACAAATGTCTCTCCTATCTGCTGAATGACAGTAGTGTACATAATCTCTAATTCTTTCCAATACATTAGTGATGATTGCCTTTATTTATAATAATCCATCCATCTCAGGCAATGACCCTTACGGCCGAATCTCAGATGAGAAAATTTAACCAGTTACTAGCCCTAAAACAAACAAGAAAATGAAGGATTTCTGGTGTTTTCATACTTCCACAGGGCAAATTAAAAGCCAGTGTTTATGTACTTCAAAAGTATAGGATGGGAGAGATTGATTAAAAACAATGGATGTTAATGTTAATTAGACTGACATTTCTGGAATGTGAAATCTTCTATTTATGTGGACTGGAACAATTTAAAAGGTGTGGGGTGGGGGTGGGGAAGGTGGTTAAGCTTTTACCAGAAAGCTAGATACTACCAGTTTGAGCAGATATTCTCTATACTTATTTATGGGAATATTGCTAGAACCAGCCCTGGCCTACCCTCAAATATACAGCTAAAAGACATAAAACAACAACAACAAAAACACTTTGCCTACTGCCCCAAAAGAACAGGTACAACTAGTTAGCAGCAGTTCAAAGAGTGACTGGTGAAAGAGCATTCTCCGGTATCACCCAGCCTTTGGTCTCTCTGCTAATTTGGACCTATTTATGTGATGTCATTTTTAGAATTTAGAAGCCAATAGAATTTATTTATTTATTTATTTATTTATTAGCAGGAGTGGAGGGAGTATTTGGGCTGGGGAATCACCTGGTTTGTGGCTACATTTTTTGGTCTGAGTTACCCAATCTTGAAAGTCTTTTTTCATCAGTCAACTACTCAAATCAAGTAGAAATGTTTTCATCAGACATTTCAATAAATTCTCTATCTTCAATAATAACCTTAAGTTCGGTGTTCTGCTTTTTCAGACCTTCCACAGTGTAAGAAATTTCCTTCCATGACTCAAGCTTGACTTTGGCCCGTTCTAGAACCTGCTCAGCTTCTTGTTTGGCTTCCAACCATTGTGTTGAATCCTTTAACATTTCATGTAGCTGTTGCCTGCGGCTTTGAAGGTGTCCCTGTACTTCGTCCCACTGGCTCTGGATCTTTTCAACTGGTGAAAAACAAATGCAAAAAAAAAGAAAAAAAAAGACATACAATATGATTTTTAAAAAAAGCAGTTATTGAAATATGTAAGTAATATTTCTCATTGCAAACAACAATTTTCATCTGTAACTAAATTTGGTTTATTAAAAGAGAACAAATAACGGTTGGTAGGGCACAGTATGGTACACAGCGTGGGTCCTGATGCACATGTAGCCAGAAATGTCAGCTTTTTGTCTCAATAACAATGTAAAGAATACTCAAACAGGGTCACCCTGATGAGAAAGAAACAGTTCTTCATTCATATCAAGCCAAATCAAGCTAGCATTTTGATGAGATGTCCTATGGGGACTTCTATAATCTTATCCTTCATTTTAAGATTAATTACAAGTGGTAATAAATGGTTATGTTATACTTTCTTGACCAGGTAAGACAAACATTGGTAGAGTGCATGGCTGTTCACAAAAAACCTTCTCACATCTTCATGTTAGTTATTAGAATAAGGATTAGATGTGTCCTTATTTGGGGGGAAATGTAGTTCTGAAAAGGCTAATGATAATTGAAAGCTATGATAACAAGGTTTGGCCGAGGTCAGACTGGCCCACAAAGGCACCAGGAAATTTCCTGGTGATGTGACACAGAGACCTAACCCTAAAATATGCAAAGCTTTGAAAACAAAATTGTGCTGTGCTTTGTTAATAAGAAATCTGTATTGCTTAAAACTAGCACAGAGCCAGGCCTCTTAGTATTTTTCCCAAAGGCTGTCCTCATTATAGTTAAAAGCAGGGGCGGCTCTAGAAATTCCGCCGCCCCAAGCAGGGCGGCGCGCGGCGCCGGTTGCACCGCCCTTCCCCGGTCCCGCGGCTGGGGCAGAAGTGCCTGCGGACGGTCCCGTGGTCCCGCGGCTCCGGTGGAGCATCCGCAGGCATGCCTGCGGGAGCTCTGTCCGAGCCGCGGGACCAGCGCACCCGCCACAGTCATGCCTGCGGGAGCTCAAGCGGAGCCGCGGGAAGAGGGGACCCTCTGCAGTCATGCCTGCGGGAGGTCCACTCGTCCTGGGGCTCCGGTGGACCTCCCGCAGGCATAACTGCGGAAGGTCCGCCGGAGCCAAATGCCGCCCTGCCAGGACAATGCCGCCCCACACGCCTGCTTGGCGCGCTGGGGTCTGGAGCCGGCCCTGGTTAAAAGTCAGAGGCCACCTTCTCTTGGTGGGTTGAGAATTTCCTGAATGGTCTGAAGGCAAAGGCACCATCAGATGGAGGACGTTGCCAGCAGAGCACCCATGATAGGATTGATTCCACAAAGGCATTGCCTCTCTGGGCTAGAGGAAAGCAATCACAAACATGTAAAGTGAAAATCCTCCCAGGAGTGCCTCTCCTTTAGCTTGGAAAAAGCAAGGCTTTGGAGCTGTACTCTGGCTCCACTCCAGCTCCAGGCAAAAACCTGCAGCTCCACTGCTCTGGAGCTGCTCCAGGCTCTAGCTCTGGACTCCGCTCCAAAGCCCTGGGAAGAAGGGTTGTAAATCCTCCTGTGAATTCCACCAGGCTTGGAGAAGGGGAAGAAGATCCTCTCAGCATCCCTTGCTCCAGCCTGGAGGAGAAGACAGAAAATGAGTGGATGTGGGAAAAGGAATGACTGAGTACATGAGAGGGAGGAAGTAGGGGAAGATAATGTAAATAACAAAATAGAATCCAAAAGAGACCAGGTACAACCAGAGGATGAACCAAGGATTGGCTAAGGCTGTGAGGAGGAGGGAAAGAGCAGTAACACAAATTACATAATTTGTGCAAGCCAAGATTTGGAGCATATTAAACTGTCCAACTTGAAATGAGTAGTATTTAAAGGCTACACCACATTTGGGATGCTACCTACAGGTAAAAAGAACGAGTACTTGTGGCACCTTAGAGACTAACAAATTTATTTGAGCATAAGCTTTCATGGGCTAAAGCCCACTTAATTGGATGCATGCTGTGGAAAATACAGTAGGAAGATATATATACACACAGAGAACATAAAAAAATGGGTGTTGGCATACTAACTATAATGAGAATAATCAATTAAGGTGGGCTATTATTAGCTATTGTATCTGCTCACCACAGAAAATGTTACTTTTTTGTCCCAAAACCAAACAATTGAAAATCAAAATGTATTTATTTGGATATGTTGCCACGTCTCATAGGAACTGTGGTTCAGTGTTCATGTCCCCATTCTCCTTTGTGGGCCAGGCTCCCTGGCTGGGGTTCAGCATGAGAAATGTAGTCCAGCCAGGGATCTGATCTGTAGAGGAGACTGGGAACATAAACACCCAAACCTCAACCCCTAGGAGGTACCTCAAAATATTTTTGGCCAGAATATTTCAGTTTTCAATTTTTTGCCAAAAAAGTCTTTATTTTTCTTCTTCAGAAAACAACATTTTTTTCAAAACAGCTCTATTATTTTGTTTTATCAGGAATAAGTTATCACACCCAAAAGAAAATATTCTTAATGGTGCATGCCTTATTACATCAGAGCTTGAGAGCCAGAGAGAGTTCAGGTAATGGAGTCTCTTTAAATTATTATCTAAACAAACAATTTAAAGCTATGCAAAATATTTCAGTTTGATGCATTGGGTCACTCTCTAATCTCAGAAAAGAAAACATTTAAATGTGGGATAAACACTTGTGACATTTAGATCACTCATCTGGCTCTTCTGAGCTAGTCTGCAGCTCATTAAATACCATATGTGACAAATAAAATATTAGCAGTCAAAAAGGTTTCAGAGATAGTTCATTAAAGAGGAAGTAAAGGGGACCTTTGTAATTCAGGTATCACTGAATTATTACAGAGTAACCCAAAAGCAGTACACAAAAAACATCCATTCACCACAGAAAGTTTACACATGATAATTGATGCTTTCATTTGAATGTGGACATTTAAAAATATATCTTTTGAATGAGGAAAGGCAATTCCTTTTAGCTGAACTTTTTCAAGATTTCACCTTTGGCTCTCATTTAAACCACTCAGTGTGTAAGCAAATAAACATGCCTCCTCAGAGTTTGTTTCTCTCCTATTTATACATTCGTACTCTCTAGTCCAGTGAATCTCAGTCAGATTCCTGAAAGTGGTACAGTAGTCTGGAAAAGTAGTCTTGTGTACCCCAAAGTTTCACCTCACTTAAAAACAACTTGCTTGCAAAATCAGACATAAAAATACCAAAGTGTCACAGCACACTGTTATTGAAAAATTGCTTACTTTCTCATTCTGTCTGTATGAAATTTTAGTTTGTACTGCCTTTGCTGGTGCTTTTTATGTAGCCTGTTCTAAAACTAGGCAAATATCTAGATGAGTTGATGTACCCCCTGGAAGACCTTTGTGTATCCATAAGGGTACACGTACCACTGGTTAAGAACCACTGCTGTAGTTGAATCTTCTTTGTTAAAGAGAAGGGGAATGTTGACTACACCTTTATTAGGTATATGCCAAACAATAAGCATTTGGAACACCCAGGAACCTTTTCCAACTTGTGGATGGGTCAGATCAGAGCTGGTACCAGAATGTGTAAGATGAATGGTTCCACCTGGTACAAACATGGTCTGCCATCTCAAATCCACCAGGTGGAAGCACACCCTGCCAGACCACTGGAAGGAATGAACAGAAAGGAATTTCTGGGTGGGTGGGAAGGGGAACATGGTGTTATCATTGTGAAGGTGTGGTGCAAGAATGGATAGTGTGTGAGGAGGCCAAGGAATGACGGCAGTGTAAAGGGGAGCCCAGAGTGAACAGAAGACAGAAGTGAGGAGATCACAAATAAAAGGGGAACAGGCCCTGTCACACTCCACTCACAATGCTCACACATTCTACAAAAACATGTAGGGATCAGCTCTGTATCACAGACTTTACTACCCAGGAACCACTGAGCTAGCTATTTCAGATGAGGAGGATCAGAGAACTGCAAAATCTTTTCAAAAATATTAGCCAACAGACCCTTCTTTAAAGGTTCCCTTCAAAGTAGATTATTTTTAAAGTATTTTAAAAGGCTTCTGTAACCATATTGGGTTTTTGTCTGAAGGCATAAGATCACTCTATGAAAGGTTTCCCCTGGCTGGAAGAGGGAATTTGTGGGGGGAAAAAAAGAAAATACTTAGTATATTTTCTTTGAAAGTGCAGCTGAACAGCAGGAAGAAGATAGGGGAGGCATCTAGCATTCTGCCTCGGGCCCAGTAAGGGTCATTTCTGCCTACCTCCGTCTCATAAGATCCTGCAGGTTACAATGAACATATGGGATTCAGTGGAGGGGAAAATGAGTTCTTTCCACATCCAGTGACCCTAATCTGAGAGCATGAAGAGTTCAACCATGGGAATAAGGTCTAGAGATCTGTGCATAGGTGGAATTAAAAAATCAATAACCCGTGAGTCAATTGTTCCAGGGATTTATCTGAGTTTTGAAGAAATACAATGGGAGTTTGATTATCCACCTCCAGCCCTGAATCAAACACCTTCAGTAAAGTAAAACACAACAGAGGAAGAGCTATGCTGTTATAGGATGGGTGACAAAAGGAGGTCTGAGAGCTAAATAACATTAAAAATTATTTTAAAAGTATGAGCTCAGTGTCACAGGGCTGGACTCCCTCACCCTGGATTGCTTGCTGTAAACAGTCCTCACACCACTAGTGGCAAGTTCAGTACCACGTGCTTTATTTACAAGTGTTTGTTTCCCCACAGCATACGGCTTTTCCCCAAGCCTTTACCTACTACCAAACTACAGAGCAGGCAGGGGAGATCTCACCTATCTGAAAACCTGGGCTGCTTTACTCTTCCAGTCTTCCTCCTTCTCTCCTGTCTCTCTTTTAACCATCTTCAGCTGAGTCCCCTGGTTGATTGGTTAATCACTTGGTATTTAATTACTGATCTCCTTACTTTGGCTCATGTGGATATGATTACCAAATGGAGAGTGGTGAGCCAGCCTTAGGCTACTCTCACTCTGTCACAGCAGGTTACACAATGATCTAAATCTAGAGTAATTGTCCTAATTCTACTCTGGATTACAACAGTGTAACTGAGATCAGATTCTTGCCCTTCATCTTTTTACTACAGCAACCTAGATATTATGGTGACTTATAAATGAGGAACACGTAGAATTAATGTAATCTGTGTGATGTGCCCTGTGTAGGGTCAAAACTCACCCTGTTCTTGGGGTTTTTACACAATTAATAAATAAAACAGTTCCAAGGCTTGACTGCTCCTAAGGTTCCTAAATGCAGGGCTGCTCATTTCAGCCAACTCCTAAATTCTCTCTCTCTCAGAACCCAAGATCTTCCTACCATGGTAACTCCCCTCTGCACTTTTCTTCCTCCCCTTTTCCTCCCTAATGTTGAAAAGTTCCACTTTGGTTTGACACCAGATAAGATGCTGCTGGGCAGGGTCAGTATCAGTGCCAGTTTCCACTAACCCCTTCATACTCTGGTCCACTGTGGTGCTTGTCCACCTCACCACAAGAGGGGACATGAGGAGAGAGACCTGGCAGAAGAATGGAGCCAAATGTGGAGGTTGGTATCACTTTTTCTTTCCATGAGATACTAAGAGAAATTTTAAATTGTTCTTATCTCATGTGTGCCACTATCCGAACTTTTTTGTATACACAGAATATTTAAGAATCAGTACATCTCAACATTTTTTTTCATATCTGATGGCAATACACAACATAAGAGTAGCAGAGCAGAACTCTTTGTCCTTCGTTAAACTATTACAAATTGTGACCCATTCATCTTTTTACAATTATTATTTAAGTATATTACAATAGCACTAAAGGGCCTCAACTAGGACAGAATTCCATTGTGTTAGATCCTTTATAAACCCATAGTTAGAGATCATCCTATATGAAGAGCTTACAGTCTAATCAGGCAAGCCAGACAAACTACACACAAGCAAAATATCAAAGTTCTTGCTGATTATATCTGTTATTATTTTTTAACTAATATTTTCCCCAAACAATTTCTTGTCTTATCACACCGTAATTCCCAAGTGCTCCAGTCAAGCGTTTCCAATTTTGCTGGTACAGTGGTGCCCTTTTTCATTCTGCCCATCCCATCACGTAGACTGGGAAAAAATAAATGCCACCAGACAAAGCAAGTATAGACATTTTTGTGATTATATCCTAGGAATTGGACAAGGGTCCACATGGCCTCTCCTGCCCAGTCCATCAGGACTCCCTGCAGCTCCCCCTATGTCATTGAATAGTCCAGCTACTTCACTTGACTCTAGCAGTGGAGGCTTATAATTTCAGGAGTCCTATTCAATTTGGTTTGCATCACTAGTGCCACCAGTAGTTTGACAGCTGTTATGTCATTAAAGAGGGAAAAGTGAGATCCCCTGAGCTGATTTATTGGTTTAGTAAGATACAGGAAGTACTAACAATTGAGAAAATTACATTTAAAAAATAAAACACTAGATAACTATTTTATAATCCAGTTACCATTGATTTAGTATCCAGAAAAGGAACAATCCCAGCAAGTAAAGCTGCTAACTTGAAATCAATTTTTGTTTATTAAGTTATTTGCTCTGCTATACTTCATTTATGGATAAAACTAATATAACTCTGTCTGCTGCTGAAAACAAACCACTTACGTATTGAGCTATCTGAGCTGCCCACTGCTCATCCTTTCTTTGGAAAAGTGAATGTGTGGAAAAAGTAAATGAGCACTCAAACAGTGTGATCTAGAAATGCAGAGATTAGTAAGATTTGAAAATTGAGCACGTAAGCAGCAGCACTGTATCAGGGGGTTAAGATCTCTTCAAAAAGAAGAACAGCCTGGGCAGTCACTAATCCACTGCCTTTCCAATGATGTCACCCTAGTGCAGTCCTTCTATGCAACCTCCTCCAAATAACAAATAGTAACAAGCCCGACATAAGATTCAGTAAGGCATCCTCACTTAGAACAATCTCAATGAGACAAACAATAATAGAGATGAAAGGAAGAATAAAAATAAACTTGAAAAAATGATCAGCAAAACTGTATTCACATTAAGAGAAAAGCAACTGAAATAGTGGATGGATTCTGCAATTATTAAAACATTAATATAATTGACAGTCTAAGACATAATCTCACCTGCAAAGGGGCTGTATTTTTCCATATGTTTGTATAGTGCTTAGTACAATGAGCTGAGTATGTGCTGCTCTGTGTGGCCTTGGGCAAATCATTCACTTTCGGTCTCTCAGTTCCCCTATCTATGAAATCATTATTACTAATTATTTGAATTTCCATCACATGTGGAGGGCCCAGTCAAGATTAGGGCCACATTGTATATGCACATTTTAAGCAATTTGGGGTAGGGGCTATCTCTGACTATCTAAACAGACAAGACGGACAAAGGAGATCCAAGGCCCCCTCACATGAGAAGATACATATATACTCATCCTATCTTCAGTGACTAAATTTTAAGGTGGACCTGTCTATACCCAGTTCTCCCATTTGGTTTAGTATCCAACCAATCCAGGGACAGATAAGAAAAAAGAGCCAAACAATTTGTTATCCAATCAATTTTAAAAAAACAATAGGAACAAAGAACCCCCAAAAGACAGATCCTTTGTCCTTAGACTCCCCAGACAGAGAGAGGGAGAGAGAGACTCTATAGCCTGGTGGCAAGGACTGTCATCTGGGTCTCCCACATCCTGGTAAGTGACCTAATCACCAGGGTCCTGGCTATTTAAGAGTGGGATCTCTCTCTCTATCCTTTTTTTTTTTTAATTCAAAGATCTTATTTTCATTCTCCATGGAATGAACACAGATTTTGAAACCTCCAATTTTTTCACAGTATTTTTTTTTGACCATCCCTGATTGGTAAAAGTTCAGGGACAAAGACATTCATGCTCCACAAATGCAAGAAATTGGAAACAAGGCCAAAAGGTCTCAGAAGACTAAAGAACAGGAAAGCCTCCTCCTCTTTTCTCCCTCTTCTGCCTCACCTTCCACTTCTACAGAGGTCATCATATATTATGAAGTGGACACAGTGAAGGAGAACTCTCAGAAGAAGCTGTTAGCAAAACAGTAGAAAGACACATTCATGTTATTGGGCAAAGTATGGCCCGTAGGCTGGATCTGGCCCATCAGGGCTTTCAATCCGGCCCTTGGGATTGCCAGCCCTGTGGCACAGCGGGGCTAAGGCAGGCTCTCTGCCTGCCCTGGCCTTGTGCCGCTCCCGGAAGCAGATTGCACCACGTCCCTGCAGCCTCGGAGGGGGGTGGGGGGAGTCAGAGGCCTCCACGTACTGCTCTCGCCTCCAGGAACACACCCCACCCCAGCTCCCATTGGCCAGGAACGAGGAACTGCAGCCAATGGGAGCTTTGGGGGTGGTACCTGCAAGGTGAGAGCAGGGTGTGGCAGAGCCGCCTGCCCCACCTCATCCCCAGGAGCCACTGCCAGATATGCTGGGCACTTCCAGGAGCAGCGCGGGCCAGGGCAGGCAGGGAACCTGCCTCAGCCCTGCTGTGCACCGCTGCCACCCCAGAGTCGCTTGAGGTAAGTGGCGCTGGGCTGGAGCCTGCACCCCAAACCCCTCCTGCATCCCACACCCCAACCTCCTGCCCTGAGCCCCCTAACCCACTGCCATGAGCCCCCTGCCACACCCCACACCCCTCCTGCACCCCAACCCCCTGCCCTGAGCCCCCTCCTTTACCCTCCCTGCACCAAACCCCCTTCCCTGAGCCCCCGCCACACTCCACTCCTCCTGCACCCCAACCCCTTGCCCTGAGCTCCCTCCTGCACCCTCCACCCCAACCCCTTGCCCTGTGCTCCTTCCTGCACACTGTACCCCTCCCACACCCTGCACTCCCCCCTGCACCCCAACCCCCTTCCCCAGTCCTACATTCATGGCCCTGCATACAATTTCCCCACCCAGATGTTTGCCCGCCCCTGTTGTAAATGATGTCCAGTCTAATCCTATTAATAATGAAGCAAAAGGTTGACATTTCCTCTTCTTTCATTCAATAGACAAACCCTTTTTTGCATTCCTGAAATTACATGATAAATTCAAAATGACAACCAAATAACTGTTTTTAAGAGGTCCCCACCTAACTAGGACCCTATTGGGGACAGAATTATCAAGTGACACAGTAGAAATGGAATTTGCAAAGCAGAAAACAAAGCTCCTTTTCTTATCAAATTACCATAAATTGAATACAAATCCTCCCTCTATCAAACTGCTTGTCATAGACATTGTCACCAGCACATCTAGGTCTTGCCATAAAGGTCATCTTTTCCCAATATATTCTTAGATTTCAAGGCCAAATGGGACTATTATGATCATTTAGTCCAGCGGTTCTAAAACTGGGGTCCATGGACCCCTGGGTCCTGAGATTCTACAAAATATTATTGAAAAAAAAATAATCTCGTCTTGTGTCTGCATTGCATAATGATTAAAACTGATAAATCTACTATTTCTGTTTCCACAACATATTCCATGGTGCATGAACAATGTTGTAATACTCACACTGCACAATGTAAAATGTATCACTCCTTGCAACAGCAAATCAGAAGTGATGTCTGGCTTTTTTATGATTAAGAAGTCTTTGGTGGAAGTGGAATATATTTTTAAAGTGCGTAAGCAAATTACATTGAATATGGATAAGTTTTTAAAATGTCCTCATACTAGTACTGCTAATTGTGCTGAAGCCATGTACAATGCAGAGTCAAGTAGTAAGGAACAAGTAAAGAACAGAAAGTTTGATTAAAGTTATAATGATTTTGGTTTTATGGAATTTAGTGATGGATGACTGCAATGGATGTTGCGTCGCCAGGCTATTGCATTACAAAAAAAAAAAAAGCATTATGTGCTAAATGCAGCCATGACAGTTGTGAATTTCATAAAGTCCTGGCCTTTGAATTAAACCTGTTTGCAAAGCTGTGTTTAGATATGGATGAGGACATGACGTATTATTGTTTCACATGTGCATAGGCTATCTCGTGTCAGAATGTTGGAAAGAGTTTTTGAGCTTCGCAAAATGCTGCTGGGTTTTCTTTCTGTGCACAAGATCACTGCAAACTTTTCTGACCTGATATGGATTGTAAAGCTTGCACACTTAGCAGACATTTGAAAGTTGCTGAATGCACCGAAACTCTTCACACAAGGGAGTGATACAATCATACTTGAGGTGAGTTACACAACTGCAGCATTTCAGAAGAAAATAGAGATTTGGAAAACTAGACTGAGCAGTGGAATCTCAGATATGGTTCCGCTACTGACAGAATTTCTGGTTACTAACAGCATGAAAATTGACTGTGAGAGAGACAGGACCATTGTTCACCTTTCAACTTTGGCAGAGTACTTCAGTGTTTACTTTAAAAATATAAACATGGAGGAAAATTACTGGGTTCGGGATTTGTTCTGAGCTTGTGCAATGTCATCTTGCTCTTTGAGTGGAAAAGCAGAGCAGGAGCTGCTTGAACTATCCTGTGACCGCACACTGAAAAATCAGTTTCAGGAACAAGCACCTTGTCAGTTTTGACCAACTGTTGCTGCAGAATACCCAGTTTTCGTTACAGAAGCAATGAAAGTGTTGCTACTTTTCCCAACAACATATACATGTGAAGCATCATTGTCTGCCATGATAGCTATGAAGACAAATTTCAGGTCCCGTCTGGAAGTGGAGAATGATCTATGAGTTTGCTTGTCAACCATCACACCAAAGATAGTCAGAGTGCAGTAAGAGGCAGGGTCACCCATCTCACTGATATCTGTACGTACTCTTATAATCTTTTTCTTTAAGCATTACTAACAGTACGTGTTTATATGAAGTACACATATACCTTTGTCAATCAGTTTCTTAGTTGGGAGTCTGTGATTAATATTTGAAAATTCACAAGAAAAGTTTGAGAACCTCTGTTCTAGTTTGACCTCCTGCAGAACATAACCATAGAATACTAGGATTCGGGTCAGTTATATATCCAAAAGGAATTACAGATGCAATGACATTCCTTAACTAAAAATGTAACGGGGTTTATCTGGATCTTTGAGTGTTTCAATGTTTATCCCTTGCAACAATGCTCACAATGAAAGGACACAGTCCACTTGAAATCTAGTCAATTTTGAAAAATGACTTATGAGTAGTTTCAGGCTTTGCAGCTGTAGTTTCCAATATTTTAAATGTTTCTTTCTGCTATGTTGCAATGTGAAAGACACCAAGTGGGAAAAGTGAATAATCAAGGGCCCAATCCTAGGAGTCACATGTTCTCAACCTCCAATTGACATTAAAAGGATCTCAGGGTTCACAACACCTTCTAGAAGTGCTCAGCATTTTAAAGGATGGGCCCTGATCAAATATAACAGGAAAAAAAGAAAGTGACCACTCAAGTATATAAAGTAAATAAACTGAAAAAAGAAGGACATATTTAGATTTTCTAATCTCTGAAACTGTAGGGATTTTAGACATTACTTGTAAATAAAGGAGATTAAAATCACACCCTTCTGTTTTTAAGTTTGTGTGTCCCTTTAATTGAAAATAGTTTACATGATTAATAGACACGATAATTCTGCTATCAATTTATTCACAAAGTCTTGAGATGTGGGATGAGATGGGGACCCAGAATGCTATTCAGTAGTTATTAGAAAATAGGTAGTATTTTGTTAGTTTATATTAACTTGTCTACAACTGCAATGTTGGAATATGTTGCAAACATAAAAGAAGTGTAGATTTTTGTGGATAAAAGGTTTCTAATGTGGAGACTGTATAAAAATATCACATTTTCATTATTTGCCCAAGGAGCACACTAACTCAGCTTCAAAGTTGTCAACATTAATCCTTTTTATAAGATTTGTTGTCCTCAAAATTTCCTCTTTCTCTTCCCATTTTTCAGTTTTCAAGTCCTTTTCAAGGGCATTAAGTATATTTTCATTCTAAAACATAAACACTTTCTCAGTTTATCTTAGCAACTAGACAACTATATACATGTTTAATAAAACCTATGGTTGTTGTGACTTCCATTCCAAGTATTTCATTATTTTTCCCCTGTGAGACATTTTTCTTTAAGTTTTTGGGCTGGTTGATTGTCATTTACTTATTTCTATTTTGTGAAGCATTCGATCATTTTTGGATTTTTCAATAAGATTTGTGGTATAAAACTTTGTTTACCTTTACATTTTTGCATTATAAAGCATTAGTTGTTATCATAACTCATCATACCACTTAACTGAATCAAAGAAACTGTTACTTACCTTATAATAATTGTGGTTCCTCAAGACATGTTATCCATATTTATTCCACTGTTTGGTGCATTTTCACCCCATCCACTCAAGTTCAGATTCTTTTGGCTGGCAGTGTCTGTTGGAGTCATACCTGTGCCTGAGTGTCCTTGTGACTCCAACCAAGGGCATACAGGATAGGACGATCCCAACTGTCTCTCAGTCCCTTTGCCAGTACAGAATCCAGTTGTTAGAAGACTCCACAGTAGTGGAGGAGGGTGATCATGGAATATATGTGGATAACACTTCTTGAAGAACCACAGTTACTATAAGGTAAATAACCGTTTCTTCTTCTTTGAGTACTTGTCCATAGATATTCCACTGTTGCTGACTCATAAGCAGTGACCTAGATCATTGGTTCTCAACCAGGGGTCCAAGCCCCCGTAAGGGACCACAAGCAGGTTTCAGTGGGGGCACCAAGCAGGGCCGGCATTCGACTCACTGGGGCCCAAGGCAGAAAGCCAAGGCCCTGCCGCACGGGGTTGAAACCCAGGCCCTGAGCCCCGACACCCGAGGCTGAAGCTGAAGCTTCAGTGGCTACATTCAGGGGCAATGTAGCTTTGCAGGGGCTCCTGAGGCATGAGGCCCCAGGCAATTGCCCTGTTGCTATCCCCTAACACCAGCCCTGCAGAAAACCCTTTATTGTGACACAGGTGGGCTGTGGAGTTTTTATAGCATGTTGGGGGGCGGGGGGGGCTCAGAAAGAAAAAGGTTGAGAATCCCTGACCTATTTCACAGGAGGTGGGTGCTGGGATCTACCTCAACAATGACTGCAAGACAGCCTTTCTAAAATGGGTATAATCAGTCCTTGATGCATCTACTTTGGAATGATGGTTGATAAAGGTCTCTCTTCCCCCTGCCTCTCAACCTGCTAGGACTGCAGCCTTCCCCACAGATTGCACCTGCAGGGACATTAGGTGTCCCCAGTCCCGAGGCAGAACAGGGAGCTGTGCTGTCATGTGAGTGAGGGAACGGGTCTGCGACAGCAAAGCTGCAGCGTGCTCCATGTGCTACCGCAGGGCCTATGACACCCAATCCCTGCATGCTCAATGTGCAGGAAAAGCTGCAGTCTGAGCAGGGCAGGGCAGAGACACACTCCCAACTCCCACCCCCACCCCCAACAAGGAATGTGAATAGGAGGATGAGCGCCTGGCTGTGGGGGGAGCCACTACATTGCTGAATGGCTTCACCCCCAGGCAGGAGCTGTTCAGCAGCTGGATGGCCTTCTACCATCAAGCCTGCCCTCTCCTCACTACAACGGCTTCCCATAAAATTTTGAATCACTTTCGAAGTCTCAGTCCTTGTCTTCAAAGCACTCCATTGCCTGGGTCCAAGATATCTAAAAGTTCCCCTAAAGTGCTGGGACAAAGAGCGTGGTCAACAACTAACATTTTTCTCTGGCACAATGGAACTCTCAAATAATCAGAGTAAAGCTCATCTGTGTGGAAGACAGAACTTTCTCTGGGGGCAGTCTGAGACTGTAGAATTAACTCCACCAAAAACTAATGACCTCACCACTTCACATTCAATGCGCAATGCACATGTATTTGACCTTGCCTTCTCTAAAAATATACAACAAAAGATTGGCAGTGGGGCAGACTGTGCTAGCTTCATGTTTGGCAGGAAAGGGCATCTAGCGCTGGATTGGGGTGGAGACACTGTTCTTCTAGCCTGATGAAGTCTCCATTGCACCTAATAAGCACATAGCTATGGAGTAGTAGCCTTCATTAGAAGTATCATGGCTGGGGTAATAAAAATGAGCTCTCGGCTGCCTCTCTCCCTCTCTGGCATGTACTGGCCTGAGTGTTTAGACTCCAGAGAACAAACTGGTGACACCTCCCTACTAACATCAGAAACTGAGGATGAGGCATACTTCTCATGGAGAGGTTCCAGCAGTTCCAGCTGGAGTGCTAAGAGCACCTTCAGACTGTGATGCTGTATAAAAAGGAAGCTGACCATTTTATCACTGTTGCTATCACTGTTATACAATTGCAATAGATCTTGTACACAGTATGCCTTGTAAGATATCATTTGAAATGTTGTAATCTGTTGCATAATGTTATTTTGTTTATAGGTGGGTGTTATCATTGTATATGAAGTTATAGATGATTGCTATGTATTTGTATCTCAAACATGTTGTGTTCCTGCGTAACACCCACAAGACAGATTTGCATCTAGACCAGCCAGCCATGGTTAATGGGCCATTGAGGAGAATCAACTCTTCCAATGGGCCCCTCCCAAGGACACCTCAGAGAGCATATGGACAATGGTCACCCCAGTGACTCAGTAGGGTACATAGATCATGTGATGAGACAGTAACTTTCCGTGCTCATGGACTAGGGGGGTATAAATTGGAAAGTGTGACATCATCCTCTTGCCTCTCCCCTGCTCCACAACTCTGGATTATGATTGCTAACAAAGAAGAGCTTTGAACAATGGACTGAGGCCCCCAGTATTTGGGTTGAACCAGAAAGACTTATTACAAACTGGCAGATTGAACATCACTGCTATTATCCTCATCTACAAACTCTGAAATCAACTGTAATGTATATGATTCATTTTAACATTTTCATAATTCTCTTCCTTTTTATATTAATAAATCTGTAGTTTTTAGTTACTAAAGGATTGGCTACCAGTGTGGGTTTTGGGTAAAATCTGAAGTATATTTTGACCTGGGGTATGTGTCTGGTTCTTTGGAACTGGAAGAACCTAATATATGTGATTTCTGGTTTTAATAATAATTAATCATAGAAGTCTGGTTCATCTGTGTGGTACATGAGGGGCTAGAGGTCCTGAAGGGGACTGTCTGTGGCTTCATAATAACTAGTGTAGTATTTTGGAAGCACACATTTGTTACTGGCTTGATGAAATTTTATGAGAGTATATACCACCAGTTTGGGGTACATGCCCTGTTTCCTAGCAGGCTGATCCAAAATTGGCACTTTTAGCTGTGTCCCATACCAGCGTGACACAGACTGTCTCTCATCGGTACCACTGATGCGCTTGGCACCAGTACAGGGGTGGCAGGAGGTACCAGAAAAGGTATCTTTATTATTACTAACAGGGGTGAGTCTGATACCAAAGAGACCATGGGGGTCCCTTGATGCCTTATATAATTTTCACACTGAGCAAGCCAGCCCCGAAGCAAGGTGACTGGATGGCATGGTACTGGACTAGTCAGTACCAGGGATATTGGTACTAAAGGCCTGAGTACTGAAGGGTCAGTACTAGGTGATTTTTCAGATACCAAGTAAGTTGTTCTGAAGGCATGGTTTCTGGCGCCAGAGGACCCTTCCTGGACCTCGAGCTACAATTTTCTGAGATAATTGAAGGTGATTTCTGGCTTCTTGAGAAAGGACGTGATGAAAGAAATAGATTTCATCCATTTATGGGCTCAGTGTTCCCTGAAGTTTTACCAGTTAAGGAGGATGAATCTTTGGGAAGGTTTGTCTCAGATCTGGAAGCAGAGGAGCCAGCAGGAGCATTTTTTTTTTTTGCAATATGTGCTTAGGAATTTCTGCCCCAACCACTTCAGGGTCTGAAGAGAGATGCATTTACCTCTCCAGAAGGAACATTTTCAGACAAGATTCCCTAGATCTTTGGAATCTCTTTGAAAAAGATTTACAAAGAGCACATCTGTTATGTGCCCATTTCCCTGGCTCACAATAAGCATTTGGTATGCCCATCATTAAGAAGCATTACTACCTTGCATGAAGGGAAATTTTTAAGGCCTGAAGAGTTCAGTCATAATAAGCAATGCTGGTTCCGGGTCAGACTAAGGCAAAAAGTCAAAAGGTTTTCTTCTAAAGAAAAAAAATAAACCTCTAAAATTAACACTAACTGACCAACTGCTAAGTAACGATCTAGTTACAATATAATGGGCTGATCACGCAATGACTGAGCAGCTCTGGACACTTCAAGGTCTGACTGAAAGCAATGGGTGAAGGAAATGAGAGCAGGATGGGGTTACCCTATGCTTAGTTTATGCCCTTGGCTGGAAGGAGAGCACTCAGGGTATGTCTACACTGCAAAAACACCTGTGCTGGTCCATATCAGCTGGCTTGGGCTAGGAGCTGTTTAACTGAGGAGTAGACATTCAGGTTAGAGCTGCAGCCCGAGTTCTGGGACCCTCCCCCCCTCATGGGGTCGCAGATCCTGGGCTCCAGCCCAAGCCTGTCTGTAATAAGCAGCTCTGTAGCCTGAGCCCCGCAAGCCCAAGTCAGCTGATATGGGCCAGCAGTGGATGTTTACTTGCAGTGTAATCATACACTTAGGGTCCAGATGCAGATCCAATGGATGCTGCTGATCAAAAGAATTCAAATCTGAAAGAATCCCAACACTGGAATATATAAGGACAAGCATGCAAAGAGGAACTGATTCTCCCCCCTGCTTTATTGTAAAGTTCCCATGCATCTAGCTATCATAAGATCACATCCTTAGACCAAAAACCCTCACTAGGATTGTCCTATTAGAATAATCAGAGGGCTCCATTACTAGAACTGTCCCAGTGATGCATTTGATTTAATAATCTTCTACAAAGGTTGCTTTATTGAGCCATCTTACTATACCTGTAGAAAGGAACCTCCTCTCTTGTCTTATCTATTTTCTTAAGTCTCACCATCATCATATACCTGTGAAGCTTTACATTGTTTTTTTAATAACATAATATACTTAAGCATGCTGAAGCTCTCCAACTCTGTGGCTACATGATTATAGCTGGTCTAATCAACCTTAGTCAATAAATATTTAAGTGATCTGTGTATTTCAGTTTTAATTTTATAAAAAAAGTTTGTGAAGAGTTTAATAAGAAACAAATTGTTATTGTTTGGCCATATTTAAGAATGTACCAGTAGTTATTATCTAGAGGTGATCAGATATGTAATTATTTATCTTTGTCCAAAAGTTTTGCTAGTATTTTTTTCTTTAACTATGAATACTCAAGCAAGCTCACTGAGAGGAAAGAATTTCTAATTAGGAATTTAGTTTCTGTTCATGGACCAAGGCATTTTTAATAATCACCCCAACAAAAAAAACATGTTTAAAGGACATCTGTTTTCAGCAGACATGCAACTTGTCAGTGCATTTATTTAGAAACGGGATATGAAATTAATGAAACCGTGCTGTATTTTCTTTGAACATAAACAAAAATGTTATTAGCATTATTAAAATAAAGCAGCTCTACTGAGGCCTTTAATATACTTTTGTACTTGCTGATGCAAAAACATTATGGTCAGACTGACAGTTAAGTGTAGAATTGTGTGAAATTCATTACCTACCTAATGAAGTGTAAAGCCAATGAATTTAAGTGTTTTCACTGCCACAGCACTTACTGCTGCCTGCCACACATTCATATTTACCCTGTATTTCCTTATTGGCAGCAGCAGCAGCAGCAGCCGGGCTAGCAATAAAACTCAGTCTAGCTTCAGTCCTATGCTTTTCATGTATGTTACACTTTCATATTGTCACTTACTTTTTGTTTAGGTTTAATAATATCGTTTTGCCCTATCATTTCCTCTCAGCATATTTTCAAATAGCCAGATTAAACAAATAATAAATTATCAAAGCAGATAAGAAAGGGAAGCTTACCATTTTATTTTTTCTCCTATATTCTATTAAATATGCAATATGTTCATATCCTTCCCATCTTTAATAAAAACAAATTCCCCCAAGAAAGGCCTTGTTATTCTTTTAGTAGGATGTTCTGGTAAAGGAAGCAAAAAGTTATCTAGGAATTGAGATAACGCGTTAGGCCAGTCACATAAGGCATACAGGCAAAGTGTCTGAAGGAAATGGGTACAACTTAGAGAAACAGAAATAGTGTCTCAGCATGACTTGCTAATAACTTATATATCTATGCCACTTTTGTACCACTAGGATTTTGAGCTGGTCAAGGGCCAGCAGAGCCCCCAAAATAAATTAGAGTAGTCCCCTCTAATGTACTGTAGTTTCCCTAGATCTGCAAATTGACTAGCCCCTTCCCCTCCTGCTCCACGTATACCCACACACAGCCCCTTTGCTAAGGGAATTAACAAGGGCTGTTCCAGCTAGTGCTGTGCCAATAACCAGTTTCTTGGTTTGAAGGCACAACTGGAAAAAAAAATCAGGAAAAAAGTCATTTTGGGTGACCCCAAAAAATTCAATTTTTTTCAGCAAACTGGGTTCAACAAAACAAACATTTTGTTTAGTTTGAGGGTTTCATATGTTTTATTATTTTTTTAAAATAAAACTGAAGTAAAATTGAAAAAGAAAAGTAATTTTCAACCAAAAAGTCTAAACATTTAATTTTGAAATTTTCAAACAAAACATTTTGATTTTTTTTGACATTTTTTCCCCAACTGAAACAATTTGGAGAATTTGATACATGAATTTGCAAAACATTTCAGTCAACACAAATCTTCATTTCTGGTGGGGAAAAAAAGCCACATCCAAAACTTTTTTCCCATCTCTCTTTCTAGCTTCTTTATGTTGCCAATGCAGAGTAAAAAGGGTTTTTAGCAGAAAACAGAATCAAGCCTCTCAAAGTATTTTGGAAGAGAGATGCAGTACTGCTAAACCCCAAGCTATAAAAAGGCATGAGTCGAGCCCAAGAATCATCAGCATAATATTAAAAAAAAAAGTTTGGAATTATTTGGCTTCTGGTTTTTGAGCTTTTAAGCTTCATGTTTTCGTCAGGAGTGAAGGACCCGTGATTTTAAGATAAAACTCCAAATACTACATCTGTTGGCAACACTGTAAATGTCTAACCAACAGTAGTGGTATGGGCCTGATTTTGAATGATGCTGTGAACCCACAACTCCCTCAGATTTCAACTGGAATTTTGGGTGTTCAGAACTTCTGAAAAATCAGGCCCAACATGACTAGGTGTTATATATTATTTATAATTATTATTTTCATACTATAAGATGTAAATTCATTTCCTCAGGTGAAACTCAGCCATGTGCAGAGGGTTCCCACAAAGGCCCCGAACACCATACAGAAGCCCCACATTAAGGACTTCAGTGGTACTAAGGCCTTTGTGTGCATGCTTTCACTGGGTTGAATTCCACTCTTGAGCTTTTCCACTGTTTCGTTTGTTTGTTTTTGTTTGACTGGTTGTTGAGGTTTTTTGGAGCGTGTGGGTGGGCATTTGTTTTTTGCATTAAAAATTATTGCCAGAGTAATTTTCCATAAAACTGAGTATTGATTTTAATTTTCAAAAATGTAACTGCTTTGTGAAATATCTAGAATTTTTTGTAAAGGTTTTAATGCAATGTGGATTTCAAGCTTGCTTTTGAAGTATCTCCTCCATTCCCTAGTATTCAGGGGAATGCTTTCTATAAATCAGGGGTCGGCAACCTTTCAGAAGTGGTGTGCCGAGTCTTCATTTATTCACTCTAATTTAAGGTTTCACATGCCGGTAATACATTTTAATGTTTTTAGAAGGTCTCTTTCTATAAGTCTATAATATAGAACTAAACTATTGTTGTATGTAAAGTAAATAAGATTTTTAAAATGTTTAAGAAGCTTCATTTAAAATTAAATTAAAATGCAGAGCCCCCCGAACCGGTGGCCAGGACCAGGGCAGTGTGAGTGCCACTGAAAATCAGCTCACGTGCCGCCTTCGGCACGCGTGCCATAGGTTGCCTACCCCTGCTGTAAATGAACCCAAATGGCCACTGACTGTCAGTAATGCTTCGCAACATCTACAGCTATAACAGTATTTATCTGGCTTTTAAAAATCATATCTTTAGAAAGGTAATTCAGTTACAAAAGCATGGAGCTTGCAATCTGTATATTTGTGAAAGTAAAACAATGAAGAACGATTGAAATGCTGCACCTGGCACTATTCATCACCGACTATACTAGAATACTTGAATAACAAGACAAATCACTCTTTTTTAAAAGAGGACACACACTTTTAAAGCTGTATTATAGCTCCTCTGCGGTCTACAAAGTGAAATGTGAAGTAAACATAGAAAGTACCAGTATTTATCACCAATGATTTTTCTCTATTAGTAGTAAATTTAGCAAAGATGGTAACTCAGATTGCTATACTTATTTTTGAAGCCTTTCTTACTTGCTAGATATGTGACAATTTCTTAAATGTAATACATTTGCAGTAAATACAACCATTTGTGCGGTGACATATATAGTATAATAAAATGGTATGAAGCTGCTGTAATAAGAATTTTCAAATTAAAAAAAAGTTTTCCTATCACTAAAAAAGTAGAACAGTCTACAGCATGTGAAACATCATCTGAATTTTAATTAAGACACACAATTGTCAAAGTTAGAATCAAGACTCACAATTTGTCAGACCACTCTGTTTTTATTAGCGCAGCGCTCCGCCAATAACATTCAGATAATGTGAGTGGCCATGCAAGACCCAAACAGTCTTATTTATACAGATAAAAGAGCGGGAAACAAACAAAGGGACAAAGAGAAAAACAGCAAAATTCACCTGGGGCATAGCATGCATATCTTACTTCCTTACTAACTCCTATCAATCTAAGGCTAATGCTTCACCAATTGCCCTTAAACGGTGCAATTGTTCTATGTTAATGTCTGTATTCCTGACACCTGGACTCCAGCATTCCAGCGATTTTCCTTAAAGGTACAGACAGCATTTCTTTAATCCTATCTATTTTTGTAATATAATTCATTCTACTTTCACACTACATATGCAGGAAAGCCTTGTTTAGGCTTTAATTTTTCACTTTAAGGCACTGGAGTGCATTGGGGCAGCTTGAACTCATAGTTCACAGGGGAACAAGTCTGCATGTGATTGGCTTATGGTATTGCCAAACCCAAGTATTCAAAAATCATGAATCAGATCACAAATATAGTGATTTAAAAATGTGGTGTGTGTTTTTTTTTATTTGCCTTTTGGTTTTTGAGACTTTAGCTTTTGCATATTCGAGCTTTCCTATTTAGAGTCACACAGTCATAGAGCTTAAGGCAAGAAAGGATCACCTGCTCATCTATTTTGACTCCTCCATGTCACAGGCCACCAACACCACCCAGAATCTTCACACTAAACCCAACAACTGAAATACTGAGAATTAGAAACGTATATTAAAAAAAGAGCTGAGATTCTCACATCACGATTCCACAAAGTGAGGCTCTAAGACAAACACCATATACCACGATGCATATGATAAAATTGCAAGAATTGGCTCAGTGGGCTTCACGGCTGGGAGTGATAGCACAATGTGTCTGCCTCCTCCTTGTCCATAGCTGTAGTAGCTTGCAGCACCATCAGTGTTAGCCCCACATACTACCTGTGATCAATCAGGTGACATAAGAACGGCAGTTATTACCAGTCCCAGTGCCCGTATTGCCTCCCCACTGAAATGATGTCTTCTTGTTTTTTCAAACTAAATTGGCTAGCTGACGGCATTCGGACAGTGCAGAACATTTTAATGCTGCCTTTTGAGGCTTCCTTATCTCTCCCAGACCACAGTTTCTCCTGCACACTTATCACCAAACCTTCAGTCTGAAGACACTAAACAGAGGTGTCTAAAGTTTGATGGCTCACTTCACTCATCTAAAACTGTAAACAGAGGTGCTCCATATACAACTCTTAACTGAATGAACATACTCAGTACATTGATTTTTTCTCCACAATGGAAACAGCAAATTTTAGAGATTCATTCTGTCTGAACAATGGTTGCTCTACAATTTTACAGAATATGTTGTGATTTTGTCTGAACTTATTTTTTTTCCCTTTGGACTTTTGAAGGATCCAGACATCTGAGCAGACCTGCTTTTCACCCACTATCCTGAAAACAGGGATACTCCAGGCAGTTTCATGGATGTGCGATGAAGTATATAGAAACATGCAGGCTGTCTTGTAAGGAAGGAGTTAAGTTGACATTGGAGGGAAGTAGGAAATACTTTTAGCTGGCACCAGTTATAGCTGTAGGTAAAAGACATTTGTCTCAAAATATAGAGGCTGCACTCAGGGGCAGGAAGTTTTCATTGAACACTGAGCAGCAGGGACTCAAAGCAGCACAAACCAAAGAAACCTACAAAGGTTTGTACCAAAAAGAGGCTGTAAATCTAACAGAGAACAGGGTTCAAAGATCAGACTGTATATAGCCAGGTGGCTGGAGTACGTCATTTTCCTTACTTTCATTGTTCACATGAGCTGAAAAGAGCTCGGTATTCCTCAGTTACTTTAAGACAGGACTTCTGTGAAAGACTAAATAAACTTGCTTCTTTTAGAGGTATAACTAGAGTTCCTGAGGAAAAAAGTCAATTAATAGTCAACTAGGTGGGAAAATCCAGTTTGGAATCTTAAAGAAGCAACTCTGACCAGAGGAATATTGACACAGAGCTCTTGCTATTCTGAAGCACATTCTCAGAAAGAGACAGCCTAAGAGTTATTTCTTTGGGCATTTATTCTACCCTTTCATTTTGGATTGACAGTTTCCCCAACTTCTTCTGCCCCATTCTGTCTTCTTTCTCAAAAGCACATTCATTTGCCACACCCATAAGAAGATGCTTTCAGTCTGATGCCAGCTAACCCATTCTTTCTCTGCAGAGAGTGACAACATCACCTTCACACCACTTCAAATCTTCACCAGCCTGAGGTGCAAGAGTCCAGAGGTAATTTAAAATTAGACTGGAAAATGCCCTACAGACTATACTGTAGGCAGGGTGTCAGGGCTTTTAAAAACGGTACTCTAACATTGTCTATCCCATAATTGTTGGAAGTTTTTGCTATCGTAAACAGTTAAAATTCACATTCATACAGTCATGATTAGATTGCCGAGTTAATATGCAATTAAGATAAATATGGGCAGCTCACAGACCGTATAGAACAAATGTTTTTTCTACCATTCTCAGGAGTAATTCAGAATATCATTAAAAAAAGTTCTCTCTGCTACCATATTGGCTATACAATTTCTGTTTTGTATTTAAAAACAAGCGCTTATGCAGAAAGTGATGGAGCTACCCGAGGAGTGCTGGTACCCTTAACTAACAGGAAAAGTGAAAAACTGCCAGGGACTAGATACCATCATAGCAAGGGATGCTACTGACACTTTTTTAAGGTAAAGGGATAGCTCTTTCCCATCTTTAAATATGATTCATTCCCAAACAAAGTCACGTAATATGGCACCTTGTGACAGTGTGTGACATTTGGACTTGCTTGTATCTCATTAATTAATGGCTACATAAACTTAAAAAGTTAAATATGCTGGGCTGGGAAGGAGAGGGATCTCTCTCTCTCCTCTCTGCTGTGGCAGCCCCCAAGCTGGGGCTGGGAAGGAGGGGGGAAAGTTGCCTCTTTCTCTGGCTGCCGCAGCCCTGTATGTCCCAAATTTCCCCCACCCCCTCTCCTCACTTCTCACCCCCTCTTCCCACTGCCCCCTGCCACCTACCCCCTATTCGCCCCAAGGCCACCACCTCACCTTACATGTGCATCTTCTCTAGGGTCCAGGCCCTAATTAGTGGAGCCACACCTACGTGGCTCCACTAACTAGATGGGTGGCCCTTCACTGTCTTGTGTGCAGCTGCCCAGGCGCGCACCTTAGAGGGAACTATCTGTGGACCACCTGAATGGAGCATCCACGGAGCATGGTTTGAGAACCTCTAGTCTAGGATTTAGCTAGATATTCTTAGGGATGGTCTCTGCTCCACTGGGCCATCCCCAAGAAGGATGTATATATACAGTGTTTCATTGTTGGTTTCTTTTGCAATGACTACCCTGAAACGTTTCTACCCAAGATTTTCCTTTTTCACACATTTTTTTTGCAAGGAAGAGCATAATGTAACCCCATGACAGGAAGAAAAGTCAGTTGCTTACAACTAAGAGGTGACAAGGTCCCTGACAGTATACTGATGCTACTAAAAGAACCAAGGGCGCACACAGAACATTTCTTTAGAAGCAATCAATAGTATTACTACCTATATGAGCATTCTGTATATCAGATAACAAGCAATCACCAAATGCTGGAAATCAACAACTAGTTTCTTAGGAAATGAATGAATTACTCAAACTAATCAGCTATTTACTCAGGTTGCACTTGCAAAGAGCAAGCAAACCCAGAACCATACAAAATCTACCGGAGTAGCCAAAGTACAGCTTGTGGTGCAGAGTGCTCTAAAACTATATTCATGTATCCCAGCTGAGGGATACATGAGTAAATTCCAATATATATCTGTCAACTTTGTGGTCTGCACCCTGTTTAAAAAATAAGAGAGATTGCCCAAAACATACATCAGAACTCTGCATTTTGCTTATTATCACTGATAATGTTGCATCTACATTTATCTTGTAATTTAGCAGAGCAGGCCCTGAGTCTGCTGTACGTTCTGTAAAAAAAATTATGACCCTGTATAAATAGAACAGTTTTTTCTCTTTATATGGCTCCGTTTTATTCACATTGGATGTCACCCATCATACTCTCAGTAAGCTACCAATTCAGTCATAGTTTGTCCATATTTTGAGTGTTTCTTTTCTGTACAATGAATTTCCTCGTTTATTTTGTTTTTGTTATTTTAATATTTATTTTTCACCTTGTCTATGACCTGTTCAACACACTCTGACAATCATATAACCAACATAGCTATGCCATCAAAACATTGTAGTGTAGACCTGGCCTGAATATGGATTTATATGTTGCTTAAATTTAGGCACTAAGTTGGAAAAAGTTGACCTGAATGCTTGAAATCCACCCATCTGGTCAGATAAATTTGAATGACATGTAATACTGTCAAACAAACATGTCCTGCTTACCTTGTTCTGATGGGACTTTTCAAAGGTTTATTGCAGGAGATAAGTATCTCCGTTGCTCTTAAAATTGAAGACATGTTGAAGAAATCCCACTGGATTGGGTTTTCAGTGTTTGCTCAGATTATTAAAATAATATGAATAACAGGATGCCACGTGTGTATAATAATGTAAAGTATCAATGAAGTTGCTTGGGTACAGATCAAAGTGCCTGTGTGACAGCACAGTTCTTGGCAACTTCAATCCTTTGGGAGTTTTCCAACAGGTAAAACAGCTATGAATGGAACAATTCACTGCCCACTTTGTCTCTAACTGATATTTAAAATTCTATTAGCTTGCCAAAGATTTACAAACAAAGACAATGTTCAAGATTATTTCACAGCCCAAGTGGTGATGCCCTATTTTGATGAAAAAAATTGCTAGCTACATCCCACCACCAAGTAAAGAAATAAGGAATGTCAACAGTTCAATATTCGCTAAGAGCATTCCTGGAAGAAATAAACCCAAATCAAGTAGGCTTAGTAAACAAACAAACAAAATATTATGACATCTTGTCCAAAGGTTTGTTCACATGGACAACTAGCTGGACAATATTGAACAGCGGAACAAATTGATGCAAAGAACAATGAGGGTGCTAAGCAGTAAACGCCAAATAATTTTCTGGCCTTATGAATCCTAATGAATGGATTAAACTTTAACAATCAAATAAAATATTAGAAATCTATGTCAGGCACATGGAAAGAAGGAAAGTAATCATGTTTTCTGAGATGTGATTTCTTTGTTAAAACAGACCTTATTTACTCCTTTACAGGAAACAGTGGAAAGCTTTCAAACCACATAGCACAATCTCTGTGAGGATTTCTGACTTCATAGATAAGAAAAATATCCTAGCAGTTGGTTAAGAAAAAAATGCCTTAGCTAAAAAGGGATAGAAAATATTATTTTCCCTTGATCTGGAATAGACTTAACGCATACAAAAAATAAATACCGATAGATTCACAGATTTTAAGGTCAGCAGAAATCATTATCAATCATCTTACCCGGAGGTTCCCAAATTTTTTTTTTTTTTTTTGCTTTCTCCCCTTTGGAGATTCAGGCCACATGCATGTCCCTCTCTTCCCTATTGCATTCCCTTCCCATCCAGGAGACAGGAGAGGCATAGAACAGTCAGATAAATTGGCTATGCCAGGGAGAGTAGGAAGCAGGGTGTTGGGGTGGGTGCCTGGAAAGATACAGGGTATAGTGAGTGCTGGGTGTCTGGGGGATGCAGGAATAGGCATTGGGTTCCTGCAGGAGGTGGGGAGATTGGGGTGCCCCCAGTTTACTCTCTCCCTCTCCCCCATGCACACCCGTCAAGAGTGGATACTGGGTGCTCAGCTGTAACTGCTTCATACCTGCTGCTGAGCCCAACAAGACCATTTGCAGCTGCCAGGGAAGCTCTTCATGAACTTCAATGCTGCCAAGCTGCCTGCCTGATCCAAACTTAAGCAAAGCTGCCTCCCCAAACCTGGGCAAAATTTCCAGTCAAGCAAGGGCAGCAGCCTCCTAACAGTGCCACCAGGTGGGGCCAGTAGGGGTCAGCAGAATGCAGCTGACTCGGAAGAACCTCTACCCCTGCTGCTCACCACCCCTCCCCCGTTAACTTCATCATGTTTCCCCTTAAGCAGGGCGTTCCCCACAGTTTGGCAACCTCTGATCTAGACAGACCTCCTGCATAACACAGGCTGTAGAATTTCACCCAGTAATATTTACATCAAACCCACAAACCTCCTATAAAGAGAATTTTTAACCTTAAAAAAAAACATGTATTTACCCAGCACTAAGTTTAGAATCCCAGTGGAATTCTAAGTTGTGTGCGACTAGTCATCTACCTTTCTTATTCATTTGCTCTGGAACCCAGTCTTTTTATTTGCACTGGACACAGGCCACAGGTTGGGATTAACTAGACAGTCCCACATTACTCCCTAACATTAAAGTCCTATTCTTACTCTTCTTATAAAGCTGAGCCTCTGGGATGCTGACATGAGGGCAAACCACCTCTGCTCCATGCCCCCTGAAAAACCTTGCCAGCTTGACTCAGAGGGAAAAAAATCATTCCTGATCCCAAAACAATCTGATCAGACACACCGTATCCTGGAAACACGGCATAGCATTATCTCACCTATCGGCAGGGAGAACAAGGCAGAAATAGCAACAAGAGCAAGATTGTCTGATGGATGCCCAGCAAAGCTTTAAATACAGGGATCCCCTTGTGTGAGCCAATCAGCTTCCCAACCCCTTCCCTCCCCCCAATCCCCTTGTTCGAGGCACACTTCCTAAGTGTGCTCTAAGGAACAGTAAAGAATGAAGGGGGAAGAAGAGGATAATGTATGGCTGAGCACAAATGTTTTCCTCATCAGGACCTCAGGGATTGGTCAGTCCCCTGCGAATCCAATCACACCTCACTTGCCTCGCTGAGACCTGGGAGGCCACATCTGAGAAAAAAAAGTTATACTATCTGGGTCAACCAGAGCGGTGGTGTTTTGTTTTTTTTAAAGAAGACAACACTGCCACAGGTCCAGTGATGAAGCGTGATTCCCTATTTGCGTTGCTGGACATACATTAAATCCCCTTCAGAAGGTACACTCAGTATTCCTTCCCATTGAAGATTGCAACGGGACTGGCAAATATATTCCTATAATTAGGGCTGTCAAGTGATTAAAAAAATTAAGCATGATTAATTGCTTAATCACACTGTTAAACAATAATAAAATAAAAATTATTTAAATATTTTGGATGTTTTCTACATTTTCAAATATATTGATTTCAATTATAACAGAATACAAAGTGTACAGTGCTCACTTTATATTTATTTTATTACAAATATTTGCACTGTAAAAACAGAAGAAAATAGTATTTTTCAATTCATCTCATACAAGTAATGCAATCTCTTTATCATGGAAGTTTAATGTACAAATATAGAATTATGTACAAAAAATAACCTCATTCAAAAATAAAAGACTTTAACTTTAGAGCTTACAAGTCCACTCTGTCCTACTTCTTGTTCAGCCAATCTCTAAGACAAACAAGTTTGTTTACATTTGCAGGAGATAATGCTGCCCGCTTCTTATTTACAATATCACCTGAAAGTGAGAATAGGCATTCATACGGCATTGTTGTAGCCAACATCGCAAGATATTTACATGCCAGATGCGCTAAAGGTTTGTATGCCTCTTCATGCTTCAACCACCATTTTGGAAGACGTGTCCATGCTGATGATGGGTTCTGCTCGATAATGATCCAAAGCTCTTTTAAGACTTCTGAAAGCATGCTCCACACCTCATCCCTCTCAGATTTTGGAAAGCACTCCGGATTCTTAAACCTTGGGTCGAGTGCTGCAGCTATCTTCAGAAATCTCACAATGGTACCTTCTTCATGTTTTGTCAAATTTGTAGTGAAAGTGTTTTTAAAATAAACAACATGTGCTCGGTCATCATCTGAGACTGCTATAACATGAAATATATGGCAGAATGCAGGTAAAACAGAGCAGGAGACATACCATTCTCCCTGAAGGAGTTCAGTCACAAATTTAATTAAGACTTCTTTTTTAAAATGAGCGTCATCAGCATGGAAGCAAGTCCTCTGGAACGGTAGCCGAAGCATGAAGGGGCATACAAATATTTAGCATATCTGGCATGTAAATACCTTGCAATACTGGCTACAAAAGTGCCATGTGAATGCCTGTTCTCACTTTCTTGTGATATTGTAAATAAGAAGCCGGCAACACTATCTCCTGTAAATGTAAACTAACTTGTTTGTTTTAGCAATTAGCTGAATAAGAAGTAGGACAAGTGGACTTTTAGGCTCTAAAGTTTTACATTATTTTGTTTTTGAGTGAAGTTATGTAACTTAGATGCGTGATCCGTAAAAACACATGGGGAGATAATGTTTGTGGTTTTGGGTATTTACATATATCTTGGTAGAGGTCAATAATGTAATCAAAAAGTCCCTGTCTATGCTGTATTCTGTTAATTCAGAGATCAAAAGTACATCTTAACATTTAAATGAACTGTAAACATAATATATCGCTGTATTCCTCTTTCTTTCAAATGGATAGCAAATCATCTATGAATGGTGGAAAAACAGGCAATTGCCTTATGTTAATCTGTGTGAATAACTACTGGCAATGCTTAGGAAATGAGTGCCTATTGTTCACTGAGGGACCCCAACCTGTCAAAGAAGGCCTGAAACTGTATAAAAAAATGGCTTGGGTACAGATCCTTTTTATCTCAGATCTTCTTGAGACTTCGTGCAGGTGAAGCCTAAGCCATAAGGACTGATCCCAGTGCTTACTGGACCTCCCTGAGTATGATAGTGGACATTGGACTATAACCTATGGACTAAATTCTAAAAACTCTTTGCAACTATAAAGCTCACCATCTCTGGGCTTGGCTACACTTACAAGTTGCAGCGCTGGGAGTTACAGCGCTGGTCATGCAGCTGTGGAAGGGCCAGCGCTGGAGTGTGGCCACACTGACAGCTACCAGCGCTGCAGTGTGGCCACACTTGCAGCACTTTCCAGCGCTGTATTGAGAGGTGCATTGTGGGCAGCTATCCCACAGAGCACCTCGTCCCGTTTTGGCGCCGTTTTGGCGCTGAGTATTGTGGGAAGGGGAAGGAAGTGTGCGGGTCATTCCGCTTCCTGTTTGCCAGCGCCCCGTGGTGCATCGCTTCACATCCCAGCATTCACTCTTTCCAGCAGCGTTTGGCGCCATTGTGAGTGTCTTTCTGTTACTCTCTGTGTGAATCGCGATTTCTGTGGCAAATGGAGCCCGATCTGCTGAGGACTCTGCTGATGAGTGTCACCAGCACAACACGTTTGGCAGTCCAGCTATTCCTTCAGCTCCAAAGTGACAGTGAGGATTCCGACGATGATATCAATATGGATTTGCCTGCCGCGTGTGACACTAAAGTGCTTGCGGCATTTACGGAAATGCTCAGCACCGTTGAACGCCGCTTTTGGGCTCGTGAACATAGGACTGAGTGGTGGGATCACATCGTCATGGAAGTCTGGGATGACGAGCAGTGGCTGCAGAACTTTCGTATGAGAAAAGCCACTTTCATGGGACTGTGTGCTGAGCTCGCCCCCACTCTGCGGCGCAAGGACACAAGATTGAGAGCTGCCCTGACGGTGGAAAAGCGAGTGGCTATTGCAATCTGGAAGCTGGCAACTCCAGACAGCTACCGGTCGGTCGGGAACCAGTTTGGTGTGGGAAAGTCGACCGTGGGAATCGTTTTGATGCAAGTTTGCAAGGCAATTAATCGCATCCTGCTAAGAAAGACCGTGACTCTGGGGAGCGTGCAGGACATTGTGGATGGCTTTGCACACATGGGTTTCCCTAACTGTGGAGGGGCAATAGATGGGACGCATATTCCTATTCTGGCCCCCCCCCACCTGGCATCAGAGTACGTTAATCGGAAGGGGTATTTCTCTATGGTTCTCCAGGCGCTTGTGGATCACCGCGGGCGTTTCATTGACATTTACACAGGCTGGCCTGGAAAGGTGCATGATGCACGCATCTTTCGGAACAGTGGCCTGTTCAGGAAGATGCAGGCAGGGACTTTTTTCCCAGACAGGAAGATCACAGTAGGGGATGTCGAAATGCCCACTGTGATCCTTGGAGACCCCGCGTACCCGTTACTGCCTTGGCTCATGAAACCCTATACAGGGAAGCTTGACAGGAGCAAGGACCGGTTCAACTACAGGCTGAGCCGGTGCAGAATGACTGTGGAGTGTGCTTTTGGGCGTTTAAAAGCCCGCTGGCGTTGCTTGTATGGGAAGCTAGACTTGGGGGAAAGCAGCATCCCCGCGGTTATATGCGCTTGCTGTACCCTCCATAATATTTGTGAAGGGAAGGGTGAAACATTCAGTGAGGCATGGACCACCGAGGTTCAAGTCCTGGAGGCTGAATATGCACAGCCAGAGAGCAGGGCTAATAGAGAGGCCCAGCACAGGGCTACAAGGATTAGGGATGCCTTGAGGGAAGAATTTGAGGCTGAAAGCCAACAATAATGTTTGCTGCCTTGCATGGGAGTGAATTGCACTGCTTACACTGTTATTCTATTATCCATAATAATAATATGATTTGTAGTGCCTCTTTCTTTACTGGGCTAAGGTATCTTTCACTATCTGCTATAATAAAGACTGTTTTCAAAGCCAAGAATTGTTTTATTGAAAAGAAAAAAACTTCCTTGACAGACAGACAGACACACAACATTTCATGAACACAAGAGGGCAGGGGTGTGGGTTGGTGAACTGTACAGTCACAAGTTTGCATATGCCCTGTCTGGATTGCTGTTTAATGAATCCTGCACTTCAGGGTTCATATACTGCATGGTGATGGGGGTTGAATGCAGAGGGTAAGGGTGGTGGTAGGTATCAGGGCTGGTTGGGGAACATACAGGTGTTGGAGGCAGCTGGTGGTGGTAAGAACCTGGATGCTGGGGAAAGGTGGTTTGAGCTGACATTGGGGCACAAGGCACAAAGGACGGGGCGGGTGGGGGAGTAGCACGGTAGTGCTCTGCTTGCATGGCAACGAGTGACTCTATAGACTCCGCTTGGCGCTCCAGGATGCTTAGCAGCCGCTCCGTGGTTTTCCTCTTGGCCACTGCATTTCTCTTGCGTGTCCTGCTTTCTTTCTCTCGCCAATCCTTCAAGTCCTTACTCTCTCGAGCAGACTGATTAAGAACAGTTTTCAGCATGTCTTCTTTGCTCTTTCGGGGATTTTTTCTCAAATTTTGAAGCCTCTGTGATGTTGAACATCTGGGCAGTCCAGTAGTCAAGGTCACTGTAGAAACAGAAATGACAACATTTAACACGGGCAGCATTGTATCCACTATCTCCAGACATGAATTGTTACACTGAGGGAGTGAGTTCTTATTTAAGCATTCTTTTACCCACACGCATAACACTACAGAAGCCACGACATGGTGAGTGAGCAGTGCTTATATGGGGAGAAGTGGGGCTTGGGTGATAGAGGGGAGCTGGTTGCTTCGGGTAATCTGGAGTGCTAGAGGGTTTGAGTGAAATGAAGATGCAGATGCAGGGGTGATCTTATCTCCCTATCTCTTCACTAAAGAGTCTCCCAACATTTTTCACAGGACTTAATCCTGGAAGATGTTTCCCTACTGCGAGTCACTAGGGAACAGCGGGGGGCTCTTTTAGAGCAATGTGGATTCCGCCCGGGACCCTATGCGGCTTGCCTGTGTTCAGAAATGGTCCCCCCACCACTGGCAGAAGAGTGGCGCGGACGCGTCACCGTCACTGGGACAAGGGACACAGTGGCTCTGCCTATAAACCTGCGCAGGCATATTGCCCACGCTCTGGATGAAGCTTTTGCTGAGATAACTGAGGCAGATTACCGCGACGTGATAGACCACATCAACGGGCTATTCCACATCTAGAGGCTGGCATGCATGCATCCATAACCCCCCCTCCTCTCCAGAAACATTTCACCCAGAAAATAAAAGCCGCTTACCGGTAACACGCTCCTCTGCTTGTCCTTCTGCAACTGCTGGCTGCTGCGATTGGGTGCTTTCCTCCTGGCTTGAGAAGAGCTCCTGGCTGCATGCCTCCAGGGAATCTGCGGTTTCTTCCCCCATGCCAGGAGCTTCACTCGCGGTTTCCTCCCCCCCCCACGCCTCCGCCTCCGCCGCCTCCTCCGCCTCCTCCTCCTGTCCCCCAGCCTGCTCAGAAGTGTCCATCGTTATCCTGGGATTGGCAGTGGGGTCACCCCCAAGTATCTCATCCATCTCCCTGTAAAAACGGCAGGTCGTGGGAGCAGCTCCGGATCGTCGATTCCCCTCTCGGGCTTTGTAATAGGCACTCCGCAGCTCTTTAATTTTCACCCTGCATTGTACTGCGTCCCGATCATGGCCCCGATCCAGCATGGCCCTTGATATCTGCTCAAAGATATCGTAATTCCTACGGCCGGAGCGCAGCTGTGCCTGAACAGATGCCTCACCCCAAACACTGATGAGGTCCTGCAATTCACCAGTGCTCCATGCTGGGGCTCGTTTGCCGCGTGGAGGCATGGTCACCTGTAACTGATTAAAACTGATTGCACTCCACACCTGGCTGCAGCAAACAGGAAGGAGATTTTTAAATTTCCCGGGGCATTTACAGGGCGGGTCACCTGAGGCAAGAGCAGTAGAGTGCAAACTGATGTGCAGAGTGGCTGAACAGGAATTCTGGGATACCTCCTTATTCCCTGGAGGACAGGTAAAGCGCTGGTGAGTGTCCACACCTGCTGGGCAGCGCTGGATCACCAGCGCTGCACTCCTTATACCCCTGCCGGGATGGGTTTTCAGCCAGCGCTGCAACCAGGGAGTTGCAGCGCTGGTTGTGCTCTGCAAGTGTGGACGGGGTGTTGTTGCAGCGCTGGAAAGCCTCCACCAGCGCTGCAACTTGTAAGTGTAGCCAAGCCCTCTGATATGAATCTGAACCTCAAGAATTGTACTCAAGTCTGTATGTATACTGATCTTTTAAACAAATGCTCTCTCTTGTTTCTTTAATAAATTTAATTTAGTTGATAAGAATTGTCTGTAAGCATGTATTTGGGTAAGATCTGGAATATTCATTAACCTGAGAGGTATTATGTCCAATCCTTTGGGATTGGTAGAACTTTTTCATATGATGAATAAGATTTTCAGTAATCCTCATCATCTTTGACTTGGGTGTCTAAGTGGAGGTATGAGGCTGGGCTATTTAAAGGGAAGTGTGTTGTTGACTACTGAGTAACCAGTGAAGTATAATAGAAGCTAATTTGTGCTGGCTTGGTAAATCTAAGTATTGGAATATCCACCAGGTTTGTGGGATTGGCTGCCCCACTCTTTGCAGTTCACCCTAACTGAGTGACCTCAGCTGGCTCCCCTGGAATCTTGGTCACATAAAAAAAATCTACATTTGTTAGTTGCACTTTCACTGTAAAGAGATTGCACCATGGTACTTGTATGAGGTGAATTGAAAAATACTATATCTTTTGTTTATTTTTTTATTACAAATATTTGCACTGTAAAAATGATAAAGTGAGCATTATACACTTTGTATTCTGTGTTGTAATTGAAATCAACATATTTGAAAACGTAGAAAAAACATCCAAAATATTTAATAAATTTCAATTGGCATTCTATTGCTTAAGAGTGCAATTAAAACTGCGATTAATCACAATTAATTTTTTGAGTTAATCATGTGAATTAACTGTGAATAATCGACAGCCCTACCTATAATTAAATTTGTAACTGAGGACGTTTTCCACCAATATTGGCTCCTTCATAGGCTGCTCTCAATGGGTAACTCTACTCATTTTAGCAGTTAATATGAATAATCTTTCATGCTGTATTTATTAACTTTGATCAAATCTAAATTTTCCTCAGTAACCCAAAGCTGCATTACTAGAATGGCTTTTTGTGCACATAAAGGCCAAAACTTCTCTCAAAATTCCATTTGCCAGGTGGCTGATTGACTGTAGAAAAAGGAACACTTCTGCGATATATCTGTCTACGGTCCCACAAAATTGCACACCTAGAATTGCAGCCCATTTGAAGTGTCCATTGAATACCTAAATTCACACCGGAATTGCAGAAAATAAACTTGTGTTTCTATTCATCTTTATTTAGGTATGTGACAGGCAAGCAGCATTTCTGAATTAGCAGGTCGTGATGTCTATCCTACTGAACTACATACAGGAAAACATAATAATAGGGGCTGAGAGATTTAGGACTGTAATCTCTTTTATATGGTTGGCCACAAGTGAGTCATATAAAAGGCTCTTTCATCATGTTATGGATACATTTCTACTGTGGAACTCTTGCCAATCTTTACTGTTTTCAGATTATACAGTATTTTAGATAAGCTTTAGTTAAACTTAGCACAAGATTTAAAAAAAATCCAGTTTTTCAACCATATTTAATTAAAAACATTTATTTTCTCTTTTTTTCCCCATACAATACTGTAAATAGGAATTCTCAGTGCAGATACAGTTTAGACATCCTTTGAAGCCTTTAAAATAAACCATTGCTTTCACACAGATTTTAAATATACCACTGAGGCTTAGTCAGCTATTTCTTTCAATAAAATAAGATATCCTCATACAAATTCTAAAGGTATAGTAAACCTCATGCTTCGGTTCTGAAGCCATTCTCTAACTATCAGAGGAAAAAAAGAAGCCTAAGAGGGATTCAGATTAACTTTCCTCAGAAACATCTGGTACAGGTCACTATCAGAGACAGGACAGTGGAATAGCTGGTCCTTGAGTCTGACCCAGCCTGTTTCTGTCTTCAGATACATTTGGTTTGTGTTTTTGCAATTAATCCCTGATGTATACTGAATATATTTACTTCCTTTTGGATTCATTGATTATTTTAAACTAAATTAGAAATCTGAGGCCCAGGAGAACAAGGTATACAATATTTTTAGGAAAGGATACCACTCAGCATTTTGTTCAAACTCCAGAGGAACAACACATGCACGTGGAACTTTAATCATGTAAGGAGATGCATGACTCCCACAAAAGCCAAAAGGACACCACAAAGGCATAAACAACAACAAAGTCATATTTCTGTCTATAAGAGGTATGTTGAATTATGCCTCCTTTAGTGAAGATGCACTAAAAGGGGAGAGAGCCCTTTCCACCTCTAGCATGCCTATGCAGAGGCCAGTCCTGTGGCCACAGAAACTAAGGAACACCAGAGAAGGCAGGAGCCACTAGTGTTGACAGACTGTACATAAGATTTTCACCTCTTTGCATCAGTTTCCCCTCTTCTGATTGGTGGTCTCCAGTCAACACCTGGTGGCCAGGTAGGTTGATGTTTAGAGAGGGTTAGATGACCTGGCCCTCTAATCAAGTCATAAAGCCAACCCCTCCACCCCAAAACTGTCCAGTGAAAATAATCTTTGGTCTTCTCAAGCTAAATTAAGTCTCTGCCCTTCCTTAGCCACACAGATCAATGGTACCTTTCCAGACTTGTCCCAGCCTCATGATAGTCCACTTCTCCAGAGAAGCAGGGTCCCAAAGAAGAGAAATGGTCACCAAAGTTAAAAAGAAATAACAACAAACAACCAAACACCGATGCACTGGCTATATGTCTGGCTATTCAAATCCTAGGTCTTCTAGCAGATTATGACAAATTCCATTCCCTGACTACAATGTAAATGAACTGAAAGTACTGACTCTGGGCCCCTACTTGGAAGAGGAAAGTTTATCTGGATCTTTCTCCCAGTTACACTTCACTGCCCAGGATCACTTGCTTACACAATAAAACATTCTAAATCATGTTTTAAGTACTGTCTCTCAAAGAAGCACACTCCTCTGTTCAGAGTTTCTCTTTTCTGGTCCTGACCACAGAGACTGAATAGCTTCCTACAATTCTTCATCCCAGGGCCTCTTCCTATGCAACTCTTCCTCTGGCTTCCCTATAATGCCCCCAATTCCCCAAGAAAGGGAGCTCTTCTCTTGCCTAGGCCTCTTCACTGGATTCTCTTTCCTGGCTGATTTCAAACTTTCTTAGTAGAGAGGTCACCTTCAGGTCAGGTTTCCCCTACGAGTAAATGCAGAGTATCATTCCACTATCTTTGTCTATTGAGCCACAGGCTTCCCTTATACACTATGAAGGGTCATGGAATTGTCAGTTGGCCTTCAGGAATTAAAATTTCCCAGATCCTCCAGGGAACTATAGGATACCTGTTCTTAAAGGGCCAAGCAATCCAATACCACCCCTCACTAGGCATCATCCCCTCTTAAAGGTCCCAGCTCACTTTTGCTACACAGAACCAGAAGGGAATGTGTCTGGGCTGCAGCTAGGGATGTGTAGGGAAAGTGATTTCAAAGGTTAGCAAGGGATTCTTCTCCCAGCACCCAAGATGCATTAATCCTTTCGAAGATGTATTTCTCACTGACATTGGCACTCAGGTAGTGCACTCCTTCCACTTCCGCAGCACAGGTAAGCTTCATAGGAGGCATAATTGAGGCCTAGTAATTTTAATTGTAAAGAAAAGGGTCAGATGATTAATAGGTATTAAATTTTATGGAAGCTACCCAGGAAACTACAGTTTTCTAATAAGTTCTTGAAATATGTGGAATAAGATTTATATTGGGTTTCTTCAACAATACAGCCATAAAAAGATCAATATCTTAATTTTCAAAACAAATTACACGTGCAAAGCACATCTTTGTAACCTGAAAGGGCTGACTACTGGATGACAAATTCTGGATTATACGTGTTTGATTTTTTTTCCACCCAAGTGGTCATGGTTTTAAGGATTCAGTAGCTGTGAGAAAAATCATATGGATGACATTGTAATAAAGATATCTATTTTATTAAGACATTGAGAACAACAGCACCACAGTAATTCACTACGAGAGCTGCATACAATTTCATGTAGAAGTGAATGATAAGTTGATGATTTTTCCTATAAAGCTGTCAGATACAACAAGGTATTCAATAAAAATATGTTTATTTTTATGTAGCTGCACACACAGACTCTTTTCACCATATTTCAAGCACGGCTCTTTTTTAACAGCCAATAATGTATGGTTATGTTCTTCAAAAAATAAACAAACATTTTTGAAGATTTTCTCTATAAATTATTCACGTGTTTGTGATTTGTTTTAGAGAGTCATAGTCAAAATGCATTTCAAATGGAAATCATCTAGTTCCAATAGTGTGATTAGTGGTCAAAATAAAGTTCCTTGAAATGCTTTTATTTACTGTCATTATGTATGCATTGAATGCAACATAACCTAATTTACTTATCAAAAATGTTTTGGCAGTTCATTACTTAAACCCAGCTACTGAAAATGTACACTTGTTTCTTTTGCTTCGTCTAGTCCCTGAGAAAGAGATTCTTTAGACCATTAAGAAGTTATTTTTCACACAATACTTTAAAGCTAATGTAATTTATTTTGGTATCTCCACACTACTACATACTTAGGCCAGTAGCCAAACCACACAATTGGGCTATAAATCAGTAGTGAAGGCAAACTTTAAAAGGTTATTCAAACTTATATTCAGCTTAGAAACTGGGGCTGGGACACTAATCAGGAAAATATACTTATGCAAACTTTCTGGAACTTCCTGGTTCCAGCAAAATACAATTTAGGTGGTTCTATTTCCAGTCTTGACCAAAACCAGAAGTCAGCTTATTATATATTACACACACACACACACAAATGGAAAACAAACAAAAAATTAATTAAAAAGCCCAACTAAATTAAATAGAATTTCACAATATCTGAATTGGCTATACATATATTCAACTTTATTTTTAAGAACCAAAAATTCTGATCTATGCTAAAGTGAAACATTTTGGAGCTGGTATTTATGCAGAATAATGAATAGCACACAGAAGAGTTACAACAAAACGTACTACCAAGGATATTATAAGTGCAAAGGGATTTTTAGATTTCCTTAGGACAAAATTTAATTATTATACTTGGATTTTTCCAAATGTAGAAGTCATAAACCACGATGGAAGGAAAAGGTATTTTAATATAACATTACAGAAATATTAAACAAACTTCTCTTTATCCAGATGAGTCTTTTCTAAGTTCTGTAGCTCCTGCAATTTCATATAGATAATGAAGTAAGGGTGAAAAAAAGCTTCAAACAAAAGAACTCATTTTTATGAGCTTCTATTTCTTTTCTGTTCCTATTTTTTACAATGAAGACTAAACCTATGCAGTATTAAGGCAATTTTATTAAAACAATGATGTTTATGACTTGATTTTTTTATTCCCTTTCATAGATTTCAGAGAGATCATTCAGAGAGCTGTATGGCAGAGATAAAATCACTGCCATACAGCTGTTTTGATAAACTCTAGTTTCTATAAATATCTGTTAAAGGCAATAAACTTTTTCTAATTACCATTCACATTTAGATTTTTTAATAGGTAACATATATAGTAAAGCAGGCAACATGAGGGACTGGCACAGGAATGGGAGCCAGTAATCCCTGGGTAGGGCTGGGCAAAAATATTTTTTCCATTGAAAAATGCAGATTTGGGTCAACCAAAACATTTAATGAATTTGTATCAATTTGAATAATTTTTTTTTGGCAAAAATGAAAAAAAAAGTGCAAAAATGGCAATACACAATTTCCCAGTGGTTACTCCCTATGAAGTAAACAGGATGAAATTCAATAGGACAAATGCAAAGTACTCCACTTTGGAAGAACAATCAGTTGCACACAAACAAAATGGGAAATGACTGCGGAAAGGCTTCTGTGGCTCATAGTGGATCACAAGCTAAATATGAGTCAACAGTATAACACTGTTCAAAAAAAGCAAACATCATTCTGGGATGTATTAGCAGGAATGTAGTAAGCAAGACACGAGAAATAATTCTTCCGCTCTAGTCTGCGCTGATTAGGCCTCAGCTGGAGTATTGTGTCCAGTTCTGGGTGCCACATTTTCAGGAAAGATGTGGACAAACTGGAGAAAGTCCAGAGAAGAGAAACAAAAATGATTAACAGTCTAGACAACATGACTTATGAGGAAAGATTGAAAAAAAATTGGTTTGTTTAGTCAGGAGAAGAGAAGATTGAGAAGGGACATGATAACAGTTTTCAAGTACATAAGAGATTGTTACAAGGAGGAGGGGAAAAATTGTTCTCATTAACTTCTGAGGATAGGACAAGAAGCAATGGGCTTAATTTGCAGCAAGGGTGGTTTAGGTTGGACATCAGGAAAAACTTCCTAACTGTCAGGGTGGTTAAGCTCTGGAATAAATTGCCTAGAGAATACGTGGAATCTTTGTCATTGGAGATTTTTAAGAGCAGGTTAGACAGAGATGCTCTAGATAATACTTTGCCCTGCCATGAGTGCAAGGTTCTGGACCTGATGACCTCTGGAGGTCCCTTCCAGTCCTACATTTCTATGATGTGGGAGTCACAAGTTTGAATCTCTGCTTTGGAGAGTACTTCCCCCATCTCACGTGAGTATTCTAGCTGCCAGTATTAGCTATTCACTGTAGGTCTCTCTAAATTTCTCATGTTGAAGCTGTTTTGCTGTAATACTTGAACAGTCACTAGGTGAGAGACAGCAAGAGAGAGAAAATGACTTTATAGCCTGATGGTGAGGGTGACTGATACAAAGTGGAACAGTTTCAACAGAAGAGACTAAAAAGGCTCCCTCACCCCAACAGCCAATAGCCCAGTGGTTAGGGTACTCAACTGTCAGGAAGAACTCCTGACAGTTGAGTACCATTGTTAAGTCCTTGCTCCAGAACAGGGATTTAAAAGTGGGTCTCGCACATCCCAGGGAAGTGCCCTGGCTATTGGGAATAAGGACAGTGCCTTCGCCACCACCTTCATTTGCTTTTATTTAAAAAGGTTAAAAATGCCTCAAGTCCAAATAAATTGCTTCATTTTGGGTTGAAGAAAACACTTTTTGTTCAACCAGAAACTAAATTTTTCTGATGTTTTTGATTTGGCCAAAATTCCAAATTGATATTTTTTTTAGTGTTTCAGAACTGATAGCAAGCTGAAAAATCTGATAACTCTATTTCTGAGTTTTACTTCCATATTCCCTTCCTGTGTGGTTTTGAATGAGGCACTTCATTTTCTGTGACTCCATTTCAATGTCTATAATATGAGAATAACTAGTTAGGGCTGTCGATTAATCACAGTTAACTCACACAATCAACTAAAAAAAAATAATCACGATTAATTGCAGTTTTAATCGCATTTTTAAACAATAGAATACAAATTGAAATTTATTACATATTTTTGGATGTTTTTTTCTACATTTTCACATATATTGATTTCAGTTACAACACAGAATACAAAGGACACACTGCTCACTTTATATTATTATTTTTATTACAAATATTTGCACTGTAAAATTATAAACAAAACAGTATTTTTCAATTCTCCTCATACAAGTATTGTAGTGCAATCTCTTCATTGTGAAAGTGAAACTTACAAATGTAGATTTTTTTTTGTTATATAATTGCACTAACAAAACCCAAAACAATACAAAACTTTAGAGGCTGCAAGTCCACTCAGTTCTACTTCTTGTTCAGCCAATTGCTAAGACAAACATGTTTGTTTACATTTACAGGGGATAATGCTGCCCACTTCTTAATTTACAATGTCACCAGAAAGTGAGAACAAGCATTCACATGGCACTTTTGTAGCTGGTGTTGCAAGGTATTTATGTGCCAGATATGCTAAACATTTGTATGCTCCTTCATGCTTTGGCCACCATTCCAGAGGACATGCTTCCATGCTGATGACGCACGTTAAAAAAATAAAGTGTTAATTAAATTTGTGACTGAATTCCTTGGGGGAGAATTGTATGTCTCCTGCTCTGTTTTACCTGCATTCTGCCATATATTTCATGTTATATCTGTCTCAGATGATGACTCAGCACATGTTGTTCATTTTAAGAACACTTTCGCTGCAAATTTGACTAAACACAAAGAAGGTACCAATGTGAAATTTCTAAAGATAGGTACTCGACCCAAGGTTTAAGAATCTGAAGTGCCTTCCAAAATCTGAAGTGCCTTCCAAAATCTGAGAGGGATGAGGTGTGGCGCATGCTTTCAGAAATCTTAAAAGAGCATCACTCCGATGCGGAAACTACAGAAGCCGAACCACCAGAAAAGAAAATCAACTTTCTGCTGGTGGCATCTGACTCAGATGATGAAAGTGAACATGTGTCAGTCCACACTTTTTTGGATCGTTATCAAGCAGAATCCATCCTCAGCATGGACACATTTCTTCTGGAATGGTGGTTGAAGCATGAAGAGACATACAAACCTTTAGTGCATCTGGCATGAAAATATCTTGTGACACTGGCTACAATAGTGCCATGAGAACACCTGTTCTCACTTTCAGGTGACATTGTAAACAAGAAATGGGCAGCATTATCTCCTGCAAATGGAAATAAACTTGTTTGTCTGAGTGATTGGCTGAACAAGCAATAGGACTGAGTGGACTTGTAGCCTCTAAAGTTTTACATTGTTTATTTCTGAATGCAGTATTTCTTTGTACATAATTCTACATTTGTAAGTTTTGTTTTACAAGGTGCATATATTTGTATAAATATAAAGTATACACTTTGTATTCTGTTATAATTGAAATCAATATATATGAAAATGTAGAAAATATCCAAAAATAAATGGTATTCTACTATTGTTTAACAGTGCAATTAATTGTGATTATTTTTTTTAATCGCTTGATAGACATATAACTAATATTTAATTACCTAATGCAGTTATTGTGAGGCTTATTACTTAGTTAATGTTTGTTCAGTGCTATATATCTTCTAAGCAATATTGGGCCAGTTTTTTTCTGGATCCTTAATTAAGAAAAACTCCCATCAGTATGAAGAGTGAGGAGTGAGAAAAACTGATAAAGGATTTCAGAATCTGTTCATTATTAGAAAGATACATACCTAAAAAACAGATGATGGGACTATTTTAGAAGAAAATATTGAATTGTCTGATACTTTCACGAAAAGCTATAGGGCTACTAGGACAATTAACAGAACCAAATCTTACAAACTTGAGATGAATCGGCAGTCACTAACAAGCCACTCAACTGTTCTGCACACAGAGTCAAATCCTGAAATCTTTAATTAGGTTTCATTTACACCCTGCTCCTGCAGTGATCTCTGTGTGGGTGAGAGGTTTCTCCACAGAACTCTTAGAAGGAAGCAAATGTTCTATTACCCCCTACAAGAAGGCTGACTAAGTACTTCGGGAATTAGACCTAACAGAGGACCCTTAATCATTTTAATATAAGGAAAAATATCAATATACAGGAAAATATTTGTGCAATAATGATAATTTCCCATCGTTGGCATATATTAAGAAAAGGTAACTCAAAAATGTCACATTCTGACATCTACACATGTATAGTAGCATTTTTCTAAAAATATCACATCTGAATTATTTATCATTTGATTCACTCTTTAAAATTCAAAAATAGATAAATAACTCTTCTGAATACTATTTAGTAGTTAAAATTCTACAAACAGAAAATATCTAACCATGATAACACTTTCATGAATCCAGTCTGGTGCCTCAGAAGACTAGATCAAAAAGGCTCTGAGAACATCTTCTCTAATTAGGAGGGGGGAAATGAAGAACCTTTGTACAGTAGTTCCAGTGATATGGATATTCAGGAACATTAAAATATTTTCATGAACAAAATAAAATAAGAATTAAAAAAACTGGCAGATACCATGTGACAACAGATTACGTATCCAACAGAGCAGGAAGACAGCCACATTTATGATCTCTCTGCCTATTAAATAAAATACTACCTAATTTAAACATGAGAAAATCTTTGGGTTTTTTATATACAACTATATATACATTCAAAGTCCAAGTGAAACCAGTAGGGTTAGGAGAGCCATGTAGATTAAAATCAAATATTCACCAAGTCTCATGCAAAAGGATACTGCATCAATAATTGCATATATATTTGTAGTTATAATAAAGTTTTTAATGGTTTATGATGGGGTATTTTTTTTATCCTCAACATATATAGGCACCTTTCATTTGTCACGTAATTTCTCTGGAAGATAAGTTCAGTTTTACCATAGAAAGGATTCTAGGCACATACACAATTCACGTTAATGGTTGCATTTCAAGAAAAGACTATACCTCTACCCTGATATAACACTGTCCTCGGGAGCCAAAAAATCTTACAGTGTTACAGGTGAAACCGCGTTATATCGAACGTGCTTTGATCCAACGGAGTGCGCAGCCCCGCCCCCCAGAGCGCTGCTTTACCGCTTTATATCTGAATTTGTGTTATATCGGGTTGCGTTATATCGGGGTAGAGGTGTATAACCATTACATTTCTTTAGTAGACTCTATATATCTATAGAGTATACATATATATATACGCACATACTTAATGAAACCTTAGTACAAACTAGTGAGAGGAGAATAGTGTGACCAGATGTCCCGATTTTATCGGGACTGTTCGGTCGGGACACGGGACAAACAAGCAATTTTGCCCTCCGCTCCCGCGCACAGGCGGAGCCCGGAGGGGCTTGTGCCCCCCGCCCCGACTCCGTCCCTTCTTTCCCCCATTGGATCCCTTCCCAAATCCCCGCTCCCAGCCCCGCCCCCTCACTGCCCCCATTGGATCCCTCTCCGAATCCCCGCCTCTTCCCCAAGCACGCCACATTCCTCCTCCCTCCCAGGCTTGCACCGCCAATCAGCTATATGGCAGCTCAAGTGCTGGAGGGAGGTCCGGGGTGTGCAGGGGACCACAGGGTGAGTGAGTCCGGCCTGGCCCCGAGCGCAGGCAGGAGGGTGGGGTGGTACCTGCAGGGGCCGCCCCAGGTCCGGCCCGGGGAACCGGCTCCCAGTATGCGCCAATGGGTGGGGGTAGCGGGGCAGCAGCTGCCTGCGTGGGGACTATGACGGGGCTTCACCTCCCGCCATGTGGAGGCAGCCGCAGCCCCATTCGTTCCCCTGCGGGACCTGAGCGGGACGGTAGGGCTGGGGCCTGCTGCCCCACTCTGGGGCCGCCCACGGTGCTCTGCGGGGCAGTTGGGTGCGGGCCGGGCCCAGGCACACTTGGGGTGACAGGATTGCGCTGCCCCACAGGGCAGGCTGCAGGGAAACCTCGCCCCAGGGCGGAGGCAGCGGCAGCCCTGTTCTTTCCCCTGCGGGACCCGAGCGGGACTGGGGCCTTCTGCCCCCACTCCAGGGCCGCCCGCGGGATTGCACCAGCTGCGCACCTTCCCCTACAGGGGGAGGTGGAGACGAGGCGAGCTGGTGCGGGGGGAGGCGCTCTGGCGGCTTTTCTTTTTTTTCCTCCACCGGCGCTCCCCTCCGCCCGCACCCCGATATTTCAGTTTTGTCATCTGGTCACCCTAGAGGAGAACTACATACATTTGGTACCAACAAGCACTCAACAAGTTCAGGTACTTATGCAAACTTTATCTGAATTAACCCGCACTCTTGGGACTCTGCTAGGGAGAATCTCTCATAAGAACGTATTCCTTCATAAGATTTCTGATGCTAACACATTTTGCTCAGGATGCAAATATAAAAACAGGCTCTCTCACAGCAACACTGCGCTTCAGGTCTCAGCCAGAACAAGGAAGTATGTGAAAATTATTTATATAATACCGTTAGTGTTTTGTACCACAACTAGCAATTGGGGCTTCAATCCCTACATGGAGTCTCTAGGTGCTACTACAAATAAGAGGGCCAGATTTAGAAATCGGTATGCAACATAATCAACATAATATGGAGGGGGGGAAGGTGCCCCATTACTATCTTGCACCAACTATCTGTGCCACTTTTTTGGTGAATTATCACGGAAAGCATTCATGTATACATAGAAAATAATGGGGACAGGAGAGTAATCAAACTTTCCAGAGAGGCTTAGTGCAAGTTTTCTGAGAAAGTTATGGGGACTCTTTCTCTGAAAGGGTGTATCCAACCCTAGTGTAAAATTCTCACCCTGAGAATTACCTTACAAATAAAAATAGATAATCTCCACTTCTCATGGCAAACACACTTTGAAAAATACTATGCTTAAAAGTTATTATAACAGCCTCTATATTTCTTGCCTGGGGAGTTATATGGTAGCAGAATCACCACTTACTGCTATCAGTAATGATTGTTCTGGCCTCTTGATTGCTGGTCTTGTTTTTTAGATTCTGTGCTGCAGTTATTAGCTCCTCCAGTTGGGGATGCCTTTGCTCCAATTCCTGTAGTGCTGCCTGTTTGTAAAAAAAAAAAGAAAGAAAGAAAGAAAGAATTATACACATAAAATTGAGAGTAGCCCCAAGCCATTTATAGTTGTATTTCACTATAGGAATACTATACTACACCAGTGTTCAACATGGTCCTGTAGCCTCTATATTTTAGTGGAATGGCTCAACCCACATACTAGAATATTATACAATTACATGCCTCAAAATGGAATTTTCTTCCTCACCACAGGAAAGTGGTGACTGTTTATGTTCTTTTCCTGAAGCATGAACCTTTATATATTTTTATCTTAATTATTCTTACCCGAGGATAATGATATTCTCATTATTCATAAAAATGTCTACTCTTTCTTTGTGAATTCCACTAAATTTTTCAGGTAAAATTGTCAAAAGTGCTTAAGTAAGGAGCTTAAGTCCCACTGCAAATGTTACCCTTTGGTGACAGTATGTTGTATGGATAGCAAGCATGTGTTACACAAGGACTCTTATGTTTGAATTTGCAGTGGAAAGGGCTGTGGAGATGGAAGTGGACCTGCTACTTATTAGATCTACAAGTCCCCCCTGCCCCAAAGAGGATGAGTGCTGAAGGAACTGTGTGGTACTATCTGCTGCTTGAGGCAACAGGATCATCACAAAGTGGCTCTGTTAATCCTCCATAGCCTGTCCAAGAAGATGTGGGGAGGAAATGATCATTGCCAGCCAGTAGCCCTCATGGAGTTACCCTTCACCAAGACTATAGAGTCTTGCTTGATGTGGGAAACAGATCTTATCCCTGCATGACTAACATGTTATTGAGAGAGATTTAGAAGAAAACTTGAAGGGCAATATTTTGTGTCAGTCTGATTTAAAGCAGAAAGACTCTTTGCTACCTGAATAAGTAAACTTTGGTCAAAAAAAATAAAAACACAAAACAAACAAAAAACCCAAACATGCAATATTGTTGCTGCACTTTACAGGAGGAAAAATATCCAGTATTATTTATGACAATACCTAAAGGAAAGGCCTACAGAATGTAATGGAAAGTGGTAATCATCCTCTAGATTTTTTTTGAACCATCCCATAGAATTTAGTAGATACTTACATCCCTGTAATAAAACTATAGAAAGGATATCATTTTGTACAATAGATAGTTTTTACAATAATTTGCAGTTTAGCCATATAAAATTTGTATTGGCTTTCAGTCTTATGAAATTATACAGGACTATTATATGAGGGGAAGATCTTTAGTAAAAAAAATCCCTTCACTTCTTAATATTTGAGGTCTATTCAACAGAAATGTCATGTGGTCTTTGAGAACACGGAAGACCAATGTAAGATTTCTAATGTCTTATAATGATTTGTCAGTCTTGATACCTTATAATGTGTGTAGCAAAAAAGGAGCTGGTAGTTGCGATCATTTAAGGAGGCCTCAAGCACACATGTAGAATCTAGTCTAGAATTGTTCACCGAACGTTAACATAGCTATCATAATAAGCTACTGCAAATTCCACATTGTGACAGAAGGGGAGCTGGTACATAACAATGTAATAAATACTGATATGTAAAAAAATTATGAACATTGTATGTGGCCAGGTCTGTGAGGGGAAGTTATTGTATCATTAGATCAACAGGGTGTGTTGGTATAACAAACAGGACGGCAACACACAACAGCTTCCCAGATCAGAAAACAGCAAGTATACAGTTGAAAGACCATGGAAAAAACTATTAGTTTCAAGGAACTTACCTCTTGTCTCCAAGGAAGATGCAAGCTTGTTTTGCCAAGTTTGGTGAACTTGGAAATCAAAAGGGCTATAAACAGCGTAAAACGGATCTGATCCCCGAGAAGGGGAGTTGAGTTGTCTAACAAGGAGCTCTAACAAGGAGTCAAGCTGACAGAGAGAAGAGCACTGTTTAGCTCAAAAGTGTGTATCTTCCACCAACTGCAGATAGCTCTATAAAAAGCTCACCGAGCTCATTTCTCTTATAGGGAATTAGTCCTTCTAGAGTTCCAGTGTGGGAGATGGTTAGATACTTAGTCAGCTAGATATGCATAAAACCAGGTTGATTGTTTTGATGATTTTTTTCTCTAATGCTTTCCTTCTAAATAAATGATACATTTCTTTTAGAAGTTTATTAAGTCACTGCTTAGCATTGTAATTGCCTCAGAGGGAACAGAACTGCACACTCTTGGCCTAAGTCAGACCTGTGGAGGCAAACTTGATTAATACCAGAGGACTGCAACCCAGTGCCTGGTCTAAGTGTAGGAGAATTGTGTGACTACATTCCCAGCTCAGGTGACAGCTAGATGCCTAACACATGACAAGATCAGGTGGGGGTGAGATGTGCAGCTCACTCAGTAATATATGTCAAAAGCAAAATACATGAAGTTGGGTTTCATTCTGTTCAAATAGCTACACATCTCTTTAGTAATTAGTTAATTCTTTAACTAAGTCAAATATCTGTACAGCAAAAGTGCATAGATATGTCTATTTGGGATTTTTGCCCTTAACTACCATATTGGAGGGTCTTTCAGAATCATTGGCTTTGGTGGCCTACATTCATGCCTATGTGTTTGGATGGTGTTATGCCCATTCATATGTTGATTAGATTATTTACAGTGGCACAGGTGCCAACTAAACATTGGTTAAGATGGGCAGTTTACATAATTCAGAGTGCCATTTTTTTTACAAGAAGTCTCTGTGACAGCACTCAAGCATATGGTACCCCAATGGACTTTGTTTCTTAACACCTCTCTATATAACTATGTGCTTCTGAAGTAGTGGTACTAAATCTGGCAGAGCTGGAGAGCCAAGCAACCAATAAAATATTATATAATACCACAAAATAATCAGTGTTATGTTCTGATGCTGTATATCAATGTTCGCATCACACACACATCACCAATAAGGACTGTGTAGAGGGAACATCACAAAACAAACACCATCATGTAGCAATCCACAATCATCCGATTAAATATCCTCTGTCCTTCCTTGCCTCTCTTTGCTTTTGAAAGGCAAAATTATTTCTTTCCCCTGGCTTTTCCTCAACCTGGAAACTGTTTGGAAAAAGTAATCAAATGATTGACACCCCCTGCCAGAAATGGCTCTGGGCCACCTCCACAATGCAAGTCTGTGTTCTTCACACTACCTCATGTGTACTGAACAGCAAAGAGAGCACTTTTCTCACTTTAGTTGAAAGCAAGAACAGTGAGACCAGAGGACACCAGGAGAGCTGAATACAGGATGCTTACAAGCAGCATCTCTCTCCAAATCCAGTGCTTAAATACCAGTGCCTTAACGTCTGCCCACAGAACAAGAAAGAAACCTACGTAGCATTTATATACATTTTTGGTTGCCAGCAGAAAGAAAGACAGGTTACTGCAGTGGACTCCAAATCATGTTGAATACAAAAAATACAGTCAATGAAACTTAAGTATGTGCTTAAGCACTGTCTGATGGACCTGATGCTTTCCTGAATCAGGGCCTGTGAGAATATTGGCACTGTTTCTCTTTCTAGTATCACTGTTTTCTGTGGGAGATATGATCTTAGCCTTTCTTTGAGCAATTCTTTCTCCCTGCCATTGAATGTGTGGGTTCAGATGATGTTCCTCCAAATGAATTAGCCTGTATTTTTCCAAAGAACCAGAGAGAGGTCCTGAAGTCCTGACGCCAGTGCAATACATGAATCTGCAGATTCTGGGGCCTAGAAGGTGACTGGAGTATAAAATCACAGTAAGTGTCCCTTTCTTCTGACTCTGAGAACTTTCTCGAAGTAAGGAGGAAACTATGATCTGTTAAACTACTTCTCCTCTTGATCTTTCTCTCTCTGCTTCAATGTGGCGATTCTGCCTAGTACCTTCTTCAGCCACCTTCTGCCTAACTTCCTGACAGACTTTTAAAGAAACAATCCATGTACCCTGACAAGGTTCAATCCCCAGCTTTTTGTGCACTGACAGGAAAGGTGTATGCATGCACATGTGCAAATTCCATTCCATCCACAGAATGATCTGAGGAAAATTCCCTGAACTGAAGGAAACATATAGTTTTTCCTCAATTTTGGTTTACACTTATGGTTTTTTTCATGAAATGTTGCAATCTGACTCAAACCCTTCCACAATCAATTTATTTTAATATTCTCCTTCTGATTTAGGTAAGCCCTGTTGTTTGCTGAAAAACAGAAACACGGCCATTTGGGTTTTTTTTAATAGAGATGATGACAAGTGCAGGTGAGTAAATGCAACAGTCAGAACAGCTGAGAAAAATAATTAGAGAAGGGTGTAAACCTGAGCAGCTGCAAACTGCAACAGAATCTTTAGCAAGAAGGAACACAGAGGACACCTGGACTTCAGCTTAGCTAATATGGAACATTACAAAACTCATGTAAAGGTTTTTGACTGGGTGAACAGACTGTCTCTCTCTCTCATACTCCTGGCACTCACCCACCTGATTTGAAAGAAGTGTTTGGATTGGGGATAGGTGTGGAGACTTCTAAACAATAGTTTAAGATGGAAAATAGTTGATCAGACAATTTTTAATTGTCATCTGACAATATACAACTTTCAGAAAGCTAAATCAGGAGCAACAGGCGTTTTGAAATGTTCAAATAAACTCTTCAAACTCAGAGCATAAGTAAAAAGCATTCAATATAATAAAACTGGATCCCCAAGTGAAACTAAGCAATCTTTACAGACATACAACTGTACAACTGAATTACTTCATTCTAAACATTAAAATATATTGTTACAATAGCCTAGAGAAGTAAAACTCATTAATAGTGTCATCCTGATGGTGACAGCAGGGGCAACTGACCATAAACTGTTGCTTCAAAATGGCAACTCAACAAAACAAATGCCATTTGTGATTAAAAATGGAAATACCATAAAGTATTTGAATACCATTGTATCAGGATTCTCAAAGTAAATTAAATAAAATAGAAATCAGTCCTGTACATAGAAACCGACAAAAAGTTTTTTAGCTGCTCATGGCACAAACAAAGAGTCCAGTTGTTCACTGATAGTGATAGATTTTGCATTTCTGTATTTCCAAACACACGGAGCTTTGATCATTTAATTTTTCCACACTCTCCATTCACCCAGGACAATCTACACACACTATTTAAAATATACTTTGCAAAACTATGCAAACTGTATTTTTTACTCTGAATATGAAAAGTTTAGCTGCTTAGTTAGTATAACCTCTTGGCAACAGAATGGAATTTGCAAATGTTTAATGTGAATATGACTGTCATTTATTACATGTTTGTACATCACCTAGCACAAGAGGACCCCTGGTTGGTCTCTAGGAGCTACTACAATATAAATGCAAAATAATTAAAAATACTGAAATTAATTTAAATAGTTTGATATGAATTTATTTCCATTTTATGTATAATTTGATATCTAATGCTTAAACAAATCTACTGTGTTAATCCAGCACAAAGATATTGGTATAATCTTGTTGTCATCTACTATCTTATCACTTAACGTATTGCTATGTGGCATAGGAAGGTTTACATGATTCAATTTAATCAGTGAAAATTACAAATAGGGACTAAAACGTATCTGTTGTGAGGTGTGCAGACAGGAATCTGACCCTTTAAAATGTGATGAAACATTTTTTTTTGTTATCTTGACTGCTGCCTCCTGCTGTAATCCTGATAGTCACTTTACTTCTCAGAGTTTATAGTCTTGAACCTACAAACCCTTATTAACATGAGTTGCTCCAGTGAACTAAGCAGAGCTACGTGTAGATTGGGTCTTTTTTGAAAACAAATATTGTTAAGATGGAGTAACACAGTGGTCAGTCAGGCCATTGATTTCAAAGGCTGCAAAACTAGGCCCCAAACTTGAAATCTCTCTTTTCAGAAAAGCAGTTTTATGAATTTAATCACAATAGCCTGTGGTGGCACCACAATAATGTAGAGATGTGATTCAAACAGCAAACATCTCTGTTTTGATAAAAAGTGGCACTACAGACTTTTAACACATTTTCCACATTTATGGACAGTGATTGCTCAAAAGAGAAATCCAATTTTCAAGCCCCTAACTTTTATGGTTTCTTTACACAAAAGGGTGGTTGAAATATGGAACAAATTGCTAAAGTCAGCCACTGAAGCAAGTAGTGTAAATCAGCTGAAAAAGGAATTGAAAAAAAAATCTGAAAGGGAGAAATTTAGTGAATATAAGTACCAGCTGGATTTGTGGCAATTAAGACAATGCTCTAAAAAGTTTACTGGGTTTATAATAAATCATTAAAAACTAAAAACTAAAAAACTACAAGCTTATATGTTGAAATATATATGAAATAAATTGTGTGACTTCTGAAATGTATCTACTGTTTCAGTTATGCTTCTGGTTTGTCTTTATGGCAGCATTATTAAATTAAAGTATTTGTTTACATAGCAGTACTGGTGGTACCAAATCTGATGCATTTATCTTGGCATAGCTACAGCTGACTGCCACTTGGGTCTGAAAGGAATTTTTTCTCACCCTGCAAATGGATTGTTTTCACCTAGCGCTGGATATCAAACAGTTAACTCACTACCTGGACAGAGCCATGGGTGGTTGGCTTTACCATGCGTTAGTAGGTTGTGATTGATTCTGAGGTTCTCTTTACAGAGATTATGAGGTTCTTTTCACCATTGTGTTACGCTGATATAACTTTACTGGAATCAACAGAATTACATGGCATAAAACTGAATTAATACATGGGTGAAGCATGTCATAACTTTATTGAAGAGTCCTCAGCAGTAACAATACATCTTGGGGCCATATCTGTCATCTATTTTACATACTTATATAGCACGCATTACTGTAATATATAAGTAAACTCAAGATCAGGGCCAGAAGTGAATAGGCCATGGAATGAGGTATGTAGCAGTATAGAGATTTAGGGAGGACCTTCTTCATCAAACAGGAAATAAAAGTACTATTTTGTTAATATCCATGTCAGTTCAAGGCCAACTCATGGTAAAGGGTGTGGGTAATTCCTGGGTTGAATAATTAATATAGTTGCTGCCATTCATTAATATTATTACTAAATATGTGAAATCTTTATTCACTGAACTCTGTACCACCACTTTTCCCTCTCGTGACATTTCTATACAATAACTATTTAGAAGGGGGGAAAAGCAAGATTTGTTCCCCTCTATATGAAGCTACTCACTTCTGCATACTCATGATGAAGTTCTTTGCTTAGGCAATTCAGAATTCAATTAAAGAGGTTGTTGAGGAAAAGGTTTGATTATCTGTCTTTTAACTCTTACAGTGTTCGAAATGAAATCTAACCAAACCAATAATTTCCTTTAAGAATTTCACAACTGTCTCAACATGGACTTAAAAAGCAACCTTTCAGGGGTGCTGCGAACCTGTTCACAAGCTGGATGATCTTCTATATCTGACAAATGCTATGCACATACCTATGAAGACTGTAATTAGCAGGCTTTGGAGAAAGCTTGCTAACAATCTCAGAAAATGTAGATCTGTAACACCTACAGTGCATCTGCATAACAAAATAGGCTGTGTTAAATTATTCCACCCCAGCACAATTTGTATTTGTTTTCTTTTCACTGAGCAGAAACAGAATATGAGAGAAAAGGATCTTCATTTACATATGCTGTCAATTTAAAAATAAAACGACATAGTAATGCAACTTATTAATTTAACTCTGCAGAGTTTTCTTTTACAAGGAACATTTTGTTGCAGTAATTAAACTATTCCATGTTAATAGACTTATAGTTTTCCCTCAAAGGGGCTACAAAAATGACGTAGCAGCTTTGCTAAACTGACTTACATGTTTCTATAAAACCAAAATGGTATCAGAAAACACACTATTACTTCTCTGAGTTCAATGTAATATTCATAAGAAAACACTTTATGCCCATTCAGGGCTCTGTCTATCCAAAACCTGCCTCGGCAGGCCTCACTAGCTGGAACAGCCAGAGTACCATCTTCCTCACTGGTGACTGTAATATTTTGAAGAATCCATGATTTCCTCCTTACCAAGCAATAGGGCTGATGGAACTGATTATGCTCCCACACTAGTATCAACTTCCTGGACAATACAATCAACTTCAACAATGGAACCTGTAGCGAGCTGCGACGACACACTGGCAGCGCCTCCTGCTGGTCATCCTGGGAATTAGCTCTGTCCACTCAGGAGCGCTCTCTGCAGGCCGGTGTCTCACTTGCTGCTGGCCTCCGGTGTCCCTCCTGGACCCTGGTGCCCTTTCTCTCAGGGTTCTGTCCCCTGCAGTACCCTGCAGTCTCGCTGGGTCTCCCCTCCCCGGGGAACCTCCAACCTCCTATCCCCACCTCACCTCAGTCTTGGGCTACTGCCAGTCACCATCTAGCCCCCGCTCACTGGGTCGGACTGCAGTATAATTGCCAATCATCATTGGCAAGGACGGTTTGGACCTGCTGCTTCTGCCTACCCTTAGGCTGCCCCTCGGCAACCTCTGTACCCTTCTTTGGCCTTTAGCAAGGCCTGCAGCCTGGGGGTTTTCCAGGCCAGAGCTCCCCAGCTCCTCTGGCCTTTCCCCAGCCCTGCTCCAGTCTAGGTACCCTGCTCAGTTCCCAGCAGCCAGGCCCATCCCTCTCAACAGATTGAGAGAGACTGTCTTTTGGTTTCTGGCCCACAGCCCTCTTATAAGGGCCAGCTGGGCCTTCGTTAAGCCAGCCACAGCTGTGGTCAGCTACCCACTCAGCTTCCCCAGCTGTTGTTAATCCCTCTTACCCTGCTGCAGCCCTCTCCAGGGCTGCTTTCTCCCTTCCAGGGCCGGAGCGGGGTGCTCACCCCGCTACAGAACCCTACAGACAACTACATACAAGAAACCCACAGATCACCAAACCATAGACCCAGTAACCATCCCAAACACACTAACAAATGTTATCTAATGCTAGGCACTCAGATACCACAAAATATGCTCCAAGTAGAATGTCTGGGATATACACCTTAACACATTCAACACTGCCTTCACCAAACAGGGACACTCCAACAGAGAAGTACATCGCATCATCCCAAATATCCCAAGAAAACCTGCTTCAATACAGAAATAAACCTCCTCTAACCGCACACCCCTAATTATCATCTACCACACCACACTGGAACCCATACGGGGTAACATCAAATAACTACAACCCATACTCAATGGGAACCCCATCCTGAAAGAAATCTTTCCTGAACCCCTTCTTATGGCTTTCAAATAACACCCCAATCTCTCCAAGCTCATCGTCACAAACATGCTCCCCACAGACCAGGACACGCCAACTCAAAACAGCACCAGACTCTAGAAAAACTGATGCAAAAGGTGAAGACATATTTCCACTGCTACAATGATCAACATCCCCCACAACACACCTTTCAAGATCTATGGATCCTACACATGTCCATCACAACATATGGTGTACCTCATCCAGTTCACTAAATGTCCCGATAACAATTATGTGGGTGAAACCAGACAATCACAACACTCTCAAATGAACTTACACAGGACAATAATAAAAGACAAACACACCACATCACCTGTGGGTGAAAATTTTTCACAAAATGATCACTCTATATCTGACCCATCAGTCCTCAAAGGAAACCTGCACAACACTTTCAAAAGACGAGCATGCGAGTTTAAATTAATAATTTTGCTAGACACTAAAAATCATGGACTGAATAGACACATTGGATTTATTATAACAATCTATATCTCTAGGGTGACGATAATACTTAAGTAAAAATGGGAGGGCCGCTGGGCTGGGCTGGAAGGCTGAGGCTGACCCCGAGTCCTGGGCTGCCCGCATCTGGGGCTGAGCCACCTGCAGGTGGGACTGACCCCTGCAAGCTCTGCGCTTCCTGATGCTGGGACTGACCCCCCCCCCCGAGTCCCGCTGCTCGGCACCTTGCATCACTGACCCCCCTCCAACGTTCCTTCATGCCCCCCTAGGGGAGCGCACATGACTTTTTTTAGTAAACTGGGCATTTGTCCCATTTGATCTTGCCAATTGATCATTGACAAATGCCCATTTTTGTCAAAAAAGTTGGGATGTCTGGGACAGGGCTTTAAAAGGGGACTCTCTCAGCTAAAACAGGACATATGGTCACCCTATACAACCCACTAACAATCCCCACCAGCTGTCTTCCAGTCCTTCCTTTCCCCCTATGACTGAAGGGGTATTAACGGGCCACTTTGCCTTGAATGATCCCTTGAAATATGTATTAACTACTTAGGCTAAAGTAATAATCTCTTTAGTTTGTATTTAGTTGTAACACTCTGCATGCCTTTCCCAGAGCTAAAGAAGAGCTGTGTAAGCTCGAAAGCTCTCTCACCAACAGAAGTTGGTCTATTAAAAGATATTCCCCCACCCATCTTGTCTCTCCCATGTGTCAGTTAATCATTTCTGGAAATAATTTTGAAGGGGGTATGCAGTCCCAAATGTTTGTCAGCTGACAATTTCAACTAGAATGAAAAGAGGGGATGAAAGATACTTGCTTCAAACTAAACAATGATCAGTGAAACACTCCAACATTATCAATGGTGCTTGAGTCTGGCAACAAGGATAGGAATATAACGGAACCCCACAATCTTCTTAACAATTAAGGATATGAGTACTGTCCTCTCACACACATTTCATTTTTAAATAAAAATCCCATAGGCAAGGTCTCTACTGTTGGATTGCAAAAAATTCCAGGTGGCTGAAATGAGGGAAGGACAAGCGCAGGATAAGGAGTTAAGGTGTTTTGGAGTGAAGGAGCTCTTTGCACGTAGCGCCTTACTTTGAAATATAAAGAGATTTTGCGGGGAGGAGAGGTGGTTGTAGAACTGTCCTTACTCAGCAGGTCAACCTTCCTCTAAGTATCTTGACTTGCTGCAGAACCAAAGTTGATCTATAGACTGGAAGGCTTGCATATTTTCTGTCACATTGGGTCCTCAGGATTCTATTTCTATGAGATTTTTTAACATATCATTTTAAACATGATATATAGTAATTTCTTCAGACCTGATGAGTCTTGGCAGCCACCTCAGCCACTCTCTGGGGGGTACACAAACACTGAACAGAGGGATTCTACATGGGAAAGGTGCTGTCCAGACTATTTTTGAGCATATGGTAAAATGTCAACTAAAGGGGTCACATTGACAGCAGCTTACCCCTTGGAGATCAGATGTCATGATGGATTCTGCTAGCTGAGAGATGGAGCAGGGGGAAAAAAGCAGATAAAATGATAACACAATGAATTGTAACTGTTCTTTGAATCTGTCTCCTAGCATAAGTGTGCACACCAGGTCCATCACCACAACAAAGCAGGAAAAAGAGAAAGTTTCCTCTGTAACAAGTGCAAACTTCTGATTGTATGGGTGTAATAATGATTAAAACACTATTAAAATTAGATTAATGAACATGGTTTACGATAAATCGGAAATAAGAGGTCAATGATAATATCAAGATTACAGATATTTGTAAGCAAATTTGAGTTGAGGACTTGCATGAAGGTAAATAGAAAATGAAGCAGCTTTTAAGGATGTAACTCCAGATAAATCAGAAACGTGCAGATCGAGTGAGTAGAGTGACTTTTTCCTACTACTAAAATATTCTTCTGTAGATTATGGATGTATTTAGAGTATATAAATGATACCTGGTTTTGAGGACAATAGATATAAAATATTACCTGAAGAATAAAAATGTTACTGGAGGCAGCATTTCCCAATCAAGATAACTTTTCTTTTTCTTTGTTATCCAAGCGTAATCATTGAAAATTTTGACTTTTTTTCCAAACTGTTTCCAGCCTTTAGTGCCTCTGAACCTGTTAGTTTTATTGATAACTTTTATCCCAATAATCTCTACTATTTATTATTATTATTGTCATGTTTACATCAGTTGTAACACACCTCTTTAGGTTCATTTTTTGTCTCTTTTTGTGTGTGTTTTTGCAGTCTCATTTTGCTATCATTTTTCTTAATAAAATATGTGAACATAAAGAAGAAATAAAGTACTAAAAGTTATTTAGGTGCCCCTCTCCCATTGATTTCATTTTTATTATACCTTTATAATTTTTTATAAATGTAACATTTATAAGTTTTACAATATTTCAGTATGCTATGTCAGATGCTGGTGCTTTCAAAAAACAAGTTGTTGAGCACACACACAATCCAGTATCTGATTTTCTAAGCAATCAGGCAAGGCTATTTTAGGCCATCTTGTATTATTTCAGACTATCAGAATCAAGAACATAACAGATGGGGCCCAATCCTGTGAGCTGCTGAGTTTCCTTAATTCCTACTGAAGTCAATAAAACTTTAATCTCTCAGCATACAGGGATCATTTCCAAATCTAAATATTGTGATTTACACCATTTATTCCTTCATTTCTTTTATATAACTCAGCTAACTTTTTCACCAAGATCAGAGTTCTATTAACCTTCTAAACCTCTATTGTCATGAAAACTCTGAAGATTGATTTAATTATCCTTAGACAATGCATTTTAAATGCACAGAATGAAGGTTCTTCCATCTTGTTACACATTTAACTAAGTGATAAATAAGATGCATTTATCCTGCATTATAGGCTACAGGAATAACAACAACACATTAATGCATTTGTGAACTGATGGAAAGTATATAGATGTCTTTAGCTATCTGCCACTAAGTTAAAATCAGGGAAACACAATTAATTTTGATAGGGAAGAAAACAGAGATGTTTTCTGAACTGGGACATCTGAGCTCTTCAAATTATCCAACTTTCCAAAATATGATAAATGAGTCTCAGTTCTGCCATGGTGACTATTTACTATTGACAACCTAAAGAAGGCCTTCCTCAGTCTCTACTGGTTCCTTTCTTTGGAAACCTCCCATTAACTTTAATGAGAGTTTGCCTGAAAGTAAGGTGAGTGAAAAAATGAGTATGGAAGAACATAAGTATCAAATGCCAGTTAAGACTTTTTACACTACAGAAAATGGTATCGTTGACAAGCATATGCTCAAATGAACATAGATATATTTTTATGCTTCTTTGGAAACTGCAATTTTATTAGGTGTAGTGAACTTAAGTCTTATTAATAAGACCTGACTAAATGACCTCCTGGTGATGGTGGGCAGGGTGAGTACCCTGTGTTTTCAGCAGGACCTTGTCAAAGGTGCAGGGGCAGCTCTAGACATTTCGCCGCCCCAAGCAGGGCGGCACGCCGCGGGGGGTGCTCTGCCGGTCGCCGGTCCTGCGGCTCCGGTGGACCCTCCACAGGCATGCTGCCGAAGGCCGCCTGCCTGCCGCCCTCCCGACGACTGGCAGAGCGCCCCCCGCGGCATGCCACCCCAAGCACGCGCTTGGCGTGCTGGGGCCTGGAGCCGCCCCTGCAAAGGTGTCCCACCTAGCAAGCCTGTAGGATTACTTTAAAAAGTAGCTTAATGGAAGCTGCAAACCAGATACAAAACACTGACGATGAGGAGTTAATTTGGATTGAATAAAGCAGACAGCATCTGACTTCTTTACCCAGAATAAAAAGAAAAAGTCTAAGGGACAAATTATTCCAAAAAGTTTGAATCTGGGGGCTTGGCTACACTTGCAAGTTGCAGCGCTGGTAGAGGCTTTCCAGCGCTGCAATTAGTAACCGTCCACACCTGCAAGGCACATCCAGCGCTGCAACTCCCTGGCTGCAGCGCTGGCTGTACACCTGGCCAGGTTGGGGTGTAGCGATTGCAGCGCTGGTGATCCAGCGCTGCTCATCAAGTGTGGACACACACCAGCGCTTTTATTGGCCTCCAGGGAATAAGGAGATATCCCAGAATGCTTTTAACTAAATTACTTTCTTTGTTTTGTTATGCAGCCTCTCTTTGTTTTGTTGTGCACTCCGATCATTGAACTGCTTATCTAAAAAACAAACACTGATCACAGCAAACAGGAGCTATCTGTACCTGGCTGTGAACGATCAAATGGGAGGCAAGCAGTTTGCTTGACAGGGAAACAGCGTTGGATGCAGGCTGTTTGCAATTAAGACTAAGGGTTCGCGAACATTTTGTGATTTTTCAATCCAGGGAAGCTAACACACAGTGTTGGCTCCAAAAATCCACTCACTCTATCTTCCCCGCTCCCTGTCACAGTACACCACAGGGACCACTCTCTCTATCTTCCCCACTCCCTGTCACAGTACACCCCCCACCACCCCCCTCTTTTGAAAAGCACGTTGTTGCCACTTGAATGCTGGGATAGCTGCCCATAATGCAGCACTCCCAACAGCGCTGTAAATGCTGCAAATGTGGCCACACACCAGCGCTGGTAGCTGTGAGTGTGGCCACACACCAGCGCTGGCCCTGCACAGCTGCACGACCAGCGCTGTAACTCCCAGCGCTGCAACTTTCAAGTGTAGCCAAGCCCTGGTAGAAAAATAAAAACTGGCTAAATAAAGAGTCTCTTAGCATGAATTTAACAATGCCTTAAAGATGAAAGTGCACTAGGAAAGCGAGCACAGCCAGGTACAGAACTTAAATCTTTTAGACAACTTTAGTTTATATACTAGTAGAGCTGAGTTAAAGGAGCTGATCCTTTATCCTCCACTCTTTGTTCTTAGTCTGTATTCCACTTTTATGTCAATACAGCATCTCAACATAGCATTTCAATAGTCATCTATTTCAATGAGAAATCACTGTAACAAAAAAGGTAAAGGCTGAAGACAAGGCATAAAGATGAAAGATACTGACACCAGTGATATTTCAGTAAAAGGATAAACATTCAGACGATTTGTATAGTCTGGATTCTGCAAATCCAAGACCCATATTCTGCTTTTACCTAAAAAACTGTTGATTATGAAGATAACGATACAGTACAGCCACTTAGTGTATACTGTGAAGACAGAGTTACATCTGAACTGGGCAAAGCTTACATAATAACTATTTTGAAAGAGAGGCTATGGGATGCATTATCATGAACCTATATTAATACTGAAGAAGAAAGAGACAGGATAACAGGAGAACAAGAAAAGATAATTGTAAAGGCTGGTAGACCCCAAAGCTTGACTTTATTTTCAGTCCTATATCTGTTTGCAAAGTTTACATAATTCACTGTGAGTGTGTTTAAACTCTTTTCAGTGCTTTTGTCCCTAAAAAACAAACAAACAAAAATAATAATAGCCTCTTGCACTCCAGTGTGTGATAGGGAATTGAATATCTTTTTTAGAAAACAGCTTCCATTTAAAACTTCCAAGGGGCTACACACAAATCTAAGTTATTTGAAATGATGAGAAATATATTGATGGTATCCGGTATAGGGTACCAGAGAAGACAGATTAATGATGTATCAACAGTCTTTTAAAAATTCTAATATTATACACCAAAAAAGTATATTTTCACTTTTTGGATATGAAATTTGCAAAAATCTTGAGAATACAGCTCAGTGACAGAGTATTTGTTCAAATTTTATCAACAAGTCCTCAGTTCTAATCACCGAGTCTCCCTCTTATCTTGATTTAAGGAGCTCAGTCTATTTAATTTATTGCAGAGAAATAATATCCTCCCACTTCCCAGTTGAGTTCCCTGACCACTGCGCTAAAGGTTAGAAAAGAAGCACCAACTACTCCTTCAACCTTTTTGTGAATCTAACTCATTTCCTTTTCTTTTATATTAAAAAGTGCCTGAAGGCTAAACAAAATGGTTCATTTCAGGTCAAACAAAATGTTTTGTTCTACGCAAAATGATTTTTTTTCAGTTTTTTCAATTTATTGAAATTCTTTGGAATTTTCTGATTTGGTTTGGGCCAACGCTTTTATTTTATTTTATATTTATATGTTATTTATTATTATTAATTATTATTAGTAGTACTATATAGAAGTGGCAGTGAACTGAAAAGTAACTTATTAACCCAGCTCTAGAATCACTAGATGAACTTTTATGGACTGTTATGCAGGAGGTCAGACCATATGAACATAATAGTTCCTTCTGACCTTGAAATCTATGAATATGAAAAAATCAACATTTGGAGTAAACTCAGTTCCTAGTCTTGTCTTCAGTACCAATTGATTCTGAGACATTTATGCTTTCATCTGCTATTTTCTCAGAGATGATCAGTTACTTCTCCGTTGCCCTCATCTCCAACCTGTTATGTGACTGAAGCGATCAAATCTAGCTCAGGGTATGGCTACACTGGCGATTTGCAGAGCTGGAAAGCCTCCACCAGCGCTGCAATTAGTAAGTGGCCACACCTACAGGGCACTTCCAGCGCTGCAACTCCCTGGCTGCAGCGCTGGCCGTACACCTCACTCGGCATGGGGAATAAGGATTCCAGCGCTGGTGCTGCAGCGCTGGTCATCAAGTGTGGCCACACACCAGCGCTGTGATTGTCCTCCAGGGTATAAGGATGTATCCCAGAATGCCTATTCAGCCACTCTGCTCATCAGGTCAGACTCTACTGCCCTGGCCTCAGGTGACCCGCCCTTTAAATGCCCCGGGAATTTTAAAAATCCCCTTCCTGTTTGCTCAGCCAGGTGTGGAGTGCAATCAGTGAATCTTTACAGGTGACCATGCCTCCACGTGGCAAACGAGCCCCAGCATGGAGCAATGGCGAGCTGATGGACCTCATCAGTGTTTGGGGGGAGGAATCTGTGCAGGCACAGCTGCGCTCTAGCCGTAAGAATTATACCACCTTTTCCCAGGTATCAAGAGCCATGCAGGATAGGGGCCATGAGCGTGATGTGCTGCAGTGCAGGATAAAAGTAAAGGAGCTGCGGAGTGCCTATTGCAAAGCACGCGAGGGAAACCACCGATCCGGCGCTGCCCCCACGACCTGCCGGTTTTACAAGGAGCTGGATGCGATTTATGGGGGTGACCCCTCTGTAAATCCAAGGACCACGATGGACAGTTCAGAGCCAGTAGAGGAGGAGGAGGGGGAGAGGGAGAGGGAGGGGAAGGCAGACAGTGAGGCTACTGTGGTGGGGGAAGACACCCTGGAGTCCCAGGAGGCATGCAGTCAGGAGCTCTTCTCAAGCCAGGAGGAAGCTAGCCAGTCGCAGCCCCTGGGACTTGGTGCAGAAGAATCACAGGAGCAGGTCCCAGGTAAGCAGCTTTTATTGCAATGCAAAGGTTTGGGAGAGGAGGGGGGGTGGTATGGCTGCATGCTTGCATGCCTAGACATGGAATATCCCATTGATGTGGTCTATCACGTCGCGGTAATCTGCCTCTGTAATCTCTTCAAAAGTTTCTGCAAGAGCATAGGCAATTCACGTGACCAAGTTTAAAGGGAGAGCCAGTGTGGTCCCTGTCCCAGTCAGTCTAATGCGTCCGCGCCACTGTTCCAGGAGGGGTGGGGGAACCATGGATGCACACAGGCAAGCTGCATAGGGGCCAGGGCGGAATCCGCATTGTTGTAGGAGACCCTCCCTTGCTTCTTTGGTAACCCGCAGCAGGGAGATATCTTCAAGTATTAACTCCTGTGGAAAATGGAGGGAGTGTTTTAGTGCTGGTTTCCCCAACTGCTGCTTGCTGCCTGCCTTTAACAAAGCCCAAAAACAGGCAGTGTATCCATGAAGCAAAAAGCACCCTGCCCACGCAAAGCATGGCAGGAACCCCAGGGTTAATTCCTGAGGGACATGGCGGTGCTGGTTTCCCCAACTGCTGCTTGCTGCCTGCCTTTAACAAAGCCCAAAAACAGGCAGTGTACCCATGAAGCAAAAAGCACCCTGCCCAGGCAAACCGTGGCAGGAACCCCAGGGTTAATTACCATTACCATTTCTGGGAGGCTGTGAATTCTCTAGCTGTGTTTGAAATGTCTGAGGAATGCTACAGTGTGAGACTTGAAACTAACTTCAGATTATACACAATGCAGGCTCTCTTAAAATGTATCATTTGCTGTATTTTTATAGTGACCTTGACTAGTCCTGGGCCGGTCTTATCAGTGACTGAAAGAAAGCTTCAAAACCTCAGAAGGAAGCCTAACAAAAGCAAGGAAGATTTGGTGAAGGCAGTTATGAACCAGTGTGCAACAGAGAATAAAACTGCGCAGGAATGGAGAGAAAAGATGCAGCACTGGAGGGAAACAGAAAGCAGGAGAAAGGCGTTGACGCTGAAGAAAACCACGAGGCAGCTTATAAACCTCATGGCGCGCCAAACAGACTGTATACATTCACTGGTAGCAATGCAGGCAGAGCACTACCGTGCCAAACCCCCACCCTCCCAAACCTCTTTCCCCTATGCACCAATGTCAGCTCCAAGTCCCGTTCCCCAGCATCCAGGTTCTTACCTATACCATCACCAGCTGCCCCGACACCTGTACGGTCACCTATGAGCCCAGAGAACTACGACCCTTACCCTCTGCACTCAACCCCCATCACCATGCAACAGTACAATCCTGAGGTGCACAGCACTCCTGGCAGTACATATGCAAAACTATGAATGTACAATTCAACAACCAACCCCCCTGCCTGTTTACTTCCTTTTTTTTAAATAAATGATTTCTTTGATTATGAAACAGTTTTTATTATTGCATAAAGTGAAAGATAACAAACCCCAAGGAAAACACAGGTAACAAACAGCAAGGAAAACACAGTCAAATAAAAGCACTGTAACCAGTGCACGTCACTCCTGGTCAAGGCAAAAAACATTACTGTTGGCTTTCAGCCTCAAATTTCTCCCTCAAGGCATCCCTAATCCTTGTTGCCCTGTGGTGGGCGTCTCTAGTAGCCCTGCTGTCTGGCTGTGCAAATTCAGCCTCCAGGACTTGCACCTCATTGGTCCATGCCTGGCTGAATGTTTCACCCTTCCCTTCACAAATATTATGGAGGGTACAGCACGTGGATATAACCGCAGGGATGCTGCTTTCCCCCAAGTCTAGCTTCCCATAAAGCGCCCGCCAGCGCCCCTTTAAACGGCCGAAAGCACACTCCACAGTTATTCGGCATCGGCTCAGCCTGTAGTTGAAACGGTCCTGGCTCCTGTCCAGCTTCCCTGTATAGGGTTTCATGAGCCAAGACATTAATGGGTAAGCGGGGTCCCCAAGGATCACAATGGGCATTTCAACGTCCCCTACTGTGATCTTTCGGTCTGGGAAAAATGTCCCTTCCTGCATTTTCCTGAACAGGCCACTGTTCCAAAAGATGCGTGCATCATGCACCTTTCCAGGCCAGCCTGTGTAAATGTCAATGAAATGCCCACGGTGATCCACAAGCGCCTGGAGAACCATAGAGAAATACCCCTTGCGATTAATGTACTCGTAGGCTAGGTGGGGTGGTGCCAGAATAGGAATATGCGTCCCATCTACTGCCCCTCCACAGTTAGGGAAACCCATTTCTGCAAAGCCATCCACAATGTCCTGCACGTTCCCCACAGCCACGGTTCTCCTTAACAGGATGCGATTAATGGCCCTGCAAACTTGCATCAAAACGATTCCCACGGTCGACTTTCCCACTCCAAACTGGTTCCCGACCGATCGGTAGCTGTCTGGAGTTGCCAGCTTCCAGATTGCAATAGCCACACGCTTCTCCACCATCAGGGCAGCTCTCAATCTCGTGTCCTTGCGCCGCAGGGTGGGGGCGAGCTCAGCACACAGTCCCATGAAAGTGGCTTTTCTCATACAAAAGTTCTGCAGCCACTGCTCGTCATCCCAGACTTCCATGACAATGTGATCCCACCACTCACTGCTTGTTTCACGAGCCCAAAAGCGGCGTTCCACGGTGCTGAGCATTTCCGTTACCGCCACAAGCAATTTCATGTCACCCGCATTAGGCAAATCCAGATCATTGTCGGACTCCTCACTGTCACTTTGGAGCTGAAGGAATAGCTCAACTGCCAAACGTGATGTGCTGGCGACAGTCATCAGCAAAGTCCTCAGCAGCTCAGGCTCCATTTCACACAGAAAGCGTGCTGCACTCACAATGGCTAGAAACGTGGACGGGGAAACTGTACTGCTGGGAAGTGAAGCGATGCACCACGGGGCGTTGGAACAGGAAGCGGAATGACCCACACACTTCCTTCCCCTTCCCACAATACACAGCGCCAAAATGGGATGAGGTGCTCTGTGGGATAGCTGCCCACAATGCACCTCTCAGTACAGCACTGCAAATGCTGCAAGTGTGGCCACACTGGAGCGCTGGTAGCTATCAGTGTGGCCACACTGCAACGCTGGCCCTGCACAGCTGGACGACCAGCGCTGCAAACTACCAGCGCTGCAACTCGTCAGTGTAGCCATACCCTCAGACTGAGAGCCCCAGTGTTTAAGCATAAACTTAACTGTAAACCATTATTGAAGCCATTTCTTTTGTAGGTGAGGGGATTTGCTATTATGGGGTGTTAACGTATTTTTGCTGCAAGGGTTGCTTGTAATAGGAGGTGTCAGACTTTGATCAGTAACTTTTAGATGAGCTATTCATTTTCATTTTTGTAGAAAAAAGTTTCTATTTCTCTCTTTCAGGAATATGGATTTAGAAGCTAAAAGACAATTTCAGAAATATATCTCCTTAATGTAAACAGAAAAAAGAAAAAAAATGCTTGTGAATTGGAAGGTAGTAATAACAGATCACTAACATTACATGTTTCCTATCCACAACAGATTTAAGTTTTGATGCATTGTTTTTATTTGATTTTATTTCTGCAATGTGTCTATCATAATAGCGTAACTATGTAAGGTACAGTTTTTTTAAAATGCCAGCATGACTTAGGAGCACAGCTTTGAGAATAACAGCTCTTTTGGTTCACTGACAATTCCAAATAATTCAAATCAAAAATCCATTTCAGACCAAAAAATAAAAAACTTCAAAAATTTTGGCAAAGCAAAAAAGTAGAAAAACATTACACCAGGGTTTAACAAAATGTTTAATTTTGACAAAATGAAAACTTTTCTTCAAATGTTAGGTGTCTAAGGGTACGGCTACACTACGGGACTATTCCGAATTTGCATAAACCGGTTTTGTAAAACAGATTTTATAAAATCGATTGCGCGCGGCCACACTAAGCACATTAATTCGGTGGTGTGCGTCTGCGGTCCGAGGCTAGCGTCGGCTTCTGGAGCGTTGCACTGTGGGTAGCTATTCCCTAGCTATCCCATAGTTCCCGCAGCCTCCCCCGCCGCCCCTTGGAACTTCCGGGTTGAGATCCCAGTGCCTGATGGGGCAAAAATCATTGTCGCGGGTGGTTCTGGGTAAATGTCGTTAGTCACTCCTTCCTCTGGGAAAGCAACGGCAGACAAGCATTTCGCGCCTTTTTCCCCTGGATTGCCCTGGCAGATGCCATAGCATGGCAATCATGGAGCTTGTTTTGCCTTTTGTGACTCTCACCGTATGTGTACTAGATGCCGCTCACAGAGGCGATTCAGCAGCGCTACACAGAAGCATGCTTTTGCTTTTGCATGACAGCAGAGATGGTTACCAGCCATATTGCACCATCCAAACCCTTCCATAAATTGGAACTAAGATGATCATGGCTACCAGTCCTTTTGTACCATTTGCTGCTGTCATAAGTGCCCCTGGCTGCTCTTAGCCAGGGGCGCAAAAGCCAAAATTGGGAATGACTCCCTGAGTCAATCCCTCCTTTTTGGTATCTAAAAATAGAATCAGTCCTGCCTAGAATATAGGGCAAGTGTACTAGATAACCACTGTATCATAGAACCAGAGAGCACAGCTGCTCTGTGTCAGATCCTGCAGAAATTATGATCTGTATGCTATTCACAGGGGGTGCTCCTGTAACAACACCACCTGTTCATTCCGTTCTTACCCCAGCCTTCCTGGGCTACCATACCATTGTCCCCCCACTTGTGTGATGAAGTAATAAAGAATGCAGGAATAAGACATGGTGACTTGTTAGTGAGAAATGAGTGGAAGGCAGCCTCCAGCTGCTATGATAGTCCAGACAGGACATTAAGCAGTGTGTAGGAGAGAAGCCCAGCATCCCTCTGCTAGTCCAGGGGCAACTGAATCTTTTCTTTACACATGAAGGGTGGGGGCTGATGGAGCTCAGCCCCCTGTTGCTATGATGACGATGGTTACCAGACATATTGCACCATCCACCATCAGAAAAAATTAGGGCCAGGCGCCCTTGATCGACCTGACGGATGCTAGTCAGCATGGTTACTGCCCCATGTGCCAATAGGCTGATGACGAGGACGGTTACCAGTCCTTTTGTACCATCAGCCACCCATGGCAGGGGGGGAGTGATGATGTTGGTGTTGACGGCTGCAGCATCGTGTCTATCTGCAGCATTCAGTAAAGATAGGGTGACATGTAAAAGAGTCAGAGGATTGTTTTCCCTTTCGCTTCTGGGGGTGTGTGTGGGGGGTGAGTAGATTGCCAAGCTATGCCCTGACCCACCGCGGACACTGTGTTTGACCCTAGAAGCATTTGGAGCTCAGCCAAGAATGCAAATACTTTTCGGAGGCTGCAGGAACTGTGGGATAGCTTCAGTCCTCCAGTCCATGAGCGTCCATTTGATTCTTTGGCTTTCCGTTACGCTTGTCACGCTGCAGTGCACTGAGTCCCTGCTATGGCGTCTGTCTGGAGATTTTTAAAAAAGGATTCTGAATTTCATCTTCTGTAACGGAGCGCTGATAGAACGGATTTGTCTGCCCTTACAGCGATCACATCCGCATGGTCCGTGCTGGAGTTCTTTATTTATTTTGATTTCGGACTGCATCGCCACCCGTGCTGATCGGAGCTCCACGCTGGGCAAACAGGAAATATTCAAAAGTTCGCGGGGCTTTTCCTGTCTACCTGACCACTGCATCCGAGTTCAGATTGCGGTCCAGAGCGGTCACTGGTGCACTGTGGGATAGCTCCCGGAGGCCAATGCCGTCGATCAGCGTCCACACTAACCCTAATCCGATATGTTAATACCGATACTAGCGTTACTCCTCTCGTTAGGGAGGAGTACAGAAACCGGTTTAAAGAGCCATTAAAATCGATATAAGGTGCCTCCTAGTGTGGACGGTTGTGGCGTTAAATCGGTTTTACACTCCTAAAACCGGTTTAAACGCCTAGTGTAGACCAGGCCTAACTCTCCTAGGCACTTTTAAAAATCCCATCTTCAGTTAATATCTTTCTTAGACCTACATAAAGGCACCTATCATAGAATCATAGAATCTCAGGGTTGGAAGGGACCTCAGGAGGTCATCTAGTCCAACCCCCTGCTCAAAGCAGGACCAATCCCAACTAAATCATCCCAGCCAGGGCTTTGTCAAGCCTGACCTTAAAAACCTCTAAGGAAGGAGATTCCACTACCTCCCTAGGTAACCCATTCCAGTTCTTCACCACCCTACTAGTGAAAAAGTTTTTCCTAATATCCAACCTAAACCTCCCCCTCTGCAACTTGAGACCATTACTCCTTGTTCTGTCATCTTCTACCACTGAGAACAGTCTAGATCCATCCTCTTTGGAACCCCCTTTCAGGTAGTTGAAAGCAGCTATCAAATCCCCCCTCATTCTTCTCTTCTGCAGACTAAACAATCCCAGTTCCCTCAGCCTCTCCTCATAAGTCATACTAAGTCATACTAAGATCAAATAATCAAAAAGTGTTCTTTAGATTTTTAACTTTTAAAAATATTTGATTAAAAAAATAAAATTAAAGTAAATTTTAAAACAAAAAGTTGGTTGAAACTGAAAAATGGAAACATTCTTTTAAAAAAAGTCAAACAGAAACATTTTGATGTTGCATGGGAGGAGGAGGATTTTTCTCCTTTTTTTTAGGATTTTTCTTCTACTTAAATGATTTGGTAAAACAATATAAATTTGCTGAATATACATTTTTTGCTAAAAGAAAGTGTCAACTGGAAAATTTCATTCTGCTCTAATTAGAAGCCTAACTCTCATTTTAAAAAATGATTTAGGCACTTCGGAGCCTAAATCTCACTGAATGTCACTAGAACTTAGGCTTCTAATAGCCAGAGTCCTTTCTGTAGATGGGACTTAGGTTTTCACTTTTGAAAATTTTACTCATGATCAATATTTAAAGACATGTATTACAAAGTAAATTAAGTATCAACATCAGCAAACAACTAAATACTCACCACCTGATAAAACCTAAGTCCCTCTCTAATCAATCCACACCATCATAAAGAGGTAGCGTGAATAGATTGTTTATTATCAGGAGACATTATAAAACCTAACAAACTTAGGACCAGTCAGACCAAAGAGAAAGCAAATTTCAAAATCAATGGCCTTTCTCTGACAAGCACCCTGTACTCAACCACATACATAGACTGAAGTACAGTGAGCTTGAGCACCCCAATTGAGATACAACAGGAAAGGAGGATTCTGTAAGATACAGAGGGTGCAAAACCATAAGAGTTTTATGGATTATTACACATCTTGAATTACATCTGGAAATTAATTTGAAATCAGTGCAGTTTAAGAGAGGGTGTAATATGCTCCACAAATGAAAATAAACTTGGTGTAATTTAGGACATTAAAAATGAAGATGTAGTACAATCTGGTGTAATATTAGAAGAAAATATATTTGATGTAATGCATTAGATTGGTTATGAACTTCCTCTTTTGTATCTGCTCTATTTTCTGTTGTTGAGCATTACTATAGGATTTTACATTTTATTGAGGGCTGTCCCTAGCTATTCTGGGGCCCAAAGCAGCCCCCCTGCAGGGAGTGTGTATGTGGGGCCCCAGGCCTCCGTGCGGGGGATGGGGATGGCTTGGGAGACAGGGGGAATCACCCTCCAACACTTACCGGTGGCGCGGCTGGGGCCGGGCCGCTGCACTTCCCACCGCTGGTGAGTGCAGGCCCAGCCCTGCTGCAGTCCTCAGGGGAGTGGGGGCAGGGTAAGGGCAGAGCAGGGGTGGGAAGAGGCAGGGCAGAGCAGGGCCAGGGGCTTTGGGGAAGGGGTGGAGCAGGGGCGGGGCTGGGGCAGAGCAGGGGTAGAGGCCATGGAGCTGGAGCAGCACACAGCTATGCAGGGCACCAAGAAATTTGCTGTGGGCTGCCCTATGAGCTTCAGTGCTGCCTGGAATTTTAGCAGTGGTATGTGCTGAGGTCCCATCCCCAGCCACATCTCCTACAAATTTGGTGCCCCAAATTTCCTGGTGCCCACCGCAACTGTGTACTTTGCGTATGGATAAGGACGACCCTGATTTTATTAGTATGAAATCTTTCCTCATTGCCTGCACTGCTATTGCTCCAGTCTATCCATGTCAATATGCAGTTTAGTTCTGGTTTCCTGTTTTCTACCCCTCCAATTATATCCCAGCAGGATTCATACTGATGCAACATGTGATTAAAAGAGATTTCAAACATCTGTGCAGTGGACACAAAGGTAGTTTTGATAATTTCTCTGTTTGGGGTTTTTTAAGTGTATTATTTTGTCAAAAAAAAGTCTCATCTGAGGATCTGATGCAATGCCCACTGAAGTCAGTCAGTCTTTCCATTGATTCCAGTAGGCTCAGCCACTCCAGTAGAAAAATTCTCAGGGCAGGATTTTCAAGAGTTCGGTGCCTAATTCGTAGGCACTTTTGAAAATCCTATCGTCAATTAATATCTTTCTTACAGCTACATAAAGTCACCTATCAGACTGGTACTGAATAATACTTAGAATTTAATGAGTGAGATTCTGTGCTTCTTCTCTAAAGAGAGCCACCCCCTGAGTCCTGTGAGCCTGTGATTCTGCAGTGGCTGAAGAAACTCCTAGGGTAACTTAGCCCCAGGTGCCTGTCTAAATTATAGCAGGCGCTGTGAGCTGCCCTATGAGCCGCAGTGCTGCCTGGAATTTTAGCAGTGGTGTGTGCTGAGGTCCCATCCCCAGCCACATCTCCTACAAAGAGGCTTGCAATGGGGTTCAAGTAAGGCACCCCAATAGCAGCCTTTCACAGAGCCTGCACTGGGAGAATCCTCTCCCAGTCAGCTGCAGGGGGCAGCTACGGCATCTTTACACTGCTCCAGCCCTTTGATTCAATTAAAGGGGCCACCGGAGCAGTGAAGATCTCACCTCAGTGATTTCAGAATTAAATCCATTACCTAGTTAACTACTGTAAATGCACAAAATGAGGGTTAAGGATTATTATAATTGAACCAGTGTATACTGTGACATCTCTGGAACTTGGACTATCTTTTAAATAGCACCTAGCATGAAGGGGCTCTGATCCTCATTTTGGATTCCTAGGTGTTATATCGAAATAATTAGCAATAATAATAATAATATATTTTAAAGCTGGACAAACAGATATAGATAATACAATATAATTTGCCCCGGGGCACAAATCAGTAGATGAGACAGAATTAAATGCTACTTTTCGTCATTAAAAAAAATTCTTCATTAATCACAAAAGATTGTTTTGTTCCAGTAGTGTCCTGACTTCAGAGAGGCTATGAATTTGATTTCTAGAGTGGGTTAATTCTTCACCGTGAGAAAAATGAATGAAGATGGATACAAGATAGTCTTTCCTAGTCTATTTTTATTTTTAATATATTCATAGTTCCTATTATGTTTTGACAAATATGAACAAAAGGGGTAAAGCATTAGTACCACCATTTACAAAGATGGTGTAGCACTTTTGCAGCTCTGGCACAAAACCACATTCTTTTTCAGTTTCAGCTAGACTATTCTCATGCAAAACCTATCCCCCCAACTTTATAAAATCAGCGAGTCTTAGCTCTATCCCAAACTGCATTAAAATTTCTTTATAATAGACGTGTTTCTCTGTCACTCAGAAAGTTGCTACACCCAGCTCTAGCCAGGTGTCAGTCAAATCCACACTGGAGCTGAGGGCAAAGCTCTAGGGGTGAGGCAGGGGTGTTGCCCTCCCCCTCTACAGCTGTTTTTCAACTTAAATGTTAACTCATTTGCATGTAATGACCCCAGCTATTAAACACAAGGGCTTCTAATAGTCCATTATATTAAAAAACGTAAGGTGGGTGAGGTAATATCTTTTATTGGACCAGCTTCTGTTCTGTTTTTCAAAGCTTGTCTTTCTCATAAACAGATGTTGCCCCAATAAAAGATATTACCTCACCCTGGTATTACCTGATATTACCTCACTCTAATATCCTGGAACACACATGACTACTACAGAAAAAGTTATTCACCTTGTGCAGTAACTGAGGTTCTTCGAGATGGTGTCCCTGTGGGTGCTCCACTTTAGGCATCTTGACACCCTGTGCTTGTAATCTGAGATTTGTGGTAGCAGTGCCCAGTTGGGCCGCCCACCTACAGTAGCCATCTTGCGCCACACTGAACGGTTACATAGCAGTGCGCAACCAACCATCCCCCAGTTCCTTCTCTACCTCAAAGAATCAGCCTGAAACTCCGAAGTAGAGGGGAGGAGGGAGGGTAGTTGAGCACGCACAGGGACAATCATCTCAAAGAACTTCAGTTACTGCACAAGGTGAGTAACTTTCTCTTCTTCTTCTTCGAGGAGTGTCACTTTAGGTGACTGTTGAGCAGTGCCCCTCTGTGGAAGGGAGGGGCTTTAGAGTTGGTCTATTGTCAGTGGATAACACTGTAAATCCAAAGTGAGCATCTGATGCTGATTGTTGTTCTAAAGCATAGTGTTTAGTGACAGTATGGACTGATGCCCAGGTAGCTGCTCTGCAAATGTCAGTGATAAGTACATTATCGAGAAAGGCCACAGATGCTGCCAGAGCTCTGGTGGAGTGTGTGTGAACCCCTGGTGGAGGTTGTTGATTGTAGTTTTGGTAGCACAAATGGATACATCCAGATATCCATTTGGACAGTTTCTGTTTTGAGATGGTTTGACCCCTCGAGTGTTCTGTTATGGAAACAAGTAGTCTAGGTGATTTTCTAAATGTTTTTATTCTTTCAACGTAGAAAACAAATGCTCTGAGAATGTACAGTGTGTGGAGTGATGCTTCCCTCCCACCTGCCTATGGCTTCAGAAAAAAAACAGGTAAATAAATGGGTTGATTTAAATGAAAGGGAGAGGCGATTTTGGGTATCAATTTAGGATTTAGTCATAGGATTACTTTATCTTTAAAGAATGTTGTATAAGGTGGGTGTGCCATTAGGGCAGCTAATTCTCCCACCCATCTTGCGGATGTGATGGCAATGAGGAAAGCCACCTTCATGGAGAAGTGTAACAAAGAGCAAGTTTCCAGTTGTTCAAATGGTTTTCCCATGAGCCCACATAGAACAAGGTTGAGGTCCCACATGGGTGTAGGGTTTCTTAGTGTGGGATAAGTGTTTTCAATGCCTTTAAGGAAGCATTTAATCATTGGGTGAACAAATACAGTGACCCCATCCACCTTGTCATGGAAGGAGGTAATGGTAGCCAAGTGTACTCTGATAGAGCTTTTGGATAGCCCCCATATTTTAAGTCCCGGTATATAGTCGAGGATCCTCGATCAGGGGGATGACTGTGAAAAGATCTGTTTGTCTTGGCACAAGGTGCAGAATCGTTTCCACTTATGGATATATGTTTTTCTTGTACTTTGTCTCTGACTGTTCAGTAATATATCTGTTACTTCCTCAGAACAGGCCTTCTTGATCCCTGTCAGCCATGGAGTAACCAGGCCTTAAGGTGGAGTACTGCAAGGTTGGGGTGACGGATGCGTCCCACTTCTTATGATAGAAGATGAGGCACTAATGGAAAGGTTCGAGGCAGTTTCAGTGCCATCTAATGCAGGAATGGGAGCCACATTTGTTTGGGGCATGTGGGTGCAATGAGAATGACCCTGGATTTGTCCTGCCTGATCTTGTGAATGACTTGGTTTAGGAGTGAGGTCGGAGGAAATGCATACATCAGTGGCACCACCCATTTTATGAGGAGAGCGTCGCCTAAGGAGTGGTGTCCCAATCTGCTCTGGAGCAATATTGTGGGCACTTGGCATTCTGAGCTGTTGCAAATAGATCTATGCTGGGGAACCTCCATAATTTGAATATGGATTTGAGAATTCTGGGATCCATCTCCCACTTGTAGGTTTGTGAAAAATCCCTGCTTAGTTGATCTGCTGTTGTATTCTGACATCCCAGCAGATAGGATGCTGATATCTCTATGTTGTTGGTGATGCACGAATTCCAAAGGTGTATTGCCTCTGCACAGAGAAGATGTGATTGTGCTCCCCTAGATGGTTTATATAGAACATGCATGCTATATTGTCCGTGAGGATCTTGATGGCATTGTTCTTGATTAAAGGGAGAAAGTGGTTGCATGCATTTCGGACTGCCCTTAGATCCAGTAAATTTATGTGCAGGTGGGACTCCGCTGGGGACCAGCGGCCTTGGATCATATTGTTGTGTAGATGTGCCCCCCAACCTATTAGGTAAGCGTCTGTTTTGATGGTCATGGTTGGAGTTCTTTGTTGGAAAGCGACTCCTGAGCAGACATTCTTTGGTTGTGTCCACCATGTTAGCGAGTCTTTTACTCTGCGTGGCATTGTGAGGTATCTGTTGAGAGAGTGTGTGGTATATACACTGTTTGAAGCCAGGCCTGCACGGGCAGTGGGTGGAGGCCCTTCAGGGAGTCTAATCCCCAGCTCTGCCCCTTCCACCCATGTCTCCCCGCCTGGAGCCATGAGCCCCCCCGCACTTGTAGGAGCCCCAAGCTCCACTCCTCCCTGTTCGGCTGGAGGAGCACCAGGTTGGCTGGAGGCCCGAGTGCCCTCCCCCACCTGCCCGGAGGAGCCCCGAGCCAGCCACACCACATCTCACCAGACATCAAGCTTCTGGGGAAAAGCGTCTCAGATTTTCCTCTGGAAGAAGTTTTTGCTATGCCCCATGCAAGTTCCAGGGCAGCTGAGGAGGCAGTATTTGCTACTTAGCTTCCTGGGTTCATCAGTAATCTCTCTGGAGTCCACAGGATTATTGATGAACCCGGGAAGTTGAATAGCACATACCACCTCCTCGGCCGCCCTGGAATCTGCATGGGGCATAGTAATACCAAAACTTCCCATGCCAAACCCTGCAATCGCAGGTCTGGCAGTGCCAGGAGAGGCAGAACCTCCCCTGGCCTATCATACCCGTCACCCAGGCAGGCCTGCAAGCATCTCATGTGGAGACTGGCATGTTTTACTACAAACGTTGTCGCTGACATATGCCCCAAGAGTTGTAAGCATGTTCTGGTGGATGTTTGTGGGCTGTCCATCATTGTTGAAATTAGGTTTACTAGAGTGAGAAAGTGTTGCTATGAGACAATTGAGGTAGGATCCTATGAATTCCAACTTTTGGACAGGAACCAGTGTGGACTTTTGTATATTTATTTGCAACCCTAGGTCCATGAACAGGGTTATCATGTTCTGCGTGGCATTTATTGCTTCTTGCTGCATTGGTGCCCTTATAAGGCAGTTGTCTAAGTATGCAGAGGTGAGCTGCAATGACAGAGAGAACTTTGGAAAAAACCCTTAGAGCAGCGGAAAGGCAAAGGGTAGTAGTCTGTAATGGAAATGCTGTTTCCCTAGGGTGAGTCTCAGGAATCTTCTGTGTGACAGGTGGATGGATATGAAAATAAGCATCGTGAATGTCGAGGGCCAAGAGCCCTTTACTTTCTCTAATGCTGGAATTATTGTGGTGAGAGTCACCATTCTGAAATGTTGTGGTCTCACAAATTTGTTGAGCTTTTGTAAATCCAGGATGGGTCTCCACCCACCGGTCTTTTTCTGAGTTAGAAAGTAATGTGAATAAAAATCTCATCTCCTGTGTTGTGATGGTACAGGTTCCACAGCACCTAATTGTACAAAGTGGTTTATTTCCTCTTGTAGCACATGCTCATGAGAGCGGTCCCTGAAAAGGGATGGGGAAGGGGCATGGGTAGGTCAGATATAAATAAAGGGGGGTGGAGTAGTCCTTCTGGATAATCTCTAAAACCTATTTGTCTGTCGTGATGGTGTTCCAAACTGGGTAGTATGGTGACAGACGGTCTCCGAATGGTTGGGGGGCTGTTTCTGGTTCCAGAGTCAGAGAGTGTGGAGGTCTTGTGCCCTTGACCACACCTTCAAAACGATTGTTTAGAGGTGGATTGTTGAGACATCAATGGTGATCTTGGTTCTACCGACATCTGTTCTGTTTTTGTTTACACCATTGATGTACTGTCTTTGGGGCTGAGAGTATGACATGGACTGGAATCTCTGATTGTAAAACCCGCTCTGTTTCTTTTTGTTTGCAGGTAATGAAACATTGGCAAATAGTTTCTGCCCCTTGAAGGGTGAGTCCTCGACTGTTGTCTGGACATCCTTTGGGAACCCAGACAGATGGAGCTATGATGCACAGCACATGACCACAGATGTCGTGATGGATCATGGTGCCGTGTCTGCCAAGTCAAGGAAGGTCTGGAGGGCTGTCCTGGCAATGAGACACCCTTCAGAAATGTTTGCCTTGCACTGTTCTTTTTTGTCAGCTGGTAAATTTTCAATAAAAGTTGACATTTTGGTGAACAAATTGACCAGCAGGCAGCATAGTTGGCTATAAGGAACTGAAGTGTAGCTACGGAATAAGCTTTCCACCCAAAAAGTCATAACCTTTCCCAATCCTTATCGTATGGGGATGTTTGGGACTGGGGTTGTTTCCACCTTTGATTGATTGCCTCCACCACTAAGGAGTGTGGTGAGGGGTGTGTGAATAAAAATTCAGCTCCTTTTGCTAGCACATAATATTTTTTTTGTCAAACCTCTTACATGAGGGTGGTGCAGTAGCTGGAGTCTGCCAGATGATTTTCGCAGGCTCCATAATCGCATCATTTATCAGCAGGGCTGTCTTTGCCAATAAAGATGCCTGGAGTATGTCCATGAGCTTATGTTGGGATTCTGGTAGCTGTGCCAACGAAGTGTCTAGGGATTCAGCAATCTTTTTGAAGAGGTCCTGAAAGGATTTGAAATCATCCCTCATAGTAGGGGGTGGTGGCATTATGGTTTTGTCTGGTGACAAAGATAAGAAGTGAGAAGGCGCGACTGGCGAGGAGTGTATATTGCTGCATCATCCTCTTCTTCCTCATCACTGGAAATAGAAGGGGCTGATCTGCAGGCAGTAGTCAGCTGGCTTGGTACTGATCTGGATGGGATGGCTTCAGTGCCGAGTAGAGGAGAGTCAGGCATTGAAGCCACTGTCAGGTCCACATAACTCATAAATTGCTGCAGTACTGTAAGGTTTGGTGCCAGAGATGGTATAGTGGAAGCCCGGGAGCATGAGTTGAAATTGCCGGTGCCAAGCATTTATGGATAAGTGGCATAGTTACAGCAGGTGGTGCCACTGTACAACTCAGTGCCGAGATCATCTTCTGCTCCTTGGGTGCTGAGTTGGCAGGTTTCACTTTAGTGTGTGAACCTCCATTAGAGCTTGCCTGCATAGGGTCTTTAGCACATTGGGAACTCTCGGTGATGGATGTTCCTGGTGCCTCACGGTCTGGTGCTCTCAGTACCGGGGCAGATTTTTCAGTAGGAGATTGCTTTCTTTTGGGCGATTTCTGGTGTGTGGATGTCTTTTTTGTAGCCTTTCTAGGAACAGGCTCTTTGGCAGCTGTTGTTGGAGCAGAACCTCTGTCAGAGGCTGCCACTGGCCACTGTTGGCCAGAGGGTGACCTGGACTGAGGGTCAGAGGCTGGTCTGAGTGATTTCTCCATCATGAGGCCCTTCAGCTGGAGATCCCTGGCTTTTCTTGTCCTGGCTGTTATCTTTCTGCAGTGTGGGCACTTTTGAGTAATGTGTGTCTCACTGAGGCAGTGGACACACTGAGCGTGGCCATTAGAGACCGGTATGGAGAGTGTGCAGGTCAGGCAGGGTTTAAAACCGGGTGAACCTGGCATGCCTGAGAGAGACGCTCTCTTAGAGAAAAGCAGAGGTAAACCCTGTTTCAGGCTAAAGCTGTACACCTCGGGGGAGGGAGAAGGAGTGGCTACTGCGCGTGCACAGCCTAACTGGGCACTGCTGCCAAAAATCTCTGATTACAAGAGCAGGGCATCAAGACACCTAAAGTGGATCCACCCACTGGGACACTCCTTGAAGAAGAACCACTGAATACATTATATTCAAAGGCATTTATTGTCTGCATCAATTAGCCCAACTTGACTCTGAGATAGGTGAGTCTGCGCTGATTTTAACCCTTTCCATGGTCTATTTCAATACACTTATTATTTCCACATCTTGAACAGCTTTGACTCTATGGAGTACAATGGGGTTAGGTGCTTTATCTATTGGGATCATAACTGCTAAACCAGATGCCTATGAAATTTTGGTTTTGTCCTGTCTGCAATACTACTACTTTTTCTTCACTATAATACCATGGTTTTCAATTTTTTTTCATTTGCAGACTCCTAACATATTTTAAATGGAGGTGCAGACCCCGTTACACATAGTCTGTGGTCCCCCAGAGGTCCACAGATCACAGTTTGAAAACCACTGCTATAATATCATGCTCAGGAAAAGAACAGGTGTAGTAAAACCCTGCTGTCTGGAAGATACATGAAGTTCAATGCAATCAAGACCACTCTACAGGGATGAAAAATCTAGTTAATGAGGAGACTACAAAGGTTCATCTGGACCCCTCTCTTCCTCTGTGTTACACTAATAAAGTCAATTTAGCTGAATGGACATACCGGGAGGTGGAAACCAGAGCTTCCAAACGTGTTACATTTTAAAAAATTAATGGAATGTATCTCCCTGTGGAAATGAGTGTGTTGTTAGATCGTGACAAGCCACTCTTCAGGAGCTAAATCCTGGAAGGACTCCAGATTGAGGTTGTTATCTGTCTGGGAATGACAGCCTGCAGGAATGGGAGGTGCACTACATTCCATGCTGCTGAGTAGCTCTTATTATCTCAGCACAGTTTTTTCTCATTCAACTTTCTGATCTTTATCCTCGCTCTCACTTGAAAATATTAAAAATGTACAGATACTCCTCTTCCTCAAGCTTTTTTCATCAGCAAAAAAATAAGATTTATTATTACTGAGCATTAGACACCTGCAGGCAGGCAGCTCACTCATCTGGGTTATAATAAAAAAAATAAGAATTTGAGAAAAGAAAGTGGAGTATAATAAGTTACCTATTGTGTCCACCCCCCACTAATGTCCAATTAAATCTCCTCATTTCCATATACTGGGAGATGTAAAGCAATATATGGCAGGTTTAGTCTAAGGATCTGAATGAATTGCAGCAAACAGAGGGAAAAGAATCTTAAACTTGGAAATAAATAATAGTGTTAATACACACAAGTGTTACACAGAAGATTGGTAATAAGGGTGTCATTATCTTAGTCCTGCACAGGTCCTGGTGAACTAGCCAAAATCAATGTTGGATTCTTTATCTGGGCTAACATAATACATCCAGGTAAATACCAGCCACTTACAGAATCTCTGATACTGACAATTTTAGCAACTAATCATAATCTTTCAAGCTAAAAATCAGGCCACCGTTTCTTCCTTAACTGTGGCTGCATGTTTGTTCATAAAGAAGAGGAAGAAAAGTGAACACCAGACAATCAGACATTTGAAAAACTGCAAAGACCTTAATTACTGTCTGAAATTTTAGATCCCTTTCAAACTGTCAGTGCTCAATGCTGCAGATGTAGAAGCATTAAGAGATATCAATAATGATAACATTCACAGTGTATACCAAACTAGTTTTCCTGAGACAGGAGAGTTTATTATTTTCTTAAGTCACTCTAGATCAAAGGAAGATGTTTAGAATCACAGACATTATATATAGAAATTAGATAATCCATTCAATTGTCTTGCTGATGGAGGACTGTTTCCTACCTTACACAACTGAAGTCATTTGGGAAGATGTATCATACATTCCCGCTTATGGATCACTAGTGAAGATGTGAAATAAGGCTAGTCCTAACAAAAATCCTTGTGACATCTGTCCTCAGGTAACTACATTGCTGTTTATCATCATTATCTTCTTACTGTCTTTTCAGCCAATTTTGCAATTTACATGATAATGTTCTTAGCTAAAGCACTATGAAGTGCGAATCTTCTATGAAAAAGCGGCTTAGTTAAAATGACATCATGGGTTCACTGAGACAAACAGAGAAACCTCTAATGCCATTTTTACCAGATAAGACTTGAAAACTTTACATTGGCTTAGATAAGAACATGGCCATTTTCTTCCTGTAGCTGATCCTTTTTCATTCTCCCTCTGCATTATTTGAAAATAGATAAAATGTACAAAAGAAAAAGAGAGCATTAGTTCATGCTCTAATTAGAGAAAAATTAGATATGTTAGAGGAGGAAAATAATCAATGTATCAATGACTTCCAGCTCAAATTTGTACAGTGCACAAATGAAGAGATATTCCCCCGGCCCCTTTGTTTGTTTTTGTTTGTTTGTTTGTTTTTTTAAACTGCCAGCCCAAAAAACTATCACTGCTAGAAACAAAAGATTCAACAGACCAATTTTGTTCTTATTTACATCTTTGCAATCGCACTGGCTTTGAATTTTGCCCTCACTTGCACAAATATAATAAGACCAAAATTGTAGCCCTGCAGATGATGTTTTTAATTTTATCGTACAAAGCACATGTACTGACTGTCAAAACCATATACTGGTTAAACAAGAACAATATACAGTTCTACAAGACCTAAAATATTACAAAAATAAGGTTCTACATTTGTAGAGATCATCATTTTCCTGCTCCAAATCAATACTGACCATGCATGTGGTCATGTGGGATTTTCATATTTTCTCAGAAGTGTTTGGGGAACCTGTAGCATTAGAAATAGAGCCTTTTTCCGGTAGTAAAAGGGCATCAAGAAGGTTAATCTAGTCTTATGTTGAAAGAATGTCTGCCAGCAATGGGTACTTAATTTCTTAGCTGCTGATAAAGCAACTCTCCAAAACACTTGACTTTGTATCAGACTACGACAAGTTCTGATACATAATTAATAATCTAGATACAGGTGAAGAAAATCTTCCCTGTCCACAATGTATTCAGGATGTTTAGTCATCACAATTCAGAATATTTCAGCAAGGTGGCTGTTCCAGGCAATGTGAAGGGCTCAGTCATGAGCCCAGCTCCATACCGGGGAGTCATGGGGCATGAGGGGCTTCCTAACTCCCCTGCACCAGAGGAGATCACTTCCCTCTCAGAAGGAAAGGGGAAGCAGAGACCAGGTTGTGACTCTCAGGATATGTATACGCTGAACATTTCTTATGGAAGTGTTAGAGTACATACACTACATGTCCCACTAGCCTGGATCTAAATAGCAGTGTAGACAGTGAGGCACTGCTTAGGAGAATAGAGACATGTCTGTACCCTTAGGGTATGTACCTTACATGGCTCTCTGCATACTCAAGCAGTGCCTCCCCCATCTACACTGCTATTTTTAAAAGTGTAGCGTCCCACTGCCAGAGGCTTTCCTTGCTGTAGGTAGGGAAAGGCTCCGGCAGTGGAGAAAGCCTCTGGCAGGGGGTAGGCAGAGGAGAAAGGCCCCAGCCGCTCTGCGCTGCTACAGCCTTTTCCCACTGCAAGGAGCTGCTGAAGACTTTCCCTGCCCCAGGTAAAGATTCCAATAATGGGGAAAGACTGAAGCAGTGCAGAGGTGCCAGACCCTTTCTTCTCTGCTTACCCCCTGCCAGAGCCTTTCCCTGCTGCTGGAGCCTTTCCCCAATGCCTCGTCCCACTAGCGTCTTCCACTGATGTGTGTAGATACACACTGCAATATCGATGCACCCTGCTTTTCACTGCAGCATTTAGCTATGCATACCCTAAATGCAGTCAACAGTGGTGTGCAGTGTGTGGTGTGCAAACATACCTTGAGAGTCAGAGTCATTATCTGGTTCCAGTCCATATCCTGAGATACTCTTACATTCTGCTTCTCACTGGGCATGTAAGGTTACACCTAGCCCAAAGTGAGTGAGTCTAACAAATCTTTTACAAGTCATAAGTCAGAACAAAATCCAGCTCACTCCTTTATAGCAAGTTTGGCTATGAAGTGCCAATAGGAGTAAAAAAGTAGAAAAAACTTTTTTTTTCCCAGAAAAGTAGGTAGATGTGGACCTGAAATCACACCTGGAGCTAACATGTCAAATACAGTGTCATTTTTATATAGTCACTTATCAGAGTAGAACAACACTCTAAAGTCCCATCTTCTCTATCCTACGATAATTATTTTTTGGAACATCATAGTATCTGCAGATGTGATCTATTTTCATCATGACCATTTAAGAACTAATTCGTTCACAGAAACAATTTTTATAAACTGCAAAAAAGTGACTAGCTTAAATAAATGAGTTTTGAATCAAGACAAAGTAGATGGTACAGAGCTTGTGAACGGACAGAAGAATGGATAAACCTGTTCAGTCACTCCCCCTAAACACGCTGATTTAAATCATCCTTCCTCATAATGTTCTCCCCTAAACAGTATATTCTCATAGAGGTGTCTAAGAAGTAGTATATGTTTTTCTTCCTGATCAATTCAGATACAGTGTTATGAACTGGAAGACATGTACATTCTCTATTAACTGACATGTTTTTCCTCCTCATCGCCACCATATTGTACAAAGGAGCAATTGCTATCAAATCACAATCTACAAAATACATGGCTAAAAACTGAGATGATTTGCATGAAGACAAAACAATAAATTATATTCACAATGTAGGCTCAGAGTTTCATTAAACAAAGTTGTAAGAAAAGCCACATATCTTTTCTATCTCTTGATTGTTACTGTTTCCATATATCCTATGCTCCATTACCTCTGCACCAGCCAGGGAAATGTTTGCACATAATAGCATTTCATTCTTGATTGAATGCACACTATGAGTGTTCCCCTCCTAGTATGTATATATACCATTTTTCATTTTAGTGCTGCTGGGAAGATTTTCTGAAGACCAGGTATTATTTGGGGATATACACTTCATTAGCACACTGAAATGTATGCAAAGATGAAAGGTTCTTTTTAGTTTCCACAGTTACTAGGACTTGTGCCTTCACAGAAGAGAAATTTGTTATTCTTATTCTTGGAAGGGATATAATTAAAAGAGATTTTGTATGTTTGTTGTTTGACAGACAATTTAAATAATAAAAGAACTGCAAATAATTAAATTAAATATGCATCTTGTTAGTCCTGCAATGTTTGTATGAGTATTTTTTAATCCCCACCTTTTCAGCAAAGGGCATGAGAGTAGATGGCTAGGATTAAAATAAATGTTCTCAATTAATATGTTTCCTCCTGCTGTTTGCAAATTGAATGTACTGTACTGCAAAAAGAAGGTGGTGGATCCAATTTTTAATTCTATCTATTTATATCTTGCTTATCATAACACAGTCTAATAAAAAGCAGACTGAAGATATCCAGGAATAACTTTTTCTTTTCCTTGTCCTGTTAAGTGACAAATCAAAAGTGTCTAGATAGTATATCACATTTATGACTAGGTATTTTTTCCAGATGGTCCTTACAAAACTGCACATTTTTAGAGCTTAGGTAATTTTTTTTTAAAGTGAGTTTGTGGTATTGATTTTTCCTGAAAATCATAAAATGAAACTCAATGAACATGATGCAGATATTTAAACTCCTCTTCCCTTTTCCCAAAGCATGTGCAAGAACCCATCTTATGGTTCATCCAAGGACTAATCACATGTTCACAATTAACAAAAACTCATTTGTGCATGATATCCTGGATCATTATAAAAGCCACCACATAGTAATACTACTATAGTTAAAAGTACCATATATGTGTTTTCTAAAAGTAAAGCCTCTATATTCTGAGTTTTCTATCTCAACTTTTAAAATTTGCTGTGGGTTCAAAGTTCACAGGGTTTGAACCACTGAACTCATTTTTTTCCAACTTATTTTGTGTGTGTGTGTGATTGTAAATCAGTATGTTGGCTTGAATTTAAGTTATATGACTGTAAGAAAGTAAAGACCAAACATTTGGTATCACCCCTCCTGAGCCACTCCAGACCTCTCTCAGCCAAAATAACAAAAAAACCCACTTATTTTTAACATGAATTTAGTGCGAGTAAAAGGATCAAACTTATAGCACTAAACACACAAAAAGGCCTCAATTTGGCAACAGTATAAGGTACAGTAATACAAGCTACCTACTATGCCCAAACACTGTGACAACTCTTAGCTGGAAAGTGTACCTCTAAGGGTGATAGAACTATGCCCATGCCCAGAGAATTCCTAGCCTCCCTGCTGAGTTTGCTATTAAAGAGGCTAAAAGTGTTGATTGCTTTGTGATCTGGATATCTCTATTCATTTAAATGTAGCAGGACAACTAGTTCATCTTACAGAGACCATCAAATGATAAACTGCCTTTCAGTCAAGCTCTGTTTTTATAGGTTTTTTTTAAGCTTAATATTCTTTAAGTCATTTTTCAAGCAAAACAAAAGAAAAAGTTAAACTATTCTGCTTGGCAATTATTTCTGAAAGACATTTCAGAGGGCGAATATAAGCCCAACTACAGTACTTTTTACAACTACATTACTATCAAATATTAGTGCTATGATAAAGGCCATATTGCTCGGGTGCCAGAGAGAAACACTACTCCAGGGGAGCTCTGGGAGGGATTAGGCTCCCTCACCTCCCAGACACACTTGCAGACTGTCTCTTATGGTAAAGGCCAGATTCATAGGTGATGTAGTATAAAAGGAAAAGAAAAAAGACAGAAAACTCACCTCCTTCCCATTCCCACACCCCCCAACCCAAAAGTGAGCAGGATCAGTTACAAAAAATTAAAACAAGGCAATACCAAAAGATCATTATTTTCTGTTGAGAACTGTCAAAACCACTTGTTTTCACATATTTTTACAAGCCGTTATCTTTCTTTTGATGTACAGTGGGAACTGAATATGAGTACTTCTGTTCATTGTTATTCCTTTTGAAATGGCACAAGAATTTTTTAAAATAATCTTTGAGCTTGAAACTCTATAATTAATTACACTGAGAAGACCTAGTTAGGAGATGTCAGTGGACGGAAAGGAAGCTGAAAATTAGTAGTCTTTGAGAATGCTTGCTTAGATCCCATTAGAAATGATGTCTGGTCTATATTCAGTTTAATGGCTCAATTTAGCAGAGAGTCAGATTTTGGACTGATTCAGCAAAGAGGCTGGACTGACATAGAAGACCAGGGAATTTGTTGTGTTTGGAGTGCAAGTAATTAAGTATGGAAGTAAATTAGAACAATAACAACTGCATTTTTATTATGAGATTTAATCCAGCTACGCAAGCAAGCTGAAGAGGGATATTTTGACTTATTCTCAAATTCCATCCCTGCCTACACAACAACTTCTCCAGCAGGATTCTGAGTAATAACACCATCAGTGAAACACAAGACAATTCCTGCTGCCTCTCCCCCTTGTCTCAGGGGTGCTTGACCAAGCTGGCTGGGAGGAAGAAACTCCTTGGGATCCTGGCTAGGCTGTGGAAAGGAGTCATCAAACCTCACAAATGTTTGCCTCATGCCCAGTACAGCTGACTGACCATAACTGGTTGACCGTGCACCACCCCAACTCTTCCGCCTACTCCCTGAACTAGATGCCATCTTAGCAGGTGTCCAGGCAGCACCTATTTATTCTCCCTGTGATGTACTGGATCCTGAGGGTGGTAAAACTGAGTTTTCTGACAAGCTGTGGTAGGGTCTACTAATTCCTTGAGGGGGTTGGGAAACCTGGCTGATGCACTGAGAGTTTTTGACTTCCTTACAGCATCTGGAAGGTCTGGTTTGGTAAGTAAGGGGTTGATTTCTTGCACCTTTTAAGTCGTAGTCCAGTGCAGCATAGGGTAATTGTCAGTGGGCCAGCTCCTGGGGTAAACTTGAACATGGGATTCTGGCAAACATTGGTATTACTGGGACATGAGAGGTCTCTTAGATCTAAATCAGATCAAAGGGCCCCTCATCACTACCCTCATTCCTTCACACAAAGGGGAGGTGATGGGGGAATCTAAACAGTTGGAGTGATCCCATGATAACTTGAGGAAGTAAAACAGAGGGTACCTGACCCCTCCCCACCCCTTTTGTGGTTATGGTGTAAACCCATGGCCTCCCACACTGGATGGACTATTTCTTTTGCCTGGTACAGCAATGTACTGTCACCCATTGTCCACATAGGCCTTGTCAACACAGACAATTAGTTTGCGGCAAGCTGAAGTGTGCATCTACCCTGCACTAGCCCACTGCAGACTAACTATTCATGTGGACCCTGCTGACACGAATTAACAATTCGTTAATGTGCTTTGATTTAGTCCTATTTCAATGATGACTAGATCAAAGTGCATTAACTAACTGTTAGTGCATGTCAGCAAGGTCTACTTGTGCAGTTAGTCCATGGCAGGCTAATCCAGTATAGATTCACACTCCTGCTTTCTGTGAACGAAATCTGTATGCAGACAAGCCCTTAGTTTAATAGAATTGCATACTGCAACTTAATCCCATCCTCTGTTGGTTATGTTTAGATAGATCAGTGTGTTTAGGTGAAAGCATCATCAAAACTCCTTTAATTGGTTAAATATACCATGGGAGCAGGATATGGTTATCAAATTTCTGGAAGCAAATTAACCTTTTTATGGATGTCATATACACTTAAAAAAATAACATTTATTTCATTATCCACCAGCACTCAGAAAGGCCAGTGTGGAAGCAATCCTTGTTCCAACTCATATTTAATGATGCCCTTGTCATCTGCAATCATATTTAGTAAGAGCAGAATTCAACTCACTAATTCAGATGATCTGTCATGAAATTTTGGACAGACATTGACCCACTCATCCAGAGAACAAATGTCCTGTACTTCGTTAAGTATGTCTATGGATATGGACATTACATTAGACAAACCAGTCACAAGAATGGTCATACACTCCAGAAAGTGGTATTTAATTACCCAAATAGGTAAGTAGGCATGTCATTTCTATGTTTCCTATTGTAGGAAAACCAGTACTTAATAAGAAAGAATATATGTTTTCTTCCCTAGGTACCTCTGCTAAGAGGACTTTAAAGAAATGCCCATTATTTTGAGGAAGGTTTGTTTGTTTTCTTTGTTTTAATGTTGTTGTTTTTAAAAAAAAAAGACTTTTAGGCTGAGATTTTCAAAGGAGCCTAATGGAGATAGGTATCCATTTCTCATGGAAATTTCAATAAACATGGCATGGCTAACTCCCTCAGGCCCCATCCATCTTAATATGTATAACATTTAACAATTACAGACTGTTTAATAATCTAACACGATACCTCCATAAATTGTGAAGCAGTTAGGATTGATACACACATCATACTTGTCACTAACCCATCAAATCAAGGGAATAAAAAGTTAAGCCACCTAACAATACACAGGCTGTTGTTTTCCATACAGACTACATCTATACTACACACCGCTGGCGGCGGTGCGCAGGGTAGGTGTAGCTACACATTGTAGTGAAAAGCAAGCTACGTTCAGTGTGATATGTAGTGACATGCATCGATGAAAGGCTCTGGCAGGGGGAAAAGGTCCCATTGATGGAGCTTTTCCCCACTTTGCCCCCCCCCCGCCCCCGAGTCTTTCCCTGCAGCAGGAAAGACTCCAGCAGCTCTCTGGTAGGGAAAGGCTCCAGAATTGATGGAGAAAGGCTCCTGTGATGGAGAAAGACTCTGGCAGTGGGACACAACACTGTTAAAAACAGCAGGGTATATGGGGGAATCATTGCTTGGGCATGTGGAGAGCCGTGTAGGATACATACCCCTAAAGGTTCAGTCCTGTCTTTATTCTATTCACCTAAGCAGTGCTTCACCATCTACACTGCTATTTATACCCATGCTAGGAGGTCGTGTAGTGTATCTACGCTACACGCCATCATAAGGAATGGCAGACTTCTTTGTATTACTACAGCAGGGAGCTGTTGGAACCTTTCCGCACTGTCTCTGCCCTACATCACAGACTGCATACCACAATCTTAACTCTTCTCCCCTGAACTCTCCTTTAGCAAACTACCCTTCCTCTCAAAACCATTAATGGTGGACAATTGGTGTAGCTGTGTGCTGTGCTGAGCAGAGATGGTCTAGTTTGATCAATGTCCTTTTGAGGTGGGGGTGGAGGAGGGGAGGAGGCCTCTGGCCACAAAAAGCAAGCACATCAGCTGCCACCACCTCTCTCAGAAATGGCCAGTTAGCCTTATTCTCCTCTCACATGAGCTTTATATTGCCTTCAAAGGAGGTATTCTAAGCTGCACCAGTTAACATGAGAGAGCCAGTCTCTTAAATAAAAAGAGAATCAAACAAAAAGGCTTATCAGAAAGGCTTATAAGAAGAGTTTAAAAATTAACAGGAGCCGATCACAATGCTTGGAAAGGGCTATATATGTATTACTAAAGATCCACACCACTTGACACACACATACAAAATACTGCTACATTCTTATGTTTCAGATACTGGACATCCTCAATTGCAAAAGAGGATTTAGGATGTTGGGATATGAAAGCTAAATAAAAATCAAAGACATGTAGTTGGTAAACCATATGTCAACCCCTTGGACAGTAATTTTGGAGACCTAGTCCCACTCCAGGTCATCTTCAAAACTGCCTGCATTAGTGAATGCAAAAAAAAATAGGGATCTAAGATAAACGATGTCAAGTATCAGAGGGGTAGCCGTGGTAGTCTGGATCTGTAAAAGCAGCAAAGAGTCCTGTGGCACCTTATAGACTAATAGATGTATTGGAGCATGAGCTTTCGTGGGTGAATACCCACTTCGGATGCATACGATGAAATGGGTATTCACCCACGAAAGCTCATGCTCCAATACGTCTATCAGTCTATAAGGTGCCACAGGACAAGATAAATGATGTTAATGGATCACATTCCATTAAGCAGAAACTCATCATTCTTCTCCACAGGTTTCTCAATCAAGCCTTGATTGTGCCATATGATGTGTACATTGTAGTACTCGCAGAAGTGCTTATGTGTACTCATATTTTGTTCATGATGTTACAGGTTTTCATTTAATCTGTCTTCTTGTAAAGAAAAGCATATAATACAAAGTTGGAATAATTTACAAAGTAAGCATATGTTTGATAGCTCTTGGTGATTTGTAAAGGATTTTAAGTGGGATATAATGGTGTCTCTAAGGCCACCCAACAGATGTGACAAGAAAATCCCAGCATTAGTGGTATAGTCAGCATGCATGAGTTTGTAAAGACTGTGAAGCAGACAGCTGAAGCTCTGCTAAAAAAAATTAGTGTTGGAACTGTTCTTGCGTAGGCATGTTATAGACCCATAGGAATGTGGGGCTGAAATGGACTTCAAGAGGTCATCTAGTCCCCCTCCTATCCTGAGGCAGGATTAAGTTTATCTAGACACCCCTCAGTGGAAAGATTTTCTACTGGATGGGTTAGAAAACTCTACTCCAAGCTTTATGCAATTCAAATATAGAAGGATGAAAATGCCTAACTGTCAACTAGGGCACAAAAGAATGTTCTCTAGAGAAAATAGAATGATACATTAAAAATATACAATATAATGCAGTACAACCCAATTTGAAATAAAAAAAATGCAAATTTCAAAATTTTCTGTAGCGTGGATATTAAAAAAAAATCAGACATTTTGAACAAAATCTAAATATTTTGTTAAAAAAATTCACACCAAAATGTTTTGGGTTTTTTAAATGAAACATTTTGAATTTTAAAATTAAATATTTTTATTTTGACATTACTTTTTTATTTACTTCATTTTTATATTATTTCATTTTTATTTAATTTAAATTTTCTTTCATTTTTTATTTTTGTTTTATTTATTTTAATTCTTTTTAATTTTTAAAATTATTTAAATCAGCTGCTGCTCTTCTTAGAACTGAATGAAACATCTTTTCTCATTTTCTTTTTCAGGACCTCCTGTTTGATGGTTTTATGAAACAATTGGACAATCTGAACAAGAAAATAAGGTAAGTAATCAGTACCATTTAAAGTAACTGCTGTTTTAATAATGTTTAAAATAAAAAATATAAAATTAAATAATATAAATGAAAATAAAATAAAACTAAAATTAAAACCCAAGTGAACTGGACAGTTGAGGGTTGGAGACCTGGTTGCCTAGGGTGTTGGGGAGCCCATCCACCTAGCAGACTGCCAATGAACCTGGAGCCTGGAAGCCCTGGGAGCACCAGCTCCTCAGCAGCCTGCCGGCAGAGTAAAAATGTTGTACAGCTAACATGTTGATTCCATCCAAATTCTGATAACAGGCGTGTTCCTGACAGGAGCTGGAAACCTGGGAGCCCTGGCTGCCAGGAAGATAAGCAAACAGGAAACCAGGCAGGTTTCATTAAGAGTCCTGCCATATTTGCAGGTTTCCATCATGAACTTGCTTGGGTTTCACTGAAATGTTGAGGAATGAACACATTCTCTGGGGAATGTTTTGATTTTGTTGAATCAGCATTTTCCAAAGGAAAATTGTTCTCTTGAAAAATTTCTGACCACCTGTATCCAGAACCTCCAAGAGTTGGAGACTATTTAAAGCACAAATATCATAACAAACAAATGAGAGAATTATCAAAAGATATGTATAAATTATTATAAAGACCCCAGACGTCCTATATCCAGAAAATATGAAATCATAACAATCAGTTCAAATAACCATACATTCCTTTCTATTGTCAATAACTAGAGCCAAATCATGAGAGGTGCCTAATACCTACAGTTCCTATTGATGCTCAGCACCTTTCAGGATTTGGCCTCTAGAGCCTACCACCTACTAAAGTAGATATCCTTTTAAAATCAAAATGGGATAAGTATGGTACAACATAGATCAAAGGGCATTTCTGATTATGTTTCTGACAGCTTTTTAAAATGATTTTTATAAGATCTGACATCAGAGAACAGTTCAGCATCAATATAGCAGAGTTTTGGATTATTTACACCCTTGTTATAACCAATCATGTAGGGAAAAGAAGAAAAATCTTACCACACATGCATACAAAAATGCAATATAAATTTTAAAGCCCCCCTCCCCCTACACACTGTACTTTTAGAAGTAATGGATCAGCTCAGTTCATCTATGTTCTCACTCTTGGGGTCTGCCTGGCTTTATTATTTATTTTTCTTTGGGGATTTAGAAATAATCCTGCAACAGAAAACAGATAAGCAGTATCCTTTCTTCTTTTTACAACAGTCTCAAGCAACATTTCTGTGAGTAGCATATGACTGCAGAAATCGAGTCTCTACTCCACACAACTACAAACAGATGTTACCACAAACATTTGTTCCTTGGGCAATGCAGTAGATAAATGCAATATTTGAGATCTCTACTGTGAATTTCATGGTTAGTAATTCAGCTGCAACTTTTGACAAGTCAAAACGCAAGAGGGAAAAAAGCAAGTGTTGGTTGAAGTGACTACATTTCTGGGTATGAAACTCAAATTTGGTTGCATGAAATCTTTTCTAGAAATTTTTTAAAAAGTGGATGGATGAGGGAGGAAAATGCATGATGGTAACTGATTATGAGTAATGGGAAAGTCCATATCATATGCATCCACAGCAACAGAATACAGAATGTTTGCTGTGACCTTGCTTATGGTGTTATCAGAAATAAGGTTTGAATAGTGTACTGTCTCTTCCTCAGTTCCCAGCATTCAGAGCCATGCAAAAGTGCATGTCTAATTGCCATCTTTTTGGTCTTACTTTTCAATTTGATCAGCAATCTCCTATCACAAATCATTCCGCTCACTTCTCTCCAATTAATCCATGCTTCTCCTGTTCTGCTTATAAGGGCGGTGCTGAGTTCACCATTATCCTGTACTATCAAACCTGTTCCACTAACTTCATAAAATCATCTAACTTTCACACAGTGTCCTGCCCAGATCCTTGAATACCTGATATGAAGATTGCTATGCACACAGAGAATTAGTCATGCATGTCATATTTAAGGTGTGAGTGTAATTTGCTCACACTTATGTACCATGAAAAAATAGTGCTAGGATATAGTCACATATATGTAATTTTCAGTTACGATATGTATGGAAGTACAGAAATGCACAGGCATTTCTAGACAGACAAGTAATGATTAAGTTATTACTTTCTTATTTTAGGGATTAAAAGGTTAATTACATCCTATGATTCTTGGAAAATGCTGCTGTAGTATTAGAGAGAGAGAAAATGGCAGAGGGGAAGGTTTAGAACAGCTACCAGAGATGCTCCCACCCTCCCCCCACATCCCCTTCTCAAGATCTAGCAGAGGAATAGATTTTCCTGATTCAACAATTATCTGATCTCTCAGAGGAACTCTTTTGTCAAGTTCTGCACATTTTTCGTTTTTATTGCATAAGTATTCACTTCAGTGGGAAAGGAGCAATATTAATATTTTAGAAGTACAGGACTAGGACTGTATTTACACTTTACATAATGGTCATCTCCAGACTAAAATGTTACTAAAATGACTACAGATCTTATAGATTTATGCACCCTTTCTACCGCCCATGCTGAGATGGAAAACATAGGAAACTGGGCTGTGAACTATGAAAAATATATTTTCTTTAATTAGAAGATCTGGGATTTTCATTTATTTTGGAGGAAGGGAAATCATCTTTTTTTTAAAATATGTATCATTTATTTTGTAAAGTATGCAGAGCACTGGATATCCCATTTATAACTATAAATACATATTTTGCCTTTGGATTAGAGTCAGGGGAGAGCTAGGTTGTTTAGTGGATAGCACACCCAAAACACCTTCCAAGCAGAAAGGCCGTTCAGTCCAGTTCCTCACCCGAGGATGGCTTTAGCTTTACCTTGCGTTGAAATGTCCTTCTTCTTAGAGGTTTGAGAGATTGGAATGTGCCTTATCTTCTCCTTCAGCAGGAGCAGTTGGTAGGAGAGCTCAGGCCCACCCAGTCCACTGAGCTCCGACCTAGGGCCTTATCAGAGTTAACAGTGTCCGGCACCCTGGAGTGCCCTTGGAATTATCCTACCATTTCTCTCCCCACACAGCTCCACATCCAAATAAGGTACCAAAAGAAAAAGAAGAGACAACTAAATCTTCAGCCCCAACTGTGTTCAGCATGAAGTCCTATTCCTCACATGGAGGCTTCTTCTGCACCCTTGTCCAGGATCCCTCAGGGTAGGTCTGTCTTCCTTGCCAGCCTCCCACTGACTGAGCTCAGTTGCTCCTGTGACACTATGCCCCCATATTCTTCACAGCCATATTGTTATGATATGATTGTGGAATAACTATGATGTATTTTGTATATGATAGGTCATGTGACATATTGAAAAGTTCATAATTTACTGAATATGATTATCTTATTTGTATGCCTGTATCATTTTTTGTATCTGAAGTTAGGAATATTGTCTATGTATCTATTACAAATGTGTTTACACCTGAGGAATGCCCACTAGACAGAAAGCAATCAGTCTAGATGGCCGGATGGGAAGAGCCATTAGGGAAAACAATAGGACTTTGAAGATGCTAATCTCCCACCAGCGAGCCTTCCTGGGAAGCTTTCTTGAGGATGTTACAAACAGCCTCTGTTTCATAGCTGCTATGCCACTACAGAGGCATGTGACCAAGTCACCTGGTACTGGACTCCACCATAATACTAGTGTTTTTCCACTGACCAGACGTGGGAATCAAAGTGAGAGACAAAGGGTTCCCTCCATATGCTAAAGCTACTTAAGGCAGGGGAATGACATCATCATTGCTCATTCTTCACTGACTCCCCACCCAAGATGACTGTTGTACACATCTACAGTCAGAAACAAAGCATGAACTGGGGGAGAAGGGCTGAACCCAGGCTAGAGAGTTTGTGAAAGGAGTTTTAAAGTGCAAGCAAGTGTAGCTTGCCCTCAAGAATCTCTGCAAACTGCCTAAAACAACAGTTAGGGTGAGAATTTGCTACTTATAACTAATTTCTTTAGTGTATTAAGCTTAGATTGCATTTTGTTTTATTTGCTAGGTAATCTGTGTTGATCTGTTTGCTATTCCTTATAATCACTTCAAATAAATCTTTTGTAGTTAATAAACTCGTTTTGTTTTGTCTAAGACCAGTGTGTGGAAAACACTACTAGGGGGCAAAAAGCTGTTGCATATCTTCCACCATATTGAGAGAGGGGGCAAATTCCATGAGTTTACGCTCTATGGTTCCCTGTGCAGCCCAAGACAGTATAATTTTGGGTTTACCCTCCAGAGGGTGGGTGTGCACTTGAGAAACTGGGTGGTTCCTTAGCTGAGCCTTCCCATGCAGAGCTGATCTCAGCATGTGTGTGTGTAGCTGCGGCTGGGTGTGTCCCTACCTGTATGTGTGCTCGTAAAGTAAAGTCTGGGAAAGGGCTTGGCAGGCTTGCCTCAGCAGTACAGTGTAAAGGGAGCCCAGGCCGGTGGGTCCGGTGAGCTCAGTGGTATCCCAGTTCCAAGTGGCACCCTGTGGGTAACCTGTCACAGCTCCCTCTTAAGTTTCCTCTCCAGTTGGCACATGCTCTCAGGTCTGGAGGGGCATGGCTACCTAAGCCCAGTATTGTCCTTTAACCCCTTTGGGCCTAGCATGGGGTTTGCAGACCCCATCACTCCTCTCTTCTATCTTATTACATGTCCTTGGGGTGCATATACTAATGTCTGGATGAATATATTTGTGAAATGTATCTGCATAAAAGCAAATCTCTATTGATCAAATAGCTAGGAGAGAAGCTCAGGACCTGCTATACCAGCTTTTCCCCTTAACTTAGATCACTCAGAGGTACTGTATTTTCTCTCTTTCTTATTTCTGAATCTTATATATGTTGATAACTTAAAGATAGCTGCTGGACCACACTGAAGAGAGAATGTGAAGAGAGGTGAGGACTCTGGGGACTCAGGATCACTGAATTTCAATAGTACATGTGCTCCTAAGTTACTCTACATGCTCTTGTAAATTCTGCCCTTAACTTTCAGTCTCAGTTTATCTACAAGTAATAATTAAACATGGGATTTTCAAAAGAACTTAAGGGAGTTAGATGCCCAACTCCTACTAACATTCAGTGGGGCTGGGCACCTAACTCCCTTTGATTCTTCTGAAAGTCCCAAGTAAAGTTATACTTGTTTACATCACAAGGGTACTTTGAAACAATACAAAGTATCAATGGGGTAGCCGTGTTAATCTGTATCCACAAAAACAATGAGGAGTCCGGTGGCACTTTAAAGACTAACAGATTTATCTGGACATAAGCTTTCGTGGGTAAAAAAAGTGGGTTTTTACCCACGAAAGCTCATGCCCAAATAACTCTGTTAGTCTTTAAAGTGCCACCAGACTCCTTGTTGTTTTTGTGAAACAATACAGTAGCATAAAACATTATAGTTATGGCCTGGTTCACTCCATTGGCAAAAGAGAAAAGTCCTCCTGGAGTTTAGGCAGTAGAAGCCATCTCAACCCTCTCAGCCAGGAGGCTAGGAACTGGCTACTTGGCACAGTCCAGAAAGCCAGATTTTAAAGCAGCCCTCCCCTGAGGAAAGGTGGCAATGGTATTGCTGATTGGTTTTATCCTAGAGGAGCTATACTCCACAGGCATATGCCCTGTGTCTATATTATTATTTTTATTACAGAACTGTGTTTATATAAGGTATCAGATGGATTCACTTCAAGGGGTTGCTAGTGTGGATTTACAGAGAGTGACTATTTTAATTTATACTTTGGGGATAATTTTCATCTCTCACATAAAATAATTGTCTGTTTCAAGCTCAGCTTCATTAGGAAGCTCTGCTGGCACCCCATGTTTATATTTAGAACATTTTGTCCCCTCCCATGAAAACAGCATATTTTTCAGTCAGCCTCTGTAGTTTTGATTTGCATTCTATGATTACAAATGCATTGGAGTTTTCTACATTGCATTATTACTTGGAAAAGAAGCTATTGTTATACCTTTCACAATTTCTGAATAAAAAGAGAACCACCCATAATTTTGTCCCTCTGTCTCTTGTGCATGTGCATGCACTCTCTCTCTCTCTCTCTCTCTCTCACACACACACACACACACACACACACACAAATATGGTCAGTTCAGCGTCGCACAGCAGCCTGCAGGTCTTACATGTCCTCCAAGTCCCACAAGGTCTTGATACCAGGGACTTCTATGGCCCCTGCAGCACATCAGAACTGGGAGAGCACAAATTTGGCTTATAGTCATTTTAGTGCTTCCTCTCCTTTTGGGCTGTGAGTTCCATGCTGTGCCTCTTAGAGATGCAGCATAGCATTTCACCTAATGTATACAGAATGGTAATTGGCTCTTGCTGACTGACTGCTGGTATAAAACATAACATATCAACCGTCCATTATGCATGTTAGTGTAATTCAGTATCATGGGACTCCTTGTCCTTTTTGGTTATTAGGTTGTCTCACAGATTCACACTAAAATGGGGGCTTATGAAATCTTTGCAGCAGTTATAAGAAAGAATATTATAGAGTTGAGTTTCAATTTAATCTCTAGAAAGGCAGGAAGGAAACCAGCCATAGTTACATTCAATCATTTCACACACAAAAAGGCCCATCAGTGTTTTTTGTTATTGTTGTTTCAGAATCATGGTATCAACTGCAAGCTTCTTACTCAAAATATCAACAGCAAATTGATTTTAAGTGATTTTTAAAAGAACATTCCTTGTACATTAGCAATTGAGAAAACGGAAGGTTTTTGTAAGTTTTTCTTTTGGCATGAAAACAAATTGCGTAACTTATTCCTCAAAACTCATATTCACGCACACGCCATGCACACATGCCCCATGCCCACACACAGAGTAACACATGTATTTGCTCCAGCACTAGAAAAAATATTATCAAAATATCAGCAGTATTAAAATTATTAACAGTGACTATTCAGATAAGTTCTCTTCCCCCATAATGAATTTTGGCCCCAGTCCAGCAAAGCATGTAAGCACATTATGAATGCTTAAGTATGGTCTACTCATGAAAATTAGGTCGGTTTAACTATTTCAGTTGGGCATGTGAAAAATCTACACCCCTGAGTGAAGTTATTAAGCAGACTTAAATCCCTGTGTAGACAGCAGTAGGTTGATGGAAGAATTCTTCCGCTGACCAAGCTACAGCCTCTTGGGGAGGTGGATTAACTATGCTGACAGGACAACCCCTCCCTCAAGGAGATTTTAATGAACCAGTAAAAGTCCAGGGACCACTTCCGATAGTATAATATTGATAATCATACTTGTTGCTAACAGTAAGCCAAAACCAATGGGCCTTTTTGCAAGCCTGTGCAGCCTTAGCATGACTAAGTCGGAAGGACTAAACCTTTGCCTGATCCTGTACCTATCCCTGATGAAATCTCTGTTGGAAGTGCTGGGGTCTGTGTTTAAGGAGGAAAGCAAAAAGCTTATCTATATTTGCCTTCTGGGGCGTGCCTGTCAGGGCCTCAAGGCATACAGACTCTGCAGGAACACATCTGGCTAATTAGTAATCTGAGGAAACCTCTTGCTTAGCTTTTGAAACTGCTTGCCTAAAAAGTTTTTTGAATTGACATGTCATTGTCTACTAACAAGGGTAAATAACGGGGGAGAGGCTTGGAGTTTTCGGGAAAAGTTCATGGACTCAGTTTAGGGCCCCCAATGGAAGCTGAAAGACGGGCTAATTGGATGGCTGCCACTGTACCACACGAGGGCCACACCAAATGTTGGTAATTACTGAGGGTTGGAGAAGTTTTACTAACCTGTTGTGGACGTAAGTGCTTGAGACTAAATAAAGTATAGGTCGAAGTAAGAGCACTCTTGTATTGTACTGTTTGTGCCAGCCATCTATCGGTCAGATGGCCGTGTCTCCATTGATTTATTTCCTGACACCATCCTGCACAGAGTAAAGTTACCAAGAGCTTTGGGTTGAAAGAGCCCCAGGTAACATCATCAGTGCAGGTACTGTCTATAATTGCACAGCTGTGCCGCTCTAGCAATTTAAAGTGTAAACAAGCCCTTAGAGCACTCTTAGGGCACCTCGTTGCCTACCCCCCACTCCATCAATCATCTCTTATACAGTATCAAGACATTGTCTCCCACCTTTTTCCCCACAAATGTAGCCAGTCTTGACAGCCAAATTTTAAAACTTTCCAAGAAGCACCATCATACATTCTCTCTTTGCTCCCTTTATGCATAAATGAATAATAATAATGTCAACAGCAACTTTAGAAAAGTGAGCAGTCCTAATGAAGTGGTGTCCTGAACTGAAGCTTTTGTACTCATGTAATGGGTCACACTGAGGAACTACAGAAAAAAAAATCTATTACCCACAGAATAGATACAGCATGGACAGTGGCGGTAGAAGTTTCTAATCATTGACATGCAAATGTGCCTCAGTGCTGATTTGGAGAAAACAGCAAAAATTCTTCTCAATGTCCTTTCTGCTGAAGCTAACAGCATTGCCAATTTGTGCCAAACATGATGGCTTCCTTTTGAACAGAAATGTATGTGATCGGAAATGGACTAAGATCATACATTCACTTAGACTACAAACAATAATTGAGGGAAGTGACCTTCAGCCATTACTAACCTATTTTTGTTTCAAGTTGATGCTTTAGGGCCTTATCCAAAACCAACTGAAATCAGTGGAAAGTCTCCCATTCACTTCAATTACTTTTGGATCAGGTCCTTAGAAATAAAAAGATATTGCATGTACCAATGTTTGAACACCTCAGAGAAATAAGGAAGTGGCTGCTAAACACTTTTCCAGAGAAATTTGTTTGAGTGACTTTTTTATTATTGCAAAAACCACATCTATTCTCTGTAATGTCATAATGAGATGGCCAAACTATTTTAAAATATTGGATTTCTTTATGGCTATAGAATAATAAAAAGGAGTCTTCTGGCATATATTCTGTATCCCAAGAGTCCAATTTTCAAATTCATGGCAGTTTTCCTTTTTAAGACTCAGCTTTCTTTTGGATACAAGTCCCACTAGCACATCATGCTGCATTTTCTAACCTTTAATAGTAAGCTTAAGGGCTGGAAGAAAGTCTTTCATTCTGCTGTGTTGCATAAAAATGCTAAAATCTTTCAAAAGGAAATCTTGTAATTCTAACTCTTTTTTAAAGGGTGTTTAGAACTCTACTTGGTTATTAGTATATTATTCACTTCAAACACACAAATCAGCCTTCCAGTATTTATCATAAATTAGAATAACTTTTTTAATTTAAGAAGTCTAACAGCATGACATAGACTAAAAATAATTCTGCTAGATATTTCATGCTAAACAGAATAACAGTAATGCTTTGAACTAACCATAAATGATAGCTCTAGTCCCCCAAGTGAAAGAACCAAAGGCGAAATTTGCCCTGCTGAAGAGGGTTGGCTCAAGGTTCTCCACACCCCTTAAACTCTGCATAGGGGCTGCAGTGAGGTTCAGCTAGCGGAGCAGCTGCACAGAAATGTCTATGCATTCATTGCATGCTGCAGAACTGATTTCAGTTCCATCTCTACTTTGGAGACAGGATAAGCATGTCCCAACAATGGGTCCAGAGGGTGTCTGCAGATCTGCGTTTATGCAGATCCAGAGGCCACAGTGCACCCTGCAACCAGCACAGGTTGAGACTGCTAATACAACCTATAACAGTGGTGGGCAACCTGCGTCCCATCAGGGTAATGCATTGGTAGGCCACTAGACCATTTGTTTACATTTGCACTGACCCATAGACTGGAGCAACATCACTTAGGGAGTTATGGTACAGCCTTTCTCCCTAAACTGGGATTAGAAAGAGTGAATTTTCACTCCCAGGCGGCCTGCACTCCACCTGAATTCAGTCTGGTACAGAGAAGGATCTTCCCTTAGTGTATATTAATGGATGATTTAATACCATGTGTACACATGGGCCACACCTTTTTCTGTTGTGCCTTTTGGTACTATGCAAAACATGTGAGGAGGTGCTCTACTGTCCATGGGAGCCACACAGATATGTCACTATTCTGAATGTGCTACATATATCTATAGGAAACTAAGTACTGCATTTTCAAAAGGGTTTAAACTTAGGAAGTGCAACTGGCTCCTGCAAAAAGTGATCATGATTTTGAAAATTTGGTCATTAATGTACTTTACAAATACACATTATACAGAGCTGACTGAAAAGAGTGGGAGTTTTTTGCTCAAATTTTTTAAGAAAATGAAAAATATTTCATTTTAGTCTAAATTCTCCACAGAACATTTCAGTTTTTTAGAACATAAAAAAAAATCAGACAAAACATGAACATTTCATACCTCATGGCATGGGTATAGTAATTCCATTGCCTCAAGCTCCCATTCTCCTCTATCGTTTGGGCTGCCTGGTCAGCCTGTATGTCTGATAATGCAATAAGGTCTCTTCTCTCAGAGAGGAGAATCAGTGCATCATAGAAGTCCCCGGCTATGGTGCATCATGGGAAATGTATTCCAGCCATGGAGCCTGGCCCATACAGAAGATGGAGACACGAGGCTACCAAACTCTCATGAGGCACCAGGTCAGCATTTATATATATATTGAAAAAAAACCCAAAACAATATATATATTGGGTTTTTTTTCAATAAAAACAAAATTAAGTTTTCTGACAAAAGCAGATACTTTTCATGATATTTTGTTTTGTTAAAAAAATTCAGTTCAAAACAGTTTAGATAGAAAACTTTTGAGCAAAGGTAACAATGTATTCCACAGAACTGTGATGATGCCATTTGTTCAGGTGTATGCACAGTACTTAGTAAGCAGTTCTAGTAATAAAATACATATCACAGAACTATGCCCAAAGCCGGGGGGGGGGGGGGAAATACTACTGAAATGCTAATTTTGTCTCTTTTTTAGGTAATGTCTGTAAACAAGGTACATAATAAATCATTAACTTTCCCTACTTTTTTAATTACCACTCTCAACGCCACTTTCCTCCCCATCTCTCTTAATCAGAAACTAGGTGCTACGCTCCTCTCTATTTTTCTCAAATACATCCAACTTTTTCACAGATCATGGTGCTTCCTCCATCTGTAAATTCAAACCAATCAACAGAAAAGGATGGGCATTCTTAACCCTAATTTTTCCATTGTCTAAGTACAGAGGTTTCAAACAATCTGAGGAGCACTGTAGTCCAGCAATGAAACCATGGCTCTCCTACCTCAAAGACCAGGATATTGCGTCCATAAACTTCTTACCTAATCTAGGGCTCTTAAACTATGTGATCCTCATTTAGCACCTCTTGAAAAGAGTTTGGCACACATTCCCCTTAAATCAAGTGGATATTTGTTGTAGAATACATGAATAATTTTATCAGATCCTGGATTTTTTCTTCCCTCCCCCGTCACCCCCCACTTTCTGAAAACTAGGCTGGCCAGATCAAGGGTCAGTGGTGAAAACAATCATTTTAGCCCTGAATTTTTGTTGTTTTTGTTTTTTCTCCATCCCCTTCACTGACTGAAAATTGTGTCTTGTTTTCAAATATTCAAATCCTTAAATATTTTACTATTCTTGCCCTTGAAAACTGCCTCTTTTATAAGACAATATCAAAATCTACCTGTATTTCCAATTTTGTGATGTAATGTAATTTCATTGGGTAGAAAGAAGAAACATCAGACTATTAAAAAGGCTTGAAGTGTCTCCTTTTTGAATTTTTTTTCAATTTCAGAAAGTACAACACAGTTTAATTAAAGATTTCAGACACTTTCTAGTTGTCAATAATACTTAACGCTAAACATCTGAAAACATGAGGCTTTTGCTGTGTTTTCTCTCTCTTTTTTCCCCACAAGTTAAAAGGGGGAGCAAAATTAGCTATTTAATGGGACCAAAATTAGTCATATAATGGCACTGTGGTTGCAACTTTACTTATGGAAATACCAGCAGCTCTCCATAATAACGTTGGCCCTGCAGTCCAAAGTATACAGGCTAATGGAGTACTTCTATTAGCTATAGAAGGGCCTTGACTTTGTTTCAAAGCTGCAGCTGCTAAATAGAAGGCAGCATGTTCACACCCATATTGTGCCTGATCGATCCTACTGCCTCAGAAGTCGATAGCAAAAGTCTACCAGGTGCAGGATTAGACCCAAAACAACCCACAATGCAACTCACTAATACCGTAACTTTGCTAAATTAAAAGCTCTTTTCTTCAAATGCAGCTGGCACGTGTTTTCAATGAGATTTAACTGTGTGAAAAGTCTAAAGTTGTTTTGGAACTAGAGGAAGACAAAGAAACATTAGACAAAAGTCAAAATCTCAAGTGAGCCTTACATTTTAATTACCTATAACTCTAAAGCAGTGTGATTAATTATCTTCAAACTTTGCATGATCGCCTCTGCTTTCAGGGGAAATATGACAAATTATAAGACAAACATTTTCCAAGTTATATTTATAATGATGCCAAAGAGGCCTTTATAAGAAAGCTTGTTGACACCTTAACTCTGGAGAAGTTACCACCTTTGCATAATAAAGCAGAGGAAAAAAAGTTTATGTCTGTGTTCACCCATTCCTCTTTCACAAAGAAAATAAACTGTACCTTGAGTCCAGATCTTTCTGACTGCTCTGAAGTAATGAGAATAAAATGAAGCATCATTTGAAACCAATTGAATTGAACTTTATTATGTTGATTCTCTCAGCAGTCTACATCTTAGTATGTTATTTATTTTCATCATTTTCCTCAACTTTAGCCATAGAACCAGGTTATGGAAAAGAAATTCCATATATTTCTGTTTTGTCAGTCAGTTTTCAGACAACATGCTGCTCATATCACAGCTTTGAACTCCCAACTGTTGCAAAAGATCAATCCTTTGTGTCAAAGCGTACAGTATTTTTCCCTTTATGAATACATGGCAAAGTCATTAAAACTATTATACCAATATAAATTATTTTCGGTGGGTTTTAAAATGTCTGTTTCTTAAACTATACTGAAGAGAACTACGTATTTATGTACTTCTAAAAACACTTTAGTACACTTGCATTCAAGAAAGATATATTATTACAGAAAAAAATCTGGTACCACTCATATTTTTTAAATAAATCTGGGAAATAGGATAAAATTATTAGACATTATAATACTTTTTTGCTATTCTGCAAAATTCCTTTTTCTACACTATGTATGCATTGCTTACTATATTTGAAAGTCATACTGCTTCCTGTAACACTAATGCCAGATCATGTTTTTTTGTTACTTATACACACACACACACACACACACGCTCTGTACTTGATACTTTATTACTGTAACCATTCACAGTTCCAATTCATTGGGACCACTTTCAAGCAAAGTTCACTTGAGGGCTAATGATGTCTTAAATGTTTTTCCTTCATAAATGTGGCAGGGTTAGTGTCTATGATCTTGTGACACAATGAGAGTGAAATGAACCTGAGCAAAATGCCCTTAGAGATTTAGTCTCAATAACATTATGTGCTGTTGTGGAGGAAAGGACAGCTTAAGGTCACTTGTTTTTACTTGGACAATTTGGAAAATACCCTCTGCAGAGGTCATGGTGAGGATTGAAGAGGCGGAGTGTGAAGCCGTGCTTGACAATGGATCTCAAGTGACTATTACATTTCAGTCATTCTACCAACAGATGCTTAGGCACCTGCCTATACAGCCACTGACTGGCATTGGTCTGTGTGGCCTCAGCATGGATGAATACCCCTACCAAGGGTATGTCATAGTACACCTGGAGTTCCCAGAGGAGGTTGCTGGGGTAAGGGAAGAGGTAGACACAGCTGCCTTAATATGCCCTGACCCTAAAGGGACCTCTGATGTGTCTGTGCTGATAGGGACCAACTCCAGTCTCTTCAAGGTGCTCGCGGATTACTGCAGACGACGGGCTGGGGACCAGTACCTGAGTACCCTGATGATCCATACGCTGTGTGCTGAAGCCTATAGGAAGATTGAGAGCGCTAAAAAAGAGACATCTGAGCTATCGATTGAGGCACTGAAGTACATGGGCACAACCCCCTTAGTAGTGCCTGCAAGGACGGAGCAAGAAGTGCTTGTCATGAGTACCAGGCTGAAAGGCAGTAAAGGGGCATTAGCAATGGTAGAGCAGCCGGTTGAAGGAGAGCTCCCAGAAGGAGTGCTGGTCCCCAGTGGAGTCATAACCCTACCTGCTGAAGCCCAGGAAAAGGTGACTATACTGATTGCTAATGAAACAAGTCGAGATGTTGTAAAGCAAGGACAAAAGACAGCAGACCTCTTCGAGCCTGAATCAATTGTAAAACCCCAGTGCAAGACTCAAGTAACGACAATAGACCCAGCAAAGTTTGACTTTGGAGATTCACCATTGTCCGAGGAGTGGAAAGATCGCCTGAGGAGGAAACTTTGTGAAAGATCCAAGGTATTCTCACTGCATGAGTGGGATATGGGATGTGCAAAAGGAGTAGAGCACAACATAAGACTACATTACTCTCGACCTTTCCGAGAGAGATCTAGGATGCTTGCTCTCTCCGAGATGGAAGATGTGTGACAACATCTTCAAGAGCGGGCTGCAAATGGCATCATTACAGAGTCCCGCAGCTCATACGCCTCAACCATTGCGGTGGTCCGTAAAAAGAATGGGAAAATCCAGATGTGTATTGACTACCGCACCCTAAACCGCCGTACTGTGGTTGACCAGTACACAATGCCTCGAGTCCAATATGCCTTAGACTGTTTGCTGGGAAGCCAGTGGTTCTCTGTGTTGGATCTTCGAAGTGGATACTACCAGATCCCTCTGGGCGAAGAAGATAAGGAGAAAACAGCCTTCATCTGCCCACTGGGGTTTTATCAGTTCGAACGCATGCCCCAAGGGATTTCTGGAGCACCTGCCACATTTCAACGTCTTATGGAGAAAGTTGTGGGAGGCATGAATTTACTGCAAGTGTTAGTTTATTTGGATGACCCGATTGTGTTTGGAAGAGCTATGGAGGAACATGAAGAAAGACTTCTTAAAGTGCTTGATAGGTTGGAGGATTATGGTTTGAAGCTTTCAATTGACAAATGCCAGTTCTGCAGGACCTTGGTGAAGTATGTGGGTCACATCGTGTCCCAAGAGGGTGTGAGTACTGATCCCGATAAAATAGAAGCACTCACTACATGGCCATGTCCAAGCAACTACAGAGAACTCAAGACCTTCCTTGGGTTTAGTGGCTACTACCACAGATTTGTGAAAAACTATGCTACAGTTGTAAAACCTCTCAATGATCTTACCATGGGATATCAGTCCAGTAAGAACAAATCTAAGACCAAGAATAAGGGGTCTTCCGTGCAGAGACACTATGGCCCCTTCGAACCATTTGGGCCATGGTGGGATGAGAGATGTGAGAGGGCTTTTCAAGAAATCATTACTTGCCTAACTCATGCCCCAGTCCTAGTCTTTGCTGACCCAAGCAAGCCATTTATCCTGCATACTGATGCCAGTTTGGAGGGCCTGGGAGCAGTACTGTACCAGGAGGTGGAAGGCAAGCGTAAACCTGTGGCCTTTGCCAGCCGAGGACTGTCTGATAGTGAAACCCACTATCCCACCCACAAGCTGGAGTTCTTGGCCTTGAAATGGGCCATCACTGAGAAATTTCTAGACTACTTGTATGGTGCTCAGTTCCAGGTGTGGACAGACAACAACCCACTGACCTATGTGTTAACAAGTGCTAAACTGGATGCTACAGGGCAAAGATGGGTGTCCGCTTTGGCTAGCTATGACTTCAGCATTCAATACCGATCAGGGAGAAGCAATGTAGATGCAGATGCATTGTCCAGGCGTCCACAGGCACCAGGAGTTGCTGTGATACCCACGGATGGAGTGAGAGCTATTTGCAGTGTGAGTCGCTGGGGGGCTGGAGGCCCACGAAAGCCTTCATGGATGTGTTGGCTGAAGCTTTAGGCCTGCCCCCTGAATGCGTGCCTTCTGCTTCAGTGAACTATATCACTTTGGACCAATCTCCCTTGCCCATGCTCAATGCGGCTGACTGGCAGGAAGCCCAGCTGCAAGATATTCACATTTGTGATACACTACTTGCCAAAAGGGAGGGGCAAGGCCCAGCTGCGGTTGTCCCACCTAACCCGGAGGGTAAACTACTATTGAGAGAATGGACCAAACTAAAACTGATTCAGGGAGTGCTACACCGCGTGACCACAAACCCTCTACAAAAGCAATGGAATCAACTAGTGCTGCCGAAAGAGTACAGAGCCCTGGCCATGAGGGCCCTGCATGATGACTTTGGACATTTAGGGATGGAGAGGACCCTGGAACTTATTCGCAGTAGGTTCTATTGGCCCCGGATGGGTGAAGATGTTCGCCGGAAATGTGAGACCTGCGCTCGATGTATTCAAAGGAAAACTCTGCCCACGAGGGCTGCATATCTGAAGAATATCACCAGCAACAAACCTAAGGAGCTGGTTTGCATTGATTTCTTGTCTTTAGAAGTAGACAAGAGGAATACTGGGAACATTCTAGTAGTGACCGACCATTATACGCGATATGCACAGGCATATCCCACACGTGATCAGAGTGCCACCACTTTCGCTCGAGTACTGTGGGAAAAATATTTCTCAGTTTATGGATTCCCAGCCCGGATACACTCGGATCAGGGACGAGACTTTGAGAGTCACCTTCTGAAGGAGGTGCTGAGGATAGCAGGAATTAAAAAGTCGAGGACAACGCAAGGTGATCCTCAGCCAGAGAGGTTCAACCGAACCCTGTTAGACATGTTAGGGACTTTGCGGCCAGAGCAGAAGGCAACCTGGAGCCAACATGTTGCATTTCTGGTGCACGCCTACAACGCCACCAAGAACGATGCTATGGGAGTCACCCCATATCTCTTGATGTTTGGGCGAGAACCAAGATTACCCATAGACCTGTGCTTTGGCGTATCAGAGGATGGCGATAGCTATGAAACTTATCAGCAATATGTATCCCGACTACAAGAAAAGCTGCGGGATGCTTATCACTTAGCTACATCTGCAGCTTGGAAGAACGCAGACCACAACAAACATCGATATGATGCTAGGGTACGTCTGCAAGAGCTCCAGCCAGGGGACAGAGTCCTGCTGCGAAATTTGGGTATTGCTGGCAAACACAAGATAGCTGACAGATGGAAGGCAATACCCTACTTGGTGATGGAAAAGCTAGGAGACCTGCCGGTCTACAAGATCAAACCTGACGAGGGTCCAGGGCAGGCAAAGACCGTGCATAGAAACCTTTTGCTCCCTGTGGGGGAATTGGTAGGCGCCCCTTATGAGATGGGCCACAACAGGGCAACTGGGCAGAACGAAGGTGCTGTACCAAAGCCACCTTCCAACGTGGACAGCCAGCCCCCTGCAGCTAACCTACCCCTACTCAGCACATCTGAGAGTGAGTGTGAGGAGGAAGACACAACCATGGTGTATCCTGGGATGAAGACAAGATTTCAGTCTCGATCAGCTGAATCAAAAGCGAGCACCTCCTCTTCCGCCCTAAACCCCATGGCAGAAGTATTTAGGCCCATTCCTGACACTCCTGAGCCACTGGTGGGACCCCGTTGTGATGACATACACAGGTTATTGGACAGTGGCGACATACAGATGGAGGATGTCCTGAGCACCTTCGACCCTCCACTGTTAGAACTAGAAATACAGGGGCCTATGCCAGTATCCGAGGGGACCTCACAGGAAACCTCTCCATCCGTCACTCAAGAGGATGTCCCCCCTACCACAGCAACAGAGATTCTCAATAGGCGAGACAGGGTGTCATAGGTCTCACCCCCCACTTGGAGCTGTTGGGTTCCAATATGGGGACCTGCATGGACTCCCCTAAACTAAAATTCTAGTTTAGATCTGGTAAAAGCTGCCACCACCCAATAATGTACGTGTATTGGGACACAGTCCTTCCCCAAAATCCTTGGGGATCCCAAGAGCCCCAAATCCATGGAGTTCTTACACCTAGGAGAAATAAACCATTCCCCCCTGCTTCCTCCCCCGCTCCCTTTTCCTAGGAGAGATACCGGGATCCAACTACAGAGGGATGCCGTCCTCCTCCCTCCTCCCCTTTCCCTGAGAATTCACCCAAGGAAAGATCAACCCAGTCCTTAACAGAAAAGATTTATTAAAGAATAAAAATAAAGTAACTGTCTCTGTAATACCAAGATGGAACAATACACAGGGTCTAAACTTATCAATCTCTGGAGAGAATCCCCCCTCCTTTCTTTCTCAGTAAAAGCAATAACAGTACAGAATTAAAGAAATTCTATAGCAAAACACAGAATTGCAAATACAGAAATAAAAGTATAAGAATACTAGTTCCTTGCTAATACTCACTAGCTTGAATAGAAGAATTTATTGCAGAAACCTGGGAGGACTTGATTAAGATGTCTGGACTCCCTTAACTCCCAAGAGAGACTCTCTAACACAAAGAACAGAAAAAAAAAAAACTTCCCTCCACAGAGATTTGAAAATCTCTTGTCCCTGATTGGTCCTCTGGTCAGGTGTTCACAGGTACTGCTTGTTAACCCTTTACAGGTAGAAAAAAACCTTAACCGTTAACTAACTGTTTATGACACAGGGTAATAAGACCAGTGAAACGGTTAACTTATGATGCACCTGGGGTGACTAGTGAGGAGCCAATACATTTAGCACACAGGTTTGTGGAAGCTAAAGTGGGCTATCTGAGGCCCTTTGGAGGGGACCAGTGAGTTGGTATAGTAGGGAATGTGATTTGTCGGGACGACAAATTCTCAGCTCGGGGGAGGATGTAAGCAGAGTCAGGATGAGCTCTACCCTGACATTGAGTGGGGAAGTATTGCCTCCTAGAGGCGCCTGGGGGGGTGGTATGTAATTGTCCCAGGTCACTGGGTGGGGGCTCGAGCCAGTTTTGCATTGTGTTATTGAAACGGAACCCCTGGATACTGAACCCGGCCCTTGTTGCTGCCAACTCAGAGGGGCAGAAGGGCTACATACTGATCTATATTTTAGTGTACATAGAAAAAAGTAGCAACTTTTATTTTTATGGGATAATAGCTCTTAATAAGGTAAGTATTTTGACAGCAGACTAATTCTGAAAATGTGATTTATGAAACTCAATACATTTTGAAGGTTTCACAACAGATCATTGTTGTAAAGGTATATATTTGACCTGATAAATTATAGACTGTATTGCAAAAATTCTACTTTATTTGTAGACTATTATTAATTTGGCAGATTATAACAGCTCCTTAGGATCTATTTTAGATTATTATACCAATCTGATAACGGTATATAGGCACAATAAGCTTATTTAGTTGTGTTTTTCCTCTCAAATTAGAGGCATGTAAATTTAAAGATTTATTATTTTGGCTATTACTATTTAAATATCAAAATGATCAGATCATTTAAAATGAAGTATTTGACAACGTTTCAATCTAAGGCTTTACAAAAAGTACAAAAATAATCTAACATGTCTGTTGTTTGGGCTTCATGTCACTTAGAAATGGCCAAAATAATATGTTTTGAAACTGTTTAAAATTATATTTATCTAGTGCTGTAGTATATTTATCTAGTGTCCATTGAACCCAATACAATTATGACATTCTTAAGAGACGGTACAGATTTACTCTGAAAATATTGACCGGCCCTATAATCACTGGTGAAGATGAATACCAAAACCTTCTGCTACCTCAGGAAGGTAATACAAAATAAATGTATCGGGGGGGGGGGGGGGGTGAAGAGGAGGGAAACAACCTATGTCAAATAATCACAAGCTGTGAAAACACACAAAGTTAAACACACGAAAAAGAAACAGAAAAGGACCTAGCTGCTTATGTATTTGAATAAATCCCTCTCCTGTTGAATTGTTTACGAGAAAGATCATACAAAATTTCTCCATTCTTTCTATTTTCTTTTTTTCTTTAAATAAAAAAAAATTAACTTCTCTCCTCTGCGATAATCAGGCTTTGTTTCTGGAGGATGAAGCAGAGGAATATTTTATAATACAAAGCCATAATTCAGTTTAGAAGAGCTCAAATGAATGGAAGTTTAGCACTTAAAGTTTTGCACAGGCAAGCTGAATCTTTTATATTGAGCACTGTTAAATGTGGAAGGCAGGTAATTACTTCCAGGCTATATAATAACAAATTACTTTTATTGCCATAGAGTTGCTGAAGTTAAAGTTTTGTTTTTTTGTCTATGCACATGTATTTCCATATTTTTGTGTGTTTTCAAAGATGACTAATACTTACGCAGTTTGCTGACAAAACACTTGCATTAATAAGCTATTCTTTTGTACAAAGGGACTGAGGAGCTTTTCATAACAAGATGACAGCAGGATACAAGCCTCTCAGAAAGTTCTTACAGAAACACTCAAATGTTAAAAAGGTACAGAAAAGTATATTTTTTCTCTATTTACATCATGGATCTTTCTATATATTTTCTTCCTCTTTTCGTGTTCCATATCTGACCCCCTAGCCTGTGACCCCATAATGATGGGTGTATTACAAAGAAGATAGACAGACAGATCTGATTTCACTGCTGTGGCACAAACATGTTCATAAAAGGGGACATTCTGATATTCTGATAAATGCAGTTTTCATTATGAAAAAACTATTCTGTTTCTTTTTCAGTTATTTTCAAATTCAAATCCTAGAAGTCAATTTACAACAGATTAACTGTGGAATTTGTATGTTACTTACCTTAATCTAAATGTTTCCTCTTATGTTCCCTGCTGAAACAATTATCCTTTTAATAGCTGTTAAAGGCTTTCAACCACAAAAATTAATGTCTAAATGTTTCTCATACCTTTTGTTTGATGATCATGTCGTTGATGTCATCAAGATCACCCACTGTCACTATCTGGGATTTTATCACTCGATCCAGTAAAGAAAGCCAGTCAGTGAGTTCTGCCCAGGCCTTATTAAAGTCAGCCAGAGCTGGCACCTCCAGAAGCAAGGAAGATGGCATTTCTACTTTGGAGATGGTGGTTTCCTTGGTTACCACGGTTTGTGTAACCACAGTAACAGTTTGACCAGAAGTTTCTGAAAATTAAAAAAAAAATGTTAATATTATTGGATAAAGGGACCATGATAAATTGCTCATTTCAGTAACATAGTTCACTCACTGGAAAGGTAATTATTTCAATGAATGTATCATTTGTAATATTTTGCCCACTTGAAATGTGAAAATGCAAATAAAACAAATCACATGAATTTATATACAGTATACCAAGCATGTCTTCACATATATTGATACCAGACACCTCTGTGTTCTTGGGGAACCAGGGTGCAGTATCCAGCCTGACTCATGAAAGACCCCCGCACCCCAGCCTCTGCTTAAACCAAAACCCATCAGAGGAAAAAAACTTGCAGAGAGCAGTGAAGGGCCTTGGGAGACACACCTAGACCCCTCCTGACAAGGGTGACAAGATTAAGACATCTCCATTAGCATATAGAATAGAGAGCAGAGACGACTCCCCTAGCCTCATCTGCATGAAAGATGGGCCAGGAAGACATCTCAATTTGCATACAGAATGGAGAACCAAGAACCACACCGAATTCTGGGACCAGAAAAAGCAAGGAAGCACTGCATCATGGGAATCTCTGCTCCAGATGCTAATGAACCTATGTCTGCACACACCCAGCTCAGCAATTATCAGACCAATTCTAGTATTGAATCCTTAATTGATATCCAAATAGTGAAGCCGCCTAGTTGCACTGTGAGCTCCCTGGAAGAAAACACCACCCATAGCCAAGAGTGATCAGCTCCTTTTGTCTAGTCTAAAGAAAACCCTTGAGTTATCAGCCTTACTTATAAACAAATCTATTGTTCTCCCTTGAACAATTGTATTTTCTCTACAAAAATCCCTACTCACCCTCCAGTCAGGGTTCTGATGCTTAGATCCAAACTCTGCATCAGTTCCACTAGGACTCCATATTCTCCTGACTGACCATGCTGGGGACTCTGCCTGCCTCCTGCCCTCAGGACCCTCAGCAACCAGCATCATCTGGGAACCCCGACCAGTTCAAGCTTCAGGGAGTGGTGAGATCCCCGCCCCCTCTCTTTTCATTTTTCCTTTCTACCTTAGGTATTAACCTTTAATAATGTATGTTATGTTGGTTTAGCCCTCCTTGTGTAGTTATCACCAGTATTCAATAAATAACTTGTATGGTTAAGCTGGTTGCTTCTCTCTCTCTTGCTGAACCTTACTCTTTTGTGTTTTTAGCTTCCCCCATTTACTCTGCAGCAACGCTTCTTTTACCTAAGCTAAAGATCCCTGCAGTGCCCAAAATACTGTGGGGTTTGCTCATCAAGTAGGTTACTGCCCGTACAATTGTGTTGTGAAGGTGGGAATAGGGACATGCTGAATCTGGGACACATAAGGGTAACAGCTTGAAAGTGCTGCTTGACCCAGTCCATGGAGCCCAGGGGCATATAAGGAGAGTCAGCTTGAAAGTGCTGCTTCATCCAGCAGTGTGTTCCATTAGTGTGTTCCAGTGAGTCCAGGGACATATAAGGGGTCAGCTTGACAGTGCTGATTGACCCGGTCCGCTCAGACTTGCTCTGTTAATGTATGTGTGGGTGGGTATGTGTTCATTCGGTTCTTGGGCTGGAGAAACCCAGCCCTAGGGAACCTAGGTCCTGCAGGATAGCTCCATTGGGAGGGGACTTGTAGAAGGGAGAAGTAGAGCTCCATATGAACACACAAAGTGACACAAGCAGTACATTGACAGAATTACAGAATCCCCTTCCCCAGAAAAGTAACCCGAATAAATGAGCATACCCCAAAGTAATGGGCAAATCTGGTAACAATACCCAGCCTCTCTGCTCAGCCCCCGTCCCCCAATTTACCTGTAAGAGCTCACCCCATCCCAGCTGTGACAAAAGCAGTGTCAGAAATACCCCTGTGTAATCGCAACCCCCAAACCTGTGGTCACTGAAGTACTCTGCTCCCTTGCTCCCTGAAAGCCTGGGCTGCACACCATACCCTGCTTAGTTTGGATAAAAAACACCTGCTATTCCAGTACCTACATCCATTGTGACCTACATCCTACCCCTTAAATCTTGAGTTACCAGTGAAACTGGGATTGTCTCTCCTTCCATTTATCATCATGTGGATGAGAGGCTGTTTTTGCTACAACAGTAAGAACAGTCTGTACTGTCTGATGATGGGAGTGACACTTGCGGATGCAGGATTCAGGGAAAATAGACTACTCAAGAAGACACAATAGCTGGGATTGGTTGGTTGGGCCATCTTTGTTTTATGTGAGCTTAGAGTCTCACCAAAAACAGGGTGATAGCAGCATTTTATTAACCTTTTTGAATGGGTTGCTCTGATTTCCTGGGCATAATGGTGGGTCGGACTAGGAATTAATGGGGACTACCCTCCAATATTCCAGGCCAAGATAAAAACGTCATTGGTGGTTACCGCATTGGAAAACTTCTATTGAAACATTATGGGGAGGGGATATACTGTGTGTGCATGGATGTGTTGCGGGGGGTGGAGGGATAAGGGGGAGAAGATGTAAAAGGCCCTCAAAATTAGGGAATTCTTGTATTCTGCCAACAGTGGTGGCAGAAGTGGAGAAGAGGAAAGGGGCTTTAGCATTACCTCCCTGCCTGATAGTTGGAGCTGTGGAGAAAGAAGAATTTTGTTCTACACAGAGAAAGCTTTGAGCTACTCAAAAATGTAATTCTTTGAGTAGCAGACTGGGGAGGGTTGAACTGAAGTGGGTCCTTTTCGGAATGGTATAGATTTGGAAGGTGAATGGTTGGGAGGAATTGGTGGAAGGACATTTTGATTGAAGATGAGGTTTGCAGCCTGAGTGAAGAACCTTATTTGGAAACCCAGCTGTGGCAGCTGAGACCTTCAGTGGCCATTTTAGAATGGCTGAGAAACAATGCCACTATGATTGCTGATATAGCGACCTGGAGAGTGGCTGGGTTTCAAGAGGTTGGGGTATTGGGTTTGTGAAGCATAAATAGGATTAGCATTGATTCAGAGATCACCCCCTTTGCACTACAAAGTCCCTGTGTGAGCTAACAAATTTTTCATGCTGCAACATTGAAAGTTCATACTTCAGATGGGACATAGATGAGCTAGGTTCAATTCCTACCTCTACAACAGAATTCCCCCATGACCTTAGCTTAGTGACTTAGTGGGATTAAAGAAATTTCCTTCCTCACACTCTTTGTCTGATTGTTTAGATTGTAAACTTTTCTGGGCACAGACTGTTTCTTAAAGTGTATATATTCATCACCTAAAACAACTGGACTCTGATCTCAGTTGCAGCATTTGTACATGTTCCCACATTAAATTAGCTGTGATTAGCAAAAGTGTTTATAGAAGAGGAATCTCCTGGCAAGGGAATTCCACCTATGGGTCTCTCTGTTTTAGAATTCTTTCCTTGCTGCTCATCTAAAATTACTTGATTCTAATGACTGGATCTGCATAGTTCATTGATATTTGCAGATTACCGAAGAGATTTGGGGGGTCTCAATAGGGGCATTTATTTTATTTATTAAGGGCATTAGTGTGTTGCAGGAGCTAGATTAGTTTTGTTAGTATGGATGATGTTTAAGGGCACAGAAAGGCTTTTGGTTGCTACTCTTGTTTGAACTTGATTATATTTCTGATCTCTTGTTAGGATGCCTACCTCCTGGAACAGACATTATTGTTCAGTCCATATAGGGAAATCAAAATATAGATGACCTTCATATTTGTTTACTAAGAAAATAATAAGCAAGTGTATAAATAATTATCTAGCACTTGCATCCCCACTGCCTGACAATGTGCATTCTTATTTACCACTGTGCAAAGTATGTGTAAAATGGTATAAAATCAGAATGGAAGCATTTTAGACACACATCACACAGGTGAAAATAAATGACAACATAAGGTGCCAGGTACTTATATTCTTTATTTCGCTGCATGATTTAATAGTACAATGTATCTTATCTTCACTCGGTGGGACAACTCACATGAGTAAATATTTACTCACACAGGGTCAGGTCCTAAATATACAGACTGGTTTAATGGAACTAGCAACAACTGACAAGTGCAGCAATTTCACATATAACTCATTTAAAAGATGACAGCAAAGAACTACTCAATATCTGACTTGAGTCAACTGCTACACAGACAGCATATAAATTCACATCCATGCCTAGACACAGGGGATTCTTGGAGCAAAGGAAAAGGTTTTAGGGTAGCAGTCATATCAGGAATGTTTCACTGGATTCTCATTGTAAGACAGGTAAACATAAATGGCCCTCAATGGAAAGCTATGAAAGCATAATTACTCATGGTAACTCATGCCCTAAGAGTACTACATTGCTAGTGCACCATTTTAAATGCCAAGCATCTGACCCTTAGTTGTGCTTTTATCATTCAAAAATTAGATCTGATAATTGGCTGCTCAGAGAATGTGTGCGTGTGTGTGCGCACGCGTGCATGTGCGCGCACGCAGTTAATGACAGATAGGCACATTTATGCTGCAGAGCCACTACCTGATTCAACAGCCTAAATGGCACAATGTCAGAGCCATGAGAGCTGGAATTAAGCCTTGGGTGGTACCTGCAGTTTCTTGCATTCCAAATGCGAAACACGGTTATTGGGCACTGGATTTAAGTTTTTTAAAAGGACAAAGGTGAGAGTTTTTTTGTTTTGTTTTTTTTGTGGACAGGCTTTTTCTTGCGCAAAGAAAGGCTGTCTGTGGTGCATGTTGCCTTCAGAAGGCAAAGAGGCCTTATTGCCCCACTTAGGTAAGACCAAGATATTGTTTTTTGTTTGTTTTGTTTTATTGTAGTTTAAACTTGGTCCATTTGGAAGATGGGCCACTGAGACAGTTTCCACATCTATGTTTATTCCTTCCAGAAGAGCTACAGTCTGGACTAAAATATTCAATTGAGGGGTTGAAGGTCACGCTTAAATTGCCAGTTAATCTGAATATAATGATCAGTAATGTGAAAAACAATATAAAATTTACTTCTTATGGCTGTTTTGAATAGATTAGCCTACTACGTTTCAAAAAGTTAAAACACATTATTCAATATAGTGGAAATTAGTGACCCCGAAAGCCTGGACAATTTACAACTAGCTATAATGTGAATTACGCTATACTTACTGAAACTTTGAAGACTGTGATTTGATATAAATATTTTTAAATGAACATTTTATTCAGGAAAACAATGTTTCTTCTGTATGGTTAAACAATGTAATATCTACTATCTGAATAGTTAGAAATGTGCTAATATTTCATAATTATTTCCTACTCTAAATATAGGGAAATGGTATGGTACTTAAGTTACTTTGGTACAATGACTGTTGCAAATATTAAGTTTTTAATGACAGCTACTGCAGTTAAATCTATCTGTCCATCCATATATACCACATTTATCAGTTCAATATCTGAGTGCATTATTTGCACTTTTTTCTTTCTATGCTTAAATGAAAAAAAATATCAGTGGAGCATAAGTTATGATGTGATTGTTACTTCTTAAAAATCATTTTAGAAAACAGCTTTTGTTAACTGAAAAATACACATAACAAAAAATAGCGACTTCCCTCCCTGACCATGCAAGAGGTTCACAGTTTATTTGTATGACATCATAAAAGTTAACATGATACAAATGTTTCCACAGTCACAGACAATATTGTCACTCTGGTCACAAAAGAAAAAAGGATCACACAGGCCTTCAAGTAAGTCTAAATAATAAGATGGGTGAACTAGAGTGCCTTGTGATAAAGGAGTATATTGATATAATAGGCATCACAGAAACCTGGTGGACTGAGAGCAATCAATGGGACACAATCATTCCGGGGTACAAAATATATCGGAAGGACAGAACAGGTCGTGCAGGGGGAGGGGTGGCACTATATGTGAAAGAAAGTGTAGATTCAAATGAAGTAAAAATCTTAAGTGAATCCACATGTTCTATAGAATCTCTATGGATAGAAATTTCATGCTCTAGTAAAAATATAACATTAGGGATCTATTATTGACCACCTGACCAGGACAGTAATAGTGATGATGAAATGCTAAGGGAAATTAGATAGGCTATCAAAATTAAGAACCCAATAATAGTGGAAGATTTCAATTATCCCCATATTGACTGGGAACATTTCACTTCAGGACGAAATGCAGAGATAAAATTTCTCGATACTTTAAATGACTGCTTCATGGAGCAGCTGGTACGGGAACCCACAAGGGTAGAGGCAACTCTAGATTTAATCCTGAGTGGAGCGCAGGAGCTGGTCCAAGAGGTAACTATAGCAGGACCGCTTGGAAATAGTGACCATAATACAATAGCATTCAACATCCCTGTGGTGGGAAGAACCTCTCAACAGCCCAACACTGTGGCATTTAATTTCAAAAGGGGGAACTATACAAAAATGAGGGGGTTAGTTAAACAAAAGTTAAAAGGTACAGGGACTAAAGTGAAATTCCTGCAAGTTGCATGGGCCCTTTTTAAAGACACCATAATAGAGGCCCAACTTCAATGTATACCCTAAATTAAGAAAAACAGCAAAATAACTAAAAAAGAGCCACCGTGGCTTAACAACCATGTAAAAGAAGCAGTGAGAGATAAAAAGACTTCCTTTAAAAAGTGGAAGTCAAATCCTAGTGAGGCAAATAGAAAGGAGCACAAACACTGCCAACTTAAGTAATAGGAAAAGCCAAAGAGGAGTTTGAAGAATGGCTAGCCAAAAACTCCAAAAGTAATAACAAAATGTTTTTTAAGTACATCAGAAGCAGGAAGCCTGCTAAACAACCAGTGGGGCCCCTTGATGATCGAAATACAAAAGGAGTGCTTAAAGACGATAAAGTCATTGCGGAGAAACTAAATGGATTCTTTGCTTCAGTCTTCACAGCTGAGGATGTTAGGCAGATTCCCAAACCTGAGCTGGCTTTTGTAGGTGACAAATCTGAGGAACTGTCACAGACTGAAGTGTCACTAGAGGAGGTTAATTAATTGATAAACTCAACATTAACAAGTCACCGGGACCAGCTGGCATTCACCCAAGAGTTCTAAAAGAACTCAAATGTGAAGTTGCGGAACTATTAACTAAGGTTTGTAAGCTGTCCTTTAAATCGGCTTCGGTACCCAATGACTGGAAGTTAGCTAATGTAACGCCAATATTTAAAAAGGGCTCTAGGGGTGATCCCGCCAATTACAGACTGGTAAGTCTAATGTCGGTACCGGGCAAATTAGTCAAAACAATAGTTAAGAATAAAATGGTCAGACACATAGAAAAACAAACTGTTGAGCAATGGTTTCTGTAAAGGGAAATCATGTCTTACTAATCTATTAGAGTTCTTTGAAGGGGTCAACAAACATGTGGACAAGGGGGATCCGGTGGACATAGTGTACTTAGATTTCCAGAAAGCCTTTGACAAGGTCCCTCACCAAAGGCTCTTACGTAAATTAAGTTGTCATGGGATAAAAGGGAAGGTCCTTTCATGGATTGAGAACTGGTTAAAGGACAGGGAACAAAGGGTAGGAATTAATGGTAAATTCTCAGAATGGAGAGGGGTAACTAGTGGTGTTCCCCAAGGGTCAGTCCTAGGACCAATCCTATTCAATTTATTCATAAATGATCTGGAGAAAGGGGTAAACAGTGAGGTGGCAAAGTTTGCAGATGATACTAAACTACTCAAGATAGTTAAGACCAAAGCAGATTGTGAAGAACTTCAAAAAGATCTCACAAAACTAAGTGATTGGGCAACAAAATGGCAAATGAAATTTAATGTGGATAAATGTAAAGTAATGCACATTGGAAAAAATAACCCCAACTATACATACAATATGATGGGGGCTAATTTAGCTACAACAAGTCAGGAAAAAGATCTTTGAGTCATCGTGGATAGTTCTCTGAAGATGTCCACGCAGTGTGCAGAGGCGGTCAAAAAAGCAAACAGGATGTTAGGAATCCTGTTTGAATACTGTGTACAGATGTGGTCTCCTCACCTCAAAAAAGATATTCTAGCACTAGAAAAGGTTCAGAAAAGAGCAACTAAAATGATTAGGGGTTTAGAGAGGGTCCCATATGAGGAAAGATTAAAGAGGCTAGGACTCTTCAGTTTGGAAAAGAGAAGACTAAGGGGGGACATGATAGAGGTATATAAAATCATGAGTGATGTTGAGAAAGTGGATAAGGAAAAGTTATTTACTTATTCCCATAATACAAGAACTAGGGGTCACCAAATGAAATTAATAGGCAGCAGGTTTAAAACAAATAAAAGGAAGTTCTTCTTCACGCAGCGCACAGTCAACTTGTGGAACTCCTTACCTGAGGAGGTTGTGAAGGCTAGGACTATAACAATGTTTAAAAGGGGACTGGATAAATTCATGGTGGCTAAGTCCATAAATGGCTATTAGCCAGGTTGGGTAAGAATGGTGTCCCTAGCCTCTGTTCGTCAGAGGATGGAGATGGATGGCAGGAGAGAGATCACTTGATCATTGCCTGTTAGGTTCACTCCCTCAGGGGCACCTGGCATTGGCCACTGTCGGTAGACAGATACTGGGCTATATGGACCTTTGGTCTGACCCAGTACGGCCTTTCTTATGTTCTTATGTAATCATTAAAAAGGGGATAGAGAATAAGACTGAGAATATATTATTGCCCTTATATAAATCCATGGTACACCCACATCTCAAATACTGTGTACAGATGTGGTCTCCTCACCTCAAAAAAGATATTCTAGCACTAGAAAAGGTTCAGAAAAGGGCAACTAAAATGATTAGGGGTTTGGAGAGGGTCCCATATGAGGAAAGATTAAAGAGGCTAGGACTCTTCAGCTTGGAAAAGAGAAGACTAAGGGGGGATATGATAGAGGTATATAAAATCATGAGTGATGTTGAGAAAGTGGATAAGGAAAAGTTATTTACTTATTCCCATAATACAAGAACTAGGGGTCACCAAATGAAATTAATAGGCAGCAGGTTTAAAACAAATAAAAGGAAGTTCTTCTTCACGCAGCGCACAGTCAACTTGTGGAACTCCTTACCTGAGGAGGTTGTGAAGGCTAGGACTATAACAATGTTTAAAAGGGAACTGGATAAATTCATGGTGGCTAAGTCCATAAATGGCTATTAGCTAGGATGGGTAAGAATGGTGTCCCTAGCCTCTGTTCATCAGAGGATGGAGATGGATAGCAGGAGAGAGCTCACTTGATCATTGCCTGTTAGGTTCACTCCCTCTGGGGCACCTGGCATTGGCCACTGTCGGTAGACAGATACTGGGCTATATGGACCTTTGGTCTGACCCGGTACGGCCATTCTTATGTTCTTATGTAATCATTAACAACATTGGGTCAAGCGGCGTGCCCCAAGGGTCAGTCCTGGGGCTGGTTTTGTTCAATATCTTCATTAATGATCTGGAGGATGGCATGGACTGCACCCTCAGCAAGCTTGCAGATGACACTAAACTGGGAGGAGTGGTAGATAGGTAGGAATAGGATACAGAGGGACCTAGACAAATTAGAGGATTGGGCCAAAATAAATCTGATGAACATAAGAACATAACAAGGTTCAACAAGGACAAGTGCAGAGTCCTGCACTTAGGACAGAAGAATCCCATGCACTGTTACAGACTAGTGACCGAGTGGCTAGGCAGCAGTTCTGCAGAAATGGATCTAGCGGTTACAGTGGACGAAAAGCTGGATATGAGTCAACAGTGTGCCCTTGTTGCCAAGAAGGCTAACGGCATTTTGGGCTGTATAAGTAGGGGCATTGCCAGCAGATCAAGGGACGTGATCATTCCCCCTCTATTTGACATTGGTGAGGCCTCATCTGGAGTACTGTGGCCAGTTTTGGGACCCACACTACAAGAAGGATGTGGAAAAATTGGAAAGACTCCAGCAGAGTGCAACAAAAATGATTAGGGGGCTGGAGCACACAATTTATGAGGCGAGGCTAAGGGAACTGGGATTATTTATTCTGCAGAAGAGAAGAATGAGGGGAGGGATTTGATAGCTGCTCTCAACTACCTGAAAGGGGGTTCCAAAGAGGATGGATCTAGACTGTTCTCAGTGGTATCCGATGACAGAACAAGGAGTAATGGTCTCAAGTTGCAGTGGGGGAGGTTTAGGTTGAATATTAGGAAAAACGTTTTCACTGGGAGGGTGGTGAAGCACTGGAATGGGTTACCTAGGGAGGTGGTGGAATCTCCTTCCTTAAAGGTTTTTAAGGTCAGGCTTGACAAAGCCCTGGCTGTTATGATTTAGTTGGGGATTGGTCCTGCTTCGAGCAAAGGGTTGGACTAGATGACTCCTGAGGTCCCTTCCAACTCTGATATTCTATGATTCTAAATCTCTCCAGGTCTTAATTCATCCCCAGAGTAATTAAAAATATAGAGTTATTCCAGTAACTCCAGTATTTAAAATGTAAGTGAAGCTCCTTTTAAAAATTGTTGGGCTGCTTCTGTCCTGCTCTGCTCTCCTTCTTGCTTATATGGGGCAAATGGAGTAGAGACTAGCCATTTCCATCTAATGGAGGCAAGGGCATGTCAGGGAGGAGAGGTTTCATGACCTAAGTGTGCACTATATTGTATGTATCCTCAGCTGGCATGAAGGCTTTTTTTACCTGCTCCTGGTCCCCACAAAAGGGAGGATTGCTCATTGTCTCAAAGACATTTAAACCAAATGAATGTCAAACAGAGGCAGCACTGGGGGGCAGTTAAAAATCTCAGAGGAAAATAGAGAAACAGGGGAGCAAATGTTGTAATGCAGAAAGAATTAAATGGAAAGTGTTATGAGTTATTCTTCTTATCCCAAAGAAATAAGAAATACTATCCGTTGTTGATGTGATTGTAGTTGGTGGTTAAATGTACATCGGTGTAAGAAATGGATGACATAACATTTATTATTAGCTGCTTCAGACTAAGCTGCCACTTGTCATCTTTCCTAGATGGAAATCTTCAATGATTTGGATTGGCTCTTAGCAATATCCTTCTTTATACAAAGAAAATTAGTCTCCTCTAAAGCATTGTCCAAATCATAAAGAATAGCACTAAAATGATTTGCATAGAAGTGGATTTTTTTACCTTAAAAAAAATCTACTGAAGCAACAGATGCATAAGTGCACGTTAGGATGAATGTATTATGAGCATGGAATAATCATTATACTCTTCACAATTGCTATTAATTTCCTTCTGCTCGTGCAGCACACACCTGTGACTTATTGGCAATGCCCAAGGTTGCACTTTTGAAATGTTTACAGTCTATTTAGAGGTCTGTTGGGTTCCTTTTTGGTTTTTTATTTGGAAGGGAAGGGGGAAGGAAGAACAAGTTTTTTTGTGTACATCTCTTTTGGTTACAGATTTTATCTAATTGCTGGAAAGAGGGAGAAATACATAGGAAATTATACTGTAATAATTCAATACATAAAAACAACATATACTTCAGTTTTCTATTGTTTTTTGTATTTGTAACACTGTATTTTGTTTTGTATCTGTAACGCTGTCCTTGAGAGACTTCTATACATGGTGTGTTTTTCTGCCTATTTCTTTTTGAGCTGCATATTACATATCTATCTGTAGCCCACAGAAAACAATATAGTGAAGAAATGACTTCACAAAATTGTGTGTATTCTCTCTGCTGGACAAGATTTTTTCATTAAACACATCAGTCACAATTTGCTGCAGCAATTCTAACATATCATCTTATTTCATCCTACCCTCACTTTAACCCCTTAATGCTGGAGGTCACATTGATTTGGATTGGGTATCATAACAAGGCATTCCACACTGATGCCAAGGACAGGACAACAGAAAAACAAAGTTTTCTTGGGTGGGGGAGAACAGGTTGTATTTATTATCAGGGAAATTGAGCATGCAACGTATGTACTGATATGTTGGTTTGTAAGTCTTCCTGAAAATATGATCATTACTGGTTTTAAAGGATATAAATAGTCATTATATCTATATAAACCATACTTGAATTTGCAGCTTAGAGTGTAAAGGTGCCCATTACTAATTCCTCAACCATCAAGTTCCCATTTTTATTTCTTTTCTGTCCCCCCAACACTTTCTCTCTCTTGCTCTCTCTCAGTTTTTCCTTTGATCTTAAAAAAAAAAAAGATTTGCACGTCTGTCTGCTAGGCAGGGGTTTCTAGCATCTTAGGATTCCACTTTTCACTTCACACTGCACTGATTATTAAAGTTTAACATGTTTACTGAGCAGATAGCATAGGAGATTTTTTTTTAAATCCATTTTTTAACTTGCTATTCCTCTGATTAAATATGCAAATACTACACTGCGTAAGGTACACCAAATGTAATGGCTTATTCTAAAATAAATAATAAATGTTAGAGTAGCAGCAGGTAACGGGAATTTGCCCACTGGTCCAGAGTGAGAATCTTTAGATCCTGTACATGTAAATTTTTATATACATGTTGTATATAAAATAATTAATACCTCATTAAAAATCATATAGCAATTCATTTTTCAATATGCTGATATTTTATATTGTTCCATTAATTATCTCTAATAAAAATCTATCAACATCTTTATAATTAAACAACTTAAAAAACATTCAGTATTCAGAAATTTAGGCCTTGATCCTTCAAATTGGTTCACACAAGTCGAGGCCCATTGAAGTCAAACTATGTTACCCAACACTTATTTAGTAATAAGACTACTAATGTATCTTTCTTATGAAAACTTTCAGAAACTCCTTTACTGTCTATACATTACATACTATCTGCTCTGGCTACTTAGTGTTGCTTCAGTGCAGTTGAAACTAACCAGATAAACTGGATTTGCAATGGCTTTGTGGAATAGGTCTAAAATCTGTATCAAATACAGAGTTTCAAAAGAACTGTTATGCTCATTTAATTTAAAACAAACATATATGTATTCTTTACCCTTGGATATTTGAAGACAACTTTTTAGTTAATACCATTAACAGAAATGTAGTCTGTATCATCTGAGTTTTTCAGTTTTCAAAGCAGAATGAATACTACAGTTCTCTCAGTCAATATGCAAATGAATCAACCACATCAGCAAACAGAAAAGCCTGCTCTATAAACTTTTCTAATGGCTAATGGTCCTATGTTAATGGTTAACTCATTCTCTTTATGTTTGCCCATTCAAGTGGGAAATTTTTTATGTTGCCAAAATGTTACAGGTATGAGCTTTAACTGTGACAATAGCCATATTGTCCTTGAAATCCTATCTCTGTATATGGCTGAGTCCAATGGACCCTCTCACCACCTTGTAAACATAACCTCTATCATCCTCCCAGATTGAACTGGCTCAGCTCCTGGTTCAGGATACAAAACTGATGCTGGGTTGCCTGCCCTTAATGCTGGCTTTAACAACAACCATTGTCCCCGCTTACGGGCACTGGTAACAGTGCTCCTGCACATGTATAGAAACAGATTAGAATTCCATTCGTCTCTTCATTCCCTCAATCTGGGCTTAAAACACACAGAAACAGCCAGCTTACACATGCTTTTGCTGACCAGAGGGGGATGTTATGGGTTCCTCCTGTGGTGCCACCTGAGACTGGGGTATCACTGAGCCCCCCCGACCCACCAGCCTGGGCTCCTTTTACACTGTAAAGCTGTGACAAGCGTACCAATAACCAAGTCCTCTCCCAGGATTCAGCATGTATACAGGTAGGGTCACACCCAGCTGCACAACATACAGATGGCTGTGATCAGCTCTGCATGGGGAGGCTACAGCTAAGGAACTGCCCAGCTGCTCAAGTGCCCCCCTTCCACAGAGCGTAAACTCAAGATTATACCATCTTGCACTGCACAGAGAACTGTACAGCATAAGCTCATGAAATTTGCCCCCTCCCTCAATGTGGAGAAGGATATGCAATAGCTTTCTGCCCCAAGTTATGACTCCCACACTCCCTGGTTTTAGACAAAGCAAAAATAAGTTTATTAACTACAAAAGATAGATTTTAAGTGATTATAAGGGATAGCAAACATATCAAAGCAGATTACCTAGCAAACAAACAAAACACACATACTAAGCTTAATATACTAAAGAGAATGGATATGAATAGCAAATTCTCACACTAAATGATGATTCAAGCAGGCCGCAAAAATTCTTAAGGGGCCAGTTGCACTTTCTTACAGCTTAAAACCCCCAGGTATTCCTTTCAGAAGCTAAAAATCCCTTTTAGCCTGGGTCCAGCCCTTCCTCCCAGTTCAGTTCTTGTTCTAAGAGCCTCCTTGGGGGCAGGGAGACAGTGAAGAACCATGATGATGTCACTTATCTGCCTTAAATAGCTTTTGCATATGGCGGGAACTCTGTCTCAAAGCTTAGTTCTCACGCCAGTCACAGGAAAAATACTGGTACATGTCCCTGTAGTGCCACAGCAGCCATGAGTCAGAGGCTGTTTGTAGTGTCCTCAGGAAGGCCCTCTGGTGGGAGATAAAGTTCTTCTATTGTTTTCTCTAATGGCCCTTTCCAGCCAGCCATCTAGATTGAGTGCATTCTGTTTAGTGGGTGTTCCCCAGGTGTAAACACATTTGTAATGCAGATATATAGTTGCTATTCCTAACTTCAAATACAAAAATGATACCTGCATACAAATAGGATAATCCTAGTCAGTAAATGATAACCTTTTCAATGATAACTTACATGACTTATCTTGCATAAAATACACCATAGTTATGCCATAAGCATATCATAACTCCATGAAGAATATGGGGTGCAGTGTCACAGGAGATTTATCTGCCCTGCAGATAGACTGCAAAAGCCATTCAGAACTTCAGTTGGATGGCTATGCCTATGTTTGAGAAGCACAATGAAGCTGGCTAGCGTTTTCTAGAGTGCTGCCACTGTCACCACTCTCAGTACTGCCACAGTGCTGCTTGCTTTACTACATTCAAATTAGTGTTGAAAAGGGTCTTGAGGGCTGCTACCCCTTTTGACTCAAGCAGTTAGCCAATATTCAGGGTCTTGTGGGTTATTTCTCGTAAGAGAAGAATCTGATGATAGACTCAGGTATTTCTTAGATGAAATTCTATTATTTACAAAGAATGTACACAAAGTCCTGTTTCCCTGAACACATCGGGAATCAAACAGTAGGAGACAGTTTCTTTGCTCACTGTTTCAAGACTCTTTTTCAGGGAGCACTGTGTCCAATAAGCTCTCCCAATTAGCTTTATCTCAGGGCCATATTACTTGTACTTCTCCTGCAGTCTGCTTCTGGCTGCTACTGCCCTCAGATACACAGACTTCCACCAAACAAATCCCAGCCTGTTGCATTTGCAATCAGCCCCCAGTGGAACCCCTCCACCTACACAGCTCAGCTTCTCTCCAGTCTTGCACATGGCCTATTGAGTCAGCTATCTCATGCCAAAATCCTAACTGCATCTTACATTTATACTGAATGATGGTCATCTACTATGCCCTCCAACTTCAGTGAGGTTTCACTCAGCCTCGATCACTATGTAGACTAAAACTGAGTTGCATAGACTTCACATGTCACTTGATAGTATATTGGGATGGTCTTTCTGTGTAGATTCCAGAGGCCTGGAATGAGGATATAAGCACTAGTATTTGTCTCAGTTACTGGTGAGACGCCTGACCTGGCGCAATAGAACCATTACTTTTGGGTCCAAGAGTCCCAAAATCCAAATGAATTATAAAGAGTAGATTTCTCATAGACAAAAAGGCAAGCACTAGATTAAAGGGATTGATTTACTATAGCTAAGGCTATGATTTTGTCATGGAAGTCATGGAAGTTACGGAATCTGTGACTTCTAGAGACCTCCATGACTTCAGCCTCTAGCGACTGGGAGCTGCAAGGTCCTCCCCCCACCTGCCATGGCTAGGAAACGTGTGGTACCCCCGCCGCTCCCCAAGCCACTGCAGGTGCTGGGGTTACCCTGAATCTCCAGGCAACAGTGGAAAGGAGGAAGGCCCCTACAGCTCCCAGCTGCTGCAGGCAGCAGGGGCCCCACAGCTCCAGCCACAGGCAACACGGGATCCTGGAGCTCTGAGCCCCCGAGAGCGGTAGGGGCCCCCAGAGCTCTGAGCTAGGCCCCCTGCGGGTGGTGAGGGGACACAGCTGCTCCCCATTTTGTCATGGATGTTTTTAGTAAAAGTCACAGACAGGTCATGGGCTTCTGTGAATTCTTTTTAATTGCCCAGGACCTGTTCGTGATTTTACTAAAAATATCCATGACAAAATCTTAGCCTTAACTATAACTATAGAGACCAGTGACCTGTTGTTCTGTCACAGTATAATCTGAGGTTTACTGGTTACTTCTGAGATATTTCCAAGAGGACTGCATGTCAGCACCAATTTTTTTTGAACTCCTAGATTAACAATTTCATTCCATTTTTATTTACAAAATTACACTCTGGGTTAATTTAGTGATATCCAAATTGTTTAAATTTCTCCAGCTGTTGTCATGTAAACCAGGTATAATTCCAGTGCTAATGATCTACAGAAGGTATCTAATATGTCCCTACTGAAATGTTAATGTCCCATTAAAAGTTAATCTTTTATGGTATAAGAGATTCCTGCAAACAGAAGATTGTATAGTATTTGTCTTTTGAAATTATTTATTACATGCAAAAATAAGAAACTGAATATCAAATATCTATTGTTTTATATGTAGTGTAATTGCATTAATCTTTTTATGTTGTAAAGAAAATTGTCAAAAAATTTGTAAAAAAAAATCCAAAACAAACAAACAAAATAAAAAAAACCCAACCATACTATGAAAACTACATGGGAATACAGCAGCAGATGGGGCTAATAGGGTCTTATTATGAGCTGTTCTCCTTGGTGAAATGCCTGTTAGAGAGTTCCTTGGGGTTACTTAAATACTTAAATAAATAGGAGACTCCTGCGAGTGATGGCATAAGAACACTTGTCTGTGCTAGCTGATTTTAAAATAAAATCTAAAAATATCTTTGTAAACAACCAGAACAAAAAGTATAAGTGGTTTGACTAAGATATAAAAATGAACATCACACATTTACCTAATGTACTATGCTAGCAAGAAGAGGACCTGTTTGAACTCAGCTGTCTGAGTTCTGGGTCAACAAAGATGGAAGTAACTGTAGACATGACATGCTCAGCATTGTAAAAAAGGTGGTGCTGAATGCAGAAGACAGGCAATACTTTCTAAATTCTGTGTCAGGAAACAACACTACTATTAGCTCCTGAGGGAGTACTTCCTAGCAGAGATACAATTAGGTCCTTTGAGACTGACCAATAGATCAGAGATCAGGGAGGAAAATGAGTTAATAACTCTGACTAACTCTAAACAGGGTTTTTAAATGTTACTTATTTATTTATTGTTATGATAACAGTGCTAAGCTTGACTTTTATGTTATGCCAGCTCTTAAAATTGATTTTCTTAAATGACAACTGATCGTTGTAGAATTGGCTACGTTCTCTTCGAATGCACATGCTTCTGTTGCTCTGGACTCTGGCTTAGTTTCTCAGCATTTTGCTTCCAAAAGCTGAAATGCTCCTTTGAGAAATCTGAGGATCCAGATGATGAAACATTGTCCAGTGTGATATCCTTATTTAAAAGCTTCAAGATATGTTATGACAAAGTTCTTGCTATTAAGAAAGATATAATTTCTTCTATTTTGACTGAAGTGTTAAACCTTTAAGATTACCAATTTAGAATGATGTTCGTTAGAAACCAATCACACAGTGTTTTCCACAAGTCATTTATATCCCACAAGTACTGAAACAATACTAGAAAAAGCACAGCACCTTCCTTGTATTTTTCTCTCTCAGTACACACACTTGCACAAATACATTCACTTGAGAAGTATAGACAAGTGATTAAAATTAATAAGGAAAAATTAAATTAAGTGTTTGAGAGAGAAAATTTAGTTACCCAGTATGTAGCAACAGATATGGATATTTTATCCAGAGTGACAGTGAAGGCTGAGATCTCTCAAAGGGGATTTTTCCCCCAAGACAATTAGATTTTTAGGAACCGAATGCATTTATACAAATGCAAAAGCAATAATGTCAATGAGGCTCATAGCTCTAGCGCAGCAAATCATGATGAAGAGAACATAAAACACAACCTTTTCACATTATTTGAAGATTACAACAAAAGCTCATTCCTGTTACATGCTCAAACCAAAAACTAGAAAGACCATTAAAGCTTCCAGAATGAGAAACACACAATAGAAAATGTATTTGTATCAATATGAGTCCTCCTCATTGATATTCCACCAGATCATAGAGAAAGGAAAGAATTAAAGTACACAGTGAAGAAGAATAAAACATAGAAATAATATATCACTTTGCTTAGGTTAAAAAAGAACGAGAATATGAAAGAGAGAGAGAATAAATATATTTTCTAAGAGTATTTCAAACCATTAGAGTACTTATAAAGGCTCCAATTCTCACCTTACACCAGAGACTTGAAATACAATGGAAGCACGCCAAGAAAATACATGTGTATTTTGTGCTTCTTGAAAGATTGAATCTCAGGAGTCAAATTACTGTGGAAGTTCCATAATCTGGAATTCAAGGCCAGATTCTATGTGTATATCACACAGAAATAGGAGAGAACAGAAATAGGGAAGGCGGCATGGAGGTCAGTTGCAGGGGTGTACTTGTTTTCTTTCAAATTCTGTTTTACATCAATTTAATGCTTCTGAAAAGTGTTAGATTGACAATTCTGTAAAGTGAAGCCATTTATTTATCCCCTGAATAGGTGTACCACAGACGTGAAGAGTGGCAGTATCCCCAACCCATATCATCTACAAGCCTCAAACTTTTTCTGAAAGGATGTCTTCAAGGGCTGAGAGGTTAATTCAATATCCTTGTCCAACAAGGTTGCCAATTAGCACCAAAATTTGTCTTTTTTAAACCCTAAACCCATTCCATGAATGAGATTGTGATCAAAGGGGTGTTCTTAGCATATACATAAGGAATGGGTTAATGGTATAAACGCTTTGAATACCTAGGCCACCTGGAATATCAGCCCAAAATCCTTTAGCCAAAGAATCAAAGAAAGAGAATCATGTCAGGGAGTCAGCCAGAGAGCACAGGGGAAGCAATGGCATAGAGCCAGCAAGAGGCGAGAGCAGAGAGATGCAAAGCTCTCAGGGAGGGAGGGAGACTCAGCCCCTGCTGATGGAATAGAGAAGGGACAGGGCCAACATCTTCACTGAGGGAGGAGGAAAGGACTGGATGGCAGAGCGTATAAGGGAGGGAAGTGAGAAAAGAGTGAGACATCTTCAGTTACTGACTCTATGTGGCACTTAAGCAGGGCTTTACATTTTCAAAGTGTTCAGTGTTTTAGGGGGGTTAATGTAATCTGTTTGTCTGGTAATGTTTTAGTATTTAGGCCCATTCGTTATTTTAAAATATACAAGAAAAACATTTACAGTGTTTAAGCATTCATTTAATACAAACTTTTTTCTCAGGATTAAACAACAATTGCATGATTATAAATATCTAATGAGCTTTTAATGCTCTGAAATATATTTAGTGCAATGAGCCATTTGATATTTGAACAAAATATGGTTCTTTACAATGAAATATTCAGTAAAATGGTAATTGCTAGAATGATTAAACGACTATGAAATGAATATTCCATGTGATATAATTGTTTGGGACCTGAGCGGGCAATCCTTAACATATCGGCAAGCACTTGGTGACTTCAGCAGGACAATCTGTAGGATGAACAGATCTCCATCACAGCGGCTGCACAGTTGAACCCATAATATAAAACATTATTGTTTACCAATTTTCCAGAATTCAGGAGGGGTTGTCTGACAGCTTTCAATTCTTTGGTTGGTCTGTACCATTTTTTGGGGGGTTGTTTTTCATTAGAGCAGAGACTGAGAATTGAGGAGAACAGTAGAGATGCTGGGCAAAATGAGATTTAGATCTAAACTGCAATGTATAGTAGGCTGGAGCGCAGGATCAAAAGTACAGATGCAGATGTGAAACTACCATATACCAGAACCACAGAGGTTTAAAAGGAAGTACTGTAGGAAAAGTAGGAAGTTTAGGAGAAGGTGATTGCAAAGAAAACAAGCTAGATTACTAGAATTGCTGGTGGGGGGGAACAAACAATACTGAAAGTTAAGTATCCAATATGATGATGCTATTGGTCAATATGAATGTCACCATAACTTTAGGCTGTTACTGTCAATTTCAAAGTGCCAGTTAGCTTTCCCAGGCACAGCTAGCTTTTTCAGAGGGGAGAACAGTAGGAAATTTCCACTCTGCCTATTCTTGCTGCCCCCAGCTTTTCAAATGCAGCAGTACCACTGAACCGTTTATTGGACACACATTTCCCAACAGAAAATAAAAATCCTGGTCAAAATCAATCAGAAAGCTGTTAAAACAGTTCTTTCTCTCAGTATAAATAAAAGCCCTAGTTGCCCCCCCCCCAGCCCTGACAATGGCTTGCAGTGTGTGGGAGAGAATGTAGCTCCTTGAAAGAACATGATTCAAGAATTATTCTATCCAATGCTTAGAATCACTTCAGTGAGGTAAATTATGTAAGTATCACATTTCTGCAAAGCAATCTACATAGTTTTATGCCCATGATAGCTAAAGCATCCCTAAGGTGAAGGTAACAAACTGCTAAGTACAGCAAGGATCGTTAAAATATATGCTTCAGCAAATGCTGAGCCACTGGTCTTGACAGTAGCCTCTGCCAATTTTCTCGCTCAGGCTTGGGACACCCACAGAGGGTAAATGGAGTATAATACCCTATTTGATAAGAATAAATGCAGTAGAGATGGGACTCCTAAAGCAAGTTTCTGAGTAAAAAAATTGTGTCAGAACTTTAAAGCCATAATCTGGGTTTCAATCACTCAGGATCAGTATGGCTCTATAGGAGATAAATGATCTTAATTATGTGGAATGTACTTGTGCTAAAAAGAAAGCTGAGACAAATAATCCAGGAACAGCAAAGAATCCTGTGGCACCTTATAGACTAACGGACGTATTGGAGCATGAGCTTTCGTGGGTGAATACCCACTTCAGCTTTTACAGATCCAGACTAACAGGGCTACCCCTCTGATACCTGAATCCAGGAACAGACACTGCAGAAGTTCAATTGACTGCTCTGTCTTTGTTGGCCAAGATCATTAAATCTGAAGCCAGCTAGACCCATGACTACACTATGGACAGGTGGCATAGAAATTGATTGAAGCGTATATTAGATATCTGCAATCTGGGGTATCATTAATAAAGCTCACTCAGATTGGACAACTTATTGCTCCATTCAAAACCTTTCTGAAAGATAAACTACCTGGACGTTCAGTCTCCTAGTAGTAATATACTGTTACTGTGGTGTTCCCTGTGAACCTTGCCTCGGGCCATGTTCAAGATGATTGATGGGCCCACTAAAATTTGAAAAGTGAATGTGACTAGGGAATGGCTTTGTTGCAGTTCAGTGTAAGAATTAACTAGACAGTCAGTGATGCTAAAAAGTAACAGAAGAATCTTTTGAATGGTTTGGACATTTTCTAAATCCTACTGCTTTGCATCATTGATTAAATTACCATCAACAATCTTTAATTGACCCCACTACATATTTTTAAGAGGTGGATGAAGAGATGTGAAATTTAGTATCACCTGATTATTTTTGAAAATTAAAAATACAAGGTGTTGAGATAATAGAAGACAATGCTTTCTGAAATATCCACAATTGAAAAAGTGCAACAACAGAGATGATTTGTATCAGCAAAATCTTAAAAGTCTTCCTTTGCCATTCATATCCATTCTTGTTTCTACAAGCCATACAGATCAAATATGATACTTTGTATGAGGTATTCTTTATTCATTGGCTCTTAAAGATTGTCAATAATAATTAATTACACAGCTACATCTATTTTTTTCTACTCCTAGAAACACAATTATTTTTAGAAAATGCTAGTGCTATTAACATAAAAGTAGGTAAAAATGTTTCCACACTGGTGTACTGTAAATACATTTATAGTGGCAATAATGAAAAAAATCAGAATTGCTGTGGGGGAATTGTTTTTGTGAACAATGTTTTGTTTTTAAATTATAATGCTCAGCTCCAGGAAATCTACAACTGAAGGAAACAATTCCTGTCTGGCTCACCATTTGCCCTAGAGGCTCTATCATCATTATGAGTCTGAATGTGCTCATGATTTGAAGTATAAATAGTGAGGGGGAAAGGGCAGAAAACTGCACCAGCAGGAAATTCAAACAGCTCAGAGCGAAACAAGCAAACAAAAAGTTAATGGTCACCAATCTGATCAGCTATTGCTCTGAATGTGATTTGGGTTTTCTTTTGTTTGCTTATTTTTAGTTTTAGGATTTCCCTCTGGCTGGTTTCTTTCACTGTATGAGACTACACTGGCGTGCATGAGAGAGGTCACGTAAGAGGAGGAATACAGACAAATAATGTGCACAAAAATGAGATAAAATCATAACATAATCTGATTGTTATATATTTGTATCAACTGAAGCATTGTGCTACTCATATATGGCATTTTGAGGGCTTACCTATTTGGAAATTTTGGACATTTATAAAGCATTTTAATTTCCAAATAGCTAGCTGGATATTACTTGTTTGTGGTCTACACGTTTGGTATCAATATTTTGAGCCAAGAACTTCCTGATAAAGAAGGTAGCTATGTTTCTGACAAGAAATGCAGCTCATCACCAGTTTGCATGTATCAACAATCTTATTTCATTTTTATTTTTAGTGGCCCGTCCACTGTTTGGCAGGAGCTATGCCCTGACCCCTCCACTTCCCGAGAGCCCCTCCACTTGCCAGGCCAGCAGCTGCAGCCTGGCCGGGGAGCCCATGCAGTTGTGGGGTGCCGTGCGGTGGGCTCTCCACCTGCCTGGAGTGGGCAGGGGGTCGAGAGCAGCCCCTGGCCTACATACCCACACCGTGGATCCCCGCCCAGGACAGGAGGGTCCATGGCTTCCCACAGCTGCCTGCGCGTGGCTCTTACCTGGACCCAACTCTGGCTGGGAAGCCGCAGATCAGCCATGGTAAGAGCCATGTGGGCAGCTGTGGGGAGATGTGCTGTGGACCCTCCACCTGCCCAGGGTGGGGCACGAGCCGGGAACTGCTCTTAACCCCCTCACCCTGGGCAGGTGGAGGATCCACGGCTCCCGGCCCACTCCAGCTTCCAGCTTGGCCAGGGACGGCGCCTCGGGCAGAAGAGGAGGGGCAGGAACGTGTGGCCCTCACCCTCAGACCCCGCACTTTGGGGCGGGCTCTGCCACCCTTGCTCTGGTGATGAGAAGCCTGGTCTGTCTGCAGCACATGAGGTTAATTTTTAATTGAGGATAATATTTTAATTCTTTTGGACAGGAGATGTTAGCTACTCCCATCCTCTGAGGGATTTGTTGAACCATCTTAAGAGGTCACTTATAGTAAAGCTGAGGTACTGCTAGAAGTAACCTGAGGAATGCTAGTTCTAGAAATAGATTACTGACAAATATTACTTATTCTATTGTAGCCTTGTGACCCTAACAGCATCCTTGGGCTAGAGGCTCACTGGTACCTAATAGTGAGTTTCAGCTAGGCAGACCAGTTCTGTGTACCTCAACTCACTAATATCATAACCCGTATGTAAAAGATGTAATGTAAGATATAAACAGAAATAGAACACCATATAGATCATTAGTATTATTGAGTGGTGTACATACAGAGGAAAAATTCAAAATTACAAACCTATTGGAAATTATGGACTCAAGTTACCCCAACCTAGAGAAAAGAATGTGGTTCTGCCATCTTGAAGGTATTTCAAAGGTAAATTAAGAGACAAGGGGAATGCTATTTACATGGACAGTAAACAGGACCATCAAGCCAAAAAGGGGAGGAGATAACCACTCAGGATCACAGCAGGGGGAGGAGATTTTAGGAAACAAAACATTTTTTATTCTAACAAACAGCAGCAGGGGAAGAAACCAGCATGGAACTTTCTTCACTAGGAGACTCCATGTCATCTTCCTTATAACTTGAATGAACATTACTTTGGGGTGTAATCATCAGAATAATCTATTGCAAAGGTTGACCGGACTATAAAAGAGAGACGCAAAGAATCCCAAGGAATCTTTCACCTATGATGACAAAGGAACTGGCACTTTGTGGGATATCCTGACCAGAGGGGCGGTCAGCCATCTTGCTGGAAGTTAGATAGGTAAGGAAACTATCTTGAACAAAGGCTGTAAATTGTTTTGTTAAATCTCTAGAAAGCATTTTACACTTTTCTTTGCTTGTAATCATTTATAACCCTAACCTTTATTCTCACTAAAAATCCCATCTCCTTTTATTAAATAACTTATTTTACTTTTAATCAAACCAACTGCATGCTGTGTTGGATTTAAAGTGACTATTAACACCAGTTAATGTGGGAAGCAGGTGGGTATTGTATCTTTAAAGGAAAAAAATAACCTTAATATCTCTCTGAATGATCCAGGAGAAGGCTGGACATTGCAGAGCACACAGTTTTGGGAAAATTCAGGATTGGAGGGTGTTGGCTGATAGGTGTAACCAGAGCTGGTGTATGTCAGCATGTGACTAGGGTGTAACAAGAAACTGCTGCTGGAATCAGTGTTGCTGAGTCAGAGCTGCTTAACACACAGACACTCAGTGCGTGCTGACTGGAGCATCCAGACAAGGGAACTACAGCAGCACAGCATTTGAAGGCACTTTGGGTTACAGGGCAAGTGATGACACAACCCCTCACTGATCTGAACTGCACTCTAGAACATGACAAGACTAAAAGATAACTTCTTAAGTGGGGCAATGAATGTTTCTTTTTTCTAGTGTGTGTGCGTGCGCGCACAAGTGTGCGTGAGAGAGAGAAAACGAGAGAGAGAGAGAGGCTATTAGATATCCATTTCTTGATTCTTCAACTAGACATTCCATTGTCTCTCAAACCTCTAAATCATTTGTTGGTGGGAATCTGAGAAATGTGAGAGTTTTAAGGGTCAAACTATTTTCTCCAGGAATTTTTATGCATGTCAATTTTTTTTTTATAAGTGCATAAGTATTTAAATACTTTTTCATGTAAGTAGTTAGAGGAATGTTATAATGAATGGAAGTAAGTTGTCCATGTGGGAGTGTGAATGGGGAGCAGAGGTATTCCATCAGAGAATGGCTCTATTAACATATCTGGTCCCTACGGGTTAATTATGATAACATCTTTCATAGATGATGCCCGACCTCTTTGTCAACAGAAGTCAAACAATTCAACATCCTAGTATGCTGCTTTCAAATGGATGTCACTCTGCATGGCAATAATTTCCATTTCTAATGTACCATTGTCCAAATGTAACTGTTCATTTCCTTTGGCTGCCAGTTCACTGATGTCATCTGTCATGATGGAGGACAATAAAAGATAAACATTGCCAATGGCTCCAATTTCTCAAAGGTCTGCAAACTTTCTGGCAAATTCACAATGCAGATTTTTTTTTAAATCATCCACATGTGCATAAAACTCTTTAGTCTTCATCATTCCCAAGTGTACTCTCTTCAAACGTCTCCACAAATGTTTCCATGAACAGGAAGTGCTGTAATGCTGTCTTTTCTATTAGAGCTACCCACAAGCTCAATTTCTCTCAGAATTCATTGTACCCAGGTGTATACTAACCTCTCTTTCCCCCTGCAGCTATTGAGTGAGTTCATTGAGCTTTTTAGTAAGGTTAGTCACAGGAACAATCTAATGCACCTTTTCTGTAAGCTCATGTTTATTTCTTGATCCCAATAATATTTGGATCATGTTGAAGACTGAAAAACCTTTGGAAATCCCAACAGATCTTTTTAATATACTCAAAAGCCCAGTAGGATTTTTGGATGTTGCATAAAAAAAATCATCTACAGAGGTTTGATCAAAGCAGCTTTGAAATAAACAGTGATGAAGGCCTCAGGATTAAATGAAGTTAACAGCATTTACTACTACTCCAGTAACAAGTGTCAAGTCCATTACTTTTCATTGTAGAAATGATTAATGAAAAATGTTGAGGTAATTAAGAAAAGGTTGAAGGTTCTGTTGTTACATAAGCTATTTTCAGCAACATTGCTTTCTTGTTGACAATGTGTTTCTTTGACTGACTGTAAATATCTTCCCCTCTTGATTTCTTCATCAGTGACCATGTTATCAAAATATTTTTCTTCATGACACTTTTGCCAACCATTCGTTTTCGCATACTCTTCATGAAAATGATACATAATGTGTTCTGTTTTCAAAAGTCCAGCTAAAATACTTATGTTTACAGTTGGTTTACTTTAATCTTATACAACAAGTTTTCCTCAGGTATCTGCTTTCTTCCCCATCTCAAAATGGTGAAGATCTATTGTAGGAAATTCAATCAATTAGCTCCCTTTCTCCTGCCTGCTCTCCTCTTGACCACTCATTGACTGAAGGGAGGAATAATATGTTCAGATACTACAGCGATGGGCAGCAGTATAAAATCCTAGAATAGATATCATAGGAAAGTTTACTGGATGAGTAGCAGCCTTGTCTTCTGCAATCTGAGAAATGAAGATTTTTTGTATTTTCCCTCCTCACCAGCAGAAGCCCAGCAGTGATTGAGATCTTAAGATCTTCATCCAGGATGGGTTGCATGATGGTCTCTCCTCTTCCATTAGCAGGCTGCATTATGTAGGAGTAAAGGGAAGCATGACTGTGCTTAACCTGTCCCAAATTAGGGGTCACCTTCAGTTGAAAGGACCTTGTTAAGCCAGGGGCTCGAATGCCAGAGCCCTGTGAAAGTAAGAGGGGTGGGGACAGATGTCCCAGCTAGGAGGTGTGTTGACTCTCCCTAGGAGTCCCCAGACTGGTTTGACCTGTTCATCCCCACTGTTCAAAGAGAGACTTAAATAGGCTTCATTAGGAGCCTCTTTTGTTATTTTAAATGCTCAATCAGAGCTGGAATCACTTGAGATGGGGCAGTGTTTCTGCCCAGCCTGCAAAGAGCTGAAAATCACTAAGGAACTGATGTGCAGAGGTCACAGCAGAGAGGCAGATGTTAGCAGAAGGTGACTGACAGTCGGCTGGCTGCAGGGGCGGCTCCAGGCACCAGCACTCCAAGCGTGTGCCTGGGGCGGCAAGCCGCGGGGGGCGCTCTGCTGGTCGCCGCTAGGGCGGCAGGCAGGGTGCCTTCGGCAGCTTGCCTGCTGAGAGTCCACTGGTCCCGCGACTTTGGAGGTCCGCCGAAGCCGCGGGACCAGCGGACCCTCCGTGCTTGGGGCGGCAAAATGTCTAGAGCCGCCCCTGGGCTGGTGAATGAGTGGCTGGTGAGATGGTGAGCAGAGCAAGCGGCCAGCAGGGGCTGGCAGAGAGATGTAGTGAGTAGCCAACAGGGCAGCTGGTGGAGAGACACAGCGAGCGGCCACCAGGGCAGCTGGCAGAGAGGTAGTGAGTGGCCAGCAGGGTGGCTGGTGGAGAGGGGAGATAGATGAGAGCCCGAGCAGCAGCGTGAGTAAGGTAACTCCTTACCTCCACGCACAGTGGGAGATGAACTCTGCAGATGCACCTTTGAGCACTGGGTTTGCACTGACCAAGGACAGCAACTGTGCGTGGGGTGCAGAGAAGGGACAGGCACGCTAAAGGGACTTTTGGGTTGCTGGACTTAAGAACCTGAGGAGAAAAGGACACTGCTCAACTTACTTGAGGGTCTTTTGCTCATGGTTGATGATTATGAAAACCATTTATGGTGCTTTCCAAAATTAATGCTGTTACTTCCCTCTTTTTATTGAAAGTTTCTTTTCTACAATCAGACTCTGTGCTTGTGAGTGGGGAAGTATTGCCTCTCAGAGGTGCCCAGGCGTGGTGTGTAGTTTTCCCAGGTTCCCAGGTTACTTGAGCTGGTTCTGTGTTGTATCGATGGAAAGGAACCCCTAGATATTGAACCCGGCCCTGGTTGCTGTTGGCTTCACCTGGCAGAAGGGTTATAACTCTTAGATTCTGAATGGGAGCCAGAGTTAATTAGTGAGCAGTATTAACTGCATCTTTGAAGAAATGTGCTTCTGATGGTTTGGGACTCTAAGAGAAGCCCCTTGTCTCTGAGGATGTAACAACACATGCCTGAAGTCAGAGTCCATGATACTACCGATCTTCTAGAATTACAAAATGTTGTCATTGTCACATTTCCTGGAAATGGCTTCACTTACATCAACAAGAAAAGTAGCTCAGATCCTATAATAGGTTTTCAATTTAACTTTCTGTTTTCTTGGATGAAAACAAACACAGCCTTTCTGGACTGGAAGTTTCTCCACATGAATCACATATATCATTTAAACTTGCTTTTTGGACCAGGAGTAAGCAAGTCTGAAATTATGCATAAAGGCAAATGGGGTTTCACTGATATTCTGATCGAGTCTATATAACACCATTGCTTGAATTTCAAGAGGATTATCAAAATAAGCCTTGCACATCCTCTTGCTCTCCCCAACCTAAAAGAGAAATTAAATACAAGAAAAAAAAGCTGCAAAGCCCATTTTATTGAGAACAAAAGAAACAGACATGAGTCCAGACACCGATTAGGTAAATACAATACTGTCCTGTGAAAGAGTGTTGCTACCATTGCTCTCACTTGTTTCATCTACCCTGATGCTTATGTTCAAAGCCACCTGTTAACAGGTCAAAAAAAAATAAAAGATCTATGGATCCAACACTATATTAACTGCAAATGTGTGAGGTAGCTTACTTTTGATTTTAATATTAATTTTAATATTAATATTAATATAATTAATATTAATATATTACAATAAAAGCCCTGTCAAGTAACGTTTAAGGGTTTGACTTAAGCAACTAGATTCTGAAAAATCTAATAACAGACAACACTCCATTTGTCAACTACATAGTCATGTCTGTGTATTACAGAAAATGTATTCTCAGTATACTGAGACCCCATAACAGTCTGGCTTAAATATAAAGTGGAAGCCTTCTTTTTGTTGATTTAAATCAAACTTTTGTTATTGAAACATATGTGTGTATGTAATGTTTATTCTCTTAGATTACATAGAAAGAAATCCATCCATTAAAGCATTCTATAGAATCAGAGATCAAGCTAGAAATTTTGAGAATCAGAGATTTACGTCCATAAACTTCCTTATTATGTTTTTATTCATGCAGTTTGAAGACATAGTGTCAGCTTTTTATCCAGGCTCTTTTCATTACTTCTCCCTGTTGGTGTTGCAGCACATGCTGTGAATGACCTCCAGAGATTCCTCAAGCTATATGCAGAGAGTATATTGAATCTGAAAGCTTTATTGGACAAGTTTGTCTTTCCGCTTGTGTCTGATGTCAGCCGTATTGAAAAATAAGACTTCTCATGAAGCTGGGTCCTGACCTTGAAAAATCTCCAATCAAAAGGTAAGAGATTCAGTTTTGTGCCATACCACTATTTGTTAAATGTGGCATATGCAACAAAAAGGGGCAAAGACTTAAACAAAAATATTTTAAATGAAAAGGAAACCATCAGATGGAATAATCAGATAGCTGCTTCTCTTTGGGCTGTGATTTCCTCAGATATCATCAATTAAGCAGCACCAGACTGTCATTATTTGGAATGGGAGATCTCCAAGGAAAACAAGATGCTTCAGAATGTGGTGCTGGTGATTCTAGAGGTAGAATTCTCTTTATTGCAAATTTACCAATGTCCTAAATACTGTTCAGAAGAAATACACTGTTAGAGGTGATTTTTGTCTTGTGAACAAGATGTAAAACTAAGATCTTGAGAATTTGTCATATTAGATGGACCCAGTAGCCATTATAACTTCCTATCTGCACCTGCTGAACTCTTGTACAGTCTAGCTGCACAACATTAAATAACTACAGTAACTCTTTAACATTGTCCGTTTCAATGTTATGTCCCTGCTCAATTAGGGAACATGCTCGTTTACAGTTGTGCAATGCTCCCTTATAACGTCATTTGGCTGCCTGCTTGTAAGATTCTGTGGAAGAGCAGCGAATTTACAAGGGAGCATTGCACAAGTTCCGCTTCTCTGCCTCCTTCCCCTCCCTCCCAGTACTTCCCCCACTGCCAAACAGCTGTTTGGCAGCACTTAGGACTTTCTGGGAGGGAGGGGGAGGAGAGGAAACACAGTGCTTCCCTGCTCCTGCCCCTCCCTTCCAGAAAGTCCTAAGCCCGAAGTGCTGGGAGGGAGGGGGAGAAGCAGGGAAGTACTGTGTCTCCTCTCCTCCCCCTCCCTCCCAGAAAGTCCTAAGTGCTGCCAAACAGCTATTTGGAGGCGCTTAGGACTTTCTGGAAGGGAGAGGGAGGAGCAGAGACACGGTGCTTTCCTGCTCTGACCCTCCCTCCCAGAAAGTCCTAAACACCGCCAACAACTGTTCGGCAGCATTTAGGATTTTCGGGGGTGGGAGGGGAGCAGTAGTAGAGATGCGGGGCTTCCCTGCTCCTCCCCCTCCCTCCCAGCGCTTCGTGCTTAGGACTTTCTGGGACGGAGGGGCAGGAGCTGGGAAGTCCTGCATCTCCGCTCCTCCCCCTCCCTCCCAGAAAGTCCTAAGCGCCATCAAACAGCTGTTTGGCGGTGCTTAGAACTTTGCGGGGGGAGGGATGTGGCGTGCTCCAGAAAGGAGGTGGAGTGGGGGTGGGAAGAGGTGGGCCTGGAGCATTCCCGACAAAATCTGAGCCTGTTCTCCGGGGAAGCTGCAGCTACTGCTGCAAATGTGCTTCCTAGTGTCCTTGCCTGCAGCAGGCGGTGCCTGTGTGGGGTAAGCCAGGGGCACTTCCCAACCACAGTACAGTACAGTATATAATGCATTTTGTCTGCCCCCCAAAAATTTCCTTGGAACCTAACCCCTTGCATTTACATTAAATCTTATGGGACAATTGGATTCATTTAACTCTGTTTCACTTAAAGTTGCATTTTTGAGGAACAGAACTACAACGTTAAGTGAGGAGTTACTGTACCACATATGTTGTATGTGATGTATTTTTTTTATAGTGGGAGTCTCGTAGGGCACTCTATACATAAGATTATGTTAAGTCTTTCATTATGACCCCATGAATTCATATGCTTCTAAACTTCTGGGAAATTCCTCTTTGGGAATATTTTTTTCTATGCTTAGTCTCAGCCAGATGTACATTTTTGAAAGTTAATGAGCATACTCTTATCACCCATATGCATATATATTGAATATTTCATTCCTATATTTGACTTATATCTTGCTACTTAAATGTATCTTCTGATACATTAATTTAACTCAGGAAATGTATACTGTCATAGTTCTGGGCAATTATGCCTCTATTCCCCTTCCATGGTCCAGCAAGGGCACCCTCTCTAGTCTCCAAAGCTGTCACCTGCCCTGGGTGAAGCCCTGTCTCTCTTCCTCTCCTGACCAGGGTATTTCCAGGCTGCACAGTCCCCTCACTGCACTGTGTTATTCCCCAGAACACAGGCTGCCTAAGGAGGCCTGCTTCATTTCTCTCCTCAGAGAAGGTACACAGTGTAATTGCCACAGTTAAGTTACAACACAGTAGACACATTTATTCTTAAGATGGAAGCATTACAAAGAAGATATATTAAATATATCATATACAATAAAAGAACCTACACATAGGGTAATCAGCTTACCAGAGATCACCCCATCATTGTTTGGTGATTAGTCCTTCAAACCCCACAGGGGTTTTCACTGTGGTCACAAGTTCATAACAGCTTCAGCTCAGAACCAGCAACTAAGTCTTATGGGACCTCAGTGGGCCAAAGACCCAATCCTTTCTTCTTGCACTATAGGTCCTGGATCAGAAAGGAGTCCCTAAAGTCAGTTTTAACTCAGGTATTTAACTAAACATCCTTCTTTTGTCTGTTGGTTCCTGGAGAATCCAGTTTGAACCAGTATAGGAGATCCTTTCTTCAAGTTGTGGTAGCTCTCCGGACCTGTTACAATTTGCTTAATCATCCTCCACTGCTCTTAGTTCCTGGAGGGCTGGAAATATATACAGTGTCTCAGTAGTACATAAACATTTGCTTTTTTAATATAATGAACTCCTAAAATACTTAAACCTAATCCGATAAGGTTTAATTTAATTCAATAGGTTTGTCCAGAAGATTGTCATATCTGTCACACATACAATAAAATATACAAGGTTTAGAATACTGAGAATTTCACATTACTCTGAGAAACCTGATTTCAAATGACATTAATGGATGTCTTCATATGTACATGTATAGGATCCAGGTAGGGGGAGGCCAATAGCAAACTAACAGGCAAATATGTCCCCGCTAAGAAGACCTGCAAACTGGCCCTGTCCAGCAGGCAGGATTCCTCCCTTTCCCTGAGGTGCCAGGTCAGGGACGGAGCCACTTCACTCAATGTATAAGGCACATATCACAGAGCCTTGAATCAGAGCAAACAAACTGTCAGAAAAACAACATCTCTGGGGCCTGCAACCTGTAGCAGGCAAAATGGCGTATGGTCTCCTCTCCTCCATTTCCTTTTTCTGTTTGTATGACCCAGCCTTAGGGTGGAGCAGGGCTTCTTACTTTCACCCAGGCTGTTTTGGCTGCAAGTGCCAGACTGTCCCTTAAAGGTGTAGTACACCCCTTCAGAGAGCAATACATGTTTGCACAATCACGGTGTGTACTATACACACAGTGACTGTTTCAGAGGGCAACAGCCATGAAACACCACTAAAGGGAAAACTAATTTCTAATGTGTATCTTGATAAAGCTGAATTTTTTTTTGATTTTGTATTTTTCTATGGTTCCTGGAGACAAGCCATACTGAATAGTAAATTAGTCAACTATATATTTAACAAGAAAAATAAAAATGAACAGAAAAGTTGATGTACAGGCAACGTATTATAATTATTGTTAATTTGTATGACTGTAACAACTAAAAGCCCTAGTCACGGACCAGGACCCTATTGTGCTAAATGCTGTACACACACAGAACAGCTACGTTTGTGATGCAGGAACCCTAACTTTTGCATTCTTTAAACATTATTATATTAGCTATTTAATCTTAATGTTCCATCAGTTTATTCATTTTTTTCCATTTAGTTTTCTATATTCAAAAAAAGAAAGGAAGGACTAAAAACAAGAAAAAAAGAACCTTCCAATGAGTCCACATGTTTGGGGACACATGTACAACATTTCTATTAAGCCCTGTACAATATATCTATAGATTTCACACACTTTTAACTGTACCAATAACGCATGGGGTGTACCTCATCCAGTGCACTAAATGCCTCCAACAACAACTATGCATGTAAAACAAGACAATCACTATGCTCTCAAATAAGCTCACACAATATCACATCATCTGTGCGCAAACACTTTTCATAAAACAATCACTCCATATCTGAACTCTGAGTCCTCGTTCTCAAAAAAAAAAAACCAACCCTGCACACATTCAAGAGACAAGTGTGGGAGCTTAAATACATATCTATCATGATCTTAATAAAGACACTGGATTTATAGTTTATTACAACCATCTGTAACCCATTAACACCCCCTTTTTGTCCTACGACTGCAGAGGTGTTAACTGGCCACTTCACCTTGACTGGTCTCTTACAATACGTGGTAACTACTTTATGCTAAACAATCTGTTCCATCTTGTATTTGGCTGTGATCCTCTGAGTACCTTTTCCAGACCTGAAGAAGAGCATTGTGTGGTTCAAGAGCATGTGTCTTTCACAAACAGAAGTCAGGCCAGTAAAAGATGTTACCCCACCTACCTTACCTCTCTAATATCCTGGCACCAACACAGCTACATCACCACATCAAACACTTAGGTTAAATGTTAATACTTCCTAAACCGGACATGCATGTTGTGTTTTTTTCCCAACTGTACACTTCTAGTCCCCATTACATTTTGTACTGTACTGTATACTTTTAAGATAAGCCTAAGGTTTTTGTTTTTCAAATGAAAACCTCTTTTTTTCAAACCTATTATAGAATCTTAGGACTGGGGAGGACCTTGAGAGGTCATTTAGTCCAGTCCCCTGCACTCATGGCAGGACAAAGTATTATCTCTAGACCATCTTTGACAGGTGTTTGTCTAACCTGCTCTTAAAAATCTCCAGTGATGGAGATTCTACAACCTCCCTAGGCAAGTTATTCCAGTACTTAACCATCCTGACAGGAAGTTTTTCCTAATGTCCAACCAAAACTGCTCATTTAAATTGAAATTTAAGCCCATTGCTTTTTGTCCTATCCTCAGAGGTTAACAAGACCAATTCACCCTCCTCCTTGTAACAACCTTTAGTATACTTGAAAACTGTTATGTCCCCTCTCAGTCTTCTCTTCTCCAGACTAAACAAGCACAGTTTTTTCAATCTTCCTTCATGATTCAGGTTTTCAAAACCTTTAATCATTTTTGTTGCTTTTCTCTGGACTTTCTGCTGTTTGTCCACATTTTTCTGAAATGTGGCGCCCAGAGCTGGACACAATACTCCAGTTGAGGCCTAATCAGTGCAAGTAGAGCAGAAGAATTACTTCCCATGGCTTGTTTACAACACTACCACTAATACATCCCAGAATGTTGTTTGTGGTTTTTTTCAGTGTTACACTGTTGACTCATATTTAGCTTTTGATCCAGTATGACCCCCACACCTCTTTCTGCAGAATTCTTTCCTAGACAGTCATTTCCCATTTTATATGTGTGCAATTGAGGTGCATCAAAAGCAATGATCTTAATTAAGAGCTGCTAACATAAAATTTTAAAGGGACACCAACTCAAAACCTAGTTAATTTTAAAATAATGAGTTAAAAGTAATTTCAGTATTATACCTGATCCTACGTACTCCTGCTACTGATTTGTGGTTTTAAAAATCACATTTTTATTTTTTCTTGCTTGCTTTTTTCCTGTTAAAATCCCCACAGAAACAAGCTTCCTGACTAAATATTCAGTGGAAAAGTGAAACTAACCGTATATAAAGTGTCAAATGCTTGAATTAAGCCAACTACATTAATAGAGAAAAATAATTTTAATTACAGTAATTATAGGCATGACTTGTAAAAATATCAGTCAAAACATTTTCAGACAGAAGTGTGATATTTATGTTTTCAATGTTCCATTGCCTTTAAAAATTTGCTGTAGCTCAGACAAAGTGTGATTTTAAAAAAATGTTTTAAGGAATTGTAATTTCAGATGTCCTTACTTAACAACAAGAAATTTTGAACAAACTTACTAAAATAAATCCACACTGGATGTAAATGAATCATGGAAAATATAATCTAACAAGCATGAAAGCTATGAGTGCAAGAAAACAGGACACTGAAATTGTGTTACAAACCTCAGTGTAACATGCTACCAAATACACACCTTACCTTATATAGTATACCTACAATTATACAAATGTAGCACTTTTGAATCAATGTATTAACGTGTATAAAGATATTTAAAATGTTTATGATGAATTAATGTGTTTAAAGATATTGAAATTTGTCTCCATGGTGCATTAGCACATTACACAACCACTGCATTTTCCCTCTCTGTTTATAGTATTTTTCATACTACAGAGGTGTGTGGTTAATGATGTTCATATAATTTCATGTTCCAACTATTAATGGATAGTGGGCACAATTTGCCTTTTGAATCATCTTCCCTGGGAAGTCAAGTTTAGCTGAGGTGTCTGACATACCCTACAGCGAAGTACATTTTCCTACCTGGAAAAGTAGTCTTCTATTCATTATGCCTGAAGGCATACTGGCCCAGTGGGATATTAGCAACCTTTGTAGTACCTTCTCTGTGTCCAAGAAACACTTACACACATACCCACAGAATTATAAACCTAATTCTATCCTGTTCCCTACCCCCACCACATCATCTCTCAAGGAGAATATAAAAATAACATATAAAATATAAATATATTAATATATTTTATATAAAATATAAAATAACAGAACGCCACTAGCCATCACCTACAGCCCCCAACTAAAACCTCTCCAGCGCATCATCAAGGATTTACAACCTATCCTTAAAGATGATCCCTCACTCTCACAGATCTTGGGAGACAGGCCAGTCCTCGCTTATAGACAGCCTCCCAACCTGAAGCAAATACTCACCAGCAACCGCACACCATACAACATAAACACTAACCCAGGAACCTATCCTTGCAACAAAGCCCGATGCCAGCTCTGTCCACATATCCATTCCAGTGACACCATCATAGGACCTAATCACATCAGGCACGCCATCAGGGGCTCGTACACCTGCACATCTACCAACGTGATATATGCCATCATGTGCCAGCAATGCCCCTCTGCCATGTACATTGGCCAAACTGGACAGTCTCTACGCAAAAGAATAAATGGACACAAATCTGACATCAGGAATCATAACATTCAAAAACCAGTGGGAGAACACTTCAACCTCTCTAACCACTCAGTGACAGACTTGAAGGTGGCAATTTTGCAACAAAAAAACTTCAAAAACAGACTCCAAAGAGAAACTGCTGAACTCGAATTAATATGCAAACTAGACACAATTACCTGTGGTCTAAACAAAGACTGGGAATGGTTGGGTCATTACATTAATTGAATCTATTTCCCTATGTTAAGTTCTCCTCACACCTTCTATGGGCCATCTTAATTATCACTTCAAACAATTTTTTTTCCTCCTGCTGACGATAGCTCATCTCAATTGATTAGACTCTGCCTGTTGGTATGCATACTTCCACCTTTTCATGTTCTCTGTATGTATAAATATCTCCTGTCTGTGTGTTCCATTCTATGCATCCGACGAAGTGAGCTGTAGCTCACGAAAGCTCATGCTTCAATAAATTTGTTAGTCTTTAAGGTGCCACAAGTACTCCTGTTCTTTTTACAAGATGGTATGTTTACTAAGGGCCCCCTGGCAAAAGCCCTGTAAGTAGACTAGACAGAGTGACACTTGACATGTAGCAAGGCCAGCTAATTATTTTTTTGTTCTCTGATCTGACATGTAGATGTGAACAGCATTACATTCTGGCTGTCACACAAGTCTCTACAGTATATAATAATCAACAAGAAGTATTGCCACTGCTTCACAGAGTCTTTTTCAAACCACAATGGAGTGCCATCCTTAATTCTGGGCTCCACTTTTACAGTTCATCTAGTTTTCTGGGTGACTAAGGCCTCTTTGTACAGTAGTGGTTAACACTCTGTGCAACAGTGAATATATTCTTTGTTTTTTTTTCCCCTCTGGAGGTCAGTTTTCATATGTAAGTTTTTCTTTGTTTCACCTGAAGATATAGTGTGAAATCCTGTACCCACTAATTCAATAGCAAACTCCCATTGACCTCACCAGGGCTAGGATATCATGCTTGGTGTTTTATGCTAGTTGAAACTGTATGGAACTATCAACACATTTTGCAGATTTTTTTAATTATTAGTATGCAATATAAATGAAAATCATAAGGAGGGGCACTAGCTTCAAAAGATGTATGTTTACCCAACTACACATGCAAGAGTACAGTGTTTGAAAATTGGGTTTAAACAGAGTTTTGATAAATTGGAATCTAATTTTGTTTAAACAGCCAGTGTGGATGAGCCTAGCACAGTAAAAATTGTAGCACAGGTAATATCTAAAGAAAGGTGTTTTAACAATGGTTCTAACAGTTTTGCCCAATTTATTCAGAATCATATTTTAATATGGTCTTAAAATACAGTTTCCTCATAAACTTAGATACAGAGTAAGAGAAGTACTAAGAAGTAAAAGGAGGTCAGAAGGCAGGCAGTCTGTGAGGATGGAACCAAAATAGCTGGCTGCAGTTACTGAGCAGCTGTACCATTATGCTGGATAAAAGTACAGTTCAGTTCTTGATCAACTTAGAGCCCTCCTAAGCACGGAGTTCATGAAACTGACTACGTTTCTATTTAAATCCAGCCCACAGAGAGTTTATTAGTTGTAATAATATAGTACATGAGAAACATGGCTTTAGTCTCAAAAATTTTCAGAAGTACGTACAGAACAAGAAGTTTTATGAACATGTGCCATTTTCTGTCTTTGCCAAAAACAGCACCTTTAGGATGGGCTTCACCCGTGTTTTCAAAGGGCTTGCTAAATGGCATGAACAGCTAACTGAATCCCATCACCTGAATTTTCATGTGAAATAGGCAAAAGACAGCTAAAACTGATATTACAGTTAAAATGGTGGCATTACAATAAATCTCGAATAAGTGCTATTGGCACTAGAAAGAAACTCAGTCTTAGTTCTTGCCCAATCCTTTATAAAACCCCAATACCTTCATTTTATGTATTTATGTTTTCATCTCCTTAAACTGAGAAGTGCTGGTAATTCACATTATACATTTGCAAGTAAGGAACGTACATAATTTTCAATTCTGAGGTTAAAGATAATGAGTTAGTGTAGGGATCTGAACTTCTGTGGCATCTCTTTCTTTTCTTGTTCTTTCCATTATCGTTTTAACAACAAATTTAGAACTCAAAATAAATGAATCTGTTAAAACCAGCTGAATGCAAAACCTGACACAGCAAGTTTAGTGGCCCAGCATGGCAAAAAAAAATATTTAGACAACATATGCAGTTCTACGATGTCATTAAATGAGATTCTCTGGCTTGCCTCACAACTCACTACAAAATCAATGTACGGCACTTTCCTTGTGTCATAGAGTCATTTTTAAACCATTAGTGGTGTTTACTTCTTATAATGAAATTGGAAAGTTTGTCACCAGAGCCCTGACTGAACTAGGTGACAATTCTAAATTAGTAAGTTTCTAAGTGTCATGAAAGAGATGTCTGCATTGTTTTAACTGATGTACCAATGACCATGTTCTGGTGGAGCCAGTACTGTCTCTTAATCTTACTAGGTTCAATCCTGAAAAATCAAGTCACATGTTTTTTGTTCTCTTTAGAAGATGGAGTTGTTTACTTTCCTGCACATCAGGCTTTTCTGCTTTAGTATGCTAGAGAATCATGGCTACTGCTAGAGGTCATGGGCTTCTCTACTATCTGCTTTTGATACACATTATCCACAAAAAAAGGCTAGTGTAAAGAGAAAACTTAGAAAATAAAAAAAACAAAAACAAAATATGTAGATAACAATTCAGATCTTCCTTCTTCTGACTGCACCATGAATCCCTCCCATCACTGCAGGTTCCTCTTTACCAGCTTATGACACTGAAAGCATTAAAAGCATTTCCAGGACAATGAAATGGAAATTTCCAAAGTCATACTAATTCCTAGAATGCTTGTGAAGAGTAATATTTTAAAAAGTCAACAGTAAGTCAGGCTTTGTTAACTTAGCAGCTGGGACACATCATACAATATAAAAACAAAACTGTGAAAAATGAACCAAACTCAAAACCAGAATGTCTCTTGTTTTCTACCACACAGCTAGTGTCCAAATCCCTTGGGGTCAGCTTTAAAAAGCTCAGCCTGAATTTTCACAACATAGTTCTACTTTTTTTTATTTACATGTGTAAACCCATTTAAAATGTATCAATACTGAAGCACTTACGGAAACCAGAAGGGGTAAGTCCCGGTGCTCCTGAAGCTGGCTTTCCCTTTAGCGCTTGAATTAAATGGTTTACTGTCGTCCAGTCAGCTCTCAAGTCTTCTAATTTTCTCTAGAACAGGAAAGTATGCATATTATTCATTCGGTAAATCTTTGTTAAAAGAGGTAGCTTTTGTTACATGAAGGAACACGAGATGTCTGCAGCACTGTTACTTTAAAAGAGTGAGAGGTCTTTTCCTACTGCATGTTTGCTTATTTTTCATGTTCAGGTATAGTCTCTCTATCATTGCATGTATACAGTTTTCTTCATATTGTGGAGCTGCCCAACACCACAAATTCAGAAACAGGAACTATTTTGTATTAACAGGAGGGACAATAACTTATCATACCCAGACAAGGGTGAGAAAGGAAAAATAGCTCCTTAACCTTCTTGAAGAGGACAGACCAATTTGTTACATGTATGTAATAGGTACTTGTGTGTTTTATCAAGTTTTATGAGCAGGAATTTGGGATGGTCATCATTTTGCTAATGAAGCCACAAGCGAGTTGTTTAGGTCATCCCAAACAAAAGCCAATAAGACCTTCATACTATATGACACCATGACTTGTTCTGAACATTACACATATACTAAAGGGTCTTATGAGTGTTTTAGAGTAGCATAATATTATGTTCTGTGTGCACAATGTTGTGACTAAGTCCAAAACTAAGCAAGAGGGCATAAACTTCATCACTCCTGGAATAGTGCAGGGAGGCATTTTAACTCAGACAGTGCTCTGGTAACAATTCCTACTCTGCTTCCTTCTTGCTCTGGAGAGGGGAGGATCATTCTGATGGAAGGATTGGGGAGAAAAACATAGTAAGTTGTTGTTGGCCTGTACCAAAAGCAAATAAAAACATTTACATTTTGGCTCAGCTGTACTGACCAGAAAGTAGGAAAGATGGACCCAAGATTCTACCCCTTATCTGCTCATTCCCTGCCTACATGTTGCAAGGAGCAGTAAATGAGTATACCGCATCCACTCCTTCCGAGTGCCCAGCCCCAAGCTTCAGGTAGACCATGCATAGGTGCTGGGACCATTCTTATTTCCTCTTACTTCCCTGCATAGACACATAGTCCAAGTCACTATCTAGCCCTGAATAACTAATGGTTTGTACTAAGCAAAATGATTTAGCTACCTTGAGTCAAACTATACAGGACTCAACAGGAGAAAGAAAAAAAAATAGAATACCTTTAAAAAACCCCAATGTTTCTAAAAATGACTTCAAAAATTTTCCTATACTTGAAAATTATCCAACTTCAGAATCTGATTTCTCAATACTTCCCAGAGCTAGAAACAAGTGAGTTTGCTCAATTGAAGAGGAGAAATCTAGCTTGGTAGGGTTGCATGACACTGGCCCATAAACATATTACCCATAGAGGCCGGACTATTGCCTGTTCTGCACCTGGGCCAGTGTTGCTGTTTTTATTGTTGTAGTTATGGGGACAGGAAATTCCACATTTAGGAATAGATAACATCTTTGTTGCTGACTGATTATTATTATTAAATTGTAGTTGTTTAAACTGCTCAAAGTTTGGAATATTGAAAGTTAAGTCCCAGTAGAGATGGATTCATGAGTAGAAAGCAGATAACACAATCAAAGATGCATGATAAATGCAATCTACCACAATACTGTTATTTTATCACATGGGTATCACCATCATATATGTGCTATGTTTCTGTGTGAGTGGATTTATACACACACACACACACACTTACACTTTTTCCACATGGCCAATAGCTCCAGTCCATTCAATATGTTTTAACCCTAGACATTTATCCCAGAATTGAAGCTGAGGAAAAGACAGCTACTCTAATAATTATTCATTAAATAATAGGAGAGAGGTCTTAAACAAAAGTTTAAAAGATTACACAACTAAGACCTAGTCTTTTTTAATAATTTGGTGAGTTATATTTTTCTTATGTGTAGTGTTGGTCCCGCCAAATAAAAATCTCACTGTTGTAATTGCTTTACTCACTCATTCACGTTGACAGGGGCCACAGATTTGTTCCTGACTATGATACAATGCAGAACGCGCTTGCCATGGACCCTGAGAAACGTAATGTTTAAGACACAGTAGAACATGGAAGGGAGTATTTATCTCTAAATTCTTCAAACAGAATTACATTTTAATCTACTTCTGCATCTTCAGTAAATGAGCATGATTGTTGTAAAAAGTTCACACATTTAAAAGGATTAAATTTGTGAAAGTGAATGAAAAATGCTGTAACAATAGCCCTACAGTTTTGGTGACAACTCAGGTTAGCAAGAAATGTTATATTTACTTTGAACTTAGGCACACTTCAGTTTAAGTTATGCAATGTTCAAATGAATCTCTGTGGAAGCACTTGAATATTTGTATCAAGATAGAAATATTAAGAGAGAGGTACTGCATAATATACAATGGCCCTGAGCACAATACTGAGAGAAAGGAGACATAGTTCTAATCATGGCTCTGATGCTGACTCTTTCTGGCCTTAGCTAGGTAACTTTTCTCTCATGTGTTGGTGTCTGAATTTTCCTACCTGTAATGTTAGTGCATTAAACACTTACATTAGATCAGGGTGCTGGGTAGGTGGGGGAGTTACTGTATGTAAAGTGCTTTGCAGTGTAGAGTACTATGTAAGTACCTGATTCCAGGGCAACTGATGGTATGCAAGCAGAGTGCTGTGTCTGTGTGCTGTCAATCACCAGATTGGGGCCATTATGTATAGTTGTTATTACCACATTCAAAAAACCTCAACCCCTCTGAGCTACATTTTATAAAAATGGCTCCAAAACTATACAAACCACATCATAACAGTGAGTGCTTTGCACTACTAATGTAGCATAATAATACTTTTTTTTTTAAGGGATCACATTTTCTATCCTATTCTCTACCATGCCCATTACCATATATTCAAGGGCCTTCATAAATCAATGCTACAAACCAACAACAAGACCAGTCTGCCTAAAGTGAACTCACTCTCTCCAGGTTACCATGCAAATTGTTTTCCCACCCTAGCCCTCAAAATTAAGGAAGCTTCTAGAGTCACTGGGCTAACATCACTTTTCACACTTTCCTCAAATATATATATATATATATATATATAACAGATGGAGATGGCACCAAACTATCGCTCCAATTTTTAGTGACACAGCTAAGAAATAAGATGTGTACCTTATCATCATCATCAAGCAACATTTATATAATACCATAGGTCTAAGGCAGTGCTTTCTAAACATAGAAAAAAGTAAGTTTCCCGACTACCTTTTGGGTGTTACACGTGGCTGCTGCTGAAACAAATGCTTAATTAAATACTGGTAAACAAATATGTTACTAGAGGCAAATATGACAAAGAGGACATTGGTGATTCACTGCTGCTCTGTGTCAGCTATTCTTGCCAGGCCTGACATACTCACTAACACACTGTTGTCATAATCTGTATCTAAAAGATGTCATGGAAGGTATCAGATACAAAGTGGTAAAACACTGGTCCTGAAAGTCATTGTGGGGTGAATGTACAGGGTGTGTACAAAATTATAAATATGTGCTAGAATTATGTTCTTTAAATATGTTTGGCAGACAGGGCCTACATGCAGTCTGACCTAGACAAATGAATGTGTATTTGCTTCTCTGACCAGCCTGGGCATTAGGCAGAGACAATGAAGCACATTTATAGGGAAAGTAAACAAAGCCATCAGGGGAGCAAGTGGAGAAAGATGATCACTTAGCAGTCTCCATGGGGAATGGAGACTGCACCCCCTGGAAGCCTTCCTACATCTTAAATCAAGGTCAATGAACATTGGGAGGCTACAAGTGTGTGTGTGTGTGGGGGGGGAGTTTTGGCATCTTTCACCTAAAGAGACAATGAAGCTGAGCACTTTGAATTTTGTGAAGGGTCCTCACCAGAAAGTCTGGTTAGTCATGCTGGAAAAGAGATTTGTGGAGAAACACTTCTTTGAACAAGAAACTCTAGTTTGTTAGATCAGGTTTTAGTCTTCGAAGCATATTTTTACTTTTGTTTGCTTCTAACCCTTTCTATCGTTATTTCTTATATTTGGTATCACTTAAACCTATTTCTTCTTGTTTAATAAACTTGTTTTACTTTAACTATAAACCAATTCACTGCTTTGATTAAAATAGAGTGCTTGTTAACCCCAATTAAGGTACTAAGCTGATGGGTATTGTCTTTTTAAGGGAGCAGCAAACTTAACTTCTGCGAGTTTCAGTGAGAAGGCTAGATATTGCAGAGAGAGGTATTTATATAACAGAGAGGTATCTGAGGTACTCCGGAGTTAGGGTTCACGGACTGTTACTTGCTAGGCAAGGTGGGGAATGGCAGACTCTGGAAGAGTTTGCTGGAAGAGAAAACAAGCTGGTATGTTAGGGAGCTGAAACAGCTTGGCAGCAACAAAACTCTCAATTACTGAGGCTGACAGGGGTAGCACAGGAACTCACAATCCTGGGAACCCCAGCAGATGGTCACACTTACTAAATCAAAATTCAATCCTTGTTTGAGGACACATAAAGCATGATCCTTACAAGCACTGCAGTTTATATATAATGCTCTATTATCATGAATTCATGCAAAAGAAAAGAGACAAGCACTGTGGCAATAGATTTCCATTGTCCATCTTACCAAAGAACAGCTCATCTGGGACTGAGACAAGAATTTTTAAATGGAAAAGATAGGCTATCTAAATGATCAAATCTACATTCACTAGATTGTCATTTTGAAGGCAGTTAGACATTAAAGAATTGATGACGATTCCTTGGTAATATACAAACACTGGTTCTGGCAACAGTGTTTGTTTGGAAAGGCAAGTAGGTTTAAGTGAGGTTTAATTTAGGTAGTTAAAAAAATAAAAAACAACTGGAAGAATAAAACATCCCTGGCTGTGACTGACTAACTGAAAATGACTAATGATGCTGTCATTTTGCAACTCTTATCTGATGAAATGATGGCTGGCAGATTGTAATAGCCCTCTTGTCTTCAGCAATTATTTTGTGTCAATAGGTGGGGGTGGGGTGGCAAATAAACTTCCAGCCAAATGTAGAAACCAATGTAGGGATTTATCTTTTTTATTATTGTGTCAAAAATAATAAATTGGGAAAGAAAGCCCTTTTAGATATACAAAGCTTGAAGTAGGTGTGAAGCAACTGGGTTGCAGCTTTTGAAATTGACAAAACAAAATGATGGGAAAGGTCACTTACTTTTCAGTATTTAGCTACTGTATTGTGTTAGTTTCACTTCACCATAGGGAAAACCTTTTATATACATTTCTAACAGGATATAAGAGAGATTATGCTTCCTATTCTTGGGCAATTCATGCCATACAATTCTCCACTTCCATTGTAGCTTAGATGAGAGAGAAATGTAATGCAGATATCTTGATCAAATTATTTTTCAGCTAAAAAAAATCCTGTAAAATTTCAGACTCATTTAACTTAGATGAGGGGAGAAACGCATGTGAATCGCATCAAACATAGAGGTGGAGTACCCTCTGCTATGCCTGTCCAAACCAGAATGCCACATGTTAATATGAATCCTGTTTACACTTTAAGTGCATTGATATTTAACAAAAATATTTATATTTCAAAAAGTAGCTTTAGTCCTAACTTATTACAGATGTGCTTGGCAGTACCGCCTGTTATTAAAGTTGCCTGACATTAGAAGACTCTCTTTTCAGTTGCTTATAACTTTGCCAAATATTAAACACTTGAGCTGAGAGTCTCCACATCAGGCGTCTTCCTCAGGCTGAACTGTTTGGGAAAATTTCAGCCAAAATGGTTCATTTACCTCCAATAAATTGGAAGTATGTTGTTTTGCTCATGTTAAAAAATGTGAACATACAATGTCAGAATGTGAAATGCTCTAGTGCTTCCCAATCTTTGGAGCAGAGACTTGAAAAAGGTACAGGGTATGTTTTTTGACATCCCAAAATGAAGTAGGGGGCTCTTTGGAAAAATTAGTACTTGTCATTCAATTAAAGACTGTGTCATAATGCATATGCACTGGGGGGGGGGACAAATTAAGGCTGCACATGCAACCTAAATTATCACATTTTCTAACTTTTTAGTGCCTTATTTTGCAACCTTAATAATGTTCTTTTAACATAGCTATTTGGGGGAGGAGGATTTAATCTAAAGCTAGAGATATAAAGTTGTTATAATTTCAACTGCACCTTTGCTGCAGAGAAAGGAATTGTTGCATTAGCTATAAAGACTTTCTTGGGACTTACAAATGGTGATTGGTACTGGAATTTACTCAGTAAGAACCACCACAAAGAGGCTCTCAATATAAACGGGTGAAAGACTAGGAAAACTACATCAAAAAAGCAATTTCACATTCTGACATTGTATGTTCACATTTCTATTACTCACTGTATACCAGATAGTCACTGAGACAGAAATTAACTTCACAGGTTGGTCAATTAACTAAATGGCAGTGTAATGAAAAAAGTGAAATGCAATTAGAGGTGGATCAGAAGTGAAATTCCCTACACTCCACAAATAGTTATTAACTTGCAAGTATTCTGCATAGGCACATTGTATAATGTCATCCTCAAAATTACTGCTTAAGAGACAATATTGTTTTGAATTACATAATAGCACCTGGCATTCACCACATCTAATACAGTAATTTCATTCCATTAAAAATATCTCTAGGAATTTTACTATTGGAATCAGTTTGGACATCTCTAAATAAAATGGATAGACTAAGCATGTTTCTTGGACATACCAAATATTTGTTTCACAAACTAACACAGACTAAAATCTACAGCAGCACACATTTGTAGTCTATTGTTATTGGTGCTCACACCTTACTTATTAAGATATGGCATAAGGTCTTCTAAGATTATAACTGCAGTCAGACTAAATGTGTAAATGCAATGATCACAGCGAAACCTTTGTTTCATCATCCACTACGTGCACAGGTGACATGTGCCTATTCCCAATAATAATAGCTCCCCTCTGAAGCCAAGAAAACTGAACAACACAGTCTAAAGCTTTGTGGCTGCACACTTTCATCAGGGTACTAGCTTAAAATCACCTTGAATTCACCTTTTTGGGTATTTTCTAAAGGTTTCCAATTTAACTATTAAAGAATATTAATAGTTTTAATAAAATCTGGAATACCAACAAAGAAAGCAGTTCTCAAAGGTTTCTTTGGAGAAAAAGAAAAGAAAAGGAACAAAAATATTATTAAATAAAAATATATTCATTTTTAAAGTGGTAAAGATAGAATTTAAAAGTGACTTAACGAAGATTTTATAAATGGTAGAAAAATAAACTGCAAATACATTTCACAGGAACTAAGCACAAGCTGCAGAACAAAAAAGGAAGTATGTGACCTTACAGAGAATATAAGTCACAATAACTTTGTTTGCAAGGACAAACAGTTTTGGTATAATAACATTATTGACCTGTGCTGTTTTGAAGAAGCTTTAAATACGAGAATGAGTCTTGCTATCGCAAGAGTCAATTGCAGGAGAAATTTGGACTGATCAGTAAGCCACTGTTAGATGCTCTTAAGAACATTTAATCATAGTGTCCACTGATAATCTGTTGTCAGATACAAAAATATAAGTAATACAACAGACATGGAATAGTTTGTGTCACAAGATTGTGCTTTATGGCTATGTTTGACAGTGATGTTTGAGTGGTGGCTTCCATCCCCCATCTATCTTCCAATCCAAAAATAGCTGGACTGTAATGGGGAGGATGCTGGTGGCCTGCTTTATCCAGTAGGTAGAGGCAATTATCCTATTGCCTCAGTACCCTATTGATATAATCTTTAATCTGATACCCATACTGGGAAAAGCAATTTGAGAACGAGCTCCCACAAGACAGCAGTCAGCCTTTCCTAACAAAATACCCTCTCCTCCAAACAAGAACAAAACACATTATATTTCAAAGGCAATTTTGCCTGGGCTTTGCCAGAGGCCAGTAGAAGAGGAGTTGTTTGAGTTGGCCTCATCCTCCTCCCCTTACTGTAGGAAATATCTAGAGGACGGGACCCTCTCTGGCCTGCCTCTTACTTCCCTCTTCAAAAAATAAAAGAACTTTTTCCACAGGAGGCCTGTAAGCCTCATTTGGAATAGAATGGGTCTTATGTTAATGGTGAGGTAAGCACACACTGTAGTGTTATGTTTTTAAGGTGAACTACTTTTTTGACTAGGTGGGTGAACACCAGTGCAGAAAGGCATACTTAGTATCACAGTGCATAGATAATTCTGGCTGTAAGCATAACATTATTTCTGCCTGTGCTGTTGCATAACAGAGCCAATATTATTTTCCAAGTTCTTTCATTGATTTAAAATAGACAACGTCAAGGACAAGCGTACAACAGGGGAAACAGAACCCATTATGTGGTAATGGATATTACTAAAAGTTGCTTCATTACCTTTACTGGATGAGTGGCTGGTTTTTCCTTATATAAATGATGCCCTTTAGACAAAACCCCTTCCACATCCGGCTGTTTAGCTTGGACTGCTGCTTCAGTTTCCTGGGGGGGGGGAGAATAGTGTGAAATTAGCTTTACTTTCAAGAATAAAACCACAGAGTCTTAAAGCTCCATAGGAGGCTGTACACATCCCCAATAGATTAGTTTCTGTTTATGGATGGTGTTGGGACAAAGAGGGTCACTGAAAAATAAAAAAGGAATAGGACAGAATAAAAGTAGTAAAATAAATAGTGATATGTCCCTTCATCCATTACGGGCTCAATAAGATGGAATTACAGAAACCAGCACAAATTCTCACTAGAAAGAACAGGCATTTGAAATCTAATTTGAACAACTCAGTCTTGTTGCCTTATTTTATATTTTAAAAAAAGAAGCTGATATTAGAAGTTAGTACAGTAGAGATTATCTTGCCCATGTGGTAGTGGACGTCTTATTCATGTGACCAAGTTGAATGCTGTTGGGTAACTAAGGCAACACTAATAATACTTTATAATGAAACTTTCAACTTGATGAGACCAAACCAATGTTACAAACTACACACTAGCATTACAGTAACTACTAAAGCCACGCTAAGACATGTATTATTATTGAGAAGGAAGAATGACACTGACTGAATTAGCAAAACCTTTTCTTGCATTTTTTTTAAATCTCCTTGAAACTTCCCATTCAAGTGTTGAACACATCCAACCCAGAGACACTTACACCCCAGGCTGGTAGTGTATAACAGCCGATTTCAAAATCATGCAACAGGGGGAACACTGCATGTAGCTAATTTAGAAAAAAAAAAGCATCTGCACAAAAAAGGGGAAAGAAGGATCATACCATGCATCCTGTTCTAAGTGATGCATTTATTATTATTATTAATATTATTATTACTATTTGTAAAGGATAATGAATGTAACACAACACTGAAATATTATCTGAAGAATCTGAATGAGTTCTTCGTTTTTTCTCCATTTTGTAGTTTCATCTGAACCTAGCAGCTTTTCAAATGAGCTATTTCCTTCACACAATCTTACTAGCTGTGCACCAACTTTCAATCTTTATTTTCTACCTGCAATCTGAATTACCATTAGTTTGACAGGACACAAAATTGTATCCCAATAGCTTCAGTCTAAGGGCTGAAGCACATCATTTCATTGATGAAAATTTGAAAAATGCTACTTTTTCCCCCCTGAGCTCTGCATTTCTCTTGTTCAAATCAATGTCATTCTCAACCACAACAAAGGACCATTTCACTTCTCAGTTTTCAACTATCAATAGAAAAGTTGTCCACAATTCTTGCCTGAAAATCTACATGCAAAACATTCTGAACAGTACAGTAAAGTTACTCTTGATGGATGTCCAAAAGTCCATTGCCTTCTCTTACTTATATTTCCTTATGTTGTTTATCAGCCCAAAATAAAGACTGTTAAAAGCTATCAAATTTCTTGCAGGGACATTTTAAATATGTTTGCATTTCACTGATACAAGTTACTCTGATTCCATCTCCATTCCAGATGAAGAATGGTCTGAAGCAAATAAGATGAAATTCAGTAAGGACCAATGCAAAGTACTCAGGAAGGAACAATCAATTGCAAACATACAAAATAGGAAATGACTGCCTAGGAAGGAGTACTGCGGAAAGGGATCTGGGGATCACAAGCTAAATATAAATCAACAGTGTAACACTGTTGCAAAAAAGTGAACATCATTTTGGGATGCATTAGGAAGAGTGTTGTAAGCAGGACACAAGTAGTAATTCTTTTGTTCTACTCATGCTGATTAGGACTCAACTGGAGTATTGTGTCTAGCTCTGGCCATCACATTTCAATAAAGATGTGGACAAATTGGAGAAAGTCCACAGGAGAGCAACAAAAATGATTAAAGGACTAGAAAACATGAGTTATGAGGGAAGATTGAAAAAAATGGGTTTGTTTAGTCTGGAGAAAAAAAAACAGGTGACATAACAGTCGTCAAGTATATAAAAGGTTTTACAAGATGTTGGTGGGAGAAAAATTGTTCTCCCTAACCTCTGAAGATAGGACAAGAAGCAATGGGCTTAAATTGCAGCAAGGGCACCTTAGGAAAAACTTCTTAACTGTCAGGGTGGTTAAGCACTGGAATAAATTGCCTAGGGAGGTTGTGGAATCTCCATCAATGGAGATTTTTAAGAGCAGGTTAGACAAACACCTGTCAGGGATGGTCTAAATAATACTTAGTCCTGCCATGGGTGCAGGGAACTGGATTAGATGACCTACTGATGTCCCTTCCACTCTTACATTTCTGTGATTCAATAAGGAGTCTTACTCCTGAGCACTATAATCACTGCAGATTTACTTTTGCCTTCTGCCACTGTTCCTTCGCTTACTTGTTTCCTTCACCTTTAGTTCAGGTTCTCTATCAGAGTTAGATTTCTTTTCCTTTTTGTCACAACATAGTCTAATCTTTTATATATTCATTTTTAAAGTGGAGGTACAGATAGAATTTAAAAGTGACTTAATGAAGATTTTATAAATGGTAGAAAATGGCACTCCAAATTCTGCAGCAAAAAAGGCTCCAATAGGCCTTAGCATAAAAAGATTACAAGTTGTAGCCACATATTCACACACCACATATATAATTTTGAAAGAAAATATTTGTTATTGTCACATGTTGGTGAGTAACATATATTTTGCATTACATAAAAAATTGAAAGAATATATAGGAAATATATAGTTCCCCAATAGGGAACTGTTACAATTTTCCATAGCTGGGTAATCAAAATGTAACATAATTAGAAGTTAAATTACCAATCTCTCTTGTTTTAACAGTCTTTTGGAAGTATTTTTCAGTGTATATTTTTAAGTCTAATATCTCAAAGTCAATTATCTTGAGATAAAGCTAAGTTCCATTGTTCAAATGTGTATTAAATGCAGCATGATGCATAATTCCAGTGTTGTTTTCTGTATGAATTCTTTTCTTGTCCGCAATGTCAAAGAAAAAATCCCTTAATGTTATCCTCAATGCTTTGTGCTTCTTTGGGCTGATATTCAAAAGTTGCACACAGTCTTACATTTGTGCTGACCCTCCAGTTTATTTTGTGATCTGCTACATAGTACAAACATCATAAGCCAAAAATGTCATATGAATTAAGTGGTTACAAATGCCAGATGAAAACATTTTTTTTTTAAAATTTTGATGTTCATGAAATATTTTCAAGAAAAGTTTTCCTTGAATTATTCCTTGCTTGAAAGAAATAAACCTTCGATAGCTTCTGTCTGTCAATGAACAAGCGTTCCAGCACGGTATCGAGTAGCACTAGAGTTCAGGTATGTCTGACAGGTGGCATTAAATTAATGTAAGTAGACAGTCTTAAATGTGCATCCAGGATTCTATTTTATCATTCAGTCCCCCAAGGAGAAGAAAAAGTAGCAACTCTGACCTAGGCTCCGCTAGTCAATTCACAACAAAATGAAGATAGCAGTTACCATCTTGTGGGTATATAATTTAAAACCATAACTTAAACTAAGAAATAGGGCCAAACTTTGCCCTTGGATGTATACTCCATGCTACCATTAAAGTTAATGGGAATTGTCCAGGCTGCCCTCCAAGGGCAAAGCTGGGCATTTAGAGGATGGGAATGCCATAACTTTGATAGTGCTGTTGCAAGTACATATACTGTATGTAGTCCTGAAAGTTCCACCACATCCACTTTGTGTTTATTGACAGACATGCTTTGGGACAGGTGCAGCGTTTTCCAGTTCATTCAACACAAAACATGTCACCATCTAAAATGTAGGTGATTCCACTGGAATTTCACATTAGGGAATCTTGTGAACTGCCTGTTAAAGGGACCCATAACTGTGTTGTTGGTCTAGTTGTAGGATTTGCCTATTAAGTCGATCAAACATAGGTCAGGTTAATATATGTCTGGTGACTAGAAATCCTGCTCTCTCTCAAACATGTAAAAAAACAACAGAACAAACATAGACTATGTCTATTCCATATAACTTTATCCAAAAAAATATCACTGTTAAAACTGATTCAGCAACAGCCTTCCAAGTGGAGCAAATGGGGTCATAAAACCTAACTGGCTTCAAGACTGTTCTTGATAAGTTTCCAGAGGGGATGTATGATGGGACTGCCTACAATGGCATGTGGCCCATCAGTAGCTGCCAGACTACTGATGGGCCACAAAAATCCCCAACTGCTGGAAATGGGACACAAGATGGGGAGGGCTCTGAGTTACTACAGAGAATTCTTTCCCAGGTGTCTGGCAGGTGGGTCTTTTCCACATGCTCAAGGTCTAACTGATTTCCATATTTGTAGAGATATTAAAGAAGGTTTATATTAGACATGGTTTATATGAAAAGTAATTTATTGTTAGAAATTATTGTTAAATAATACTTTATAACTGAAGGTTTATATTAGAAGTAAATGTGATTCCCAACATTTAGCCTCTAACCTGCAAGCCACCAGCTGTGTCTGTATGAAGCCTGCTCAAAGAAATACTTTGTATAAAACTTGTTAAACATTAATTAACTCTAAGTAAGCCAAAACAGTAGCTGTTATAGTATATAAATAGAGACCCCCACCCTCTGTAAGTTTTCATCTCACTTTATCTTTGATTGTTAAAAGACAGGGAGTCTCACATAAATTGGTAACACCCCAAAAGGTAAAGAGACAGTGAAATAGATGCGATTAAGATGGAGAATGTATGTGAATGAGTGCCTAGTTTAAATAATGAATGAATGGTTAGGGAGTTACCAGCCTGAAGAATTCAGTGTTGGCCGAAGAAGGTGTCAAGTGGGATCAACCAGATGACCCCCCGGAGGGCAAACTGGAATCCACCCCACCACACCTCAGAGTCAAAGGCACTAAAAACAAACATCTGATAACATGGAGCCAGCCACCTGCTGATTGATTTAGCAACAGCAGAATGAAGCAACTCTCATGGACTGACATAGGAATAAATTCCTATAAAACTGGACTCTAAAGACTGAGGACTTTGAGTCTATGGTTCTGCTGCCAGCCTCCAGGAGCATCAGATGCATCTGACACAGACTCGGCTCCATCCTCATGACCAAGATACCTGGCCAGTAACTTTGCATGAGCAACGTCTAGGCTGGTAACTATAACACCTATACAGAACCTGAATGAATGATTGTGTGAATGAATATATATGTGTGTGTGTGTGTGTATATATATATAAGTAATCATAGAAATAAGTAGTAAAACAACGTTGTTTGCTTTTGTGTTTTGCTTTACTATTATATTTACAATAAATGTGGCATCTTTGCCTTATCCCTCTTAATAAGATCCTGCTGGTTTTTATTATATTGGTATAACATATTTGGGGTTGGGAAGGAATTTTCCACCAGGTCAGATTGGCAGAGACTCTGGGGGGTTTTCACCTTCCTCTGAAGCATGGGGCATGGGTCACTTACAGGTTTAAACTAGCGTAAATGGTGAATTCTCTGTAACTTCTCTTTAAAGCATAATTTGAAGACTTCAGTAACTCAGCCAGAGGTTAGAGGTCTATTTCAGGAATGGGTGGGCGAGGTTCTGTGGCCTGCAATGTGCAGGAGGTCAGACTAGATTATCATGAGAGTCCTTTCTGACCTTAATGTCTATGAGTCTATGGCAGCCCAAGTGTAGAAAAGACTCTGTTAACTTCTAGCATTTCTAGCACCATGTCAGTTCAACTTGCTGACTGAATGAACATGGTGGTAAAAGTTCCAGAGCTAACAGAGTCTTGTTTATACTAGATCAATGAAACTCAATCAATGCTAACAAAAGTGGATTACATTTTGGATGAAATTACCAGTGTAGAGAAGTCAGTGTGGAAATTATGTACACATACACTTAGAGAGGCCAACCATGGTTAAAGCTGTGTTTTAAAAGTGAAGTGCAAAGTTAAAATGAAAAACGAGTTATAACTTTAAAATAAGAAATAAAATTTTGAAAGCTAGTACAGTAGGTTCCAGTCTGTCATTCTTTCAAGGAAAAAATGTAGTTTCCTTTTAATGGGATGGCAGCTGAGACTCAATTAAAATAAAAAAAAAAGAGAGAGAGAGAGAGAGAGAGGCTCTCTTCAAGGGGAAACAGCAGCTAGAAGATCTTAATTAGAAATTTTCACTACTTTACTGTGCTTGACACACTGACATTTGATAAACAAACCTATCAAATTTGGGACTATGGAGTAAATTAGAGGGCTTCATTTTCTAAAAGATTTTGACAAGATTTTCTGACTCGGACCACAAAGTATATTTTGATGTGAAGACAGGAGGCTTTATTTAATTAGACATGAAATAATATTGTGGTCTGTCAAACATCCATAGCTAGGAAAGATATTGTTATAGACGTGGCTTAAAACTGTAGCTCACTAGTTATCACAAGTTTAACTTTGTATTGACTATCTTTTGTAATCCCAAATTGCCTTGGATTGTAAGTTTTTCATAGAAGAACCCAGCTTTTATTAAGTTTCTGTCCAGCACATAGCAAAATGGGGCTACTATAGTAAAAATGATGAATCTAGTAATATTAATTGATGAACTACTGGATGGAAGAATCTCAAATGTAGTGTGATGATTGGAACTGTAGAAAGAGGATCAGGTTTCAGCAGAGTCTAGTGCAATCTGGAGTTCAGGACGTGTCTACATGCAGACATGTCTACACTGCAGTTAGACACCCGCAGCTGGCCTGTGCTAGCAGACTTGGGCTTGGGCTAACAGGCATTTTAACTGAGGTGTAGACATTCCGGCTCAGGCTGCAGCCCAAGGTCTGGGACCCTCCCACCCTGCAGGAAGGGGGCAGGGGTGGGAAAAGGTAGGATGGGGTGGTGACTTTGGGGAAGGGGTGGAATGGGGTGGGGTGAAGGCAGTGCAGGGTGGGAAGAGGCGGGGCCAGGGGTAAGGGGGGTCGAGCACCCCGGGGCGGGGGGAAGTCGGCGCCTATGCAGACATCTACACTACAATTAAACAGCCTCACAGCCCATGCCCCACAAGGCTGAGTCAGCTGGCAGGGGCCAGCTGTGGGTTTTTAACTGCAGTGTAGACATATCCTAAAGACCAGGCTACTATGGACAAACGCAGGCCTTTCTCAGCATATGAGACTGCATGTTCAATAGATCTCTTCGTGATAACTTGAACAACATTACTTATTCCTAATGAAACATTATGAAGCTAAGCTCTTTTGGTAGCAAATATTTGTTTATGTTAACATTGTGTTTCCCTTAGATCAGGCAGAAGGAGATCATTCTTGAATGGAAGCAGACAATTTAAAACATAGCCATAATTAGCATGATGCAATGCTCAGCATATCTGCCAGATTGTTCTGTTATACATATTGAATAAAAAAATAGCAGTTTTTAATTGATTAAAGCACTAGGAAACATGTGGAATGATCCCACCACCACCTCAGAGGAGTAGTTGAACTTAGCACAAGCATATATTTAAAATTTCTCTCTCTCTCTCTCTCTCTCTCTCTGTATATTTAACATCTGTGTGGCTTTTGAACTAAATATAAATACTTCAAGGATTTTGAGAAATTTCTACTTCAAATACCAAAATGATGGACCAGTATAAATAATTTCTACTTCATTCTGTTGTAAATACCCCTGAGGCTAAATGAGCTTATTCATTTTACAAATCAGACTTCTTTTGCTATTGTGTCTCACAAGGGTGCAATGCTAGGATTTAGTTAAATCTGAGGAAAAGGTCTGATATTTCAGGACATAAGGCAGATTGGAATAAGCTATTCAATAATGACTACCAAATATATCAAAGAATCCACAGAACCCCATAGAAGCGTCTTCTTTTTTAAGAATATCTTTACTTAAATGGATGTCCCACTAATCTCAGAATAATGCTTTGGCTAAGAAAAGGAGTGGAATAAATCACAGAAAATGGCCAGTTCCCACTCTCTCTCCCTGGACAAAAGTGACAAAATCCTGTTGTTTTATTCAGCTGAATTTAAAAGCATGTATTTATTTATATAACACTGCCTGACTCCGGGTTTGTTGTCCCTTTTCTTTTGATGTTTGATGTCCTTTTAATGTTCACATTCATGTACGAAGCTTGCTCCTCCCCCCAAACTTATTAATGGAATTAATTACCTTTAGACATTTATTGCCTGGAGAATGATGAATTTTGAAAGTAGGTAAAAGAAAAATTTTAAAACTATATTACTGACACTACACTGTTTTGTTGATTTTTCTTGATATACTATTTTCAGAAAAGTGTTTCTTGAATAACACGTGTCTACAATAAATCACTTGAGAGAGCATTATGAAGATATATTTCTGCAACTTGTCCCCCATAATTTGTGTATATATTACTTTAAGAATTGGCAGATGTTGCCAAGAGAATCAATAATATCCAATGTTAAGAGCAGCGTGTTCTTTTATGTGTTCTTTTAGTTTTTACGTGATTGGTAAGTTAAAGGGACACTAACTTGGGCTAACTTAGGGCTAGTCTACACTTACCGTCCGGGTCGACGCGGTGAGTTCGACTTCTCTGAGTTCGAACTAGCGCGTCTGATCTAGACGCGCTAGTTCGAACTCCGGAAGCGCCGCGGTCGACTCCGGTACTCCACCACTGCAAAAGGCGGTGGCGGAGTCGACCTTGGAGCCGCGGACTTCGATCCCGCGGTGTCTGGATGGGTAAGTAGTTCGAACTAGGGTACTTCGAGTTCAGCTACGCTATTCACGTGGCTGAACTTGCGTACCCTAGTTCGACCCCCGCCCTTAGTGTAGACCTGCCCTTAGACCCAAATTTTCACTTATAACATCTTCAAATTTATATAAAATGAAAAGGAATGTTCTTTGTATTTTACATCTTTTTTCCCTCTCATTGTTATTACTAGGAAGATTTTTTATTCTGATTTTTAAAAGCTACCACAAAGAAGAATTAAAATAAACAAAACCAGCAGTGATATACTTTGATTGAGCTCTGGAAAATTTCAAATAAATTCCCATTATGTCATCACAATGCTTGTACAGTAAAGTAGAAGAAAATGAAATATAAAGCATGCTGGATTATGTGGAAGGGAAGGGAAGAAAAGAATGGAAGACATGAGACACACACACTAAGGGCATGTCTACACAGGGGCGCTGGAACAATTTGTATAGTGGTGGTGCTGAAAGCCATTGATCCAAACTGTAAACTCTGTATATAATGGAAACCACTTCAAGCCAGTGGGTGTGGCAGCACCCCCAGCACCCTTAGTTCCAGAACTTATATGTCTACATGTACAGTGCTGCTGCAGCACGTCTGGTGGAGAAACTCAATGCTGATGGGCGAGAACTCTCAAATGTCAAATGGAAATAAGGTGAAAATTAAAGGCAAGGGAATATTTAATTTCAGGCTTGCAAATAGAAGTTTCAAGCTATAGAGAATAAAATAAATAACACTTATGTATAAAATCTATGTATAACTCTATAAAAAAGTGACAATGTTTCCTTATAAAATATTGTTAATGAAAACGTACATTAAATAACTCTAAAGATGTTCCTGACACCAACAAAAATGGTGGTTCTATGAACAGTCATCATTTCAACTCTCTTACAGTTCAGCCACCACCTTTCCTGATGAGAAGAGCCTGCGTGTGAGACTCTCCAGATCATCATAAGAAGCCAAAGGAAAGAAGAACTCAACCTTTATTTTCGTTATTGATTGAGAATGCTACTTATGAGTGCTGGGGGGCCCTCAATGCCCAAGGAGTGAGAAATGGCAATGAAATCCTAGATATCCATTACTCTAACCCTCTACAGCTTCATTCTGTATAGGGAGCATACATTCTGCATGCTTGCTTTTGAGTTCAGAACTGAGTTCTCACTATGTGTCTAAAATAATTGGAGAGTCCATGTGGATGAAATCAGCTACATATTTGCTCCCAAGGCCAAATCTGTCATCAGAGATGAGGGCAATTTGCTACTGAAAATATCATGAGTTTCACTTCCTAGAGAGTCTTCTTTATTATAAGCCTTCTCAGTATGTGAAATAAAAAGAAAGCTAATTATCAAAAAAGTTAACCAAGATGGGGAAGGCTTGTCACTAAACAGCATCCAGCTTTCAAGAGTAATCACAGTAAATACTTAAATGGTTCAGAAAAAGTTCTCATAGCCTGGATAACCATATTTTTATTCACATTTTGACATCGTATATGTAAGCTCTCCTATGCAAGACCAGTTTACCTTGCAAGAGTCCTCTACTCCATCCTGCTTCTTGAAGTCTTAATGCAATACTGTCTGTACTTGGAAATTAAATATGAAACTCTGTAGCAGGTGTGAGAATTCCCTACACTATCACTAAACATTCAATAAGCATGTTAATACATTCTTATTTTTACTTAGTTATGAGCTGGCTATTATTCAGTGTTCTCTATATAAAATAGAAAGGAGGCACATTTCCTGCTGCAAACAGATTACCAATTAGAGCTGAAGCTTGTAACCCCAAGGGGACTCCATACAGGCCCCACAAGGATTCCTTTGCAGGATCTGCACATTGAAGGGTTATAACAGAAAATACCTAACACACATTGAGCCACCAAGTGATGAAGGCAGAATACATTACTTAGCAGAGCAGGTAATGTATTATTTATTAAATAACATCAATATCATTAGGAGGAAGATTGACATAAATAGCCTTCACAAAATTGTGTTTTGAAGACAGATATGAGAGAGAAGAGGGTGAACTTGCTTATGCAAGAATAAAAGGATATTACAAGAACAGAGTGCAGCATGGAAGAGAGCACAGACCCAAGAGTGGGAGAAAGTTTAAAAATAATAAGGTATGTGGGGTGAAATCCTAGCTCCACTGAAGTCAATGGGGCCAGGATTTCACCCAGGGTAGTTGCATACTATCAGATTGCCCTATGTCATTTGTAATTCACCCCTATTTATTTACTTATATTTATAAAGCATTAATCCAGTGCTCTAAATGTCATTCAATAATCCATTATTAATAAAACTGAGAAGCCAAAGAGAGACATACCCCCTAACTACTGTACTTCCCCAGATAAACACAACAAAAATAAACCCAGCCTTATCACACCACTTATCATTACGAGAACAAGATGTTATTCTTGACATTTCAAACTTCCAACGATTTCCTAGAAAAACCCATTCCCTTCATGTCAGCCAAGTAGTCTTCCCCCAGATAGCCTCTCTCTCCTCTGAGAAAGGCCTAGGAACACAAATGGGTCTTGCAGCACACCCTGAAGACTGCAAAACCTAATCTCTGGTGGACAAAGAAAGGCAGTTCCAAAACCAAGGATCCCTCGCTGAGTATGCCCTGCCAGCAGCCCACTCCAATTTATACCTGGCTGCTATAGGTACAGGTAGCCACTAGGTCAAGCACCTCAAATGACATCTACTGCCCAGGTACCCCAAAGGGAGAAACACAGCTTGGACCTCATCATGTTAGAGTTCTAAAGGTCAAATACTGTCATATTGATCCGATGTTTTTCGGAGAATGATACATATAAAAATAGTTATCTCTAAAGAGAGTCAGATGGTGACAGAAAGGATGCACAAGCAAACTTGAACAGAATATCTACGTTTAATTCTATGATCTGATTATATTGATGTTTCCTTAAATACTTAATAATGAAGTTGCATATGTGATGATGTTACAACACTGAAAACATGTCATGAGCAAACAATCAAATGATCTTTTGTCATCAGAATAGCTTTCACATTTGAATCTTTTGCCAGAATCAGATCCTAAATGCCATTTAGTTTAATAAGAGGAAACATTCAACTATTTTGACACCGACAGGCACATTCATCACCGCCACTAGGTACATTGCAATATTGCATTGCTACTTTCCTTCCACAAGTAAAAAGTGAAAACTTTGAGGTACAGCACATTAAAAAGAAACGTATTCCTTAGATTCTTTTTAAGCATATGACCTATGCAATCTTCCTTACATAATACAAACTGCTTACTAAAACAGGTGCTAACAACATGAAATGGAATCTATACTGAGTTAAAGCCTGACTTCTCTGGCCTATGTTGTCAAACAAGCACTGACAGATGAAGGGGGATAGATGGAAAAACAAAACACTGTTCAGTCGGCTTTTTCCTCATTCTCTCATGTTGGGTGAGCGTTCTTTTATTTATCTACAATTAGGTTTGCTACACCACTGTTATACTATTCTCAGTCTTTGACTGCATGTTGTCAAATATATAGTGCAGTGACTGACAAAGGTTGACAGCTTTTCTACTGTCATTCAAAGCTTATCTAGGAAAAAAAAACCCAAAGGAGGTGGTTTTTTTTTGTTTTTGTTTTTTTGTTTTTTGTTTTTTTTAAAAGAATTAGAGATTTAGAGAGAACTATGTGGCCATATTTTCACTAGTGCTGAGCACCCACAAATGAGAGCTGCAGATGCTCAGCACATTTGAAAGCCAAGCCAACAGATCTCACAGGAGAGAACATTTCAGAGAACAAGTAGCAGTTGAAATATGGTGTTAAATGTGAAAACAAATGGCATTAGTGCTGTGTTAAGGTTGCAGTTTAAAAATCTGCACTGGTGATCAGCTGGCAAGAGCAAATGTGGCAAATGCCCACTTTTGCCAAAAACATGGGGTGTGGACGGAAATGCAGGGGAGCTAGTAGCAATGACAGCCTCACGGGGGGAGGAGGTAGTGCTTGGTTGGGGGCAGGAAGCGCTCGAGTGAGCAGCGATGCCAGCCTCAGCCCTGCACAGGGGGCAGACAGGGCTCAAGCAAGCAGCAACGCCATCCCCAACCCCATACAAGGGGCAGGCAGGGCTCAATTCCAACTGAGTTTTCCACAGGTTCATGGGAGGCTAAAGCCATTTGCCTGGAGGCTCCAAAGCATATAAAGCCCCTGGCTATCCATGCTCCCTGTTAGACAAAAGGGATGAGGGCCATTTAGCCTGGTAGTCGGAGCAGATGTCAAGCCTAGTGGTCAGAGCAGGCATCAGGAACCAAGGACTAGGGTCAGATCCAGAGTCGTACTCAGAAGCCAGAGCCTTGGTCAAGCCAGAGGTCCAGAACTGAAGCTGACAAGGAGGCATTCAGGCAGGGTTAGGACAGAGTCAAGGCTGGGTGCAAGAAGAAGCTGCAGGAACATGGTAATGCAGGAGCAGTCACAGTGGCAAGCATGAGCACTGAGCAGCCATGAGGAGCTGCTGCTGCTGGCTTAAGAGTCAGCCTGCTAGCCCCTCCATCGAATCAGGCAGCCTGCTGAAGGTCCAGGTGTTTTGATGAGGCTCCTGGAGACTAGCTCTGCTGCAAGCCCTGATTCCTGACACTCCCAAGGCAGGAAGGCTCCATTGCACTCACATTACCAGGGTCTCTTCCCAGTGGATCTATGCAGTAAAGATAATATAGATTGGGAATGTATTATCTTTCCTAACCAATATCTTTGTGTGCCAAGAGAGATGATGTGCTCTAATTCATTTCAAATCATCTGACCTTTAACAGGAGGCCACTGAGGTGAACCATTAGCTTTCTGCCTGCAATTCAGTTAATTTAGATAGACTTGTAAGGAAAAACATAAAAGGTTTGAGTCTGAAATGGATTCTACTAACTCTCTGGAGAAACCCTGAAAATAGGTTAAAATCACAGTTGCCAACTTTCACACGGTAAATAAGCACCCCGACTTTCACAATAAGCCAAAAATCAAGCTAATCCCATTTCAAAACAAGGCCAAAACAAGCCAAGCCCTAACAACCCCAATACTCTATGTGACTAGATCCTCCCAGTGTGCAGTCTGGGACTGAGGTGGGCTCGCTGTGCACCCCTGACTCTCCTCCCACACCTTTGTGCCTGCTTGCCCCTTGCTCCTGCTTGCCAGGAGCCAATCAAAAAAAATTAAATAAATAAAAGCAACAAGCCAAACAAGCCAATTAAGCCAAAAACAAGCCCAATTTCTGCATTTTTTTCACGGGTTTGGCATGTCTGGTTAAAATAGTATTTAAAAAAAAAAAAAAGCTGTGACAAATACTCTCAAACTGTAATATTCTAGAGAATAGAAGGAGAAAGCCATTTTTTTACAACAAGTAATGTATTGAAACTCATGGTCGGTATTGAATCCTATAATCCAACTGGCATTCTCTAGTAGCTTTGATATTTTTTCAATTACTTTCACCTCCCAATTCCCTCAAAATAGTTTAAGTATTTTAGTAATAGTTTGATTGAGAAGAGTGGGGAAGTGACACACTGATTTGCTGTTTACTTTTGTGCAATGCCAGTTGGTAGCTTGCAGTAAACTGTCTCATTACATTTTCTGACCTGAGTGCTCTTTCTGTTGGAAATACTATTGCTAACAATATTACACTGAAGGAGCTAATCTATATTGAAACTAACTGTATCTAACTGAACCACAAGACTTAAAAAAAAGTTAGAAAGATTGATTCACTCTCTCTTTTTCCGGACAAGAGTCACTTTGCATTTTCTGGTTACTAGGTTGTGAGCAAGATTCCAGTTTATCAGACTCATATTCAGAGGCAATCCATTCAGCACATCTTTACTTGTACAGAATTTACTTCTAGCGCTTTATGAAATCATTAATTTCGGCACCCACTGCCACATGACTGCTAGAGTTTTCACCCTATAATCACATATTGCAAAACATTACCCAATTTTTATTTACATATATATTTGACAACTGATGCAGGTGTTCCTATCAATGCTAGTTCAGATTTCCATTAGCCACTGTACAGTGCCTTTTCAGATGTTCATTGTGCAAGAAAGGGCTACCGGCAAGGGTATGTATATTGTTTTATTCGAAAATACCTTTAAGGAGAAATATGTTGCTAACAAGTTATCTCACTTCAAAAGCCAATACTATTCAGTTCTTCAATGATGTCTCTTGGGCATTGCCTTGGCATGACCTGTCCTGTGTTGCAACAAATACTAATTTGAAAGCTATAGTCACTATGAGTTATTGTAAGTAAATTTCCCTGTTAGTGATATCTTCAATTATGGTTGAGGACATCAAGTGAAACAAGAATCTTGAAAAGACATTTGAGAAAGGCTGACTGATGTTTATTCTTTAATGTGTAGTTGTAACAATACGTTTACGTGCAGTATATTATGCAAACATTGGATACCTGTGTGCCTTAGGTTATAGAGAGCCAGTTATGGCATGGCTCATAGTAAACAAGGTACTGTATAAGATACTAGGACTCAAGTCTGTCTGTCTATAGAGGTATTTGGCTTCTATAATACACACATCCTGTTTAAAGGGTCTTTGATTCCATGCATTCTGACAGCTGGTATAGTTATTAGATTTTTATCAAATGTAAAAAGAATTGTTGACAGCACATTTTCTTACCAACATTGGAAAATCCTTTTTTATTTGAGAAACACTACCTGACTTTTTTATACAAACTGGAAAGAGATTGACTATAATCTATTTGCAGGATAAAACTGTTATTCTGTACATTTTCATGGACAAATAAGTTTACTTTTCTTTCAAACTATATATTTTTTTTGAAAACCAGTGTAAGAAGTAAAAGTACTGATTTTTTTTTCATTTGTCTTGTAAACAGTTACAATACAATGGCTCCATAACAGACACATGAAACATCACCCATGAATTTTAAAAGATACCCTACGAATTTTTTGTTTGGGACTCACTGGTAGTTAATACTTTGGTATCTGCAGTGACTATTGGGTAGACTTAAATTATATGGAATGAGAGGAGAGACAAAACAGGTGAAATATTTGGAGTTAAAATAATGCATCACAAAAGATGAGTGCATAATATAGAAAATATTATATCAAAACTTGTATATCGGTACTGTGGTAGCACCCAAAAGCTCCAAACTAATTGGGGCCCTACTGTGCTATGAGCTACATGAATACATAGGAAGTCACCAGTTCCCTGTGCAAAGACAATGAATCCCTTGAATTGGGATTGTTTAGAATAGTGGGTTGGCCATTTTGTATAATCTCTGCATGGAATTGAATAAAATATGATCCATTAGGCTTATTTAAGTATTCACTGATGTTTTGCAGCCTTTAACTTGTCATTAGATATTACTGGATTCCCCGCAGTGCTAGCTTGTGCCATTTGAAAAAACATATGGAATAATCAAAGCACCACTAGAATCTGGGTCACAGGTGCTTATTGACTACATACAGGTTCAAAGTCTTCTGACTAAATGAATTATCAGTTACCAATGAAGGAAGACACGAGGAAGGGAAAGAGCATCTTTGGATACAGACTGGCTAACTTTAGTGAGGAGGGCTTTAAACTAGGTTTGATGGGGAAAGGAGACAAAAGCCCACAGGTAAGTAAAAATCATGAAGCCCTGTGAGAAGGATTGGGATCTGGGTGGAGCATGGGCTCTTATAGCAGGGATAAGGGAGAGAGAAGAAAGAACAGAGGGGAAATCAAATAAGTATCTTAGATGTCTGTTTACTAATGTGAGAAGATGGGGAATAAGCAGGAAGAACTAGAAATGCTAGTGAATAAACACAAGTATGACATGGTTAGCATCATAGAATTGGTGGGATAATGACTGGAACATTGGTATAGAAGGGTACAGGTCGCTCAGGAAGGACAGGCAGGGGAAAAAAGGGAGGAGGTGACAAGAAGGCTGATGTTAGTATGGTGGGTCCTGCACTTTGCTTGGTGGGGAGCTAAAATGTCACCCCTTGCCCCTGCTCTTGGGGCACCAAGGGCCCCGCTAGTGGCCTGGAAAGATGGTAAAGGAGGGAAGTGGTGGAGGGGTCTGGGTTTGCTCCTTACTCTGAACCCCAGCCCCTCTCAACCCCTGCAGGTTCTTACCCTCTTCCCCCTTGGGTGGGGTACCTTCAGTCCTTAGATGCTGGAGTAGGGAGTCTCCCTCCCCTGCTGGGGCAGGGTCTCCCTTACTTCAGTTTTCAAGTCTCACAACACACCTCCAAGTTCCAGTCCTCTCTCCTTTCCCCTTTTTCCTGTCTGCCCGAAGCGGACGGCGGGGCGGGGGGGAATAATTAGGTTCCTGACAGGGCCTTAATTGACTGCAAGTGCTCCAATTAACTTGTAGCCGCCCTCCCTAGTCTACAGGGAACCATGCCTTAATTAGCCTTGGGCTTATATATTTCCCCTCTAACACTGCTCCCTTGGACAGAGGTTCAGATGGAAATAGGAGACAGACTTGTTGAAAGTCTCTGGATAAGGATAAAAGTGGTAAAAACAAGGGTAATGTCTTGGTAGGGGTCTACTACAGACCACCTAACCACGAAGAAGAGGTAGGATGAGGCTTTTTTTAAACAACTAGCAAAATCATCCAAAGCACAGGATAGGAAACTTCAAATACCCATTCATCTTTTGGGAAAATAACACAGAAGGGCACAGGTTATCCAACAAGTTCTTAGAATGTATTGGAGACAATTTTTTTTATTTCAGAAGGTGGAGAAAGCTACTAGAGGAGATGCAGTTCTAGATTTCATTTTGACAAATAGGGAGGAACTGTTTGAGAATTTGAAAGTGGAAGGCAGGTGAGGTGAATGATTATGAAATGAGAGAGTTCATAATTCTAAGGAATGCTAAGAGGGAAAACAGCACAATAAAGATAATGGATTTCAAGAAGGCAGACTTTAGCAAACTCAGGGAGTTGATAGGTAAGATCCAACGGGAAGCAAATCTAAGGGGAAAAACAGTTCAAGAGAGTTGGCAATTTTTCCAGGAGACTTTATTAAGGGCACAAGAGCAAACTATCCCACCATGTAGGAAAGATAGAAAGTATAGCAAGAGACCACATGGCTTAACCTGGCTTTTTGAGTTTCAATGATATGAAACTCAAAAAGAGTCCTACAAAACGTGGAAACTAGGTCAGATTACAAAGGATGAATATAAACAAACAACACAAGCACACAGGGATAAAATTAGAAAGGCCAAGGCACAAAGTGAGATTAAACTAGCTAGAGACAAAGGGTAAAAAGAAAACATTCTACAAATACATTCAAAGCAAGAGGAAGACCAAGGTGTCCGAAATAGATTGCGGTCCGTTAAGCTTGGTATTGAGTGAGGAAAAACAGGCAGGACCAGAATAACAGTGAAAAGCCAAGTGGCTGCGTTTATTTGGGGGATAATTACAACTTGGGCCGCGGGAGCAGGCAACTTTGGCTGGGATGGTATCAAAATTACAAACACACTCCAAAACACAGTAATAATACACTTTGTACTGCTCACCACACCACACCAAATAGGCAGACACACCAATCTTACAAGATAGGAATCGGGTTCGTCAGGGCGGTACCCGGTGCAACACAGAACAGAGACCCACGGGCCACTGCCTCAGCCACCCTTGCTTTCACACTAAGGGTAACCCAGAGTGTGGTGCGGCTGCAGCTGGGCAGATTCCACTCACTCAGACCGCGGGGACGGGAACCCCTTGGTCTGCTAATCTCCAGGTGGAGACAGCTCCCAGATTCATTCACTCTGGACAAAGACAGAGCAGTGATTCACACACATAAAACAGTTTGCAATTAACAATTTACTAACAACTAGAACAATTATACAAGCTAGCTAAGCAAATGTGTAATTCTGAGCTCATTAATACAATCCTGATATCCTGAGTAGATACTTAGTACTGAGTTAGGGAGGGGAAAAACAAGAGGCTAGATAAGCTAACTGTCAGACATCAAAAAGCAAATACCGCACTCCAGGCGCAGCTGACCAGCAGAACAGACACCAGAAGCAGGACGAGCTGACAGGGATCGGGTCCAAACAACAACGAATCCAAACGATACGACACGAGCGCGCTTTACCGGGAGGAGACCCTGGCCGAAAGGGTGATCAGGTCCTTCAGCTAACACGCGGATGCTCCACACAAATTTTGGGGGGAAACCTAGTTTTATTGAGAGGTCTCACTCCCTCGTATTGGTATCTGATTGGCTCCCTGGTCCCTCCTCCCTCCAGGCTCCGAAAAGTGGCCACCCCATGTCAGCAGGATTTGCACACGGCACACTGGAGTTGACAAGTAAACAAACTTGACCCTTAGATGACTGGGTCCAAAAAGAGCGGGAAAGTGAGTCGCTGGGCAGGATTAACCTGACCTCCAGATGACCAGCCCAAAAAACAGGTTGCCGGGCAGAATCAGGCCTTCACACACAGAACTAGCCTGACCTTTAGATGGCCCAGCAGGAGAGAGAAAAGAAAAAAAAAGAGAACAGGAGAACATACACAGCCAGTGTTGCTGGGCAGGATTGAGTCTCTGCCCTCTCCTATACAACAAGAACCTGGTCCAAGATGGAGGCAGTCCTGTCCTTTTAACAGGACAAGATGGCCGTGGACCGACAATTGACCATTCAAAGCCATAACTTCATATCGGATTGCGACACAAGGAAGGGTAGGCTCATTCCTCAATGAAGGGGGAAATGGCAGAAGTGCTAAACAATTTTTTTGTTTCAGTTTTCACTAAAAAGTTTAGTAGTGATTAGACATTTAACATAGAGAACACCAGTGAAAATGAGGTAGGATCTGAGGTTAAAATAGGGAAAGAAGTTAAAAATTACTTAAGTTAGATGTCTTCAAATCACCAAGGTCTAATTAAACACATCCTAGAATACTCAAGGAGATGACTAAGGTGATATCTGAGCCATTAGCGATTATCTTTGTAGAGTCACGGAAGACGTGAAAGATTCCAAAGGACCGGAAAAGGGCAAATATAGTGCTTATCTATGAAAAGGGGAATTAGGACATCATGGACAATTACAGACCACTCAGCTTAATTTCAGTACCCAGAAAGATAATCGAGCAAATAATTAACCAATCCATTTGCAAACACCTAGAAGATAATAAGGTGATAAGTAACAGTCAGCATTGATTTATCAAGAACAAGTCACATGAAACCAACCTCATAGATTTCTTTGATAAGGTAATAAGCCTTGTGGAGGTGGGAAAGTGGTAGATATGGTATATCTTGACTTTAGTAAGACTTTTGATACTGTCTCGTGTGACCTTCTCATAAACAAACTTGGGAATACCACCTAGACCAGGGGTCGGCAACCTCTGGCATGCAGCTCGCCAGGGTAAGCACCCTGGTGGGCCGGGACAGTTTGTTTACCTGTCGCATCGGCAGGTTCGGCCAATCGCAGCTCCCACTGGCTGCGGTTCGCATTCCCAGGCCAATGGGGGTGGCAGGAAGTGGTGCGGGCAAGGGATGTGCTGGCCGCGGCTTCCTGCCACCTATATTGGCCTGGGACGGCAAACCTCGGCCAGTGGGAGCCGCGATCGGCTGAACTTGCCAACACAGCAGGTAAACAAACTGGCCTGGCCCACAAGGGTGCTTACCCAGGTGAGCTGCATGCCAGAGGTTGCCGACCCCTGACCTAAATGGGGCTACTATAAGGTGGGTGCATAACTGGTTGGAAAATCGTGTCCAGAGAGTAGTTATCAGTGGTTCACAGTCAAGCTGGAAGAGCAAATAAATTGAGGTTCTTCAGGGATTGGTCCTTGTTTGGTTCAGTTTGATATCTTCATCAATGATTTGGATAATGGCATAGAGAGTTCACTTATAAAGTTTGTGGAGGATACCAAGCTGGGAGGGGTTGCAAATGCTTTGAAAGATAGGATTAAAATTCAAAATGATCTGGACAAACTGGAGAAAGGGTCTGAAGTAAATAGGATAACATTCAATAAGGACAAATGCAAAGTACTCCACTTAAGAAGGCACAATCAATTGCACACACACAAATTGGGAAATGGCTGCCTAGGAAGGAATACTTTGGAAAGGATGTGGTTGTCATACTGTATCACAAGCTAAATATGAGTCTACAGTGTAACATTGTTGCAAAAAAGCAAACATCATTGTGGAAGGTATTAGCAGGAATGTTGTAAGCAAGACATGAAAAATAATTCTTCTGCTCTACTCCACACTGATACAGCCTCAACTAGAGTACTGTGTTCAGTTCTTGGCGCCACATTTCAGGAAAGATGTGGACAAACTGGAGAAAGTCGAGAGAAGAGCAACAAAAATGATCAAAGGTCTAGAAAACATGATTTATGAGGAACGATTGAAAAAATTGGGTTTGTTAAGTCTGGGGAAGAGAGGACTAACGGGGCATGATAACAGTTTTCAAGTACATAAAAGATTGTTACAAGGAGGAGGGAGAAAAATTATTCTCGTTAACTTCTGTGGATAGGATAAGAAGCAATGGGCTTAAATTGCAGCAAGAGAGGTTTAGGTTGGACATGAGGGAAAACTTCCTAAATGTTAGGGGAGTTAAACACTGGAATAAATTGCCCAGGGAGGTTGTGGAATCTCTGTCACTGGAGGTTTTTAAGAGCAGGTTAGACTGTCACCTGTCAGGAGATGGTCTAGATAATACCTAGTCCTGCCTTCAGCGCAGGGCCTGGACAGGAAGATTACTTGAGGTCCCTTCCAGTCCAATGATTCTATGACTAAGTCAAAGCTGGAGCTGTGTTGAATTATTTCCCAAGGACTGTGGCATTAATTACAGAGCATGCTAAACTTTAAAGAGAATAATTGATTAACTTCACTATTTATCTGCCACTGAGAAGAATATTTTCCTTTTTTCAGTTCACTTCATCCAAGAAAGAGAGCTAGTTTTTGAAGTTACTGTATTCAAATAATTTTTACATATACATATACAGAGAGAGCGAGCGCGAGAGCGCTGGGCCCTGTGAAACTAAAGTAGAGCATCTTTGAGGAAAAGGTCATGATTTTATTACAATATTTCATAGACTCATAGACTTTAAGGTCAGAAGGGACCATTATGATCTTCTAGTCTGACCTCTTGGACAATGCAGGCCACAGAATCTCACCCACCCACTCATGTAACAACCCTCTGATCTATGTCTGAGCTACTGAAGTACTCAACTTGTGGTTTAAAGATTTCAAGGTGCAGAGAATCCTCCAGCAAGTGACTCATGCCCCATGCTGCAGAGGAAGGTGAACCCCCCTCCCCCAGGGCCTCTGCCAATCTGCCCTGGAGGAAAATTCCTTCCTGACCCCAAATATGGTGATCGGTTAAACCCTGAGCATGTGGGCAAGACTCACCAGCCAGGACCCAGGAAAGAATTCTCTGTAGTAATTCAGATCCCACCCCATCTAACATCCCATCACAGGTCATTGGGCATATTTACCGCTAATAGTCAAAGTTCAATTAATTGCCAAAATTAGGCCATCCCATCATACCATCCCTTCCATAAACTTATCAAGCTTAGTTTTGAAGCCAGACATGTCTTTTGCCTCCACTGCTCCCTTTGGAAGGCTGTTCCAGAACTTCACTCTTCTGATGGTTAGAAACCTTCATCTAATTTCAAGACTAAACTTCCTGATGGCCAGTTTATATCCATTTGTTCTTGTGTCCACATTGGTACTGAGCTTAAATAATTCCTCTCCCTCCCTGGTATTTATCCCTCGAATACATTTCATTTACCTTATTTTAAGTTTACACTTTAAAAAAAAAGACAAAACTTTTGTGTAAGTAACCTGCTGCCAAGACCCACAATGAAATTTATACAGATCATTGTGATAGAGGGCACAATGCTCTGTTATTAATATAGTAACATAATTCACTTTTCCTTTGATAAGGTGTTTAGAAGTCCAAAACATTTGGTGCTGGGCCACCTAGACTCTAGCCCTGGTGTACCAATAAATATCACAGCGTAGCACTGGCTAAAAGAATAAAATGGTCTGGAGGCTCTAACTGTGGGTGATCTCACATATCACATAATGCAACAATGTCTAAGCATTAGGTAAACTGAAGTTAACATTTCAGATCTATATACATACATTTATACAATGAAAATTAAGGCTTAATCTTATATTTGATGGCTTAATTGTGTGGAAGGCAGGTTGAGGTTAAGTCAAATAATTAACATTATCTGAATATATGTTATTGGCTTTTAAAATAGTGTTAATAATTTTAATATGTATCTATGTTCATCCTGAATAGAGTAAGAAAAGTTTCTAGTTATGCAACGTTATAAAAAGTAGATAATATGAAGATTCATTAGTATGCAAAACTGCTAGCTCTTCAGCGTCCTAAATGAGCAATTTCAATTTCCTTCATCTAAAATAAATGCATCATTTTACTAAGATTGTTTTAAGTTGTGAAGATATTAAATGTTTTATAGGGAGCAAATTTGTTAAATTCAATGGGGGAAAAAAATCACAGACCTAGGAAAATAAAACACAGAGAATTGTTGTGTTGCTTTTTAAAATTGCAATCAGCCTCCCCACTCTTGGTATGGTTGGAGACTATGACTTGAGGTCCAGGGACCAAATTGGGTGGTTTTGAGCTTTATGATTATTAACTATTGGCTGCAAGGTAAGATTGCAGTAAAAGTGACTATATAGCAATAGAAGTTGACCTTTAATCCAATTACCATTGTGTAAGGTTTACTGTCTGCATCATCCAGAGTGACATCAGCAAATTACTATCATATTTTATTTTTAAAATACTTTAAACAGAATTTGACTATCACATCCACTTAATCTAGACAATGCCACCTGATGAGAAGGCCAAAACCACACCACTCTATCATAGCTCAGAAGGCTGTCTATTTTTTTTTCATATCCTCTCCATGTTCTGGATCACTGATATTCAAAAACTATAATTAAAAGGACATCAGCTGCTGGCAAGATTATATTATAAACTCATCTAGTAATTATTTTATCCACTTAAAGGTCCATTTCAATTCATTCTGCATCGTTTCCGCCCCTAAAATTTGATCTCTGAATTATGTATTCACTAAATAACATTTCACTGGGCATCAGAAACTAATAATGTCTCATAATGGAAGAATACTTGATTGAAAATAAACATTCACTTAAGATGATCATCAGTAATGTTGAAGAAATAGCTGCTTGTTTTCTTGATTATTAAAAGATTTTCTAGATTCCTGGAGGCAGCTCTTCCGAGGAAAAAATTTTTAAAAAATAACTACCCAACATGTTTTTAGCTTTTTTGCCAAAAAGTACAATTACATCAAACTATTGAACATGATGATACTCTAATAGGAAAACAAAATCTTATTAAAATCTCTCTAGATAGTTCAAAACTATTGACCTTATCTAGATAAAAATAACTCCTGGGTGTTAAAGATTGAACACCAAAGTAAAAAGTAGGGCAGTAGCTGCCAGGGTAGCAAGATGGGAGATGATTCTCATTTTTCATCAATCTTTTAGTGAGCATTTTTTTCCATTAAAGTACGCAGTAAGGTCAAGGAAGGAAGAATTAATATTGTGAATACCACACCACAGTGTGAAAGCAGTTTTAATACAGTAGAAATACTTGCTCTTATGGTTCTAAAATACTTTGAAGGCATCACGAGAAAGACACTATAGAAGTGCAAAGTATTATTGTTATTTAAAAAACCCTGAGGATATTCCATTTACTTGAGTTTTGAACTTGGAAAAAAAGTAGAAAATTGCATGAGATAAATATTGCAGAATGCTTAGCAGAGAAGGGCCAATACAGTGTGGAAAAGGTAACTTTCAATTAGATGTACTTATTTGGCAGAAGGAAATCTGTTTTCTAGCAACGCCACCTGAAGATTTTAGATCCTCTATGCTTTGGATGCATCCGATGAAGTGAGTATTCACCCATGAAAGCTCATGCTCCAAAACGTCTGTTAGTCTATAAGGTGCCACAGGACTCTTTGTTGCTTTTACAGATCCAGACTAACATGGCTACCCCTCTGATACTATGCTTTGGATGTTTTCACACTGGAAATTATAATGGAAAGGTTTTGATTTCATCTCCCCAAAACACCATTTTTAAACAGGTTAATTTTCACAGTAATGTGATTTGTTTCATGCCTGTTCAGAATACTCTGATATAATATTCAGGCAATTTTAATACATACCTTACACCAATCAGTTCCAGATGATCTGGAGCTTGATCTTCACACCAGTACTAGTGCAAGAGTGCACACTGATTCAATGGCTTTTGCTACCTTTCTGCACAACATCAAGTGTGTGACAGTAATGAATTCTTGCCTCAGCACTGTTCTGTCAGGCTATCAACTGGATATTAAGACTTGCTGCTCCACAGACTGGAATTAGGTCTAGTCAAGAAATGTTTACAGACAAACACATGTCTTGCCTGTGGAGAAATCAAAGAAGCTCAGCCCATCCACCAAGGTCTCCAAGGAGCTGCCCACACCACAGGGTTGAAATCTCATGGCAGAAGAGCAAGGTCCAGAACATTGGTGCTGGGCCATCATACATCCCCAGTGCAGATGACGCCAAGTACTATGGAGCGTGTTGATGAGTTCATCTGTTTAGGCTTCAAGTGGTCACAGAAAACCAGACATTCTTTGATTAATAGGTCTCACTGACTCCTGTATGAAGTTCATGTCTCACTTATGGATGCAAAAACATTTTTGCTCTGAGACAAAGTTCAGGATCTTTCAAACCTGTATAATATCTGTATTGCTATATGGATCAGAAACCTGGACCCTCTTTACAGGCAGATTTAAGAGCTGCTAGAGGCATTCCATATGCACTGTCAGCACCGCATCCTGAACACAAAGTGGTTTGACTTTGTGTGAACTGTCATAATCTCTTCCTTCAATCAACACTATATTCAAAAGCAGTGCTGCATGTTCTTTGGGCATGTCACCAGAATGGACAAAAACATCCAAGCATACCATGTGTTAAAACTCTTGATCAATGTGCAAAGGAGTGCATGCCTCAATCCTATTTGGTGCTGCCACTCCAGAGATTCATGGAATTGCAGGAGTGAGCCAGATCTGGGAACTTCACTACACAATGCCTACTGTGACATCATCAACTGTGGTCATTCTGGCTGGTGCAATGGTCCCCAGTTGATGACATGCTTGTTGAGGACACCAATCAGTTCCAAGCATTTTAATATTTTTGTCCATGTTGTGACAAAGTTCCTCCTCTACCTTGGTGGGTCCTGCGCTTATTGGCAGATTTGCTCACCTCAGTGATCTTCCCCTCTGGTGGAACCCACAGTCTGGGTCAACTTCTCCTGTGTCTGATCAGGAGTTGGGAGGTTTGGGGGGAACCCGGGCCCGCCCTCTACTCCAGGTTCCAGCCTGGGGCCCTGTGGATTGCAGCTGTCTATAGTGCCTCCTGTAACAGCTGCATGACAGCTACAACTCCCTGGGCTACTTCCCCATGGCCTCCTCTAAACACCTTCTTTATCCTCACCACAGGACCTTTCTCCTGGTGTCTGATAACTCCTGTACTCCTTAGTCCTCCAGCAGCACACCCTCTCACTCTCAGCTCCTTGTGCCTCTTGCTCCCAGCTCCTCACAGACCCACCACAAACTGAAGTGAGCTCCTTTTTAAACCCAGGTACCCTGACTAGCCTGCCTTGATTGGCTGCAGGTGTTCTAATCAGCCTGTCTGTCTTAATTGGTTCTAGCAGGTTCCTGATTGCTCTAGTGCAGCCCCTGCTCTAGTCACTCAGGGAACAGAAAACTACTTATCCAGTGACCAGTATATTTGCCCTCTACCAGACTCCTGTACCCCACTGGCCTAGCTCTGTCACAATATCTACTATAAAGATCCTTTATGTGCTCTTACTAGACTTAGTGAATTAATGGCAGGTAACTGAAAATATTAAAAATGAAGACTGCTAAACTCAAATAGTTGTATAGTACATTACCTATGTCATGACACTTATGTAAGTGACCCTATGAAAAGGACAGCAGATGACCCTACAATTTTCAGTTAAACTCAAGAGAATCTGAAAAGCCTATTGTTTTCCAGCACTAAGTATATCAAGCTAAACATAAATTTATTTGGGCCAGTGCAGACTCATAAAAGATTAGAGTTAGGATTACAACCTATTGTGATGAAAAGAGAAACAGCGAGTCAATGTGATTTAAAAAAAACGGCTAATTGTGAAGCCATCAAAAACATTTGTGTCAGGATGCTCTATTGTTTTAACTCTTCACCAGTACCATATGAAAGATATGAATTCCTATTTGTGCATCTGAGTAGAGAGAGCACGTTGTTTTCCATGGAGGTGCCTCAACTTTGGAGCTCGATTAGCCTATTGTTTCAAAAGACTCTATTTTTGTTTGCCTTCAGAGTATATTGCAAGACACACTTATTCTGGGTCCTGCCTGAAAAGATGACTTATATGAGGATATGTCTTGAGGGAGAATGAGTTTCTTTTTCAGGGAGGTTTATTTTTCTTCTCTTCAGCTGACTTTGTACTGATTTAGTGATGTTCATTTATGGCTACCATGGCACTGAAAATGTCTCATTTGCCGGATCAAACTCATTGATATTCTAAAATCTTTCACTTAAATAGAAAAATATATATTTAACGCCATATTAAATCTTGAAGAGTGTGATGAAACTGCCTGTTTGCATTTTTTAAGATGAGCACAAATCCTGTCCATGTTACTACAACCTTTAGTAATGTTTACATTTTGAATGAGGTATTTTCATTACTTCTGCCATTCAATTGTTTGTTTCTTACCACTTCCTTAAACTTCAGGCATGTTTAATCAGATAAATTCATATTTGGTAATCACTAAACACTAATCCCTCATTTGTGGTGTTGACCAGGAACTTTCACATTTAATACAGGTAGAATCAGAAATAACCACCTAGTGAATTGAATTCTGCAAACACTGAAGATTAAAGAATAAGTTGAGCTAGCAAACTTTTATAGAGAACGACATTAGCAGATGTCCTGCCAATCTTCTAGAAATTTTTAGATTCTAGCAAAGAAATCTCTCCCCACAAGAATTTACAAGGACCATCCACTCCTATCTCTTCAGCGTCCCATCTCAGGTGATTCCACCCACTAGCAACACACCTCTTTCAAATGACCAATGAGTCCACTTATTCCCCTTTTTGTTGAGGTTTCCATACAGTTTTCATATTATTTCTCTAATAGACATAGCAAGAATTGTGATGTTCATCACTTCATTCTTAACTTTTAAAAATATAATTTTTTCCATGGTTGAATTTAGAAATTAGTGTTTCTAGTGTTCAAATATGTTATGTTCATGTAAATACTTCCAAGTTGATATAGACACTAAGAAAGAAAGAAGGAAAGAAATAAAACCAAAGGGGGAGTTGGAGGGAGAGATTCCCAGCCAAGACAACCAAATACCTTTCCTTCTTCTGCCTCTCACAACTATTCTGCCCCAAAATAGGAACAAAAACAGAACAAAAGTCAGCAAACAGCAAAACAACCTACCTCACACTCCTCCCCAAAGGTATTTTCTCCCAAACCCCAGTGTATATGGTATTAATTATGTGGAAAGCGGCAATAAAAAACACTTAATACATTAAAAAATAAATAAATATTATTGGGATTATAAGAAAAAAAAGAGAAAACACAGCAAAGGAGAGATGGAGTTGATTAGTCTTCTGAAATTTTGTTCTCAAGCTTCCAAAACAAATATTATTTTTTGAGGTAATTAAACATCACTGCTTAATTTAACTAATTTAGGAACCATAATTTTTCCCAGCAGGTGAAGTTCACATAGCTCAACAGAAGAGTCAGCAGGAAAGTATTTACAGACCATAAATGCTAATGCTTTAACAACTAGCTTCAGATATTTTGCTGGAGCTCCACAAATTGTTAATAGCACAGCTGTTAATGTAGTGTATGGGTCTATAGGTGTATGCTTGTAATAGTGCATTATTGGGAAATACCAAGTGTATCAAATACATAATATATCTATAGCTGGAGTTGAATATACTAGGTGTAAAAGGTTATTAGAGGGCTTGCACATGTGCTGAAATCCAGTATGTTTTATTGGGAAGTCTAAATTGAAATGATATGGGGACTTTCAACATACTCATATTGCTAATGCCCTTATTCACTAAAGCACTTTAGCACACACTTAATTTTATGAATGTAGTAGTCCCATTGACTTTAATGGGATCTAAGCATGTGCTTAAAGTTAACCACACCTTAAGTGAGTACTGCCAATTTCAAGCATTCAAAAATCACGCCCATAAAAATCATGCTATTTAAAAAATAATACATTTATTTGCTTTCTGGTCTGAATTGGAACTGTATGCAGTAAAACTAATGGTGTAAATTTGAAGTAGAGTTCGGCTGTGCTTAAAATGTAAGCCTATAATTAGCCTTTAGAAACCTCAGCTTCAGTCTAAACAAAGTCAAACACCTATATGGGATTTCCAAAATTGGAGCTAAAGCGTATACATGGTCTGCAGAGAAATAAACTGTTGCATTTAGCAATTCTACCCGGTAAATTTGAACATGCAACAAAAAACTGTTCATTTACCAAAGATTCAGGAACAGATATTATAGCTGTGAGGATTTATGTAATAAATATTTAGGCAAATTAGGTGGCTTTAAGGACTTTGGGAAGTTTTGGATGCAGCTATCAGTGCTGCTAACTTTATGCACTCCTGATCTATAGAATAAACAACTTTTATAGTGGATTTTTAAAATTTATATAACAAAGCCTTCTGATATTGATTAAATATAGCATCAACACATTACCTGTAAAACAATAAGGACAAATTGAAATATGTAATAATGTGCTATGACCTAAGTAGTACTTTTTGGCTGACCATCATAATTGAGTAACACACTGATGAGAGAAAATTATCATTAGTTTCCGGGAAAAGGAGTACTTCACAAAATGTATGCAGCACTGTTCACACAATCCCATTTAGCACTGACAATAAAGGCAACAATTTAAGGACAACATAAACCAGATGCAAAACTAAGGAGACAGAAAGTTAAAACAGGTATTTTCCCATCATCTTTTATGATGGGAACCATGTGTATTTTATATCATCACTATATCTCAGTATATTATACTATTTCTATAGGATTTTTCTATGCAGCATGTTGTTGATCTTAGTTTAGGAATCCACAACACTTTCAACTGGTTAAATATCAATATTATCCATTTGGCAGAATTCTTTGCAATGTTCAATTGTTTCAGCAAAGTCAAGAAATTCTGATGCATTCCTTTCCTCTTCCATGTATCTAGACAAATATTTACGGATAGTAGTCTGTATTTTGCCACTATCCAAAATGAACAGTGGGTTCCCCTCTCAACCATGATACATATCTAACAATGAACTGTGTAAGATTTCACAGTAAGCTGTGAACAGCTAATTGTGTATATGCACATAGCTTCTTTAGTCTTTATTACATCTAGTGTTCAGCCTGCAGTAATCAAAATATTGTAGTTGGTATTCAGTGACTGTAATCATACCTATTACAACAGAGAACAGAGGAAAAAGGGGATTTGGGGAATTTTCACTGAGCATTTGCAGTTATATAAATTATTGTTCTTCTATTTCTAAGGAAAACCCTGCAGGGTAAAGGGTGTCATTTTTATTTACAGATTACAGTAAGAGAAATCTTTCTACAGGGAAAAGAATTCTATGTAACATTCAGATCAGGAAACCACTTTAATAATAACTGATCTTTAATCTGTTTTTTTTTCATATCTTCTATTCCAAATGCTTTAAATTATAGTTAACAAATACACATTTAAATGCAGATGCATGTAGACAGTTTTAAGATTTTAAAAAGATACCAGCTTTGTCTGTTTGTGGGAAAAAGTTTACTAAAGTGAGTGAAGCTTATCTATTACTATAGATGGATTTTAATGCCTAGTGAAATCCTTATTCATTTATTTAATGGGAAATAAGTTAATTATTAAAACTAAATACTTAACATGTATTTGGAAACCTCTGTTTAAATCAGTGGTGTTAACTTATGGTCTGGGGGCCAGTTGTGTTACGAAGTCATGCTGCCTTCTACAATAACAAAAATTTGTACACAACACAGCATACATTAGCCATAAAAACTTGATGGCCTCATTTTACTGACCTGTCAAAGGCTATATTCATTATTCCTCAAATGTTAAGGGTAAAGTGTTTTCAAATTGATTTACACTGATTTTCAGTATGTAAGATTTATGGCTATGCCAAGATATATTTATTATGTATCATTTTATTTGTGATGAGAATTATCTTGACCATACATAGATTAAATTAAATATAAATATTTATTTTATGCTCACTACCTTGGTATTTGAGTGATTTATCATGGGAAGAATATTTATCAGAAATAAATAGATAGTCATTATTCCCCGGGCCAAAGAAGGTGTAACGTCTGGAATCTACCACCATTCCTAGTGCAAGTGGGTCAAGCAGGCGGTTGTGGTGGAGGTGGGGTATCATGGCCTCTGCAATTAGAGTCAGCTAGGTTGCAGTTCCTGTTGCTGTAACAAGTATGCCGGATAGAGGTCTTGAGGTCGGGGATGGAATGACTACTTCTGCTTTCTGTGCCTTGGGGCTGGGATGTAGATTTTAAGGAACCTGAGGATGGCTCGAGAGTCTTTGAAAGAATGAGGGTCTCATCTGTTTTCTCACTGAAGAGCTTGTGCGTGTCAAAAAAGGGTAAGTCCTCTTTGGTGGTTTGGACCTCCTTGGGGAACCCGGATGACTGCAGCCAGCAATTCCTGCAGATCATGGTTGCCAAAGACCAAGAGGCAATGTTGTCCACATCCATAACAACCTGGAGGCCCACCTTGGCCAGCAGTCTCCCCTTATCCAACAGCACTTGGAGCTGCTGTTGTTTGTCTCGTGGTAGCTGTTTTTTTAACTCTGTTACTTTAATTTAATTGTGAAAATCATATTTCACCAGCAGAGCGAATGTTGCATGTCCTGAACTTCCTCCAATGGGATCCCCAGATCCATCGCCACCAGCTAGAGTGGTTCTTGGTACTGGAAGTAGTCGTCTAGTGGGGAGACTGAGGCAGGAATGAGCACCTTGTCTGGGGATGAAGAGGCAGCAGTTGGGACTGGCAGAACTGGTTCCACCTCTTCTTCCTCATTCTCATAAACATATGGTGCTGGAGGGTGAGCGGGGAATGGCCTATAAGAAGCCACCAATGCTGCCCCATGGCCTCGGTACAGATCCCAGGGTGACCAGTAGGGTCAAAAATAATGGTCTCTGGCCATTGGTGGATTAGTGGGCCCCACGAACACCACTACCACACCAAAGGGATTGTAAACTGGGGGATATGGACTCTGAGGACAGTTCTGGAAATGGCAGCGCTGACTGTTCCGAAGGGCTGCAATGTGGCAATGGGACATCTTGCCCCAGTGGTGGCAGCAATGGTTCATTCACCGGAGAGGGGAGGAAGCAGGTGAGTGGAAGTGCAGAGAGAAACGGAGACCATGGGTATGGGAGGAGCAGCTCCTCTGTTGACAGCAGTGGTTCCAGGCACCTGGGAGTGGGGAATCATGTGCAACAATCCTGAGGGTACAGGTGGTGTCAGCAGACCTGGTGGGGTACGTGGCAGATACACCAATGAGTACTGGGGCAGCCGACAGTACCACTGGTTGCACTTCCATTTTGCCTTATCCTTGATTCTGGGAAACTTAGGCGGCAGTCTGGTCAGATCTACACGTGACTTCTCACCCAATCTGGTGCAGCTCAGGGAGGAAACGCTGCATTACTGAGCAGTCATGGATGGGGATCTGCTCTTATGCCTATATCATGCTTCTTCTCATGGCAGGACTTGTACAGCGGATTTGGTACCATCAGATCTGATGCCTGGGGGGTGCTTAGAAGAGCACTGACCATCAATGATGAGCGGTTCCGGATCTGAATGTGCCCATAGGCACTTGACCTACTCCAATAAAAGCTTCCAGAGGTGAAGGTCTTGATCTTCCCACATTTGGGGCAGGAATGACTTAGAAATAGCGCAGCGGGTAATGTGGGCCTCACTGAGGTAGTACAGACAGCACTGGTGTTGATTGCTCACTGAAAATGAGAGCAGGCAAGAGGCACAGTTCTTGAAGCCAGGAACCTGGGGCATAGTCCCAGGAGGCCAGAGTTTCCCCAAATAGCGGGGAAAATGACACCATACATCTATGAGTAACTACAACTACATAACACAAGAAACTATCTAGGACTATATACAAGGGAAACGGAGAGGAAATCACTCTCTTAGCAAAGCTAAGAGCACAAAGGAATAGGGGTTCCAACTCTAGCCATGAGGCAGTAAGAGGGAACTGGAGCAGTGTTTACCCACACGGCCTATTATAGACTCGGCTGCAAACATGAGGGGGACACATGGGCAGGTCAATGGACACTGCTAGGAAACCCTTCCCGCCCCGGGTGCCCAGCGCACATGCACACCCTTTTGGAATCCATATAGGGACCACCACTCAAAGAAGAAGAATGATATTTCACCCATTAATGTTTATAAACAGAGTTTAAAATGAATAATTCCAAGAAATGTTTAATTGTGGATTATCAAAAATATTACATACTAGAAAACCAGAGATCACATGATAACATTGCTGTACCCCTTATCTTGTTTATAGGCACAAAAAGGTTAAAAGAAAAAAAAAGCCACAAAATACAAACAAAATAGCAACAACAAAATGATGGCATATAGCATACACATCATAGATCAGTTCTGGTTTCTGATTCAGTACAGGACTTAAGCATATGCCTAATCCTAAATATATTTCCCATAGACTGCAAGAGAATTTCTCACTTGCTTAAAATTAAGCACATGCTTAAGTGCTTTGCTGAATTGGGGACTTAGTGCAGCCCTTAAGCCATTACTGTTTGTAATGGCCATTTAAAAACGTTAACCTTGCTCAACATTACAGAATCTATAAAATGTTCTTTATATTTGGGTTGTGGCCAGGCAGCTGTGGGTTGTAAAACTATTTACCCTGATCATCTTCCACATACCTAATCACAATGTATGGATATTACCTGTTTTCTACTTTCTATTTTTTTTTAGTTTTGTCCCTATGAAATTGTGTTGATTTGTCATCTTAATTATATTTACTTTACTTCAGTTAATACTGTGTCCTGCCTTGAGAGTAGGGGACTGAACTAACCTATTCAGGTCCCTTTCAGTCCTACACTTCTATGATTGTATGTTTTTTTCTATATTTTAAGAAAATAGTCAATTCCAAAACTTTCATTTTACATATACAAATATTATAATCCTAAAATACCACATTTGCTTTCAATCCAATCAGATACAGAATCTTTATAAAGGGCTAGCTCAGTGCACTGAAGAAAGTGACAAACTAAGCAAAGCATAAATCTCTGCACTTTAAGGACATTAAAACACAATCTACTGACATAGACGAGGATGCAGATAAAAACCTATTATGTTTTATATGCCAATGATCATTTTTGTCAATGACCTGGTCCTATATCATCCACAATAAAAAGTAATAAAAATGGTTCATGCCAACATTACTTATAAAATGAATTCTTTTATCCACAAACCAATACAATTTTAATAAAAATAAATGGCTTATAAGCCAGACAAACTGAATTAAAAAAAAAACAATGAAAATTTAACAGAAGGTCCACTATCCAGCACACAAATAGACCTATTATGATCCATTTGCAATCTAATATACTTTATTCTACGTATCCTTAAATCATACATTAAAAGTCCTTTCCATCAGGCATAAAGGAAGAGATTTTCAGATACATCTATCTGGTCTTCCACCAATAAGTGCATAAATCAACTGGTTAATTATACATGTGAATAAAGCAACAAAACACAACAAAGGGAGTGCAGTAATAATCTATTGGTGCACACAGCCTCAGGCACACATCCACCAGTTGTCTTCGAATTCCCACCTTGGTTTACTTCTAGAAGCACATGGGTTTTTAATTTAACATTTAAAGAAATACCTTTAAACAAAAAAGTTTGATTTTAGGTTGGTGATAATGCCCTAAAACATGTCATTCCAAAGAAAAGTGGTTCATAATAGAAGGAGAAGAGAATTTAGTAGGAATAATATTTCAGCACCTTTTCTTAACTGTCTTCTAGAGATTTATTGTTAATTTTCTAGTTTTGTGAGGTTCCCTGGATAATTCAGCATCTTAATAGTGCAATAAAACTACAATTATGTCATTTACATGGTGAGAGAAATATATACATTTGGTAAGAAGCTTACAATTTATGGGCCCAATACAGCACATGTACACGAGTAACTTTACTCAGATGAGTAATGCCATCATTTTCAAAGTTGCTCACATGCATGTTTACAGGAATGAACAAAAACCGTGGCATGGAATAACAGTGCAGGAATGTGAAGTAGAAGAGGGTACATCAGAGAAGGTGGAGCTTGTGTGCACTGCATCACCGGCCTGCAGAGGGAAGCAATGGTTTCCCTCTCAATCACCCACCTATGGATGCACTAGAAAGGGGACTTCAGAAATAAATGGTTGCTTCCCTTTATGCTTCCCATTTGCGGCAAGGCTGCTCTTAGCAGAACATGTAGCTGGTTTAAGGCTCTCAATCAGTTTATAAATAATGTTATAATCTAAAAGAAGCCCTTCTTATTGAACGGAAATGTGTGTGTACACAACTAAAGGGAAGAGGCAGCTGTCATGGAGAGAGAGAAGCACTGTATATAAAACAGGAACAGATTAGGTATAAATAACTAGACCGGGAAAGAAGCAGATTGTTCTCTGGCAGAGAAATGGAAAAAACAGTGAGGGTACTGGAGAGAGGCAGCTTAGGGACCAGCCTTTGCCACTTTTCATCCTCTCCCTCCATTAAATTTTTCATCTCACTCATTCAGCATTATAGGAATATTTTTTTGTCTCTTTGTTTCAGAGTTCCATATGGAGAATGACTATGACATCACAAATGAGGCCCCGTACAGCCAATCAGAATGTGGCTTTTCACAAACATTAAAAAAGCAATACTCTATTATAATTCAAAGTAATTTAGACAATTTCTGATGGAATGCTTCTGGACAGGAATGGAGATCATGGAAAAGAACATCAGAATGGACATAATAAAAATATTAAGCATAAACTCTGTTAAAATTACAGGAAATAAACAGATTATTTTTTGCAAAAACACAAGTACATCCTTTACTCACTATATATAGAAGCATTTTCAATTGAACTATTTTATATCTTTCAAAGACAGAATCAATATTGTAACTGAACTCATTCTGTCAGTTACAGGACTTGAGATCAGCTGTTTTATATAAATAGATAGTGTGAGATACAAAGTGTTTTGGTATTAAAACACTTCTATAAGAGAAATAGAATTAAGCCAAATTAATAAACAGCTTCAACTCAACTCAATTATTTGGAAATAATTACAGTTTCACTTCAAAACAAAAATTCTACTGTATTCTTAGAACAATTTTTTTTGAAATGCTGATACAAAACACAGCAACATCTAAAAAAATCTTTGACTTGACAAAAATCCACATTTCATTTTAGAGCTGACTTTCTATCAGTGAAAAATACAGAAATTTTAAGAAGAAAACATTACCTTAATATCAAAAGTTCCTAGTTGGCCCACTTGGTTGTAAAGTTCTAATTGATCCTTGACGGGAGATACCCACAATATCAGCTGACTTAACTGTTGTTCAAACTGGGTGAAATTATTTAGCAGATGCTCAATTTCTTTTTCTTTCTCCGGTAGATCTTTGGATACCTTAAAAATACCAGAAATTTGATTTGAAAGAGAAAAAAATAAGCTACATGTAGCAACATAATAGTGCACTTTTATACTGTTAAGAGAGCATAAATCATATGCACCCACTGTGGGGTGAGAGGGGGAAGTTAAAGAAATAAATGCACATATTAAAGGACAGTACTAAACAGTTGCATATATTTACCACAACACTCCCCCTGGAAAACAAGTGATGTCACATTTCTCATGTTTTCAGCTGTTCAGATGTACACTTACTCCTGTGTGCTACATAAAGGAAGGTTCTTTTCTCAGGAGGTGAAATTGTTTCAGTATAAAAGCTTTTACTTTGAGTATAATATTTTAATAATGAATATACAAATGTGAAAGGGGCTGGTAGTTCATTTACGTTCAGATAAACATTCAAATGTCCAAATGCTAATTCAACCTCTTAAATCTGGACATCTCATGAGAACATGTTTTCCTAAAAGATCCTTAGTTCTGCTTGTTTCCAGTCAGGTTGGAACATGGAAGTACAGATAAAAACATACACATAAAAATAGAAAAAATAATAAAGGGGAATATATATATATTTACTTCTGCCTCCAGTCTGAGTTCTACTTGTTCAGTTTCTAGGCAAAGCCCCAGGCAGGTTCATATTTATCCACAGCGATTCTCAATAGCATCAGAAAGTAAGAGCTACTAGATCAGGGGAGGGCAAACTAAGGTCCTGCATCCTCCCATTGGCCAGGAAAGGGGAACCACAGCCTTTGGGAGCTTGCGGGGAGGTACCTGGGGCCGCAGGGACGTGGTGCCGGCTGCTTCTGGAATCAGCGCAGGACCAGGGCAGGCAGGGAGCCCACCTTAACCCTGCTGTGCACTGCTGCCAGCCCGGAGCCGCTCCAGGTAAGTGGTGCCAGGCCAGAGCCCACACCCCAAACCCCTCCTGCACTGCAACCGTCTGCCCTGAGCTTCTTCCTGCACCGTGTCCTGAGTCCCCTGCTGCATTCTGCACCCAACCTCCTGCCCTGAGCCCCCTGCTTCATCCCGCAACCCTCCAGCACCCGAAGCCCCCGCCTGTGCCCTCACTGCACTCCCTGCACCCCAACCGTCTGCCCTAAGCCCCCTGTTGCACCCCGCAACCCTCCTGCACCCAAAGCCCCTGCCACACTCCGCACACTCCCTGCACCCCAACCCCCTGCCCTGAGCTCCCTCATACACCCTGCACCCCTCCTGCATCCCAACCCGTTGCCCTGAGCCCCTTCCTGCACACCTCAACCCCACCACACACCCCACACTCCCTCCCGCATCCCAGTCCCCTGCCCCAGCCCTACATTCATGGCCCTGCATGCAATTTCCCCACCCAGATGTGGCCCTCAGGCCAAAACGTTTGCCCACCCCTGTACTACATGGTATAGCACTAGTCCGCAACACAGAAGTGCTTGAAATTAAGACAAGAATAAGATGGAAATAAAAATAGTAAAGAAAAAAATCACACAGTTTTCTTCTTTCCAGCATCCTTTAAATGAATGCGGTGCTCACGTTGTATTAAAAAGGGTGGCAATTAATTATTCAACTTGGACAAAAAAAGTGGGTCTGCGCTGCAGATTAAGAACATCAGTTTCCCTGTGGCCCATGTTTCTAAGATCAGGCTTTTACTAAAATGGCTCTTTTAAAAGTAGCAAAATGAGGGAAGCATCTTATAAACACAATATTCCCTTTGGAGTTACACTATATTAATGGAAGCACTACTATGCTATTGACTGACTACAAAAAATATTATTGATGCATACTACCTACTAATCTTTCATCTCCGTTATTTACATAACACAATAAATCTAAAACCATTAGATACCAGAATGCAATGAAGGTTTCTATGAAATACACAGCTGAGATAAAGGGAGGAACATATGAATCTCATGACAAATAACTTTCACTTCGTTTTTCCAAATAATATTCAATTTGAAAATATAAATTAGACTAAATAAAGGAATAACATTGTTTTATATAGTTTATTTTAGAACATCAACAGGTTTTTGTCATTCATATAGTTCCCCAATATGTTAAATGATTTTCACTGTTACTATTTTTCCTTAATACTCTAACACAGTGGTTGACCACCTGTAGCACAATCGGCACACAGCTGTGGCCCAGTATATATATTGTGTGGGTGTGGCCCAAATAACACAGAGCACTGCATATACGGCCCACAATGGTAAATAGGCTGCTCCAATATCTAGTAAAATCTGACCAATAAGTCAATTCCCTTGTTGTTTTCTCTTAATCTTGTTAAGTATAATAAAATCACTTCATTCATAGTACAGCATATGTCCCCTGAGGTGAAGGAAAATAATTAAAAATGCATCCATTTCCCTTACGTGTTAATTCAATATCTATGCAGACATTGGCTTAATTTCACAGAAGATTAGCTTCATCTTTCTTACAACATTGGAATGTTAATCTGCAATGTTTAGAAACTTTACTATTAACATAAACAAGTTCAATAGAGATATTATTCTTGAAAGTAAACAGGTGATCAGAGGCACCGGTCTACTATGTAAATCTGAGCCTACTCTTAAAAGGTTTAAACATAAACTAATTTCAAATCTACATTTATCAGGAGTGTTAAGGCAAGTGTGTTAATAAGAAGAAAGGAAACATTAATATGATGTAAAAGCAGCAAAGAGTCCTGTGGCACCTTATAGACTAACAGACGTATTGGAGCATGAGCTTTCGTGGGTGAATACTCATGCTCAAGCTCATGCTCCAATACGTCTGTTAGTCTATAAGGTGCCACAGGACTCTTTGCTGCTTTTACAGATCCAGACTAACACGGCTACCCCTCTGATAATTAATATGATGGTTTTCTTTTTCCAAAAAGAAGAGCATAGTTAGCTATATTCTTAGATATATTCAGCTTCTAACATCAACATGTACAAATAATGTGTAAACTAAAACAATTAGGTTTTATGGTCCCCATTCTACATTATTCACACTGAAAATATCATTTACACAAAAAAGATGACTTAATAAAAATGGGCTCTCAACCTTTCCAGACTACTGTAATCCTTTCAAGAGTCTGATTTGTCTTGTGTATCCCCAAGTTTCACCTCCCTTAAAAGCTTACAAAATCAGACATAAAAATACAAGTGTCACATCACACTATTAATGAAAAATTGCTTACTTTCTCATTTTTACCATGTAATTATAAAATAAATAAATTGAAATATAAATATTATACTTATATTTCAGGGTATAATATACAGAGCAATATAAACAAGTAATTGTCTATGAAATTGTAGTTTGTACTGACTTCACTAGTGCTTTTTATGTAGCCTGTAGTAAAACGAGGCAAATATCTAGATGAGTTGATGTATCCCCTGGAAGACTTCTGAGTATAGGTTTGTCAATTTTCTATTTGCAGAAAACCGAACCTCCTTACCCTGCCTCCTGCCCCATCCCTTCTCCAAAGCCCTGCCACTCCTCGCTCCATCCCCACTCCCTCCCTATAGTTCCACCTCAGATATAGTTCCAAAAGTTCACGGTCTGCCTTCTAAACAGAGTAATCCCTCGTGTTTTTGTTTTTTTCCTGCAGCCCCCCCAATCTATTGATTAGCATTTTGTTCAGACTGTAAATGGGTATAATTTGCAAATGGCCAGAGAGGAAGCATCTCTCTCCTCTGCCCTCTCCCACCACATGACAGGAATATGTGAATGACCTTTAACTCGCAGACCTAGTGAACATAATTTTAAGTACTTAAATATATAACTCCTCAGATATTTTCCATATATACATCTCAAAATGATTATGATGACCATCATGACTCAGGTTTTCATTAAAGATGACATTCTTTGGTGGACTAATATGTAGATACCAGACCCAGGGGATTCCTGTAACCCTCATGTACTCCTGTGAACTCTGCCAGCTGACATCAGGAAATCCTGGGGGTCATACTCTGGTCATAAAAGAGTTGAATCCTGCGCTAAATACTGTAGCACTGGCATGGGATTATCTTTGTAAGAAGAAAAACTACATTTGTTAAATGGTTAATATTTTGAAAAAAATCGTGAGGTTCCATGTCAACTAATTTATCATGCAAACAAAAAAGTCATATCTATAATATGAGTTAACTTCTTAGATGAGGTCTTGAAAAACATCCAAGATTATTCTATAGATTCCTAATCCAAGGGCATGAGATTTATTATACGACATAAAGAAACAAAGATGAGGACTCCAGTAATAGTTATCTTAAAAGTACCTGAGATTAGCAGATTTTGACAGTATGTCAATAAATGAAACCCCTGTAAGATCCAAGGAGGGTATTCTATGCTACCATATGGGAAACCCAAATTCTCTCTCTGTTGGGAGAAGTCTCAGGCAAGACTATTTTGAAGTGAAAGCAATAGACCTGTTCAATACATTGTTTTTACCACAGCTAGTTGACATCAATCAAGAAAATGGGAGAAAACAAGCAAACTAGTTTTAAGATAGAGTTTGATAAATTTATTAAGGGAATTATATGATGAGGTTGTCTGAGATAGCAGGGGACTGGATTCAATGACTAGGAGGTGCCTTCTAATCCTATTCCAATATCAGTAGGCTGCTAAAAACCAACTGTATTGCTCCCCATGAATATGTATTAATATCCTGGAACACTGGCTTGGCTGGCAGCAAATCAACAGAACATAGAAAGATACACCTTTGTCTGCCTCCAAAAAAAAGTGAACCTGGCAGAAAGGTGGATTAAAGAAAGAGACTCTGACTTTAACATCAAAGAACCTTTGCAGTTTTGGCTGTGTGTGTCAAAATATTAATTTTAAAACTTTAGATACTGAAATTTAGTACTTTAGTTGAAGAGTTAAGTTAGACTGGTTGGCATCTTAAGTAATAGAATAATTGAAAAGATTTAAGCTCTAAATTGGCAAACAGTAGATGATGCTAATTTTATATAAAATGACCCAGGTTTTCACAAGATGTTCATTATTGTTGTAATCTTAAAATGCATACCATTTTGAAGTAATTTAATTTTACATCACTGAATATTCATATTTTTTACTGTCTGCATTAAGATAAATTAAAAAAAAAAAAAACACTACCAGAAAAGTAATTAACATCTTTGGGAATATCAGAATGTTCTGAGAAGTTTGAATAAAATAACCTCAGCTCAAAAGTTTGAATCTTTATACAAATATTTTCATATCACCCCCCTTACAGAACTAAGAAGTAAGCCCAAGAGCTGCTTCCAACCTTAAGTGTTAGAAGACCTTTTATCCCTCATAAGGAACTTAACTATCACTACAACAGGTCCTTCCCCTTCCTTTTTCATTTAATGTAAAACCACTCACACTATTGTGCACTGAAATTTTTCCTATGAATTATTTTTTTTGGCTGATTGTTCAGCTCAAAGATATTCCTCTATACATTGCATACGGAGATGGAAGCAATGTGGAATGCAAAATCAGTGCTGTAGTCCAAGGCAGAAAAGGCAGTGACAAAGTGGAGCAGAAATCACTGCAGTTGCAATCTAGGCAGTTAGGCTGGAATTTTACCGGAAGGCAAAAACAAGTAAAAAGGTGTAGCAGGTCCATAAGAAAACAGTTTAACCTAGGATTAAAAACACTAACTGTAACTGTGTGGTTATCGCATGGCATTATTAAAGCATAAAGTACAGTTATGTGCACTAAGTATGTATTTCATACCTTAACATGTTTGGCTTTCTTTTAAGTTTAACTTTAATTCAGAATTTCCTGCGTGTGTAGTGCTTATTTTGCCCTCAAAGTACTGGTGCACTTACTGATCTTTTAGTATAATTCAAATGTTGGTAATGAGAAAAGTAGAATGATTCACCTGGCTCTAAAAAACCTCCCTCACTGGGGTGTTCCCCCCCCCGTTCAAAAAAAATCTATTAGTAATCACATATTATATCTTACTTCAAATATGATTGTTGTTAATATTGCTGTAAAAGTTGTCACAAATTCATTATAAATGTGAATGAGGGGGACAAAATAGTTCTAATTAAATGTGGATTCTTAAAAAGTACATTAGATACATCAACTGACATGAATTTTTACTGCACAGTCTTTTATCTTAATTATGAACAGAGAGAAAACAGGTTCTAACTAAAACTATCATTTGACATAATAGCATAGTGTGACATAGTCCACTGTCTCACAGAGGTTTGGCCATGGAAAGTATTAGATTTACTTTTTAAAAAAGACTAAAAATCTATCTTATGAAGAAAAGACTGTTTTGGATTACTTACAGTACAGTAGCTGCATCCTGCAACAAAATACTAAGAATTCTAGGCGTGGAAGTCATACCAACATTTCTTTGTTGTTGTTGCTGGATTTTTGTTTGGTTTTAAGTATCCTAATTTTTCACATAACCATGCAGGGTTCATGAAACATTAAGAATCTTAATGGGATAAGAGAGAGAGAGAAAATGTATGTCTAGTAGTGGAAAAAAGTGGAAGTCAAATCCTAGTGAGGCAAATAGAAAGGAGCACAAACACTGCCAACTTAAGTGCAAGAGTGTAATAAGAAAAGCCAAAGAGGAGTTTGAAGAACGGCTAGCCAAAAACTCCAAAGGTAATAACAAAATGTTTTTAAGTACATCAGAAGCAGGAAGCCTGCTAAACAACCAGTGGGGCCCCTTGATGATCAAAATTCAAAAGGAGCGCTTAAAGATGATAAAGTCATTGCGGAGAAACTAAATGGATTCTTTGCTTCAGTCTTCACGGCTGAGGATGTTAGGGAGATTCCCAAACCTGAGCTGGCTTTTGTAGGTGACAAATCTGAGGAACTGTCACAGATTGAAGTGTCACTAGAGGAGGTTTTGGAATTAATTGATAAACTCAACATTAACAAGTCACCGGGACCAGATGGCATTCACCCAAGAGTTCTGAAAGAACTCAAATGTGAAGTTGCGGAACTATTAACTAAGGTTTGTAACCTGTCCTTTAAATCGGCTTCGGTACCCAATGACTGGAAGTTAGCTAATGTAACGCCAATATTTAAAAAGGGCTCTAGGGGTGATCCCGGCAATTACAGACCGGTAAGTCTAACGTCGGTACCGGGCAAATTAGTTGAAACAATAGTAAAGAATAAAATTGTCAGACACATAGAAAAACATAAACTCTTGAGCAATAGTCAACATGGTTTCTGTAAAGGGAAATTGTGTCTTACTAATCTATTAGAGTTCTTTGAAGGGGTCAACAAACATGTGGACAAGGGGGATCCGGTGGACATAGTGTACTTAGATTTCCAGAAAGCCTTTGACAAGGTCCCTCACCAAAGGCTCTTACGTAAATTAAGCTGTCATGGGATAAAAGGAAAGGTCCTTTCATGGATTGAGAACTGGTTAATGGACAGGGAACAAAGGGTAGGAATTAATGGTAAATTCTCAGAATGGAGAGGGGTAACTAGTGGTGTTCCCCAAGGGTCAGTCCTAGGACCAATCCTATTCAATTTATTCATAAATGATCTGGAGAAAGGGGTAAACAGTGAGGTGGCAAAGTTTGCAGATGATACTAAACTACTCAAGATAGTTAAGACCAAAGCAGATTGTGAAGAACTTCAAAAAGATCTCACAAAACTAAGTGATTGGGCAACAAAATGGCAAATGAAATTTAATGTGGATAAATGTAAAGTAATGCACATTGGAAAAAATAACCCCAACTATACATACAACATGATGGGGGCTAATTTAGCTACAACGAGTCAGGAAAAAGATCTTGGAGTTATCGTGGATAGTTCTCTGAAGATGTCCAGGCAGTGTGCAGAGGCGGTCAAAAAAGCAAACAGGATGTTAGGAATCATTAAAAAGGGAATAGAGAATAAGACTGAGAATATATTATTGCCCTTATATAAATCCATGCTACGCCCACATCTCGAATACTGTGTACAGATGTGGTCTCCTCACCTCAAAAAAGATATTCTAGCACTAGAAAAGGTTCAGAAAAGAGCAACTAAAATGATTAGGGGTTTAGAGAGGGTCCCATATGAGGAAAGATTAAAGAGGCTAGGACTCTTCAGTTTGGAAAAGAGAAGACTAAGGGGGGACATGATAGAGGTATATAAAATCATGAGTGATGTTGAGAAAGTGGATAAGGAAAAGTTATTTACTTATTCCCATAATACAAGAACTAGGGGTCACCAAATGAAATTAATAGGCAGCAGGTTTAAAACAAATAAAAGGAAGTTCTTCTTCACGCAGCGCACAGTCAACTTGTGGAACTCCTTACCTGAGGAGGTTGTGAAGGCTAGGACTATAACAATGTTTAAAAGGGGACTGGATAAATTCATGGTGGCTAAGTCCATAAATGGCTATTAGCCAGGATGGGTAAGAATGGTGTCCCTAGCCTCTGTTCGTCAGAGGATGGAGATGGATGGCAGGAGAGAGATCACTTGATCATTGCCTGTTAGGTTCACTCCCTCAGGGGCACCTGGCATTTGCCACTGTCGGTAGTCAGATACTGGGCTAGATGGACCTTTGGTCTGACCCGGTACGGCCTTTCTTATGTTCTTATGTTCTAGTAAAAGATTTATTGACCTATCTGACAATTAAGCAGTCAATGCATGTGGCTTCCCAGAAGACAACGCATAGCTGCAATATCTAATAATGATCAGATGCAAAGGTGAATGCAAAACAGAGAGAGAGGCCACAACTTTATTAATTCAATAATGGGGTGGAGCACTATCTGCCCCTTCCCTCTGACATTGCAGATATTTAAGTAGGTCCAGTTTGAAGTTACAGAGAGCACACCATATAACCAATGAGTTGGGACAGATCCTTGTAAGTCTAACCCCTAGGACTCAGCTCAGTTCTGAGTGTGCTCATTCTCTCCACCTCCCACAAAGGGGGCAGAAGGTAGCAAGGCAGACATTGGTCTGACAAGTTTAGGTCTCCCCTTCTCCTTACAGGTACCCTACCCATGTCATGGTTTCTTTTACCTCTGGGAGCTGATCCTTTAGCTTTTGCCTGCAGTAGACACTGGTCAAAAGCTGTGACAGACATTACTGTAACTTCCTAACAGTGAAATTCCTGCATCCTTTTAACTTAAGCACTGCAATTCTCCGAGGAAGCTGAAAAACCCTCGAGACTCCTACAAGTTTTGAGTCAATGGTAAAAAATTCCTGAACTATAGGGAGGAAGGGCAGGGCACTAATCATGATGAAATGTCCCCCAGATGACCGGGAGTGCTTTACACTGAGTGGAGACATAAGAGAAACTCAAATCCCCTTGCTCCCACCTGGCTGGCCAATGGGATACAGAGAAGCCCCTCGCCCTCCCCCAGGCATACACTGATGTCCATTTTGAGGCAGGAGAAGGAGCTCAGCTCCAGTATGTCTGGGCACAGGGTCTCCCTGTGACAGACCCTACATACTACTATAATAATTGTTGTACAAACTATACCTTGTGAGGTATCATTTGAAAATTCATAATTTGATAGCCAATACTGTCCTGGTAAAATACGTGTGGCAACACAAAATGTGGAGTTATAAAATTTCTCTGTATGATGCTGTTAATACATGTTCCAGATTGCAGCCCCTACCCAAGCAGAAGTTCGCGAACAGGGAAAAGAATGTGTGCTCTGCTTAATTTGCATTTAATCGGTAAACAGAGTCGTCAAGCAGGAAGAAGAGACAAAGGAAGTTCAAATAGTTGAAAAAAACAGCAGGGGATATTCTTCCACTTAGACTCTTTGTCTCCTGAATCTTAGCTGGAAATGTTTTTTTCATGAGGGGGACTGAAACTATAAAAAGGAGGGACAAATACCCCAAGTGACCCCCTCTCTCTTCCTCTGCCCATCACATTCACGGCACCTGAGGCGACAAAGAAAGCCTTTGCTGGATTCTGAGAGAAGTTTGTTCAGTAAGACTGCTGAAGGCATGTTGGGAAAATTTGCTTGAATCTGATATAGTTTGGCTGGTAAGAGCCAAGGTCTGGCTGGCCGGCTGCGGCACACAGAGACATAGCTGGGAGTCACTTGCATGCTGGCAGCTGTTTGTGAGCAGTCCAGACTGGAGGCTGCAGCAGCAAAGCATTGTAAAGGGCAGGCCAGGTTAGAAGGCAGGTGTGACATAGCTACCCATTGGTCTGGATTGTACCCCAGTGTGTCATAATGGTACCAACACTGTCAGCTACCTCCAGAGTGTACTGAGATTCCAACCATACTGAAACTCCTTTCTCTGAAAACATTGGGGTCATCCCTCAGCTTCTCACAAGTATACTTGGCAACTACTAAAACCTTTCCCTCCCAGTGGACAGCTATATAGTCTTTGCCTATCTGGTTAGAAGGCATGGGTGACACAGCTACTCATTAGTATGGATTATACCCTGGTATGTCAAATTCCCCTCTCCTTTTGAGAAGTTGGGTGCCCTCCTGCTGGCCCAAGCAAATTACCCCCACCCTACTAAAATAGGGCACTGTGCCATATGATGATACACTTTATCACATCTTCCACGGTGATAAGGTGTGATATGTCATCAGTATAGGAAAGTATGATTTAATATAACCCCACCCATCAAATGTCTGAAAAACACACAGACGCTTTTACCCTGCATGCAGAATTAGTACAGAGCAGTTCAGTAGTTATGTTCATACCTGTCTCCCTTGTTGACAGTTGGTAATATCTTCCCTACAAATATGTATCAAACAAACAGTCTGAAGATTCAATTATGGTCTCATTGACATTAATGACAAAGTTCCAAATAACACAGATGAGAGCAGGATTGATCCCCTGAATCAGAAACAAGTGTTCAATTTGAACTTTGCTTCATTTCTAACTATGTGGACATAGTAAACTATACCTCCGGGGTAGTCATTTTCTGAGGGTGAATAGTCAGGCATTTTGTTACTTTACATCTATGAATTAGAGAAATTCTGTAGAAATAGTTTTAGCAGAGTGACAAAGCACTACCTTACTAATCAGTGATATGCTAAACTTTCCCTCAAAAAAAAAAAAAAAAAAAAGCAAACACAACCAACAAATGAACAAAATAACTTTTTCTGGCTCTGATGAGACACAAAATATTGTTTTTGTCAAAGGGATTTGTGTACATGTGACCAAGGACAGCATTTGGACATCAGATACAGGGGATTTAATTTAAAACAATAAATAATACACAGAATACTTGATAATAAAATACATACACTGGTGTCATTACTACTAGCTTTGGCAATCAGCTGGCACAGGCATTTAGTATTTTGTCAATTAAAAAGTACTAGACATATTTATATTCCCTCTGTGTAGATTTATACAAGTCAATCAAAAACAGAACTTTTAAAAATTTTGTTCAATTTTTATATTGCTTCAGGCTAATTCCTCTGGTTCCCTCTGGCAGCTTTCTACTGAACTAGTTTAAATAGCTACAGGATAATTCCTTTTGCATATGCCCCCTAATTCCTGGTGTCATGTACTTCTTCCCCACAGTTGGTTGCAGGGCTTCTACTAGCAAGTCAGACTCTTGTACTAGATATGTACTCGCTATTGAGTTTCTTTTATAGAGAGATACTAGAGATGTTTTTACATGAGATCCTTTAATGAACATCCAGGAATACTGTGGCAAGAAAAAAAGCAGTAAATGCTCAGAATATCCATAAATCCCAGTAATCCTCAATTGCTGGACAACCTCTGGGAGCTATGGTTAGTGGGTGCCTGCCAGACTTTTGTTTCCCTTCTCCTACTGAAGACTAAAGCAGTGTATAGCTTGGCTACTCCACAGAATCTGTGTTTTCAGATTGAAATAAAAAATAGATGAAAAACAAACCACTTTTCTTTTAAAATGGTTGCATTTCAAAACATATTTCTGCATATGAAGATATACAGTTTGCACTACTAATTATAAAAAAAAAGTATTGTTTTCACTTAATGTATATGGATAATTCTGTTACTTATCTACTCTACATAAAAAAGGGTCTCCCTTTTAAGGAAACAGTTATTATACAGAGATTTTTTACAAGCAAGACACCCCTTTCTCTAGCTAGCTATCTGAATAGCTCTTTGTAGGCTAACCATTATGTCTCAGTATCAGAGCGGAACATATAATTGGATCCTAAATGCAGCAATTCTGACAAACTTGATGGAGTACAAGTTTGAATAAAAAGAATGTAATATTCTTGATAGGTATGCGTATTCCAAAACAATTGCTGAGCTTCAACAAGCATATGAAGTTTATTGAGACATTATAGCTAAAACAACATAGTGCAGCATGCTAGTTTTATTTTACTGTTTAAACACTGAAGCACAGATGGGAGTTTGAATGCTTTGAGACAGTTAATCTTCTGAGGTATTTGGCTGTGTGATAGGTAGTATCTAATTCCCAAAGGTGCATACACATCATATGAAATAAATATAATAATATACTATGGCTGTCACACTAAAAGACAAGCATAGGAAATATTTTCTTGTTCTAGCAATGCTCGTTACAGGGAATGGATTTAACTATGAACTAATCTAATATACAGTATCTTTAAAATAACAGTAGTGTGTTGTGTGGGTGCTGACAGTCAATGCTTGTCAACAGAAACACCATAGATATTTCCTATTCTAAATAGAGGGAAACAAATGGTATCTTGCAACCTGATCCTGCAAACTATTCTGTGAGGCTGGGCCCCTCTGTGCAGGTGCAGACATCTGCCTGTATAAAGCACTTTGCAGGACCAGAGCCTTGGATACCATTTTATGGTAAATGGTGACAAATGCCAGCTTTTTAACATTCGCAATAGTGTATGCACAGAAAAAGAGAAAATGTAACTCACTGGCCAAATTACTTTCCTTAGACAAGCGGGAACTAGGAGCAGGTTCCATTTTGTCCCCCTTCCTCCCACTTCAGCTAAGTGATGCTAGCAGGGAAAAAGATGGAAAGGAGTGAGACAGGAAGAGACGTCTGCATCAGCTGCACTGCAGCCAACCTATGGCAGGGTTAGGATCAAAGCCGGCTTCTGTTGAGCCCAGAACTTGTGAAACACAGAAACTATCACAGGAACAGGAGTTACCATTTTCTGCCCCAGCCCAAAATGGAGAAATTGTTCCTCACTCACGCATCTACTTTCATAAAAGTTTATTCCTATTAAAATGTGCTTTCCAGGCCGTGTTGACTATCCCAGCAGGTTCTGGCATTTTATTTTAATATACCACGTAGGATTTTTCTCTATAAATTAACCACTGCGTTTCTTTCTCCTGTATGAGTGTTGGACAGCCTATCTTGTGGTATACACTATGGATGGGAAAAGAGGTATTTGCCACGAGAGTAAATATTTAATTTTTCCTTTCTGAATTAGATATACCAGAAGGTATTAACACACATCTTTATTTTACTATAAATATCAATCTTACTTTTAGGACTACTCATCTTGGCAAGCAATCCATAAAAGAAGGTTGTCTAGCTAAGGAAAATGCTCAAAGTTTAAGCCATGTGTAAGGTTTGGGGGCTTAGTGCCTTTTCCACTTCCCTCATGGAGGTTGCAGATAGGGAGTCATGTCCTTCCATGGATTGGAAACAAACCTATTATTGGAGACTGATACCACTTTGTTCCTGGGAGGGATCTATACTTTCCACATGGCCACTCATGCACTAATATGACTTGAGTACCTTAGTCAGATGAACCAGGGCAGGGCATGAAGAGGAAATGTACCCAGCTAATGGTATAGGTAGGACACATGAAAACACGTATTGCTCCCTATTAGTCGTGTACTAATTACCTGCTGGGAAGCAACAGCACACACAACTCATGTTAATGAAAAAAAGCTGAAGTTAATTTTGTCAGTTTCAACTACATGTTGTGTGCATATCCTGTGATACTTCTAGTGCCTGACCCTGCACTGCTGAAATCAATGAGAGTTTTACCGTTGGCCTCAGGGGGATGAGATCAAGCAGTTAGCATTCATTAAGTGAGGGAAGAACAGACACACATAACTAGGCAAAGTGAATTCACATAGTTTAAGACCAGAAGAGATCATTAGATTACCTAGTAGGACCACCTGTATGTCACAGGCCATTAAAGTTCCCCTATATTGAACCCTATGAAACATGTTGACTAAATTATAAATGTGTGTTCAAATTAAGCATTTCTTCCACAAAGGCAACCAGTCTTGACTGAGAATCCACTACTTCCTTTTGTTAGGTTTCAGAGTGGTAGCCATGTTAGTCTGTATCAGCAAAAAGAACGAGGAGTACCACAAGTACTCCTCGTTCTTTTTCCTTTTGTTAGTTTGTTCCAGTAGTTAATCACCTTTCTGTTAAAAATGTGTGCCTTACTTCTCATTTGAATTAGTCTGGCTTCAGCTTCCATCCATGGTTCTTGCCATCCCTTTCTCTGCTAGCTTAAAGAGCCGTTTAGTATGTGGTATTTTCTCACCATGAAGGTACTTATTATACCCTGTAATCAAGTCACCTCTCAGTCTTCTTTTTGATAAACTAAACAGATTGAACTCATGAAATCTCTCACTGTAAGGAATTTTCTCCAGCTCTCACATCATTTCTTGCAGCTCTTTTGTTCACTGTCCAATTTTTCGAGATTCTTTAAAAAATGTAGACACTAGAATTATATTCAGTATTTCAGTATTGCTTTATTGTAAAATCATCTCCATACTCCTACTCACTATTCCACTGTTTATACATCCAAGGATTGCATTAGCACTTTTTGCCACAGCATCACTGGGAACTGATGTTCAGTTGCTTGTCCACTATGACCACTAAATCTTAGGTACTGTGCAAGCTAACCACTAAAGTCTGCACCTTCATACTTGGCCTACAACTCCCTTGTTTCTTTTCAGAAACTGTCAAATAACACTGTATTTTAAAAGAATGCTCTTTGTAAACCTCATGTGTATATGGATATTAGAAGATGATATGGATATTATGATGAAACATAATAATAATATACTGTACTGAGAGAGTCCCAAACAAACCTATTTTATTTTGACAACTGAACAGTTCAGAACTGTTGTTGCTGCTTCCCCCACCCCAATATTTTCTGTACTTGCTTGCATTTCTTTCTCTATCTCTCTATCTTTGTGATTTATCACTATGCACATTATATGTTAGCTTATGTTTTGTGATTCTGGGCAATCACACTGTATATGATCATCTCATAACAGGTAGCTGAAGAAATGCTAATATTATAACATACTATTGTGACGGTGTACCCCATAAGGCTTCATGGGAATATGCTTATGAATGTATATATGATATAACTGGAATATGTTTTATGCTAACATATGCCATGTAACATATCTATGTAAAGTTTATGATCTACTGAATACATTCCTCCTATCTGTATGCATGTATCATTTTTGTACTTGAAGTTATGAATATTGGCTGTGTACTGGCTTGATTTTTATGTAGCCTTTGTAAAGCATTTGGTCAGCTTCTTGAGAAAGGAATGTGTAAATTAAGTGCCAAGTCAAGAAGCACTTATGGAACAATGGATCTTGGAGGGCTCCAATCCACATAAGAAGTCTACATGAGGATGTTCAAGGTAGCAGGTAAGCGATGGCTGCTGCCTGTAAAAACTGAGTCATGCATGGACATGTGACTTCCCCATGTGACTCCAAAACTCCATCTTGGAGCTGGACTTTGCATAGGAGAGGGGGTCTCCATCCACAAGAGAAAGTATATTTAAGCTTGTCAGACCTCCCTCCATTTTGTCTTAAGCTAGCTCAAGAGATAGCTGCCTCTCCACCCCCAAGGATACCCGAAAGAAACTGGAACAAAGGACAGTAACTACAGGGGGTGTGAGTGATTGCTGGACCTGGACTAGAGGGAGGCTAGTCTGTAAAAGGAAGCTTACTGGATGAGGTTTTTATCTGTATTCAGTTTTCTTAGACAGACTGTGTGTTCTATTTTATTTTGTTTGGTAATTCACTTTGTTCTGTCTGCTATTACTTGGACCCACTTAAATCCTACTTTCTGTATTCAATAAAATCACTTTTTACTTATTAATTAACCCAACATGTGTGTTAATACCTGGGGGAGGGGGCAAACAGCTGTGCATTTCTCTCTATCAGTGTTATAGAGGGTGACCAATGTATGAGTTTACTCTGTATAAGCTTTATACAGGGTAAAACGGATTTATTTGGGGTTTAGACCCCATTGGGAGTTGGCCATCTGAGTGTTTTCAGGCAGGAACGCTTCTGTAAGTGGCTTTCAGTTAAGTCTGCAGCTTTGGGGCACGTGGTTCAGACTCTGGGTCTCTGTTGGAGCAGTCTCATGTGTCTGGCTCAACAAGACAGGGTGCTGGAGTCCCAAGTTGGCAGGGCAGGAAAGCAGGGGCAGAAGTAGTCTTGGCACATCAGTTGGCAGTTCCCAAAGGGGTTTCTGTGATCCAACCTGTCACAGCTATTACATGCAAACTTCAATCCTCTCTTCAATCCACTCAACTATGGAGCCACAATTGGCATATCCATAATAGTACTAAGATAATTACATAAAAGAGAAGTTTACCTTTTACCACCTACTGTTCAAGAAGTCAGGTTATCTATGTAGACTCACCTTCCTCTGGTCTAGAGCACTTATAAAAGGATAATTCAGAATAGAGGAGAGGAGAGTTTAATTTTTATGCATAATTTCTTCATGAAAAACAGTCAATATGAGCAAGAGTTTCTTATAAGTTCAGTTAAGGTTGCCATTTAGTTAATTAACAACCATTTTCATTAACAAACTCAATATTGACTTCAAAACGAAGTCTACTTACCTTTCATTTAAACAATGAATATTTATGAAGCACACAGTCAATAACAAATTTTGAAGACAGAAAACATTACTGGAGGACAAGGAAAAGCAGACTACTAAAATATGTATAAAAAGTCATCACTTGTAGTGTATTTAGTGTTTCAAATTCTCATAGAAGCCTCTTAAGATCTAACTCTGGCACATACTTTTTTTTTAACTGCTTAACTGTGGTTTTGTAATATTTCCAATTTTCATTTTTATTAAAAATGATTTTTTTCCATTGGTGCAAAAGACTAAAACAATCCACAAACCCAGTGCACCAAACATAATTTTCTGCTTCAACTAGCAGCCTCGCTTTCTGAAAACAAAAAACAAAACAATGGATTTGTTTACTGTGTGGTAAAACAACTAAGTATGCCACGATCAACAGAATATTTTATATTTAAAATTTAAAACCAATTTTTTTTCATTGAATTATTATGTGGGAATTTTGGGGCACTGGATATTTTAGGTCCATCCAAAATGTTTTGGTTAGATCCTATAGAAGAATTCAAGTGGGTTATTCTAATTGCAAACTAAGAGCTAATTGCAAACTAATCTGTAAATATACAGATCCAGTTTTGCATGAGTAGTCCCACTGAGATCAATGGGACTACTCGAATCTGTAAAGTTACTCACATAGATGTTTGTTTGTAGGATCTGAACCTAAAACATCAAATATGGATACGCAGTCACACTTCTTTTTTTCTTTTTTGCCAAAGTTGTCTATAGTTTTATACTCCATATCTGAGATCTTATTGAGAAGGACTAGATACACAAACATTATTTTGCCAACAACTACTTTTTTTCCTGCAATTACATGACAGAAATGAATAGTTTAACAAACAGATACATTTTAACTGTTAGCTTCTTTTCCATGTATGTAAAGCTTAGGTGAAGTAGTAATACATACAATTTTCAAAAGTGCCTAATTTACTTGTGTGAAAGATATCGTAATCCCATGCAATATCTGTGGGAACCATATTGTACTAGGGTTTTGTGTCACTGTAGGCCAGGGATTGTGTGCAGTTCCAGGGGGGAAAGGTTGCCACAGCTCCCCCAGGAGCTAAGAATCATGGGGGGTGGTTTAGGTGAATCACTCAGGTGGTACATACCTTCAGAAAGGTACACCACTTGGGTGGCCTGCATATACTGCTTCGAGCTGGGTTTTCCACAGACTCAAAGAAAGAAACATTTTTGGTATAAATAAGCCAAATTTATGCTGACTTGAGGTCTTCTTTCTTATCAAGAAAATGTACAGAACCTCCCAGTCAAGTGCCCTCAACCCTTGCAGAAGGGTTAGAAGACTTTGGTCTATTAGGGTCACCTCTGGTAAGATAACAATTCCCTATAATAGGCAATGCATAACTGGCTACTTGATTCTCCTTACACAGCATCAGGTATTACATAATGTCTAAGCAGGATCCTGGATTAGATGGGCCAAATGGTCTGTTATAGTATTGGCAATCCTATATTCCTTAATTATAATCTTTATTTTTTATGTACCATATGGAAAAAATGGATGCCAGTTCATCAAAGCACTCTTCCTTAACAGAAGCTTTTTATTTACTCTTGAGACACTTGACATATGGTGGCATGCCCTGGCAAGGAAACAAAGCTTGGAAAAGCTATTAATAATGTATTATGTATATATTAAAAAAAACAAAAACACCACACACATTTTTCTATGTTGATGGGAAATGGAATGTTGAGCAGCAGTTTCAGTTAAGCTGGGTGGTGCACACAAATCAGCACTTCATTGTACATCTTGCCCAGTCATCCCAAATGTCTCCACAAACCATAGTATTTTATATTAAAATATTTAATATACCTAATTTTAGGGGGGAAATATTGCTTCTCAGAAACAATCATGTCACTTATTGGGTAAAGAAAAGGAAAAGATGTTTATTCCTTTTCAGTTTAAATCCTTTGCAGTATTTGAGAGTGTTTTGGAAGGAAATGTATTCACATCACAATATGGATTTGTCTTATCGTTTTTCCAGTCATCACAGCTGGAGATTCTGTAGGAATATGTCCTCATTACAGAAAATAAAGTGTGCGCACAGACATACACGTACACTCACACACACAAAATACCATAGTGGAGAATAATTTTTTCCATAGCATTATGTTTCTGTTAGGATCTTTGACTTTGGTTAAGAAAAGAACACCTGCTTCTGCAACTTTATTTAGAAACAAATCCAGGATATAATGAAATCCTAGCAACGAAGTGAGTGAAGAAGAGACAAAGCAAGGTCAGCACAGATTCACTTGACATATCCACTATAATCCATTTTAGTGAGGTACCAAGGGAAAGGGATCAAACTATAATATTGTGAGACAGAAGAAAGCCATGCAGTTATCTTTCTTCCACCCTGTTAGGTTATTGCTACTGTGTAACTTATTTCCTTCAGTCCTTTCATTACTATGAGGTTTAATGTATAGCACACAGAATGGCAACATGGCCCTGTGGACATGCATCATGAGTGTTCATTCCAGTTGTCAGGGGTCAGGCCAGATAGGACCAAGTACTGGCCTACTTCCCTGCTAACTTCACTGCTAGGCAACTAATAGGTCCAGCTGCACTGTTCTGCAACTACCTGATTAATCTCAGTGCCTGACTGGCTGCAGGGCCAGCAGCCTGGTTTATAAACCCAGAGACAACAGCAGAGCACTCATTGCTCAATGTGCTCCTTGCCTGTAGCTGTGCTTGGTCCTGTCCCTGTCTCTAGCCCTAATCCTGCTCCAGTCCCAGCCTGAAACTGTTCCTGTCCCAGCCCTGTCCAGGTTTCTGACTCCCAGCTCTGACCACTGGCTCCGCTTCAGGGCCCTCCCCGTCTGAATTCAGCTCTAACAGGTAGGTCCCATTCTTGCTCCAATCACTCAGCTGTTGACACCAGTTAAACAGAACCAGTGTATCCTGAGTATTATGGCTAAGTGCCTTGAAAACACAGTAGTCTAAATCATCTATTTTCCTTGTTTCAAATACAAGTTAATATGTTCCAAAATACATAAATATCAAAACCTATCTAGTGACTAGGTTAAAGCAAAAGAAAATCATTGATATTTGTGGTAAGCAAAGAAGTTGCCTTTGGTGGAGGAGGAGGAGGGAGTTAAACTGTTAGAGTGAAAACATACATGAAACAAAACAATGACAGATATGCGTATCATCCTTACGGGAACAACGAGGTGCTATTAATTGAGGAATGGCCCTGCCTGGCTCCAACCAGGCTAACAAGGTTTACTCTTTCCAGGCCTGAGCTGAGGCTCAAAGGAGACACTAAACAATGAAAGGACCCTAGGCCTAGACAAGGAAGTAAATTGACAGTAGTTGCCACAGGCATGGGAGGACCTGCCAGACAGACACAGAAAGTATTCTGCAGCAGGGCAGCCTAGAGATAGATCATGGTCAGTGGGCTGAATAGAACCTACCAATTGTGGCAGGGAAAAAAATAAGGATTAGGTAAGGTAGGTAATATGAGCATAGGCATTTATTATTTTAACCCTTGTGTCTGATTGCCATAATCTTTGGGTGAACAAATAAATAATGCTTTGTTTTGAAGACGTTTCTGAGTCACTTTAATCAGCCACTGTCAGGCTCCCAAAGAAAAAAGGCTTGCAAGTGCCTCTCCCACTTGGGCCTTTCAGGTTAATATAATTAGTAAAGAGGAGCAGCTGCGGCCCAGAGATCCAAGCTAAGAGTAATAGGACTGAATGGTTTCACCCAGATGGGCTGTAGGTAGAAAACCCCTGAATGCATCTCTTGGGGGACAGAAGGACTAAAAGGGGCCAAAGCACACCTTTGTTATAGATGTTGGTTCTGTGTGTACATGGAAGGGTATTGGCAACAAGAGGATGTGCATGCACATCCATTTGAGAAGAATGCCACTGAAAGAGAATGGATTGTGGCAAATGCCAATGGGGAGAGGGGAAATAGGTTGGACAAAAGTCCCCTGGTTTCTGTAGAGTCAGTTGGGTCGCTGGGACAGACGTGCCGAACTGGGATGTCTGTTTATCCTATTGGTATTGATGAGTTTGAGGTAGTGAAGTGGATTAGTGCTGACCTAGGAGACCTGATTTCAATCTTGGCTTAGACCTGAAGTGAAAATTAATTTCAAAGACGCATTATAGTTCCCATTGGTGCATGGTTTTGTTGTTGTTGTTTTGTTTGGTTGGTTTTTTTTAATCACCCTATGATCTGGCACAACTGACAATTTGCTAGGGTAGAATAGCAGGGAATATTTAGTCATAAAACCCATAGCATTACAGAGAAACCATATTAACAACAATAAAAAGAATCTATACATGTGCTAATAAGCTTACCAGAGATCACCTCAACACTAACATGGATTCTGGCAGGAGTAGTCCTTCAATACCCCACCCAAGGGGTTTCCTTGTGGTTTACAAGTTCATCACAGCTTCAGCTCACAACTAGCACCCAAGTCTTATGGGACTCCTTAGGCTCCATGGACCCAGGGTCCTATCCAGTTGCTGGAGCAGGAAGAAGGTCCTGAGCTAATTTAAAACCAGGGTATTTATCCAAACATCCCTTCCTTAGATGTTAGTCCCAGGAAAATCCAGTTTGAACTATGCAAACCTCTTCAGGGGGGTGACTTCAAAGGATTAATAACAGAGTAGGTACGTTAGCATTCCTCTCCTACTAGAGAAGGTACATACAATGCCACAATAACACATACACAATTGCTTTTTTAATACAATGTACACCAAGATATTTACCTTAATTCAGTACATATATTCAATATATTTGATCTTAATTTCATAAAGTTTGTTCAGAATATTACAGGATATTGCAAGTCTGGCATACCAATCACCAGTATATAGAAAGAATAAAATGTTCATTAACACTGTATCCCTTTAAGAGACTTCAAAAATCATTAAAAAGTTACTTACTCCATTGATGAAATGATGTTTAATAGTTATTTAATAAAGTTTGAGGAAGCCCAACCAGTATTTTTATTAGAGCTTTTACTTTTTGCCTTGGGTTAAATGAATAAAACATATTAGGATTTCTAATTCAGGGGACAAATTCAGGAGTGAGTATTTAAATTTTATATCCAAAGTAAATGCATTGAGGACAGTCTTCTATGGAACAATCAACTGATGTATTTTTTTTCCAAAGTAGACATCTGTTTTATGTTAATTTCCCAAGGTAATTCAGGCAGCTTTTAATAAGATGCCTGTTATGAAACTTGGAATGATCAGCAACTTACATTTCATATCTAACAAAAAAAATGGAGAATGGCAAATCAGACTGCTACAGAGTATCATCTAAATGGTATATTCTTATCTGGAAGTGGGAGATTTCTGTCCCTAACTTCTGCTACTTCTAATTAGATTTATGTACATAATTGCCTGCACATTCACGACAATTAAACAGACATCACAATCGATGTTCATTACAGTTTATTTTATTCTGATATTATGGTACAATATCAGGAAAAAATAAACTTAAATTGCTTTATGCTGACATTGCACCATAAAGAAAATTTCCATTGAAATATATGGAAATTTTACTTACAGAAATATGGCAGGGAATAGCCCACTACTAGGAGAGACTGTATTAATAGCAGTTGCTGGTGAAAAGTTAAAAAGAAAACAAAAATATGGCCTCATCATGACTCCTTGATTCATATGCAGAAATGGACCCCATCCACAACTTCACAGAATCTTCAAAGCTTCTCCATGTGGTGTAGGATAGGTCATGGAAATGGAGCAGGCATAAAGGTCCATCTCTGACTTTGCCGAACTTACTCAACAAGAGGTAATACAGAAGGAGAGCTTGAATGGAGCCACACTGACAAGAATCCAGTTTGTGGGGATACTGCCATGGGCCAGATAAAAAATGAGGGTATAAGACCACCCTGGACACAGGCCTGGACTTCCATGGATTGTGGGGTGCTCCTATGGTCATTGACACAGGGAACTATTCAAAGCCCTCTCTTATGGCAGCTTCCTTGTAAGTAGTCCCTTCCGTTAGCTGTACACATGTATGCACACAACCTCACTCAAAGTCCATGGGCAACATTGTAGAGAATATCAGAAGTGTCTTTTGTCATAAATACATCTGAGAGAGGTTTTTTATTTCATTAGATCAGTGGTTCCCAAACTTGTTCTGCCACTTGTGCACGGAAAGCCCCTGGCGGGCCGGGCTGGTTTGTTTACCTGCCGCGTTCACAGGTTCAGCTGATCGCATCTCCTGGTGGCCACGGTTCGCCACTCCATGCCAATGGGAGCTGCTGGAAGCGGCGGCCAGTAAGTCCCTCAGCCTACGCCACTTCCAGCAGCTCCAATTGGCCTGGAGCGGCGAACCGCAGCCAATAGGAACCGCGATCAGCCAGACCTGTAGACGGGGCAAGTAAACAAACTGGCCCAGCCCACCCACGGCTTTCCCTGCACAAGCGGCAGAACAAGTTTGGGAACCATTGCATTAGATAATAATATATTACAGCAAATATATTCTAAGCTCAAAATAGACCTGGAACGAAAATAAAATACAGGCAAAGCTAATGAAACAATACTTTAACATTGTTCTTTGTAAAAGAATCTTAACTGAGCTTGAGGAATTCAGAAACTTGTCTAAAAAAGTTTCTGAATTTAAAGTATCAAGATCACTACTGAATAAGTATTGTGTTGTTGAGGTATTCAAATTTTTTTCAACAACTCTTTCTTCGAAGGGCCTTCAGAATGACTCATCCTTTCAAATAATGGTAAACAATATACTGTAGGAGGGGAAACTATTGCTAAATAAGAAATTGAGTAAAATTGACAGTGTCATTAATAAAATGACAGTGATTACATTTTTCACTGTAGGAATCCTGAAATAATGTGCAACAACATTTACCACTTCTACAATCCTTTAGATCTTCAAAATGTAGTAATATCATTGTCAACTAATTGACTTTCACAATATTCTTGTAAGACAGGGAAGTAACCTCATTTTGCAGAAAAAGAAATGGAGTCACTGGGAAGATAAGTGACTTGTGCAGCATTACCAGGAAATCAGTGGCAAACCCATAACGATCTCTTAAGTATTACTAATGTACCTATCATCCATTCATTTATTAAGACACTGAGAAGCTCATCTTTTCCAATCCAGTGCTATATCATCAGACAACACTGCCTATCAATAAAATGCATGTGGTTTATTGTACAAATGCTACTTTTGTTGAATATTTGTCTTTTGCTTTTAAAATAATGGATTCAGCCAATCTGCAGGGCACAGGATTTCTAGTGGGCTCATGTTATTCCCAGATCTCCCATCTTCTTGGAATGAGACTTCTCTGAATGTTACAATTATATATTTTGTTGAATCCAAGTACTTGTTGGTACTCCAAGATACCTGGCAAATCTTTGGTACTCTATTTAGAGGACTTTCCATCTGTCTATTTAGAGGCCTGTCTGTGATTACAATCCTCAGAAACATTACTATTCATGATACTTCAGGTAACCCTAATGTAATCATTGAACATTACACCCTTTCTAAGCTAACTTTAATAGAGTGCTGCCGAACACACAGCCTACGTCCTAGAAACATACAAAAGTTCTTTTGCTAGAACAATGTTGTATATCAAAAAGGATAAATTACAAATATGAAATATTTTAAATCAAGTTGTTTCCATTGCTACAAGTAATGTTAAACCAATAATCCACAGTTTTCCTCTGGGTTTCTTTGTTTGTTTAATATTTTGTTTTATAATATATGGAGATATACCTATCTCATAGAAATGGAAGGGACCCCAAAAGGTCATTGAGTCCAGCCCGTTGCCTTCACTAGCAGGACCAAGTACTGATTTTGCCCCAGATCCCTAAGTGGCCCCCTCAAGGATTGGGCTCACAACCCTGGGTTTACCAGGCCAATGCTCAAACCACTGAACTATCTCTAGGTAGATCCTGCCTAGTTCACCTGAATGACTGGGAGACCCACTGTGAATTACTGAATTTTACTCATGAATTAGCAAACAAGCTCAATAAAACAACAAGATCAATGCATCTCAAATTGTACTTTGTTCATTTTGACAAGTATAGCAAATAAGTATCCCTATATGCTGTAATAAGGAGTGATCCCTTGTTAACATATTCTACAAGAAGAACTCAAAACATTGTATTAACACTGCTTTAATCTGTACTGTTTGGACCATAATTGAATAGAGTCATGGTAGTCTTTTATAAAGGATTTTCTGCTTAGCAACCTTATCTACCTATTTGAGAGTTTGATTTTCAGGTGAGACATTTCTACAACAGACTCCTGTGTAGATTCACATGGATAATCTCCTGTCTTAGTTCATTGAAATTAAACTGCATTGTAGTAAGGAGCAACATATTTATACAAAAGTTCTGGAAATCTTATTAGGTCCTCTGTCTGAGTACATTCTATTTCATTTTTTTAAAATGAATGTGGGCATGCTCTTTAAGTCCAAAGCTTCTATCATCTGTAAGTTGGCTCACAAACTGTGTCTAGAAACCAAAGGGAGAAAAGTTATTTTTAGCTGAATGTAGCCTTTCTCCAACTGTGAAGCTCTTTATTTCTATTCCGAACAGTTATTTAGAAATTACCTTTGCCTGAAAGATTCTAACAGTAGGAGCAATAGTGCCTTTTCCATATCTTGTCCAGAATGATAAAATCTCTCCAACTGAAATGAGACCCTTTTGTCTTCCTTCACAGATATAGAAATTCCATATCAGAGTATTTTTATGTATAAGATTAAAATAAGGGACTATCAACTTCAATTTTCCTCTTTGATGTGCTCTTTTTTTGTTGTTGCCCCAAGTCCTTCTAATTCCAAACATATAATTCATGTGATTTTAGTTTTGCCTTTATCACCAGTTCCCATTTATTTCAATATGTTGTAAAACTCAGACTCTTTTTAAGTTAAGAAAGGGAAGGAACAATATTACATCTCTGGTCGGGAATAATTGTTTTTCTTGAGACTGTAGAATTAAATCCAGTTCTTATAAATGTCATGTTTGAAACAGTCAATGGACTATCAGACAACTGTGATTCCCAGCCTTCTTTGAATCCACAGATCTGAAACACCTCATTTATACTTTGATTATGGGTCAAATACAAAACTGGGAAGGGCTGTTTTACAGATTCAGATCAGAAGTGGCCTAATATGGCAAAAATCTGTCAACAGCAGCTCAATGGATTTTGAAGTTTCTGAATCCAAACATTAGTGCTAAATCAGCCCGGAACCCCAAATTCAAGTTTAAACCTGACCTGAACACTGCAATCTCTTCAGTTTGTCTCTAATCTTAAAAACAGTGAGTATCCAGGCTTAACTTCAATTTAAGATGAACTGGTCCACATTCCTCCATCTACTGTGAATGCCCATACTTATCCTTGATTGTAGGCACTTCAACTAAAATGGAGTAAACCAATAGACAGAAACTAACTGCACTAAAACTAACTGCACTAAAAATATCTGTCACCTGTCTCTCCTCATGGTTTATCGCAGTCTCCATTTTTTTCTGATAGCAATCATTAGAATTATTTACAGCATGACATAAAATGGAACAAAAATTAAGGCCTGAAGCTGCTCTTAATGACTAAAAATTACTTTTGATGGCTGAGCAGACTAAGAGTATTTCATTCTGGATATGTGTGGTCTCATCTCCTAAAACTTGCAATACATTGTTTTCCATGTCCAATAGTCACAACAAAGAAGTGAAAGCAAGTGCATGTTTTCTTTTTGTACTAATAGAAGCTCAGATTTTTCCAACCTTGTCCACACTAAGTAGTGCTTTTCTCTGTGAGTACTCCCTGTGACCTTAGCCCTGACTGAACACTTAAGTAGCTGGAAACCAGTGCAGCTCACCTGTGAGTTAGCACTGTTAAAATTGATGTTACCTTTATCAGAATACATTTAGCTTTTGGACTTTATGAAATGCTTGTGAGTTGTTGCATGCATTAATATCACTTATAATAGCTGTATCCCATTTTATAAGGTAATGTTTAAGTGTTTGCCTTGTAAATATAAAAGTGTTTGCTAGGAAACCGGAAACCCCCACAGAAGCATTACCAAGTGTGAAATACCAATTTACCACAGGGGTGTCATCTCCTGCCCAATAAAAGAAGGCCTATTGACACCAAATGAGCCATTGTGGAACACCAATGGACAAAATATTTTGTTGATTGCTCCCCCCACACCCATGAAGAGGGGACGTACACCAAACCCTCATCCCATTACAGTTTGAACTCTGGGGGAAGGGAATAAAAATCCCTGACCAGAAGGATCATTATGTTGCTTGGAATTTGGAAAGAGCAATATTTCTAAGCATAAGTAAGGGATCACCACACTACATAACTTGGATTAGCCTTAAAGGACATACAGAGCTTGCATATTACCACAACTCCTATTACCTTTTGAAACCTAAGACTGCAAGTCATTGGTGTGTGTTTACCTGCTTTAACCTTGTAAATAACTCATTTCTTTTTTCTAGTTAATAAATCTTTAGTTACAGGATTTGCTACAAGAGTTGCCTTTGGTGAGAGATCTGAGGTACAACTGACCTGGGGTAAGTGACTGGCCCTTTGGGACTGGGAGTAACCTGAATATTGTTGGTGTAAGGATCATCTACCACAAAGACAAGAGGACTACCTGTGAATCCATTTCAAGGCTGTTACCATGCTTTGTCTGGGCCAACAGGAGAAAGAAAATCCTAGGCCCCGTCAGGATTGCCCCCCTCCTTGTTTCCTTCTGTCCTTGCAAGTAGTCATCCTATTAGTGATCCTGAGGTGGAGGGGAGGGGGATTTGTTGACTGATTGGCTGGGAAAATAATGCAATAGAAGCTTATTGGCGCCTATACCCACAAGGGGAAGGCCTATAAATCCTACCCCTGCCTGGGGTGCCATTCTGCATCTCGCTTTCTCACCAATTTCCATGATTAGAATAGGACTGGGTTTTGAGACACTGCTGTGGACATCATGTTAGTCTCCTGTAGGGACTGGGAAGGAACCTTGATCTGGCGGATCAAGGTTTTCTGCCTTTCTCTCAGCAGCTGAGGCACCAGGGGGGTAGAATAAGTTGTAAAATTCACATTGTCCCAAGTTGGCAGGGATTTGATCAATAGGGGTCCAGCTCACTGATAAACTAGAACTGGATGCAGGATTAGGAGAAGGCATCTCTTAATGAAGATGAGGAACAGGATTGGGGTTCCTAATGTCTTGTACAGCACGGAGACAACCTCCTCTTTCCCATACTCTCAGTCCTCTTACAAAGGGGGATGCCGGGACCAGGTTAAAGTTGTGGAGGGCAGAGGTGGCTCTAGACATTTCGCCACCCCAAACACGGCGGCATGCCGTAGGGGGCGCTCTGCCGGTCGCCGGTCCCGTGGCTTTGGTGGACCTCCCACAGGCGTGCCTGCGGAGGGTCCACTGGTCCCGCGGCTCCAGCGAAGGCACGCCTGCGGGAGGTCCACCTGAGGTGCCTGCCGCCCTCTCGGCGACTAGCAGAGCGCCCCACGAGGCATGCCACCCCAAGCACGCGCTTGGCATGCTGGGGCCTGGAGCCGCCCCTGGTGGAGGGGACGGACTGAGGGTAGCCTTCCTCAAATGATACAGCTTACAGAAGGAAGGATAGATGACCTGGACTGAATGAGTCATTGCCAGACAGTTGCGTTACTAAGTAAAGTTGCGGCCTACTTGAACCACATCCTGGTGTCTTGTCCCTTTCTTAGAGCAATATCAAGGGGAAAGGGGTAAAGCACCAAAGCACAGCTAATATGACTAAAAATAACTACTCCTAACAATTAGTGACCAAATTCACTAACTGAAAAAATATATATACACTTGTGACACACACAACATGGTCTGTCATTTACAGTCTACACAACCACACTTCTCTAGTTTAGAAATGCATGGAACTATCAATGACAAATGATTCATAAAGTTCAAAACTTTAGACTTTGTTTAATCAGAAACTTCTGAAAGATAATCAGTTTTGAATAGATTAGATTGTAAGGGCATATCTTTCTATGCAACTTGCCTTAACCTCTCCCAAAAGATCACCAGCATAGGCTATCAGCACGGTTTTATTTTTGCAGCCAAACAACATGGTGGGAAGACATTTTGATGTTTTATATGCTTACTAGGCCTGATGCTAGAATAAATTACTATGATCTTTATTGCTGCTATTAAAATTTGCTTAAAGGAACAGGGTCTACTTTTAAAAATAGTTTTAAATCTTCATTGTCAAAAAGGCTCTCAGAAAAGTATACATATAAAACGTGGTTATCTATAGGTACCTATTTTCTTTCTTTACCAATATAAGTCCTTATATGGCCTCATCACTGTAGTAACCAAGATTCTCCAGTTCTCTTTTCTACTCAGCTGAGACAGAATGGTTGCCTTTTGCTATTTTTGAGCTTTTCTGCATCAGTTAGAGCTAGGCAAATAACTGAATTTTTGGTTTACTGGCAATTAGGAAAAAATCTAAAGAAAATGTATTTGGCATCAGCTCAAACAAAAATGTTCAGAATTTTATTTTGAATACTTTTGTTTTCAATAATTTGTTCAACCTGAAATTAAACATTTTGTTTTGATTTGAAGCATTTAAAATTTTTTTTTTAATAAAACCAAAGGAAATTTCAAAATGAAAAGTCATTTCAAATGAAAAAAAATTGAAATGTTTCAGACAATGTCAGAATAAAACATTTAGACTTTTTTAGATTGGGGGAGGGGTTATTTTATACAAACAATTCAGCCAAACTGATGCACACTCAGAAAATGTTTTGGTGTTGCTAAGTCTGCATTTTTCTCTGAAAAAAGTTTCAGTCAAAAAGTTTCACCAAACTCTAGTATCAGCGTTACTGTTGATGAAAATATGCATGTGCACCATTATAAAAACAATTCTTGTAAGTCAACTGTCTATGTGACAAACTGGCAAGGAGAATAACATTTTTTTCATAGCAAAAATGGTTTCTTCAATTTAATGACAAACCGTAGGAATAGCTCCAATTTTCCCCCCTCAAAATGTTGTGTCCCACTTCAATTAAAAAAAAAAGTGAAAAATCCAATAAACCCAACATACACCCAAAACATCTAACATAACATCATGTCTTAGTTTTCGTAACTGTAAACACAGACTAAGATTGATTAACTGATGTCTTCATGAAAAATTTGACTTCAATACAGAAAGCCAATGATGAGTCACTACTAAAGGCAACACATGAACTATAACCTTGTTGTGACTTTGACTTCCTGCATACTTTCTATACCCATCTGTGTTTCTCTATACTTGATCAACCAAGCTAAGACGATCTGCACTTTTCCTGGTGGTACAAAAAATGTTCACAAATTATAGTCATGTTACTCCACTCACATTTTTTTGTTCACAGAGCACAAAAAATTGATTTGCTCTGGCAGTCAACATTGAAACAGTCTCTTCAATGTGTAGTAATTAGTTCTAATACCAGCAGACAAATTAAAAGGCAGCAAAACAAAATATCTCCATCAGGCACTTATAATAACCTTCATAATCCATACAGTATATGTCTTGAAGACTAAGGCAGATAAATGAGAAGAATGCTGATACTGGCACCCAGCTTACTTTCAGATAATCTAGCTCATCTCTCTTGGCTGACACGAGAGCAAGAATAACATTAAAGAGTAATAAACTCCTTCCAGCAAACCTCTGATTCCATGGTTCAGTGGCCCCAGGCCTAATCTATCAATCCATTTACTGCACAATAAAAGGTAAGAAACCCATTACAGATCTGTTGTGCCCTGGCAGGTGGTATATGACAAGAACTGAATTCATCAACTCCAATGCCTAGTGCCCCTTTTCTATGCTTTGAAGCACCAGGTGGGCAGCTTACCTGGACACAGCAGTACAAGTTTAGTTATTAGATTCTTTGAGCTATGAAAATAAGTAATGTGAAATTCTTGATGTGAAGGCATAAAACTGTGATAGGACACTTTATTTTCTGTATTATTAAGACCTTTCATAAAGACAGCACTGTTATTTTCATTTTTACACAAAATATTGGCTTGGGGAAGGTATAATAAATGAAACTGCGTTGGAATTTACAAGCCATGATTTTAAATGTGGCCTTTAATCTTTGTTCTCTACTTAAACTGTGTCTAACATAGTAGCATATTAGAATCACTATTTAGAAGAGTGACTAAAGAAATCTAATTTAAAAATTACTGCTATGTCAGAGGAAGGAAAACTCTTCAAATATCTGTTCTCAAGGTCATCATCATGTGATCTAGACACTTAAAAGCAAAGACAATGCTGAAGCAAAGCAAAAAGTCCCTTTTATTTGACAGCAATTCCTTTCATATTTGATTTCTTTTCTAGGCTTATTTTCATTGCTGTAGGGCAATGATTTCTGTCACTATAAAGAAGGTTTGAACAGGACTTATTTCAAATATGTCACCTTGAAGGTCAAGACTCACAAGTGATATCATTCACATCAAGACAAACAAAAACCCATCATAACCTTAAAAGACAGTGGGACAGATCCTCAACTGGTGAAAATTTGCATAATACTTTAAAATCAATGGATCTACCCCAGTTTACACCAGCTAAAGATCTGCTCCACTGTAGCTACATTTTAACATAATCTTCCTGCCATTCATACTACGTTCTAAAGTAATGTAGGATGAGATCATCAGGAATAACAAGTGTTCATTCCCAGCACACAAAATGTCATGCTATGAAGTGACCAGCTGAATTGCCTATTCACAAAGCAAAACTCTTTGAAAAGGGTCCAAAGAAAGGATAACCTCACAAGGATCCCTGCATGCCACCTGGTAGATCTGATGGAAGACAAGATCTGAGGTTGGAGATGCAGCTAGATTTGATGGTTGAGTTTCAAAGGGGATTTGAGAGGACGATGGAAAGACAAGGCTGAAAGGAAACATCATGACTTGAAAATGCATGCTGGACCAGAGAATTGAGAGAGTAGATTGCTGGATGAGAAAAGTGGTCAGTAGAAGCATGTAACAACAAGAACAAGGCAGAGGAAAAGATTGACTAGCAAAGGAGAAATAGCACTGAGGTACAGGTTCGTGAGTTGAAAAATGAAGGTGAGAGGCAGGCAGTAACCAAAGATGGGAGAGCATATAAGAAGGGAAGAGCAGCTAGTCCTACAGAAAGGAAGGCAGAGAAAATGGAGATAGTCAGAGTTTGGAGCCCTAGGAGGATAGAGGATGACTTACAGAAGATTGCAAGTGAGAACAGAAGATAAAACAACTTGCAGCCAGAAAGAACAGAAAGAGGGAAGGCTGGAGAATCATACAACACCAGGAAGAGGCAGGTGTACTTGACCTGGGACTCCCTACTAATAAGAACAGAGGTCATAGAGGACAACCTTGGTTTGAGTGATCATGAGTTAATTAATTTCAACTTAATGGAATGGTAAACAAAAACAAGTCCACAACTAGGGGTCCTTGATTTCAAAAGGGCAAACCTAAAAAAAAAAAAAAGGGAATTTGTTAATGAAGTTGACTGGATTGAAGAACCCAAGGATCTGAATGCAGAGGAAGTTTGGAATTACTTTAAGTCAAAGTTGTAGAAAATATCTAGAGCCTGTAACCCAAGCAAGGCAAGGAGGGGTGAAACTCATAGGGAAGGGTTGGAGACCAAAGTGGGTGAATGAGCATCTTAAACAGGTTAGTAAGAAAAGCAGAAACCCTATGAGGAATGGAAAAAGGGATGGATCAGCAAGATCTTAGAGGTTAGAAAGAGTAGGGGAAAAGTGATAACTGCCAAAAGCCAGGCAGAGTTGGACCTTGCAAAAGAAATTAAAATCAATAGTAAAAGGTTCTTTTACCAAATAAATAAAGACAGCTATGAAAAGAAATGAGACCACTAAGCCCTGAGGATGGCGTGGACATTACAGATAATCTAGGCATGGGCAAACACCTAAATGATTACTTTGCCTCAGTTTCTAATAAGAATAATGAAGAGCTTGGGGACAGTGCTAGGGTAGATAATATAGGAACAAAGATATGGAAGCAAAAATGAGCACATCCAAGGTGGAAGCCAAACTCAAACAGCTTAATGGGACCAAACTGGGGGGCTCAGATAATCTCCATCCAAGAATATTAAAGCAACTTCATATGAAATTACAAGCCTGATAGCAAAGATTTTTAATGAATCTGTAAACTTGGGGGGGCGTAATATATGACTGGAGAATGGCAAATATAGTGCCTATATTTAAAAAAGGGGGGGAAAAGTGATTCAGGAAACTACATGCATTTAAGGACAAAAAAAATTGCTATAAATAAATAGGGAATGTATCACAGTTGGAAGCAACAGAGGATGAGAAAGATCTGGGGGTTGATCAAAGGATGACTATGAGCTGCCAATGCAATGAGGCTGTGAAAAACGCAAGGTAATTCTAGTAGACACGGGTATGTGTTATTACCATTATACAAGGTACTAGTGAACCTCATCTGGAATACTGTGTGCAATTCTGGTCTCCCAGGTTTAAGAAAGATTAATTCAAACTGGAACACAGGCAGAGAAGTGTTACTAGGATGTCAGAGGTATGGAGAACCTACATTACAAGAGGAGACTTAAGGAGCTTGGCTTGTTTACCTTAATATAATGAAGGCTCAGGAGAGAGATGATTGCTCTCTATAAATACATCTTAGGGGTAAACACAAGGGAGGGAGGGAAGGAAGTTATTTAAGGTAAGGGCCGATGTCTGCTCAAGAACAAATGGATATAAACTGGTCACCAACGTGTTCAGGCTTGAAATTAGACAAAGGTTTCTAAACATCAGAGGAGTGATTTTGATCTTTTTTAACGTCAAAAGTGAAACTTGTGGGTGTGAACCTATGAGTAGCAGCCTGCACCTGAAGTGGCAGCAGAAGCTGTGCTGGAACCTATTATATTTTAGCAACCATATTTGTTGTTAATAGAGGAATGGAAAGGATTTTCAGGTTATGCCAAATTACATTATTACTACAAGCAGAGGGTTGTAGTGTGGTTCCATTGAGGCGGGCAATCCAGGCCAATTTCCTAAAGGCCACTTCACTCCCCACTTCACCCCCAACAGCACACGGAATTCAGAAAGGATACAATAAAGTGTGAAAAAATGTTCAATAAAACATCTGTATTAGATACACACTTACTGTTCAAAGCCAGGTCAATGCATTAAACTTATGAGCCTTACATTCTCTCTCCTGCAAGTACAATGTAGCTTAGAAATCAGCCACACTGGATCATCCTGGATCATTATGTCTTCCCGCATTCTGAGTCCAAATAACGTCTGAGGGTGTATTTAGTCTGCTTCTGCCAGTATTATGAATCCAAATGGTACCTGCAGTTGTATTTAGTCCATGCCTCCCTATATTAGGGGTCCCAATGGTTGCAGATGATGTATTTAGTCACAGGAAGGTCTATCCAGGAATGCAGGGTGCTTCTAAGGACTTCTTAATTTGTCTTCATCCTAAATCAAAATCTTATTGATTTTGCCATAATTTTTGTCCCATTCATGACTGGTGATGCATGCAGATGTCTCGCTGAATAGGAACTCCTGACAATCATTTACATTCCGGGGCAGAGCATACTTGTTAGGGATGCCTCTGTAGCATATAAGCCCCTCCATTCATAGATGTGCCAGGCAATCACCAGAGGCCTAAAAATCTCATTAGCATAGATGAGTGGCTCTCCTCCGATGGCCTAAAACAGAAGGTCATACTTCCACACGGGCACTTTCAGACCAAGAACATTCTCCAGAGCTTGCCCCACATGAAACTATTGTAAACCAATGCTAATATAACCTCCCCCTTACACACACACAGGGAAAAATTGTGGCGATTTATAAATGATTTTAATTGTTTTTGCTATGTGCTCTTACCATGACATATGTTGGCTTGCAGCATAGCTTGCAGGATCTTATGCACCGTCCAGAGATTTTTGTGTGAATAAAATAAAACCAAATGATAACAAGCATCATCCTTTGACTCTGAATTGATCCAGCTCCAGGAAAATGGTAGAAAAGTATTTTTTTTTAAACAATCAGAGAATAATGTGCACTTTAATTTGCCTTGGCAGGCCCTTCCACCTCTACTGCACTTCAGCCAAACCAAAGAAAACTTCATAACACAGAAAGGGAATATCTTTCCCTGTCCACTCTCTGGAGTGTTGCCTTTTTATGCTGGCTTCAAGGTGCCAGTCCTTCCCCAAACAGGCAGAAAGTTGCTTCCGCTATAGGGAGGAGACCAGCCTTCCACCCAAAAGCCTTTTCTTCCTGCTGCCACTAGCCATGCTGCAGCTTGTCTCTCCTCTTTCCTCCCCCTCTCATTAGGAGAGGATGTTTTTAAAGGTCACAGGCAGCCCTTACTTGGATTCAGGTGGCCTTAGTTGACTTGAGGTAACTTCTTTTCAGCTCATGGGGAAAAGCGCTTTTACAATTCTGGGGCTGATTAATCTGCCTTCCACTGCTCTCTTACAGCTGTCTGGTCTGACTTTGTCACAGCACTGAGTCACTTCTGAGCTAATATATTCAGCAGCCTATACAGCCTTTGGACTATTCTGGGGCTGGCCGGTCCATGTCTCAAGCAATGAACATTACATGGAACAGTCAAATGTACCCTGTCCAGTCCTCCAATATTATTCAGCTCCGATCCACTCATGCAAAATGCACCAGAAGGGCCAAGGAGAACAGGACACCAATGAGCACCCAGAGGCAATGAAACTGCTATGGTGACAATATACATTGTTTTACTGTTGTGCACTTTGGTCTGTTTGATTTCTTAATAGGCATTGTTTTTGTGTATTACTTTTTACGTTTTAATGGCAGCTGCTCACCTATCAGCATTTTTACACTGTTATTTGTCATTTGCATGCATGTTTAAAATAAAATCTTCAGTTTCCACACATGGTTGCATAAACAGGTTTTATTAATTTTATTAAAATGGAATGTCACAATAATTCATATGCTGTGTGTTGAGGTACACAACCAGTTTCTATAAGATGCACAACAGAATTCATAAAATTTCATCACAGTAATCTAAAAACTGTGTGATGAGGTACAAAAACAATATGTATAAAATGAATAACAAAATTTAATAAAAATAAACGTTCCCAAGCTGCCCCAGTCCCAGAAATAGTGGAATGAGTGTGGCACAATTACAAATACTATGTCATTCCCCCTCGTGCATTGCACCATGAAAACCTATGATGTGGGCACACAAAGCACCCTGATTTCTATTACATATGTGGATCCTGATCCAATAATAATTGTGTAGTTTCTGGTTGAGTGTATAAGATCAGCAATCTAGCAGTGTCTTGAGTCCACTCCTGGCAAAATGGCTCATCTTTCTCCTCACAGACATTGTACAATACACAGCAGACCACAATAATGTAGATGTTTTGATAACATAGGCATCCAAATGATTTTGAGGGCAGTGCCACTGAGATTTCAATCTGCCAAATGCACATTCCACCATCATTCTACAGCTATAAAGCGTGTAGTTGAACTTTCTTTTGCCAGGCCTTCTGTAATCAGGATACAGTTTCATAAGCCATGGAAAAGGGGGCATGTGGTATCCCCTAGAATGACAGTGGGGACAGTGACTCCATTCATAATACCATTTGATGTGAACAATATGCCCTCTTGTCTGTGAAGGTAAAGTCCCAGGCTCCAGAAAATCCTGGCATTATGCACCCTGCCAGTGCATTCCATGCTGATATCCAAGAACCAGCCTCTGTGATTGACCAGGGCCTGAATAAAGATGAAGTAGTACTGTTTGCAGCTTATATACTCCTGTGTTCCTTACGGAGGGCAAACTATGGATACATGATTCCTATCGACAGCCCCAGAACAGTTTGGAAAGGCCATTCTTTCAAAACCAGCAATTATTTTGGGAACATTTTTATGCCCACCACCTTTGGGTAAATCACAGTCCTGATGGCCTCACAAATCTCCACCACCACAAGCCTCACAGTTGACTTGCCAATTCCAAACCAGTTAGTCATGGACAAGAAGAAGTCTGGGGTAGTCAGCTTCCAGATAGCTATAGTAACCTGCTTCTGGACTGCCTGGGCCTTCCTCGTGCACATTTCTTGACATTGATCACACAGCTCCATGAACATCTACTTCTTCATGCATAAGTTTTGGAGCTTGTCATCCCAGGTCTGCAATATGATGTGATCCCACCAATCTGTGCCCATAATCTTGCTCCAGAAGCTCCGTTCTATGTATGAGGAATCTGCAACAGTCATGAGCAGCATCAGCTGCGTTCTGGCTGCCATGTCAGTACTGCCCTCTGATAGATGCCATTGATAGGACAAATACCACTGCTGAAACATCCACCAGCACGGAGATACTCTCTCTGATTCCCAAAATAGGAGTGAAAGTATAAGCAGAAGTTCTTCCACCAACGCTGGATTACTGTTACTGGCTCTGGTTGCAGGGAGCTTTCAGACCCAAAAATGGCTCTGTTGGAGATGTTGGCAGGCTACAAGCACTTCCAGTCAAGTACCATGAGATGAAGAGATAAGTTCTCCCACAATATACCATGAACCAAGGCCTAGAGAAGCTACAGCTAGCAAGGGCGTTTAAGAACCCTAGGATAAGCCCCCAGAAGTAACGAGATCTGACTTTCATATACAGTTTTCTGGGTCACTCTGGCCATGACAAATGAGAAATAGAAAACATTTCTGTATTAATCAACAGGAGATAAAAAGGAATGTAAAAAGATATCCCTTTCACAAAGTCTTGGAATACAGAAACAGTCAATGACAGATTATATTCAGAGTCTGATAAAATCAGAAATCACAATTTCTGTGTAAATGCATTTGTAACATCTTTTACAAAAAGATACACCAAACACCAACAAAAAGAACACATGTTTCTTAAAAACTAATTCTTTCCTTTTAAGCTATGGCCAAAATGTCAAGCATTGGTCCCTAAAGTTAGGCATGTAAATCCATATTTAATCATGTAATTAGAAGTCATCTGATTTTCAGAGGTGCTGAATTCATTCATTTACAGTTGACTTCAGAGACATATCTGGGAGCTCACTCATTTTCTAGAGAAAAGGACACTTCTGTATAGGTGCCGAAATACTGATTTAAGTGCCCATTTCTAGGCATCTAGGTTTGCAAATTTTGGTCAATATTGTTTCTCCTTTCAACCTGAGCAGTTAGTCAATGTTCAAGGCCTTGAAAGGTTGTTTCTGTTAGGAGGCAAAACTGATTATATGAATCAAATGGTTCTTTGGTGTAATCCTGATTATCTACAAAGAATGTAAACAAAGGCATGTCCAGAAGAAGGATGATGCAGTGGTTAGGGCACTAGCCTCATACTCGGAAGACTTTGCTCTCCAACTTCTTGTGTGACCTTGGGCAAGTCACTTAGCTTCTCTGTGCCTCAGTTCCCCAGCTATAAAATGGATAATAAAACTTCCCTACCTCTCAGTAAGGCTAAATACACATCAAAGTCTGTGAGGCATTCAGATACCACAGTGATGGGGGCCATGTAAGTACCATAGATAGAAAGTCCTGATTCCCTAACACAGTAGAAACAAACAGGAGATGTTTCCTTTTTTCAAAAATTCAAGTCTAACTTCTCATTAAGAACTCTACCCAAAAGAAGCTTCTTTGGCTTTCTCCTAGGGGCATACATCACTGATTCTCCCACTATCTGCTGGATTTCCCCCTGCTTTCAGGCTCTTTTCATACATACATGCATTTGCAACCAAATCAATGCCTCAGATCCTGAGTATGCAATCAGTCTCCAGGAAAGTTCCTTGGCCCACATGATTCAGCTTCTACTCAAGCCTTGCCATGCTGCTCTGTGCCTTGGATGATGGCTTCTATTGTTTCTGCTATTAATAAATAAAGAGGTATTTAATTGCTACCTCGTTTAGCCTGAATGAGGGGTACTTGGAACACTCATCAATTTCTCCTTTAATCTGTGACTGACGGCCAACATTAACACTTTTTAGCATAGCAATATATATATTCAAATAAAAACCAGCAAAACCTTTCCCCAGCCCTCTCCACAGGCACAGAAATCTAAGGTAGCAGAATAAGTACAATGCCATTGCACAGGAGACATGATCTGAGGCAGCATGCAAGGCCTGCATGATGCAGAGTCCAGTGCCACAGAGGCTGCCTGTATAATTTTAAGGGTTTGGAGCGGGAAAAGAGCTGGGGTGTGGCCAGTGGTTCCACAAATGTTCCCAATGGAGCAGTGCCATAAATGCTACAGAAGCTACTCTAGCCTCAGAGCAGCAGTAGCTGCCACAAAACAGCCAGGATTGGAGAACAAATCCTTCCCCTCTTCTCAGCATTTTTTAACAGAATACCACTTATTTAAGTGCCTATACATGGCTGCAGAAAACTAACTTTAGGCACCCATTTAAAAAAAGAATCTTGACCATACCACTGTTATTAAGTCACCCAGCATCACAGCTACAATTCTTGTTTGCTGCTTTTTTTTTCTTCTTATCCGATGACAGATACAGATTAACCTTCATGTTCATTCAGAGAAAAAGCATACAAACGACAGAATGTATAAGTACTTCTAACAGATTAGAGTTATATGTCATAATATCATTGCTAATATATCTAACCTTTATCCAGAGATCGTTAGCCTCCTTGAGCCTATTTTCAAGCTTATGTTTTTCTTCTGGGTTCAGTGATGTACTTCCAAGTGCTATTCCTCCAGTTTCAGTTAATCGTTTCAATATTCCCTTGTGTGGAGGTAGCTCTTCCACTCTTAACTGGAACAGACAAATACAACATTGAAAATGAACTGTGGTAGAATTTTCAACTCCCTTATCTTCGCTGCTATTGATTAGTCTATCAGCTGCAGAGACCAGGCTCAGGGCTCAATTCAGCACAAAATAGCCATGGCTTTCTGAGTTAAAAAGGCTCAGAAAAACAGCAAATGCTGACTCTATTAGGCAGACTTATAGTGAGGAAAGAGCGGCTCTCTGAGGAGACCAAAATGGAGGGAAAACAAGCTTCCCAGAGGGAAATAAAATAAAAGTTCATCTCTGCTGTGTGATTAATCTTTCCTTCTGGTCACCTGGTGCTTTACTAATTGCTGCCTTTTGTTTGTGTGAACTGTAAGCCCTTTAGAGCAGGTTCCATGTCTCTTCCATGTTCTGTGCAGTGGTAAGCACTCTGATCCAACCCCATAAGCAATAATGTTCATAATATATCCATAAACCCTGCAAATCAGAGGGCTACTGGTAATGTTTAGGAGTGTCCTGCCTATCATGTCCCAATAATCTGAATCCATTCCCCTTCCTGTATGCAATTACTGCAAATGTATAGTGTTAATATAACTTAACATATCAAGTAACCAAAGAGTTATATAATATAAAGTGCAAGCTTCCGCAGCCATCATTTAAAAAAATGATCCAAGTCTGGGATGGGCCACAAGAGAATCTTTAATAGTTACTATATCACTGGGTTTGGGGTAACTTCCTTTGGGTGGATCAAAAAGAAAAGAGGTGGCTCACAGCATAGCTTAAAAGCCTGAAATATGAAGGAAAAAAATATCATCACCAGTAGGTTTGACTTTGGACCACCCATCCTTTAGGAGTTACTGGGGGAGGGGTTCCCTCCCACATTAACATACTTCTCTCCTGCCCACATTAATACATATTGAGAAGAGAGAATCTTCATCCATATATGCGCTTTTCTCCCCCACCTGCTATCCAAAATGCAGCTACCAGCTATTGACATTAGTACATTTGGGTCGGAGACCTCCAAAGCTCTACACATATGTATGAAAGCTCAGAGGAGCTGCGCAGCAAACAAACAAACAAAAACCCCACTTTCTAATGTAGGTAGCATTTCATTTAGATTGTAAGCTCCAGAGGACAGGGATTGTTTAAAGTGCCATGGACATTTAATGCTCTGTAAATATAAATAAATAAATGCTGCACAAATAATATTTTCTTTGCATTTTTCCTAGATTTCACAATTCTGATATTACTGACTCACAGGTTTAAAAACTAGGTTTGTGAGTGCTAGAAGTATACCTGGATCTAGAAGGGATAACTTAAACAAAGGCAGATGAAAGATGAAAAGCCTCTTCAAAATTCTTCCTCTGACTCACTGACATTCAGTCAGTCAGGATGAAGTCCATTTAGCCCTACATGCATCCTCCACAGATATCAGTAAGACAATCTGGTTTATAGGAATGGTCATAGGAAGGCTAATTTTACATTATGTGTCAAATAATGAGAGGATACTTTTCATTAGGAAGAGGAAGAGTGCAACCTCTGTGGACTAAAAGGGCAATAGAAGTGTTTTAAAAGGAGAGGTCACATTAACGGTTTAAAGTATACAGAAAGTAGCTGGAGCTCAGTAAGTAAAGTAAAGATAAACTCTAACTTCTTGCAGCAAAAGAAATAAGTCATATAGGAAACAGTTCCCCCCACCCCAAACAGTTTCAGGGTGCTTTACAACCAAACTTGTTTTAAAATTGCAGTTATTGAGGATGGTTTAGTTTTAAAAGCTGAACAGATCAAGCAGTTCAAATAACAATAGGGAGAAACAAACTGTACAAATGAAGGGCAGTTACAGCCTGCTCTGTTTACATTAGTGTAAGATCATAATTAGGACACAATAGGTCATTAACTAATTCAGATCTCAACAGGTGACTAGCCATATATGATAATAGAATTACAGGAGTGTTTGGGAAGCCTGGAGGTTCTCACATTTGGCTATTCCTGGCAATAACAGGGAGGCAGTTTTCACATATTCTGCTGGCAGCTGGAATCTCTGGAGCCCCGAGGACCTTTCATTTAAACTTAACTTTTCTTATTAAAATTGCCCACTTTGGGTTTTTTATTATTTTATATTTTTAAACACACTTTTGGGGACTTCTTTCAGACCCCCACAAGGAAATACCTTGCTGCTAAAATGGTTCAGCCAAGAAAGGAGACATTTCTTAATTAAATTAAAGAGCTGAATATTAAGCATTAGGTTTTCTTCTCTGTCCTATTTCCTGCTAAACACAGACTAGTTAGGGATGGAAAAAAGTGTCTGTTTTACAACTCTATATTTTCAATTACTTTTTCTAGTCTAATTTTAATGCAGGCAATATATTCTGATACCTGGGCTTTAAAACACAGGACTTCCTATTTTTTGTATTATCTAGTAAATTGTGGAATAATAGCGATTAAGTGTTTGACAGAAATCAATCTGGATTAAGAACAACAATTCAATTTGTTTATGCAGATATGACAAACTAAGAAGACATTAAATATAAGAATTTATGTTACCTTCACTTTTTCAAGAGAGTCTTTTAACTGTTGCTCATTTCCCAGTTCAAGAGGAATACCAACAATGCTGTCTGCTTCCTCTAACCATAAAATGAACTCATTTAAATCTTCTTGCAATTCTGACAAAATATTTTTTTCTTCCTCCAGCCTACAGTAAAAGAAAAAAAGAAAGAAGAAGAAGAAGAAAAAAAACACTAGTGTTAATAGGGGAACTCTGTGTCATAGGTAATTATATTTCAAATGCAATCTTTATTATTATAAAAATAAGAAATCATCACTTTTTAACATTTTCCTCCATAACTAAATGGAGGAAAATATATACAGATTATTTGACATTAACAGTAATTCTTTAAAAGCAAAAATTTACATATTTCTTCAAAATTAATCAGAAAAGAAACACCATTCATGATAAATAGAATTAAATGTATCTGAAAATAGGTTTGGAGCTTTAATTTGCAGTTCTAAATTATCTTCCAGCTCAAATAATTATGATTTTTAACCCAGTACTGCAAGGTGCCAATAAGTCAATAGGAGTTGAAGGCAGGGGCGGCTCTAGGGATTTTGCCGCCCCAAGCACAGCAGACGGGCTGCCTGCGGCGGTTTGCCTGCAGAGGGTCCGCTGGTCCCGCGGCTTCAGCGGACCTCCCGCAGGCATGCCTGCAGGAGGTCCGCCGAAGCCGCGGGACCAGCGGACCCTCCGCAGGCACGCCTGCAGGAGGTCCACCGAAGCCGTGGGACCAGCGGACCCTCCACAGGCAAGCCGCAGAAGGCAGCCCTCACGGCGCCGGCAGAGCGCCCCCCCGCGGCTTGCCGCCCCAAGCACGTGCTTGGTGTGCTGGGGCCTGGAGCCGCCCCTGGTTGAAGGTATCCACCACTCTGCAGGATCAGCCCCCTTTGTCACAAATGATATGAAAGCCCAATTTCAGAAACTGAAAGAAATCTAAAGGCAAAGTTTACTAAATTGGATCCCTAAAATTAGGCCCTTATATCCAGTGGGGACTATTTTGGGAGGAACGATGTTTTTGTGGTTAAGGAACTGGATTTGGGATTCAGGAAAATGAGGTTCAATTCCCACCTGAGCCAAAGATTTCCTATGAACTTTGGACACGTCACAATCTCTCCACTTCCTCATCTGGAAAACTGGATAATAATGCTTCCCCTCTTCCAATGTTTGTTTGCTTTGTCTATTTAGACTGTAAGGTTTTCAGGGCAGAGGCTGTCTCTCAGACTGTTTTTGCACTGTGCCTAGCCCAATGGGGCCCCAGTCATGGTTGAGGGCGCTAGCTGCAACAACTACCACACACACACACACACACACACACACACACACACACACACACACACACACACACACACACACACACACACACACACACACACCCTAAGTAAAAGGCCTGATTTTTTTCAAAATGTGATGAATGCCAACAACCCCCATCAAACTCACTGGAGCTGTAAGCACCTGAACATCTTTGAAGTCAGACCATTTAGTGAGGTGTCTATGTATGGATTTAAATAACTGCTTTTAAACTTCTAAATTTGAAAATGATGGTCTTTAGTTTTCCTCCAATTTATACAATGGTTTAAAAATCATCAAGTAAATCTGCTTAAATGGGGTCTCAAGCCATCAGTCTTTTAGTGAAGACTGAAGCAAAACAGGTATTAAACTCCTCAGCCTTCTTGATGTCATCTGTTTTTAGCTCTCCTTCCTCACTAAACTTCCCTTCATCTTTTTCTTGCTCCTAACAAATTTATAACGCCTCTTCTTCTTGCCTTCTGTGTCCCTTGTTATGTGTAACTTATTTTGTACATTAGCCTTTGTGATTTTGTCCCTACGTGCTTGTGCTATTCCTTTGTACTCCTTAAAAATTCATCCATGTTTCCAGTTTTTGAAGGATTCCTTTTTGATTTTCAGGTGGCTAAAGAGCTCCTGATCGAGCCTTATATTGGCCTCTTACATTTAGTTTTTTAATTTTTTCTTCATATTTGGCTGGTTTGCTGTTCTGCCTTTAATATGGTTTCTGACAAATTGTAAGCCCTCCTGAACTCCTTTTCCCTTAGATTTTCATCCTGTGGGACTTTACCTACCAGTACTCTGCATTTTTAGCAGTATTATAAAGTAAAATACATCACAGGGGAGCAGTTATCCTCAAACCAAGATTTATAAACTTAGGAAAATCAGAATTAAAGTTAAGTTGAAAAGAAATCCAAGCCTATTAAAGTGAAAGGCCATACATAGCTAGAGCACCTAAACAATCTTAACTCTATCCTGTAGTGATGTTATGTAATAGCCATATGATTATAATTAAGGCATTTTAGTATTTGTAGTCCCAGATTAAATTTAAAATATTTTTAAAAAACACACTTTTCAAAAAGTCACCTTCAGAGTGTTTACAATATCCCTGTAATGCATTTTATCCTTAAATTACTGATACATATCGCAAATTTAATTTCTACCTTATAGCTTTGTCTGGGAATTTATTTGTTTTTATAACAAAAGTTAAAAATTCCATACACTAAACAAGAAATCCAAAGTGAATATTACCATATAAAATTTCTAATGAGTTACTTTTAATGTAATATCAATTTAAAATGTGAAACAAAAATTATATACATACATACATATATATACACACACACACACAAACACGCACATTTTTATGCCAGATTCACAAATAATCTCTGGCTGCTTCAGACCACTCTGCAGCACCACAAACCAGCCAGTGTATCCAAAGTTTTCCCCTTTCTTCTGTCCTTCTCATCAACCTGGATGAACCATCTCCATAAATTCCTCCTGCACCCTCTACAAGCTATTGGATGCAAACAACAGTTTTCCATCTCCCTCCTCCCTTCCATTGAGGATTGGTCCTGCTTTGAGCAGGGGGCTGGACTAGATGACCTTTTGAGGTCCCTTCCAACCCTGATATTCTATGATTCTATAACTCTCAAAATATGCATGTGTGCACACACCCCTCTCTCTCGTCCCCCACATGCACCTCTCTCACACACACACTCCCTTTCCCTCCATCCCTGTCTGTCAAGTAAGTCTGGTTCAATGGAGAGCTGTTGAACGTATGAATTTGGGAGTATGATCACTGGTGCTGTTATTTTTCATAACCGAAACGAATAAAATCTTTTTTAGATAAATGCATGAAGAATTGCACTCTCAAAATGGACACCATCTCCCACCATTCTTGATGGGACAGAAATAACAAGCTGTCCACTCTTTTAAAACAGCCACTGCCTACAGCTAGACTGCCCTCAGTGGTGCCTCCCGTGCTATCAGGAGATGGAGAAGGGCACTGTGAATAGGTGATTTGAGACAGTTGGCCATCTTTGCTAAGGGCAGCCTCAGTTCCACTGAGACCAATGGGAGAATGCAATCATTTTGGAAGAGGGCAAGTCTTTGTAACTTTCTGAAAGAGAAGATTATGTGCTAGTCTGTGCTGAAGGAGAAACTTTCAGTTATAAAGAAAGTCAGACAAAAGTGACCCATAATCTCCCGAACAAATGTATTCAAATCTTACCTATATGAGAAGTTTGCATAGTCTACTTCTGTTGTTACTAACATCATGTGAGGCCAAAAAAAAAAAAAAAAGCTTAAAACCTGGTACCAAATTTCTTAAAGGATCCATTTTTAATTCAAAGTAATTTTTGGGAAGGTATACCTACATTTCTTATATGTAACCAAGAGGTTGTCTGAGTGCAAAGTTAAGTGCAAAATGCAACTCTGCCTTAACTGTAGAGTTGCAACTAGTATTAATAATACATTCTTTCCAATTTCAAAAACTTATTAAAGCAGGATAAAAATTGGCTTAGTGTTTCTGTTTTTCCATACTTTTTCACTTTTCAGCATTATGGTTACTGCCAGCAAGAAAGTCAGAAAAAGTCAGAAAAAGCTATGAAATGAAAGCTATTTGAAACTATGTCACAATTTATTTATGGTGAGAAGGACTTTTTAACCAGATATGCTTCCTGATGGATGAGCGAAAGGGATGGTGTTTTCCTTTACAGGAAAAAGAGACTCAACAATAAAGTGCCAGCTTCAAACCCTTTAACACAAATCCCTTCAAACAATTGTTATTTAAAAATATATATCTTATATGATAAATAATTTAGAACTTGACAGATTTAAGAATACAGAAATTCCAAAAATGAATAAGAGTCTCTTGGAAGCTTGGCTTTATATCTAGAATGTTTAGGAAAAATCTCCAAAATTATTCTAATCTATGAGAACGAGCCTCTTATTTTAAACCCTTCAGTTACATTTTTATTGTAATTTCTTCTCTCTTTAATTGATAGCACTCAGAAAAATGTGTTCAACTGATTTCAAGCTTCTAGCATGGATTTTTTTCCTTCACATGTCAAGACAGCTGAATCACTGTTTTACTGTGGGGGGAGGGAAGAAAAACAGAGTATTCCTTTTATATGATAAGGTGTAAGTCTGAAAACTGGTAGAAAGAAAACTTCTAATTGCCACCTAAATAACTCATTTGTATCATCAATGGAAGAAACACAGATCAGTCAGCAGTGAAAAGGTACCAACAGGGGAACTGAGTTTGAGAGTTGAATTGAAATTCCTAGTATAAGAAGAGACAGGGAATCATAAAACTATACAGTATAGCCATGTCAGTACTGTATTCATTTACAGCGAATGAAGTATTCCCATTACATGAGGGGAATAAAGACTAAAACTTATGACAGAGAACCGCGCACTGCTTCAAAATGGACTCTGAGGTAGTCACCTGGTGCCTACGTACTACCTGATATACTCCACTGCCTGGCGAGTTGACGTGGTCTCACATTCACAAATGCACATCAGGTTGTTATCCTTTCACCAAGGTGTGCATTATTTTCTTACAAAGTAGCAGTGTAATGCAAGGAGAAACTTTTTTGTCACTTCACTCCTCAGCCCAGACTCACCTTCTGAGCTTCCCTGCTGACCTACCCCTTGCTCATATCCTCCCAAGTACCTCACTAGCCCAGTGATTACAACCCAGGTGCTCATAATCCCACAACATAATTAACTGCCTCTAGCTGGGCCTGACAGTGATCAGGACACTGCTGATAGTGTCCTGTCACAGAGGTGTATAAAATTCAACAGTATAAGAGAATTCTACTTTCCAACCAAGCTAGCAACACTATTGAAATTAACCTTCCTTCCATCGCTGTAACACAATGCACATTCAGTTTTGCTATGACCATATACAATTTATAATATTTTTAAGCTGAACTTGGTGTAGTAGATTTGTTTCTTTTATAGGAATTTAGGTTAATATGTTCATCAGGAGCTGATATATATGTAGGCTTGAAAGGATTAGATTTTTATCATAAATGTCTATTTCTCTGTATACACACAAACTGACAAAAATATTTCCATCAATAGTAATCAAAATGTACAGATAGGCAAAATAAGAAAAATGCCACTTGAGAAATTATTAGGGTTAGATTTAAGGGTATTTACTTTGTATATTTTGACATGTAATGTTGTCAATTTGTGTTTTAATGGTTATAGAGCTCTTAACTTTGTCTGATCCCTCCAATAATTTCCCACAACTGTGGAAATTATACATAGAACTCATAATTTTGCACAGCTGTGAAAATGTAAATCAATAAACACCAGAAAGAATGCTTAAAAATAAACATCAGTATTATCCCAGTAGTACACACACCCAATTACAAAGCCAAGTTGCTGACAGGTTGGTACAACAGTACAACCACATGATGCCCCCAACCACCAGCACTTTGGCCTCAAGCCAACTGTTCTCCACCAGTGACTGAGAAGATTGCTGTGGTTCACAGATGAATCCGAGCAGATGCAACTAGTACACAGTGGTGCGTGTGCATACACACATAAAATCTAAATCCATCCACCAAGGGCATAAAAACTTCTTGCAGCCTTTTTACTCCTCCAACATCAATGCAGCAGAATTACAGCTAGCAGAGCTAGTACACATAGAGAGCCAGCTAATCAATCCATACTTTCTGGTCCATCCCTTGGAATCTCCCTCTGTGAAACACTTTGAGAAGGAGAGGGGGAATAATCCACACCTAGATGTAAAAGGAATTAAGATTAAATAGCCTCACTCATGACCAGCCTGCACAATCCAGCTTGCTGTGTCCCAGATTTTGACTCCACCACAATCTCTAGAGCTCAAGAAGCTCTGAAAAATATTATAGCCACCACCTATAAAAGACCATGCATCTCCTGGATGGTGAAAGCCAGTGAAGAACAGCTGTGTCCCCTACTAATTAGAAATGTCTCTTTCAGAAAAGCATACTTGTCAAACTCCTTGAAAATTACAACCATCCATTCAATCCTCAAGCAAAACAACATTGAATTCCTCCTGATGCTCTCCCCAGTTACTGTCTGATCTCCAACTTCCTGTTCCTGGACAAAATAATTGAGCAAATAGTAACTACCAAGAAGCCACTCTTTTTCTAAAATACAGAGTGCACATCTGGAGTAGGAAAAATCTTAATAGAAAGCAGTATTATATACTGATGCTACCAAATAATTATTAATAACCAGCATGCATTTTCATTGCCTCCTGACAGCATAGTTTAAAAATGCTTTATACTGGCATTTGTAAGCTGAAGTGTTATTTCTTTGTTTACCTACAAATTTAAGGTATTGGTAGAATTTTATTCAAGCAAGTGGTAGTAATAATAATGAATGGGGTATTTAAAACTCTGCATCTGCTATTAAGTGCTAGATATTTTATTTTTAAAGTCATCTCAATGCAGTTAGATAACAAAAAGCAGTGGCTTCTGTTTGAAATATTGCATGGGTAACAGTTTGCATTATAAATGTTCTTTATGCATTTTCAGGAAGTGGAATGGCATTGATTTTGGTTGTAAAAAATACATATAGTGAAAAGTGGAACATCAAAATGTATTACTAAGTTCTATATAGTCAAATATTAAATCACACTTTTAGTCATTTATATAATAGACATTCACAAGATATGTACAATATGCAATTTCCAGCTAAGACAAGATTAGCAGATTCTCTTTTGGCCCACCTGGTAGAACTGCTGCCTCTATATACCTCACGTATCCTGCGCTAGACTGAGTCTCGGCTGCTGTTATGTGTAAGCAACCAGCATAAGCCCAGCCGCCATAGGGAAGACTTTATTAATCTGTCAATTCTGCTTAGTGTCCAAACAACAGTGTGTTCTGAACATAGAGCAGCATGAACATGGAGGTCAGTTATACCTTCTGTGAAGCTGAGCTGACTGGAGGGCAGAAGAAGGTGCACCACTCCATAGGTACTCATGGGTGAATGAAATGGTTAAAGTATTTTGAAACAGGAGTGAGGTCTCTTGCTGCACCAACCAAATAAGAGGGGAAGCTGAAGAAAAGTGCTTTTCTGCCAAGCAAAGGAGGGGAGTGAGCTCTCTGCTTTGAGTTCTGGAGGGAACTCTATTTCCTCCTCCCTCTTTCCCACACTTCCTTTAATCGAGTTTGAATCTTGAATGGACAGTTGGCTTTCCAGGAGGCCTGCAAGGGCCTTTCTTGAGAGCATCACTGGCTACATACTGACCATTATCTTTGAAAACGTGTGGTGATTGGAGAAGGTCCTGGATGACTGGAAAAAGGCAAATATAGTGCTCATCTTTTAAAAAATGGAAGAATCATAGAATGTCAGGGACCTCAGTAGGTCATCTAGTCCAACCCTCTGCTCAAAGCAGGATCAATCCCTAGACAGATTTTTGCCCCAGATCCCTAAATGGCCCTCTTAAGAATTGAACTCACAACCCTGGATTTAGCAGGCCAATGCTCAAACCACTGAGCTATCCCTCCCCTGATGAATCTAGGGGGAAATCACCTTAGTCCCTGGAAAAATTATGGCACAGCTCCTCAAGGGATCTATTTTGAAGCACTTGGAGGAGAGAAAGGTGATTAGGAACAGTCAACATGCATTCACCAAGGGCAAGTCATGCCTGACCAACCTGATAGCCTTCTATGATGAGATAACTGGCTGTGAAAATGGGGAATGTGGTGGATGTGATATATCTCAACTTTAGCAAAGCTTTTGATGTGGTCTCCCATGGTATTCTTGCCAGTAAGTTAAAAAAGTACGGATTGGATGAATGGACTATTGTACGGGGAGATTTTGGCAAACCAGTAAAGTGGCTGAAACCACTATGGCTTATTGCTAAAAGCAGCCAAGTCATCAGGCTGTAAAGTGGCCATGCAGCTTGACCAAGGCAGGAGGGGAGGGAGTTTTGGGTGCCACAAAAAGGGCAGCTTGACCCCGTGTCCTTCCTGATAAAAATTGTGTTGAAGTTACTGATACATGCATTTTAGACAAGCAGGATGTGCCCCAGTAATGTCTATTGGGGCCCCAAGGCTGTAAATTCTGGAAAAATCCACACCTGGTTAATCAATAATCAGAAGGAACCTCTTGCTTGACCATTGAAACTGCATACTTAACAAGTTTTCTTTAAGGGACATGTCATTTTATTACTAATGTATAATAGTACATTTCCAAGGGGGAAAAGTTTGAGGTAGTTGGACTCTTCTGGACTCTCCCTTTGGATACATCTTGCGGTCCCCACTGGCAGATGGAAGATTTGCCCACCAGAAGCCTGCCACTGTGTCATTCGAGAGCCACATTCAGCTTTGGTAATAATCAAGGGTTGGGTGTGTTTTACTAACCTGTTGCGGACGTGTGTAAGTGCTTGAGACTAAGTAAAGTTTAGCTTTAAGTGAAAGCACTCGTGTGTTGTCCTGTTTGTGCCAGCCATCTATCGGTTAGATGGCCATGTCTCCCCTGATTTATTTCCTGACACCTCCTCGCACACAGTAAAAGTTACCAAGAGCTTTGGATTGAAAGAACCCCAGGCAACAGAATTTGGAGGCCCCAGTGAGGAGTGGTAGAGAGAAGGAGATGGATGGTACAAACAGTTTATAGTTTGTCCATTGCAGTAGGAGGTAAAAGACGGTGGGGTGGTGTCACTCCCTACAAGTTCCTGTGTCGCAGTTCATGAGTTAATCTACGGATACATTCTGTTACTGGGACTCAGAATTCAGGCTGATTGCCTGCTCGAGTGCAGAAATTATGTCCAGAGACAGAGAAACAACTGGGAAGAATGAACAGTTGAACATGATGTTGGAATTTTGTACAAGAATATGGGGGTAATGGACTCTGGAAGCCTGGTGTCTTCAATTGCCCCAAAGCCTTCCTGCAGCTCCACAAGCAATGGGATATCTGGGTT